>NC_083894.1:33151184-34351184 GCF_032452875.1 Bos javanicus | reverse complement strand
AAAGTAGATTTTGGAATATCAGTGGATTGAACGTAACTAAAAGAAGACACTTTAAGGGAAATGCCAAGCAGTACAAGTAAATGAAAACTCTATAAGGGAGAAAAGAAGATTAGCAGATCAGTAAATATTTGATGACTTTGGAAGGATCACAAGGCCACACAGGAAACTGAAAACTCACGAGAACTCTGAATTAACACAATTGTGGGCTGTTGGATTGGGGAGGGGAGTGTGAAACATGTAGAATTTCAGTTTGTTTATAATAACTGTCTCTTAGATAAACTCCTCTTAAGAGTGGTAATAATTTACTCAGTTGCTCATATTGAGTTTTTGAGTATAAATGTGATCTAAAAATAAATAAATATTTCTCTTTGTGTATTTCATCACAAAACATGCACAAAAAATGCTCTGATTCTGTTAATTTCACAAAATAATTATAAATATCTTGTCTCTCATTAGACTTAACTAGTTTTTCCCTATTATCAAAAAAGTAGGCAACCAATAAAAATTTAGTAAACTGAAGAAAAGACTAAGTTCATTAATACTCATTCCCAGAATGGAAAATATTAATAAGTTGTTTTTACTGCAGTACTTCATCGATTGTAGCTGCTCAAAAATATTAAGCAATTATTTATTGATTTTCAACTTTGACTTACTTATAAAAAACATTTCCTAAGTCACTTACCTGCTGCGATTTGTTTGGGGACTACTTTCTGACTTCGATCTAAATAAAAACAAAAATGTCTAAAGTTAATATGAAGAAACATGCCTACCTTAAGAATGACAATCAAGCCATTTTATACCTGAACTACTCTAGTAGAAATGTACATATTCCAGTGGGTTATGCTATCATCCCTCACTCCGTGTAGGTGAATTAATATCCTAGAAGAGATGAATTATGTTGACAAGGTTCCAGATGAGAGATAGTATGAGAGGGAGAAATGGAGGCTGTTAAAGCGTTACACATACATACGTGTGTGTGTCGCGTATTTGTCTTTATACTTTTGTGTTTGTGGACTTTTTTTTGTCTGGCCGCCTGTGTGCATGTCTGTGGAAAAGCTTAATTAATTAATTCCTTTATTCAACAAACGTTTAGTGAGCACTTACCATAAACCAAGAACAGTGCTACATGCTGGCCATGCAGTGTGAAGCAAGATAAATATGGCCTTTATCCTTTATGATAACAGTGTAATAAGACATACATCCAATGTGAGGAAAAGGTAACTATGTTTAAGGATCATATGATAACTCCCTGACACCGAGAGGACATACTAATGAAAATCAATTTTTATTTTTAGCTTAGTGAGAGTAACTCATGACTCCATAAGTGTCACTGAAAGGAAAAGATCATAATAATGAAAGAGAGATAAAGGATAAGAAAAGAAGGCATTATAATGGAAGAGGAAAACCTATTCAGAATAAATGAAATTAAATGGCCCTGTTGTACAATCTAGACATCTTACTCTGTACACTTGGGTGTGTCTGGGACAGCAGTATACTTTGGAATCACGAGGGCACAGGAGCACACTCCAGTATTCTTGCATGCAGAGTCCCACGGACAGAGGAGCCTGGCAGGCTACAATCCATAGGGTTGTAAAGAGTTGGACACCACTGAAGCAACTGAGCATGCACACACGCATGGACGCAGGTGGAGTAACACCATCCCAAACTGCTGGATGTGGAAAACTAAACAATTATTCTATTATTACACAGACATATCCACCTTTCAGGAAATGGAGGGAGACTTAATTAAAACTACTTGTAACTGTATATATGACTGAGTCCCTTTGCTCTTCACTTGAAACTGTCACAATTAATTTTTGGTTAATTAGTTATACCCCAATACAAAATTAAAAAGTTTTTAAAAAACTACTTTGTAATTCTGAAAGGCTATGTAACACACAGAATTATTATTCCCTTTACAACCTTTTTCTTCAGCAAATTTTTCTCAAGTGACCAGGGTAAGCACTCATTCAGTTGTTCAAGAGCATACATATTGGGTTTCTAGAGTCTCCAAATAAAGAAGTGAACTTCTCCATTTATGAGTTAGCACCATAAACATTTTATCAATCATTTACTCCTTTGTTTCCCCAGAATAAACTCCCAAAATACATTAACAAACTGAAGAAAGCATTTATTTATTTAGACAAACACTCACTGGTTATTGGTTAGAAAATACTAAAAGGAATTTGTGTGTGTGTGTGTGTGCTGTGCTAAGTTGCTTCAGTTGTGTCCGACTCTGCAACCCTATGGACTGTAGCCTCCCAGGCTCCTCTGGCCAAGGAATTCTCCAGGCAAGAATACTGTAGTGGATTGCCATGCTCTCCTCCAGGGGGTCTTCCTGACCCAGGGATCAAACCTGTGTCTTTTATGTCTCTTGCACTGGCAGGCAGGTTCTTTGTTCACTACTAAAAATATTAAGGGGAAAGAGAACCAACCATCTCTTTTAGAAGCTATATGTGTAGTATGCCTTATCAATTGTTGCTGTGCAATTAATACTTAGCAAGTACTTGTTGAATATCAATTTGTTCATCTTAAGAAATCCTTTCTAATTCACTTACCTGACAGTATCTGATTGGCTGCTACTTTCTGATGTGGACCTAAATGAAAGTGAAAAATAATACTTCAAAGTTAATACTTTAAAAAAAGTGTGCCTCTGTAACCAATGAATGTCAGGACATTTTGTAACCTACATTAATTCTTTTATACCACTCATCACCACTAATGAATCATTTCAAAAGATTACTAAGTTAGTCTGCAAATAATAGCATTGCTTTTTATCCATATACCATGTCCATAGAGAGCACAAATTTCAAATTCCCAAATAGAAAGGGGAGCAAGAAAACTGATTCGTCACTTCTCAGAACATGTGCTTGATTCCGAATACCTGATTCTGGCCTCTAGGTTCTACCCTGATGTGTTACCCACTGGTAAACAAATTACTGCAGGTGGTGATTAAAAACCCTCACTGACTTCTAAACAATTAGGCAGACTGTAGTTGACAGGGTAATCTCCACCTCCTATTTGACACATAGAGAAATGGTGTAAAAATAACACAAAATCCTAATGAAAATTTAAGGGAAAGAAGTGATATTTCTAATGATAGTTTGAAAAAGAGGAAATAGAAAGCATAAAAGGTAAACGGGAAAATATTGGGTCAAGTTCCTGATTTTTTACAAAAAGTCTCTACCAGAATACATTATAACAAAATAACAACTCTAAGGCCAATGTATAAATGTAGAGGTTGTGATAGGCAGAATTCTAAAATGGCCCCCTAAGATTCCCATTCCTTGGTTATTTAAATACTCTTCAAAGTACTGCTCTGAAAAGATTTTGCAAATGTAATTAAAGCTCCAAATCTGTTGGCCTTAAAACAGAGAGATCATTTTGGTGGGCCTGACCCAGTCAGGTCAGCCCTTTACAAGTAGAGTTTTCTCTTGCTGGTAGAAAGGAGAAGTTAAGAGACAGTCAAAGCCTTAGGAAGACTTCTATGCCCTTATTTTTTTAAAGGTGAAGGGAGGTACCTGAGTAGCAACGCAGGTGGCCTCTGAAAGAGAGAGAAGGGCCCCAAGCAGACAGGCAACACAGAAAGATATACCTCAGACCTAAAGCTGCAGGAAATTGGGTTTTTCTTACAACCTTTTCCCAGCCTGGCCTTCAGGTCAGCCTTGTGACAACCCAGTCAAATCCACCTGGATTTCCTACTTACAGAACTTCCACACAGGAAACGAATGTGATTTAAGTTACTAAGTGTGTGGTAATTTGTTACACAGCAGCAGAAATATAAAAACTAGGTGAAAGTCATATTAATCTTAAAGGAATAAATGAATCAACACACTAGCAAAAGATTTATCATCATCAGTAATAAATGCCACACTACACTTACATACCTTTAAATAGTGGAAACAAAATAACTCTCAACATAGAAGTTCATACTAAGAAGCCAACAAAACAAGCAATTATCCTCTAATTAAAAATTTAAAAAAATAAAACCCAGATGTCAGCACACACACAAGAAGTCCATACTACCTAAACCCACATTTGAGAATGAAATAGGCATAATTTTAGGTGGATAAGATAAACAGTTTGCTACACAAAGACTCACTGATGGAAATGTTAAGAGATGTACTTCACCAAAAGGGAGATTGAACATCAAAATATGGAATTAAATTCAAAAAAGAATAATGAGTAAATAAAGTGACAAAAATGTAGTTAAATCTTGGTATGTTTTAAATATCATAATGATTAAATATAATAATAATGATAACTCTGACATATTTGTATCAGGTTAAAATTCAGAAGTAACTAAAAACCAGATGATAATACTATGAAAGAGTGAATAAAAGAGTATAAGGTTTAATGGGCTAATATCCATAAATTGTTAGAAGAAGATTATAAGTACTTTTATACCTAAAATTATAACTTTATATTTAAATAATTTAATAAAACACAATATAATAACATAATAATTAAAGAATATCACTAAAAGAATACAACTAGAACACATAATGACCAAATTGATAGAAGGAACGAAAAAACATTGAAAGCACATCAATATAATGGAATACAACAAATAAAAGAAAATACTGAAAAAGCATGAGAAATAGAACAAAACAAAATGGCAGAATTTACTCTAAACATATCAGCAAATATAAGTATATAGACATACTAAATTCAATTACTGAGACACTTGAGGTTACAGATTTTAAAATATCATTGGCAGGCTATTTTCAAGAGACCAAATTAAATAAAAGGTTGAAAGTAAGGGGACTGAAAAGTTATATCAGATAAACTGAAATGTTGGTATGCTGCTGCTGCTCAGTCATCTCAGTCATGTCTGACTCTGTACAACCCTATGGACTGCAGCCTGCCAGGCTCCTCTATCTGTGGGATTCTCTAGGCAAGAGTACTAGAGTGGGTTGCCATGCCCTCTGCCAGGGGTCTTCCTGACCCAAGGATCAAACCTGGGTCTCCTGCATTGCAGGCAGATTCTTTACCGCTGAGCCACCAGGGAAACCCTGAATGTAGGTAGGCCAGTTATAAATCAGTAAGTACTGAATTTATTATTTAAGAAATATTAATGGGGACAATATGCTATCCATTACTGATTTAAAAAAAAAAAACACAGGAAGTAGATATAATTAGTTCTCACCAATCCATAACTACTATAGAAATTTATACATGAGTTTAGTCATGTACAATCTATCAAATATCAGGCATTTGCTTGCTTGTTTACCCAAGCTGTACATGAATACAACCCAAGCTGTGGTTTCTTTGGTAGCTCAGTCAGTAAAGAATCTGCCTGCAATGCAGGAGACCTGGGTTCAATCCCTGGGACAGGAAGATCCCCTGGAGAAGGAAATGGCAACCCATTCCAGTGTTCTTGCCTGGAAAATCTCATGGACAGAGGAGCCTGGAGGGTTACAGTCAATGATGTTGCAAGGGTCAGACACAACTGACTAAACCTCACATACATCCTTTTTTCTTTACTAATTATACATATTCTAAATTTTATTAGAGTCAGCCATTTTATTCCTTATTTCCTCAGAAAAAATTTTATTTATTTAAATGAATAGAAGACTAATTTACTATAAACTAAATTACTATATATTAGTAGCCGGGTTTTCAGAGGATTACTTTACCAACTGTAGCTAGACATTGTGAATTACTAATTCATTCTTAATTTTCAGCATGTGTCTTAAGATGCCTTACAGTTTACCTCCCTGGTGACATTTCTGTGAGTGTCACCTTCTGACCTGGACATTAAACGAATGGAAAATAGTGTCCAAAATTAGTCGTAAGAGAGCCTGTCAACTGCATAAATAAAAGGCCATTTTATAAGCTGTATTATCTCTTTTACAAGATTAGTTACCAAAAAAGAAAACAATGTGCAAGGTCACTAAACAGAGATGCAAATAAGTAAACTTTCTTATATACCTGCGTACCTCATCCATAAAAAGTATATTTCAAACCTGCAATGAGGACATTATCAATAAGGCACAGATTTGATTTTTCTTTATCACTTCTGAACACAGAATATAGGTTTGATCCTGAATGCCTGATTCTGACCTTTATACCCCAACTTTTAACTTTTTATTCATTGATAAAGAAATGCTACATTTTATAAGGTAAAATCCATACGGACTTCTAGACAATCTGACAGACTGAACTGGTGGGAAAATTTCCCTTTCCATTCCTCATAGAGGAGGTCTGAAAAAAAACAGCATGAACAGTTAACACATAACTGAGGTTAATAAGAAAAGAATTCTGTTGGTGCTAGTAAAAATGAAGAAACAGAGAGTTCAAAGGGTAAACAGGAGCTAAAAGTGAATGACTGCAGGGGTGTCTAAACCAGTGATACAACTTTGGGACTAGAGATTCAATAGTCATTCCTTAGAAGGAGTTATGAGGACTTTGCATGTAGGGAAACTAAGTGAGGTCCTTAACTGGAGCCACTTAACCTGGGAACCATGAAGGGTCATACCACCCATTCAACAGGGATAGTAAAAATCCTGATCAGTGGCCTTTGGAATGCAGCAGGGAAAATGGAGATATGCAACATGCAAGGACAGATGGGAGTAAGTGCATCACTGAGGAGTCCCAAGCCTCCAAAAAACGCACTTTCAGGATGCCAGTTCACACTCCTACAAATGCTTGAACACCATGCAGAGCATTTGCTTTAAATATTTTTGCTTTAAAAGAAGCAAAAATGAAACCACCCACATGTGTGAGTCTTCAAAACAGGGCATGCTGAATTCTCATGGGAAAATCATAAATATTGAAGAGAAAAGAGTCTATGATTACAAAGCCCTAGTAATTAACATCAGCAGCCATAGCCAAACAATGAGCTCACACACCAAGAAATACAAATGATTAAAAAAAACTCTGAGAATATTTAGAATCTCCATAGAGATTTTTGCAAGAATAGAATCCATAAGTCTAGAACAGGACTGAGAAGGAAGAAATGGTGATATGAGAGAATGATCTGAGAAAATCAAACAGAATATGAGATGGAGAGATACCTACAAAAGTGCAGTTACAAACCACAAAGATACAGTTCCAATCCTGATCAAAATGGAGTAACAGGATTTACACTTCTGCCTGAAACAACTGAAAATCTGGACAAAACATGTTACATACTGGTTTTCAGATACTGAATATTAGGCAAGATAGTGATCTATGAGAGAAGGAAATGAAGACCCATGATTGCCCCTTCTTACTGCAAGGAAGACTTTCCATGCGGTAACACAGCAATGGGAAGCCAAGCAGAGAAAGAAGTCTCCCCAAAGTGAGGTGATACCATCTGGGGAGACCAAGACAGCTACTATTCTGTTAGCCTTTGCCCTGTTTCATTTTGTACTGCAAGACAAAATTTGCCTACTACTCCTGGTATCTCTTGACTTCCTATTTTTGTATTCCAATCCTGTGATGAAAAGGACACCTTTTTTGGTGTTAGTTCTAGAAGATCTTGTAGGTCTTCATAGAATCGGTCAATTTCAGCTTCTTCAGCATTAGTGGTTGGGGCATAGACTTGTGTGAAGGTGAATGGTTTGCCTTGGAAACGAACCAAGATCATACTGTCGTTTTTGAGATTGCACCCAAGTACAGCACTTTAGACGCATTCATTGACTACATGAGGTCTACTCCAATTCTTCTAAGGGATTCTGGCCCACAATAGTAGATATAATGGTCATCTGAATTAAATTCGCCCATTAACACCCATTTTGGTTCACTGATTCCTAAGATGTCAATGTTCAACCTTGCCATCTTCTGCTCGACCATGTCCAATTTACCTTGATTCAGGGACCTAACATTCCAGGTTTCTAGGCAATATTGTTCTTTACAGCATTGGACTTTACTTTCACCACCAGACACATTCACACTGAGCATCATTTCCATTTTGACCCAGCCACTCCATTTTTTCTGGAGCTATTAATAATTGCCCTCCGCTCTTCCCAAGTAGCATATTGGACACCTTCTGACCAGGGGGGCTTATCTTCCAGTGTCATACATTTTTGCTTTTTCATACTGTTCATGGGGTTCTCACACTGAGAACACTGGAGTGGGTTTGCCATTTCCTCCCCCAGTGTACCAGAATTTAACAGAACTCTACACTATGACCTATCTGTCTTGTGTGGGCTTGAACAGCATTTCATTGAGTTATGCAAGCCCCTTCACCACAAGGCTGTGATCCATGGGGAAAAAAATGTATACACACACACACACACACACACACACACACACACTCAAAAAATAAGTGCAAGTCTCTCAGTAATGTTTGACTCTTTGTAACCACCCCATGGACTATATATATGTGTGTAAACACTGGTGAATATGAATAAGGTCTATCAGTTCAGTTCAGTCGCTCAGTCAGGTCCGACTCTTTGTGACCCCACGAACCAAAGCACGCCAGGCCTCCCTGTCCATCACCAACTCCTGGAGCTTACTCAAACTCATGCCCATCGAGTCAGTGATGCCATCCAACCATCTCATCCTCAGTCATCCCCTTCTTCTCCCGCCTTCAATCTTTCCCAGAATCAGGGTCTTTTCCAATGAGTCAGTTCTTCGCATCAGGTGGCCAAAGTATGGAGTTTCAACTTCAGCATCAGTCCTTCCAATGAATATTCAGGACTGGTTTCCTTTAGGATGGACTGGTTGGATCTCCTTGTGGTCCAAGAGACTCTCAAGAGTCTTCTCCAACACCACAATTCAAAAGCATCAATTCTTCGGTGCTCAGCTTTTTTATAGTTCAACTCTCACATCCATTCATGATTACTGGAAAAACCATAGCCTTGACTAGACGGACCTTTGTTGGCAAAGTAATGTCTCTGCTTTTGAATATGCTATCTAGGTTGGTCATAACTTTTCTTCCAAGGAGTAAGCATCTTTTAATTTTATAGCTGCAATCACCATCTGCAGTGATTTTGGAGCCCCAAAAATAAAGTCAGCCACTGTTTCCACTGTTTCCCCATCTACGTGATGGGACCAGATGCCATGATCTTAGTTTTCTAAAGGCTGAGCTTTAAGGCCTATAGTTTAACTGATAAAACTATACTAATACCAGTCCCCTGGCTGTGAAAATTCAGTTAATGTAAGATGCTATCATTGATAAAACCTAAGTGACTCGATGGACATGAGTCTGAGTGAACTCCGGGAGTTGGTGATGGACAGGGAGGCCTGGCGTGCTGCGATTCATGGGGTCACAAAGAGTCGGCCATGACTGAGCGACTGAACTGAACTGAACTGAAGTGATAGAGCCAAGAAACTCTATGCCACTTTTGCAACTTTTTATATTTCTTGGTGGTGGTTTAGTCACTAAGTTGTGTCCAACTCTTGCGACCCCATGAACTGTAGCCTGCCAGGCTCCTCTGACAATGGGATTCTCCAGGCAAGAATACTGGAGTGAGTTGCCATTTCCTTCTCCAGGGCATCTTCCCAACCCAGGGATAGAACCAGAGTCTCCTGCATTGCAGGCAGATTCTTTACCAACTGAGCTAAGAGGGAAGCCTTTTATATTTCTTAAATTATCTCAGAACTAAATTTAAAAGAAAGGAATGGTAAAGCAAAGAATCTGGAAAATGTAACAGGAAATTCTAATAAATGGTAACTAAATATAACAATGATAATTATAAAAAAACACAAAATTTATTTGGAGGAAACTGAAAAACCAAATGATAAATAGATCAAAAAAGATAGATTAGTGTTACAAGGCCAAGATCCTTGTCTTATTCAGAAGACTACATATAATGATTAAATTAAGACATTGTATATATATAACATTTGCTACAAATACAAGTTACCAAAAACCATTAAAACAATAAAAACAGAATTAAAAATGTACAAAATAGTAAAAGAAGCCAGAAAAATCATAATAAAAAAATGGAATTGGGGAAAAGGAAATAATGCCAAAAAAGAGGATAGTAAGTAGGAAGAAAATAAGATGGTAAATTTCAACATGAATATCTGTGATCATACATTAAGCATATAAATATGAAAACTCTACTACTATATTTTTCATATAAAGGCTGTTTATAGGATATCAACTAAAATCTAAGAAAGATTGAAAATAAGGGATGAAAAATATGTAATAGGTAAATCTAACTTGCATAAAGCAAGTTGGGATACAACAATATAAAAGAGTAAAAATAGAATTTAAGATACTATTGTTAATGATGAAAAGAAAATACACCAAGAATATATAACTACACTGAATGTTATATATTTATTCACTGCCTGGTGGCTCAAATGGTAAAGACTCTGCCTGCAATGCGCAGCAAGACCCAGGTTCGATCCCTGGGTCAAGAAGACTCCCTGGAGAAGGGAATGGCAGCCCACTCCAGTATTCCTGCATGGAGAATCCTATGGACAGAGGAACCTGGTGGGCTACAGTCCACAGGATTGTGAACAGTAGGACATGACTAAAGTAGGACATGACTAAATGGCCAACACTTTCAGAGTATATAAAGCAGAAATTTCAACAAAGAGAAAGCCATGATATATTGGAAAAGTTTAGCTTGTATATAATAGAAACGAGAACCACTGGGCATGTGAAAGCAACATATGTGGATGCATTTCCACTCTTCCTGTCTCAATTACCGAGGCAATAACATTGGCAAGTTATTAAACCAGATTCTGAACTTTTTGAAACTTTAAAATAAGGATATCCAAAACTATCTCAAACAATTAAATGAGATATTGATGTAGCATTCAAAATTCCTATAAAATGTGAAGTACTGTTGCTGTTCATAATATTGCCTTACATCTGACTAGATTTAAATGGTTTAACTTCAGAACACAAATTTAATTTACCCACTACTTTGGGATTCCTCTTTCTTGCTAAACCACTTTTTCGAAAGCTTCCATGAAGCAACTATTATGGTTGCTACAACGAGAACAGGTAAAGCAATGTAGATAGCCAAAAGCCACTGCTTCTCCCCGCCCTTCTCAGAAGTTCTTTTCGTGAGTAAATCTAAAAATAAACATACATAAAAAATCAGAGAAAAAAATTAAGCTGTGTACTTTTAAGTTACAGCAAACTTATCACAATGTTCTTAATTTTAATCATAATTCAAGTAACAATGAAAAATAATAATAATTAGCCTCTAATTAAAATAAATGAATAAAAATAATGATAGAATCATAATATTTAAGACTATCTCTATAAACTCTCATTCTAAAAGAACAGACACTAAATTCCAGGAAGTTCTAATGTATTCTACCTTATACAGCAGCTACAGCAAAATCCCAGTATAAGTAGAACCCCACAACTTCAGAGACATATAACCAACAAACGTGCATTATTACAAGGTGCATTATCACAGAATTCTACTATATCTGTGCATATCTTATTTATCTTTATTAGAGTGCTGGCTCTCCAACACTGGGGATCTGTTTTTACCTATGGAGTCATTGCTGTGTTACTAGAATGGCACAGGCATAAAAAATAGGAGACATGATCCCTAACTCTAATTCTGCAACTAATTAGCACTGGGTATTCTTTCAGTTCCATGAGGAGTGAGGCTTTGTTTTACTATCTGTACATGCCTAGCGTCATATGATAAGCATCTGGCATATACATTAGGAATTCAAGAAATATTGCTAAATCAGTGGATGAATGACAAAAACTAAAGTCATGACAAACAGAATACTGTTTTAGCCTCCTTCTGTCATCTCTTTAACAGCAATTAATAGATTTTTATCATTTAAACTGAAAACTCCTTCAGACTAAAGGTTTATCTTCTACTTCCTTTATTTCTTCTATAACAGACACATATTAGTGCTAGACACAGGCTGTGTTGCTGGTATAGAGCTCAGATCACAGGATCAACCATAAACGTGGGAAAGAGTTGAAGGATAATTTAAAGGAGAAAGTCAGACACAAGTAAATAAAAATTTTAAAAGATACTCAGCTTCAGTCATATTGAAAAGTTAATATTAGGGGGAAAAAAGCAAGATTAAGAAAGCATATTGGTTTCTATTTCTTTTGGAAGCCTATTTGTTTACCTTTTAATTACAAATATTGGTTTCTTTCTAAGTGGCAAAAACCTAACTATGTTTTTGTGAAGGCAAGTAATTTGACGATTCTATTAACTGGATATATAAAAGAAATAGATACTTGCCCTGTGCCCCAGGCGATATTCTGGCTCTCGTGGTACAATTTGGAGGTGCGTAGCCTTCAGTACAATTGCATATCATCCTGGAAGTGCACACCTAGAATCATTTTTTTAAATTCAGATAGTCATTTAAAAATGTTTTCTCATAGAAAGCAAAATTATCTGATGGATCATCAGGCTTACTCTGGTATTTTCATCTAGTGTAATTTTGTTTCTTTGATTTATTTACAGAGATAATTCTACAAATCAAATGCTTGGTTTCTTAGCCTAAAGTAGGCACAGATGCACACACATGCTAAAAAGGAGCTATAAAGTGAGGCTCACAATATTTGAAATATCTGGAAAACTTAACACCTTCAAATGTCCACCTGAAAATTTAGCGTGCAATTCCAGAACCATCTACTTAAATTCTATTGAAAATGACACCATTCCAGCGGTGTGTTAGAGCCAGCCAGTATCAGCTTGCAAGGAGGACTGTGTACACTTCTTCCCATCTTCATTTTCAGTAACATCATGTGGTGGTCTGAAGTATCTGTATACATAGATGAGGACTTTATGCTTCCTCAAGCTACTTGGTAAACATTTAACAGCATAGCACTGCCCTTGACCAGGATCGTTTGTTTACTTCATTAGTTTTTGTTTGTTTGATTTTTAAGCAAAAGTTTTTTGTATTCCAAGAGAGTATCAGATAATCTTTGTAATTAACTAATTAACGATAGGAACAGCTTTATGGTGCTTGCCAATGTGTGAGCCTCCATTCTCAGCACTTTACATTGATTTACTCAAACCCTCACAACAGTCCTGTAAGGTTGGGACAATTATTATTCCCACTCTAAAGATGAATAACCTGGAGGCATAGATATTTAACTTGCCAAAAGTCACATGGCTAGTAAGTGGTGGAGACAATTTAAACCAAAGAAATCTGGTTTCAGTCTCTGCCCTTGACCACTAGGCTATGCTACTCCTGAAAATGATATAAAACACCTCTCAATTTCTAACATCTCAATTTAAGAATGTGATTCTAATTCCTGTATTCCATGGCTAAGATATACATGGAAAAAAGTGTTCTGTTTGCGGTTTCCACTGCCCTAGCTTCTGTCATATCACTTTCATGTTGTAGTGTGTGTGTGTGTGTGTGTGTGTGTTTACTCTGAAATACTGGCTTGGCCAAAAAGTCCATTCATGCTTTTCTAGAACATCTTACAGAAAAACCAGAATGAATTTTGGGCCAACCCAATATCTCACTGAAATAATATTGCCTTTCTCAAGAGACACATGTTGTCAGTTCAGTTCAGTCACTCAGTCATGTCCAACTCTGTGTGATCCCGTTGACTGCCGCACACCAAGCTTCCCTGTCCATCACCAACTCCCGGAGCTTACTCAAACTCATGCCCATCAAGTCAGTCATGCCATCCAATCACCTCATCCTCTGTTGTCCCCTTCTCCTCCTGCCTTCAATCTTTCCCAGCATCAGGGTCTTTTCCAGTGAGTCAGTTCTTCGCATCAGGTGGCCAGAGTATTGGGAGTTTCAGCTTCAGCATCAGTCCTTCCAATGAATATTCAGGACTGGTTTCCTTTAGGATGGACTGGTTGGATCTCCTTGCAGTCCAAGAGACTCTGAAGTCTTCCCAACACCACAATTCAAAAGCATCAATTCTTCGGTGCTCAGTTTTTTCTATAGTCCAACTCTCACATACATACATGACTACTGGAAAAACCATAGCTTTGACTAGACAGACCTTTGTTGGCAAAGTAATGTGTCTGCTTTTGAATATGCTGTCTAGTTTGGTCATAACTTTTCTTCCAAGGAGCAAGCATCTTTTAATTTCATGGCTGCAGTCACCATCTGCAGTGATTTTGGAACCCCCCCCCCCCAACTAAAAATGAAGTCTCTCACTGTTTCCATGGCTTCACCATCTACTTACCAAAAGTGATGGGACCGGATGCCATAATCCTAGTTTCCTGAATGTTGAATTTTAAGCCAGCTTTTTCCCTCTCCTCTTTCACTTTCATCGAGGGTCTTTAGTTCTTCTTCCTTTTCTGCCATAAGGGTGGTGTCATCTGCATATCCGATGTTATTGATATTTCTCCCGGCAATCTTGATTCCAACTTGTGCTTCATCCAGCCTGGTAGTTCACATGATGTACTCTGCATATAAGTTAAATAAGCAGGGTGACAATATACAGCCTGGACATACTCCTTTCCTGATTTGGAACCAGTCTGTTGTTCCATGTCGAGTTCTAACTGTTACTTCCTGACCTGCATACAGATTTCTCAGGAGGTAGGTCAGGTGGTCTGGTATTCCCATCTCTTTAAGAATTTTCAACAGTTTGTTGTGATCCACACAGTCATGGGCTTGGGCATAGTCAATAAAGCAGAAGTAGATGTTTTTCTGGAACTCTCTTGCTTTTTCTAGGGTCCAACAAATGTTGGCAATTTGATCTCTGGTTCCTCTGCCTTTTCTAAATCCACCTTGAACATCTGGAAGTTCACTGTTCACGTACTGTTGAAGCGTGGCTTGGAGGATCTTGAGCATTACTTTGCTAGCTACACATGATGTCATTGTGTTGTCACATTTGGATCACTTCGTTTAGGTGATGTCTTCCAAGTTTTTTCCACTGTAAGTTGTAACGGTTCCATTGGAGGAGACAACTTGTGTATGTAATATGGACATATGTAAGTATCTGGGTCCTCATAAGAGTTTCACCCACTAGTTTTAGCATCTGTTGATAATGATTTAACTCCATTATTTCTTCTATATTGTTTATACTATTAAAAAGAATTTTCCCATATCCACCCTTCTAGAGGACTATATTTCCTGCTACCCTAGCCGCCAACTCTGCTGAGTACCTGGTGCTGCCAGAACCCCTGCAAGCCAAGCAGCTGCACCACCTCCACACCTGGCCCTCACTGGGGCAGGCCCAAGTCTTCCAGGGCAGCCTCAGGAGCAAACCCCAGTAGACGACCAATATGCAGAGGTGGAAATAAAACCACAGTTGAAACCCAGGGACAGTGTGGCTAAGGAAGAAGACCCAAAACCCTCCCACCAGCTGTACAAGCTGCAGATTAAATTCTCATGATCAACTAGGCAGACTCTGTGTCTATGGAACATATGTAAAAGGACATTGAGAGCTCCCACAAAAGAAAACACACTAGTTCTGACAGCTGTGGACATTGGAGGCAAGAACACACAGGAGTAGGAGCAGATTAGAATCTGAGCTGCCCCCACAGCAGGTCCTGAGACCAGCACAGTGTTGGAGGGCATCCTAGGGAGGTGAGGCAGACTGTGACTCCCAGCGAGGGAAAGGACGCTGACAGCAGTGACTCAAGAAAAACATTTATTATTCTTGTGTTTTGACTTGTTCTGTAGATTATTTTGGATTTTTCCTCTTTTTTTCCCTCCCCTGCCCCCACATTGTAGTTGTTAGATTTTATTGGCACTTGAAATCTAACTAAGCTTTTGAGCTTTTTTTTTTTCCCCTCATTCAAATTTTTTCATTGTTGTTATAAACTTCTGCCTCGTTGTTGGGCTTTTGCAGTTCTGGACAGTTTGGGTTTTTTTTTTTTTTCCTTTTCTCTTTTTTAATTTAATTTTTTAAACCTATTATTATTTTTTCTAAATTTATTCCTTTGTTTGCTTTTCCTACTGTTCTTTTCCCCTTGCAGTTAATTTTAATATATATAAATCTTATTTATCTACCTCTATTTAACTCTACATATCTATTCTTTCTTTCTTTTATTTCTTTCCTTTAGTTTCAACATATTTGTTTGTTTTATTTTCATTGCTTTATACCCCAATTGGCACCTTGGTTTAGTTTTGTTTTCCAGTTTATGCTTCAGTTACTTTTGTTCTGGTAGACATAATTTTTGGTTTCCTTTGTTTGCCAGGTCTAACTATTGCCCTTTATTTTTGTTGGACTGTTTTTATTTTGCTTATGGGTGTATATGTATATATGTATATTCAGTCACACTTTTTACTGTTGTTATTAACCTCTGCCTCTACATTGGGCCTTTGTAGTTCTGTGGAGTTTTCCTTTTATTCCATTTCTTTTTCTTCTCTCTTTTTTTTTTTCCTCTTTTTTATAATTTTAACTTTTAATTTTTTAAAATCTATTATATTCTTTCTACATTTATTCCTTTGTTTGCCTTTCGTACTGCTCTTTTGCCCTTGCAGTGAATCTTTTATATAAATCTTCTTGATCTGCCTCTATTTAACTTTGCATATCTATTCTTTCTCTCTTTTCTTTCTTTCCTTTCCTCTCAACACATTTGTTAGTTTGTTTGTTTTTTTAATTCCTTTATTTCCCACTTGGCACTTTGCTTTAGTTTTGTTTTCCAGTTTGTGCTTTAGTTAGTTTTGTTCTTAATTAGTAAATATAATTTTTTATTTCTGTTGTTCACCGAGTCAATCTATTGTACTTTATTGTTGTTGGAATGTTTTGACTTTGCTCATGGGTATATATGTATATGTGAATATTCCATTATTTCGATTATTATTTGCCTGATTTTGTAACTGCCATTTGTCTGGGGTCCAACTTTGGTTTCTCATTTTTTGATATTTGTTTTTATCTCACTTAATGCCATAACAAACCACTTGTGGAAACTTTGTTCCTGAGATCAAGCCCTGAGCCTTTGGAGTGGGAGCACTGACTCCAAGATGCTAGACTACCAGAGAACTAACCCTAAGGGGTATCAAATAGTGAGAATTCACACAAATGAAACCACTGGAATACAATACCCAACATCACCCAACCACCAAAGCACCCTGTGCAGGACTCCTCATCCAAACAACAAACAAAACAAAAATACTAACAAAATCATCAGAAGACAGGATTACCGCCTCTCTCAGCCTTGCCCATCAGAGGAAAAACAATAAACAAAAATTCAGCACAAATCTCACCCTATAAGAAATTTACACAAACCACTGGATCAATCTTACAGGGCAGACACCAAAAGGAAGAAAGAATTCAACCTTGAAACCTAGAAAAGGAGACCTCAAACACAATAAGTTAGAAAATGAAAAGGCAGAGAACTACTACACAAATGAAGAAACAAACTAAAAACACAGAAGTCCAAATAAATGAAGAGGAAAGAGGCAAGCTATCTGAAAAAGAATTCAGATAACTGATAGTAAACCTTGAAAGCAAAATGGAGAAAAATTCAAGAATCAATTAACAAAGACCTAGAAGAATTAAAGAATGAACATGCAGAGACACACAATGATTGAAGTTAAAAATGATCTAGAATGAATCAAGAGCAGAATATCTGAAGCAGAAGAATGAATCAGTGAGCTGGAAGATAAAATGCTGAAAATAACTTCTGAAGAGCAGAATAAAGTAAAAAGAATGAAAAGAACTGAGGATAGTCTCAGAGACCTCTGCTGCTGCTGCTGCTGCTGCTGCTAAGTCACTTCAGTCGTGTCCGACTCTGTGCGACCCCATAATCAGCAGCCCCCATCCCTGGGATTCTCCAGGTAAGAACACTGGAGTGGGTTGCCATTTCCTTCTCCAATGCATGAAAGCGAAAAGTGAAAGTGAAGTCGCTCAGTCGTGTCCGACTCTTCGCGACCCCATGGACTGGGGCAATATCAAATGCACCAACATTTGAATTACAGGGGTCCTAGAAGAAGAAGAGAGAAAGCAAGTGTATGAGAAAATTTTTGAAGAGATGGTTGAAAATTTCCCGAACATGGAAAGGGAAACAGTCAAGTCCAAGAGGCACAAAGAGTCCCATACAGGATAAACACAAGGAGAAACACATCAAGACACATACTTATCAAACTTAAAAAGACTAAACACAAAGAAAGAATATTAAAAGCAGCAAGGGAAAAGCAACAAGTAACATACAAGGGAAAACCCACACGCTTCACAGCTGATCTTTCAGCAGAAACTCTGTAGGCCAGAAGGGAATGGCAGGATATATTTAAAGTACTGAATGGGAAAAATCCACAACCAAGATTACTGTACCCGGCAAGGATCTCTCATTCAAAACTGATGGAGAAATAAAAAGCTTTTCAGACAAGTAAAAGTTAAGAGAATTCAGTGCAACCAAACCAGCTTCACAACAAACACTAAGTGAACTTATATAGTCAAGAAATACAAGAGAAGAAAAAAGATCTATAAAATCAACCCCAAGCAATTAAGAAAAGGGCAATAGGAATATCTATATCAATAACTACTTTAAATGTAAATGGATTAAATGCTCCAACCAAAAGACACAGACTGGTTGAATGGATACAAAAACAAAACCCATATATATGCTGTGTACAAGAAAACCACTTCAGACCTCAAGACACATACAGACTGAAAGTGAGAGGATGGAAAAATATATTCCATGCAAATGTGAAGCAAAAGAAAGCAGGAGTAGCAATCCTCACATCAGACAAAATAGACCTTAAAATTAAGATTACAAGAGATAAGGAAGAACACTACATAATGATCAAGGGATCAATCCAAGAGGAAGACATAACAATTATAACTCCTATGCACACAACATAGGTGCACCTCAATACATAAAACACTAACAAACACAAAGGAGAAATTCACAGTAACACAATAAGAGTAGGAGACTTTACTCCCCCATTCACACCAATGGACAGACCACCAAAACAGAAAATTAATAAGGAAACACAAGTCTTAAATGATATATTAGATGAGATGAATCTCGTTGACATCTTCAGGACATAGCATCCAAATGCAGAAGAATACACATTCCTCTAAAGTGCACATGGAACATTCTCCAGGATAGACATCTTGGGTCACAAATCAAACCTCAGTAAATTTAAGAAAATTGAAATCATATCAAGCATCTTCGCCAACCACAACACTCTGAGACTAGATATCAATTACAAGGAAAAAACTGTAAGAAACACAAACACGTGGAGATTAAACAGCACGTTTCTAAATAACCAACAGGTTACTGAAGAAATCAAAAGGGAAATTTTAAAAATTCTAGAAACAAATGACAATGAAAAAATGAAAACTCAAAACCTATGGGAAGCAACAAAATCAGTCCTAAGAGAGAAGTTTATAGCAATACAATCCTACCTCAAGAAACAAGAAAAACATTGAATAGACAGCCTAACTTTACATCTAAAACAACTGGAAAAAGAAGAACAAAAAGACCCAAAAATTAGTAAAAGAAAAGAAATCATAAAGATCCAAGCACAGGGATGGTATGGGGAGGGAGGAGGGAGGAGGGTTCAGGATGGGGAACACATGTATACCTGTGGCAGATTCATTTTGATATATGGCAAAACCAATGCAATATTGTAAAGTTAAATAAAATAAAATTTAAATAAATAAATAAATTTTTAAAAAATCCAAGCACAAATAAATGAAAAAGAAATGAAAGAAACACTATTAAAGACTAATAAAACTAAAAGCTGGTTCTTTGAGAAGATAAAATTGACCAACCTTTAGCCAGATTCATCAAGAAAAAAAAGAGAAGAATCAAATCAACAAAATTAAAAATGAAAAAGGATAGGTTACAACAGACAATGCAGAAATACAAAGGTTTATAAGAGACTATTATGAACAACTATATGGCAATAAAGTGGATAACCTGGAAGAAACTGACAGGTTCTTAGAAAAGTTCAATCTTCCAAGACTGAGCCAGGAAGAAATAAAAATTATGAGCAACCCAATGACAAGTGCTGAAATTGAAGCTGTGATCAAAAGTCTCCCAAAAAACAAAATCCCAGGACCAGATGGCTTCACAGGAGCATTCTATCAAACATTTAGAGAAGAGCTAATGGCTATGCTTCTAAAACTCTTTCAAAAAATTGCAGAGGAAGGAACACTTCCAAACTCATTCTATGAGGCCACCATCACCCTGATACCAAAACCAGACAAAGACAACACAGAAAAAGAAAACTACAGGCTAATATCACTGACGAACATAGATGCAAAAGTCCTCAACACAATTTTAACAAACAAAATTCAGCAACACATCAGAAAGCTCATACAGCATGATCAAGTTGGGTTTATTCCAGGAATGCAGGGATTCTTCAATATATGCAAATCAATCAATCTGATACACCATGTTAACAAATTAAAAGATAAAACTATATGATTATTTCAATAGATGCAGAAAAAGCCTTTGACAAAATTCAGGACCTTAAAAAAAAATTCAGGACCTGTTTATGATTAAAACTCTTCAAAAAATGGGCATAGAAGGAACCTACCTCAACATAGTAAAGGCCATATATGATAAGCCTACAGCAAACATTATTCTCAATGGTAAAAAATGGAAAGCATTCTCCCTAAGATCAGAAACAAGACAAGGATGTCCACTTTCACCACTATCATTCAACATAGTTTTAGAAGTCCTAGCTACAGCAATCAGAGAAGAAAAAGAAAGCAATCCAGATCAGAAAAGAAGTAAAGCTCTCACTGTCTGCAGATGACATGATTCTGTACATAGAAAACCCTAAAGGTAGTATCAGAAATTTACTAGAGCCAATCAGTGAATTTAGCAAAGTTGCAGTATACAAAATCAACACACAGAAATCATTTGCATTTCTATGTATCAATAATGAAAAATCAGAATGAGAAATTAAGGAATCAACCCCATTCACCATTCCAACAAAAAGAATTAAATATCTAGGAATAAACTCACCTAAGGAGACAAAAGAACTGTACACAGAAAAGCACTAAGTTTCAAAGCACTAAGTAAAAATATCCTTAATCTTAAATTAACTGAGGTATAGGACTATTTTTTCACCCAAAATAAACCTTTCAAGGACCTTCAGTTTTCTAAAATTCCCTTAATATTTTTGCTCTAGATCATGGTCATTTGTTCAACTATTAGGTCACTCTAGAACTAATGATAGGAATAAAATGCTTTTCACGGTAACAGATGAGAAGCTCCGTGTGGTAAAAACTCAATCATTCAGTGCATTTACATGCATTTCCTGAGATTCTACAAATATTTCAAAATAAAAGATTTTTTAAGTAAATCATTACAGGCAGGGATATAAATGTTAGTAGGCTCAGGCAACTGTTACGCTAGGAGCTAAACCATATGCAACTCAACTGAAATTTCTTTGTTACAACTCAGAAACAAACATCACAGAGAAAAAAGAAATACCTCAGAAAAGATAACTACAAATGAGCAGGCACATATCTAAAGAGCTCTCACACTGAAACCTGTTAAGGTCAGGACTAATTTCCAGCCAGGACTGAAGCTATGGATTTTTTTTACACCAAGATTGTTAGCAAAGAATGAAAATCCAGTAAAGGAATATAAGACACATTCTTTCCTTCCACACATTTTCAACTACAATTCTTGTTCTGGAAAAAAAAAAAAAGCAAAATTATTCATTTATCTTTTAAAGGCTTTCACAACTACACCACACCAAAATAACTTCTACACATAAGAGTTATTATTCTGTTACTGATTTCTTGGTTTTAAAATCCAAAGATCCACTTTCTGAGTGTCTTAGGAGTTCAAAACATCATAAGAAATGCACATATTGTGGTTATGTCATTCAAAAATAAATATACACTAGTTGTATGAAAACCCTCCTTCCCATATTTTTTCAACACTCCTTTATCACTAGTCTTGGCTTATTTGTATTCTTTTTTCCATTCATACCTTGCATAGATTTTCCCCAAATTCCCTTTATTTTTTAGTCCTTAATTAGTAGCCCTTTCTCATGGAAATCAAAAGACCAAGTTTCCCATATCACTGTCAAGGACGTGCATCCACATTATTTGTACCACAAAGCTTCAGCCTCAGCACTATTGACATTTGGGGCCAGAAAATTCTTTGCTGTAGGTGTTTTTCTGGCCAAGCAGGGTGGTGAGGACCTCTACCCACCCTATCCAGAAGCTCCACTGGTGTGACAACTAGAAAATATCCTCCAGATGCCTTCTAGGGAGCAAAATCACCCCCCCAAAAAAAAACCACTGGTAGAATGGCAACCCACTCCAGCATTCTTGCCTGGAGAATCTCAGGGACAGAGGAGCCTGGTGGGTTGCCGTCTATGGGGTCGCACAGAGTCAGACACGACTGAAGCAACTCAGCAGCAGCAGCAGCAGCAAAGCATGATTTTTCTGGGATCTCTAGTGAATATCCCAGGTTTTCAAAGAAATAGCTTCACTCTGATTGACTGTAACTCAGATAACTCCAGCCTTCTGTAAACACTGATAATTGTTCAGCTTATAGTTTTGTCATTCTTTGCCTGATCTTGTACGGTTTGATATTCATCAACAGGCCCATGGGGACAGCTATGCAAACTTCTGAAGCTGTTTCTGCATACCAGTGCTTCTTCCCTGGAACTCTGCCTCCAAAATTCTACCTACTTTAATCTCTTAACTCCAATCTCTGTCTCTTCAACCTACTATGCCCGTGTCTACCCAAGGCACAGCAGTCCAAAATCTGACAACAGGAAGAGAACCAGGGAAATCACATCTCATTTGTTTCCCTTCTCTCATGGAACAAAGCCCTATCCTACTATCTAGTACCTGAAAACTGCTGTTTCATACATTTCTTCCCAGCTTTCTAGTTGTTTATGGCAAAAGTGTGATTAAAGATCCATGTATTCTTTCATACCATCCAAAATCCATGAGCCTCTCTGAGAAAAGGATAATTCTGCTTTTTAAAAACAGGAGATTGTAACCTCAGTGTATCTCTAGTATGTCTTAAGTCCTTATGTGAAAAAATAAAGTGTGTACTCTTAGGGATCTAATTGTGGTCTTGAATATCACTCCCTTTTCAAAAGTGCCAAAGCTTCTCAAAAGTGACTGATTACATAAGTGGTACTGAATAACCCAAGGTGTATCTGAGACACACTGTGTCAGAGGGCAAGGATGACTTCCAAGGTACATAGAAAATAACCCCTATGATTTTAATTTTTCCTTTAAGATCCCATCAATATAATACAGCAATATAGATAACTAAAAGTACAGCTACTATAAATAAAAGGGTAATTTTATCACTATTTTCAAGAGATAATTGTCTACCAGAAACTTCAATAATGTTCTGTAGTTTAGTAAGTTGACTGAATAAAAATGAATAGGCAAATATTCTTAACTTTCCTACATAGTAACTGTAATGAAAAAGACCTCTGATCACACCAGTAACAAAACTATGTGATACAAGTAAATAATTAAAACAAGGAGTGTGTAACATCATGTAAAGAAGACATAAAACTATCCTGAAAATAACAAAGGATTTTGAATAAATAATCCAAAATGGAATAATTAGAAAATTTGACACATATCAACATAAATCTTTGATTTTTACCAACAGTTATAAAATGCAAAACAATATTATAATGGGATGAGAATAGTTGGATCAATAAAATAAAATAGCCACTATATATTTTTAAAATGAATAATATACATGACACCACAGCTTATATACCACATGGAAGTAGAAACCCAATGGGTAAAAGGCAGAAACAGATAATTCTATGATCAACATACAATATTAAACACATGAATATATGTTCAATCTCAGCAACAGACAAAGAAGACTTAATTAGAACCATAACAAAGGGGGATGGAAAAAGATAGTCCATGCAAAAGGAAGTCAAAAGAAAGCTGGAGTGTCAATTCTCATATCAGACACAATATATTTTAAAATAAAGGCTACTACAAGAAACAAAGAACACTACATAATGATCAAGGGATCAAAACAAGAAGACATAACAATTATAAATATTTATGTACCCAACACAGGAGTAACTCAATACAGAAGGCAAATGCTAACAGATATAAAAGAGGAAGTTGACATTAACAAAATAATAGTGGGGAGTTTAACATCCCACTTATACCAGATCATCCAGACAGAACATTAATAAGGAAACACAAGCCTTAAATGACACATTAGACCAGATGAACCTAATTGATATTTAGAGAACATGCATCATCAGTCATGTTCTACTCTTTGTGACCCTATGGACTATAGCCCACCAGGCTCCTCTGACCATGGGATTCTCCATGTAAGAATACTGGAGTGGCTTGCCCTGCCTTCCTCCAGGGGATCTTCCCAACCCAGGGATCGAACCTGTGTCTTACATCCTCTGCATTGGCAGGAGGGTTCTTAACCACTAGTGCCACCTGGGAAGGGCATTCTACCCAAGAGCATCAGAATGCACTATTTTCTCAAGTGCACATGGAACATCTCCAGGATAGATCACATGCATCACATCAAGCATCAGTAAATTTAAGAAACTGAAATTGTATCAAGTACCTTTTCTGACTAAAATGCTAGGAGATTAGATATAAATTACAAAAAAAAAAAGATATCAATTACAGGAAAAAAACTGTAAAAAAAACACAAACACTGAGATTAAATAATACAATTCTAAACAACCAAGTGATCACTGAAATCAATGAGGAAATCAAAAAATACCTAGAAATGACAACAAAAACACAATTATCCAAAACCTATGGGATACAACAAAAGCAGTTCTAAGAGAGTTTTATAGCAATACAATCCTACCTCAAGAAATGAGATAAACATCAAATAAACAACCTAACCACATACCTAAAAAAAACTAGAAGAAGAAGAACAAAGAACTCCCAAAATTAGTAGAAGGAAATAAATCATAAAGATTAGAGCAGAAATGAAGAAAAAAAAATAGCAAAGATCAGTACAACTGAAAGTTGGTTCTTTGAGAAGATAAACAAAATTGAAAAACTATTAGCCAGACTCATCAAGAAAAAAGGGAAGACTCAAAACAATAAAATTAGAAATGAAAAAGAAATTACAATAGACAATGCAGAAATACAAAAACAAAAACATCATATGAGGCTACAATGAGCAACTATATGCCAATAAAACAGATAACCCCAAAGAAATGGACAAATTTTTAGAACAGTACAACCTCCCAAGACTGAACAAGGGGAAAATAGAATATATGAGCAGACCAATCACAAACTGTGAAATTGTGATCAAAATCTTCCAACAAACAAAAGCCCAGGGCCAGATGGTCTCACAGGTGAATTCTACCAAACATTTAGAAATGCTCAAACTACCCAAAAAATTGCAGAGGGAAGAACATTTCCAACCTCATTCTATGAGGCCACAATCACCCTTACACCAAAACCAGAAAAAGATACTGCAAAAAAAGAAAACTGTGGGCAGACCAATATCACAGATAAACATTCTCAACAAAATACTATAAAACTGAATCCAACAATACACTATGATATACACTATGGATCATACACTATGATCAAGGGAGGTTTATCCCAAGGATTCAAGAAATCTTCAATATATGTGAATTGATCAATGATACACCATACTAACAGATTGAAAGATAAAAAACATATGACAATCTTAATACATGCAGTGAAAGCTTTTGACAAAATTCAACACCCATTTATGATTAAAAAAAAAAACAAACTCCAGAAAGTGGGCAAAGAAGGAACCTAACCTCAACATAATAGAAGCAATGTAAAACAAACCCACAGCAAACATTATTCTCAATGGTAAAACCCTGAAAGCACTTCTTCTAAGATCAAGAATGAGAGAAGGGTGCCCATTCTCACCACTATTATTTAATATAGTTCTGGGAGTCCTAGCAACTGCAATCAGAAAATAAAAATATATAAAAGGAATCAAGACTGCAAAACAAGAAGGAAAATTCTCACTTTTTGCAGATAACATGATACTATACATAGAAAACCCTAAAGATACCATCAGAAAATTACTAGAGTTAATCAATGAATTTAGTAAAATCTCAGAATGTAAAATTAATATTGAAATTTCTTGCATTCCTATACACTAACAACGAAAAATCAGAAAGAGAAATTAAAAAAACAATCCCACTCACCATTTCAACGAAAAGAATAAAATACCTAGGAATAAACCTACCTAAGGAGACAAAAGACCTATATGCAGAAACATATAAGATACTTATGAAAGAAATCAAAGAACACAAAGAGATGGAGAGATACACTATGTTTTTTAATTAGAAAAATCAATATTGTGAAAATGACTATACTACCAAAGCAATCAACAAATTCAATGATTCCTATCAAATTACCAAAGTAATTTTTCAGAGAACTAGAACAAAAAAAATTTACAACTTGTATAGAAACACAAAAGACCATGAATCAATAGTCAAAGAAATCCTGAGAAAAATGGAGTTGGGGGAATCAGTCTTCCTAACTTCAAAGACTATACTACAAAGCTACAGTAATCAAGACAGTATGGCACTGGCACACAAAAAAATACATAAATCAATGGAATAAGATAGAAAGAAAGCCCAGAAATAAACCCACATACCTATGGGCACCTTATCTTTGAAAAAGGGGGCAAGAATATACAATGGAGAAAGGATGATGGCCTCTTCAAAAGGTGGTGCTGGAAAAACTGGACAGCATGTAAAAGAATGAAATTCGAACGCTTCCTAACACCATACACAAAAATAAACTCAAAATGGATTAAAGACCTAATTGCAAGACCAGACACTATAAAACTCGTAGAGGAAAACATAGAGAACTCTTTGATAAAAATCTCAGCAAGATCCTCTTTGACTAACCTCCTAGAGTAATGGAAATAAAAACAAAATAAACAAATGAGATCTAATTAAACTTAGAAGCTTTTGTACAGCAAAAGAAACATTAAACAAGATGAAAAGACAATACTCAGAATGGATATCACTGCAAATGAAGCAACTGACAAGGGATTCATCTCCAAAATATACAAGCAGCTCATGCAGCTAAATACCAGAAGAACAAACAACCCAATAAAAAAATGGGCAGAAGACCTAAACAGACATTTCTCCAAAGAAGACATACAGATGGTCAACAAACACATGAAAAGATGCTCAACATGCTCATTATCGTTGTTGTTGTTCAGTTGCTTGTCACTTCCGACTCTTTGTGATCCCATGAACTACAGCATACCAGGCTTCCCTGTCCTTCACCACCTCCCTGTGTTTTCTCAAACCCATATCCATTGAGTTGGTGATGCCATCCAACCATCTCATCCTCTGCCATCCCCTTTTCCTCCTGCCTTCAATCTTTCCCAGAATCAGGGTCTTTTCCAATGAGTTGGCTCTTTGTATCAGGTGGCCAAAGTACTGGAGCTTCAGCGTCAGCATCAGTCCTTCCAATGAATATTCAGGACTGATTTCCTTTAGCATTGACTAGTTTGATCTCCTTGCTGTCCAAGAGATTCTCAAAAGTCTTCTCCAATACTACAGTTCAAAACCATCAGTTCTTCAGCATTCACCCTTCCTTCTTCATTATCCAACTCTCACATCCATACATGACTATGGTAAAAACCACAGCTTTGACTCAATGGACCTTTATCAGCAAAGTAATCTCTCTGCTTTTCAACTGCTATCTAGGTTTGTCATAGCTTTTCTTCCAAGAAGTAAGCTCATTATTAGAGAAATGCAAATCAAAACTGCAGTGAGGTATCACTGTACACAAGTCTGAATGGCCATCACCAAATAATCACAAACATAATCACCATCATAAACATAAATGCTGGAGAGGATGTGGGTAAGAGAGAACCCTCTTGCACTGTCATTGGGAATGTAAATTTATACAGCTACTATGGAAAACAGTATGGAGACTCCTTAAAAATCTAGGGAAAAAACCACCATATGACCTAGCAACTCCACTACTGGGCATATACCCTGAAAAAACCATAACTCAAAAAGACACATGTACCCCAAAGTTCACTGCACACTATTTACAGTAGCTAAGATGTGGAAGCAACCTAGATAGCCATCAATAGATGAATGGATAAATAATTTGTAGTACATATATACAAAGGAATATTACTCAGCCATAATGAGAAACAAATTTGAATCCGTTGTAGTAAGGTGGATGAACTAGAGCCTGTTATACAGAGTGAAGTAAGTCAAAAAGAAAAAAATGAATATTGTATACTAATCCATATATATGGAATCTTGAAAATTGGTACTAATGAACCTGTTTGCAAGGCAGGACAGACACACAGACTGAGAATGAACTTGTGGACACAGTGGGGGAAGAGGAAGGAAGAACTGAGAGAGTAGAGTTGACATACATATACTACCATGTGTAAAATAGATTGGTAGAAGGAAGCAGCTGTATAGCACACGGAACTCAACTCAATGCTTTGTGATGACCTAGAGGAGTGGAATGGAGGAGTGGAGTGAGGCTCAAGAAGGAAGGGACATATGTATACTTATAGTTTATTCACATTGTTGTATAGCAGAAATCAACACATTATAAAGCAAGTATCTTTCAATTTAAAAAATAATTCTTACAAGTGGCCAAAAAAAATGTATAGTGAAGAACCTTCTCTTACGTATCAAGTTAGCAAATATTAAAAATAGTGCTTATACTTGAGAAGAAGAAATGAAAGAAGAATTTTTTATATGCCTGTTCCTATAGAGGAGATTTATGAAACTCATTGGAAAGCACTTAAATTTTTTAGGTTAATATCATAAAAGGAATTACTCCCTTACAGTCTAAAATTCTACTTTTGGGGATCTATCCTATAGAAACAGCAAGAATGTTTACAAATATTTAGATACAAGTTTGTACATCAAAGCAAATTTTGATAATAATGAAGAATCAAATATCACATGACATTTAACATAAGAGAATGATTTAAAAAGTTACAGACCTCCTTCAAAATCCAAGGGGAATTGGTTCTATGACCCCTGCAGATATCAAATTCCTTTGCATAAAGTGCATAGGACCACTGACCCGCCATATCTGTAGGTTCCACAGTCAACTGTACATATATTATACATAATTGTACAAATATTGTTTTTTATAATGATTTTCAGTTCAGTTCAGTTCAGTTGCTCAGTAATATCTGACTCTTTGTGACCCCATGAATTGCAGCATGCCAGGCCTCCCTGTCCATCACCAACTCCCAGAGTTCACTCAAACTCATGTCCATCGAGTCAGTGATGCCATCCAGCCATCTCATCCTCTGTCGTCCCCTTCTCCTCCTGCCCCCAATCCCTCCCAGCATCAGAGTCTTTTCCAATGACTCAACTCTTCGCATGAGGTAGCCAAACTACTGGAGTTTCAGCTTTAGCATCATTCCTTCCAAAGAAATTCCAGGGCTGATCTCCTTCAGAATGGACTGGTTGGATCTCCTTGCAGTCCAAGGGACTCTCAAGAGTCTTCTCCAGCACCACAGTTCAAAAGCATCAATTCTTCGGCACTCAGCTTTCTTCACAGTCCAACTCTCACATCCATACATGACCACTGGAAAAACCACAGCCTTTGGTTTTGTTGGACCTTTGTTGGCAAAGTAATGTCTCTGCTTTTGAATATGCTCTCTAGGTAGGTCATAACGTTCCTTCCAAGGAGTAAGCGTCTTTTAATTTCATGGCTGCAATCACCATCTGCAGTGATTTTGGAGCCCAAAAAATAAAGTCTGACACCATTTCCACTGTTTCCCCATCTATTTCCCATGAAGTGATGGGACCAGATGCCACGATCTTAGTTTTCTGAATGTTGAGCTTTAAGCCAACTTTTTCACTCTCCTCTTTCACTTTCATCAAGAGGCAATATTTAAAGCATAGGAAAGTTTTTAAGGGTGAAAGTGTGTGGGATTTAAAAAGCTTGCTAGTTCCCTTTATAGATAGCACCATGTCTTCTTTGTTGAATAAGTGACTCAATGAATAAATCTGCACATTTACATACATAAACATATTTGAAGAATGAATGAATAAATGAATTTATAAAAAGTTGGCTTGAAGCTGAACATTAAAATAACTAAGATCGTGACATCCAGTCCAATTATTTCATGGAAACTAGAAGGGGAAAAACAGTGAAAGATTTTATTTTCTTGGGCTCCAAAATCACTGTGGACAGTGACTGCAACCGTGAAATAAAAGACACTTGCTCCTTGAAAGAAAAGCTATGAGAAACCTGTAAAGTGAATGTATTAGTCGCTTAGTCATGTTTGACTCTTTGCGACCACATAAACTGTAGCCCTCCAGGCTCCTCTGTCCACGGGATTCTCCAGACAAGAATACTAGAGTGGGTTGCCATTTCCCTTCTCCAGAGGATGTTCCCAACCCAGGGATTGAACCTGGGTCGCCTGCATTGCAGGCAGACTCTTTATCATCTGAGCCAACAGGGAAGACAGAGCATTAAAAAGCAGATACATCACCTTGCTGACAGAGGTCCAGTTAGTCAAAGCTATGGTTTTTCCAGTAGTCATGTACAGATATGAGAGCTGGGCCGTAAAACAAGTCTGAGCACTGAAGAACTGATGCTTTTGAACTGTGGTTCTGGAAAAGACTCTTGTGACTCCCCTGGACTGAAAGAAGATCAAATCAGTCAATACTAAAGGAAATTAACCCTGAATATTCATTGGAAGGACTGATGCTGAAGCTCCGATTCTTTGGTCACTTAATGCAAAGAGCCTATTCATTGAAAAGGAAAAGACCCTGATGCTGGAAAAGATTGAAGGCAAGACGAGATGGGGGTGGCAGAAAATGAGAGGGTTAGAAAGCAACACCAACTCAATGGACAAATTTGCACAAACTCCAGGAGATAGTGAAGGACGGAGGAGCCTAGTGTGCTACAGTCCACAGGGCTACAAAGAGTCAGATACGACTTAGCTTAGCTACTGAACGACAACAACACATGTACATACATGGACAAAGAAACAAAGCTTGCAGGAGAAGAGTTAAGTCTGTATTGTAAAAAATACGGTTAATTTTTTGCTTTCTACTTTAGATTTCTAAATTTTCAAAGTCTTCAGTGATGAGTAAGTACTGCTTATTTAAGCAATGTCCATGAATTTGAAGGAGTAAGATTAGATTGTTAGCAGATCAATAATTGTCCTGTTGGGCAAATGTAGGCTCCAGATAAGCTTTATCTGAAATGCCCAGAGTGTTCAAAGAAATATTTATAGCATTCATTGCTCAAGAAGATTTGGGGTGAAGGAGAAAAATGAAGCAGAGTAGGTTTATATATATATATAGCAAGTAAAAATAAAAATTAGAGTTTGAAGAAAGAAACATGATTAAATGAGTCCAGAATAAACAAATCAAACACTATAAATTGGTAACAACAGAACAGTCAAAACTAATGTGGTAACACTAGTATAATTATAAAGTTAAACCTATCAGTGAATTTATGTATATATATATATGCTAAGTCACTTCAGTCGTGTCCAACTCTGTGCAACCCCGTAGACGGCAGCCCACCAGGCTCCCCCGTCCCTGGGATTCTCCAGGCAAGAACACTGGAGTGGGTTACTATTTCCTTCTCCAATGCATGAAAGTGAAAAGTGAAAGTGAAGTCGCTCAGTCATATCCAACTCTTAGCGACCCATGGACTGCAGCCTACCAGGCTCCTCTGTCCATGGGATTTTCCAGGCAAGAGTACTGGAGTGAGGTGCCATTGCCTTCTCCGGTGTGTGTGTGCGTGTGTGTGTGTGTGTGTGTGTGTGTATATATATATGTATAAACACACATATGCATGTATGCAAACATACATGTGCGTGTAAGTCAATTCCTAAGCAGGTTTATAAGAAGTCTGGGATCCCTGAGGAGGAGAAAGAGGGGGTGTGGAGCTCTTGAGGAGAAGATAGGGGTCTGGAATTCTCAAAGAGGAGGAAAGGACAAACATTTTTTTCTACATTCCTTAGTAAGAATTATATAATAATAATGTATCCTGCTTAAGGACAGTTTCTTCTTCCTGAAAACCTTCTGACTAATCCTGTTATCTTAAAATGTAAATTGTGGGAGTGGGACTAGTAAAATTTTTACAACTTTGAGACATTCTTCTGATCTATTGCAATAACTAATTTAAAAAAGTATATAACTCCCTTGCTTAGACTAAGCGATGGGGGCACTCTCCATCATCTTTCTGATGTCTGTGTTAGAAGCTTTCTCTGTCCCTTTTTCACTTTAATAAAACTCTGCTAGGCAAAAGTTCTTGAGTGATCAAGCCTGGTCCCTCGTCCTGAAGCTAAATCTTCTTTGGAGATCAAGAATCTGACCCTGTTCACCATAAGCTATCACATGCACAGGGATGTTTCAAAAAATAAAGAAAATGGCAACCTACTCCAGAATTCTTGCCTGGGAAATCCCTTGGACAGAGAGAGGAGCCTGTCTGTAACTTAAGACCCCAAGCTACAGTCCATGGGGTTCTAAGAGAATCAGATAAAAGACCTTGCAACTAAATAACAAAGCAATACAACTAGGTAGGTGTATCAATGGTAACACAACTAGTTTAATGTCTTTCTTTGAATATCAAATTAACCTCATTCATTGATCTTGTCTGTTGGCATATTTAAATTTGTGACCCCTTAAAGTTATTAACAGAAAGAATATATTTTAATTTGGATAGCGTTTTACATTTGTATTCAAATGTGAGTTTTTTTAACTTACTGACTTCACACTGCAACCTGCTTTTTATTATCCTAATATTTATTATTTTAATGTTGTGTGATTTTTGGCTTTAAGCTAATTTTCTGAAAGTCAACCCATAGAAAGCTAATTTGCCTTGCCAATTTACTTAAGTCAGACTACCTAACAGTCAATTCATGAAATAGTTATCTGGTACTTGTGAAACGAAATTATCAATCTTATTATTTACAGTTTTTTTAAGCTCTTAAATTATACAAGATTGATTGAGTGGAGTAGCTACCACTAAATTGAAAGATTTCTGTGAAGTTTTAGTAAAGCACTCTCTATTTCATCTTCAGAAATGTATCTTACTATAATTTCCATTTATATATGCCCAATTTATATCTCTCTCGTTATACTAGCCAGAGAAGGCAATGGCACCCCACTCCAGTACTCTCGCCTGGAAAATCCCATGGACAGAGGAGCCTAGTAGGCTGCAGTCCATGGGGTCACGAAGAGTCAGACACGACTGAGCAACTTCACTTTCACTTTTCACTTTCATGCGTTGGAGAAGGAAATGGCAACCTACTCCAGTGTTCTTGCCTGGAGAATCCCAGGGATGGGGGAGCCTGGTGGGCTGCTGTTTATGGGGTCACACAGAGTTGGATACGACTGAAGCGACTTAGCAGCAGCAGCAGCAGCAGCAGCAGTTATACTAGCAGAGACAGTTTTTTAAATTTTTGTGAGAACAAAAGCAGAACACTGTTTTCTGATCTGGCATGTAAGAAGCTTGGAAGTCATCACTCCATCTTAACAAGTAAAAAAAGAGAACAAACTGAAAATCAACAATTTTTATGTCAGAGAACTAAAGGTCACAGGACAAACTGCTGCCTCCAAAATGGTCGAGGCAGACAGGCAAACACAGGGAACCACAAATTATCAGAATGGAACCCAGGAGCAGAAATCCCCATGAGATTCAGTACCAGAATAGGAAACAGATATACTACCAGAGGCTCAGTTTGGTCAAGTCTGAGAGTTAAAAACTCTAAGAGTGTCCAACGGGCCCTACGCTTTTGTGAATTTTACCTCTAGGAGCTAGACCAGATTCTCACAGTAAATAACAGAGAAAAATTCCCTTGCATTTTCAGCAGGGGGAGGGGAATGGAAGAAGTTTTGAAACATACCAGAATACTCTGTTCTTCTTGACAAGGTTTAACCTTAAGAGAAATTACTATATCAGAGCCTAAATTTATTGAGTTTTCTTTTTTTTCCATGCCTATCTAACATAGGTGAAGGGAAAATTCTAACTCTAGCCTACTTACCAATCATATTCCATCTAAGAAGCAGGGAAAAACTGAGAAACACTCATGAAATTCACAGACCAAAAGTATATTAAGTCTAAAAGATAGACCTAATGACAGGACTATAGAATGCTTCCACCCCTCTTCCATAGAGCTTACCACATATTATTAAAGGCTTTCACTATGGCAGTTCCTTTTACCCAGTCATCATGTACAGCTATCAGGAAAAAAATTACAGGGTTTAAAAAATAGCAAAACAGGGGGAGGAGCTAAGATGGCGGAGGAGTAGGACGGGGAGAACACTTTCTCCCCCACAAATTCATCAAAAGAACATTTAAACGCGGAGTAAATTCCACAAAACAACTTCTGAATTCCGGCAGAGGACAACAGGCACCCAGAAAAGCAACCCAAGTCTTCGAAAGGAGGTAGGGAAAAATAAAGGGACAAAAGAGGGAGGGATGGAGTCCCATCCCGGGAAGGGAGTCTTAAAAAGAGAGAAGTTTCCAAACACCAGGAAACCTTCTCACTGCCAAATCTGTGCTGAGCCTTGGAAGCAAAGAGGGCAACATAACAGGGAGGAAAAGTAAATAAGCAATTAAAACCTGCACGTTGCGAGCCCTACGGTAACTCCCCCAGCACAGAAGCAGCGCCGACGCCTGCATCCGCCATTAGCAAGCGGGGGCTGGGCAGGGAGGTGCGGCACGGGCTGCATCGCTTAGAGTAAGAATCTGGCCTGAACACCCCCAGCGCTATCTGAGCGAAATAATTTGGGCTAGCAAACCAGACTGTGGGATATCTACCACGCAAAAAGCCAGCCCTAACCTATGACACCGCCAGGCCCGTGCACCGAACAAAGGACTGAACAGAGATAGCGGGCGGCAGACCATCCCCCTCCGGTGATAGGCAGCCAGAGCCGGAAGGGGACAATCGCAGCCCCAGAGAGACATTATCTATAAAACTGTAATCAGGCTTCTTTGCTAACTAAAACTTCTTGGGGGTCTGGACGGTCAACATCTGCCTGAGAAGGTGTGCCGGTGCACAACTAGATAACCGAGCGGCGGGGAGGTGATAAGTCGCAGCAATCGCGCGCGCCAAACACCTCATCACCTGTGCTGCTCGGATCTGGGAAGGGCACAAAACGCAGGCCCAACCGAGAGTCTGCGCCTCTGAGGACTACCCGAGTGCCTGAACCTGAGCGGCTTGGACCTGGGAAGTACAGGCAGCCCAGGGCTGGCCACGGATGGTTCCTGGCAGAGCAACCTAGAGCTTGAGCAGCGTGGGCATAGAGGCTACACGTGCCGTGAACGGGGGGCAGACCCAGTGTAGCTGAGGCACTGCAAGCACACGCCAATGTTATTTGTTTGCAGCATCCCTCCCTACCTCCCCTCAGCGCGACTGAACAAGTAAGCCTAAAAAAAAAAAAAAAAAAAAGTGTCCTCCACCGTCCCCTTTGTGTCAGGGCGGAAACCAGACACTGAAGAGACCAGCAAACAGAAGAAGCTATAACAGAGGGAACCGCCTTGGAAGCTACAGGCAATAGATTAAAACCCTGTGGTTACTACCAACTACATAGGAAGGGGCCTATAGATCTTGAGAAATATAAGTCGGACCAAGGAACTAGCCAAAATGAACTGAACCCACAATACTCACAACAAAACCGGAGAAAGTCCTACATATATTTTTACTATTTGTATTATTCCTTTAATTTCCACTTTTATAACTGATTACTTTGCAAAAAAAAAAAGAAGACCCTATTTTTTTTAAAAGCAAACTTCATATATATATATTTTTTTAATAATTTTTTGACCTTTTTTTCCCCTTCTTTTCTTTAACATTGTATTTTTGAAATTCCAAACTCTACTCTAGATTTTTAATTTTAGCTTTTTGTATTTGTTATCAATTTTGTACCTATAGTTTTTTTTTTTTTAATAATTTTTGTGACCCTTTCTTATTTTTTCTTTTTCTTTTTCTCTGTTTCTTTCTCTTCTTCTTTTAAATAACATTGTATATCTGAAATTCCAAACTCTACTCTAGATTTTAATTTATGCTTTTTGGTATTTGTTATCAATTTTGTACCTGTATTTTTTTTTTATATAATTTATGCGACTTTGTTTGTTCTTGTTTGTTTTTTCTCTCTCTTTTTCTTCTTCTTTTTTAACATTGTATTTTGAAATTCCAAACTCTACTCTAGATTTTTAACTTTTGCTTTTTGGTATTAGTTATCAATTTTGTACCTATATTTTCTTTATAATTTTCGCGACCTTGTTTGTTTTTCTTTTTTCGTTTTTTCTCTCTTTCTTTTCCTTCTTCTTTTCTTTAACATCATATTTTTGAAATTCCAAACTCTACTCTAGATTTTAAATTTTTGCTTTTATGTATTTATTACCAATTTTGTACCTTTAAGAACCCAGTCTTCAGTACCCATTTTTCACTAGGGAGCGAGATTACTGGCTTAACTGCTCTCTCTCCCTTTGGACTCTCCTTTTTCTCCACCAGGTCGCCTGTGTCTCCTCCCTAACCCCTCTCTACTCTACCCAACTCTGTGAATTTCTGTGTGTTCCAGACGGTGGACAACACTTAGGGAACTGATTATTGGCTGGATCTGTCTGCCTCCTTTTCATTCCCCCCATTTATCCTCCTGTCCACCTCTGCCACCTTCCTCCTTCTTCTCTTCTCTGTATAACTCTGTGAACAACTCTGAGCAGTCCAGTTGTGGAGTGCACATAAGGAGGAGATTACTGAATAGCCCACTCTCTCCTCTATTGATTCCACCTCATCACATTCGGGTCACCTCTAACTCCCTCCTCACTCTTCTCTTCTCCATATAACACTGTAAACCTCTCTGGGTGAAACAAGTTTCAGGGCAAGACATACCAAGCAAATTCTCCAGCAGCAAGGAACACAGCCCTGAGCTCCAAGATACAGGCAGCCCAAAGTCACCCCAAAACCATAGACATCCCATAACTCATTACTGGACATTTCATTGCACTCCAGAGAGAAGAAATCCAGCTCCACTCACCAGAACACCGACACAAGCTTCCCTAACCAGGAAACCTTGACAAGCCACCTGTACAAATCCACACACAGCGAGGAAACAATAAAGAGAACTCCACAAACTGCCAGAATACAGAAAGGACACCCCAAACTCAGCAATTTAAACAAGATGAAGAGACAGAGGAATACCCAGCAGATAAAGGAACAGGATAAATGCCCACCAAACCAAACAAAAGAGGAAGAGATAGGGAATCTACCTGATAAAGAATTCTGAATAATGATAGTGAAATTGATCCAAAATCTTGAAATCAAAATGGAATCACAGATAAATAGCCTGGAGACAGATTGAGAAGATGCAAGAAAGGTTTAACAAGGACCTAGAAGAAATAAAAGAGAGTCAATATATAATGAATAATGCAATAAATGAAATTAAAAACACTCTGGAGGCAACAAATAGTAGAATAACAGAGGCAGAAGATAGGATTAGTGAATTAGAAGATAGAATGGTAGAAATAAATAAATCAGAGAGGATAAAAGAAAAACGAATTAAAAGAAATGAGGACAATCTCGGAGACCTCCAGGACAATATTAAACGCTACAACATTCGAATCATAGGGGTCCCAGAAGAAGAAGACAAAAAGAAAGACCATGAGAAAATACTTGAAGAGATAATAGTTGAAAACTTCCCTAAAATGGGGAAGGAAATAATCACCCAAGTCCAAGAAACCCAGAGAATCCCAAACAGGATAAACCCAAGGCGAAACACCCCAAGACACATATTAATCAAATTAACAAAGATCAAACACAAAGAACAAATATTAAAAACAGCAAGGGAAAAACAACAAATAACACACAAAGGAATTCCCATAAGGATAACAGCTGATCTTTCAATAGAAACTCTTCAAGCCAGGAGGGAATGGCAAGACATACTTAAAGTGATGAAAGAAAATAACCTACAGCCCAGATTATTGTACCCAGCAAGGATCTCATTCAAATATGAAGGAGAAATCAAAAGCTTCTCAGACAAGCAAAAGCTGAGAGAATTCAGCACCACCAAACCAGCTCTCTAACAAATACTAAAGGAGATTCTCTAGACAGGAAACACAAAAACGGTGTATAAACTCGAACCCAAAACAATAAAGTAAATGGCAATGGGATCATACTTATCAGTAATTACCTTAAACGTAAATGGGTTGAATGCCCCAACCAAAAGACAAAGACTGGCTGAATGGATACAAAAACAAGACCCTACATATGTTGTCTACAAGAGATCCACCTCAAAACAGGGGACACATACAGACTGAAAATGAAGGGCTGGAAAAAGATTCTCCATGCAAATAGGGACCAAAAGACAGCAGAAGTAGCAATACTTATATCAGATAAAATAGACTTTAAAACAAAGGCTGTGAAAAGAGACAAAGATGGTCACTACATAATGATCAAAGGATCAATCCAAGAAGAAGATATAACAATTATCACCGCAATATGTAAGACAAATGCTAACAAGTACGAAAGGAGAAATTAACAATAACACAATAATAGTGGGAGACTTTAATACCCCACTCACAACTATGGATAGATCAACTAAACAGAAAATTAACAAGGAAACACAAACGTTAAACATACAATAGACCAGTTAGACCTAATTGATAGCTATAGGACATTTCATCCCAAAACAATGAATTTCACCTTTTTCTCAAGCGCACATGGAACCTTCTCCAGGATAGATCACATCCTGGGCCATAAAGCTAGCCTTGGTAAATTCAAAAAAATAGAAATCATTCCAAGCATCTTTTCTGACCACAATGCAGTAAGATTAGATCTCAATTACAGGAGAAAAATGATTAAAAATTCAAACATATGGAGGATGAACAAGACGCTGCTGAATAACCAACAAATCACAGAAGAAATCAAAAAAGAAATCAAAATTTGCATAGAAACTAATGAAAATGAAAACACAACAACCCAAAACCTGTGGGACACTGTAAAAGCAGTCCTCAGGGGAAAGTTCATAGCAATACAGGCATACCTAAAGAAACAAGAAAAAAGTCAAATAAATAACCTAACCCTACACCTAAAGCAACTAGAAAAGGAAGAAATGAAGAACCCCAGGGTTAGTAGAAGGAAAGAAATCTTAAAAATTAGAGCAGAAATAAATGCAAAAGAAACAAAAGAGACTATAGCAAAAATCAACAAAGCCAAAAGCTGGTTCTTTGCAAGGATACACAAAATTGACAAACCATTAGCCAGACTCATCAAGAAACAAAGGGAGAAAAATCAAATCAATAAAATTAGAAATGAAAATGGAGAGATTACAACACACAACACAGAAATACAAAGGATCGTAAGAGACTACTATCAACAATTATATGCCAAAAAATGGACAACGTGGAAGAAATGGACAAATTCTTAGAAAAATACAACTTTCCACAACTCGACCAGGAAGAAATAGAAAATCTTAACAGATCCATCACAAGCACGGAAATTGAAACTGTAATCAAAAATCTTCCAGCAAACAAAAGCCCAGGTCCAGACGGCTTCACAGTGGAATTCTACCAAAAATTTAGAGAAGAGCTAACACCTATCCTGCTCAAACTCTTCCAGAAAATTGCAGAGGAAGGTAAACTTCCAAACTCATTCTATGAGGCCACCATCACCCTAATACCAAAACCTGACAAAGATCCCACAAAAAAAGAAAACTACAGGCCAATATCACTGATGAACATAGATGCAAAAATCCTTAACAAAATTCTAGCAACCAGAATCCAACAACACATTAAAAAGATCATACACCATGACCAAGCGGGCTTTATCCCAGGGATGCAAGGATTCTTCAATATCCGCAAATCAATCAATGTAATACACCACATTAACAAATTGAAAAATAAAAACCATAGGATTATCTCAATAGATGCAGAGAAAGCCTTTGACAAAATTCAACATCCATTTATGATAAGAACTCTCCAGAAAGCAGGAATAGAAGGAACATACCTCAACATAATAAAAGCTATATATGACAAACCCACAGCAAACACTATCCTTAATGGTGAAAAATTGAAAGCATTTCCTCTAAAGTCAGGAACAAGACAAGGGTGCCCACTTTCATCCTCTAAAGTCAGGAACAAGACAAGGGTGCCCACTTTCACCATTACTATTCAACATAGTTTTGGAAGTTTTGGCCACAGCAATCAGAGCAGAAAAAGAAATAAAAGGAATCCAAATTGGAAAAGAAGAAGTAAAACTCTCACTATTTGCAGATGACATGATCCTCTACATAGAAAACCCTAAAGACTCCACCAGAAAATTACTAGAACTAATCAATGATTATAGAAAAGTTGCAGGATATAAAATCAACACACAGAAATCCCTTGCGTTCCTATACACTAATAATGAGAAAACAGAAAGAGAAATTAAGGAAACAATTCCATTCAACATGGCAACGGAAAGAATAAAACACTTAGGAATATATCTACCTAAAGAAACTAAAGATCTATATATGGAAAACTATAAAACACTGGTGAAAGAAATCAAAGAGGACACAAATAGATGGAGAAATATACCATGTTCATGGATTGGAAGAATCAATATAGTGAAAATGAGTATACTACCCAAAGCAATTTATACATTCAGTGCAATCCCTATCAAGCCACCAACGGTATTCTTCACAGAGCTAGAACAAGTAATTTCACAATTTGTATGGAAATACAAAAAACCTCGAATAGCCAAAGCTATCTTGAGAAAGAAGAATGGAACTGGAGGAATCAACCTGCCTGACTTCAGGCTCTATTACAAAGCCACAGTTATCAAGACACTATGGTACTGGCACAAAGACAGAAATATTGATCAATGGAACAAAATAGAAAGCCCAGAGATAAATCCACGCACATATGGACACCTTATCTTTGACAAAGGAGGCAAGAATATACAATGGATTAAAGACAATCTCTTTAACAAGTGGTGCTGGGAAATCTGGTCAACCACTTGTAAAAGAATGAAACTAGAACACTTTCTAACACCATACACAAAAATAAACTCAAAATGGATTAAAGATCTCAACGTAAGACCAGAAACTATAAAACTCCTAGAGGAGAACATAGGCAAAACACTCTCGGACATACATCACAGCAGGATCCTCTATGACCCACCTCCCAGAATATTGGAAATAAAAGCAAAAATAAACAAATGGGACCTAATTAAACTTAAAAGCTTCTGCACAACAAAGGAAACTATTAGCAAGGTGAAAAGTCAGCCTTCAGAATGGGAGAAAATAATAGCAAATGAAGCAACTGACAAACAACTAATCTCAAAAATATACAAGCAACTCCTACAGCTCAACTCCAGAAAAATAAATGACCCAATCAAAAAATGGGCCAAAGAACTAAATAGACATTTCTCCAAAGAAGACGTACAGATGGCTAACAAACACATGAAAAGATGCTCAACATCTCATTATCAGAGAAATGCAAATCAAAACCACTATGAGGTACCATTTCACGCCAGGAAGAATGGCTGCGATCCAAAAGTCTACAAGCAATAAATGCTGGAGAGGGTGTGGAGAAAAGGGAAGTCTCTTACACTCTTGGTGGGAATGCAAACTAGTATAGCCACTATGGAGAACAGTGTGGAGATTCCTTAAAAAACTGGAAATAGAACTGCCTTATGATCCAGCAATCCCACTGCTGGGCATACACACTGAGGAAACCAGAATTGAAAGAGACACGTGTACCCCAATGTTCATCACAGCACTGTTTATAATAGCCAGGACATGGAAGCAACCTAGATGTCCATCAGCAGATGAATGGATAAGAAAGCGGTGGTACATATACACAATGGAGTATTACTCAGCCATTAAAAAGAATACGTTTGAATCAGTTCTAATAAGATGGATGAAACTGGAACCTATTATACAGAGTGAAGTAAGCCAGAAAGAAAAACACCAATATAGTATACTAATGCATATATATGGAATTTAGAAAGATGGTAACAATAACCCTGTGAACGAGACAGCAAAAGAGACACTAATATATAGATCAGTCTTAGGGACTCTGTGGGAGAGGGAGAGGGTGGGGAGATTTGGGAGAATGGCATTGAAACATGTATAATATCATGTATGAAACGAGTTGCCAGTCCAGGTTCGATGCACGATACTGGATGCTTGGGGCTGGTACACTGGGATGACCCAGAGGGAGGGTATGGGGAGGGAGGAGGGAGGAGAGTTCAGGATGGGGAACACAGGTATACCTGTGCCGGATTCACTTCGATATTTGGCAAAACTAATACAATATTGTAAAGTTTAAAAATAAAATAAAATTTAAAAAAAATAGCAAAACACACAGTTTGAACAGAGCAAGCATCAGAGCATCCTACAGTAAGGATGTTGGAATTATCAGACTAGGAATTTACATTAACTATAATTAATATTTTAAGGACTTTAACAAATAAAATAGACTGCAAACAAGTATAGATAGGTAATGGAAGCAGACAGATGGAAATTCTAAGACAGATTCAAAAAGAAATGCTAGAATTCAAAACTATAACAGAAATGAAGATGGGATAAGGAGTAGACTTGTCAGAGCTGAGGAGAATCTCTGAGTTTAAGGATTTCTCAATAGAACTTCCAAAATTAAAAGACAACGAGGAAAAAATACTGGAAAAAAAAATCCCAGAAGTTCCAAAGACTATGAGACAACAACAAAGGGGATCAGATCAGATCAGATCAGATCAGTCGCTCAGTCATGTCCGACTCTTTGCGACCCCATGAATCGCAGCACAACAGGCCTCCCTGTCCATCACCAACTCCCGGAGTTCACTGAGACTCACGTCCATCGAGTCAGTGATGCCATCCAGCCATCTCATCCTCTGTCGTCCCCTTCTCCTCTTTCCCCCAATCCCTCCCAGCATCAGAGTCTTTGCCAATGAGTCAATTCTTCGCATGAGGTGGCCAAAGTACTGGAGTTTCAGCTTTAGCATCAGTCCTTCCAAAGAAATCCCAGGGCTGATCTCCTTCAGAATGGACTGGTTGGATCTCCTTGCAGTCCAAGGGACTCTCAAGAGTCTTCTCCAACACCACAGTTCAAAAGCATTAATTCTTCGGTGCTCAGCCTTCTTCACAGTCCAACTCTCACATCCATACATGACCACAGGAAAAACCATAGCCTTGACTAGACGAACCTTTGTTGGCAAGGTAATGTCTCTGCTTTTGAATATGCTCTCTAGGTTGGTCATAACTTTCCTTCCAAGGAGTAAGCATCTTTTAATTTCATGGCTGCAGTCACCATCTGTAGTGATTTTGGAGCCCAGAAAAATAAAGTCTGACACTGTTTCCACTGTTTCCCCATCTATTTCCCTTGAAGTGATGGGACCAGATGCCATGATCTTCGTTTTCTGAATGTTGAGCTTTAAGCCAACTTTTTCACTCTCCCCACGCCCGAGGCCAGGGGCAGTAGCCATGAGGTCCAACCCCACGTCCAAGGAGCCGTGGCCATGCAGGCGCAGGAGGGCCTAGAGGAGCTATCCCATGTTGAAGGTCAGGAAGGGCGGTGGTGAGGAGATACCCCTCGTCCAAGGTAAGGAGCAATGGCTGCGCTTAGCTGGAGCAGCCGTGAAGAGATACCCCACACCCAAGGTAAGAGAAACCCAAGTACGACGTTAGGTGTTGCAAGAGGGCATCAGAGGGCAGACACACTGAAACCATACTCACAGAAAACTAGTCAATCTAATCACACTAGGACCACAGCATTGTCTAACTCAATGAAACTAAGCCATGCCCGTGGGGCAACCCAAGACGGGTGGGTCATGGTGGAGAGATCTGACAGAATGTGGTCCACTGGAGAAGGGAATGGCAAACCACTTCAGTATTCTTGCCTTGAGAACCCCATGAACAGTATGAAAAGGCAAAATGATAGGATACTGAAACAAAGGGGATAACTCATGTGAAATGGCAGTGAAAGTGAAAGCCACTCAGTCACGTCTGACTCTTTGTGATCCCATGGACTATACAATCCATGGAATTCTCCAGGCCAGAAGACTGGAGTGGGTAGCCTTTCCCTTCTCTAGGGGATACTAGAAGGCAAAAAAAAAAAAAAGATATGAAAGACACTGGAAGCGATAATGATTGAAAATTTTACAAAATTAAGGTTAGATACCAAACTAAAGACCCAAGAAACTCAGAATCCAACAAGCAGGATGAATGCCACAAGTTTACATGTAGGTATCATATTCAAACTGTAGAAAGTCAAAGATAAAGGAAAACCTTGAAAGATGCCAAAGGACACCAAAAAAACCCTTATCTACAGAGAGACAATGACAAAAATTACACTGGACTACTATTCAGAAATAATGCAAGCAAGAAAAGCATGGAGTGAGATATTTATAGTGTTTATAAGAAAAGAATCATCAAGCTAGAATTTCGTATCCTGCAAAATTAATCTTTCAAAAATGAAAAATAGACTTTCTCAGACAAACTAAAACTGAGAAATTTGTCACTAGTAAATCTATTGTGGTAGAAATGATAAAAGAAGATCAAAGATAAGAAAAATTGTATAGGTCAGAGAAATCAGATTTACATAAAGAAAAGAGTATTAGAGATGGAATAAGTAAACAAAAAAAAATTTCTGTTGTTCTTCTTAACTGATCTAATAGAAAACAGATTGTTCAAAAAAATAATAGCAGCTTTGTAATCACTTATGTATGTTTCTGTGTAAGTAAAATGAACGCCAGCATGCTACAAAAGACAGGAGGGAGGACATGGGTTATTTTCTTATTGTAAGATTACTTATACTACAAGCGGTATAGTGTTACTTGAAAGTGGACTTAGGTTAGTTGTAAAATGTATACTGCAAACACTAGGGCAACCCACTAAAAAAGTAAACCAAAAAATATAACTGATGTGTTAAGAAAGAAAATGGCATCATATATTACAAAAGTCTCAACTAGAATGGCAAAAAGAAGAAAGAGTGGAAGACAAAAATAAGAACAAGGCAATAAATAAAAAACAGTAACAAATATGATAGCTATTATTCCAACTATATCAATCATCACTTTGGATGTTAACGTTCTAATATACCAATTAAAAGAAGCTGGAAAAGTACGGCTGAAGATGGTGATGTAGGAGGGGCTTGAACTCACCTCGTCCCATGGACTCGCTGAATCTACAACTACTAGTTTCTTCTAAAGGAAAAAAAAAGTCCAACACAAGCTAATTGATTCTAACATACCAAGTAAATGAGGAAAAACCCACATGGAAGCAACTAGGAGACGCTGAGATACCATCTTGCCATAAACCCCACACCCAGCGACCCACAACCAGGAGGGAATTCAAAACCCCTAGCTTCCAGCAGAGCAGCAAAGGATTTCAACCTCACCTCTGGCACCCCAACTTTTCAGGCATGCACCTAAGAAATGAGCCCCACAGAATTCAGCTTTGAAAGCCAATAGGACTTGCATCTATGAGACCCCCAAGGTTAAACCAAGGGATAATGCCAGCAATAAGGCAAAGTGAAAAGCTACCTCTGTTGTTCCCCTTCAATCTACAACCTGTAAAGCATCCACATTGCAACAAAGTTGTCTCTGCCCGACACACCAGCACACTAGAAAATTCTACATATCTTTAAAGCTAAGGGTGGGTAAACTGGAATAGACAGAGAAGGCAGAAACGAGAGAAAGCAGAGGCTGTACCTGCAAACCTGGACCTCCAGCCATGACAGCTAAGTCTGCAACCACAGAGAACCCAGGGGTAGCAGAGCAGGTGGCACGGATAACACTGGCCTCCTGGCTACAGCCACACCTGCAGCCGCAGGTAACTGAGGAGTAGCAGCACTGGGATGTGGGACACTGCTCCTCCCGCTGCTGAGCCTAACCCATAGCAATGGAGCCCACAAACTTTAAAACATCAGACCTGTTACAATTGGCAGCATGATCCTGGCCTCCTGTATCACTTTTCCCCTCCCACAGTGGTGGTGGAGCCTGAGAATCAGGTGATCCTGGACAGGAGGGAAGAGCCCACCTTCCCAGTGCTCTAGGCAGCAAGGACAGTGATGCTGACAGAATCCCTAAGGCACAAGAAAAGTGATGATGAGGGCACAGGCAACAACTCTGACAGAAGTGCTGGAGGGCGGAATGTGCAGGCTTTAAGGTACAAAATAACCAGAAACAGCTCCTGTAAGAAAACCCCAATACTTTTACTATTCCACCACCTACTGGAAAATAAAAGAAAGCTCTCTAATTTCTAATTTATCGAATCATTAGAATCAAGCAGAAAGGTATTCCCTACTGAAAATGCACCAGAAAAGGAAAGACTCATCAGGAGCCATGAAGAACCAGTTAACACAATTTCACAAAAAGAAAATGAATTATCCAGAAATTGAACTTTAAGTAAAAAAATACTGCAGCCTAACTGATAGAGAATTCAAAATAGATGTCATGAACAAACTCAAGAAGTTACAAGAAAACTCAGAAAGGCAGTTCAATGAGCTCAGGAATAAAATTAACGAACAAAAGGAATACTTTACCAATAAGACTCAGACTCTAAAAAAACTCTAAAAAAGAACCAAATAAAAATTCTGGAGCTGAAGAATTCAATAAATGAGATGAAGAATGCATTAGAAATCTCTAAAAATAGAGTAGACCATATGGAAGAGAGAGCTAACATGGGCATGAAGATAGAAGTCTAGAAATGATACAAGTAGAATAGGAAAGAGAAATAAGATATAAAAATGACAAAATTCTGTGAGAGCTATCCAACTCTTTTAGGCAAGCCAATCTGGGTAAAGGGTATACCAGAGAAGAAAGGGAGAAAAGAACAGAGAGCATTTTTAAATAAATAATAGTTGAGAACTTCACAAACATGGGGAAGGAACTGGATATACTAGGACATGAAAATAAAAATCTCCTAATAATCTTAATGCAAAAAGACCTTCAAGACACAATAAAATTATCACAGGCCACTGATAAAAGAATTTTAAAGGTAGGCTAGAAAAAAGGGATGGTAACCTACAAAGGAATCCCCATTAGTCTATCAGCAGAAAAACTCTACAGAGATGGCAGGGGGCAGAGGGGTGACATTCCCAAAATACTCAGAGACAAAAACTGTCACCCAAGAATATTCTATGTGGCAAAGTTATCATTCAGATATGAAAGAGAAATAAAGACTTTCCAAAGACAAAAGCTGAGAGTTCATCACCCCTAGACCTGCCTTACAGAAATCTTGAAAGGAGCTCTTCTACCTTAAATGCACATTAAACTTTCAGTAAGGTGATATACCTGGAGTAGGAAATGGTAACCCACTTCAGTATTCTTGCCTGAAAAATCCCATGGATGGAAGAGCCTGACGGGCCACAATGTAAAAGGTTGCAAAGAGTCGGACATTACTGAGCAACTAAGCAAGGAGATATATAGACAGATAAAACTAAAACAAACAAATGAACAAACAAAAACTGCAACTCTGCATCAGAATAGATTTTGTAAAATTCTGTTGTAGCATAAAGACTAAAGGTAAAGAAGTAGAAAAAAATAACTAGAGCTATTTCAATTTGGTAACAAATTCACAACATAAAATAATTTGAGAAAACAAAAACACAAAAATGGAAGAGGAAATTGATGGAACTCATATAGGCAAATGATAAGAAGCTATCAGCAGAAAAACAACTATATTATCTATAAGAAATTTTATTTCATTTTTTATTAATTTTTATTAGAGTATAGTTGCTTTACAAGCTTGTGTTAGTTTCTACTGTACAGCAAAGTGAATTAGCTATACTCATACATACCCCTCTGTTTTGGATTTCCTTCCCATTTAGGTCATCACAGAGCATTGAGTAGAGTTACAGTATTCTCATTGGTTATCTATTTTATACATATTATCAATGGTGTATATACATCAATCCCAATCTCCCAATTCACCCCAACCCCCCTTCCTCCCTGGGTATCCATATGTTTGATCTCTATCTGTGTCTTTATGCTTTGCAAATAAGTTCATCTGTATCATTTTTCTGGATTCCACATATAAAAGATATTTTTCTCTGACTTACTTCAGTCTGTATGACAGTTTCTAAGTTCTTCCACATCTCTGCAAATGACACAATTTTGCCTCTTTTCATGGCTGGGTAAAATCCTATTGTATATATGTACTGCATCTTCTTTATCCATTCCTCTCTTGATGGACATTTAGTTTGTTTCCATGTTCTGCTGTCAATAGTGCTGTAATGAACACTGAACTGAAGGATATTGTTGAATTTTGGTTTTCTCCAGATATATGCCTAGGAGTGGGATTTCTGGGTCATATGGTAGTTCTGTTTTTAGTTTTTCAAGGAACCTTGATACTATTCTCCCTGTGGCTGTACCAGTGTGCATTCCCACCAACAGTGTAGGAGGCTTCCCTTTCCTCCACATCCTTTGCTGTATTTATTGCTTATAAATTTTTTTGATGATAGCAGTTCTGACCAGTGTGAGGTGATCTCATTTTAGTTTTGATTTGCATTTCTCTAACAATTAGTAACACTGAGCATTCTTTTCATGTGCTTGTTGGTCATCTGTATGTCTTCTTTGGAGAAATGTCTAACTAGGTCTGCCCACTTTTTCATTTTGTCTTTTTCTTTTTTATATTGAGCTGTATGAGCTATTTGTATATTTTGGAGATTAATCCTTTATCAGTTACATCATTTGCAAATATGCATTAAGTAGGTTGTCTTTTCCAGTTGTTTATGGTTTCCTTTGCTATGCAAAAGTGTTTAAGTATAATTAAGTCCCATTTGTTTATTTTGTTTTTATTTCCATTACTCTAGGAAGTAGGTCCAAAAAGATATCATTGCTCTTTTCATATCATAGAGTGTTCTGCCTATGTTTTCCTCTAAGAGTTTTATTGTATCTGGTGTTGTATTTAGGTCTTTAATCCATTTTGAGTTTATTTTTCTGTGTGATACTAGAGACTATTCTAATTTTATTCTTTTACATATAGCTGTCCAATTTTTCAGTAAGCATCATTTATTAAAGAGATTGTCTTTTTTCCATGTATTCTTGCCTCTTTTGTTATAGATTAATTGATCATGGGTTGTGGGTTTATTTCTGGGTTTTATATCCAATTCCATTGATCTATATTTTTATTTTTCTGCTAGTACCATACTGCTTTGATTACTACAGCTCTGTAGTATAGTCTGAAGTCAAGGAGTCTGATTCTTTCAGTTTTATTTTTCTTTCAAGATTTCAATTTTTCAAGATTGCTTTGGCTATCTGGGGTCTTTTGTGTTTCCTGTGTTCCATACAAATTTTAAGATCTTTTTTTTGTTCTAGATCTGCAAAAAAAGCCATTGGTCCAAAAGTACACATGCACCCCCATGTTCATAGCAAAACTGTTTACAATAGCCAAGACACGGAAGCAACCTAAATGTCCATTGGCAAAGGAATGGATAAAGAAGGTGTGCTACATGTGTACAATGGAAAAAAAAAATAATGCCATTTGAAGCAACATGGATGGACCTAGAGATTGTCATACTGAATTAAGTAAGTCAGACAGAGAATGACAAATGTTATATGATATCACTTACATGTGGAGTCTAAAAAAAAGGCTACAAATGAACTTAGCTACAAAACTGAAATAGAGTTACAGATGTGAAAACAAACTTATAGTTACCAAAGGTGAACATTGGTGAGGGAAGGATAAATTAGGATCTTGGGATTAACAGGTAAACAATACTGTATATAAAACAGAAAACTGATAAGGATTTACGGTATGCACAGGGAACACTCCTCAATATTCGTTAATAACCTAGATGGGGAAACTCTAAAAAGGAATGGCTATGTATACATACAACTGATTCATTTTGTTGTGCACCTGAAGCTAACACAACACTGTGAATCAACTATATTCCAATAACAATTTTTAAAGAAGAAACAAAATAAAATAGGTGTGTTCCACTATCACTTGAGATTAACAGTCTAACCTTCTATCCATTGCACTCTTACTTTTTTGGTATGGGAAATAAATTGGTCTCAATGGGGAGGAACGTCTATTATAAAAAGAGGGATAAAACAAATAGATTTCCCTCACACTATGTATTCACAGACACACAAATTTTACCATAATTACCTTCCTGAAATGAGCAGGTCAATGCATTTATGGGAATATTTAACACCTCTGAAAAGTACCCAACTATAATAATAAATTTGCTAAAGGCATCAGCAATTTAATGCTGTAAAATATTCCCTAACGCAAATGGCAACAAATTAGTAATCTGATTCAGCCCCATATAGCTAGATACAACAGGTCCTAGCACATGGTAGAAACCTAATAAATGTTAAATAAATTAATGACTGATGCTGAAAAGCACCAAGAGAGATATAATTTGGGGAAATATGAATCATGTGCTTACTTACTCCATTTCCACCGCACTGTGCTGAACACTGGTTTACTCGGTTTATATATGGCCCTACTTCTGAACATCGACGATTTACACAAATCTAAAGAAAAACAAACAAATTTTTTTCCAAGTTAGAGGAGTCCAGTTATCTTAACATTACCATCAGTAATTTTATAACATAGGACAACAGTTATTCAGGGCAGTAAATTTCCATTAAGTACCGTTTCTGCTGCATCCCACAGATTTTTATGTTATATTCTCATTTTCATTTCATTCAAAGTGTTTTTCAATTTCTTTTGAGATTTCTCCTTTGGCATAAGTGTTATTTAGAAACGTATAGTTTAAGCTACAAATATTTGGGGATTTTTCAGATAAATTTAATGTAAACTATGGACTTTTGGTGTAGCATTGTGGATAGTGGAGTCTGCATTTATGTAGGGGTAAATGGTACATGGAAATTCCCTGCATTTTCCACAACTTTTGATGTAAACTTAAAACTTTTCTAAAAACTAAAGTATTTTTAAAAATAAATTTTTAAGAAATGATTCAGGTTTATGTTATTACTTCCCCATGTAATAAGAAGCTTGGAAGTTGCCACTCCATCCTAAAAACAATGAAAAAGTTTAACAGACTGAAAAAGAAAAAACTCCTTTAGGATTCATAAAAGTGGTTTGGTGGCAAACCACTGCTCTCAAACTGGAGACATAGACAAGCAAATACAGGGAGTCACAGCTTATCAGAGCAAAGATTAACAAGCAGAAAGCTCAGATACCAGTGCCAGGGAAGGAAAGTAATTGTTGAATTGTGAGTGCCTCAATAAGGACAAGGAAATGGCAACCCACTCCACTGTTCTTGCCTAGAGAATCCCAGGGATGGCAGAGCCTGGTGGGCTGCCATCTATGGGGTCGCACAGAGTCAGACACGACTAAAGTGACTTAGCAGCAGCAGCAATAAGGACAACCCCGAGACTTAAAAACTCCAGAGGCACCCAGTCATGAGGAACCCCCATTGTTTCATGTGATGTATATCCAGGAGCTCAACCATATTCTCACAGTAAATATTAGAGAAATTTTTTTCTTGTTATCTTGCAGAAGGAGGGGAAAAGAAACCATTTTGAAGTAGCCAGAGCAGCCTGTTCTTAACAAAGCTGGCCCTCAGGAGAAATGAGTTATTAATAATTATAGCCTTGTGGCTATATATAAATCTGCTTGTGTTCTATCAGAGCCTATTTGATCTGGGAGAAGGGAAATACCCAATATCAGTCTGCTCTTAACCTTTCATATGTGAAAAGAGAAATACCCAACTCCAGTCTGCTCCAGCCATACTGTCCCATATAAAGGAAGAAAAAAAAAAAAAAAAACCTGAAAAACACTTGTGAAGTTCACAATCTAAAGGCACAGGTTCACTGAAAGACAGATCTAATCATAGGACTGAAGAATATTTCCCTGCCACAACACCTCACCACATTACTAAAGGTCCATTTTAGCAGTTCTTTTGCCTGGCACATCATGCTCAGCTCTCAAGAAAACAGATAAGGTTATATTAAAAGCCAAAACACACAATTTGAAAAATGGAGCAAGTATCAGAACCAGATATTATCAGGAATACTGAAATTATCAGCCTTGGAGTTTAAAACAATTATGAGAAGGAAATGGCAACCCACTCCAGTATTCTTGCCTGAAGAATCCCATAGACAGAGGAGCCTGGTGGGGTGCAAAGAGTCGGACACAACTTAGTGAAGACTCACTCACTCATGATTAACATCTTAAGGGCTCTAACAGACAAAGTAGATAGCATGTAGGAACAGATAGGCAATGGAAGCAGAGAGACAGCAATCCCAAGGGAAAAGAAATAAATGCTGGAGTGAAAAAATGCACTAACAAAAATGAATAATGCCTTTAATGGGCTTATTAATATACTTCACATATCTGAGGAAGGAATCGCTGAGCTAGAGGATATATCAAAAGAATCCTTGAAAACAAAAAAGCAAAAAGAACAAAGACAAAAAAAAGAATATTCAAGGGACAACTACAAAAAAGCATAATGTATATGTAATGGAAATGCCAGAAGAAAAAGAACAAGGAACAGAAGAAATATTTGAAACAATGTGCATGCTCAGTCGCTTCGGTCGTATCCTACGCTTTGCGACCCCATAGACTGTAGCCTGCCAACTCCTCTGTCCTTGGGGATTCTCCATGCAAGAATACTGGAGTGGGTTGCCATGCCCTCCCACAGGGGATCTTCCCAACCCAGGGATCAAACCCGAGTCTCTTATATCTCCTGCATTGGCAAGTGGGTTCCTTACCACTAGTGCCCCCTGGAGACCCCATTTGAAACAATAATGACTGAGAATTTTCCCCAAATTAATATCAGACACGAAACCACAGTTTTAGGAAATTCAGAAAACAATAAGCAGGATAAATACAAAAAAAAAAAAAAAATGATACACCTAGGCATATCATGTCCAAACAGAAAATCAAAGAATAAATCTTTTAAAAAGCAAGATTAAAAAAAAAAAAAAAAAACTTACCTATAGAGAAACAATGATAAGAATTATATCTCACTTCTCAGAAGCCAGACAGTCAGAAGAGAGTGGAGTAAAATACTGACAGAAAAAAAAAATCCCCAATCTAGAATTCTATATACTGTGAAATTTTCCTTCAAAAGTTATGGAGAAATAAAGGCTTTCTCAGACATACAGAAATTGAGAGAATTTTTTAAAATAAAGTTCTTTAGAGAGAGGAAAAATAATATAGGCCATAAACTACTGGTATGTACAACACCAAGAGTGAAGGCTTATATAAACTATTTCCTTTGTGTAATAAACATGTGTCCATGTAGGCTGATCAGTAGTAACAAATATAACACACTGAATGGAAGAAGTTAATAACATGGTAACATATGCTTATGTGGGGCCAGAGTGTATAAGGGAAATCTTTATGTAATTTCCTCTCAATTTTGTTGTGAATGTAAAATTGTTCTTAAGAAGACAGTCCAAAAAATGATTCAGGGCAGGGATATGGAAGTAACAAATCAAACAAGACTGAAATAAAAATCAGAACCAAAAGAAAAACCACTTTTTACTACATTAGCCTGAAATCTAACAAAACCATCCTTAAGAGCACAGTTTAAATAATATCCTGTATTCCTTGCCTATATAAAAAGTTTACATAGAAAGAAATCAATAAATGGGAGTTCTTATTAAATATGAGCTATTATTCAGTGCAGTTCAGTGCAGTCGCTCAGTTGTGTCCGACACTTTGCAACCCCATTAATCGCAGCACTCCAGGCCTCCCTGTCCATCACCAACTCCCGGAGTTCACCCAAACTCATGTGCATCGAGTTGGTGATGCCATCCAGCCATCTCATCCTTTGTCGTCCCCTTCTCCTCCTGCCCCCAATCCCTCCCAGCATCAGGGTCTTTTCCAATGAGTCAACTCTTCACATCACGTGGTCAAAGTACTGGAGTTTCAGCCTCAGCATCAGTCCCTCCAATGAACACCCAGGACTGGTCTCCTTTAGGAAGGACTGGTTGGATCTCCTTGCAGTCCAAGGGACTCTCAAGAGTCTTCTCCAACACCACAGTTCAAAAGCATCAATTCTTTGGCGCGCAGCTTTCTTCACAGTCCAACTCTCACATCCATACATGATGACTGGAAAAACCATGGCCTTGACTAGATGGACCTTTGTTGGCAAAGTAATATCTCTGCTTTTTAATATGCTATCTAGGTTGGTCATAACGTTCCTTCCAAGGAGTAAGTGTCTTTTAATTTCATGGCTGCAGTCACTATCTGCAGTGATTTTGGAGCCCCAAAAAATAAAGTCTGACACTGTTTCCACTGTTTCCCTATCTATTTCCCATGAAGTGATGGGACCAGATGCCATGATCTTTGTTTTCTAAATGTTGAGCTTTAAGCCAACTTTTTCACTCTCCTCTTTCAATTTCATCAAGAGGCTGTTTAGTTCCTCTTCACTTTCTGCCATAAGGGTGGTGTCATCTGCATATCTGAGGTTATTGATATTTCTCCCGGCAATCTTGATTCCAGCTTGTGCTTCTTCCAGCCCAGGGTTTCTCATGATGTACTCTGCATGTAAGTTAAATAAGCAGGGTGACAATATACAGCCTTGACGTACTCCTTTTCCTATTTGGAACCAGTCTGTTGTCCCATGTCCAGTTCTAACTGTTGCTTCCTGACCTGCATATAGGTTTCTCAAGAGGCAGGTCAGGTGCTCCAGTATTCCCATCTCTTTCAGAATTTTCCACAATTTTATTGTGATCCACACAGTCAAAGCCTTTGGCATAGTCAATAAGGCAGAAATAGATTTTTTTTTAACTCTCTTGTTTTTTCTATGATCCAGCAGAATTTGACAATTTGAGCTCTGGTTCCTCTGCCTTTTCTAAAACCAGCTTGAATATCTGGAAGTTCACGGTTCACGTATTGCTGCAGCCTGGCTTGGAGAATTTTGAGCATTACTTTACTAGCGTATGAGATGAGTCCAATTGTGTGGTAGTTTGAGTATTTTTTGGCATTATTAGAGTCCCCTAAAAAAGATATGTGAAGTTTTCATCTAACTTTACTACAGATATCTAACATTCTATTGCAGAATATTTTAATATCCAGATATTAATTCTTTTAACTATAAAGTATAATAATCAGAGGATTAAGGATATATTCCTAACTTCTTTATTTCTAGCAATATCAACTTCCTAAGTTGCAGTTTTCTTAAATGAGTACAATAATACTTTTTCTAAAGCATTCAAGATTTGTTTCAAGGTTAAAATGAAATAATGAGAAAATGATTTCCTTTAAACATGAAAGTACAATACTCTTCAAAGAAATGACCTCACAAACACTTTCTAAATCCTGACAACCTAACCCTGTAAGCTTTTAATGTGCTCAGTCTTCTCATTAGTTCTTGGCCCCCACGGTGCATCTAACAACTCTTTTTAGAATGTACTATATTTGTTTGTCTGCCTCAGTTGAAATTGAGACGAAGTCCTGCTACTTAATGACATTACTGACAGAAACAAAGTTCCCGAGAGTGTTTTATCATATATGATTTATAGTATCATTAAAAGCTACGTGGTAAAATTTGTTTTCATATGGCCTCACTGAGAAGAACTGCCATGTTATAGAAAAGATTATGTTCTTACTAAATTACAAATAATTTCAAAGCATCCATTGACTGTGTCTCATTTTTTAACTGCTTTGACTCCATGGCATAAATACATCTACTGAGCTCCCTGGCATATCTGTCCTTCAAGGAGATATTCATGACTTCTAGGCATGAAGAGGAAGTCAATATGAAGACTATATACTTTATCTGTGGTAAACTTCATTTAAACTATCAGATCACCAAAAATCACCAAAATATATACATTCATTTTACATATTTAATATTTTATTCAAAATCATCTGTCAGGTAAAGAGGAAGAGTCAAAATTCAGATCTCTGTGCTTCTGTCTTCAAAGGCTACACTTTATACTATATGATAGTTCTTCATGAGCAAATTTCTGGCTAGGAACTAAATGAGATTCTGAAGTAAATTTATTCCATGCTCTCTCCATATTTGGTTGTTTGCTCTCACAGATAACCAATTATAACAACAACCAAGAATAATAGCCAACCTATATTTAGTTCTTACTATGTGTTGAGCATTGTACTACATACTTTGTAGTATCATTTCATTGAATCTTTGCAATAACTCCATAGAGTAAATATTATTATTATCCCCATTTTACACACAGCTGTGATATCTTAAACTGGATGGGTAACCTTCAAAATGTCAAACCCAAGAGGTAAAGATTTATTCCTTGAGGCACCATCTAAGTTGTACTCTTATCTACTGGGTCACAAAGATATATATATAATTAAATGGGATTTCTTCTTTCTTCTCCAAGAATAAAAGTGAATTCCCAAGTTATGGAATATTTAACTGCAAGTATTCCCAAGACCTCTCTCCTCCACACTCCTGTCCCAAAACTCTTGGAGATTCCTTGCTTACAACACTGAAATTCTAAAAAGGAACAAACACTCCCATTTCCCTCAGAGACCAACTGAAGCTTACTCATTTTCTCCTTATCCAAATATTTGAGGTTATTTGGTCAAGTGTGTGCTTAGTCGCTCAGTCATGTCCAACTCTTTGTGACCCCATGGACTGTAGCCCTCCAGGCTCCTCTGTCCATGGGATTCTCCAGGCAAGAATACTGGAGTGGGTTGCCATGTCCTCCTCCAGGGGATCTTCCCAATCCAGGGATCTAACCCAGGTCTCCTGCACTGCAGGCAGATTCTTTACCAACTGAGCCACAAGGGAAATTAATAGAACAGATTTTTTAATTGATTTTAAGCTATTTACCCTCCCTTTATCACAAATAGAGCCACTTTTGACCACGAGTGCATCTTGTGCATCTGTTGTTTCATAGAGCATTGTTATACATATAGTACTTCGCACAAAAGCATAAATCACAGAAGCACTGTCTCGAAGGAAAGGAGTTTGAAGTGGGTAGGTACAGATTAATCTTCCACATATAAGACTCCTGCAAACATAATAAAAATATATGATTATTAGACAGTAGGCATTTATTATGAATGCTTCATATTTTCTTTCTTTGACCAAAAAAATAAAGAATGGTTCTCCATTTATGGCAATATATCTTAGGAAATGTAAAACTTTCCTACTAACAGTTAAAGTAAAACATAAAGCCACTGATACATGCTTATCTTTCAATGACACTAATGATCTTTTTATTCACTGTACAGATTGATGTACTGATTGTCAAATAAACAAGTCACTCAAGCATTTTACATCTCTCTGTAGAGGGGCAGAAACTACGTTGTGACCTCTACCCTCAAAGACCTTACAGTCTAATACTAAATACGACATAAATCTTATTAAATGTGCTGTGAATGAAATAAGCAGATTCTTACAGATATTTAAGATGAAGATATATTCTAACTTAGTAGTCAGAGAAACCTCATAGAGAAGATGCCATCTAAGTCCAAGCTTACAAGTTAGTAGAATTTCAACAGGCAAAGTAAGGTATTTCAAAACAATCACAGCATAAGCATTACTTAAGAAGTAACGTTACAAGAAGCATAAAGTTAGATGATATGTTTGCTGCTGCTGCTGCTGCTGCTGCTGCTGAGTCGCTTCAGTCATGTCCGACTCTGTGCGACCCCATAGATGGCAGCCCACCAGGCTCCTCTGCCCCTGGGATTCTCCAAGCAAGAATACTAGAGTGGATTGCCATTTCCTTCTCCAGATGATATGTTTACCAGCCTGTAAATTCCATGAGTACAAGGATCATCATTATGTTTTGCTAACTTGTATCTAACTAGCTAGTGGCCAGCATATGGTAGTTTCTTTAAAAATATTTGTTAAAAGAAATTCATGACCAAAATATCAAAGAACGGGCTCTTCAGACACAGGAGAAATTGAACTTCATTTTAGAGACACTGGGCAGTCTTCAGCTTGGGCAAGCATTCAAATGAATGGGGATAGTATTTTCATTTTTAAAATAATGAGTATGTTCAGACAGGAAAGGTGCAATGGCTATCATTAATTTCAACCTTGGATAAGATCTTGGAGCCTAGTAATCATCTACATATAAATATTTAAAAATCAGGTTGAAATTTAATAAGTCTGTAGTACAAGAATGATGTCAAGACTAGAGATTTTGATTTCAGATTAACTCCTGAACACACATGACACCTGAAACCATTGGAATTAATGACATACATAGTGAAAAACTAAAAACAGAATTTTATAGTGTATAAGATAGGAATTTTCACTATTTGCATAGCATACCTCCATGGGCAAAATGTATATTTGCCTCCTGATTTGCCACAGTTCCCAAATCTATCAGTTTGAGACTGTATTTCTTCATAGCAGGCAAATGGAGCATTTCTTGAACCTGTCAAAGTTAGAAATATATTTGGATTAAAACTTCCTTTAAATTAAAACTTAAATATATTTAAATTAAAACCTCCTCAATTTCCTCATATGTTTCTTTGCTTTTTTTCTCTATCATTGTCATCTATTCAAAAGTTCCCTAGTGAAGTTTTAAGAAGAGAGAAATGAAGTGAAAAGTATTGCTCATGATTATTTCTCCTTTTAATTCATTTTGGTCATTTGTAACTCAAAAGATACTATGAGGGTAGAGGAGAATTGAAAGTGAAAGTGTTAGTTGCTCAACCACGTCCAACTCTTTGCAGCTCCATGAACTGTAGCTCACTGGGCTTCTCTTTCAAAGAATTCTCCAGGCAAGAAAACTGGAGTGGGTTACCATTCCCTTCTCCATGGGATCTTTCTGATCCAGGGATCAAACCCGGGTCTCCTGGATAGTAGGTGGATTCTTTACCATCCAAGGAACCATACTTTTTTTTTTGACAACCAGAGTTGTAAAAGTATAAATCTTAAGAGAGCTCTGTGAAAGAAGGCAATAGAGAGAGAATACAAGAAAACTATTCTTGTTCTCCTAGATTCTGAGTAGGAATGTATAAAAAGCCAGGTCTATTAAAAAAAAAAAAAAAACTCATTAAAGAAACTTCATACCTTCAGAAAGTCTGAAGTGAAGGGACCGAAATTGCCAATCCATACATATTTACCTCTTTTTCCTTTGTTATTGTATTAGCTTTCTATCACTGTGTAAAAAATTACCAAAATCTTAAAACAACACCCATGTCACAGTTTCTGAAAGTGTGGCAAAGCCCATTCAGGTTATCTGTTCAGGGTCTCAAGGCTGAAATAAAGTTCCTGGCCGGAGTTACAGCCTCATTTGAGTCTAGAGTCCTCTTCCAACATCATTGGCTGTGAAGAATTCATTTTTTTGTAGCCGTTGCTTCATTTTATTACTATCTGCCAGGGGTTGCTCTTGGCCCTAGGAACTCCTGCTCAGGTCCTAATGACATGGCCCTCTCACAAAAATGGCTGCTTATTTCTCCCAATAAAGTAGAAGTAAAAGTTTTTCTGGAACTCTCTTGCTTTTTTGATTATCCAACAGATGTTGGAAATCTGATCTCTGGTTCCTCTGCTTTTTCTAAATCCAGCTTGAACACCTGGAAGTTCACAGTTCACATACTGTTGAAGCCTGGTGTGGAGAATTTTGAGCATAACTTTTGTGTGTGAGATGAGTGCAACTGTGTGGTCGTTTGAACATTCTTTGGAATTATCTTTCTTTGGGTTTGGAATGAAAACTGACCTTTTCCAGTCCTGTGGCCACTGCTGAATTTTCCAAATTTCCTGGCATAATGAGTGCAGCACTTTCCAAGCATCATCTTTTAGGATTTGAAATAGCTCAACTGGAATTCCATCACCTCCACTACCTTTGTTCGTAGTGAAGCTTCCTAAGGTCCACTTGACTTTGCATTCCAGGATGTCTGGCTCTAGGTGAGTGATCACACCATCGTGGTTATCTGGGTCATGAAGATCTTTTTTGTATAGTTCTTCTATGCATTCTTGCCACCTCTTCTTAATATCTTCTGCTTCTGTTAGGTCTTCTGCGTGAAATATTCCCTAGGTATCTCTAATCTTCTTGAAGAGATCTCTAGTCTTTCCCATTCTATTGTTTTTCTCTATTTCTTTGCCAAAGCCTTTGACTGTGTGGATCACAACAAACTGCGGAAAATTCTTAAAGAAATGCCTCATGAGAAATCTGTATCCAGGTCAAGAAGCAACAGTTAGAACTGGACATGGAACAACAGACTGGTTCCAAATCAGGAAAGGAGTACATCAAGGCTGTATACTGTCACCCTGCTTACTTAACTTATATGCAGAGTACATCATGAGAAATGCTGGGTTGGAAGAAGCACAAGCTGGAATCAAGATTGCCGGGAGAAATATCAATAACCTCAGAAATGCAGATGACATCACCCTTAAAGCAGAAAGTGAAGAAGAACTAAAGAGCCTCTTGATGAAAGTGAAAGAGGAGAGGGAAAAAGTTGGCTTAAAACTTAACACTCAGAAAACTAAGGTCATGGCATCTGGTCCCATCACTTCATGGCAAATAGGTGGGGAAACAATGGAAACAGTGTCAGACTTTATTTTTTGGGGCTCCCAAATCACTGCAGATGGTGACTGCAGCCATGAAATTAAAAGATGCTTGCTCCTTGGAAGAAAAGTTATGACCAACCTAGACAGCATATTAAAAAGCAGATACATTACTTTGCCAACAAAGGTCCACTGAGTCAAAACTATGGTTTTTCCAGTAGTCATGTATGGATGTGAGAGCTGGACTACAAAGAAAGCTGAGTGCCAAAGAATTGATTCTTTTGAACTGTGGTGTTGGAGAAGACTCTTGAGTACCCTGGACTGCAAGAAGATCCAACCAGTCCATCCTAAAGGAAATCAGTCCTGAATATTCATTGGAAGGACTGGTACTGAAGCTGAAATTCCAATACTTTGGCCACCTGATACAAAGAACTGACTCTTTGGAAAAGACCCTGATGCTGAGAAAGATTGAAGGAAGGAGGAGAAGGGGACGACAGAGGATGAGATGGTTGGATGGCATCACTGACTTGATGGACATGAATGAGTTTGAGTAAGCTCTGGGAGTTGATGACGGACAGGGAAGCCTGGCGTGCTGCAGTCCATGGGGTCACAGAGAGTCAGACATGACTTAGCAACTGAACTGAATTGATTTCTCCCAAGCCAACCAAAGAATCTTCTGACATTTCTCATCTTTTAAGGGCTCATATTATTAGTTGAGGCTCCACTTAGAATGATCTCCTTTGGATTGATTCAAAGTTGACTAATTATGGACCTTAATTAAGTCTTTAAAATCCCTTCATATTTTCTGTATAAACTAATCATAGGGACAATAGTCCACCATATAGTCACTGGTTCTCATCCAACTCAGAGGGAGGAATCTCCAAGAAAATACCACAGTAATGATGGGGAAAATCTTAAGAGTTCCACCTAGCAAAGTTACTTTCTCCAGAATGAACCATGCTAAGTCCAACGGACCATCTATAAAATATAAAAGTAGGTAATAATATCTACCTTAGTGGATTATTATTAAAATTAAGATGATATTATTTAATCACTCAATTTTTTGCCTTGTCCTAATTCTATCTCTTTCTACAATTTTTAAACATTAGCCCATCAAAGGTGATCGTGCACATACTGTGAGGCAAATAACATTATTCTGAGTATTGACAGTGTTTAATCAGTTCAGTCGTGAATCTGAGACTACCAGGTTAGGAATATTCTTCATCCAACCCTATCTTTACTAATCCAAATATTAGTAAAATATTCCTTCTAAAGATACCAATGTGCCCTATTATTAATTTCTCCCTTGAATATCCTGTCTCATGTTAGGGACTTTCTCTCAGCTCAGTCTGGGTTTTGCATGGTAATATGGAAACACCAAAAGGGCAATATGTTGAAAATGTTAAATTGCATGTTAAATATTTCCATAAGTCCAGTATACTGACCAAGTCTACAAAGTAAGAGAATTTGCCTTTCCACAGTCCAAATGGTATATTTAGATTCCCTCTACCTTATTATCAAATGCTATGAGGCACAATCCCCTTCATAGATCACAGCCTTGTTGTGGCAAAGGGGCTTGCTTCACCTTCAATGAAGCTATGAACCATGCTGTGTAGAGCCACCCAAGATGGACAGGTTACAGTGAAGAGTTCTGACAAAACATGGTCCACTGGTGGAGGTGATGGAAACCCATTCCAGTATTCTTCCCTGGAAAAAGCCATGAGCAGTGTGAAAAGGCAAAAAGATATGACACCAGAAGATGAGCCCCCAGGTCAGAAGAGGGGTAGAGCTATTGGGGTAGAGCAGAGGACAGTTATTGATAGCTCCAGATAGAATGAAGTGGCTGGGCCAAAGCAGAAACAATGCTTAGTTGTGGATATATCTGGTGGTGAAAATAAAGTCTGATCCTGTAAAGAACAATATTGCATAGGAACCTGGAATATTAAGCCCATGAATCAAAGTAAATTGAACGTGCTCAAGCAAGAGACAGCAAGACTGAACATCAACATCTTAGGAATCAGTGAACCAAAATAGATAGGAATAGGCAAATTTAATTAGGATGACCATTATATCTACTACTATTGTCAAGAATCCTTTAGAAGAAATGGAGCAGCCCTCACAGTCAACGAAAGTCTGAAATGCAGTACTTGGGTGAAACCTCAAAAAATGACAGAATGACCTCAATTTGTTTCCAAGGCAAACCACTCAACATCACAGTAAACCAAGTCTATGCCCCTGCAACTGTGTGTAAGAAGTTAAAGTTGACCAGTTCTTTGAAGACATACAACACTTTCTAGAACTAAAACCAAAAAGATGTCCTTTTCATCATAGGAGATTTGAATGCAAAAGCAGGAATTCAAGAGATACTTGGAATAACAGGCAAGTTTGGTCTTGGAATACAAAATGAATCAGGACAAAGGCTAACAGAGTTTTGTCAAAAAAAACATGCTGGTCATAAAAAATACCCTTTTCCAACAACCCAAGAGAGGACTCTATGTATGAACATCACCAGAAGGTCAATACCATAATCAGATTGATTTTATTCTTTTCAGATGAAGATGGAGAAGCTCTATACAATCAGCAAAAACAAGACCTGGGTTAATTGTGGCTCAGATCAATAGCTCTTTATTGCAAAATTCAGGCTTAAATTGAAGAAAGTAGGGAAAACCACTAGGCCATTCAGGTATGACCCTAATCACATTCCTAATACAGTGTAAGTGATGAATAGATTCAAGGGATTATATCTGGTAGAGTTCCTGAAGAACTGTGGACAGATTTGTAACAAAGCATCCCAAAGAAAAAGAAATGCAAGAAGGCAAAGAGGTTGTCTGATGGGGCTTTACAAATAGATGAGAAAAGAAGAGAAGTGAAAAGCAAGGGAGAAAAGGGAAAATATACCCAATTGAATTCAGAGTTCCAGAGAACAGCAAGGAGAGATAAGAAGACCTTCTTAAGCAAACAACACAGAGAAGTGGAGGGAAACAATAGATGGCATAGACTAGAAATCTCTTCAAGAAAACTGGAGATATCAAAGGAATATTTCATGCAAGGAAGGGCACAATAAAGGACAGAAACAGTAAGGACCTAACAGAAGCAAAAGAGATGAAGAAGATGTGGCAAGGATACACAGAATAATTATACAAAAAAGTCTTAATGACCCACATAACTACAATGGTGTGGTCACTCAAGAGAGGACATCCTCGAGTGTGAAGTCAAGTGAGTTTTAGGAAGCATTACTACTAACAAAGCTAATGGTGAAAGAAACCCTGCTGAGCTTCTATTTAAAATCATGTATGTGGGGTTCTCATATGTATGAACTAAAATCTTATTTCTCCAGTTAATCTGTCTTCTGTCATTTTAATTATTTGACCAGGCAAAAGAACCAGAGAAGTTAATGGGGATGGGAAAAAATATTTAAAATAAAGTAGAAGCACCTTGGACTTCAACCAAAGCTATGATCAAGCATTTAAAAATAAAAAGAAAGTCAACATACAGAAATTAGTTGAATTTCTGTACACTAACAACAGCTGAAAAAAAATTTTTTCAATTCCATTCCCAATAGCATCAAAATCAATTTGATACTTTGGAATAAATTTAACCAAGTAAGAGATGTATAGCCTGAAAATTACAGGATCCTCATGAAAGAACTCTAAGAAGACACAAAAAGGAAGACATTCCACTACCACAGGTCAAAAGCATTTACATCATTAAAATATCCATGTAGGGACTTCCCTGATGGACCAGTGGTTAAGAATCTGTCTTGCAATGTAGGGGACATGGGTTTGATCCCTTGTCAGGAAGCTAAGACCTCACATGCCACAGAGCAACTAAGTCTGCACACCGCAAGGACTTAGTCTGTGTGCCGCAACTAGAGTCTCTGTGTTGTAACAAAGATCCTGTGTGCCACAACTAAGACCTGAGAGAGTCAAATAAATAAAGAAAAAAAGAAGTCCATATCACCCAATACCACCTACAGATTCAATGTAATCCCTAACAAAACCCCAAAGGTATTTTTCATAGAAATATAAAAAACAAATTGAAAAGATCAAGAGATCCTGAATAGACAAAGCAATCTTGAGAAAGAACAAAGCTAGAGGTACACTTTCCTTATTACAATTATATAACAAAGCTATAGAAATTAAAACACTATAGTGCTGGCATAAGAATAAACAAAAAGACTAATAGAATAAGATTGAGAGCCCAGAAACAAGCCCCCACAATATGCTAAACTAAGATTTGACAAGGGAGTCAAGAATACTCAATGAGGAAAGGAGAATCTCTTCGACAAATAGTTTTGAGAAAGCTGGACAGCCACATGCAAAAGAATGCAATTGATCCCCAACCTCACACAGCTCAAAAAAAAAATGAATTCATAAAGACTTAAAGGCAAAAACAGAAACGTTAAAACACCTAGAAGAAAACACAAGGGGAAACCTACTTAACATGGGTCTTGGTAATGACTTTTTCAATATGACACCAAAAGCATTAGCAACAAAGGCAAAAATAAAAAGTGGGACTTCATCAAGCTGAAAAGTTTTTGCACAGAAAAAGAAACAATTAAAAAATGTACCACTCTGGCGTATGGATTATTTTGAGCTAAAGGCTATCAAAAAGTATATATATATATACTACCCTTCCCTTAACTACCTAGAAGAATTTAAGTTAGGGACTTTTTTCCCCCAGAAAAAGATTTATTATCAAAGATAAATTCTATCTCACTGGCCCGATCTGGATGGCAGGGCAAATATATAATTACCAAACATCTGCTCTTCTTATCATCCTGTGAATGATGCTCCTGTCCTTAAAAGCCCCAGGACCCTATCTCATTCCTTAGTGCAGGACAACATATACAATTAATTTTATCTTTCTGTCTCTGAACCTCTTATATGATCTCTGAGTCTCTCATGTTATGTGGGATTCTCATATGTATGAACTAAAATTTTATTTCTCCAGTTAATCTGTCTTATGTCATTTTAATTATTTGACCAGGCAAAAGAACCAGAGAAGTCAATGAGGATGGGAAATTTCCCCCTTCCTGACAGTGTGAATCAGCAAAGAAAACATGAGATATAAATATTCAGCAACATGGACTCCAAGCAACATGGCATTATGCTAAGTGAAATAAGTCAGACAGAGAAAGACAATACTCTATGATGACCCTTATATGTGGAATCTAATTGAATTCAGAGAAACAAAGAGTAGAGTAATAGTTATCACAGGCTGCAAGGTGGGGAAAATGCGGAGGTGTTCAAAGGTTACAAATTTCCAGTTATAACATGAAAAAATTGCTTGGAATCTAACACACAGCATGATGTTTATACTTAGTAATATCAAATTATATACCTGAAAGTTGCTAAGAAAGGAGATCTTAAATGTCCTCACCATGAAAAAGAAATGGTAATTATGTGACATAATGGAAGTTTAGCTAACACTATGGTGGTAATCATTCTGAAATATATAAAAGTACCAAATCAATAGTTGTACAACTTAAACTTATTAATGTTATATGTCAATTGTGTATCAATAAAGTTGGTGGTTGAAGAGACTTAAACTTACCTGAAACTATAAATATACTAGAAAAAAAGAGAGAGAGAAAGCTCTTGGGTACTAATCTGGGCAATATTTTTTGGATGACACAAAAGCACAGGCAACAATAGACAAGAAGGACTGCATCAAAATAAAAAACTTCTCAGCAAAGAAAGTAAGCAACAAATCACAAATGAAACCTACAGAATGGGAGAAAAAATCAGCACACCATATAGCTGATAAGGGATTAATTTCTAAAATATGCTACTCATAATTAAATAAGAAAGATAAAGAGATTTAAAAATAGCAAAGGACCTAAATGGATATTTCTCCAAATAAAAGCCAAATGACCATCAGATACGTGAAAAGGGACTCAACATCACTAATCATCAGGGAAATGTAAATCAAAACCACAACTCACACCTTTTAGGACAGTGTGTTATCAAAGAGAAAAAGACAATAAGTATTAGCAAGAAGGTGGAGAAAATTAAACTTTTATATACTGTTGATGGGAGTGAAAATTGGCACAGTCATTACAGAAAACAGTAGACAGGCTTCTCAAAAATTTAAGTGCACCACCTTAGGATCTAGCAAGCATATTACTGGGTATATACATGCAATATGTTAAACAGATGACTATGGCAATTATTTCATATTGTATATGCATATCAAAATATTAAGTCATACACCTTAAACATATTCTTAAGAAGTTCAAAAACTAAAAAGAGATTTTGTGTGTGTGTTAGTTGCTTAGTCATGTCCAACTCTTTGCAACCCCATAGACCACAGCCCCACCAGGCCCCTCTGTCCATGGGATTCTCCAGGCAAGAACACTGGAGTGGGTTGCCATTTCCTTCTCTAAAAGGAACTATAGAAAGAAAGAAAGTGAAGTCACTCAGTCATGTCCGAATCTTTGCAACTCCATGGACTGTAGCCTACCAGGCTCTGCCATCCATGGAATTTTCCAGGCAAGAGTACTGGAGTGGGTTGCCATTTCCTTCTCCAAAAGAGAGACTTTAAACAGAATAAATAATTTAAATATATCTAATTGACCACTGTCTTGGTAATGTTAATGACAATATTGAGGACCAACTATATAGATGTTACAAAACAATACCTTTTCCAAATATACTCTCACAACGTGCATCAATATCTTGGCAGCCTCCATCAAAACAATAAGCTTTTCCTCCTTCACATTCCTGTCCATTGAGTATAGTTATATCAGCCGGGCACATTCCTGAGCTTCCATTACAAAACTCAGGAATATCACATTCAGGATGTGCAGTGGGCCTACATACAGCACCTGCTTCCATAAACTAGTAGAAATTAAAATATAAAAAGTAAAGCATTATATATGATTATTGTGTTTACCAATATTTAATCTTGCTCTAATTCCATGTATAGCTTGATGAAGTACTTATTCATTAGTGTCTCTCAGTATCTTCCTCTTATAAAAATTATAATAGTCATATTGAAAAAACTGAATGTTATCAACCAAAACAAGAGGTAAGGAATATGCACAAGGAAAAGTATATTACAAACATGATACAATGAGAGCCCAAGTTTTGGCTAGAAGGCAGGAAAATTAGCTTTTAGCTTGGGATAATTATTGCTTTAGGGAAAATTGTGAAATTTAGGTACTTTCTAAATAAAATATACTTATTCAAACCATAGTTTTAAAGTATGGAATATCGGTAATTCTATGAAAATGTGAAACCAAAATAACTGAGAATAGAATGCAAAGAATGGTTAAAAAGGGGGTTCAACTACTAAACTCTTTGGGAAATAAGGAACCCAATAGTAAACTTTCTCCTGACTTATCCTATGGGTCATTAACATTTTCATGTATAGCATTCTTAAAATTTATATAAAGAACATTAATTGGGCATTTATCTCCTACTTCTTAATTGATGGCTTCTAGTTTATACTATAAAGATCACAGAGGAAAGAATTAACCATGGTAAGATTCCAGGGGTGGGTAGGGGGAACCGTATCAGTTAACTAAAGTGAAGAACACAGAACCAGTGGCAGGTCATTCAATAGAGGGGTTCTCATGTGATGAATCTGTCACATATATGTTGGAAGAGCTGAAAAGTAAAACAGGGGACAGGAATGAACATCTTCATCATATAAGCTAAAATATAACCTTTAAGTCAAATGGTCTTTGTATAACAAATCCATAGTTTAAATTTGTGCTGACATGCAGCATTTGGAAAGTGTTATATCTAGTGAGTTTCATTATTTATGCATTTATTGGAAATTGCTTTATCTTTCAATTACATACTCACAAATACCCATCACAACCTAAAAGATCATTTTTATAAAGATATAAATATTGGATAAAAGAAATGAAAATAGTCCCTTTCAATGAAGATGTTCTACATCAAAGAATTCTGTCATAGCTGGCAATCAAGGCTTAAAACCAATAGCATCATTAGGGAGAATAATGGCATTATAAGGAGGACTCAACATCCAACTATAATTCGTAAAATTAGACACATCACTCTGAACTTATTTTTGTCTTTACATGAAAAGTTATGTATTTTGAGTTACAGCTAAGAGTCTGTATTCAAAAGTAACCAAGACACATTTCATTTTATACTTAGAAGATGGTAACAAACTAAAATCGTACTTGACAGTCGTCACAGCATGATCCTTCACTGCATTCTGTTTCTGGTTTCATCAGACAAGTAAGAGGATCACAACAGCTATCAGGTCCACAATCCTATAAATGAGTGGAATACACAATAAAACTATGTCATGGAAATAATATAAACTTTGGCAAGAGCTATGTTACACAGTTTTTTAATTGGGGGGGGAATATGCATGCTATCAACATTTATAGACTTTTGCATCTTTAAACAATTAAAATTCTATGGTGGAACTTACTCTTAATCAACTAGAAAACTGGGAAGAATATATAAAACAACTTTTTTTTAGAAACTAAATATTATAACAGAGAAGAGTGGCACCTCCAGTGACTAAATGGTGAGAGGAAAGGGGAGATACAGATCAAAGGGTACAGACTCTCATTGATAAAATGAGTCTGTTGTCAGGATCTATAGTTAACAATACTGCATTATACAGGGGACATTTGCTAAGAAGATAAAAATGTTTTTAATGATAACTGTGTGAGATGATGGACATTTCAACTGGTTTGATCATGGGAACCATTTCACAATGTATACATACATGAAAACCTCACATTGTACATCTGTAAACCTTAAACCATATACAATTTTTATTTGCTAATGATACCTCAATAAATCAGGGCGGGGGGGAGAGGTAGGTATGGGACTTCCCTGGAGGAAGTGGTTAAGACTCCATGCTTCCAATACAAGGCATGCGGGTTAGATCCCCCATGGAAATAAGATCCCACATTCTTTGGGATACAGTCAAAAAATAAAGTTTAAAAAAATTTAAAAGGGGTGAGTAGAGTTTAGACCCACTGCAAAGTTAGAAAGAACAGTCCCCAAGAGTGTCCTCATTTTCACCAATCACAAGCTCAGTGGATTCGCAAAACCACACTCAGGTTTTATAATTTACTGGAAGAACTCATAGAACACACTGAAAGCTGTTAATACTCACAGTTATGGTCTATTATATGGAAAGGATACAAATTAAAATCAGTCAAGAGAAAAAGCACTGAGGACAGAATTCAGGAAAAGCACTGAACATGGAGCTTCTACTGCCTTTCCCCCATGGAATCACAGACACATCACTCTCCTAGCACTGATAACATGATGCTTCCTAACGAGTTCTATGAGGCCAGTGTTAGCCTAATATCAAGACCAAAGACATTTCAAGAAAGGAAAATTATATATCAATAAACATATATCTCATAAATAAATCTAGATCAATCAATAAATAGATCTAATAAACACAGATGCAAAAATCCTCAACAAAAAAAAAATTAGGAAATTGAATCCAACAATGTACAAAAATAATTACATCATACAACCAAGTAGGATTCATCACAAGCATGAAAGGATGGCTTATTATGCAAATATCCATTAATACAATCAATAATACTGATAGACTAAAGAAGAAAAATCAATGGCCCTCACAATTGCTGTAGAGAAAGCATTTGACAAAATCTAAAATCACTTATAAAAATGTTAGCAAACTAGAAATAGAGGAAACGTCTTCAATTTGGTAACAACATCTAGAAAAAAAATCTTATAGGATCTGTATGATGAAAACTATAAAACTTGAAGAAAATCAAAGAAAGTATAAATAAATGAAGAGAATGTTCATGTTCATGAATTGTTAAAATGTCAGTTCTTCACAACTTGATGTTCAATGAAATTACAATAAAAAGTCCAGCAATTGTTTTTTGAATTGTCAAACTGATTCTAAGGTTTATATGGAAAAGCAAAAGACAGAGTAGCCAACATAATGTTGAGGAAGAGAAAGAAGAAGGAGGAGGAGCAATAGAAGGAAGAAAACGGCAGGACTTAAAATACCAGTTTCAAAACTCAATAAAAACTATAATTATGGCACTGTAGTATGTACAAAGGAAATCAGTCCTGAATATTCATTGGAAGGACTGATGCTGAAGCTGAAACTCCAATACTTTGGCCACCTGATGCGAAGAGCTGACTCATTTGAAAAGACCCTGATGCTGGGAAAGATTGAGGGCAGCAGAAAAAGGGGACAACAGAGGATGAGATGCTTGGATGGCATCACCGACTCAATGGACATGGGTTTGGGTGGACTCCAGGACTTTGTGATGGACAGGGAGGCCTGGCGTGCTGCGGGGTCGCAGAAGAGTCGGACAAGACTGAGCGACTGAACTGAACTGAAGTACGTACAAAAAAATAGATAAAATAGTTTATTAGAACAAAATGGAGACCTCAGAAATTAACCTACATAGAGATAATAAAATCTTTGATAGTGGAACAAATATAAATCAGTGGAGAAAAGGTTTTCAATAAATGGTGTTGGAACAACTGGGCATTCACATGAAAAACTCTAGATATTGACTCAACACATTTCACACACACACACACAAATAATAATTCAAAGGGATCATAAATCTAAAATTAAATTCCAAAACTATAAAATTTCTAGGGGGTTAGATTTAAGGGGGTAAATCTACTGTCGAGTGTTCTTTCACAATAAATAAACGGGAATAATACCAATCTTAAACAAATTATTTCAAAAGGTAGGAGTAGGGAGCATATTCCAACCCTTTTTATGAGCCCATAATTCATTGAAACATGTGAAACGTCATGTATGAAACGAGATGCCAGTCCAGGTTCAATGCACGATGCGGATGCTTGGGGCTGGTGCACTGGGACGACCCATAGGGATGGTGTGGGGAGGGAGGAGGGAGGAGGGTTCAGGATGGGGAACACATGTATACTAATTAAATAATTTTCTATTAAAGAAAAAAAAAAAACAGAAGAAAAGATTGTAAAAAAAGAAAAAAACTACAGACCACAATCCCCTTCTAAAAATAAGTTCCATAATCCTGAACAAAATGGTAAATTAAAATGTTTATATATATATATAAAATAACCCAAGTGGGGCTAATCTCAAGGTTGCATGATAGCTGGGTTAGTACTCAAAAAGCAATGAATGAAATGCATCATATTAATAGAAGAAAAAAAAAACAGAAAATTCATATGATCAGCTCAATAGAAACAGAAATATTTGACAATATTCAACACTAATTTTTAATTGAAAATTCTTAGCTAACTAAGATTACACTTAATGTAGAGAAATTGAAAGCATTTCCCCTAAGATCAAGAACATGGCAATAACACCCACTCTCAATATGCCTATTCAGTTTTTGGAACTTTATTTCTGAGGTCTCCATTGTGTTCTAATAAACTCTTTGTCTATTTTTTGTGTGTACTATATTGCCATTATTATAGTTTTTATTAAGTTTTGAAACTGGGTATTTTCAGTCCTTCAGTTTTCCTGAAGACCTAGCTAGAGTAATTGGGAAAGACAAAAAAAAAAAAAAAGGAAAGTTAACCAAATAAAAAGAGAAGTAAAACTGTGGTTATTTGCTGATAATATGATCCTATATACAGAAAATCTCGAAGAACCATCAAAAAACTAGAGTTACTCAATGATTTCAGTTAAGTGGCAAGATACAAAGTCAACATACAGAAATCAATCACATTCCTTTAATAATGAAGATTCTAAAATAGAAATATTAAAAATCCATCCCATTCACAACAGTATTAAAAACAACAAAATACTTAGGAATAATTTTAACCAAGAAAGTGAAAGATCTGCCTAATAAAAATCACAAAACTTTGCTGAAGAAAATTTTTTAAAAGATATGAAGACAAGAAGAAATGGAAAGATATCCTATGTTCATGGATTGGAAAAATTAATATTATTCAAACGGCTATATGACACAAAACCATCTACAGAGTCAACATAATCCCCATAAAAATATCAAAGGCATTCTTCACGATAATAGAGAAAACAATCCTAAACTTTGCATGGAAGCTCAAAAGACTACAAATAGGCAAAATAATTCCTAGGAAAAAAAAAAAAAAACCTGGCGGTATCATGCTTCTGAAATTCTAACTAAACTACAAAGCCACAGTAATAAAAGCCACAGGTATGTGGAAACACAAAAGATCCCCAACAGCCAAAACAATCTTGAGAAAGAAAAACAAAGCTGGAAGTATCACAGTCTTTGATTTCAAATTATAGCTGGTCCTCCATATGTGTGAGTTATGCACCATGGATTCAACCAATCTTAGATTGAAATTATTCAGAAAAAAATCCAGAAAGTTCCAAAAAGCAAAACTTAAATTTGCTGCATTCTGGCAATTATTTACATAGCATTTACATTTTATATACAAATATTTACAAAGCATTTACATTGTATTAGGTATTAGAAGTAATCTAGAAATTATTTAAAATAGTAGGCGTATATTGGTAGGTTATGTGCCATTTATAAAAGAATTTTAACATGCATGGATTTTAGCATCCTTTAAGGGTCCTAGAACCAATCTCCTGTAGATATCAAGGGACAACCATTTCCTATAAAGCTACAGTAAGTAAAACAGTATGTTTTGCTTCCTACAAAGTTACCATAGTCAAAACAGAACGGTACTGGCACAGAGTCACAGATCGATGGAACACAATTGAGAGCACAAAAATAAACCCACACATGCACAGACAATAAATTTACAACAAAGAATACACTACAGAGAAAGGAGAGTCTCTTCAAAAAATGGTGTCGAGAAAACTGCATGGCCACATGCAAAAGAAAGAAACTAGACTACTACCTCACATCATAAAGAAAAATGAACTCAAAATGGATTGATTTGAATATAAGATATGAATCCATAAAATTCCTAGAAGAAAATGTAGGCAATAATCTCACTGATATCAATCTCATAAGGGTAAGGTTTTTGTCACTCTGAATTGAAAGGCAAGATAAACAAAAGCAGAATAAACAAACAGGACTACATCAAACTAAAATGTTTCCTCACAGCAAAGAAAACCATCTCAAATGAAAAAGCAACTTACTGAATGAAAATATATTTGCAAATCATATATCTGATATGGAGTTAATATCCAAAATACATAAAACACATATACAACTCAATAACAAACAACCTGACTAAAATAATGGACACACAACCTGAACAGACATTTCCAAAGAAGACACAGAGATGGCCAACAGGCACATGAAAAGATGATCAACATCATTATTAGAAAATGCAAATTAAACTACAATAAGATATCACACACCTTTTAGAATAACTATCATCAAAAATAAAACATAACAAATGTTGGAGAGAACACAGAGAAAAGGGAACCCTAGTCCGCTATTGGTAGGACTAAAAATCGGTGCAGCCACTATGGAAAACATTACGGTGATTACTCAAAAACTAAGAATCAAATTATCATACAATCCGCTACTCCACTTCTGGGTATTTATCCAAATAATACAAACACACTAACTAGAAAAAAATATATGCACTCTGTTTATTGCAGCATTATTTATAACCAAGATGTGGGAACAACCTAAGGGGCTTCCCTGGTGGCTCAGATGGTAAAGAATTCACCTGTAATACAGGAGATGCAGATTCAATTCCTGGTCAGGAAGATTGCCTGGAGAAGGAAATGGCTACCTACTCCAATATTCTTGCAATATTCTTACATGGGAGACTCCCATGTAAGAAGCCTGGTAGCAGGCTTGGGGTCCTTGGGGTCACAAAGAGTCAGACAAGACTGAGCGACTAAACATGCACAAGTATGGAAACAACCTAAGTGTCCACTGGTGGAAGAATGGATAAAGAAGCCCAGTATACATAAACAATGGAATACTTCATGCTCCATCCCTCGGAAATGTCCGACTCTTTGCAACTCTGCAGACTGTAGCCTGTCAGACACCTCCTCCTCCTTGCTGGGATTTTCCCAGCAAGAATACTGGAGTGAGTTGCCATTTCCTTCTCCAGGGGATCTTCCCAACCCAGGCATCAACCAGGGTCTCCTGCATTGCAGGCAGATTCTTTACCACTGAGCCACAGGGGAAGTCAATGGAATACTTACTCATCCATAAAAAGACTGAAACCTTGCTGTTTGCAACAACATGGATGAACCTTGAAAGTATTACACTAAGAGAAATAACTCAAATGGAGAAAGACACCATATAATTTCATTCATATGTAAAATCTAAAAAAGAACAAAGCACTCAAAAAAGCCAACTAAACAAAACCAAAAAACCTCAGAGATACAGAAATCAGATTAGTGGTTACCAGAAGGAAGTGGTTTAGGAAGTAAGAGAAATGGGTGAAGGGAGTCAACCCTTTGGCATTGGATGGTAAGCAGACTTGTGGTGCTGATCACTTTGTAATGTATACAGATGTTTAATTAGAATGCTGTACATCTGAAACTTATATAATAAAACAAACACCAATATGATACTGGGACACAAATAAACGTGTCAATCAGCCAAAGGGAACAGAGAATTCAAAACTAAACTCTGGCATATATGGTATACTAATATTCAACAAGGAAGTCAAGAGTATCCAATGAGGAAAGTATACTCTTTTCAACAACCAGGAAAACTAGAGAAACACATGCAAAACAATGACATTGACTCCTATCCCACGATACCCAGAGAAATTAGCTCAAAATGGATCAAAGACTTAAACATAAGATCTGATACCATGAAACCCCTAGAAGGAAATGTAGGGAAGAACCTTAGATACTGATCTTGGGTATAAATTCTGGAGCATGAGGCCAAACTACAGCATGGACAAACTACAAAGGAAAAAATCAACAAACGGGACATCAAACTCAAAACCTTTTGCGCCTCAAAAGAAACACTTATCAAAATGAAAAAATTTAAAAAAAACCTACATGATGGGAGAAAAATTCTGCAAAGCATGTATCAGATAAGGGGTTAATATTAAACATATATAAAGAACTTATTCAATCTGATAACAAAAAAAAAACACTCCAATTTTAAAATGAACAGAAGAACTAGATGTTTTTCTGAAAAGACATACAGATGGCCAATAGGCACATGGAAAGACACTCAACATCACCAATCATCAAGAAATACGAATCAAAACCACAATGAGACATCACTTCCCACCTATTAGAACGGTTATCAGTAAGAATACAAGAGACAACACATACTGGAAAGGATGTGGTGAAAAGGGAAGCTTTATATATTGTTGGTGGGAATGTAAATTGGTCCAACCAATTGGTCCACTGTGCAAAATAATATGGAGGTTGCTCAAAAAATTAAAAATAGACCTAACATATGGTCCAGCAATTCCACTTCTGAGTATATACCCAAAGAAAATGAAAACTTAATTTCAAAGAGATATATGCACTCTGTATTTATCACAGTATTATTTACAATACCAAAGATATAGAAACACCCAAAACATCCATCAATGGATTAATAGATAAAAAAGATGTGCTACACACACACAATGGAATGTTTTTCAGCCAAGAAAACGGAAGTGATCCTCCCATTTTCAACATGTACAAACCTTGAGCACATTATGCTAATGAGATAAGTCAAACAGAGAAAAGAAGAATTGTGTGATATCACACATATGTGGAATCTAAAAAATTTAAATCTGTGAAAAAAAGAGTAAAATACTCATTACCAGAGGTTGTGGAAACAAAGGAATAAGAGTGATGGTATTTAAGGTACAAACTTGTAACAGATAATAAATAAGCCATAGAAATCTACTGCACAATATAATGAATATAGGCAATACTACTTTACTATACTGCTAAGCCACTTTAGTCGTGTCCGACTCTGTGCGACCCCATAGACAGCAGCCCACCAGGCTCCGCCGTCCCTGGGATTCTCCAGGCAAGAACACTGGAGTGGGTTGCCATTTCCTTCTCCAATGCAGGAAAGTGAAAAGTGAAACTGAAGTCGCTCAGTCGCGTCCAACTCTTAGTGACCCCATGGACTGCAGCCCACCAGGCTCCTCCATCCATGGAATTTTCCAGGCAAGAGTACTGGAGTGGGGTGCCATTGCCTTCTCTGACTTTACTATAGTGAAACGCAAAGGAGAAAAGGAAAGATATATCCATCTGGATGCAGAGTTCCAGAGATTAGCAAGGAGAAATAAGAAAGTCTTCCTAAGTGATCAATGCAAAGAAACAGAGAAAAAATATAATGGGAAAGACTAGCCATCTCTTCAAGAAAATTAGAGATACCAAGGGGACATTTCAAGCAAAGATGGGTGCAATAAGAGACAGAAATGGTATCAACCTAACAGAAGCAGAAGATATTAAGAAGAGGTGGCAACAATACACAGAAGAACTACACAAAAAAATATCTTAGTGAGCCAGGTAACCACGATGATGTAATCACTCACGTACAGCCAGACATCCTAGAGTGTGAAAACAAGTGGGCCTTAGGAAGCATCATTACGAACAAAGCTAGTGCAGGTGATGGAATTCCAGCTGAGTTTTTTCAAATCCTAAAAGATGATGGTGTGAAAGTGCTGTACTCAATATGCCAGCAAATTTGGAAAACAGCTGTGGCCACAGGACTAGAAAGGTCAGTTTTATATCCAATCCCAAAGAAAGGCATGGAGAAGGGAATGGAAACCCACTCCAGTATTCTCACCTGGAAAATCCCATGCACAGAGGAGCCTGGCAGGCTACAGCCTATGGGGTCGCAGAGCTGGACACCATTGAGTGACTAAGCACACAAGAAAGGCAATGCCAAAGAATGTTCAAACTACCACACAATTGCACTCATCTCACACGCTTGCAAAGTAATACTCAAAATTCTCCAGGATACACTTCAACAGTACATGCACCGAGAACTTTCAGATGTTCAAGCTGGATTTAGAAAAGGCAGCGGAACCAGAGATCAAATTGCCAACATCTGTTGGATCATAGAAAAAGCAAGAGAGTTCCAGAAAAACATCTACTTCTGCTTCACTGACAGCACTAAAGATGCTTCAGCTTCACTGACTACACTTTAACTGTGTGGATCACAACAAATTGGAAAATTCTTCAAGAGATGGGAATACCAGACCACCTTACCTGCCTCCTGAGAAACCTGTATGCAGATCAAGAAGCAACAGTTAGAACTGGACATGGAACAACAGACTGGTTCCAAATTGGGAAAGGAGTACATCAAGGTTGTATATTGTCACCTTGCTTATTTAACTTACATGCAGAGTACATCATGCGAAATGCCAGGCTGGATGAAGCACAAGCTGGAATCAAGATTGCCGGGACAAATATCAAAAACCTCAGACATGCAGATGACACCACCCTTATGGCAGAGAGCAAAGAGAAACTAAAAGTGCCCCCTGATGAAGGTGAAAGAGGAAAGTGAAAAAGCTGGCTTAAAACTCAACATTCAAAAAACTAAGATCATGGCATCTGATCCCATTACTTCATGGCAAATAGATGGGGAAACAATGGAAACAGTGACAGACTTTATTATCTTGGGCTCCAAAATCACCGCAGATGGTGACTGCAACCATGAAATTAAAAAACGCTTGCTCTTTGGAAGAAAAGCTATGACCAACCTAGATACATGTTGAAAAGCAAAGACATTACTTTGCTGATAAAGGTCCATATAGTCAAAGCTATGGTTTTTCCAGTAGTCAAGTATGGGTGTGAGAACTGGACCATAAAGAAAGCTGAACACCAAAGAACTTATGCTTTTGAACCGTGGTGTTGGAGAAGACTCTTGAGAGTGCCCTGGACTGCAAAGAGATCAAACCAGTCAATCCTAACGGAAACTGTCCTGAATATTCGTTGGAAGGACTGATGCTGAAGCTGAAGCTCTTATACTTTGGCCACCTGATTTGAAGAGCTGAATCATTAGAAAAGACCCTGATGCTGGGAAAGACTGAAGGCAGGAGGAGAAGGGGACGACAGAGGATGAGATGGTTGGCTGGCATCACCAACTCGATGGATATGAGTTCAAGCAATCTCCGGGAGATGGTGATGGACAGGGAAGCCTGGCGTGCTTCAGTCTATGGGGTCACAAATAGTCGGACATGACTGAGCAATTGAACAACAACAAATGTACTATACTTATGCGAGTGTGTGTGTGTGTGTGTGTGTGTGTGTGTGTGTGTGTGTGTACATGCTCAGTCACATCCAACTCTTTGAGACCCCATGAACTGTAGCCTGCAAGGCTCCTCTGTCCATAGGATTCTCCAGGCAAGGATACTGGAGTGGATGGCCGTTTCTTCTCCAAGGGATCTTCCTGACCCAGGGATTGAACTTGTATCTCTTTTGTCTCTTGCATTGGCAGGCAAACCCCAACTGGGAATCCCTATAATTATGTAATGTAGTAAACATCACCACATCAGCAATCAGATAACAATACATAAACATATATAAATATATCACAGTAACACACTATACAACCTAAACTTATAATATTTTACTTCAAATTTATTCAATAAAAAAAACGCTCAGAAATAAATTTCCTCAATATGGTAAAGCACATCTATTTTAAAAAAAGCTTATATCTAATATCATATTTAATGTTAAAAGTTAGAAAACTTTCTCCCTAAAAGTAAGAACAAAGGAAAGAAAGCCACTCTCAGAACTTCTAATAAAAACTATAATTCAGAAAAGTCCACTGCAATTTTTATACTAGTGATATAATTGCTAAGTAAAATTTTTAAACTATCAAAATAAGCAATCTATAGAAAAAATAAATAAAGAAGATCTGAATAAGTTAAGAGATACACAAGGTGCACAGACTGGCATAACTAATATTGGTAAGAAGGTAATTCCCCTCAAATTGATATATGAATACAACACAGTTCAAATCAAAGTCTCTACAATTATATGCCAGTTCTTTAACTTACATGGAAACAAACTGGTCCTAGAAGAGTAAAAGTATCTTGAAAAAGAAGACCAAAGTTTATTGATTTACACAAAATGTTTTTAAGACTTACTGTAAAAGTACGTTAGTTAAGACTGTGGAATTGGCGTAAGGACAGACAAATACACAGAAAAGTATTAAGGGAAAGACACATACATACAGTTGTTTATTATCATAGGAACAGGTGTTAACTGTTCTCTAAATGTTTGGTGAATTCACCTGTGAAGGAAGCCATTGATTCTGGATTTTTTGTTGTTAATTTTATTACTATTATTACTGATTCAAGTCATTACTGGCAATTTGTTCATCTTTTCTATTTCTCCCTGATTCAGTATTAGGAGAGTACACATTTCCAAGAATTGTACATTTCTTCCATTTTGACCATTTTACTGGCACATAGTTATCTGAAATAATCTCTTATGATCCTTTGAATTTATGTGGTGTTGGCTGTAGCTTCTCCTTTTACATTTCTGATTTTACTGATTTGGGCTCTCTCTTTTTCTTGATGAGTCTAGATAAGGGTTTATCAGTTTCCTTCATCCTCTTCAAAGAATCACCTCTTAGTTTCATTAATCTTTTTAATTTTTTAGCCTCTATTTCAATTACTTATACTCTGATCTTTATTATTTCTCTTCTTCTACTAACTTTGGGTTTTATTTCTTCTGTTTTTAGTTCCTTTAGGTGTAAAATCAGGTTGCTTGATATTTTTCTTATTTCATAAGGCAAGTTTGTATCATTAAAAAATTCCCTCAGAAATGCTTTTTCTTTGCCCCATGGATTTGGGATTATTGTGTTTTGTTTTCATTTGTCTACAGGTATTTTTAAATTTTCTATTTAATTTCTTCCATGATCCATTAGTTGTTTAGCAGTATATTGTTTAGCCTCAACATGTTTCTATTTTTTGTACTTTTTTCTTGTAGTTTATTTCTAGTCTCATAGCATTCTAGTCAGAAAAGATGCTGGATATGATTTCAATTTTCTTAAATTTACTGAGACTTGTTTTGTGGCCTACCCTGGAGAATGTTACAAGGCAGCTGAAACAGTGTATTCTGTTGCTTTGATGTGGAATATTCTGCATTTATATCTATAAATTCCATCTGGTCTGATGTGTCGCTTAAGACCAGTCCTTCCTTAATGATTTTATGTCTGAATGATCTAAAGATGTAAGTGAGGTGTTAAAGTCCCTTACTAATATTGTGTTTACTGTCAGTGTCTCCTCTTACACCTGATATTTGCTTTATGTAACTAGGTATACCTATGTTAGTCGTTCTTGTTTAGTAGCCAAGCCATGGCCGATTCTTTTGTGACCTGCATCTCTTGCACTGGCAGGCAGATTCTTTACCACTGAACCACTTGTCCTATGTTGGATGCATATACATTTACAAACATTTCATCTTCTTGGATTGATCCCTTAATCATTATATAACATCCTTTGTCTAACAGTCTTTGTTTTGAAGTCTGTTTTATCTTATATAATTAAGTATTGCCACCTCAGCTTTCTTTTGATTTCCATTTGCATGGAATACCTTTTCTGATTCCCTCACTTTCAGTCTGTGTGTGTCTTTGCAACTGACCATGGGCAGATCTGAAGTGAGTCTCTTGGAAGCAGTATACGTACATATATAGGTCCTATTTTTTATCCATTCAGTCATTCTGTTTCTTTTGATTGCAGCATTTAGTACAATTACATTTACAGTAATTATTGATAGATATGTACTTATTGCCATTTTGTTAAATGCAGGATACTAAAGCAATAGGAGTCTGTTGCATTTCTATACACTAATAATAAGTTAACAAAAAAATATAAAAACAATCCCATTTAGAATCACATCAAAAAGAATAAAATATCTAAGAATAAATCTAAGGAGGTAAAACACCCATACTTGGAAAACTATAAGACACAGATGAAAGAAACTGAAGATGATAAAAGCAAATGTAAAGTTATACAGTGCTCATGGACTGGCAGAATTAATATTGCTAAAAAGGCCATAGTACTCAAAGCAAAATACAGATTCAATGCAATTCTATCAAACTATTAATGGCATTTTTCACAGAACTAAAACAAATAATTCTAAAATTTGTATGGAAACATAAGACTCCAAACAGCCAAAGCAATCTGAAGAAATAAGAAAATAGCTGGAAATACCATACTCCTCAGTTTCAAACTATAGTACAAAGAGACAACAACAAAAAATATGATACTGGCACAAAACAGATATACAAATCAATGGAACAGAACAGAGAGCCTAAAAATAAACCCATGCACTTATGATCAATTAATTTTCAACAAAGCAGGCAAGAATATACGATAGAGAAAAGACAATCTCTTTAATAAGCAGTGCTGGGAAATCTGGACAGCTACATTTAAGGAATAAAACTGAAACATTTTTTCACACCATACATTAAAATAAACTCAAAATAGATTAAAAACATAAATGTAAGACCAGAAACCATAAAACTCCAAGAAGAAAACTTAGGCAGAATAATCTGACATTAACTGCAACAACCTTTTGGATCTGTCTCTTAAGGCAAAGAAAACAAAAATAAACAAATGAGCTCTAATTAAACTTAAAAGCACAGGAAACTATTGGTTAAAGAAAAAAAACAACCTACTGAATGTGAGAAAATGTTTGCAAATAATATGGTTGATAAGGGGTTAATATTGAAACTACATAAACAGCTCATACAACTCAGTATCAAAAAACCAACCTCAGTATCAAAAAAGTGAAAATGAAAGTCATGTCCGACGTTTTGCAACCCATGGACTCTACAGTCCATGGAATTCTCCAGGCCAGAATACTGGAGAGGGCAGCCTTTCCCTTCTCCAGGGGATCTTCCCAACCCAAGGATCAAACCAAGGTCTCCCACATTGCAGGCAGATTCTTTTACCAGCTGAACCATCCGGGAAACCCAAGAATACTGGAGTGGGTAGCCTATCCCTTCTCCAGCGGATCTTCCCAACTCATGAATTGAACCGGGGTCTCCTGCATTGCAGGCAGATTCTTTACCAACTGAGCTATCAGGGAAGCCCTAGTATCAAAAAAAAAACAACCTGATTTAAAAATAAGCAGGAGACTTGAATACACATTTTTCTAAAGACATGCCAATAGGTACATGAAAAGATGGCAACATCACTAAACATTAGGGAAATGCAAATCAAAACCATGATTGAGAGATCATCTCACATGTGTCAGAATTACTATCATCAAAAAGACCACAATTAACAAATTGTGCTGGTGAGCATTTGGAGAAAAGAACCACTGTACACTATGTTTTCCACTACAGAAAACAGTATGGAGATTCCTCAGAAAAACAAAATTAAACTACCATCAGTCTGTCAGTCACTTCAGTCGCTCAGTCATGTCCGACTCTTTGCGACCCCATGAATCACAGCACGCCAGGCCTCCCTGTCTATCACCAACTCCCAGAGTTCACTCAAACTCATGTCCATCGAGTCGGTGATGCCATCCAACCATCTCATCCTCTGTCGTCCCCTTCTCCTCCTGCCCCCAGTCTCTCCCAGCATCAGGGTCTTTTCCAATGAGTCAACTCTTCACATGAGGTGGCCAAAGTATTGGAGTTTCAGCTTCAACATCAATCCTTCCAATGAACACCCAGGACTGATCTCCTTTAGGATGGACTGGTTGGATCTCCTTGCAGTCCAAGGGACTCTCAAGACTCTTTTCCAACACCACAGTTCAAAAGCATCAATTCTTTGGCTCTCAGCTTTCTTCACAGTCCAACTCTCACATCCATACATGCCCACTGGAAAAACCATAGCCTATGATCCAGCAATTCCATTCCTGAATATATATCCAAAGAAAACAACACTAATTTAAAATTATACATACACCCCAATGTTCATAGAAGCATTATTTATAATTGCCAAGACACAGAAGCAACATAAGTGTCTGTCAACAGGCGAATGCATAAAGAAGATGTGGTGTATGTGCATATATATATGTATGTATATATATATACACACATACACATACATATACATATATGTATATATGTATATACACTATATCTATATACACACACACACGTGTGTGTGTGTGTGTATATATATATATATATATATTATTCAGGCATTAAAAAAGAATGAAATTTTGCCATTTAAACTACATGAATGGAACCAGAGAGTATTATGAAACTACATGAATGGAACCAGAGAGTATTATGTTTAATGAAGTAAGTCAAACAAAGACAAAGAAAAACACTCTATGTTATCATTTATATGTGGAATATAAATTTAAAAATGCATGAATATGACAAAACAGAAATAGACCCTCAGAGATAAAGGCCAAACTAGTGGTTATCAGTGGGAAGAGGGAAGAGGGTGATATGGGGGAATCAGAATCACCCACTGTTCAGATTGTAACATTAATAGTTGTCCCTCCATTGTGAGGCAATACCCTAAAGGATACTTTATGGTCTACTCCCATACTAATCTTCAGTAAGACACTTATCAAATGTCCAGAGGTTAAGCACAGATTTGAAAATACTGTACATATTTAGTCTGGAACCAAAAGCTCATTCTAGACTTCCTTTTCCTACCAGCAATAATTTTAGGGGAATAGTCTTAACATTTGTCCAAAACTCTTCAACCTATTAAATCTAGATAGCATATTCTTGTATGCATTTTAACTTTATTTCATTATTGCTGATATTTTGCATGGCACCCAGTCATATTTGAGGTATACAGCATTTATTACAAAGGATGAACAGAAACAATAAGTTTATCAATTTTCAAATTATTAGACTTACTTCCTCAGAACCACAGTCACAGGCTTCATTTCCCTCCACTCTGCCATTGCCACAGATTTCTGTTGGATTATTCTGCATTTGTGGCTTATTCTGAAGACACTGGGCCCCCACGTTTGAAATGAAATGTTCAAAGTCTCTCAAACTGCAATCGCTAAAAGTCTTCATACCACTGGATTGCCTAAAAATGGATCCATATAATGTTAATGGCATTATTCTTCTGAAAACACAATTCTATATTATACAAGTCAATTTCAAAATGCTAAATTCAAGAGGTAATGCTAAGTGTTCATAACAAATGCTTAGAGGCCAGTCATTCCTCAGGAGGACATGTGATTTCATTCACTGAACACATATTCTCTTAAAACAAAATCAAGTTCAACAGGAAAAACTAAACAACCCAATTAGAAAATGGGCATAGGATTTGGATACACATTTCTGAAAGAAGACACATATAAACGAACAACGGGTACATGAAAAGGTCATCAACATCACTAATCATCAAGGAAGTCCAAATCAAAAGAAAAAACAATGAGCTATCACCTCATACCTGTTAAGATAGCTATGATTCTCTTTTTAACTTATTTCTTTAACTGGAGGAAAATTTCTTTACAACGTTGTGTTGGTTTCTGCCATACAACAACACGAATCATCTATAATTATATGTATGTACCCTCCCTCTTGATTCCTTTAAAAATAGATGAACATTGTTGGCAAGGACACGGAGAAACTGGAAACACAGTACATTGTTCATGGAAATGTAAATCCAGTCTCTGCTGAAGACAGTAAAGAGGTTTCTCAAAAAATTAAAAATAGAATACCATATGATCCAGCAATCCTGCTTCTAGGTATACATCCAAAACTATTGAAATTAGAATATGTAAGTGATATCTGTACTCCTATGTTTATTGCAGCAATATTTACAATAGTAAAGATATGGCAGCAACCTAAATGTCATTGAAAGATGAATGGATGAGCAAAATGTGGTACGTACTTGCAATGGAATATAACTTGCAACGGAATATTATTCAATCTTTAAAAAAAGAAGCAAGTTCTGCCATATGCAACAACAGTACAAAATCTCAAGGTCATTATGCTAAGTGAAATAAGCTAGTCACAGAGTATGAAATACTTCATGATTTCATTTATATGAGATATTTAGAAGATTCACACCCACAGATGTAGAGTTGCCAAGAGGCTAGGAGGAGGGGGAAATGGGTATAAAGTTTCAGTTATACAAGATGGATAAATTTTAGTGATCTGCTGTTCAACATAGTAACCACATCTAAGTAATAACTTTAAAATTGGTTAAGAGAACTCCTGTTGAATATTTCCACTATATATATATTAAGAATACACTAGGGTTTCCCTGTTGGTCCACTGGTTAAGAATCTGCCTGCCAGTGCAGGAGACATGGGTCCAATCACTGGTCCAGAAAGATCCCACATGCCTTGGGGCAACTAAGCCCTGCCACCACAGCTTCTGAGTCTGCACTTGGGAGCCCTTGAGACACAACTGCTGAGGCTACATGCAGCAACTGCTGCTGCTGCTGCTGCTAAGTCGCTTCAGTTGTGTCCAACTCTGTGCGACCTCTAGATGGCAGCCCACCAGGCTCCACCGTCCATGGGATTCTCTAGGTAAGAACACTGGAGTGGGTTGCCATTTCCTTCTCCAATGCATGAAAGTGAAAAGTCAAAGTGAAGTTGCTCAGTTGTGCCCGACTCTTAGTGACCCCATGAACTGCAGCCCACCAGGCTCCTCCGTCCATGGGATTTTCCAGGCAAGAGTACTGGAGTGGGGTGCCATTGCCTTCTCCCATGCAGCAACTGCTGAAGACCAAATACCCAAGAGCCCATGCCCCACAACCAGAGAAGCCACCACAGCGTGAAGCCCGGGCACCACAACTAGAGAGTAGCCTCCACTGCCCACAACTAGAGAAAGCCCACACCCGGCAACAAAGACCCAGGGCAGCCAAAAATACACACATACAAAAAAAAGAAACAAAGAAAAGAACCGAGTAATTTTGGAGAATGACAAGATGGCTTCCAAATGACTTCCAACGAATAGGAAGACTCTAAGCTAACTTCCTCCCATGCGCACATCAAATCTACAATTTACAGAGCAACTACTGATGAGAAAGATTAGAAGAACAGCAGAAAAGATCTTTTACAACTAAAGATATGAAGAAGGAACCATAAGTAGATGAGTGGGAGGGGTGGAGACATGGTAAAGTCAAGACTCATACTCCTGGATAGGTGACCCACCAGTAAGTTCAGCTCTAGCTTCCTCAAGAGCAGCCTCCCCCACTAGTCAGCTCTGCCCTCACCACCAGCCTCCCCAACAAGGACATATCACTAACCTTGGTATCTCCTGAACTCTGACCCCACCAACCAGTGGGTAAACATCAACCTCAGTACCACCAGAGCCCCAGAGCCTGCCATTTCAGGACCCAGCTGATCCACCAGCAGGCAAGCAACAGCCCCAGGAGTCTCTGAGCTCCAGACCTACACATGAGCAGATTAACAGTATTTTTGAGACACCCTGGGCCCCTTATTTGGCCAACCTGGGATTCAGCCCTGCTCACTAGCAGGCTGTCAACAGCTTTGGGACACACTGGACTGTGCAGTAAGCCATTTCAGGAACTGGTACCACCCACCAGCAGACAGATACTAGGTCCATGCAGGACCCCTGGCCCCACAGCCACCCATCTCAATCCCAGTTCCAGCAACCACTGAGCAATGAGGTTCCACAGCCAGCCTCCTTGTGACACAGCTCCACCCACCAGTGGCTGGTGGCATCTGAACAAGGCAGAGATTAGCAATCAATTGAAGAGGGGCCAACCCAGCCAAGTCTACCAGACAACCCACAGTAGTTAGTCCACAGCAATAGAAGGATACTCATAGCCCTCTCAGGGAGAACCACTAGAGCATATAGCGCTGGTGACCAGAGAGGAATGTGCTGCTGGGAGTCCTTACTCCCTTCACTTCTGAATTCATCTGTTGTACAGACTATGTTAAAAGTTACCTACTTTTAAAAAGCAAATATAAATTAAGTCATCAAAATAATGTATTAGGAAGATCACTGAAATAATGAAGTTTGTACAAATATATTTTAATGTTCTTTTGCTACTTGGTTTAAATTAATTCCAATATAATAACTGTCTTCTATATGAGATCAACATGAAGTAGAGAAAATAACAAAGATTTGAGTTAGATAAACTTGTTGACTAGTACCAATCTTGAGACTTAATGAGATTTTAAGCAAAGTGATTAAACTCTCTGTTTTCTTATCTCCAAATAGGGGTAATATCCATCCACCTCACAGGCTTGTTATGAGGATTAAATATTAATAAGTGTCTAATTAAACTTTCTGGCTTATAGTAAGTGACCAATAAATCATTGATGAGATTACTGACATCAGCCACAGTTGTCCACTTATAACCTGTGTATCTGATGTAGAGTCATTTAGGCTCTGTGTACTCAAAGGCATTTTAAAAAAACACATGGAGGACAGCGGACGGCGGCCAGGACACTAGCGTGAGGCAGCCAGAGCCAAGTAACCCGGCAGTTCCTTTTGCTATGGACCTGTTGCCGTGCACAGTGGTGGCTGGAGGCTTTGCAGGTGAGAAAATGGCATTTGTGAAGAGTGGATGGTTGCTGTGACAGAGTACCATTTTGAAGCACTGGAAGAACTGGTTTGACCTGTGGTCAGATGGTCACCTGATCTATTATGGTGACCAAACTCGGCAGAGTGTAGAAGACGAGGTCCACGTGGCAGTGGACTGCATCAACATCTGCGTGGGATATGAATGTCGGGATATTCAGCCACCAGATGGGAAGCCGAAAGACTGTATGCTGCAGATTGTTTGCCGAGATGGGAAAACCATCAGTCTTGGTGCAGAAAGCACAGATGATTGTTTGGACTGGAAGTTTACACTCCAGGATTATATTGGCTTATGTTGGCTCAGAAGTCATGTATGATGAAGACAGCTGTGGCTCCCTCCCCACCTTCTTACACAGACTATGCTGCACCAACCCTTGAGCAGGCACATGGCTATGGTCCAAACAGTGGCGCATACCCACAAGGAACTCAAGTTCTCTATGCTGCAAATGGACAGGCTTATGCTGTACCCTATCAGTACCCATATGCAGGACTTTATGGACAGCAGCCTGCCAACCAAGTCATCATTCGTGAGTGGTATCAAAACAATGACAGTGACTTGGCGCTGGGCATGCTGGCTGGAGCAGCCACAGTCATGGCCTTAGGGTCTCTGTTCTGGGTCTTGTAGAGTCCTTGGAACCTAGACGTGCATAGCTTCTGATATCCCTGTGTACAATAATATAATTTGCAGGGCATTTCTGTTTGTTATAAATGCTTTTAATAATAGGTTTAATAGTTCATTTGAAAGTAGTGACAAAATACTTATAAGGATATAGAAGTACTGCAGAGAAAGATTTGGACTGCTGTTTAGCTAAAATGTGGACTATATGAGGCCACTGGCTCATTCGAGGAGTTTCCTTATAAAACTCTCTCAATACTTTATTTGAACACACTTGTTTTGAAAAGCCATTTTCTTTTTAGAGTTAGGCCTTAGTTCTTAAGGGATAATTTATTTTAGTGTTTTGCTGGTAACATGGTGATGATGTAGGACTGAGTGAATGACTGTGGCAAGAAAAACTGCAGTTTTTTGGTTTAATGTCAGACTTTGAAACCTCAGACCAGAACTGGCTGCATGTTACTTCAGGAGTTATAGGCTGGAACCTTTCTTAGGCAGCAGTGTGATATCCCACAGCCTCTGGGGCTCCAGCAAAGCAAACTGCTCAGGATGATGTGTGGGATGGCAGTTCCCCCCTTGAAAACGGTGCTTTTTCATTTTATTCTTATTTGTTTTTGGTTGCAATACTTAGAAAGCATCCCAAAAAAGGAGTAGACTTGAGTGTCAACATTTTAGGGCTTTATCATTTAAAACTTGAAGAAGGCACAACTCCAAAAAAGTGTGTGGAGGTAGATTTATTTTATTCAGAGGCATCATGCTTTTAGTGTTTGCTTTGAGCATTCTTTATTGCCACTTCAGCCTACTTATAGCTTATTTTTCTACTTGTTGATAAAGTAATATTAAGAGAATGGTGAGGAAAGTGAAATTAGAGCCATAGTTGCAGTGTTCCTGTTTCAGGGGGTTGGGCTGCACTGAGGACGTGTTTTATTATGTCCTTCTGAAGGCTGTTGATGAGCTCATCTCCTGTCCTGTGTAGGACTGGGCACTGTTGCTGTCCCTGAGCTGTGTTGCATGGTGGGGGAAACTCAGGTTATAGATGGGAATTTCGGCCTAGAGACATGAATGACCTGCTCAAGATACCTCTCTACCTACTTGACTAGGACACCAGCCTTGCTTTTATTTCTGACTTTAGTGAACCACTTAATTTTGAGCCCCAACTTATATGTGAAGCTCTGAAAAACTGAGGGTCCTGCATTTCTGTTATTTCTTATTTCTTTATCTATATAAATTTTAAAACTTCACTTATTCCAGCTTTCTGTCCTGCATGTTTTAAAAAATGTACATTTACAAAGGCACAATGAAGGTCTCTGTCCCTATACTCCATGTGGCCATGTTTCCATAAAATACACTCCTAGAAGGCAATGGCACCCCACTCCAGTACTTTTGCCTGGAAAATCCCATGGACGAAGGAGCCTGGTAGGCTGTAGTCCATGGGGTCACTAGAGTCGGACACGACTGAGCGACTTCACTTTCACTTTTCGCTTTCACGCATTGGAGAAGGAAATGGAAACCCACTCCAGTGTTCTTACTTGGAGAATCCCAGTGACAGGGAAGCCTGGTGGGCTGCCGTCTATGGGGTCGCACAGAGTCGGACATGACTGACGCGACTTAGCAGCAGCAGCAGCAGTAGCACAAACTGTGTTTATATTTTATGTGGCCAGTTACCGACACAGTTTTTTGTTTCACTTATCAGTCCACTCCACCTCTGAGGCAGACTTAAATAGATCTATCTCTGTATGGAAACTAGATGCCAAATGAGCATTGTGGTGACCACAGGTCTGTTTCCCAGCCAGTTCCACTGTACCTGTTGACGCTGGAGAGTCTGCTTCCAGCTGAAAAGAAGTATACTTGGCTGTCATCTCTTTTGATGTGTCATGTGGTGGAAAGTTGCCAGATGTTATGTGTGACAACACTGGTTTTGATAGTTAAAAATGTTACTAATTTTACATCATATGTAATAAGAATAGCTTTGTTCAGATGGTAATCATTATTCAAGCTGTATCCTTTACAAATAAAATACTAAACTCAGTTTTTAATGTTGCACTAGAGTGTTAATTTTGAACTAGGAATTACTGGAACCACAGATACTGAGTTATGTCACTGAAATGTCCTTGAAGCAGATGGTCTCCCTGTGCTCCCCTGGCTTTCCCCTGACAGACTAGGGGGAGCTGTGGACTGAAGTCCTGACATACACGTGATCCCCCATCTCCAGTCCCTGTCCCTAGCTGGGCAAGCCACGGTGGGCAACTGTAGTTGAGTCTGGAAGTTCACGGTCCCTAGTGACTTGATCCTGAGAGGAAATGCATGCTCAGCATAAAAATGGGCTGAGATGCTTCATTTCCTTGGCCCCAATTCTCATATATGCCAATCTTTTGGTCGCCTTGCTTAGGTAGTCCTAAATCAAGAAGTTAGGTGAGTTGGAAGGAAATTGTTCACTTTAATTAAAGCAAAGTGCTTAGTCAGCATTTTACTTCCACGTGCACTTTTAAATAACTGGCCATTGATATTGAACACAGGCCAGTCTGCTTGTTTCTTAGCTCTGTTCGTTTAATTTCTTGAGTTAACTTCAGGGTTAGATTTAAAGAAAAGGGAGAGGTGAGCCACTGTGTTTCAGATCAACATTCATGAAATGGGCCTGACTGGGATGCAAGATCTAGATCATGGGAGAAGTTCCTGCCATTGATACAGAATTACCCACGTTTGTTTTTCTACATTAATTGTGATTTGGTGCGATCTTTTTCTCCTTCCCAAGTTTACAGACACCAGCATAGAATGCAGTTCCATTTTTTCCCCTAGGGTTGATCTTTTCTTTTTTCTTCCAATTGCTTGCCTGTCTCTAGTATTCTGTGGTGTCTTCAGAACCAGTTTTTCCCTGTATATGCAAATTGTATGTTTATAAGTGAAAATGTTAATACATTAAATGATTGTTAACCTTAAAGCATAGAAAAATTTAAAAATACATGGAAAAAGACAACTGGAAATAATAATATTTGCTTTACTTACACGGTTTCTTTGAAAATTACATAAAATAATATATGAGAAGTACTTTGGAAATGCAAAAGATACATCTATATACATTTATAGATAGATCTTATATATTCATTTATATACCTTACATATAGATGCAAATAAAATTGTTAAATTTCGTAAAAATTAAGATAACACTTGCCCTACACACATCAAAAAAGTTTCCTTAAGAAAATGGAGAATACGTATGAAAGCATTTGAGATATCATAAAGCAGTATATAAATACAAAGGTTTATTATTAACACAGATTCTAAAGCCAGAATGACTGGGTTCAAAACTGTGGACTGCCACAACCAACTATCTGACCACAGATAGTTATCCTTTTTATAATTCAGTTTCTCATCCGTAAAGGTGAGAATATTAGGACCTGCCCTAAGGAGATGCTGTGAAAACCAAACGACACAACATATGTAAAGTGTTTGAAGTAGCCTCTAGCACACAGCAAGTACAATGTAAATATTTGTTATTTTTATTATCATTAATACCAGACTCTGGTGAGCTACACAAAGCATCTTGTCATAAGCATACTTGAAAATAGTTGGCCAAATGGACAACAGGCCCAAGATGGCAATGCTCATATTGTTTATACAGTTATATAAATCTTATATTTGATTCAATAAATAGTATTATAATTTATACATTGAAATTTAATAAAATTAAATACTTTATACATATAAATATTATTTTTACATATAACACACGTAGAACTAGTTTATAATGTAATATGTCTGTATATAAAAATATGTATGTATTTGAGCCATTTTTAGAATGTAAGAACTAGCCTTATGTGGTGCTTAGAACGATAAAAAGAGTATGTTTTCGAAAAGTAATGGCTTGTTTTCACCTTTGACTGTTGGTTGTTCTTCAGTTATGAATAGGTCATACTTAGCACAGACCCTTTTTACAAATGAAAAACTTTAGAATACTAATGACAGCTGCTATAGTCCTTGTATGATATACCATGTAAGGAACACTGGCAAATTTATAAATCCCTGTAACTAATCCATCACATACTTGTGAAAATTTACAATTTAAAAAACACTTTCCTATTTTATTTTCTCATTTCATTCTTATATCACGCTGGAAAACAAAACAATAGGCATAATCGTTTCCATTTTAAAGATGAGAAAAATAAATCTAAGCAAGGTCTAGTCATTTATCCAAAGTCACACAAATGTTATGTAATTTAGATTGAAGTTTCCCCAGAATATTAATATACTCTAAAAGCAAAGGTCACTTGTTTTGAGCTACAGCATATTTTTAAAGATCCTAATTGATTTCATAAAATACACAGTCTATGGGAAATTCCTTTGGTAATGTATCTTGCAGACTGGATTTGTTATTTTGTTCTTAATACTAACCTTCCCCCAAACTACTCTTAGGCTTAAAATTTCATATTTTGATTTTGTGATACTTGGTCCATTTATATAGTTAATTTGCACTATAAGCAAATACTAAAAATTTTCACTTGAATTATTTAAACAAATTATTGATAAATTCAACAAGTAAAATTTATTTTTGGAAAAACTTACACGGCTTTTGTACTCATTATGCAGATGGCTCCTGAACATCGACATTTCTTTGGGTCATCGTATGATATTCCCAGACTGAGTCCCAGCATCTGGGTGACAATAACTGAAACTGCCTCCAAAGTCATCTCCTTGGGATACTACATCAACAACAAAGAAAATTCAAATAAAAGACACTTCACTGAAGGGTGGTAAAAAATAGTATTTTTCTAATTAAAATCATTTTATTGTTTTATCAAATACTTAAGAATATGGAAATACAGTTCCTTAGACAACTAAGAACCTGAAGTTCTTCTTATAAAATTTTATTGAGATATACGCGTATGAACCTATGTCTAGTTTTGCCATTATTTAACAATTGAATGCCTAAGATAACCCTTAAATAATTGTCATAACTACATAAATGTGCTATTTTTACATCAGATTTTTGGCTATATGGACCATGATTTTCCATTTGCCTAATTTAATTTCTTAGACCAGCTATCATGTTCATTCAGGATAGTCCATATGATACTCCACTTCCCAGCTCACAAAGTGGCCACACAATCAAATTACTCAGTTGTAAGTACACTATGTGCTTCCAGCCAATATTCTCAAAGATACAGTAACTAGTATCATGAAAAACCATGGAAAATAGATCCTCAAGAAAGCTTTCTTATGATTAGGCTGTCACAAATATAACAAATGCACAAATATCTTATCTTCCCTAACAAGGAGAAATAGGACAATGGTAATTCACGATATGTAATGATATCATAATTTCTCAAATTATTGCCAAATGTGGCATAAGATAAGGTGCAAGTAGAGGCCAAGATGTGAGGCTCATCAAGGCACTTCACTCTTACAAAAACAAGCTATAATAAATATTGTGGGGTCAACTGGCTTCTTATGGAAGTGCTAGAGGAAGCACATTATGAAACAGAAAGGAAAAACTATAAATGAGCAACTGAGAATGTAAATAGGCAATCATAAAGCCTCTACAGCAGCACAGTAGTGACTCATCATCTCCTCTAGTTATTGATTTGAGGACCAAGCTCAGGGCCTAGTTATAAGTACTATAGGGTTATAGCACCAATTTAATTATCAAACTTCCCAGATTTGATGCAGGAGTCAGAATCTGAAACTTGAAATGGGAACTAGAGTGTCATGGACAAATATCACTGGACTTCTCTTGCCAGTAGAGTAAGCTTCCCTATACACGATGAAAAAGTCCCTACATTTTAAAAATGACACTTTTTAATGACAATACCTCGAACTTTTGTCTCATTACCCTTGCTTATTTCCAGGTCCCTAATCAGAATTAAATTACAACAGGAGTGATATTAACAAGATGACAACATAGGTCTTTCCCAACTTTACTCCCTGTCACAAGAACAACTGCAACTATTTATGGACAAGACACCACTGAGAAAATCCCAGAACATGGAAGTGAGGCTGAAGTAACACCGGCACCAGAGATCAAGACAGATCTCATAAGAAGATTAGCAGGAGCAGTTATACATGAATGCACTACCCCTCCCCAACATTGATGCAGCACAACACTGAGAGGTCTTCCCAGGCTATGGTGCCCAAAGTGGGAAAAGAGTACAGAGTGGACATCTAGATCCCCCAGTACTGGGGGTCACTTCTGGGAGCCCTACTCTGGTCTTGCCCCATGAGGATCACAAAGGATGAGTGGGATTTGACCACTGTAAATCTGATCATGACAGAGAAGATGGGGTAGGGGTGAGGGTTGCAACAATCAATGCTTAGACCTTGGCAAGCCAAATTCCCATCCACAGCAACTGTAGGTCCCAACTGGTAGATCCGCAGAGCCAGGACAGTGGAAGTGTATGACCAGGGAAGTCAATGAGGTGCAGATCTGCCTGATTTGAGTCCTCAAATGAAAAGCCTTGCTATCCCTGGACCCTCTACCCAGTCAGCATAGCTGTTTATAGCCTTGCCTAATGACTGGTATGGAGAAGGCAATGGCACCCCACTCCAGTACTCTTGCCTGGAAAATCCCATGGACGGAGGAGCCTGGTAGGCTGCAGACCATGGGGTCTTGAAGGGTCGGACACGACTGAGCGACTTCACTTTCACTTTTTGCTTTCATGCATTGGAGAAGGAAATGGCAACCCACTCCGGTATTCTTGCCTGGAGAATCCCAGGGACGGGGGAACCTGGTAGGCTGCCGTCTATGGGGTCGCACAGAGTCGAACACGACTGAAGCAACTTAGCAGCAGCAGCAGCAGCAATGACTAGTATAGCCCCTGGCTACCCCTAACCAGAGGAGAAGGCAATGGCAACCCACTCCAGTACTGTTGCCCGGAAAATCCCATGGACTGAGGAGCCTGGTGGGCTACAGTCCATGGGGTCGCTAGGAGTCGGACACGACTGAGCAACTTCACTTTCACTTTTCCTTTTCATGAATTGGAGAAGGAAATGGCAACCCACTCCAGTACTCTTGCCTGGAGAATCCCAGGGACAGAGGAGCCTGGTAGGCTGCCGTCTATGGGGTCGCACAGAGTTGGACACGACTGAAGTGACTTAGCAGCAGCAGCAGCACCCCTAACCAGAAGCCTCATTAAAATACCTGGTAGCTGCATAGTGCAGCAACACTTGAACAGAGAGTATAGCAGGCAGAGTTGATTGTTCACAGGGAAAAGCCAGTGGCACTGTTTGGCCAGGAAACCTGGAGTAACAGATAGCTTGGGTTGACCCCACAAAGAGCTAAGCTGATTCTCCAATTCCACCTGGGCAAGGAAACAAACTCATAGCCCTGCCATTGCTAAATATAGCCTTCAGAAAGCCCAACCAATGAATCTAGCCAGAGCACACAGGAAGCTGTGCCATCTATCCAACAATCCTGCTTACAGTGGCACTTGAACAGAGAGCACAGCTCATGGTTTTCCCCATCTTTAGAACAAAACCCAGTGGTCCCATGTGGCCAAGGAATTAAGGGTACAGTCTGCCTAACGTGTGTCCACAAATAATGAGGCATGCAAGTCATAGGGCCTACTCTGCTGCCTTGTCAGGGCAGGGAAGCTAATTCATTCCGCAGCTAATGCTGAGTAAAGTTCTTTTTCCTTACCTTTTAGGAAGGCTGATCAGTGAATCTGGACAACCACAGAGTATATCCTACTGCCTCATTTGGGCAGGGAACCATGCCAGCAGTCCTATCTGACAGTTAATACCCCTCATCCTTGACTTCAGAGCTTGGACAGTGGCTCTTGCCCCAAAATAGGACCTGTCTGCCCAAGTACATGTCCAAAAACCTCAACTGAACTGGCTAGTGAAGAACTGTCTGCCAAAATAAGCCTGTAAAGTCTGGAAGAGGAGACCAATTACTCAAATGCACAGATACCAAAGTAAGGAATGAAGAAAGTAAGAAAAATCAGGTGAATGTAACACAATAAAATTAAACTAAAAATGCTGCAAATAAATGACCCAAAAGGAAAGGAGATATGTCAGAGAAACAATTCAGGATAAACTTCTTAAAGAATTTTAGTGAACTACAAAAGCAAACAGATAACTAAATGAAATTAGAAAATGGTGAATGAAGAAAATAAGGTCAACGAAGAAATAAAAATTTAAAAAAAGATGTCCTAGGGCTTCAACAGTAGGCTTGAACAAGAAGAATAAAGAATCAGTGATCTAGAATTCAAGAATATTTAAAATTATTCAGTCAGAAGAGCAAAACCTTAAAAAGAATGAAAAAGAGAGAAGAAAGCCTACACGACTATGGGACGAACACACACACACACACACACACTAATATCCATATCTTAGGAACTTGAAAAGGAGAAAAGGAAGGGACAGAAAGTACATTTAAAGCAAAATGGCTGAAAACTTTCCAAGACTGGGAAAGAAATGGATTTCCAAGTGCATAACACACAAAGGATCCTGAATAGGTTGAACCCAAATAGGGCTACATGAGGACACATTACAATTAAATAATTAAAATAAAGAAAAAGAAAGAATTTTGAAAGAAAAAGAAGATATCAGGTTATACACAAGGGAACTCCCGTAAGACTATGAGCATATTTCTCAACAGAAATATTTCAGGTGAGGAGAGAATAGGATTATATATTCAAAATATCAAAAGAAAAAACTGTCAACTAAGAATTCTATGCCCAGCAAAGCTGTGCTTCATAAATGAAGAAGAGATCATGATTCTAAAACAAATAAAAGCTAAAGGAGTTAATCATCACTAGAGATGCCTTACAAGAAATACTAAAGGGAGTGAAGTTGAAGTAAAATAATGCTAATTAACATCATTAAAACATGAGAAAATTAGCATAAATGTCACTGTTAATGGCAGGTGTATAGTCAGAATTAGATACTGTGATAGCATCATGATGGTGCATAATTCACTCTAGTTTAAAAGTGGAAAAACAAATATACTAAAACAATTATAATAAAATACATTATAGGATATATAATATAAAAAGAGATGTAAAAGCACATAAACTATAATTAATAACTAAAAAAGAATAAGACCCTGGAAAAGAAGAGAAGTAAAAGTATAACGTTTGAAAATGCTACTGAGTGGGAGGAGATGAAGATGACAGAATAGAGGCACCTGGAACTTACCTCCTCCCACAAATACATCAAAAATACATCTACATGCAGAACACATCTCACAGAAAATCTACTGAAAGCAGGCGTAAGATCACATTCAACTAAATCTGCAAGAAGGATTCTTAGATAGTGGAGTACGAGGAAGGGACAAGGGAAAAGAGGAACTGGAACGGGACCTCTGCCCCTAGGCAGGGAGCTGTGAAAGAAGAAAGGTTCCCTTATTCTAGAAATCTCCTTTACCACCTGGGAGGTCTGCTGGGACAGAGAGGGAGCATCAGAGACACAAGGGAGAATGTGGGAGGTGGATTACGCCCCAGCAGGGCACAGAGAGACAGCACAGACTGCCTTTGCATGTCAGCAAGCTTCCCACATGCCTAAATATTCATGAGTGTGAAGTGGCCAAGTTCTGAATCTCAAAGCTTCAATGGACAGTCTGGAGAAAGGACTCAGTTTGGCTATACAGAGATAGCTTGAAGGGCCTGGAGTATAGTCTGGGTCATGACTGGGAATGTGTACAGAATGATGTGGGAGTCCACCATAAGAGTCCCATTGTCAACACACAAAACAAGGGTCACAGGTGCACCATAGCAGTTTTCTTGTCAGCATGCTCACAACAAAGCATGGTTTCCACCACCGAGGGTTTTGCAAAGTTCCAGAGTACCCAAACATGGAGGTGGGGGACCTGAAATTTAAGCTGATTATCCACGCTCCCAAATCAGGCACAGGAGTATAACTTTGGAAGGACTCAGACCAGTGAGTTTTGGGGCCAGAACAATGCATTCAAGCCTGAGGGACATCTGAGCTAATTATTGGTACTCCTATGACAGAGATGAGTCCAGGTGCCACAATCAGAAAACTTAGTGGGTGCACACATCAAGTGGTGGGCAACATCACACAATCACACATCTTGGTGGACAGCACCTGGGGAGGAGTTCACAGCAGCTCCTGTCCCAGTAGGAGTGCTCCAGTCCTACCTCACACAACAGTTTAGAAAAGGATCTGGAAACTTCCATTCCAACAACTGAAGAGCAGATTCTGTCCCCAACAAGGCTGTGACAACCACAGAGCAAAGAAGAGGCTCCACCCAACCTCCAGTGCAGGCTCCAGTCAGCACACCACAAGCACACCCCCTATCAAGGGGACAAGGGCCAGCACACCCTGAGAAAGACATGTCAAGCATTCATATCAAAACAGCCCTTGAACCAAAACTATTGGACTTACACAATCTTACATAAAGGGTCAGTTCAGTTAAGTTCAGTAGCTCAGTTGTGTCCGACTCTTTGCAACCCCATGAACCACAGCATGCCAGGCCTCCCTGTCCATCACCAACTCCCGGAGTTTACCCAAACTCATGTCCATTGAGTCCGTGATGCCATCTAACCATCTCATCCTCTCGTCCCCTTCTCATCATGCCTTCAATCTTTCCCAACATCAGGGTCTTTTTAAATGAGTCAGCTCTTCACATCAGGTGGCCAAAATATTGGAGTTTCAGCCTCAACATTAGTCCTTCCATAGAACACCCGGAACTGATTTCCTTTAGGATGGACTGGTTGGATCTCCTTGCAGTCCAGTGTGCTCTCAAGAGTCTTCTCCAACACCACAGTTCAAAAGCATCAATTCTTCTGTGCTCAGCTTTCAGTTCTACATAAAAACAGACCTTCAGACCAGAGTAGATAACTGTTTCTCTTAAATTAATAGTCAGAGAACTATAAGGAAAAGGCAGAAGAACTACTCCCAGTTAAAAAAAGATAAATCTTCTGAAAAAAACAATGTAACAGACATCCCAAATCTACCAGAACCCAAGTTCAAAGAGCAATTAACAAAAATGCTGAAGGAATTAAGAAAGATTGTCAATGGAAACACACATTACTGAACCAAGGAACTAGAAACTATAAAACAGAACCAAACAAAATCGCCAAGATAAAAACCAAGCTATAGGAATAGCTCAGGAAAGAATGAAGAGATGGAGCCAAAGCAAACACAACTCCCAATTGTGGATGTGACTGGTGATGGAGTCAAGTCCAATGCTATAAAAAACAATATTGCATAGGAACCTGGACTGTTAGGTACATGAATCAAGGTAAATCAAGGAAGTGGTCAAACAGGAGATGCCAAGAGTGGGCAACAACATTTTAGGAATCAGTGAACTAAAATGGACTAGAAAGGGCTAATTTAATTCAGATGACCATTACATCTACTACTGTGAGAAAGAATCCTTCAGAAGAAATGGAGTAGCCATCAGAGTAAACAAAAAAGTCCTAAATGCAGTACTTGTGTGCAATCTCAAAAACAACAGAATGGTCTCTGTTCATTTCCAAAGCAAACCATTCAATATCATAGTAATCCAAGTCTATGTCCCAACCACTAATGTCAAAGAAGCTAAAGCTCAACAGTTCTATGAAGCCCGAAAAGACCTTCTAGAACTAACACCAAAAAGAAGATGTCCTTTTTGTCACAGGGGACTGGAATGTAAAAGTAGGAAGTCAAGAGATACCTGGATAAGAGGCAAGTTTGGCTTTGGAGTACAAAATGAAGCAGGGCAAAGCCTAACAGAGTTTTGCCAAGAGAATATACTGGTCATACCAAACACCCTCTTCCAACAATACAAGAGATGACTCTACACAAGGACATCGCCAGATGGTCAAAATTAAAATCAGACTGATTATACTCTTTCCAACAGAAGATGGAAAAGTTCTATACAGTCAGAAAAAACAAGACCAGGAGTGACTGTGGCTTAGATCATGAACTCCTTATTGCAAAATTCAGACTTAAACTGAAGAAACTAGGGAAAACCACTAGACCATTCAGGTATGACCTGAATCAAATCCCTTACAATTATACAGTGGAAGTGAGAAATAGATTCAGGGGATTAGATCTGATAAACAGAGGGCCTGAAGAACTATGGACGGAGGTTTGTGACATTGTACAGGAGGCAGTGATCAAGACCATCCCCAAGAAAAAGAAGGGCAAAAAGGCAAAATGTTTGACTGAGGAGGCCTTACATATAGCTAAGAAAAGAAGAGAAGGTAAAGGCAAAGAAGAAAAGAAAAGATATACCCATTTGAATGCAGAGTTCCAAAGAGAAGCAAGGGGAGATAAGAAAGCCTTCCTCAGTGATCAATGCAAAGATACAGAGGAAAACAAAAGAATGGGAAAGACTAGAGATCTCTTCAAGAAAATTAGAGATACCAAGGGGACATTTCATGAAAAGCTGGGAGATGGGCACAATAAAGGACAGAAATGGTATGGACCTAACAGAAGCAGAAGATATTAGGAAGAGGTGGCAAGAATACACAGAAGAACTATACAAAAATAGATCTTCATAACCCAGATAATCACGATGGTGTGATCACTCACCTAGACATCCTGGAATGCAAAGTCAAGTGAGCCTTAGAAGAATCACTACGAACAAAGCTAGTGAAGGTGATAGAATGCCAGCTGAGCTTTTTCAAATCCTAAAAGATGATGCTGTGAAAGTGCTGCACTCAATATGCCAGCAAATTTGGAAAACTCAGCAGTGGCCACAGGACTGGAAAAGGTCAGTTTTCACTCCAATCCCAAAGAAACACAATGCCAAAGAATGCCCAAACTACTGCACAATTGCACTCATCTCATAGGCTAGTAAAGTAATGCTCAAAATTCTCCAAGATAGGCTTCAACAGTATGTGAGCCATGAGCTTCCAGATGTTCAAGCTGGTTTTAGAAAAGGCAGAGGAACCAGAGATCAAATTGCCAACATCTGCTGGATCATAGAAAAGGCAAAGAGAGTTCCAGAAAGACATCTACGTCTGCTTCACTGACAACACTTAAAGCCTTTGACTGTGTGGATCACAACAAACTGGAAAATTCTTAAAGAGAAAGGAATACCAGGCCACCTGACCTGCCTCCTGAGAAACGTGTATGCAGATCAAGAAGCAACAATTAGAACCGGACATGGAACAATGGACTGGCTTCAAATTGGGAACAGAGTACATAAAGGCTGCATATTGTCATCCTGCTTATTTAACTTATATGCAGAGTACATCATGAGAAATGCCAAGCTGGGAAAAAGCACAAGCTGGAATCAAGACTGCCAGGAGAAATATCAATAACCTCAGGTATGCAAATGATACCACCCTTATGGCAGAAAGTGAAGAGGAACTAAACAGCCTCTTGATGAAGGTAAAAAAAGAGAGTGAAAAAGCTGGCTTAAAACTCAACATTCAAAAATTGAAGATCATGGCATCTGGTTCCATCACTTCATGGCAAATTGATAGGAAACAATGGAAACAATGACAGACTATTTTTCTGGGCACCAAAATCACTGCTGATGGTGACTGCAGCCATGAAATTAAAAGATGCTTGCTCCTTGGAAGGAAAGATATAACAAACCTAGACAGCATGTTAAAAAAGAGACATTACTTTGCCAACAAAGATTCATATAGTCAAAGGTATGGTTTTTCCAGTAGTCATGTATGGATATGAGAACTGGACCATAAAAAAGGCTGAGCGCCAAAGAACTGATGCTTTCAAATTGTGGTGCTGCAGAAGATTCTTGAAAGTCCCATGGACTGCAAGGAGATCCAACCAGTCAATTCTAAAGGAAATCAACACAGAATATTCATTGGAAGGACTGATGCTGAAGCTCCAATACTTTGGCCACTGGATGCAAAGTGCCAACTCATTGTAAAAGACCCTGATGCTGGGAAAGATAGATGGCAAAAGGAGAAAGCGACAGCAGAGGATGAGATGGTTGGATGGAGTCACTGACTCAAAGGACATAAGTCTGAGCAAACTCCAGGAGATGGTGAAGGACAGGAAAGCCTGGCATGCTGCAGTCCATGGCGTCACAAAGAGTTGGACATGACTGAGCAACTGAACAATAACATGAAAGTTTGAAACATTTTAAAGAATTTTTATCATATTTTTGGTTGATCACTTGATTTGATTTTGAAGTTATTTTATCTGTAAGACTACATCTCCAATTTTATACCTACAAGAAAAAAAAATCTATTTAGGTTATAGGAATATCTTTGCAGATCTTTTCATGATGCATTCTTCAATATAGTAAGGAATACAAGTGTATCTGTGATATTTTATTCCACTTTAACTTCCAAATATCTGTAATAAGATACTTTGCACTTCAGAATTCTATGAATTCTACTAATTCTACATATTTCAAAGTTTTAACAGTGATGAAAATATAAATGCAATATCTAAATGTAAATATAAATGTAAAATGTGTAAAATACATGCCGTAATGCTGGGAAAATTTTTAATGCACTTGTTTTCAAATAAGATTAAGTCATTACATACCAAAGCAACTCCTGCAGAATAACCGGTAACACACATCTTTCCAGGAAATGCAGCTCCCACATAATTTGGATATTCTCTAAAGCTAAATAAATAAGTATTAAGTGATAGTTAATTTTGACAATTCATATATGATATTTCTTGCTGAGAATTTTCCTATAGTTCATAAAATTCTAGTCTGAAGCAAACTGAAGTGAAATCTTTATGTCTTTGTTTCACATTTGTAAAACAGTGTTCATTAAATGAGATTAAGCACTTTGGGTTTCTAAAACATATCCAGTGAATCCAAATTTTTGATGACTTTACTGTTCTTGTGACATTTGGTTAAGGTTACCAAAGCCTTTACAGGCTTCCCTGTAAAGGGACAGTAAAGAATCTGCCTGCAATGCAGGAGACCAGGGTTTGACCCCTTGGTCAGAAAGATTCCCTGGAAGGAAACGGCAACCCACTCCAGTATTCTTGTCTGGGAAACCCCCTGGACAGAGGAGCCTGGTGGGCTACAGTCCATGGGGTCACAAAGAGTTGGACATGACTTAACAACTGAGTACACACATATGCACCAAAGACTTTGATCAAACATTTCAATCAAAAGCATTTTGCTCAATAACAATGAAAAGTAGCTTTAATGTATGGATTAAAAGTTTTCACTCAAATACAGGTAAGCTCACCATTTTCTTACTGTAATGACTATATTGTTCTACAACTTAAATTAATTTTTTTCTGCTTTGAAAAAGACTCCATATAGCCTGCCATATAATAATACCACTATTCTTAGAGATTTATATAAATTATTCTATTTAATTCTCAAATCCACCCAGTGAAATAGATACTATTTGTCCCCACTGAACAAATCAAATATCAGATAGAAAGTACAAATAACTTGCTCAGGGCAGCAGAGTTAATAAGTACTGCTGAAGGATATGAACTTAAGACAGTTTGAATCCAGGGTTGTACTTTCAATTACTAAGATATAGATGCTCCAAACATATTCTTCCATCATTAGAGCCCCAGCCAAAACAAACATTCCAGGATGTATGTAGAAAAGCTTGATACTCAATTCTCAATTTGAAATGTCCCCTCAGTCTCAACTGCACTTTACTTCACAATTGCACTGTCCCTCCACTGCTCCCTTATTCTGATACTATACATCTCTACCCTTTAGCACTTGTATCCAAGTATTTGCCCTTAACACCCAAGTTTAGATTTACAGTCCAATATCAAATTATTGCTTAAATTCTTTCTTCATTCAAGACAGTTCTCCCAATAGATAAGACTTTCCCCTAAACTCTATCCATACTCCTGATGAGCTGGATACAATAATAACTTTTTACTTAATACTGCCCACCCAATCTTCACATCAAATCAGTTATCAAGATTTAATGTTTTACTTCTTCAATGTTGCTTGTTTCCCTCTCCTCCTACAGAGGTTTCACTATAGTTATAACTATGAATTCCATACTCTGAAAAGAATTATTCAATTCAGTTCAGTCACTCAGTCGTGTCTGACTCTTTGAGACCCCATGAATCGCAGCATGCCAGGCCTCCCTGTCCATCACCAACTCCCGGAGTTCACTCAGACTCATGTCCGTCAAGTTGGTGATACCATCCAACCATCTTATCCTCTGTCGTCCCCTTCTTCTCCTGCCCCCAATCCCTCCCAGCATCAGAGTCTTTTTCAGTGAGTCAGCTCTTCACATGAGGTGGCCAAAGTACTGGAGTCTCAGCTTTAGCATCATTCCTTCCAAATTTATCTATATCTATAAGTATATCTATATAAGTGTACTATATATCTAAGTACACTGCTTCAATAACCTGTAATGCTCTCCACCTTCCTTTGAGTTTAAAGACGTCTAAATCTGCCTTCACACTTCTAATTTGATTCATTACTTTGGATCTCTCTCTCACTCTTATTCTTGTTCTCACTCTCACTCTCATTGTTTCTTCCTCCTTTAAACTATAAACAGACATAATGTACTAACATTAATCTTCTGCAATGACATCAGCAAGATGGCAGACTTGGAACTTTTAACCCTCATCTCTCTCTCCAGAGACAATTTTGAGAAATACTCACAGATGACAGTATTTTTGTGGCCTAGGAGTCCAAGGAAGGGTCCCATACCACATTTGAGCAAAAAAATCCAGAAACATTCACATTCTTAGGTAAAAACAGTTTCACTCTGCCCACGTCACCATTCCCCCAACGCAGCACAGCTCAGTGCCAAGAGACATGCCTTCAGCCACGATTTCTCCCACAAGGAAAGGTGAGAACATAGTGAGTGCCCCCAGTCATGCAAGATGATGCCCAAGAGGCCCATTTTTTAAATTAAATTCCATTGAGAGATGGATGGATAAAGAAAATATGATGTACATACACAGTGGAATATAATTCAGCCTCAAGAAAGAAGGAGATCCTGCCATTTGCAACATGGATAAACCTGGAGGACATTATGCTAAGTGAAGTAAGCCAAACATGAAAAGTGAAGTACTGTATGATCTTGCTTATATGTGGAATCTAAAAGGGTCAACTTATAAAAGCAAAGAGTTGAATGGTGGTTGCCAGGGGTTGGGAAATGGGGGAAATGGGAAGATGGTTAAAGGTATAAAGTTTCAGTTGCACAGGATGAATATGTCCTAGAGATCTAATGTACAGTCAGATGACTAGAGTTAATAATACTGTATTGTATATGTGAAATTTGCTAGAGTAGACTTAAATTTTCTCACCACACACCAAAAAATGGTAACTGTATAAGATGATGGATATGTTAATCAACTTGATTATAATTTTATAATGTATACATATATCAGAACATCACATTGTGGACATCCCTGGTGGTCAGTGGTTAAGAATCCTCCTGCCAGGGCAAGGGACATGGTTCTGGGAAGAGTCCACATGCCTCGGGGCAATTAAACCCATATGCAGCAAATACTGAGCCCGCATTCCAGAGCCCACAGGCCACAACTAATGAAGCCCACATACTCTGAGGCCCATGCTCTGCAAGAGGAGAAGTCACTACAAAGAGAAGCCTGCACACTGCAACTAGGGAGTAACCTCCGCTTGTCACAACTAGAGAAATCCCTCACACAGCAACAAAGACCCAGTACAGCCAAAATAAATAAATAATAAACAATCTTCAAATGCTATTAAAAAACCACACTGTACCCCTTAAATATATAAAATTTTTACTTATCAATTATAACTCAGTAAAGATGGGAAAGAATAACAATAACAAAAGCAAATATAGGGAAATTGAGGCAGAAAACATCAATTGCCCTAGGTGACAGACAGGGCTGAACTTAAATGCAGGCAGTTGGCCTCCAGAGCTTAAATTTGAATCACTATGCTATGTTATCTCAATAAACATTTGTTGAATAAAGGAAAGATTGTAAAAGGCTTAAAAAAATTAAACTTGCTATGTTCACTATTCCTCCTTTAGGACTAAGATCATAAATCTGGAGTATGGAGACCACAGGAAATTACTGTTAATTATCATAAATTTCAAGGTATTTATTCTACTATATTACATTACTAAGGGGCTTCCTAAGTGGCATTAATTATAAAGAACCCACCTGCCAATGCAGGAGATGTAAGAGACATGGTTTCAATCCCTGGATCAGGAAGATCCCCTGCAGGAGGAAATGGCAACCCACTCCAGTATTCTTGCCTGAAGAATCCCATGGACAGAGGAGCCTGGCAGGCTACAGTCCATGGGGTTGCAAAGAGTCAGACACAACTGAAGTGAGTTAACATGCAGCACATTACTCATATGAAAAATATATTGGTGCTTTAAAATAACATCAAGATATCAAGAAGGATCATTACTTAAGTTTAAGGATGCTGATTGTACCATAATTTCTATATTTCTAATGGGATAAATTCCCTGTCACCAGTCTTACTATTAATGCATCAAAGTTCAACATCTTAAAATTGGGAAAGGGTATGTCAAAGCTGTATATTGTCACCCTGCTATTTAACTTATATGCAGAGTACATCATGGGAAAGTTTGGGCCGGGTGAAACACAAGCTGAAATCAAGACTGCTGGGAAAAACATCAATAACCTCAGATATGCAAATGACACCCCCATTATGGCAGAAAGCAAAGAGGAACTAAATAGCCTCTTCATGAAGGTAAAAGAGGAGAGTGAAAAAGCTGGCTTAAAACTCAACATTCAAAAAACTAAGATCATGGCATATGGTCCCATCACTTCATGGCAAATAGATGGTGAAACAATGGAAACAGTGACAGACTTTATTTTCCTGGGCTCCAAAATCACTGTGAATGGTGATTGCAGCCATGAAATTAAAAGATGCTTGCTTCTTGGAAGAAAAGCTATGACAAACCTACACAACATATTAAAAAGAAGAGACATTACTTTGCCTACAAATGTCTGTATAGTCAAAGTTATGGTTTTTCCAGTGGTCATGTATGGATGTGAGAGTTGGACTATAAAGAAAGCTGAGCACCGAAGAATTGATGCTTTTGAATTGTGGTGTTGAAGACTCTTGTGAGTCCTTTGGACTGCAAGGAGATACAACCAGTCCATCCGAAAGGAGACCAGTCTGCTTCTCCTCCCACCTTTAATCTTTCCCAGTATCAAGGTCTTTTCAAATGAGTCAGTTCTTCGCATCAGGTGGTCAAAGTATTGGAGTTTCAGCTTCAGCATCAGTCCTTCCAATGAACATTTAGGACTGATCTCCTTTAGGATGGACTGGTTGGATCTCCTTGCAGTCCAAGGGACTCTCAAGAGTCTTCTCCAACACCACAGTTTAAAAACATCAATTCTTCGGCACGCAGGTTTCTTTACAGCCCAACTCTCACATCCATATATGACCACTGGAAAAACCATAGCCTTGACTAGACAGACCTTTGTTGGCAAAACAAAGGTTGGTCATAACTTTTCTAGGTTGGTCATAACTTTCCTTCCAAGGGGTAAGTGTCTTTTTATTTCATGACTGCAGTCACCATCTGCAGTGATTTTGGAGACCCAAAAAATAAAGTCTGTCACTATTTCCACTGTTTCCCCATCTATTTGCCATGAAGTGATGGGACCAGATGCCATGATCTTAGTTTTCTGAATGTTGAGCCTTAAGCCAACTTTTTCACTCTCCTCTTTCACTGTCATCAAGAGGCTCTTTAGTTCTTCTTCGCTTTCTGCCATAAGGGTGGTGTCATCTGACTATCTGACGTTATTGATATTTGTCCCAGCAATCTTGATTCCAGCTTGTGCATCATCCAGCCCAGTGTTTCTCACAATGTACTCTGGATATAAGTTAAGTAAGCAGGGTGACAATATACAGCCTTGACGTACTCCTTTCCCAATTTGGAACCAGTCCATTGTTCCATGTCCAGTTCTAACTGTTGATTCCTGACCTGCATACAGATTTCTTAAGAGGCAGGTCAGGCGGTCTGGATTCCTATCTCTTTCAGAGTTTTCCACAGTTTATTGTGATCCCCATGGTCAAAGGCTTTGGCATAGTCAATAAAGCAGAAGTAGATGTTTTTCTGGAATTCTCTTGCTTTTTCAATGACCCAACGGATGTTGGCAATTTGATCTCTAGTTCTTCTGCCTTTTCTAAATCCAGCTTGAACATCTGGATGTTCACCATTCATGTACTGTTGAAGCCTGGCTTGGACAATTTTGAGCATTACTTCACTAGTGTGTGAGATGAGTGCAATTGTGTGGTAGTTTGTGCATTCTTTGACATTGCCTTTCTTTGGGCTTGGAATGAAAACTGACCTTTTCCAGTCCTGTGACCACTGCTGAGTTTTCCAAATCAATGTCATATATATTAACAAATTGAAGAGTAAAAAAAATAGTCATTTGAACCAACACAGAAAAAGCTTTTGACAACATTTACCATGCATTTATGGCAAAAAATTCTCAACAAAATGGGTATAAATGAACATTTTGTTCAGTGGCTAAGGTACATTTTAGTTAATTTAGTACATTTATTTTGTGGCCCCATGGCCTGTAGCCCACGAGGGTCCTCTGTCAATGGGATATCCCAGACAAGAATACTGGAGTGGGTTGCCATTTCCTTTTCCAGGGGATCTTCCCAGGGATGGATGGAACCCATGTCCAGGGATAAAACCCATAATCCTGCATTGGCAGGCAGATTCTTTACCACTGAGCCACCAGGGAAGCCCTATAAAAGAACATACGGAACATAATAAAGGTCGTATAAGACAAACCTGCAGCACCTAACATCATACCTCGGAATGAAAAACTGGCAGCATTTCCTCTAAGACTAGGAACACGTCAAGGATGCTCACTATATTCTCACCACTATATTCAACATAGTGTTGGCAGTCCTAGCCATAGCATTCGAACTGGAAAAAGAAGTAAAAGGAATCCAAAGGATGGAAAAGGATGAAGCAAAACTCACTGTTTGCAGATGACATGATACTATGTATAGGAAATCCTAAAGATGCCACAAAAAACTGTTAGAACTCATCAATGAATTCTGTAAAGTTTCAGGATACAAAATTAATATAATTAGTTGTGCTTCTATACACTAATAAATTTTACCAGAAAGAGAAGTGAAGACAATTTCGGGCTTCCTGGTGACTCAGTGGTAAAGAATCTGACTGCCAGTGTAGTAGGTACAGGCTCAATCCCTAGTCCGGGAATCCCACATTCCATGGAGCAACCAAGCCCATATGCCACAACTATTAAGCCTGTGCTCTAGAGCCGAGGAGCTGCAACTACTGAAGCTAGTGTGCCCTAGAGGTCATGACACCACAACGCGGAGCCTGTGCACCACAGCTAGAGAGGAGCCCCTGCTCGCCACAATTAGAGAAAAGTGTACACAGCAATGAAGACCCAGCACAGCCAAAAATAAATAAATAAAATCATTTTTAAAAAGAACAATCATTTTTTTAAAAACTACTTAAACTTCTTTATAAAAACACAATCTTATTTACAATCACATCAAAAAAAATTAAAAGACTCAGGAATAAATCTAACCAACATATAAAAGACCTATATTCAGAAAACTAGTAAAACACTGATGAAAGATACTAAAGAGAACACAAACAGAGGGAAAGACATATGTGTTCACATATTAGGAGAATTATTATGTTAAAATCTCATACAATCTATAGATTCAATGTAATCCTTTATCAAAATATCAACAGCATTTTTCACCAAATTTGAACAAAGAATACTATAATTTTAATGGATCCTCAAATAGGCTAGGCAATTCTGAGGAAAAGAACAAAGCTGGAAATATTTCATTCTTTGATATCAAACTATACTACAAAGCTATATTAATTAAAACAGTGCTGTACTGGTACAAAAAACATACACATAGATCCATGGAACAGAATAGACAGCCCAGAAATAAATCCAAGTTTATTTGGTTGATAATCTATGATAAAAGAAGTATGAACACACAAGGGGTAAAAGATAGCCTCTTCAATAAATTGTGGTGGGAAAACTAGACAGCCACATTCTTGAAACTGGACAATTCTCCATAACATATTCAAAAAAACCTCAAAGGGGATTAAGGAATTAAATTTAAGTCCTAAAACCTTAAAATCCTAGAAGAAAAGATAGGCAGTATAATCTTTGATATCAGTCTTGGCAGTATTTTTTATCATCTGTCTTCCCAGGCAATGGAAATAAAAGTAAAAATTAAACAAATGGGACTACATGAAACCAAACTGTTCTGCACAGTGAAGGAAGATATCAACTAAATGAAAAAGCAACCTAATGAGTGGAAGAATATATTTGCAAATGATATATCTGATAATAGATTAATATCTAAAATATATAAAGAACTCATACAACTCAACACTAAAAAATCATATAAGGCATGCATGCTCAGTCATGTCTGACTCTTTGAGACCCCATGGACTGTAGCTCGCCAGGGTCCTCTGTCCATGGAATTTCCCAAGCAAGAATACTGGAGTGGGTTGCCATTTCCTACTCCAGGGGATCATCACACCCCGGGATCAAACCCATGTCTCCTGTGTCTGATTTTAAAATGAACGGAAGACCTGAAAAGACATTTTTCCAAAGACATATAGATAGCCAAGAAATACATGAAAAGATGCTCAGTATCACTAATTATCAAGGAAGTGCAAATCAAAAGCACAATGAGATATCACTTCACACTTGTGAGAATGACTAGTATCAAAAAGTCTACAAATAACACATTGATATATAGATTTACTTTTATCTCTAAACATTTCAAGAGGTTGTTTGTGGGACTTGACAAATGTTTGCCAAAGGTAATCATTTAATTCATGGCAAAATTGGCTATTTAACTGGAAGAAAATAAAATTTTACTTATTTTTTGTTATATAAATATTAGACTAAAATGCATTGAAAACTCATTTATAAAACACAATAATATTTATTATTTAACAAAAATTTGCAGACTAAACTTTAGGGCTGGAGGAGATCTTCATCAAATAGGAAATCCAGAAGTAAAAATAAGATTAGCAAACTTGGCCCTAAAAACATTAAAGATTTTATGGAGCAAAAAAAAAATTTAAATATCTTAGAAAAATTACAGACATGGAAAAAGTATTTTTGATATACATAAACAATGGATTAGTATCTAAACATTCAATAAACCCTTACAAATTACAATGAACTAGTTAAATAACATGAAAAGGCAATCTCAGAAGGACAGATCCAAATGATTAACAAACATGAAAAGATGCTCAAATCTACTAGTCTTTGGAGAAAGGAAATTAAAAAACATTTCAATTTTATATCCATCAGACTGTCAAAATAATGAAAAGAAAAATAACCCACCAGTAACAGATGTAGGGAAAAGATTAATCTTACATATGCAAAAAGAAATATCACCATGCCAAATTCAAAATATGTACATGCAGATTTATTGAAAGACATGATGATCATAATTGCTAGTAAATTTTATATGGATACAATGATTAAGTATACACTTACAATTGATTGTTAGAAAACTAACATTTAAAATAATGTAGAAAATTCATTAGGATAAAATACTCTACCAAGTACTCTACCAAGCCTTTGATCAAAACTTATTATAATAATATAAACTTCCCAAGGCAAATCCCTTCTTTTTATGTAGTGATTAAGATTACTGACTCTGGAGTTACTAAGTGTAGGTCCAAAACCTAGACATCAAAATCCTGAGTTGGTTTAACCTCTTGAAATGTCAATCTCATCAGTAAATGTTGATAAGCATAGAAATAAATTTTAGTAATCTTCTTTTATTGTCTGATAACCAGAAAGAGAGTATGAGGGCTGAATGAGTGCATAAAAAATAACCAAAGTGTGAACAGTCAAAAATGAACAATTCCCTAAATTAAGCTACAACAATATCACAAATCTTTGATTTCTAAGAAAACTGAAACATTATTCTTACATGAATAGATATGCAATATCATGAGGCCTCAGGGTAAGATAGGAATTTTTCCATTCTAAAAATCTATGCAATAATTCTTCTGCCTCACCAGCTGTAGAGATCTTATTTTTATCAGACCACAGTTCCAAAGATGACAGCACGATAGAAATTTTTAATTGGGCAAACATCTAAAAAGAGAGAGATAAATGCATGAAAAATTAATTTTTATGTATTAAATTACATTTATAATTAAATTAATTCCATCTTTGATAAATTCACACTCAATTTATATGGACAACTTAATTCTTCAAAAGCACCACATCAAGTTAATGTGAATTACAATTTCAAACTTAGTATGAATTTTCCTGACTAGTATGAAAAGGAAAATACTTACCGAATTTACAAGGCCAATAATTTCGATGATTTTATTTGTTACTATCATGCTATCAGAGCCCAGGTAATCAAACTGAAAAACATAATTAATTTAAAATTTTAATATGATTTATTATATAATATGTTTGAGATTTACTCTCCATCTACTCTCTCAGGTTGAAGCTCCTTTGGGGTTAGAACACTTCAAAATAAGACAGCAACAAAAAATGAATATAAACTGAACCACTCACATACTGTAGTATATAAAATCATATAGCCACTCTGGGTGATAGTTTGGCAACTTGTTTCAAAGCGGGTAATAGACCTAGCAATTGCACTCATGGGCATTTATCCTAAAGAAATAAAAACTGATGCTCACAAAAACCCATGCATGTGTGGAAACAACTCATATGTCCTTCAATGGTCAAAGGGTTAAACAAACCAGTACATTCATAACATGCTACTCAGTAAAAATGCTACTTAGTTATAAAAAGAAAAAAAGAGACATTACTGAACTGTTGATATATGGAACATCTTGGGTAAACCTAAAAAAAATTATGCTAAGTATAAACAAATCTCAAAGGATATATACTCCATGGTAACATTTATGCAGTGTTCCTGAAATCACAGAGGGAGAAGTTGATTAGTGATTACCAAAGGTCAAGAAGTAGGGAAGTGGGGAAAGATGGGAATGACTCCAGAGGGATAACATAAGAAAGCTTTCTGATGATAGTGCTCTTGAGTGTCTCCATTCCAAGCGGTGGTAGTTAGGAAAGGCTACATATGTGAAACTACCACACAAAACCACACATATACACACAAATTAGTATAACTACTGAAGTCTGAATTAAGCTCTGAAAAATGCACACTATCCCTTGGATATTCCACAGGACCCTCAAGATAAGCATATTCAAAACTACACTGACCATCCTCCCTCAAAAATATGCTCCCCCTCAGATTCCCACTTCTTCATTATCTATTCTTCTATTATCATTTATGACCTCCCACATTTATTATACTACATGTTCTATGACAGCAAAACTTTTTCTGTTTTGTTCACTACTCTATTCCCAATAAATAAAACAGTAACTGGAGATGTAGGTGACGCTTAATAAAGTTATCCAAAAAATGAATAAATCAAATCAATTTACAAGTTCTTCTAACTGAAGCTCAGTAACTTAAAATTGGCCTTTCCCATCTATTGATTTATAAAAGTTTATCTTGATTACTGCAACAGTCTCTTAAATGCTTTATCTTTCTTCAATCTTTTCACCAGCATTCCTGCCCCTACACTGTTTACAAACATGATTCTAAAATGAAAATATCAACATGTCATTTCTCTGATTAAAATCATTCATTGACTGTACCTTTAGGATAAAATCCAAGTATCATATCAGTTCTTCGTTTCTTTCCCTTTCCCCTGTTCAGCCTTGTGTATTAATCATCCTAAACTTCTTTCAGTTATCTGAACAGAACAGTCTTATGTGCCCTTGCAAAGAAAGGTTTCACAATAGGTCTTCCTTGGCCCTACCCTCCTCCCACTGCCAAACTAACCAAATCAGAACACAACCTCCAATAATCTCCTTTGTCAGGGTTTTTTATTTTTTTCTCAGTTTTTCACTTTTACAGGTTAGTGAAAAGTGAAACTGTTAGTCGCTCAGTCATGTGCGAGTCTTTGTGACCCCAGGGACTGTAGCCCACCAGGCTTCTCTGTCCATGGGATTCTCCAGGAAAGAATACTGGAGCGGGTAGCCATTCTCCTCCAGAGTATCTTTCGAGCCCAGGGATCTAGCCCAGGTCTCCTGTATCTCTTGCACTGCAGGCAGATTCTTTACGATCTGAGCCACGAGGTTCTCACGCTCCAATTCCCCTGCCCTAATCATCCAAAGGCAAGGTACGAAATACCTTTAAACAACCTTGATTCTCCAGAACCCACTGCAACTTTCCAAACTAGCCGATCCTAAACCTGTTTACCTTGCCTTGCTATTTCTTCCTATAGGAACCATAATAAAGGTTCCTGCCATGTTTTCCTATGGCTCCTTCTGTCTCTTGACCTACTCTTGGTGATTCCCCACGTGGCATGATGTGGTACACCCTTTCCTCTTGGGAACTGCGAAACAAAGTGTCTTTCCAATAGTAATCATCTCCCCATCTGTTGGCATCAGCATGCCTAAATAATAATAAAACCTACATTTTCAAACACCTCCTTACATGCTCTTATAGTATCCCGGGTTACAGTTGTGTCTTTATGTCTTTATCCAGTAATGCACTGTTGTTGTTGTTTTTTTTAATTATGACAGTATGATAACACATTTACAGGAGATTTGGGAAATACAGAACAAGGTTACATATAGTTCCACTATGTATTACAATTATTTTTTAAGTAGGTAAATTAAGATTCTTAGTTGGACTTTCAATATCAGATTCTCAAAAATTAATGGAATGAATACACAGAGAAGTAGAAGGATATAGTAAACCTGAAGAGCACTATGAGCCAATTCAATATAATTAAGATTTATACAATTTTCACACAACAGTAGGATAAAAATTCTATTCAAGTTCCCATAGATGATAAACTAGGAGACACTGGAATATATCCAGGGACATAAGTGAAGTGGAAGTCATTCAGTCGTGTCCCACTCTTTGCGATCCCATGGCCTATACAGTCCATGGAATTCTCCAGGCCAGAATACTAGAATGGGTAGCCTTTCCCTTCTCCAGGGTCCAGGGACATAAAACAAGGTATAAAAGTTTCACGGTATAAAGGTGCTGAAATCATACAGAGTCTGTTCTCTTATCACTGTGGAATTATATTAGAAATAAATATCAAAATATATTTGAAAATAACCCACATATTTTCAAGTGCAATGTGGCATTTACCAACAGAGTTCTTTGACTTAGCCACTGAAAACTTCAATAAAGTTAGAAGACTGAAAAAAACAGAGGGTGACTGCAAAGAAGAAAGGATTTCGGTGAGAAATTAATACCAAAATGAGAAATTAATACCCAAGATGCTTTTAAAAATCCCATGTATGTGGTAATTAAAAGCCCACTTTTCAATGATGGATATATCTAAAAAGCCCTAAAGAAGGAAAATCAGAAAATATCTGCAACAGAATAAAAATGAAGAGAATTTACCAGAACTTGTTGCATGCAGCTGAAGCTTCTCAGTGCAATTAAATACAATGTGGAGTCTTGAATAATGTGTGAAAACAAATAATGAACACTAGCATAAAATTTTGTGAAATGTGAACAAAATCTGCACTTCAGTTAGTAATACAGTATCACATGTTAATTTCCTGGATTTTTTTTAACAACATAATATATCTTTAAATTCTCAGAATTGGATTAAAAGTTTCAAGCCTGATTCGAATTTTTTTTAAAAAATCACTAAGATAATAAATTTTCTAGAATTTTAGCAGTAATACTAGATGCCAAAATACATGGAACTATATCAAAGTTTTGACTGAACATAAATTAGAAATCTAGCATTTTATTCATACTGAGTCAAACAAGTGGAATCAAAATGTCATAAATATTTTAGATAGGCAAAATTCATAAATTTTCCAAAATATATATTATACACACTAAGAAAGAAAGGAAAGAAAGGGAAGTCACTCAGTCGTGTCCAACTCTATGCGACCCCATGGACTGTAGCCCACCAGGCACCTCCGTCCATGGGATTTTCCAGGCAAGAGTACTGGAGTGGGTTGCCATTGCCTTCTCCAGGGGATCTTCCCCATCCAGGAATCGAACCCGGGTCTCCTGCATCGTAGGCAGACACTTTACCATCTGAGCTACCAGGGAAGTTTATACACACTATTTATACATACACACACACACACACACACACACAAGGCTTGAGAAAGAACAACAACATCAAAAAAGAGACAGAGAAATCAAAACACACAAACTAAATGAAATGAGAAGACCGAATACGAAATAGAAAAAGTAAAACGTCATCATATAATCTAGTTGTTTTCAGACATGGCTGCTCATTAGAAACACATCTGGAGCTCTGGAAAACAAAAGCGGTACTTGGCAATTGCATTTGTTTTTTAATTCTAAGAAAATTCTGATATACATTTAATTTTTAAAAAGTGATTACAGGATTTTCTATTAAATGGTAGTTTTAGTGCTACTTAGAGCTTCCCTGGTGGCTCAGAGGTTAAAGCATCTTCCTGTAATGCGGAAGACCAGGGTTTGATCCCTGGGTAGGAAACATTCCCCTGGAGAAGGAAATGGCAACCCACTCCAGTATTCTTGCCTGGAGAATCACATGGACGGAGGAGCCTGGTGGCTATAGTCCACGGGGTCGCAAAGAGTCAGACACGACTGAGCGACTTCACTTTCACTTTAATGATACAGGATTCTATTATTTTCTGTTGACAAACCATGATACAATCTCATTAAAACAAATAATCATTATATAATCAAAAGAGTAAAATATGTTTATCAGTTTCACAATCAATAGGCAAACAAAACATAAAAGATAATTGTAATTTCGAGTCATAATTGAAACATGATGAACCTAAGAGTATAAAATAATTACGTACTAATTGGGGGATTAAGTAGAGTGATATGCTAAGTGGAAGACCACACATGCACATGTTTTCATCCACCCAGTGACTCTATGTCATTTGGTTCAGTTGAATTCAGTTCAGTCGCTCAGTCATGTCTGACTATTTGCTACCCCATGAACCACAGCACGCCAGGCCTCCCTGTCCATCACCAACACCTGGAGTTCACCCAAACCCATATCCATTGAGTCGGTGATGCCACCCAACCATCTCATCCTCTGTCGTCCCCTTCTCCTCCTGCCCTCAACCTTTCCCAGCATCAGGGTCTTTTCAAACAAGTCAGGTCTTCGCATCAGGTGGCCAAAGTATTGGAGTTTCAGCCTCAACATCAGTCCTACCAATGAACACCCAGGACTGATCTTTAGGATGGACTGGTAGGATCTCCTTGCAGTCCAAGGGACTCTCAAGAGTCTTCTCTGACAACACAGTTCAAAAGCATCAGTTCTTCGGTGCTCAGCATTCTTTATAGTCCAACTCTCACATCCATACACAACTACTGAAAAAAACGACAGCCTTGACTAGATGGACTTTTGTTGACAAAGTAATGTCTCTGCTTTTTAATATGCTGTCTAGGTTGGTCATAACTTTGCTTCCAAGAAGTAAGTGTCTTTTAATTTCATGGCTGCAATCACCATCTGCAGTGATTTTGGAGCCCGAAAAATAAAGTCAGCCACTGTTTCCACTGTTTCCCATCAATTTGCCATGAAGTGATAGGACTGGAGGCCATGATCTTAGTTTTCTGAATCTTCAGCTTTAAACCAACTTTTTCACTCCCCTCTTTCATTTTCATCAAGAGGCTCTTTAGTTCTTCTTCACTTTCTGCCATAAAGGTGGTGTCATCTGCATATCTGAGGTTATTGATATTTCTCCCGGCAATCTTGATTCCAGCTAGTGCTTCCTCCAGCCCAGTGTTTCTCATGATGTACTCTGCATATAAGTTAAATAAGCAGGGTGACAATATACAGTCTTGACTTAAGTATTCCTTTTCCTATTTGGAACCAGTCTGTTGTTCCATGTCCAGTTCTAACTTGCTTCCTGACTTGGATACAGGTTTCTCAAGAGGCAGGTCAGGTAGTCTGGTATTCCCATCTCTTTCAGAATTTTCCACGGTTTACTGTGATCCATACAGTCAAAGGCTTTGGCATAGTCAATAAAGCAGAAATGTTTTTCTGGAACTCTCTTATTGTTTCCATTATCCAGCAGATGTTGGCAATTTTATTTCTGGTTGCCAGTATTCTGAACGCCGAAGAATTAATGCTTTTGAACTGTGGTGTTGGAGAAGACTCTTGAGACTCCCTTGGACTGCAAGAAGATTGAACCAGTCCATTCTGAAGGAGATCAGCCCTGGGATTTCTTTGGAAGGAATGATGCTAAAACTGAAACTCCAGTACTTTGGCCACCTCATGCAAAGAGTTGACTCATTGGAAAAGACTCTGATGCTGGGAGGGATTGGGGGCAGAAGGAGAAGGGGACGACAGAGGATGAGATGGCTGGATGGCATCACTGACTCAATGGACGTGAGTCTGAGTGAACTCTGGGAGTTGGTGATGGACAGGGAGGCCTGGCATGCCGACATTCATGGGGTCGCAGAGTCAGACACGACTGAGAGCCTTCACTTTCACTTTCACTTTCCTCTGCCTTTTCTAAAACCAGTTTGAACATCTGGAAGTTCATGGTTCATGTAATGCTGAAGCCTGGCTTGGAGAATTTTGAGTATTACTTTACTATCGTGTGAGATGAGTGCAATTGTGTGGTAGTTTGAGCATTCTTTGGCATTGCCTTTCTTTGGGATTGGAATGAAAACTGACCTTTTCCAGTCCTGTGGCCACTGCTGAGTTTTCCAAATTTGCTGGCCTATTGAGTGCAGCACTTTCACAGCATCATGTTTCAGGATTTGAAATAGCTCAACTGGAATTGCATCACCTCCACTAGCTTTTTTGTAGTGATGCTTTCTAAGGCCCACTTGACTTCACATTCCAGGATGTCTGGCTCTAGGTCAGTGATCACACCATCGTGATTCTCTGGGTCATTAAGATCTTTTTTGTACAGTTCTTCTGTGTATTCTTGACACTTCTTCTTAATATCTTCTGCTTCTGTTAGGTACATACCATTTCTGTCCTTTATCAAGCCCATCTTTACATGAATTGTTCCCTTGCTATCTCTAATTCTCTTGAAGAGATCTCTAGTCTTTCCCATTCTATTGTTTTCCTCTATTTCTTTGCATTGATCGCTGAGGAAGGCTTTCTTATCTCTCCTTGCTGTTCTTTGGAACTCTGCATTCAAATGGGTATATCTTTCCTTTTCTCCTTTGCTTTTCACTTCCCTTTTTCACAGCTATTTGTAAGGCCTCCTCAGACAGCCATTTTGCTTTTTTGCATTTATTTTTCTTGGGGATGGTCTTGATTCCTGTCTCCTGTACAATGTCACGAACCTCTGCCCATAGTTCATCAGGCACTCTGTCTGTCAGATCTAGTCCCTTAAATCTATTTCTCACTTCCACTGTACAATCATAAGAGATTTGACTTAGGTCATACCTGAATGGTCTAGTGGTTTTCTCCACTTTCTTCAATTTCAGTCTGAATTTGACAATAAGGAGTTCATGATCTGAGCCACAGTCAGCTCCTGGTCTTGTTTTTGCTGACTGTATAGAGCTTCTCCATCTTTGGCTGCAAAGAATATAATCAGTCTGATTTCAGTGTTGACCATCTGTTGATGTCCATGTGTAGAGTCTTCTCTTGTGTTGTTGGAAGAGGGTGTTTGCTATGACCCACACATGCTCTTGGCAGAACTCTATTAGCCTTTGCTCTGCTTCATTCTGTACTCCAAGGTCAAATTTGCCTGCTGCTCCATGTGACTCTTGACTTCCTACTTTTGAATTCCAGTCCCCTATAATGAAAAGGACATCTTTTCTGGGTGTTAGTTCTAGAAGATCTTGTAGGTCTTTATAAAACCATTCAACTTCAGCTAATTCAGCATTATTGGTTGGGACATAGACTTGGATTCCTGTAATATTGAATGGTTTGCCTTGCAAACGAACAGAGATCATCCTGTCGTTTTTGAGACTGCATCCAAGTACTGCATTTCGGACTCTTTTGTTGACCATGATGGCTACTCCATTTCTTCGAAGGGATTCCTGCCCTCAGTAGTAGATATAATGGTCATCTGAGTTAAATTCACCCATTCCAGTCCGTCTTAGTTCACTGATTCCTAGCATGTCAATGTTCACTCTTGCCATCTCCTGTTTGACCACTTCCAATTTGCCTTGATTCATGGACCTAACGTTCCAGGTTCCTATGCAATATTGCTCTTTACGGCATCATTTGGTTCACTTTTACATTTAACGTAAATTATCAGTATGTATAATCCTATACTGTTTTCTTAATTATTTGAGGTTTATTTTCTGTAGGTCTCTCCTTCTCTTGTGTTTCCTGCCTAGAGAAGTTCCTTTAACATTTGTTGTAACGTTGGTTTCATGGTGAGGAATTCTATTAAACTTTGCTTGTCTGGAAAGCTTTTGATTTCTCCATCAAATCTGAACAAGAGTCTTGCTGGGTAGAGTATTCTTGGTTGTAGGTTTTTTCCTTTTATCACTTCAAATATATTGTGCCACTCCTTGCTTGTAGAAAAAGCCAGATTTCTGTTGAGAAATCAGCTGATAACTTTATGGGAGTTCCCTTGTATGTTATTTGTCCTTTTTCCCTTGTTTCATATTTTATCTTTGTCTTTAATTTTTGTCATTTTGATTACTATGAGTCTCAGTGTGTTCTTCCTTGGGTTTATCTTTTCTGGGACTCTTTGTGCTTCTTGGACTTGGTTGACTATATCCTTTCCCATGTTACGGAAATTTTCAGCTATTATTCTTCAAATATTTAATCAGGTCCTTTCTCTCTTCTCCTTCCAGAACCCCTGTAATGTGACTGCTCATGGGTTTCATGTTGTCCCAAGCATCTCATAGGCTGTCTTCACTTTTTTCATTATTTTTTCTGTATTCTTTTCTGCAGCAGTGATTTCCACCATTCTGTTCTCCAGGTCACTTATCCATTCCTCTGCCTCAGTTATTCTGCTATTGATTCTTCATCTCTAGTATACTGTTATCTCTGTTCATTTGTTCTTTAGTTCTTCTAGGCCTTTGGTAAACATTTTTTGCATCATCATTCTTTTTCCAAGACCCTGGATCATCTTCACTATCACCATTCTGAATCCTTTTTCTGGAAGGTTGCCTATCTCCACTTCATTTACTTGTTTTTCTGGAGTTTTTTCTTGTCCCTTCATCTGAAACATAACGTTCTGCTTTTTCATTCTGAGTAACTTCTGTAATGTGGCTTTTGTTCTAGCCATTGTAGGAGTGTGGTTCTTCTTGCTTTTTCTGTCTTCCTTCTGGTAGATGAGGCCAAGAGCCTTGTGTAAGCTTCCTGATGGGAGGGACTGGCAGTGAGAGAAACTGGGTCTTGTTCTGGTGGGCAGGGCCATGCTCATTAAATCTTTAATCCAATTATTTGCTGATGGGTGGAATTGTGCTCCCTCTCTGTTAGTTGCCTGGCTTGTGGCAACCCAGCCCTGGGGTCTATGAACTCTGTGTGGGGTTAATGGCAACCTCCAAAAGGACTTACGCCAAGAGGAGTTTTCCAGGACTGCTGCCAGTGCCATCATCCGTGCGGAAGCCACTGTTGACCCACACCTCCACAGGAAGACCCTCCAACACTAGCAGGTAGGTCTGATTCAGTCTCCTGTGGGGTCACTGCTCCTTTCCCTTGGGTCTTGGTAAATGGAAGATTTTGTTTGTGCCTTCCAAGAGTTGAGTCTCTGTTTCCCTCAGTCCTGTAGAAATCCTATAATCAAGTCCTGCCGCCTTCAAAGTCAGGTTCTGTGGGGATTCCCAGTCCCTTTGCCAGATCTCCTAGCTGGGAAACCTGACGTGAGGCTCAGAATCATCACAACAGTGAAGAAGGAGAACTTCTTTGGTATTACTGTTCTCCAGATTGTGGGTGGCCTAGCTGGCAGATAATAGGATTTTATTTTATCATGTTTGCACCTCTCCTAGTGCCTCATTGTGGCTTCTTGTCTTTGGACATGGGGTGTCTTTTTTTTGGACATGGGGTTCCAGCATCATCCTGTCAATGGCTGTTCAACACCTCGTTATGATTTAGGTGCTCTTGCAGGAAGAGATGGGTGCATGTTCTTTTATTCCACCATCTTGAACTGGAAAATTTGCACTGTGCTTTTATTGTACCATAGACTGCCTCAATCTGGCACTGAATTCACTAGGCTACAATTATGGATTTAAAATTTGTGAAGAGACTGAAGATATCACTATTCTTCTCTACATGCCCAATATCTGGTAACACAGATGTCATATTTAGCTCAATATTTGTCTTATTAAAGAATATATAAATATTTGTAAAAACATAGAAAAGTGATGCTTAATCAGCATTTTATAACCGGCAAATCTGGCAATTTGGACAAGAAGCTTTTAAAACAACATAATCCTGAAACAAGAATTGATGCTTTTGAATTGTGGTGTCGGAGAAGACTCTTGAGAGTCCCTTGGACTGTGAGGAGATCCAACCAGTCCATCCTAAAGGAGATCAGTCCTGGGTGTTCAGGGAAAGGACTGATGCTGAAGCTGAAACTCCAATACTTTGGCCACCTGATGCAAAGAGCTGACTCACTGTTAAAGACCCTGATGCTAGGAAAGATTGAGGGCAGGAGGAGAAGGGGACAACAGAGGCTGAGATGGCTGGATGGCATCACCAACTCGATGGACATGGGTTTGAGTGGACTCCAGGATTTGGTAATGGACAGGGGGGCCTGGTGTGCTGCGGTTCATGGGGTCGCAAAGAGTTGGACACGACTGAGTGACTGAACTTAACTGAATCCTGAAACAAAATAATTTTCATAAACCAAAATATTCCCTGGAAATTTAGTCATCTTTACCAGAAATATCTCAACTTTCTCCTAATGTTCCTTTTGCTCTTTTCCCTAATACTCATTTAATAAGTATTTTAATATCCTTCCCTAAATCTCTCCTGTCTCAAACTCTCAACTCACTTCCTGACAAGCCCTACAATCCTACAAATAGAATTGGAAATCAATAAAACTCACATTCTCTGTGATTTTCCACAGATATGATGATCAAATATTTCAGAAAAAAATCTAGAGAATATGTTTTATCCCTGTTTTCTGAAATCTTTGAAGTATGGGAGAAACAAAGCAAGATTTTACTGAAAACAAACTGAGTTATCACCTCAAGAGTCTGAAGTTCAGACATCCTCAAATTGTTTTTGGGAATAAGTAATCCAGAGGAGCATTTAGACTACACTTAATCAGCTGCATGAATAAAACCATTAAAAAATCTTGATACTTTAATGTAAGCTGCTGCTGCTCCTAAGTCGCTTCAGTCGCGTCCGACTCTGTGTGACCCCATAGACAGCAGCCCACCAGGCTTACCATAAATGGTTATACCATCATTATTTCTGTGCCAATAAATATCTTATTAGCCAAACATTTTCTAGACTACATGCTGCTCTTCAAGTACCCTAAAACAAGAATTAAAGCTTAAAGAATTTCACTTAAAAATATCACCATTAAAAATTTTGTGGATTGAGAGAGACTCTAAAGTTGTGAACTATCAGAAAAATAATAATAAAACCATTTTGTTATGCAGGTTTGTTACATAAAGATTTCAAATAAAATATTTCTGATAGAACTAGTGCGATTTTGAATATTTGGTTCTTCACTGTTCTCTGGGAGTGACATGGAAGTAAGAAGACTGGAATATTTAAGTTCCTTTCTAGCTAGGGATAATCATACATTCATATCAAATATTCAAGTGCAAAGAAAAAGTAAAACACATACCAAAGCTTTGTCTACCACGATATGCATTTCTAGATAAAGAGGAATTAAATCAGTTGAAACAGTTGATTCTGGCTAGAAAAAAGAACAACAATATTTAAAGACTTGAAAACTTTCACAACTTGTTTATTCTAAACTTTTAGAATATTTACACCTTTATTTAATCATAGTTGAAATATATACATACATATACGCTTAAATTATAAGACGATGTTTTGATATACTTATGCAATGTGAAATAACTGCCACAATCATGCTAATTAACATATCAACTCTCATATAGTTACCATTTTCTTTTTTCTTGTATGTGTGTGTGTGTGTGGTAAGAGCACATAAGATCAACCCTCTCAGAAAATTTAAATTTTACAATACAATATTGCTTACTACAGTTATGTTACTGTTTATTAAATTTCCAGAACTTACTCATTTGCATACATCAAACTTTATACCATTTAACCAACATTTCCCTGTTTCTGTTGGTCTGCAGCCTCTGACAAATACCACTGCACTGTGTCTATGAGTTTGACTATTGTAGATTCCACATAAAAGTGAGATGTAGTATTTGTCTTTCTGTGTCTGGCTTATTTTACTAACGTAATGTCCTCAGTTCAGTTCAGTCGTTCAGTCTTGTCTGACCCTTTGCTACCCCACGCGTTGCAGCATGCCAGGCTTCCCTGTCCCATGACCAACTCCCGGAGCTTGCTCAAATTCATGTCCATTGCATCAGTGATGCCATCCAACTATCTCACCTTCTGTTGTCCCCTTCTCCTGCCTTCAATCTTTTCCAGCATCAGGGTCTTTTCCAATGAGTCCGCTCTTTACATCAGGTGGCCAAAGTATTGGAGTTTCAGCTTCAAAACCAGTCCTACCAATGAATGTTCAGGATTGATTGCCTTTTAGGATTGACTGGTTTGATCTCCTTGCTGTCCAAGGGCTCTCAAGAGTCTTCTCCAACACCACGGTTCAAAGCATCTATTCTTCAGCACTCAGCTTTCTTTATGATCCAACTCTCACAACCAAACAAGACTACTGGAAAAACCATAGCTTTGACTAGATGGATTTTGTCGGCAAAGTAATGTCTCTACTTTTTAATATGCTGCCTAGGTTGGTCATAACTTTTCTTCCAAGGAGCGTCTTTTAATTTCACAGATGCAGTGATTTTGGAGCCCAAGAAAATAAAGTCTTTCACTGTTTCCATTGTTTCCCCATCCATTTGCCATGAAGTGATGGGACTGGATGCAATGATCTTCGTTTTTTCAGTGTTGAGTTTTAACGTCTTCAAGATTCATCCATATTGCCAAAAATGGCAGCACTTTCTTCTTAAGGCTGAATAACATTCCACTATATTGATAAATGTACATAACAATTTATTTAATCATTACTTATCCAGATACTCAGATTGGTTCATATTTTTGCTACTGCAAATAATGCTTCAGTGAACACAGGCGTGCATATATGTTTTCAAGTTAGTGCATTTATCTTCTACTAAGAAGAATTATGATTTCAGGTCTTATATTCAAGTCTTTAATCCATTTTGAGTTTATTTTGTGTATTGTATAAAAGTTATCCATTCATTCTTTTGTATGTCACTGTCCAGTTTTCCTAATACCATTTATTGAAAAGCCTGTCCTTTCTCCATCATATATTTTTGGTTCTTCTGTCATAAATTTATTAACCATATATATTTGGGTTTATGTCTGTCTGTTGGGTTTATTTATAGTCTGTTACACTGATCTGGATATATCTTTTCATGTCATTATAATATTATTTTAATAAATATAGCTTTGTAATATACTCTGAAATCAGAGAGTTTGAAGACTCCAGCTTTGTTTCCTTTCTCAAGATTGCTTTGTTATTTGGTGATTGTAGTTCCATACAAACTTAAGGATTATTTTCCTGTTTCTTTGAAAAATACCATGGGAATTTTATAGGGATTGCACTGAATATGTAGATTGCTTTGGGTAGTATGGAAATTTTAACAACCTTGATTCTCCCAATCCATGAGCATGGAATATCTTTCCATTTGTTTGTGTCTTCTTCAATTTCTTTCATCTATATCTTGTAATTTTCAATATAGAGTTCTTTCACTTCCTTGGTTAAATTTATTCCTAGGTATTATATTCTTTTTGATGCATTGTAAATGGGTGTTTATTTCTACTTTTGACAGTTTATTAGTGGTGTATAGAAACACAACAGATTTCTGTACATTTGTTTTGTATCCTGCAAGTTTACTGAATTTGTTTATTAGTTTCAACAGTCTTTCTGTTATGGAGGCCTCTTAGATAATCATCAAGGCTGCAGCCTGAGAGGCAGACTTCTAATTACATGCACATCTATTGGCTAAGTGTAATGTTTCCCAGACACTTCAGAGGGTGAGTGCTATCTTTGAGTGCTCCATCTGCCCTAGTTTTTAAAAGTATTACCCCAGTTTTTGAAGCTGCCCTCCAGGGAATGCTCCTTGATTGCCTGGCTCTGGTGGCTAGGGGGCTTGCATTTCTGAGACACAAAGGACTGCAACTATTGAAGAGATGGCTCTTGGCAAGCTGCAAATCCCAGAGCACTGTGTAGATAACATACTGAGGAAGGCTTCAGGTTTAGCACACATCCAGTGCAAATGACAGAGCTTCTCTCAAGGAATGCAGTCTGTGGACACCATCTTGGCACACTCCCTTTGCCTTGCTCCAGCTCTCCAATATCTCCCAGAAAAGAGCATATACACTTATTTGAAGCCCCAGGTTTTATGACTGCTGCTAAGGAAACACTGCTAGATATCCTGGAGAACAGTGCGTACACTTGCAATCCCACAGGACTATATACATGTGCATACTTTTGAAAGCAGCTGCCTGAGGATCTAGTTTCCAAACAACCAGAATCTAAGTACTAAGAATCTCCCCTTCAAGACACTAATATGCTACTTGGATAAGCACAAAGTTTTGAGAGATGACAAAGAGCTGGAGCAGGGTTGAACAACAAGTTTCACTCTTACACAAGGACACGCCAAGATTAGGAGAGGTGGTTTTTCATCTACTGTATAAAAACCAACACAGAAAGTCAAGCAAGATGAAAAAACAAAGGACTGTGTTCCAATTGGAAGAACAAGATAGAAAACTCATAAAAAAAAAACTCAGTGAAATGGAGACATGTAATTTACCTGATAAAGAGTTTAAAGTACTTGTCTTAAAGATGCTCACTGAACTGGAGAGATGAGTCAATGAATATAGTGAGAACTTTAACACAGAGAGAGAAAATATAAGAAACTATCAAAGAATAGTCACAGAACTGTTGAATACAATAACAAGTGAAAAATACAGTAGAAAGGGTCAACAGTGGAGTAGGTGAAGCGGAAGAAAAAAATTTAGTCAACCCAAAGAAAATGCAGTGGAACTCAAAAGAGAAACCAAAAGAAGAGAGAATTTAAAATAGGAAAGATAGCATAAGGGGCTACAAAATAATAAACTAACAAACATTTGCATTTACAGAAGTCCTAGAAGGAGAAGAAAAAGGGGTAGAAATTTTGTCTGTAGAGACAATGATTGAAAACTTCCCTAATATGGGTAAGAAAAAAGACATTTGGACTAGGGAAGCCCACTATCTTTTTGAAAAATGCAAAGATCCCCACTCCAAAGCCCATTATAATTTTAATGTCAAAAGTAAGAGCCGCAAGAGAAAATGTTTTACATACAAGGGAATCGCTATAAGACTATTAGCAATTTTTCAGCAAAAAACTCTGCAGGCCAGAAAAGAATAGCACAATATATTCAGGATGCTAGAAAAAAATTCTAACTATCTCTTCTTCAACTCTGAATGACAAAGCTTCGAAGTTTTACAGACAAATAAAAATAATAGAGTTCATCAATATTAAACCAGTGTGACAAGAAATTTTAAAGGGACTTATTTTAGTTGAAAAGAAAGTGTACTAATTAGTGATAAGAAAATAACTTTGGAACGATGAAGATAAAAAGGTAACATATCAAAACATTTGAGATACAATTAAAACAAAAGAAAAATTGTAATATAAATGCCTAACTTAACTTTATACCTGAAGAAACTAGAAAAACAGGAGCAAACGAAAACCAAATCTACCAAAAGGATAAAATATGAAATAGAAATTAGAGAACAGAGCTTTTATCAAGATGGAAGAGTAAATAGATCCTGAGCTCACCTCCTCCCACAACCACATCAAAATCACAACTATCTTCAGAATAACCATGCATGAAAAAGATTAGAACTTACCAGAAAGGATCTTCTACAACTAAAAATATCAAGAAGGAACCAAAGAGACAGGTAGGAGGAGCAAACTCGCAAAATAATGAAACTTACAGCAACCTACAAACTGGAAAATAATTATACTACACAGATTATCCCATGGGAATAAGAGTTCTTGAGCCCCATGTCAAGCTCCCTTGTCTGGGAAGCAGCACTAGAAATCCAGCACTGGGAAGATGAGCCCCTTCTAAGCATTTTGCTTTGAAGGCCAGTGGAGCTTAATTTCAGGATCTTCACAGGACTAGGGGATAAAGAGATGTCAGTCCCAACATCACACACAAAATCTTATGTGCACCAGGACCCAGGGCAAAAGAATATGACAGGTGCCTAAGCTAGACCCACCTACTGATCCTGGAGAGTCTCAATAAGCAGGGGACGGCTGCAGCTCGCACTGGTGATATAACCACTGATAGTAGGCATATTTGGAAACATTCAACCATGTGAACACTGCTACTAGTGGCTGCAATCTTGACACATTAGCATCAAGACCTACTTAAGACCTGGAATGCATATGACATCTCCTACAGAAGGCCAGTTCTCCAAAGTTGAGAAATGTAACTAACCTACCACATACATAAAAACACAAAGAGCAATTTAGGTTTAAAAAAAAAAAAAAGAAGCAAAAAAAATACATTCCAGTAGAAGGAACAAGATAAAATTTCAAAAGAACTAAGTGAAGTAGAAATAGACGACCCACCCAAAAAAGAGGGCAGAAGAATGACTATAATGTGACCAAAGAACTGAGGAGGACAATAGATGCACAGAGCAAGAAGTTAGAAGTTCTTAACAAAGAGGTAAAAAAAAAAAAAGAAAGAAAGAATGACCAGAGGTGAAGAATAACTGAATGTCCAAGGAGCAGTGGCTGCACGGGCTCAGGAGGGCCGAGGGGAGCCACTCCACGCTCAAGGTCAGGAGGGACGGCTGTGAGGAGATACCCTCGTCCAAGGTAAGGAGCAGCGGCTGTGCTTTGCTGGAGCACCGTGAAGAGATATCCCACGTCCAAGGTAAGAGAAAACCAAGTGAGACAATAAGTGTTGCAAGAGGGCATCAGAGGGCAGACACACTGAAACCATATCACACAGACCATTGCCTGGTCTAACTCAATGAAACTAAGCCATGCCCTGTGGGGCCATCCAAGACAGGAGGGTCATGGTGGAGAGGTCTGACAGAATGTGCTCCACTGGAGAAGGGAATGGCAAACCACTTCAGTATTCTTGCCTTGAGAAGCCCATGAACAGTATGAAAAGGCAAAATGATAGGATACTGAAAGAGGAACTCCCCAGGTTGGTAGGTGCCCAATATACTACTGGAGATGAGTGGAGAAATAACTCCAGAAAGAATGAAGGGATGGAGCCAAAGCAAAAACAATACCCAGGTATGGATGTGACTGGTGATAGAGGCAAGGTCCGATGCTGTAAAGAGCAATATTGCACAGGAACCTGGAATGTTAGGTCCATGAATCAAGGCAAATTGGAAGTGGTCAAACAGGAGATGGCAAGAGGGAACATCGACATTCTAGGAATCAGCGAACTAAAGTGGACTGGAATGGGTGAATTTAACTCAGATGACCATTATATCTACTACTGAGGGCAGGAATCCCTTAAGAGAAATGGAGTAGCCATCATGGTCAACAAAAGAGTCCAAAATGCAGTACTTGGATGCAATCTCAAAAACGACAGGATGATCTCTGTTCGTTTGCAAGGCAAACCATTCAATATCACAGGAATCCAAGTCTATGCCCCAACCAATAATGCTGAAGAAGCTGAAGTTGAACAATTCTATGAAGACCTACAAGACCTTCTAGAACTAACACCCAAAAAAGATGTCCTTTTCATTATAGGGGGCTGGAATGCAAAAGTAGGAAGTCAAGAGTTACATGGAGCAGCAGGCAAATTTGGCCTTGGAGTACAGAATGAAGCAGGGCAAAGGCTAATAGAGTTTTGCCAAGAGAACGCACTGGTCATAGCAAACACCCTCTTCCAACAACACAAGAGAAGACTCTACACATGGACATCCCAGATGGTAAACACTGAAATCAGACTGATTATATTCTTTGCAGCCAAAGATGGAGAAGCTCTATACAGTCAGCAAAAACAAGACCAGGAGCTGACTGTGGCTCAGACCATGAACTCCTTATTGCTAAATTCAGACTTAAATTGAAGAAATTAGGGTAAACCACTAGACCATTCAGGTATGACCTAAATCAAATCCCTTATAATTATACAGTGGAAGAGAGAAACAGATTTAAGGGACTAGATCTGATAGATAGAGTGCCTGATGAACTATGGACTGAGGTTCATTACATTGAACAGGGACAGGGATTAAGACCATCCCCATGGAAAAGAAATGCAAAAAGCAAAATGGCTGTCTGAGGAGGCCTTACAAATAGCTGTGAAAAGGAGAGAAGCAAAAAGCAAAGGAGAAAAGGAAAGATATAAGCATCTGAATGAAAAGTTCCAAAGAACAGCAAGGAGAGATAAGAAAGCCTTCCTCAGTGATCAATGCAAAGAAACAGAGGAAAACAACAGAATAGGAAAGACTAGAGATCTCTTCAAGAGAATTAGAGATACCAAGGGAACATTTCATGCAAAGATGGGCTCGATAAAGGACAGAAATGGTATGGACCTAACAAAAGCAGAAGATATTAAGAAGAGGTGGCAAGAATACACAGAAGAACTATACAAAAAGATCTTCATGACCCAGAGAAACAGGATGGTGTGATCACTCACCTAGAGCCAGACATCCTGGAATGTGAAGTCAAGTGGGCCTTAGGAAGCATCACTACGAACAAACCTAGTGGAGGTGATGGAATTCCAGTTGAGCTATTCCAAATCCTGAAAGAGAATGTTGTGAAAGTGCTGCACTTAATATGCCAGCAAATTTGGAAAACTCAGCAGTGGCCACAGGACTTGGAAAAGGTCAGTTTTCATTCCAATCCCAAAGAAAGGCAATGCCAAAGAATGCTCAAACTGCTGCACAATTGCACTCATCTCACACGCTAGTAAAGTAATGCTCAAAATTCTCCAAGCCAGGCTTCAGCAATACTGAACCGTGAACTTCCTGATGTTCAAGCTGGTTTTAGAAAAGGCAGAGGAACCAGAGATCAAATTGCCAACATCCACTGGATCATAGAAAAAGCAAGAGAGTTCCAGAAAAACATCTACTTCTGCTTTATTGACTATGCCAAAGCCTTTGACTGTGTGGATCACAATAAACTGTGGACAATTCTGAAAGAGATGGGAATACCAGACCACGTGACCTGCCTCTTGAGAAACCAATATGCAGGTCAGGAAGCAACAGTTAGTACCGACCATGGAACAACAGACTGGTTCCAAATAGGAAAAGGAGTATGTCAAGGCTGTATATTGTCACCCTGCTTATTTAATTTATATGTAGAGTATATCATCAGAAACGCTGGGCTGGAAGAAGCACAAGCTGGAATCAGGATTGCCAGGAGAAATATCAATAACCTCGGATATGCAGATGACACCACCCTTACTTATAGCAGAAAGTGAAGAGGAACTAAAAAGCCTCTTGATGAAATTGAAAGAGCAGAGTGAAAAAGTTGGCTTAAAGCTCAACATTCAGAAAATGAACATCATGGCATCTGGTCCCATCACTTCATGGGAAATAGATGGGGAAACAGTGGAAACAGTGTCAGACTTTATTTTGGGGGGCACCAAAATCACTGCAGATGGTGACTGCAGCCATAAAATTAAAATACACTCACTCCTTAGAAGGAAAGTTATGACCAACCTAGATAGCATATTCAAAAGCAGAGACATTACATTGCCAACAAAGGTCCATCTAGTCAAGGCTACGGTTTTTCCTGTGGTCATGTATGGATGTGAGAGTTGGACTGTGAAGAAAGCTGAGCTCTGAAGAATTGATGCTTTTGAACTGTGGTGCTGGAAAAGACTCTTGAGAGTCCCTTGGACTGCAAGGAGATCCAACCAGTCCGTTCTGAAGGACATCAGTCCTGGGTGTTCTTTGGAAGGACTGATGCTGAAGCTGAAACTCCAGTACTTTGGCCACCTTATGCGAAGAGTTGACTCATTGGAAAAGACCCTGATGCTGGGAGGGATTGGGGGCAGGAGGAGAAGGGGATGACAGAGGATGAGATGGCTGGATGGCATCACTGACTTGATGGACATGAGTTTGAGTCAACTCCAGGAGTTGGTGATGGACAGGGAGGCCTGGCGTGCTACAATTCATGGGGCTGCAAAGAGTCGGACACAACTGAGCATCTGAACTGAACTGAACTGATAGTAGATTAAATGATACAGAGGAATTGATCAGTGAGCTGGAAGAGAGTAGAGGAACTCACTGGTGATGACCAGAAAGAATAAGAGAATGAAAAGAAATGAAGACAGTTTAAAAGATCTCTGGGGCAATACCAAGAACACTAATATTCACATTATAGGGGTCCCAGAAGATCCCAGAGAGAAAAAGCCTGACAAATATTTGAAAAAATAATAGTTGAAAACTTCTGAAAGCTGAAGAGAAGTGAAGCACAGAGACTATCATACAGGATTAACCCAAAAAGGAACAAACCAAGACATATTATAATCAAAATGGAAAAAAATGAACATAAAGAGAAAACAGTAAAAGCAGCAAGAGGAAAAGAAAATCAACTAATATAAGAGCACTCCCTTAAGGCTATTAGCTGATTTTTCTGCAGAAACTCTCCAGGCCACGAAAAAATTGGCACCATATATTTAATGTGATAAAAAGGAAAAAGCTAAAACTAAGAGTATGCCACCAAGCAAGACTTTCATTCAGATTTGATGGTGAAATCAAAGGGTTTACAGACAAGTAAAAACGAAAAGAAATCAGCACAATCAAACCAGTTTTACAACAAATGGTAAAGGAACTTCTCTAGACAAAAAAAATAAATAAATAAAAGGCTACAACTAGAAATAAGAAAATTTCAAAATAACTTTATCGGCAAAGGCAAACATACAGCAAAGGTAGGAACTCATACATACACAGAGTAACTGGGAAGGTTAGAAGACAAAAGTAAAATCATCTGCATCAACAAAGAGCAGTTAAGAGATACACAAAACATTCAAATGTAAAAATGTGATGTTGAAAACAGTAATTGTGAGAAGAGAGTACAAATGCAAGTTTATTTAAATGCATTTAAAATTAAGGTATCAGCAACATGAAATAATCACATATATACACAGACCTCATGTTACCTCCAACACTTTGGCCACCTGATGCAAAGAACTGACTCATTAGAGAAGACCCTGATGCTGGGAAAGATTGAAGGCAAGCAGAGAAGGGGACAACAGAGGATGAGATGCTTGGATGGCATCACCAGTACGATGGACATGAGTTTGAGCAAGCTCTGGGAGTTGGTGATGGACAGGGAAGCCTGGCATGCTGCAGCCCATGGGGTCGCAAAGAGTCAGACACAACTGAGGAACTGAACTAACTGACCCACAGAAAAAAATCCATAATAGATATACATACAAAAAAGAAAACAAATTCTAAACATACAACTAAAAATACTCAACAGTCATCAAAAACAAGAGGAGAGTACAAAAGAGGAAAAAGGAAAAAAAGATTTACAAAACAAATCCAAAAACAATTAACAAAACGGCAACAGGAACATTAATATTGATAATTATCTTAAATGCAAAGAAATTAAGTGTTCTAACCAAAGCATACAGCAATTGAATAGATACAAACACAAGACCTATATAAGTGCTGTTTACAAGAGTCTTGCTTCAGATCTAGAGAGACACACAAACTGAAAGTGAGGGGATTGAAAAATGTATTCCACAAATGGAAATCAAAAGAAAGCTTAAATAGCAATAATTATATCAGATGAAATAGACCTATTTAGAAACAAACTTAGAATAAAAATTGTTACAGGAAACCAAAAAAGGACACTACATAATAATCAAGGGATCAATACAGTATGAAGATATAAAATTATAAATATATATGTGCCTAACTTATATGCAGAGTATATCATGAGAAACGCTGGGCTGGAAGAAGCACAAGCTGGAATCAAGATTGCCGGGAGAAATATCAATAACCTCAGATATGCAGATGACACCACCCTTACTTATGGCAGAAAGTGAAGAGGAACTAAAAAGCCTCTTGATGAAGGTGAAAGACGAGAGTGAAAAAGTTGGCTTAAAACTCAACATTCAGGAAACGAAGATCATGGCATCTGGTCCCATCACTTCATGGGAAATAGATGGGGAAACAGTGGAAACAGTGTCAGACTTTATTTTGGGGGGCTCCAAGATCACTGCAGATAGTGACTGCAGCCATGAAATTAAAAGATGCTTACTCCTTAGAAGGAAAGTTATGACCAACCTAGAAAGCATATTGAAAAGCAAAGACATTACTTTGCCAACAAAGGTCCGTCTAGTCAAGGCCATGGTTCTCTTCCTGTGGTCATGTATGGATGTGAGAGTTGGACTGTGAAGAAAGCTGAGCACCTAATAATTGATGCTTTTGAACTGTTGTGTTGGAGAAGACTCTTGAGAGTCCCTTGGACTGCAAGGAGATCGAACCGGTCCATTCTAAAGGAGATCAGCCCTGGGATTTCTTTGGAAGGAATGATTCTAAAGATGAAACTCCAGTACTTTGGCCACCTCATGCGAAGAGTTGACTCATTGGAAAAGACCCTGATGCTGGGAGGGATTGGGGGCAGGAGGAGAAGGGGACGACGGAGGATGAGATGGCTGGATGGCATCACTGACTCGATGGACATGAGTCTGAGTGAACTCCGGGAGTTGGTGATGGACAGGGAGGCCTGGCGTGCTGCGATTCATGGGGTCGCAAAGAGTCGGACACGACTGAGCCACTGAACTGAACTGAACATAGGAGCACCTGAATACATGACAAATATTAACAGATATAAAAGGAGAAATCAACTGTAATACAAGTGTAGTAGGGAATTTCAACACCCCACTTATACCAATAGACAGATCATCCAGACAGAAAATCAATAAGGAAAACATAAGCCTTAAATAACACAACAGACCAAATGAACCTAATTGATATAGAGAGAGCATTCCATCTGAAAGAACAGAATACATGTTCTTTTCAAGTGCATATGGAACACTCTACAGGATAGATCACATGGTATGCCACAAAACAAGCCTTAGTAAATCAAAGTAACAGGCATCTTTTCTGACCACAATTCAATGAGACTAGAAATCAACTACAAGAAAAACACTACAAAAACAAAAACACATAGAAGGTAAACAGTATGCTACTAAACAACCAATGGATCACTGAAGAGATCAAAGAGAAAATCAAAATGTATGTAGAAACAAATGAAAACACAAGGATACAAAAAGAGAAATGAAAATGAAAACATAAGGATCCAAAACCTGTAAATGCAGCAAAAGTAGTTCTAAGAAGCCAGTTTATAGCAATGCAAGTGTACCTCAGGAAACAAGAGAAATCTCAAATAAACAACAGAATATTACACCTAAAGCAATTAGAGAAAGGCCACCATATAAAATCCAAAGTTAGTGTAAGGGAAGAATTCATAAAGATCAGAGCAAAATAAATGAAATAGAAAGTGAAACTAAAAGCTGACTCTTTGAAAAGATAAACAAAATTGATAAACCTTTAGCCAAACTCATCAAGAAAAAAGGGAGAGTGTCCAAACGAATAAAATCAGAAATTAAAAAAGAGAAGTTACAATTGACACCAGAGAAATACAAAGGATCATAAGAGACTACTAAGAGCAATTAAACATCAATAAAATAGAAAGCCTAAAAAAAATAGATAAATTATTAGAAAGGCACAATCTTTCAAGACTAAACCAGGAAGAAACAGAAAATATAAACCAAACAACCATAAGTATTAAAGTTAAATCAAAAAAATAAATAAATAATAAAGTTAAATCAGCAATTTTAAAACTCCAAACAAAAGCATCAATGTTCATCAGCAATATTGGCCTGTAAATTTCTTTTACTGTATCTCTGCTTGGTTTTAGTATCAGGGTGATCGTGGCCTCATAGAATGAGTTTGGAAGTGTTCTTTCCTTTGCAATTTTTTGGAATAGTTTCAGAAGGATACATATTAACTCTTCACTAAATGTTTGGTAGCATTGTCCTGTGAAGTCAGCTGATCCTAGACTTATGTTTTGGCTACACAGTGCAGCATATGGTATCTTAGTTCCCTGACCAGGGGTTGAACCTGCACCACCTGCACAGAAAGCAAGGAGTCTTAATCACTAGACCACCACGGAACACTGATGCAAAAATCCTCAACAGAACACCAGCAAACCAAATCCAGTGACATATTAAAGGAATCATACATCACGATCAAGTGAGATTTACTGCAGGGAGACTGACGAGTTTTCAATATTTGCAAATCAAGCAGTGTGATATACGACATTAACAAACTGAAGATAAAAACTTATGATCATCTCAATAGATGTAGAAAAGGGTTTTGATAAAATTCAACAATGATTTATGATTTAAAGCAAACTCTCCAGAAATTGAGCATAGAGAATCTTTTCTACCTCAACATAATAAAGACCATATATGACAAATTTGGCTCAGACAGTAAAGCATCTGCCTACAGTGTGGGAGACCTGGGTTCAATCCCTGAGTCGGGAATATCTCCTGGAGAAGGAAATGGCAACGCACTCCAGTATTCTTTCCTGAAAAAGCCCATGGACGGAGGAGCCTGGTAGGCTACAGCCCATGGGGTCGCAAAGAGTTGGACACAACTGAGCAATTTCACTATGACAAATCCACAGCTAACATATATTCAGTGGTGAAAAGCTGGACACACTCCCTGTAGGATCAGGAACAAGAGAAAGATGTCCACTCATACCACTTATATTCAACATGATTTTGGAAATCTTGATCACAGCAATCAGAGAATAAAAAGAAATAAAAGTAACCTAACTTTGAAGAGAAGAAGTAAAACTGTCACTGTCTCCAGATGACATGTTACTATTCATAGAAAATCTTAAAGACACTACCAGAAAACTATTTGAGCTCATGAACGAATTTTGTAAAATTATAAGATACAAAATTAATACACAGAAATCTGTTACATTTTATATACTAACAACAAAAGATTAGGAAAGAAATTAAAGCAACAGTCCTATTTACCACCACATGAAAAAGAATAAAATACCTAAGAAGAAACCTACCTGAGAAGTCAAAAGACCTGCATTCCAAAATCTTTAAGATGCTAATGAAAGAACTTGCAGACAGAACAAACAGATGGAAAGATATACCATGGTCTTACATTGGGAGAATCAATACTGTCAAAATGAACATATTGCCTGAGGCAATTCAGTGTAATCCCTATGAAATCACCAAGAATTTTATACAGAATTACAACAAAAAATTTTTAATTCATATGGAAATACTAAAGACCCTGAGTAGACAAAACAATCTTGAGAAAGAAAAAAGGAGCTGGAGGAAATCACAGTCTGTCCTCAGATTATACTACAAAGTTACATAATCAAAACTGTATGATACTGGCACAAAAATAGACATATAGATTAATGGAACGGAATAGAAAACCCAGAAATAAACCCGTGCACTTATGGTCAATTAATCTAGGACAATGGAAGCAAGAATATAAGACAGAGAAAAGACAGTCTCTTCAATAAGCGGTGCCAGGAAAACTGGACAGCTGCATGTAAAACAATGAAATTAGAACATTCTCTAACAACACACACAAAAATAAATTTACAGCAGATTAAAGACCTAAATGTAAGACTGGGTACTGTAACACTTCTAGAGAAAAACACAGGCATGACACTTTTTGACACAAATCAAAGCAGTATCTTTTTGGAGCCATTTATTAGAGTAATGGAAATAAAAACAAAAATAAACAATTGGGACCTAATCAAACTTCTAAGTTTATAAACTTTTGCACAGCAAAGGAAACAATAAACAAAACAAAAAGACAACCTATGAAATGGGAAAAATATTTGTAAACAATGAAACCAACAAGGGATTAATCTCTAAAATGTACAAATAGCTCATAGAGAGCAATATTAACAAAAACAACTCAATCAAAAAAATGGGAAGAAGACCTAAATAAACCTTTCTCCAAAGAAGACATAAAGATCACCAATAGGCACATGAAAAGATGATCAACATCCTAATTGACATGCAAATCAAAACTGAAAAGGGATACTACCTCACACTGGTCAGAATGGCCATCATTAAAAAGTCTACAAATAAATTCTGGAGAGGGTATGGAGAAAAAAGAACCCTCTTACACTGTTGCTGGGAATATAAACTGATACAGCCGCTATGGAGAATAAACAGTATGGAGATTCCTTTAAAAAGTAAAAACAGAGTTACCATATGATCCAGCAAATTCCACTCCTCAGCATATATCCACAAAAGATAAAAACTCTAATTCAAAAAGATACATGCACCCCAGTGTTCACAGCAGCACTATTTACAACAGCCAAGACATGGAAGCAACCTAAATATCCATAAACAGATGAATGGATAAAGAAGATGTGTTATATGTATATAAAGGAATATTAGTGAGCCAAAAAAAAAGAATGAAATAATGTCATCTGCAACAACATGGATGGATGTAGGGATTATCACGTTAAGTGAAGTAAGTCAGAGAAAGACAAATATAACATGATATCATTTATATGTGGATCTAAAAAAGTGATATAAATGAACAGGGAAGTATATTGAATTCTTCTAATAACTTATAATGGAAAAGAATCTGAAAAAGAATATATGCATACATATGTATAACTGAATCACTTTGTTGTACCCTTGAATCTATTTCAACATTGTAAACGAACTATACTCCAATAAAAATTTTAAAAATTGAAAAAACTACCATTATCCAGCAATTCCACTTCTGGGTCTTTATCCCAAGGAAACAAAAATCACCATCTTGAAGAGATTATCTGCACCCCCATGTTCAATGCAATATTATTTAGAACAGTTAATACATGAAAATAACCTAAATGTCCATCAATTGATGAATGGATAAAGAAACTTGGTGCATGCATACATACACACACACACACAAAGGAATGTTACTGGCCATTAAAACGAAGGAAAGCTTGCCCTTGCATCAACATGATTGAACCTTGAGAGCATTTTGCTAAAGGAAATGTCAGACAAAGCAAGACAAATACCGTATGATCTCACTTATATGTGGAATCTTAGGGAAGAAAACAAATACAAAATACCAGACTCATAGGTACAGAAAAAAGGTTGGTGGTTGCCAGAGGTATGTACTGTGAAGTGGGATAAATGGGTGAAGGTGATCAAAAAGTACAAATTTCCATTATAAGATAAATAAGTTCTGGAAATAGAATACACATCATGGTGATTATAATTAACAATACTTCAATGTATATTTGAAAGTTTCTAAGAGAATTAATCTTAAAAGTTCTCAGCACAAAAAAAGAAAATTGTACACTATATGTTGTGATAGATGTTAACTACTTATTGCAGTGATCATTTCACAATATATTTATCAAATTATTATGCTGTATACCTTATACCAACACACTGCCAATTATATCTCAATAAAACTGGAAGAAAACTTTTAAGTAAAAATAGCTTTTAAAATATAGTAACATATTCTAGATATTTAAAAAGCACAACCAAAGACAAAATGTCCCACTATACAAAAATACAGTAAAAAAGGATCTGACAGAATTTGGCCAGAACACCAACAATGTCCACCATACTGATTAATCTAAGCCATTATAGATTACTCTCCTAAATTCTTAGAATGAAAATAAAATTGCTCATATTTAGTAAATAAAATTTCATTTTAAAATATATATGTGTTTGTGTGATAGCATTGAGTACTTTGGCACTCCATGTACATTTCATTGTACATTTCAGACCTGTATTATTTTGGATATAGGATTAGAAGCTGTAACAGAGACACAAGAATAATGGATTAAACAAGTTGGAGTTTATTTCTCTCTTATATTAAAAGACTGAAGAGGCATGGTGATTTAGTCTTATAAATTCCTCAGGAGCAAGGTTCATTCTACCTTACTGCTCCACGACGTAGAGTATCATTGCCATCATTGTGGACTAGGATGTACCAATATGTTCACACTGCAGCCAGCAGGAAAGGGCAAAAGACAAGAGGATAAGCTTTCTTCCTTTAGAACTCTATCTAGATGTGACATGTTACATCTGTCACATGTCAGTATCTATAACTTTGTCACAAAATTCTACCTAGGTGCAAGAGAGGTTGAGAAATGTCTTAATTTTTACATGTCTGGCTAAATTCTGATGAGTTTGGTCTATTTTTTAAAAAACTGACAGAAGCCAAGTAGAACATGTATTGTGAACACTTCCATATACTTCTTATATAAACTATGCATATTAATGCCACTTTTACTTGGCAAAAATATTTTCTCTTTCATAACTACTTTTGTGAGGACCAAAACATGCAGTTATACAGGTGAACAATTTACATTGGCCATACATGGCAATTCAACTTATGACATTTTAATTATATCTATAATTTAATTAATGCTGATTTCTTGGTTATAAATGCAGATTTCATAAATATTTGATTAATCGATAATTTCCAGGAATATAGAGATAAAAGCAGGAAGTGAGTTTTTAACATTTATATTGAATATGCACTAATATGCACAGTTAATAAAAAGTAAATGATTGTTGCAAAGAGAAGAAGGTAACGTATGGTTCAAAGGAAGTTGTTAAGGCTAAGAAAAAGTGAGAATGTTAAAGAAAAGTAGCTACAGCTATCTAACGGGTTAATAAATTTCCTTTAAAAATAAATAGAAACAATAACTGCCTTGAAAGAGTAATAAAACATGCACAACTCACTTTTTCACTTATAAAAATGTTATAGTCCATTGGGTTTTGTTCTGTGTCTTCTTTATTTTCAGTAAGAACTGTAAATTCATTCTTTCCATTCCCTAGTTTGTAAAGAAGATGCTGAAATTCAAATGCAGATTCCAGAGGCTCAATTCCATACGAAACATTTTCAAACTGCAATATTCCTCTGTAAAATTAAGGACAAAATTTTACTGATTTTCATTCTATTTTATAATTCTAATTTTAACTAATTCTATAATTAATTCTATATTATAAAACTCTGACAGAATTCCAAAAAGAGGATGAGGAGGAGGAAGGAAAGAGGGGAAGGAGAAGAAAGAAAAGATACAGAATGTTTTTGGGCTCTGTATTTTGTCCCACAGTCTTTGTATTTTGTAGATGACTCTGAACAGACCAAAAATAAAAATTTTCCCAATTCCAAAAACTATCTATCTAATTTTCTTTATAGTTATAAACATAGCTGAAATTATTAAATCAGAAATTACATAATCAGTTGCTTAGGTATGCAGCAGTACTGTGTATACAGCATTACATGATCAAGTCATTCCCCTGTCCTCCAAGTCAGTGATTTAATGAAAGCAACAGCATATAGAAATCTGTAAAAATTTTGATCTGTTTTGCACTATAATGCTTACATTGCTTGTATAACAAAAGGATACATAATGAGCAATTTTATCCATAAAAATAAAATTTAGCAGTAATTATAAGGCATTTATGAATTTTATGTACATAATCTGAATAAGAAATTTAAAGTAATATAAACAACTTTTATAAGTATTCTTCCTTGAATATAGGTAACAGTTCTAGCGACTATTCTCTAAAAACCAAATTTTAGAATTCCATGTAAAAAGCAGCAAGTAAAATTCGTTTGTGAAAACAAGGATCCTATACTACAAAAATGAAGATGAAGAATGTCCTGACAGAATGGAAAGCCCTCCAAGCACAAAGGAGGAAACTTTACAATTCTTAGAGAGTTTAAGACAGTGATATTACTAGAAAAAATGAGTAAGTACTATAATAATTATTATTTGTTTATACAAAAGTGCTTCCTCTCTCTGCAGATGATTTCCCGCGTGAAAGGGCATGCTTCGTTTATGCATTTTTATATCTCCAGACACTAGTCTAGTAACTGGTACAAAAATATTCGCTGAAAAAAAAGCTACCCAGAACTTAGCTCTTCCAATTTGTTGTAGTCAAACATGTTCATCTGTCATTTCCACAATAAAGAATAAAAGCAAGGACACCAGGAAATCTAAACTTTCAAGGAAGTTGTGACAAGTCTCTGGTCTGTCTGGGAATTGAGGAGAAATAAGAGAAGAAACATATTCAGAGGAATATATCATTCAGTGGTATGATGGGAATATCCACATGGGAATATTCTCCACATGGAAATCCTCCACCAGCTCCACACTTGGAATAAACTAACCAGTTCACTGCAGCCAAATATCACAACTATGGTGTTTGCATATCAAGGACAAAATATACATAACCTCAGTCCAGAGCACGTGCTAAGTGTGACAAAAGAATTCGGATATCCTTCAATATATCCTTGGTAGTAGCATTGACCCTAGAAGGGAGAAAGTAAAGTAGTTACCTAGGAGTTGACAAAACTTTCTAATGACTTCTTAACTTTTTATACTTAGAACTTTCTGAATACTTTTCATAGGCTCTATACTGTTTATCGGAGAAGGCAATGGCACCCCACTCCAGTACTTTGCCTGGAAAATCCCATGGATGGAGGAGCCTGGTAGGTTGCAGTCCATGGGGTCTCTAAGAGTCGGACACGACTGAGCGACTTCACTTTCACTTTTCACTTTCATGCATTAGAGAAGGAAATGGCAACCCTCTCCAGTATTCTTGTCTGGAGAATCCCAGGGACAGGAGCCTGGTGGCTGCCGTCTGTGGGGTCACACAGAGTCGGACACGACTGAAGTGACTTAGCAGTAGCAGTATACTGTTTATATCATTGTGAATAAAAAGACATTCAGAGAAAAACATCTCCCCAGGTTTGCCACTTTCACTATATTAATGCCACTTTTCAGTTCAATGCTTGGTGTATTAATTTACACCGTTTCCAAAGTTTTATATCATATTTTAGGTAAAATTATTTTCCAAAATAGAAATTTAGGTCATTAATTAAAAGACAAAGATTGTGACTCTGGATATTCTTTAAATTCTGATAGTCTGCTAAAATGAGATGTCTAAAATTTAAGGTCACAAAAAAAAATTGAAGATCTAGAAAAAGATATACCACACCAACACAAACCAAAAGGATAACTCTGAAGCAATACTAATATTGGAAATGTAGACTTTAAGGCAAAAAGCATTACTAGAGATAAAGAGGGACGTTTCTTAATGATAAGAGTTTCAATTCACCAGGAAGATATAAATATTCCAAATTTGCATTCACTTAATAACATAGCTTCAAAATATAAAAAGTCAAAAATGAAATAATAATAAAAATAAATGCATAATCATACTAAAGATTTTTAAGCAGACATTTCTGTCAGTAACAGGTAAGTCTAGCATTCAGAATCTATAGAGGACTTGAATAGAATGTTAACCTCATAGAGATAGAATACTACACTTTAACTATATGAAATACACTTTTCTTGCACAGAGTTCTTTTTAACTACTTTTTACTGAAGCATGTAGTTAATTTACAATGTAGTAGTAGCTTCAGGTTCTTGCCTGGAGAATCCCAGGGACGGGGGAGCCTCGTGGGCTGCCATCTATGGGGTCGCACAGAGTCAGACATGACTGAAGCAACTTAGCAGCAGCAGCAGCAGCTTCAGGTGTACAATAAAGTGATTCAGTTATACATACATACATATAAATGTACTCTTTTTCAGATCCTTTTCCATTACAAGTTATTACAAGACATTGAATATACTGTGCTATACAGTAGATCCTTGTCATTTATCTATTTTATAAATAATCACATGTATATATCAATCCCTAAGTCCTAATTTATCTCTCCCTCCATCATCCTTTCTGATAATCACAAGTTATATTTTCTATGTCTGTGAGTCTATTTCCATTTTGTAAATAATTCCACTTACATCATTTTTTAGATTTCACATATAAGTAATATCACATGATATTTGCCTTTCTCCATCTTTTTTCACTTAACATATAAATCCCCAGGTCCATCTTTGTTGCTACAAATGGCATTACATCATTCTTTTTTATGGCTGAGTAACATTACACTTTCTTTTTAAAGAACACAGAACATTTACAAAAATGAAACCATATTTTGAGCCATGAAACACAACAATAAACTTTAAAGGACTGAAATCACACCAAATCAGTCTCTGACCACAGTGCAATTAACATGGAGACACAGCAAACATCATTACAAACAAAAAAGGAAGATTATATAATTTCTACAATCTCATGGTGCTATATATTTTGGTATAAATCAATGTAATTTTTCTTATTAATGCACTCTTCTATGTTAGAAGTAAGGGGAGCAAGAAGGAGCAAGAAAAGGAAATTAATGGTCCTTTCCAATTAGAAGTAAAGTAATATATATCAATAATATTCAACAAATTTTTATCATATGCTATGTGATAGGCATTTTTCTAGGCACTAGGGAGGCATCATTGAATAAAACAAACCAAAAGCTCTGGTCAAATGAAGATTATATTGCACTGAGGGAACAATAAATAAAGTATATGATACAATCATATATTGATAACCATTATGGAGAAAAACAAAACAGGAGAGGTAAAAGAGTACAAAGATTAAGAGTGCAATTTAAAATAGGGATTGGACTCCCCTGGTGGTCCAACAGTAAAGAAATCTGCCTGCCAATGCAGGGCATACAGGTTTGATCCCTGGTCTACATGATTCCAGCAAGATTCCACATGCTGCAGGGCAGCTAGGTCCATATACCACAACTACTGAAGCACCTGCACCGTGGAGCCCAAGCTCAGCAACAAGAAAAACCACAATGAGAAGCCTACCCACTGTGACTGGAGAGCAGCCCCCGCCAGCTGCGACTGGAGAAAGCTCGCTTGCAGCAATGAAGACCCACCATGGCTAAAAGTATAAGATTAAAAAAAAAAATTTTTTTTTTAATTTGAAATCTGGACTACTCAAGGACTAATTGGATGGTTTTGAGCAAAGAACTGAAGAAAATGAGAGAGAAAAACATTGTATCTTGGGAAAGAGCAAACATCTGTATGAGAGGAAATAGAGAAAAGTTCTTGAAAGGAGAACATGTCTGGTATGTTTAAAGAATAGCAAGGAAGCCAATGTGACTTGAACAGAATTACCAATGTAAAGAGTAACAGGAAATGAGGTCACAGAGGTAAAGAGGATCAGACTGTGTAAAGCCTGCAGGATACTAAAATGATTTTCACCATTTCACCCTATTTAAAGGTTTTTATTTATTTTTATTTTTGGCTGTGCTGGGTCTTTGATGCTGCATGTGGGCTTTCTCTTATTGGTTTTCACTTTGTGAACAATAACTCATCCCATGAAGGCTTCTGAGTAGAGAAGCAACAAGATCTGACCAGGTTGGTTTTTTGTTTTGGGGGGTTTTTTTTTGTTTTTTTTTTTATCTGACCAGCTTCCCTGGTGGCTCAGAGGTTAAAGCGTCTGCCTCCAATGTGGGAGACCCAGGTTTGATCCCTGGGTCAGGAAGATCCCCTGCAGAAGGAAATGGCAACCCACTCCAGTATTCTTGCCTGGAGAATCCTATGGACGGAGGAGCCTGGTAGGCTACAGTCCATGGGGTCACAAAGAGTCAGACACGACTGAGCGACTTCACTCACTCACTCACTCAGGTTTTATTAATAGGATTCATCTGGTTGTCACGTTGAGACCTGACCCAGGGAATGAGCAAAGTGTGGAAGCAGGGAGATTATTCAGGAAGTTTTCACAATAACCCAAACTAGATGATCTTTACTTGAAAAACAGTGGTATCAGCAGACAGAGAGAAAGGAAGAAGGTAGGTTCTAAGTACATAATTTGAAAAGTAGAATCAATAGGATTCATTGATGGATGCTGCTACTGCTAAGTCACATCAGTCATGTCCGACTCTGTGCGACCCCACAGATGGCAGCCCGCTAGGCTCCTCTGTCCCTGGGATTCTCCAGGCAAGAACACTGGAGTGGGATGTCATTTCCTTCTCCAATACATGAAAGTGAAAAGTGAAAGTGAAGTCTCTCAGTCATATCTGACTCTCAGCAACCCCATGGACTGCAGCCTACCAGGCTCCTCCGTCCATGGGATTTCCCAGGCAAGAGTACTGGAGTGGGGTGCCATTGCCTTCTCCAATGGGGGTAAAACAAAAGAAAAGATTTCGGTCTATGATTTTGGGTTCAATAATATTTGTGCTTGTTTTACTATTATTTAATTTCTATTCATTTATTCAACAAAATATAAACAAATTAAATTGTGCTGCAGAGTAGAATATACTAAGTCAGTCTCAGTTCAGTTCAGTTACTCAGTCATGTCCGACTCTTTGTGACCCCATGAATCGCAGCACGCCAGGCCTCCCTGTCCATCACCAACTCCTGGAGTTCACTCAGACTCACATCCATCGAGTCAGTAATGCCATCCAACCATCTCATCCTCTGTCGTCCCCTTCTCCTCCTGCCCCCAATCCCTCCAAGCATCAGTCTTTTCCAATGAGTCAACTCTTCACATCAGGTGGCCAAAGTACTGGAGTTTCATCTTTAGCATCATTCCCTCCAAAGAAATCCCAGGGCTGATCTCCTTCAGAATGGACTGGTCGGATCTCCTTGCAGTCCAAGGGACTCTCAAGAGTCTTCTCCAACACCAAAGTTCAAAAGCATCAATTCTTCAGCGCTCAGCCTTCTTCACAGTCCAACTCTCACATCCATACATGACCACAGGAAAAACCATAGCCTTGACTAGATGGACCTTTGTTGGCAAAGTAATGTCTCTGCTTTTGAATATGCTATCTAGGCTGGTCATACTTCCTTCCAAGGAGTAAGCATCTTTTAATTTCATGGCTGCAGTCACCATCTACAGTGATTTTGGAGCCCCCAAAAATAAAGTCACCCACTGTTTCCACTGTTTCCCCATCTATTTCCCATGAAGTGATGGGACCAGATGCCATGATCTTCGTTTTCTGAATGTTGAGCTTTAAGCCAACTTTTTCACTCTCCACTTTCACTTTCATCAACAGGCTTTTTAGTTCCTCTTCACTTTCTGCCATAAGGGTGGTGTCATCTGCATATCTGAGGTTATTGATCTTTCTCCCTGCAATCTTGATTCCAGCTTGTGTTTCTTCCAGTCCAGCGTTTCTCATGATGTACTCTGCATAAAAGTTAAATAAGCAGAGTGACAATATACAACCTTGATGTACTCCTTTTCCTATTTGGAACCAGTCTGTTGTTCCATGTCCAGTTCTAACTGTTGCTTCCTGACCTGCATACAGGTTTCTCAAGAGGCAGGTCAGGTGGTCTGGTATTCCCATCTCTTTCAGAATTTTCCACAGTTTATTGTGATCCACACAGTCAAAGGCTTTGGCATAGTCAATAAAGCAGAAATACATGTTTTAATGGAACTCTCTTGCTTTTTCGATGATCCAGCGGATGTTAGCAATTTTGTCTCTGGTTCCTCTGTCTTTTCTAAAACCAGCTTGAACATCAGGAAGTTCACGGTTCACATATTGCTGAAACCTGGCTTGGAGAATTCTAAGCATTACTTTACTAGCATGTGAGATGAGTGCAATTGTGCAGTAGTTTGAGCATTGCCTTTCTTTGGGATTGGAATGAAAACTGACCTTTTCCAGTCCTGTGGCCACTGCTGAGTTTTCCAAATTTACTGGCATATTGAGTGCAGCACTTTCACAGCATCTTTCAGGATTTGAAATAGCTCAACTGGAATCCCATCACCTCCACTAGCTTTGTTCGTAGTGATGCTTTCTAAGGCCCATTTGACATCACATTCCAGGATGTCTGGCTCTAGATGAGTGATCGATCACACCATCGTGATTATCTAAGTCAGTCTAGTTCGTCTTTAATTTATCAAGACTTCAAGAAACCCTAACAATGGGTGAAATGAGGCATACATAGGTCACTTTACATATATCCTCTGTGAATAAGGTCTTCTATATTAGCAAAGTATCCAGTATAAAAAAGGTTTTTAAAAATCTTTAAAACATAAAATTTAAATCTTACCTGAATATTTGAAGATTGAGAATTCACAGATCCTTGATTATACATATAAACCATGAAATTATTTGCTAAAAAAAATCTGTATATAAAAAAGAGTGAGAGAATTTTAAGTTATTCTTTTTGAAAAAATATAAAGCAGCAGTCAGCAAACTTAGCACCCTCAAAGCCAAATATGACCTATCTCTGTGTTTGTAAATAAAATTTATTTGCATATAGCTATACTCGTTCACTTACATACGGTTCATGGCAGCTTTCATGATACAACAGCAAAGATGAGTCATTTTGACAGAGCTATTATGCTCTTCAAACCCTAAAATATTTACTATCTGGGTCTTTAGAGAAAAAGACTGCCAATCCCTGACAAAGATAGTATTTTCTTTTGACCTGTGTGTAATTTTTGTTTAAAGTAATATGCATTTACTCAAAATAATATTTCCCATCTTATTATACTCCTTTAAAAAATAAGGAAAACAAACTATAAAACAAAAGAAAAGCATTTTAAATTTTACAAAGATATGAAACGGGTGTAGGATTATAAGAGTTTTTTATTCTTTCATTCTTTCTCAATTTTACTATCATGAATATATCTTACTATAATGAAGTAGAAGAGCATTCTGTAACAGTCATAGTTCAGCTTTCTCTGGTATCATTCCTTGTCCCCATCATGCTATTTTACTTATGCTTCCTCACCTGGCACTCACTTCTCAATCCAATGTAATGTAACTAGACCACCCAGAGTAGCTTCTGCTGAGAATCTGCCATTAAAACTGATGCCATATAATGACCCCCTCATTGTCAAATCCAAAAAGAAAAAGCAGTTTGAGTCAAATAAAACTATCTGATGCACTTCACACTACTGACCATACTCCCCTTCTTTAAACCATCTGCTCTTCAACTTCAGTCATACCATTTACCCCTGATTTTTCCCTCATATCACCTTGTCTCCTTGTGTAAATCCCTTCATCTGGATCCTTCTTCACTTAAATGTTTCCCTGGCATTCATTTTCTGGTTGTTTTTCCCTTTCATTAATATTTACTCCCACCTCTTCATCTTGTTCATTTCTGGTGCCTCATTTATACTTAATATATATTTAAAAAAAGATGGCTCCCATTACCTAAAATAAATATAACTGGCTATTCAAGATCTTCTGTATTTCATACAAATTTTAGGATTATCTATTCTACTTCTTGAAAAATGCATGAGTATTTTGATAGAATTGGACTGAAGCAGTAGACTGCCTTGGTTAGTACAATAAACTTTTATCAATATTAAGTCTTCCGATGTGTAAGCATGGTATACATTTCCATTTACTTGCATTCTCTTATATTTCTTTATCAATGTCTTAGAGTTTTCAGAGTACAGGTCTTTCTCCCTTCCTTAAATTTATTCCCAGGTATTTTTTTCTTTCTGATGCAATTGTACCTGGGATTTTTTAAATTTATTTTTCTGATATTTCATTATTAGTGCATCAGTTCAGTTCAGTTCAGTCGCTCAGTCATGTCCGACTCTTTCTGACTCCGTGAATTGTAGCACGCCAGGCCTCCCTGTCCATCACCAACTCCTGGAGTTCACTCAAACTCATGTCCATCGACTAAGTGATGCCATCCAGCCATCTCATCCTCTGTCGTCCCCTTCTCCTCCTGCCCCCAATCCCTCCCAGCATCTGAGTCTTTTCCAATGAGTCAACTCTTCACATCAGGTGGCCAAAGTACTGGAGTTTCAGCTTCAGCATCAGTCCTCCCAGTGAACACCCAGGACTGATCTCCTTTAGAATGGACTGGTTGGATCTCCTTGCAGTCCAAGGGACTCTCAAGAGTCTTCTCCAACACCAAAGTTCAAAAGCATCAATTCTTTGGCGCTCAGCTTTCTTCACAGTCCAACTCAAACATCCATACATGACCACAGGAAAAACCATAGCCTTGACTAGATGGACCTTTGTTGGCAAAGTAATGTCTCTGCTTTTGAATATGCTATCTAGGCTGGTCATAACTTTCTTTCCAAGGAGTAAGCATCTTTTAACTTCATGGCTGCAGTCACCATCTACAGTGATTTTGGAGCCCAAAAAAATAATGTCACCCACTGTTTCCACTGTTTCCCCATCTATTTCCCATGAAGTGATGGGACCAGATGCCATGATCTTCGTTTTCTGAATGTTGAGCTTTAAGCCAACTTTTTCACTCTCCACTTTCACTTTCATCAACAGGCTTTTTAGTTCCTCTTCACTTTCTGCCATAAGGGTGGTGTCATCTGCATATTTGAGGTTATTGATCTTTCTCCCAGCAATCTTGATTCCAGCTTGGGCTTCTTCCAGTCCAGCGTTTCTCATGATGTACTCTGCATAGAAGTTAAATAAGCAGGGTGACAATATACAGCCTTGACATACTCCTTTTCAAAACTATTTGGAACCAGTCTGTTGTTCCATGTCCAGTTCTAACTGTTGCTTCCTGACCTGCAAATAGGTTTCTCAAGAGGCAGGTCAGGTGGTCTGGTATTCCCATCTCTTTCAGAATTTTCCACAGTTTATTGTGATCCACACAGTCAAAGGCTTTGGCATAGTCAATAAAGCAGAAATACATGTTTTAATGGAACTCTCTTGCTTTTTCAATGATCCAGTGGATGTTGGCCATTTTGTCTTTGGTTCCTCTGCCTTTTCTAAAACCAGCTTGAACATCAGGAAGTTCACGGTTCACATATTGCTGAAACCTGGCTTGGAGAATTTTGAGCATTACTTTACTAGCGTGTGAGATGAGTGAAATTGTGCGGTAGTTTGAGCATTGCCTTTCTTTGGGATTGGAATGAAAACTGACCTTTTCCAGTCCTGTGGCCACTGCTGAGTTTTCCAAATTTGCTGGCATATTGAGTGGAGCACTTTCACAGCATCATCTTTCAGGATTTGAAATAGCTCAACTGGAATTCCATCACCTCCACTAGCTTTGTTCATAGTGATGCTTTCTAAGGCCCACTTGACTTCACATTCCAGGATGTCTGGCTCTAGGTCAGTGATCACACATTTTGATTCTCTGGGTCATGAAGATCTTTTTTGTACAGTTCTTCTGTGTATTCTTGCCACCTCTTCTTAATATCTTCTGCTTCTGTTAGGTCCATACCATTTCTGTCCTTTATCGAGCCCATCTTTGCATGAAATGTTGCCTTGGTATCTCTAATTTTCTTGAAGAGATCTCTGCTGCTGCTGCTGCTGCTAAGTCACTTCAGTCATGTCCAACTCTGTGCGACCCCACAGACAGCAGCCCATCAGGCTCCCCCATCCCTGGGATTCTCCAGGCAAGAACACTGGAGTGGGTTGCCATTTCCTTCTCCATTGCATGAAAGTGAAAAGTGAAAGTGAAGTCGCTCAGTCGTGTCCGACTCTTAGCGACCCCATGGACTGCAGCCTACCAGGCTCCTCCGTCCACGGGATTTTCCAGGCACTGGAAAACTTGAGTACTGGAGTGGGGTGCCATTGCCTCCTCCGGAAGAGATCTCTAGTCTTTCCTATTCTGTTGTGTTCCTCTATTTCTTTGCATTGATCACTAAGGAAGGCTTTCTTATCTCTCCTTGCTATTCTTTGGAACTTTTCATTCAGATGTTTATATCTTTCCTTTTCTCCTTTGCTTTTCGTGACTCTTCTTTTCACAGCTATTTGTAGGGCCTCCCCAGACAGCTATTTTGCTTTTTTGCGTTTCTTTTCCATGAGGATGGTCTTGATCCCTGTCTCTTGTACAATGTCATGAACTTCCGTCCATAGTTCATCAGGCACTCTATCTATCAGATCTAGTCCCTTAAATCTATTTCTCACTTCCACTGTTAGGTCATACCTGAATGATCTAGTGGTTTTCCCTACTTTCTTCAATTTAAGTCTGAATTTGGCAATAAGGAGTTCATGATGTGAGCCACAGTCAGCTCCCAGTCTTGTTTTTGCTGACTGTATAGAGTTTCTCCATCTTTGGCTGCAAAGAATGTAATCAATCTGATTTCAGTATTGACCATCTGTTGATGTCCATGGGTAGAGTCTTCTCTTGTGTTGTTGGAAGAGGGTGTTTGCTATGACCAGTGCGTTCTCTTGACAAAACTCTATTTGCCTTTGCCCTGCTTCTTTCCGTATTCCAAGGCCAAATTTGCCTGTTACTCCAGGTGTTTCTTGACTTCCTACTTTTGCATTCCAGTGCATAGCAATGCAATAGATCTATACGTTAATTCTGTACCCTGTAGTTTTACTGAATTCATTTATTAGTTCTAATAGTTTTTTGATGGCATCTCTGGGGTTTTCTGTGGTATCATGCCATTTGAAAATAGTGACTGTTATAGTTCTTCCCTTCCAATCTGGATGTATATTGTTGTTGTTCAGTTACTAAGTCATGTCCAACTCTTTCCATCCCCATGGACTGCAGCATGCCAGACTTCTCTGTCATTCACTATCTCCCGGAGTTTGCTCAAACTCATGTTCATTGAGTTGGTGATACCACCCAACCATTTCATCTTCTGTCAGCACCTTCTCCTCCTGCCCTCAATCTTTCCCAGCATCAGGGTCTTTTCCAATGAGTTGGCTTTTTGCATTAGGTGGCTAAAGTACTGGAGCTTCAACTTCAGTATCAGTCTTTCCAATGAATACTCAGGGTTGATTTCCTTCAGAAAATTATTTCTTTTTAATTGCTATGGCTAGGACTTCCAGTACTATGATGAATAAAAGTGGTGAGAGCAGGCATTTTTGTCTTACTTGTAGTCTTAGAGAAAAAAGCTTTTAGCTTTTCATCATTGAGTATGATGTTAGCTATGGGTTTATAAAAATGGCCTTTAACATATAAGTGAAGGGGATTAAGGGATATGAACTACCAGTTATAATACTATAGTTTGTAATCTATAAAAATATATAGTCACTACATTGTACACCTTAAACTAATAAAATATTGTAAGATAACTGTACTTCAACCAATCAATCAATCAGCCTTACTGCCACTGGACACTTATGGATATCCTCTGACACACACTTGTCCTATTCCTTCACCGCGCCAATCAAATCTCTACCATTGTGTCCAATATCTAATTTTTTTCCACCACCTCAGTTATATCTCAAAAAAAAAACCTCTTACACATTCAAAATTATGCTTCTTATTATATCTCATATAACTTTTGCAATAGCTTCATAATTGTCATACCATCTTAATCATTATACAGGTAATTTCCAAAAATAGAGTATACACATGCTCAATCCATCTCCCAGGCTCCAATTCCTTTATTTCTTACTACTGCTTACAGTTCTGATAATATATTCAAATGCAATGTGCATTCTCTCTTATGCACTTGAAAAGCTCTTTGAGTTGTCATTTACTATTCTTCCCTTCTCTAAAGGAGTAGGTTAACTCTTTTACTCAATGCCATTTTTTGGCATCTAATAACACAATGAATCATTGTTTATATTTCTCTCTTTAAGAAACTTCCTGCCAGCCAAAACATTTTTCTTTTCTTTTTTCTCTGCCAAACATTTCTGGAAAAGCCATTTTCACTTAAAACGTTTGGTTTCTCACAATTCAGCTCTCCTTAATACCACTTAATCTAGTTCTACACCCAAAATTTAACTGAAATCAACCTCTTGAAAGTTACAAATTGCTTCCAAGCCAGCATTTCTCAACTGGTTTTCCATCAAATAATTAAACCCTATATAAAGTTATTTAAATTATTTTCACAATACTCTTAGGGATGGTATGTAGCTATTACTTTTTTCCATAAACTGTTCACCAGCTCCCACAGTACTGTATGATCTAATTTCTATACTAAATCCCTTATTTCATATTCTTGGTGGTGAACCTGCCTCCCTGATCAAACTTTAACTGATACAGTTACAGATTTACTTCTTTCTTATTACATCCTACCCTGATTATATAGATCCTGCTGGCTCTCCTAACTTAAGATCATACAGATTAATCTTCAGATGAATCCTTATTCTTCCCGTTCTTAGCTTCCCTATTCACTAAAGACTACTTGAGGCATTAGGACCAAAAAATTAATTCACAGGAAGCATTTGTTCATCTGAGACAACTAAACAGTTTAATAACTACATGACTTTTAATATTCTATTTTTATCATAAGCAAATGAATTCATATAAGTAAAATTAAGTCTAAAAATAAAAAGTTACCTTTGCTTAAGGTGCACAGTATACGGTTTCTCATCTATTGAAATACTATAGGATACCTGTTTCTAGAGAATCCAGAAAAACTGAGAGTAAAGACAAATGTAACAGAAGAGGTAAAATAACAATTTTATTTTGACTAATCCTTCCAAATAATGCTTTAAAAGTCTCAGACTATGTGTGATTTAAAATCTGCAATAATATATCAAAATTTTTAACATTTATTATACAATCTATTCTTACTATTTCCACAAAATTAGTCCAATATAAGGAGTCATAAAGCACTAGAAACCTATTTGTAACTGAATTTTAAACTTTTTTAAAAGAAGAGACTAAAAATAAATAAATAAATAAAAGAAGAAACTACATGCCATGTCATAACATTTATTCTATTGCATCACTGGGATATTAAGGTACTCTATTTCAGTGAAGTTTAACTTACTCAACTAAGCACAAAAGTCATTTATTTTAACCATTTTCCTGAAATGTATGCCCTATTTCCTATATTTTAAGCAGAAGATTCTTAAAATTTGGCATAGATTTTTACTCGAACTCTACTATTCTCAAGTTAAAACATGGTAGTGAGTTGCAATATCAGTTAGTCAGTGAATCTAAGAGATGAGACTTTATCTTTCAAAAAAAGAACACGTGAAAAGCAAGAATTAGAATATCATTAGAAAGAAAATTCAGTAAAAACTAAAAAGACATAAATACCAGAACATAGGATCAGTGAAAATAAGAAACAACCAGGAAACAATACAAATCTTTAAAAAAAAAATAATAAAAAGGCAAGTTGTTAAAAAGGTCTAGTAAATGGTCAAAATGGTTATATAAGATATTAATTTTAGGAGAAACTGAATGAACTTATATGGGAATTCAAGGTAGCATCTTTGCAATTTTTGTAACTCCAAAATCATGCCAAAATTTTTCAAGTTTTTTTTTTTTTAAGTAAGACCAGAAAGAAGCAAAACATGTATATGTCAGATAAAAGGCAGAAATACCAAACATAAGATCCTGATACTGAAGTAGCAGCATGTCCTAGCTTTAAAATTTTAGTCCCGGAGGAATCAACCTGCCTGACTTCAGGCTATACTACAAAGCTGCAGTCATCAAGACAGTATGGTACTAGCACAAAGACAGAAATATAGATCAATGGAACAAAATAGAAAGCCCAGAGATAAATCCACACACCTATGGACACCTTGTCTTTGACAAAGGGGGCAAGAATATACAATGGAGAAAAAACAATCTCTTTAACAAGTGGTGCTGGGAAAACTGATCAACCACTTGTAAAAGAATGAAACTAGAACACTTTCTAACAGCATACACAAAAATAAACTCAAAATGGATTAAAGATCTAAACATAAAACCAGAAACTATAAAACTCCTAGAGGAGAATATAGGCAAAACACTTCCTGACATAAATCCCAGGAGGATCCTCTATGACCCACCTCTCAGAGTAATGGAAATAAAAGCAAAAATAAACAAATGGGACCTAATTAAACTTAAAAGCTTTTGGACAACAAAGGAAACTATAAGCAAGGTGAAAAGACAGCCTTCAGAATGGGAGAAAATAATAGCAAATGAAGCAACTGACAAACAACTAATCTCAAAAATATATAAGCAACTCCTACAGCTCAATTCCAGAAAAATAAACGATCCAATCAAAAAATGGGCCAAAGAACTAAATAGACATTTCTCCAAAGAAGACATACAGATGGCTAACAAACACATGAAAAGATGCCCAACATCACTCATTATCAGAGAAATGCAAATCAAAACCACAATGAGGTACCATCTCACGCCAGTCAGAATGGCTGCTATCCAAAAGTCTATAAACAATAAATGATGCAGAGGGTATGGGGAAAAGGGAACCCTCTTACACTACTGGTGGGAATGCAAACTAGTACAGCCACTATGGAGAACAGTGTGGAGATTCCTTTAAAAACTGGAAATAGAACTGCCTTATGACCCAGCAATCCCACTGCTGGGCATACACACCAAGGAAACCAGAATTGAAAGAGATACATGTACCCCAATGTTCATCACAGCACTGTTTATAATAGCCAGGACATGGAAGCAACCTAGATGTTGATCAGCAGATGAATGGATACAAAAGCTGTGGTACATATACACAATGGAGTATTACTCAGCCATTAAAAAGAGTACATTTGAAACAGTTCTAATGAGGTGGATGAAACTGAAGCCTATTATACAGTGTGAAGTAAGCCAGAAAGAAAAACACCAATACAGTATACTAACACATATATATGGAATTTAGAAAGATGGTAACGATAACCCTGTATGCGAGACAGCAAAAGAGACACAGATGTATAGAATAGTCTTTTGGACTCTATGGGAGATGGAGGGGGTAGGACGATTTAGGGGAACGGCACTGAAACATGAATAATATCATATAAGAAATGAATCTCCAGTCCAGGTTCAATACAGGATGCTTGGGGCCGGTGCACTGGGATGACTCGGAGGCATGGTACAGGGAGGGAGGTGGGAGGGGGGTTCAGGATGGGGAACACATGGCGGATTCATGTTGATGTGTGACAGAACCAATACAATATTGTAAAGTAAAAAAAATTTTTAATTAAAAAAAATTTTTTTAAAAACTGGATTATGGTAATGTTTACATAATTCACATACTAATAATCACTGAGTTATACACTTACAATGGGTGAATTCTGTGGTGTCTAAATTATACCTCATTAAAACTGTTAAAAATAAAGTGTTATCAAAAGATTGGCCACTGGACTTCTCTGGGGCTCCAGTGGTCAGGAATCTGCCTGCCAATGCAGGGGACTCAAGTTCGACCCCTGGTCGGGAGGATCCTACATGCCACAGAACAGCATGTTCCACAACTACTGAGCCACACTCTAGAGTCCATAAGCCACAACTACTGAGCCTAAGTACCTCAACTACTGAAGCTTCTAGAGCCTGGGCTCCACAACAAGAAAAGCCACTGCAATGAGAAGCCCATGTATCACAACAAAGAGTAGCCCTTGCTTGCCACAACTAGAGAAAGTCCATACACAGCAACAAAGACCCAGCACACTCAAAAATAGTTAACTGATCAAATTTTTTTAAAAAAAGATCAGTCACTTGTAAGCAAGGCATGCTGTTTTGTATTTTTTTTTTAATCTCCTAAGGCTCTTAGCATATAGGTATGCACACAAGTCCAGAGAAATATCTGTTAAATAAATCAATAAGTAGGATAAACTATCATCTTTCCAATAAAAATAACAGAATAATCAGTTTATACTCTGAAAACTGGTAAATGCAAAGGTAGAGATTAAGAAAGAAGATTATACTTAAGACAGATTCTCCTTAGCAATTTTGGAGAAAATTATTCTCTTCATCTGAATCATCTAGATACCACTCAGATAAGACTAATTCTTTTATATTGTATTCTCTCTTTGAACTTTTAAAAATTATTTTACCATGAGTTAATGACAAATTCTAGAAAAATTAGAACATTCTGATTTATATATTTGCTTTTACCATCAAAACTTTAAATTCCTTATCAGTAGTGATATTGGCTATTTATACTCTAATGAAATTTATGTACTTCACTGCTATGCAATAAAAATAAGAAATTTCATATAACAGCATTAACTATGGAAAATCTCTTACATTTTCTACTTCTGAATTCTCACTTTCACTTGTATTTGCTTGGACTTTCTCTGGAAGTATGATTTGTAGAAATGAATTTTGAAAATCTGGAGAAAGAAATAAACAGTTAATAACTGCATCCTAAACTTGACTAAATATTTGTGCATGTTCTTTTATATAAGACTTGCTTCTGCAAATATGAGTTATCACCTGTGTACTCCAATAAAAATATTGAAAACAATTTAAAAACAGGTAAGAGGAACTTTCCTGGTAGTCCAGTGGCTAAGACTCCATGCTCCCAATACAGCAGGCCTGAGTCTGATCCCTGGTCAGGGAACTAGATCCCACATGCCTCAACTAAAGACCCTGCTGCTACTGCTAAGTCGCTTCAGTCATGTTCGACTCTGTGTGACCCCACAGACGGCAGCCCACCGGGCTCCTCTGTCCCCAGGATTCTCCAAGCAAGAGTACTGGAGTGGTTGCCACTGCCTTCTCCAAAAGACCCTGCATGCCACAACAAAGATCGAAGAACTCATGTGCTGCAACTAAGACTCAGTGCAGACAAATAAATAAATACTACAAACAGATAATATTACTACCTAAATAAAATTAAATCTATTATATAAAACAGGTTATAAATATTCTAAAAAAAGAGGAAAAAAGAACATTCAAATACAAGGCATCCAGAAAATAAGTGAAAAATCACAGATTTTTATGGTGAAAAACATTTACCAAAAAAAAAGGTGGGAAATTGGTAAAGTGCTATCACCAGCTAAGAGGTCTCAACAATTTTCTTGATAAGCTAAAGATGAAAGTGTGATAGTTGTTGAGAAATTCTAGAAAAACTCTAAAAAATTTCAGAAATCAGATGTGACAGATACAACAGAAAGTACTGTCTCCCATGGATATACTTAGGAACTAACTCTAGACTTAGCCAAGTAACTTACTTTGGCCAATTAGACAATAAGAAATGTAAAACAAACAAACCTGAAAAGAGCTTATGCACTGTGGCTTGCCCTCCTACTGCCTTCGAATCCTGAAATTGCATGTAAACAAGCCTGAGCAAGCTAACAGGAGGGTGGGGGACTATGTGAAAGGGGCCAAGGCACCCTAGCTGAACACATTCCAACAGAGAGACCAGTGTGTGAGACCATCCTACACTATTCAGCTGCCAACCAACTCAGGAGCTGACAACAGCTGCAGGAAAGAGTACAAATGACCTGCAGATTAGCTAAACTAGTCCAAACCAGAACAACAGTACCACTAACCCACAGAATCATGGGTTATGACAGAATATGTCATAGGTTCATGACAGAATAGCGATTGCTGAAGGTGAGGTTAAATAGGACTCACTGAGAAGACGGCATTTGGACAAAGACCTGAAGAAGGTGAGGAGGGGAACAAATGAATATCTTGGCAGAACACTCCAGGAAGAAAAAATATCAAGTATTTAAGACTCTTGGAAGGAAATGCTTGGTGTGTTTGAAAAGCCATAAGGAAACAACTGTGGCTAAAATAGCATGAGCAATGAGGAAAAGATTGAGATGAGGTCAGAGAGGAGGGAAACAAGCTGTTGAGATCCTACAGGGCAAAATAGGTCAGAGTTAGGGCTTTAATTTTTATTCTTGGAGACATAAGAAACCACTGGAAGATTTTGAGCAGAGAGACATGATCTTTGATTTTAACTGAAGGATGATATATTAATTATCTATTGCTGCATAACAAATTATCCCCAAATATAGCAGCTTAAAACAATAAACACTTATTAATCCCTACGGCCCTTTGGTCAGGCATCTGGGCAAAGCTTAACTGAATGCCTCTGGTTCAGTGTCTCTAGCAAAACTGCAATCAAAGTGTCAGCCAGGGCTGCAACAATTTCAAGGCTTGACTAGGACAGGATCCACTTCAAAGCTCATGCACTTAGCTGATGACAGGCATTGGGTCTTTCCAGGCTGTTCATGAGAAATCTCAAAAGACCTCTCTATAAGGATACTCACAATATGACAACTTACTTCCCCCAGAATAAGGGATCAGAAAAAGAGATTGAAAGTGAGCACCCAGGAAAAAGACACGGTCATCCTATATTCTAATCTCAGAAAAGACATCCATTGACCACATTTTATTCACTGGAAACAAATCATAAAACATAGTTTACATTTAAGAGGAGGGGATTACACAAGGGCATGAGTCCCAGGATGTGAGAAACATTGGAAATCATCTCATAGGCTGCCTAAAGAGTGCAAGAGAAGAAATATAAATTCGGAATTATCAGTTATCAACATGGTACTAAAAACCAGACACTAAATAAAATGGAGTAGGGAGGAGCCAACTCAATGAGTGTATATTTTGGATGCTGATTCAAGCAATGTGTGGACATTGTTTCTTGGTGATTACAAACTGTAAGGAAAATTATTACACTCATGAAACAATTGAAAATTTGGACACAGACTGAAAACTGGATGATATAAGAAACTGTCATTAATTTCTAAGCCATGATCATGATACTGTGGTTATATTTCAAAATTATATTTTGTCATTTAGATATATATACTTAAATATTTAGATAATAAAATGATAGAATATTTATAATTTGCCTAATAGAGGAAGTGGTAGGGAACATAAAACTGAAGCAGAATTAGCCAAGAGTCAATAATTGTTGAACCTGTTCTTAGATATGACACTAAAACCATAAGCAACAAAAGAAAAATATATATATACACATATATTAGGTCCTATCATCATAACTTAAAACTTTTGTGAGTCATGCAACATTCACAAGACAGTGAAGACAAACTATAGCATGAGAAAAAAATATCTGCAAATCACTTGACTGAAGGTCTAGTATCCAGAATATAAGAGGAACTCCTAAATCAACAGCAAAATGAAAAACCTAATTTTTTTAAATGGGCAAAGAACTTGTGAATACTCATTTCTCCAAAAAAGATATACAAATGCCCAATACATATTAAAAGATGTTCAATGGCACTAGTCATTCAGTTAAGTTAAGTTCAGTCGCTCAGTCGTGTCTGACTCTTTCCAATCCCATGAATTGCAGCACACCATGCCTCTCTGTCCATAATCAACTCCGGAAGTTCCCCAAACTCATGTCCGTCAAGTCAGTGATGCCATCCAGCCATCTCATCCTCTGTCGTCCCCTTCTCCTCCTGCCCCCAATCCCTCCAAGCATCAGAGTCTTTTCCAATCAGTCAACTCTTCACATCAGGTGGCCAAAGTATTGGAGTTTCAGCTTTGGCATCAGTCCTTCCAAAGAACACCCAGGACTGATGTCCTTTAGAAAGGACTGGTTGGACCTCCTTGCAGTCCAAGGGACTCTCAAGAGTCTTCTCCAACACCACAGTTCAAAATCATCAATTCTTCGGCACTCAGCTTTCTTCACAGTCCAACTCACATCCATACATGACCACTGGGAAAAGCATACCCTTGACTAGAAGAAACTTTGTTGGCAAAGTAATGTCTCTGCTTTTTAATATGCTATCTAGGCTGGTCATAACTTTCCTTCCAAGGAGTAAGTGTCTTTTAATTTTATGGCTTCAGTCACCATCTGCAGTGATTTTGGAGCCCCAAAAAATAATGTCACCCACTGTTTCCCCATCTATTTCCCATGAAATGATGGGACCAGATGCCATGACCTTCGTTTTCTGAATGTTGAGCTTTAAAGCCAACTTTTTCACTCTCCACTTTCACTTCCATCAACAGGCTTTTTAGTTCCTCTTCACTTTCTGCCATAAGGGTGGTGTCATCTGCATATCTGAGGTTATTGATATTTCTCCCGGCAATCTTGATTCCAGCTTGTGTTTCTTCCAGTCCAGCGTTTCTCATAATGTACTCTGCATATAAGTTAAATAAACAGGGTGACAATATACAGCCTTGATGTACTCCTTTTCCTATTTGGAACCAGTCTGTTGTTCCATGTCCAGTTCTAACTGTTGCTTCCTGACCTGCATACAAATTTCTCAAGAGGCAGATCAGGTGGTCTGGTATTCTCATCTCTTTCAGAATTTTCCACAGTTTATTGTGATCCACACAGTCAAAGGCTTTAGCATAGTCAATAAAGCAGAAATACATGTTTTAATGGAACTCTCTTTTGCTTTTTTGATGATCCAGTGGATGTTGGCAATTTGATCTCTGGTCCCTCTGCCTTTCCTAAAATCAGCTTGAACATCTGGAAGTTTACGGTTCATGTATTGCTGAAGCCTGGCTTGGAGAATTTTGAGCATTACTTTACTAGTGTGTGAGACGAGTACAATTGTGTGGTAGTTTGAGCATTCTTTGGCATTGCCTTTCTTTGGGATTGGAATGAAAACTGACCTTTTCCAGTCCTGTGGCCACTGCTGAGTTTTCCAAATTTGCTGGCATATTGAGTGCAGCACTTCTACAGCATCATCTTCCAGGATTTGAAATAGCTCAACTGGAATTCCATCACCTCTACTAGCTTTGTTCATAGTGATGCTTTCTAAGGCCCACTTGACTTCACATTCCAGGATATCTGCCTCTAGGTGAGTGATCACACCATCGTGACTCTCTGAGTCGTGAAGATTTTTTTTGTACAGTTCTTCTGTGTCTTCTTGCCACCTCTTTTAATATCTTCTGCTTCCTACTTTCTTCTGTCCTTTATCGAGCCCATCTTTGCATTAAATGTTCCTTTGGTATGTCTAATTTTCTTGAAGAGATCTCTAGTCTTTCCCATTCTGTTGTTTTCCTCTATTTCTTTGCATTGATCACTGAGGAAGGCTTGATTATCTCTCCTTGCTATTCTTTGGAACTCTGCATTCAGATGCTTATATCTTTCCTTTTCTCCTTTGCTTTTCTCTTCTCTTCTTTTCACAGCTATGTAAGGCCTCCCCGGACAGCCATTTTGCTTTTCTGCATTTCTTTTCCATGGGGATGGTCTTGATCCCTGTCTCCTGTACAGTGTCATGAACCTCCATCCATAGTTCATCAGGCACTCTATCTATCAGATCTAGTCCGTTAAATCTATTTCTCACTTCCACTGTATAATCATAAGGGATTTGATTTAGGTCATACCTGAATGGTCTAGTGGTTTACCCTAATTTCTTCAATTTAAGTCTGAATTTGGCAATAAGGAGTTCATCAGTCAGTTCAGTTCAGTTCAGTCAGTCGTGTCCGACTCTTCATGACCCCATGAATCGCAGCACGCCAGGCCTCCCTGTCCATCACCAACTCCCGCAGTTCACTCAGACTCACATCCATCAAGTCAGTGATGCCATCCAGCCATCTCATCCTCTGTCGTCCCCTTCTCCTCCTGCCCCCAATCCCTCCCAGCATCAGAGTCTTTTCCAATGAGTCAACTCTTCACATCAGGTGGCCAAAGTACTGGAGTTTCAGCTTCAACATCATTCCTTCCAAAGAAATCCTAGGGCTGATCTCCTTCACAATGTACTGGCTGGATCTCCTTGCAGTGCAAGGGACCCGAAAGAGTCTTCTCCAACACCACAGTTCAAAAGCATCAATTCTTCGGCACTCAGCTTTCTTCACGGTCCAACTCTCACATCCATACATGACCACAGGAAAAACCATAGCCTTGACTAGACGGACCTTTGTTGGCAAAGTAATGTCTCTGTTTTTGAATATGCTATCTAGGTTGGTCATAACTTTTCTTCCAAGGAGTAAGGGTCTTTTAATTTCATGGCTGCAATTACCATCTGCAGTGATTTTGGAGCCCAAAAAAATAAAGTCTGACACCCTTTAGAATCAGTAAAAAATAGAAATCAGAGAGCTGAAGAATACAATAACGGAATTGAAATTTTCAATAGAGGGATTCAAGAGCAGACTAGATCAAGTGAAAGAAAGGATCAGAAAACCTGTAGACAGATCAAGAGAATTCATCTAATCAGAGGAGCAAAATATTTTTTACGAATGAAAGAAAGAATGAAATGAATGAAAAAGAGTGAAGACAGATTCATGGATATATGGGACACAATCAAGTAGAGCAGTATACACATCATAGAAGTCATAGAAGGAAAATAAATCAGGGTGGAGGGCAGAACTTATTCAAAGAGGTAATGACTGAAAATTTCTCTCACCTGGGGTAAAAAAATTAACATCTAAATCTAGAAAGCCAAAAAAGGAATTCAAAGAGAATTACACTGACATACATTGTAAACTGCCCAAAAGTAGAGACAAAGAGAGACTCTCAAGAAAGCAGCAAGAGAAACACAAAATATTATGTACAAGCAGACTCCCATAAGACTATCAGTGGATTTTTCAGTGAAACCTTGCAGACCAGAATGGAGTGGGATAATACATTCAATATATAGTACTGAAAGAAAAAAATTCCACCTAAAAATACCATGCCCAGCAAAGCTGTCCTTCAGAATTGAAGGAGAGATAAACAATTTCACAAAAGTTAAAGGAGAATGGCCTCACAAGAAATGTTACAGTTCTCTGTACTGAAACAAAAGCACATTAATTAGTAACAGAAAACTATATAAAAGTATAAAACCTAAGGTAAAGCCGGGAAAAAAGAGAATCTATAAAAATAAAGTGAAAACTGAATACAGATGTTTTAATCAGCTTCTACTTAAAACAGCAAATACGCAATATCAGTGAAAAAGGGTTACAATGGTAAATTTTATGTTACATATATTTTATCACAATTTTTAATTACTTGTTTAATGGGTATAGGGCTTCAGTTTTGCAAAATGAAAAGGCTCCCAGAAAGATGTTATAGAACAATGTGAATATACTCACCACTGCTGAACTATACACTTAAAAATGGTTAAGACAGCAAATTTGCAGCATAAAAGGTTAATATACAAATGTCATTCACTTTCTATATACCAGAAATGAGCACTAGAATTTGACATTTAAAACACAATGTCATGTACATTAGCATCCCCAAAAGTTAAATAAATACTTAGCTATAAATCTAATGAAATATGAGTAAGATCTCTATGAGGAAAACTACAAAACTTTGATGACAAATAGCAAACAAAAAGTTCAAAATGTCAATCTTTCCCCAACTTGTTCTATAGATTCAGTGCAATCCCAATCAAAACCCCACCACGATATTTTGTGGTTATCAATAAACTGACTCTAAAATTTATGAGGCAAAAGATCCCAAAAAACAAACTCAATACTGAAGAAGAAGAAAATCAAACAACTGTCACTATGTGACTTAAAGACTTATAGTAAAGCTCCAGTAATCAAGGTAGTGTAATTTTGGCAAGAGAACACACAAAAAGGTCAAACAGAACAGAGATCCCAGAAAAGTACCTATATAAATACAATCAATTGATCTCTGACATAGGAAAAGACAACATAATGGAGCAAAGATAGTCTTAAAAAAATACTATAACAAATGGATTTCAAAATGCAAAACAAATAATCTAGACACAGGCTTTAACACCTGAAATGAATCATAGATCTAAATGTAAAATGCAAAATTATAAAACTCCTTAATGTAAGAGTGAACCTAGATGATCATTGGTAAGGCAACGACTTCTTAGATATAACACCAAAGACATGATGCATGAGAAAATAATTGATAAACTGGACTTCATTAAAATTAAAAACTTTTGCTCTGTGAAAGACACCATCAAGAGAATGAGAAGTTACAAACTAGGAGAAAAACATCTTCAAAAGTCACACCTGATAAAAAACTGTTATCCAAAATATACAGATCAGATCAGTCACTCAGTCGTGTCCAACTCTTTGCGACCCCATGAATTGCAGCACACCAGGCCTCCCTGTCCATCACCAACTCCCGGCGTTCACTCAGACTCACGTCCATTGAGTCAGTGATGCCATCCAGCCATCTCATCCTCTGTCATCCCCTTCTCCTCTTGCCCCCAATCCCTCCCAGCATCAGAGTCTTTTCCAATGAGTCAACTCTTCACATCAGGTGGCCAAAGTACTGGAGTTTCAGCTTCAGCATCATTCCTTCCAAAGAAATCCCAGGGCTGATCTCCTTCAAATGGACCAGTTGGATCTCCTTGCAGTCCAAGGGACTCTCAAGAGTATTCTCCAACACCACAGTTCAAAAGCATCAATTTTTCAGCGCTCAGCCTTCTTCACAGTCCAACTCTCACATCCATACATGACCACAGGAAAAACCATAGCCTTGACTAGACGAACCTTTGTTGGCAGAGTAATGTCTCTGTTTTTGAATATGCTATCTAGGTTGGTCATAACTTTCCTTCCAAGGAGTAAGCGTCTTTTAATTTCATGGCTGCAGTCACCATCTGCAGTGATTTTGGAGCCCAGAAAAATACAAGGATCTCTTAAAGCTCAACAGTAATTAAAAAAAAAAAAAAAACTTTAAAATGGGCAAAATACTTGGACACCTCATCAAAGAAGATATATAGATGGTAAATAAGAAGAAGAGTAATGTTCTACATCATATGTCACTAGAGACTATGACATTATATAGTCATAGAGATTATGACCATTCTATACCTATTAGAATGGCAAACTGAAGAACAATGACAACACAAAATGCTGGCAAAGATGTGAGAAGGAACTTTCATTCACTGCTGATGAGACTATAAAATAGCATAGCCACTTTGGAGGATAGTTTACAAAACTAAATATATTCTTATTATATGATCCAGCAAAAGCACTCCTTGGTATTTACCCAAAAGGAGTTGAAATCTTATGTCCAAACAAAAACTTGTACACAGATATTTATAGTAGCTTCATTATTTACTATCAAATCTTAAAAGCAACCAAGATGTCTTTTAGTAGGTAAATGGATAAATATACTGGTATATACAGACAATGGAATATCACTCAGTGTTACAAAGAAATAAGCTATAGAGCCCTAGGAAGACATGAAAGAACAATAAATGCATATTACTAAGTGAAAGAAGTCAATCTGAAAGGGCAACAAACTGTAAGATTTCAACCATATGACATTATGGAAAAGGTAAAACTCTTGGAAATAGTAAAAAGATCAGTGGTTGTCAGGACTTAAGAGGGAAGGGAGAGCTGAATCAGAGAAACACGGGATTTTTAGGGGAGAGAAACTACTCTGGTGGATACATGTCATTATATATATGTCAAATTCCATAGAATATACATCAAAAGTGAACCCTAAGGTAAACTGTAGATATGGGGTGATAATGATGTGTCAGTGTGGGATCATAAATTGTAACAAATATACGACTGCGGTTGCAGGATGTCTACAGCGGAGACTACACGTGGGGACAGGGAGTATATAGGAAATTTCTGTACCTTTCAGTTTTGCTATGGACCTAAAACACTCTAAAAATAAAGTTCATTCATTTTTTTAAATGGTTGAAGATGGCAAATTTTATGTTTTTTATATTTTATTACAATTTAAAATAATTTAAAAACAAAGATAATACATTTTTTAATGGGTAAAATATCCACTAAAGTTCAAAATAGACCAGTGGATCTTAACATATTAAGAAAAGTTCATTCCACGTTGTAACTAACCTTTACCATTTATCAAGTGTGTATTTGGTATAGCAGCCAAAGGGGAATACTGGTAACTACCTGAAAAGGCTCATAAAATACTTCTCCCTTTCCCAACCACATATACTTCAAATATGCAGAAGTAGATCTGAGAATCTAGCTGTCATCTATTAAACCAAAACTTTTAAGCAGATTCACAACACCACTCTAAATTCTTTGTTTTGGAAAACAGAGTTTTCATTTTTAAATGTGTTACTTACATTAACACATAATAGGTCTATTACTGTCACTGAGCAGGACCCTATGAGTCTTCCCAGGACAGTCTTCCTTTCCATGTCTTCTGCCTACCTCTTGTCTACAGAAAAACTGTAGCCAAAGAAGAAATTTAATCGGGGGGGGGGGGGGGGGGGTGGAAATACAAAAGCAAAGTAGTCAAGCAAGAAAAAATAATAATAGTTCGGCCATTAAAAACGGTCAAGGACCTTCAGTTCCTCTTCAAGAGCTAGAGATAATATTCTGAGCTGTAGATAATATCCTTTGAGTGGTTTTGTAGCTCCTGAAACTCCCACCACGGGAGAAGTCAACATGATGACCAGAGTGTAGACATGACATAAGCGGCTCCATCTTGCACAATTCCAAAAACTGACATTTTTTTGTATATGTATACATTTTCTGTATACATTTTTTGCAGGACAAACTATTATTGTACAGACGGCAAGTTATTTTACTGGAGCAGATGATATCTGAGGAAGACCAGTTTTTTGGAGTCTGAGTTCATGAAGTTTTTGGAGTGCTTTTGAGTGCAAGAAATTTTGAGGTAGTGTGTAACAGAACTACAAAAAGGGGAGGCCCCCAGTTCAGATTTAGAGTCAGGGCATCAGAGATTTGTCCTTGAGCTTATTAAAATCACCTTCCTCTCTCAGGAGTCCCTTCTCTATTACTACGCAGCGCCTAAAAACAGCCCGGTTCCCTGGTGGGCAAAAGAAACCAAAAACGAGGAAAGGGACTTAAGTGTCCAGGTGCCGCGCAGTGTGACCCAAGCAGGTTACGCCTGTAAAGAAGGAAAAGAAAAACCTTCTCACTCCCCACACCGGAGTCACAGGGCATCCATGGGCTTACCGGGTCTTGACGTTAGCAAGCCACGAAGACCCGCTAGCAATATCATTAAGCGGATCATAGCGTGACTTCTGGGCTTTTTTTTTTTGAGAGGACACTAAACCCTTCGACCGTTGGCCTTCGGTGAGCCGCGTTCTCGCGAGACTACCTACGCAACAGCTGGGTACTCAGCGCCCCGCCCACCAGTCGCCCGAGGGGCGCGCCGGCTCTCCAGTCCTTGCGTTCTGGCCTCTGTTGCGCTCTTTGGCGGACAGCCCGCCCTTCTCGACGGCCCGATGCCCCTACCCCCAACCCCAGTTATCTGAAGGTTCCAGATCACCCCAGCCCTCTCCGTCGCGGTCATCGTCCTCCCACAAACCTTTTGCTTCTTGTGGATGGACCTAAAAGGACTAACATATTTATTGTCCGCTGTTTTGTTATCAGACACGACTTGCTGGATAAAAAGGATATAAAACTGTGCGCGCACACACACGAGTTACGCATTCATATTTACTAAAATCGGGGTTTTTTAATTTTAAGAAGGGCAGATTAAAAAAAAGAATTCCAAAAAAAGGGGGAAGTGACTAGGTTTTGGTATCGTCACAAAGCATCTGCCATGACACTTTCTATATCCACTGCCCAAATACACCTTGTAACCAGGCTGCGTCTACTTTCCATGTGGTTCACAGACCATTGGCTAAAATTCATATAATGGCCTGCCCTTGTTGAGTTAACTTCTGGATACAATGAATACTCAGGTAATGAAAGAGATGGACAAGATTCCTGCCCATAATTTCAGTACATATGTTCCAGTAGAAAATTCTACCCACATTCCACAACAGAGTATTCAAAATTTTCTAAATTTGTAGCTCGGGCTGCTGCCTCTTTTCCTCTCATCCCCTATGCTAGGACCACTTACGACTTCAGATCTTTCCTGAATGAAAATTGCCTTCTTACTTTGGACTGCAAGACCTCCTCCCTCCCAGACTCACTACCCAATCTCTACCTCTATGCACTATCTTTTAATTCTTTTCAAATCCCAAAGAACAAGTTGTCTCTCACATCAATTAACAGAATGGCAGGTACACAAACGAAAAGCTCCGGTGGTAACAGAAAATTCACTTGGAAAAACCCCACATGTAAACTCACAGTGGAAATGCGATTTTATGGACGCAAAGGCTTTCAACAAGGTTATTTCAGCCTGAAAAAGAACAGAATGAGCAGAAACATGGCAATAAAATCAGTTGGCCTCTCTATATGCATGGGGAGATTGGTTCCAGCACCCCCGGTGGATACCAAAATGCCCAGATGCTCAAGTCCCAAAATTGGCCCTCTGGTTTCCATCTCTGAAGATTCAACCAACCATGGATACTGAACTGGTTTGCCACTTGCGGTTAGTTGAATCCACGGATGCGAGCCTGCAGATACAGAGTGTCACAGTATTTTTATTGGGAATAAAAAAAATCACTGGTAAGTGAATCTGTGCAGTTCAAACCCACGTGGTTCAAGGGTCAACAGTAAACACTAACTTGCACCTCAACAGAAACAACCAATGCTATACAAACACTTCTTTTTGGGTGTCAGTTCAGTTCAGTCGCTCAGTCGTGTCCGACTCTTTGCGACCCCATGAATTGCAGCACGCCAGGCCTCCCTGTCCATCACCAACTCCCGCAGTTCACCCAAACTCATGTCCATCGAGTCGGTGATGCCATCCAGCCATCTCATCCTCTGTCGTCCCCTTCTCCTCCTGCCCCCAATCCCTCCCAGCATCAGAGTCTTTTCCAATGAGTCAACTCTTCACATCAGGTGGCCAAAGTACTGGAGTTTCAGCTTCAACATCATTCCTTCCAAAGAAATCCCAGGGCTGATCTCCTTCAGAATGGACTGGTTGGATCTCCTTGCAGTCCAAGGGACTCTCAAGAGTCTTCTCCAACACCACACTTCAAAAGCATCAATTCTTTGGCGCTCAGCTTTCTTCACAGTCCAACTCTCACATCCATACATGACCACAGGAAAAACCATAGCCTGGACTAGACGGACCTTTGTTGGCAAAGTAATGTCTCTGTTTTTGAATATGCTGTCGAGGTTGGTCGTAACTTTCCTTCCAAGGAGTAAGCGTCTTTTAATTTCATGGCTGCAATCACCATCTACAGTGATTTTGGAGCCTAGAAAAATAAAGTCTGACACTGTTTCCCCATCTATTTCCCATGAAGCAATGGGACCAGATGCCATGATCTTAGTTTTTGGGTGTAGTTGAGCCAAAAGCTGGTTTCACCTCGCTTCACAGTATTAGAACTGTTATACTAAATGCTTTGACTTGTTAATTGGTGCTAAATATTTTGAATGAATTTTCAGTATCCCATTTGTTTTCCCCTCCTTACTCTTTCCTGTTTAAATCTTTTAAAAAGCAGACTTTATTCTTATTTATGTATATGGCTCTCTCTATAATGGAAGGCATGTCCTATCCAGAATTTATATGTCACATGATCTAATATGGTACCTGCAAGATAGTAGTTTCAGTAAACATTTATAGACTTTTATAAAATCTGTTCTGTGCTTAAGAAAACCTGGATTGTGCTTAACTATATAGTTAGTCGGAGAATGCAAATGGCAGCCCACTCCAGTATTCTTGCCTGGCAAATCCCATGGACTGAGGAGCCTGGTAGGCTGCAGTCCATTGGGTCACTAAGAGTCGGACACGACTGAGCGACTTCACTTTTACTTTTCACTTTCATGCATTGGAGAAGGAAATGGCAACCCACTCCAGTGTTCTTGCCTGAAGAATCTCAGGGACAGCGGACCCTGGTGGGCTGCCGTCTATGGGGTTGCACAGAGTCGGACACGACTGAAGCGACTTAGCAGCATATAGTTAGTAGACCCAGGCATTTGCCTGACAGAAAGGGAAAATGTAGTATCTTGAACAACATAATAAGTCTGTGAACATAGCCATACAGTGACACCAAACTTACATATAATTTATCCTTGATTATTAAAACATCTTTAGCAGATGGCAAAGAATACCTTTAATATTTTCAAATTTTGAAGTGGCATCTATGACCAAGAAATTTTACAACTTTTAAAATAACAATCCAAGATAAATCAAGGACAAACCTACATGGAAAAAAAAAGCATATAAAATATGTAAAAATGCATATAAAAGCAAAAGAAGTTCAGGCTGATCAAATAATCTTTTAGAATAGCTTATTCCCTCATGGTCCAGCAATTAAGATTGCATGCTTCCCCTGCAGGGGGCATGGGTTCGATCCCTGGTCAGAGGGCTAAGATTCTACCTGACCTGTGGTGCAGCCAGAAAAAAAAAAACAATCCTAAACATTCAAAGATCCAAGGAATTACTTAATCCTGAGAAAGTTTTAAGTTGCAGTGTTAATATTTACTAACTGTAAAATTTCAGTGATATGAACTACAATGGCAAAATTTGTGGAACTATATCAGTGACAAACACAAAACATTTTAGTTGTATATTAATTCATTCAGAGATTAAATTGAAGACTATTTGGGATTGTTTACAATTTTATTATATATCTGATTGTTAACATAAAGTACCATCTTCAGAGGACTAAGATATGTGTCTTCTTCAAAACCAATCTGTTTTTCAAGGCTTTTTCAAACCAAAAGCCTTTGTTCACAATTTGCCAGAAGTCTTGAAAATTAGTGAGATAGTATCTATAAACATTTGACTAGTAGTTTTATCTAAAACTAGTATGTTTTAATGAATAAGGTTATAAATAGCTGAGTATTTAAGAAGTTAATGGACAACACAAATCAGAATTTCAAGTATTTTATTTATTGTAAATCTTATGTTTGTATGTATATATATATATACACAAACCAAAAATTTTTTAAAAAACTAAAGAAATTCAGTTAATAAACTTATTAATAAACTTTATTATGAAAGGTTGTGAAAAAATTTTAGGTGCTTAAATTTTCATCATTCATACCATTTCTTCCATAGTAAAAATTCACTTTTTATCACAGCTGAGACAACAATTCGCAGATACCACTAGTTTTCTTGCACTTATCTAAAAACACTTCTCTTTATTTCTCCAGCCTAATTTCTTGAAAAATATTAGAATCAACAGAGACATTATCAAGCACACCTTAGTAAATGTAAACATTCAAAAGTATATTAATAGCAATCTTTGAAGTTTCAGATTTTGGACTTAAAGTGCTCATGAGATTCTCAAGTGGTTTTATGATAGCTCAATTGATTGAAGATATTATAATTGCTCCTGCTTTTTATTACAGCTATGAATCAACAGCATATCTGATTAGTTCTATTAAATACTTCGTACCTTAAAGTTTATAATTTATTTAAAATGATGCTACTGTAAAAGGATGCTGTGTTTTAACATGATTCACAATAGAAATTCTATTTTTAAATTAACTTGGCTAATATTCATTATCCATAGATAGATCCATGGAATCCATTGTCCATAGAATCCATAGAAGCATTTATCCATAGAATGTTCATAAAAATGGAAGATAACAACTGTGTGTATGTATACACATACACACTTTTAGTGTGTTTTTGTACTTTTTAAATAGTATTATGATATCTTAATTGTGTATTTTGTGCATTCTTCTGAATAGAGTATTCCTTTATTCATGTAATGAATGAGATACACAAAATTCTAATGTATGATGATTATTAGTCTGTGCAAGATTAAAAATATTAAATATTAATTGGCAGCTAATTAGTTTTCACAGGTATTAGATTATTACATGTTCAACAAGAAACTACACTAATGATAACTAAGGTCAAAATTCAGAGTTACATTTAAGCACATAATGACAAAACTTGAAACAATACAGTTAATTTGAAAATCATTATAATAACATGTTCAAAATAACATAATTCATGTCAGGTACATTAACCTCACAGATGACTGAATAAAATGTATTCAGTAATGGAAATGAAAATGTTATTCTGAATTCCCTGGCTTTACTGCATTTCTTCTATTTCTCATTTCCCACTACTCAAGTTCTGTTTTTCTGTATTAATAAAGTCTGTTTTGTGGTATTTTGTTTTTCATTCATAATTGCAGCAGGAAGAAAGGCTTTTCAAGAAAATATCAGGAAAAAAAAAAGTATTAGCTCAGTTCCCTGAAGATGTCTGCAAAATGAAAGGCTAAAAAAAAAAAATCAAGTGAGGGAACTATATAAAGGAGGTGGAGGCGGAGGAGCAGGACGAGCTGGAACTAAATTTCCCTGAAATGATTCTTTGGGCTGTGGTGGAGGTGGCCTGTGAAGAGGTAAAAAAGACAGTTAATCATATGTCTCAACTGAATGAAATAAAGCTACATTCATAACGCCATTCTTAAAACCATCACTGAATTTTGCCTGGTGAGCATCTGTTTCACAATTTATATATTCTTCTCCTGATGTTCACTTGGATTTCAGTGCATTCTTATTGCATAATAAAGATTATACTGGAGGACACTACTCAGTGTGCAATTCAATCATAATTTGAAGGACTTTTGGGGGGGTAGGAAGGAGTAAGAAATATTTTATGCAATGTTTATAATAAAATCTTCTCCTTTCTTGTTGATGCTAAGCCCATACATTGAGTCCTTCATTTTTCTTGTGCTTTTCAGTTCTAGAATTTCCATTTGATTTATTTTTTTAGGTTTTTAAGTTCAGTACATCTAGTTCTGTGTGAAATTCTCAAACTTGACTATTAGTTCTGTGATATGATCATCATAGCTACTTTAAAGTCTGTACCTAATAAACTCTATTAACTGGATACCCTCTGAGTACATTTTCTTGGTTTTAGTCACATTTTCTTTTCTTGTATGTCTAGCTTTGTAAATTGAGATAGTGAAAGTGAAAGTTGCTCAGTCATATCCAACTCTTTGCAACCCATGGACTATAGAGTCCATGGAATTCTCCAGGCCAGAATCCTGGAGTGGGTAGCCTTTCTCTTCTCCAGGGGATCTTCCCAACCCAGGGATCGAACCCAGGTCTCCTGCATTGCAGGCTGATTCTTTACCAGCTGAGCCACCAGGGAAGGCCAAGAATACTGGAATGGGTAGCCCATCCCTTCTCCAGTGGATCTTCATGACCCAGGAATCAAACCAGCGTCTCCTGCACTGCAGGATTCTTTACCAATTATGCTATTTTAAATTGGAGGCAAACAGTGAAAGAAAACAACCAAACCTGTAGGAAATAAGTCGAGGGTCTGATTCACCCTTGCCCCTGGGTCCCAACACAAAGCCTGGGATATTTGCTAGGGTACCATCTCCCTGGCAGGGCTCCAGTTTTTGTCCTCTCAGCCCTAGTTTGTTGAAAGCTCTCCTCAGCTTTCTATCCTCGCCCATGCAGAATAGGTAGATACAATCTAGGACAGAAAAATGGTCCCCACAGCTGAGGTCATCCTCAGCTGTGGAATACCTTCCTCTCCTGGACCTTAAAAAATAATCCTTCATTTCTTTAGTAGTTTTCTGATGCCTTCATATTTTCTTATATTGTCTAGCTTTTCTAGCTGTTCCTAATGGGAGGTCTAGTCAAACCTATGTGATTCGCCATTGCTGGTTATTATAAAGGTCCTTGCTTCTGAATCTTATGGATACCAGAGGCTACAGCAGCTGTTCAGTGTCTTGTTGGGGCCTCTTTAAAATTTCATTCTGACACTTCATTAATATGACAAAAATAAAACCTCTTAAAAACTTTTCTGCAAACTGTGCTTTATCTATACTGTTGGCAATAAATACCATGTCTTAAATTACATTAAAATACAAGGGAACTATTGAAACATTAACCCTGGGTTCTATCCTGGTCAAGTAATCTAAGTGAATTCACTTCAGACCTTGATGGGTACTGCTGAGGCTGCCTGGCTCCGTAAGTTGGTACTGGAAATCTGTTTGTTTGTACAGGCTAAAAAGAAAAAAAAAAGTTATTACCACAATGCACTCATCAATATATTTTCTATATAGGTTATTTTCCACATAAAAATAATCTATTTAAAAATCAATGAATAGATGACTTATAATCTTAACATTTAAAATATTTTGCGTATTCAACATATCTTTGCTACTGAGTGTGGAATATTTAATCCTTTTAAGCTATAGTTTTTAAATTCAATAATAACAAAGTATTATCTTGGCCCTGATCAACTCCATTAGTTAAAAGGTAACATATTAATATTTCCTAGGTCAATATATTTTAAATAAAACCTTCCAAAAATGTATTGCCAAATGTACACAGTACCTAACTAGTACTGTAAATACCATTAATTTTCAAATACCCTTGATTTCGATGTGGAAAACAGGGAACTTTTGTGCACTGTTGATGTGAATATAAATTGGTACAGCTACCATAGAAAACAGTATGGAGGTTCCTCAAAATATTAAAAACATGACTACCATATGATCCAGTAATTCTACTTCTGAGTATTTACCCAAAGAAAATGGAACACTGACTTGTATAATTATCTGCACCCCATGTTCATTGCAGCATTAATTATGATAGCCAATATATGGAAGAGTCTAAGGGTCCATCTGTGGCAAACACATGTACATATGCACGAATATTATTCAACCACCAAACAAAACGCCATCTTGCCATTTGTGACAACATGGATGGACTACAGGCATTCAAGCTAAGTGAAATGAGTCAGACAGAGAAGGACAAATATTGTATGATCTCACTTATATGTGGACTCTAAAAATAAACAAAAAAACCCAAATGCTTAGATACAGAGAATAGATTGGGACGACAGAGGGCAGAGAGGGAAATGGGTAAAAACAGATGAAGGTGGTTAAAGATAATAATTTCCAGTTATAAAATAAGTCATAGGGATGTAAGGTACACCATGGTGACTACAGGTAATAATACTTCATTGCATATTTGAAAACTGCTAAGCGTGTAAACCTTAAAAGTTCTCATCACAAGGGGAAAAAATGTGTAACTTACTGTGGTGCTCATTTCATACTGTGTACAAATATTGAACCACGTTGTACACCTGAAACTTATATAACGTGATATGTCTGAAAGTGAAAGTGAAAGGCACTCAGTTGTGTTCAACCCTTTGCAACCCCCTGGACTATACAGTCCATGGAATTCTCCAGGCCAGAATACTAGAGTGGGTAGGGATTGCACAGAGTCGGACACGACTGAAGCAACTTAGCAGCAGCAACAGCAGCAGCCTTTCCCTTCTCCAGGGGATGTTCCCAACCCAAGGATCAAACCCAGGTCTCCTGCATTGCAGGCAGATTCTTTATCAGCTGAGCCACAAAGGAAGCCTGTGATATGTCTATTTAATCTCAATTTTTAAAAAGTAGAACAGCAGGGTCATCGGGCATGGGGAATTACTGCTTCACGGGTTCAGAGTTTCTGTCTGGGGTAAAGAAAAAGTTTCAGAAATAGCAGTGATGATTACACAACACTGTGTATGTAATTAATGCCACTGAATTGTATATTTAAAAATGGTCAAAATGGCAACTTTTATCACATGTATATTTTACCACAATAGAAAAGGGAAAAAAAATGTCAAAGACAAAAAATTATATACTACATAATTTCTAACTTGTATATGTAGGGACTGTGTGATCATCCTATATATGTAGAAATATGGAAAAATCCCCAAGACTTATGGTTAAGGGAAAAGGGCATAACAATTTGTTTCTTTTTTATATAAGGAAAGGGAGAAGAACAGGGAGATTCCATACATATCCTTCCATTTTAGAAGGATATCTAATCATTTAACCTCCTTGTAATTGGAAAGACTTTAAAAGTTTGACAGTTCCAAATGCTGCCAAAATTTACTTTGACAGGAATGCTCATACACCACTGACAATGCAATCACCCAATGGTATAATCCTTTTGGAAAACAATTTGACATTTTCAAGTAAATATTCAAATATCTTTCAACCCAGCAATTTAACTTTGGTATATCCCTATATCAGATGTACCAAATTCTCTAACAGAATATAGAGATTCTCTAATAGAATTTTCTGTAATGATGGAAACATTCTATGCCTATGGTGCCCCTACAACAGTGGCCACAGGTGATCTATTGAGCATCTAAAATGTCAGTGAGGAATAGAATTCTTAATTTTATTTAATATAACATAAAATTTAAATAGCCACATGTGGATAGCAACCACTATACAAGTACCACCCTAGAACTCACACATATGCATGAGTAACATACAGAATGCTCATCTCAGCTTTATTTGTAACAATGAACAATTGGAAACTGGTAAAAGAAAAATGGATTTTTAAACTGTGTGGAGTTTATGTAATATAATATCAACAGTGAAAATGAATGCATTAGAGCTACATCTACTGATAGAGATAAACCACAAAGCAATGTTAAGGGGGAAAAGCATGATGCAGATACATATGTAAGACAGCAAACACAACATTATATAACGTTTAAAAGCAGATAAAGCAATATTTTGTTATTTCTTAGGGATATATGCATGTTAGAAAAAGTATATTATTATCCCAGTACTCCCTAATACACTCCAAAGGACAGTGATTGCTGGTCCCATTGCTGAGACAACTAGACAAGATTCCAGGAGCTCAGCCCCAGATCTTTAGTTAGATGCCCTGGGGAAGCCAGGTATTGAAAACAGAAAGATAGCAGACATAGGAAAAAAGAGTGACAGCATAAAACCCAGGTCATTTTCTAGGCTTGGTTTCAAGGCAAGACATTCTCAATGTCTAGTTTTCCTCCCATCTCCTCTAAGCCAGGGACCCTAGTGCTATTCCATTAACTAACCCAGCGGCCATCTGCAGACCACACTCCTAAATTCTTTGGAAAATATCTATGTTTATTCCTATGTGTGCATGCTCAGTCATTCAGTTGTGTCCAACTCCTTGCAATCCCACGGACTGTAACCCTCCAGGCTCTCCAGGCAAGAATACTGAGTGGGCTGCCATCTCCTACTCCAGGAGATCTTCCTGACCCAGGGATCAAACCCAACTCTGCTGTGTCTCCTGCACTGGCAGGCAGATTCTTTACCACTGCACCACCTGGGATATTATGTAACAATTTTTTAAGCTTTAAAAATGTGATGTGCTGCACTCAGTTGCTCAGTCATGTCCGACTCTGCAACCCCATGGAATGTAGCCGGCCAGGCTCCTCTATCCATGGAGATTCTCCAGGCAAGAATACTGGAGTGGGCTGCCATGCCCTCCTCAAGGGATCTTCCCAACCCAGGGATTAAACCCATGTCTCCCGCATTGCAAGCAGATTTTTTACCAGCTGAGCTACCAGGGAAGCCCTAAAAGTGTGGTACCATAATATAATAGAGGAAAAGAATTTTTCATTTAAACTTACAACGTTTCTGGGAGGAATCACTGAAGAAACAGGTCTAGGAACACTCGCTGGCTGTCTAGAATCTTTTGCTTGATTTTTGCCACCTGATCTGAAAGATACAAATACTTTTGAGCTAAATTAAGATTAAGACATTTCTACATGACATAGCATTAATATACAGACTTGTATTTTCCCAAATACAGAAGAATGATACTGGTAGTGGTGGTGGATAAGATCATGATGACAGCTAAAATTCGTATGGCATTTTTAACAGTTCTCACCCAGTTTTAATCCTTAGAGTACTAGAAAGTTTTATTAATCTCATTTTACAATTAAATAAACTGAAATACTAAGAAATAATTTAGACAATCAGGCCAGTGTTCTCAAACTCCTCAAGTCTTCCTGAAATCAGAGACTAGTAAAATAATATTCTTAGGTCTAAAGTAGTCACTCTGAATATTAGGAAGTCCAAGAGAAGCAAAACAAGCTGGCTGGAAAGATGTCACATAAGAGTTAGACATTGCCAAAAGGATAGTAAGTAAGCTATGTACAGGAGACAGCTATTGCTATGAAACTAAAATTTCAGAGATGCAGACTGGGGAATTATCTACATGGATTGGTCAGTGTGAAGTGTGAAAGAAAGTTAAGAGAAAGAAAGGATAGAAAGATAAATCTGGGGAAGTCCCTGGCAATCCAGTGGTTAGGACTTGGTGCGTTCATTGCCAGGGGCCCAGGTTCAATCCCTGCTTAGAGAATCAAGATCCTGCCAAACCACTCAGTGTGCTAAAAAAAAAAGGGGGTAGAGGCTTATGTCTCAATAAACTATATTTTAAAAACAAAAAGAAATCTATATCTGTTTTAGAACACATTAAAAAAATAAAGTTAACATGAGGATTCTCTAGGAAAATATTATGCAGTTTTTAAGTGAGGTAAGTGAGAAATAGGGCAATGAAGTAAAAGTGAGCATTCCAGGCAAGATATGAACATTTTGGAAACATTACAATAATAAAAACTAGCTATTAAATAACTGCATTGTGCTATGGGTTTTATTTGTTAATATTTCCTTATTTAATCTTCACATGAAGCCCTCCAGAGATAGGTAATATTATTATTCTCATTGTAGAGGATGTAACCAAGGCTTAGATACTTATTATTTCTGTTCATAATTCTAGTAAATGATAGCTTTGCTAGAACTTGCACTTAGGTCTGACTACAAGGTCCATGCTAACACATGCTACATTCCAATGCCAACGTATTAGAAATGATTGGTGAGAGACAGCAGTACAAGAGTCCAACATGTAGACTAGAAATGTCAGGTGTCTGAATTATGACAACCCTTTCTTCCATCAAAGATTATTTCTTAAAAGCTGATGATACATAAAATCTGTTTTCAAAACAGACTTGAAGAATACTTCTAGGAGAACTGATACTGGAAATAGACAGGAAGGAAAAATTTTAATGGCATGCAAATCAGAAGTTGCAGTCCCAAATTCTACTTACCCCACTACCAGAAATCAAAGTAAAGTAAAATGAAGCCTAGGGGCCATTTTCAGTAGTATACAGGTTGGTGTCATCATAAGCCTTTTCCCTCACCATTATAAGAGGTGGCTGAGTCACCACTTACCCTTTAATTCCTGCTCATCATGCCAAGGAATACAGAGATAAACTAGAATGCTAGTTTTAAACTATCTTCTATGATATGATTATCATCATACATAATTAAATTACTTAGAATTTAAAAGAAAAATAATCTAAGTACTCATTTGTCTGTGATCTCTTCCTTCTGCAGCAGCTTTTCCGTAGCTGGTCTCTCTTAATGAAGACAAAAACAGCCAATACAGTAAGAGGAAGAATTAGGAAGAAGAATACCAGGAGTCCGTCCCTCAAGGCAGCATTGTTTTCTAGAGAGAAGGAGTTTATATTAATGATAATTAAATTAGAAGTTAACTTGTATTAACTAAAATATACTAGATGATGATATATTTTACATTCATTTTCACATTGTTCAAAAGTCACACTGATTTTCAACTGAAAAATACTGAAAAGTTTTATTGACTCCTCCTGCTTACCCACTTCATTTCTGCCTTCCTAAAGGTAACCACTTTTATTAATTTCTTCTATAATATTACAGTGTTTCTTCATGCAAAGATAAGCAAGAATAAAATATGTTTTATTGCAAACCTTTCTTACACAAAAGGTAGCATGACATAAATGCCATTACACATGTTATTTTTTCACTTAGCCATACTATGTATCTTCCCAAACCATACACAGAGCACCACCTCTTTTTCTGTATAGCTATACAAAACTCCATTGCAAGGATGCCCTATAGTTTATTCAGTCAGTGAGTACCCACTAATACTTTCATTTTTCCAATCTTTGCTATTACAAAAACATATTACAATGAATAGCCTTGTATACATGTCATATCACATAGATGTACCTATAGAATAAATTCCCAAAAGTAGAACTGACGTATCAGAGGGTAAATGCACTTGTTTTTTAAAGGCGTTATCAACTTGTCTACCACAGTGGTAGTTACAAGTTAGCACACCATATATCCAAACAAAACTATAATTCAAAAAGGTACCTGCACCCCTATATTCTTAACAGCTTTATTCACAACAGCCAAGACATGGAAACAACCTAAACGTTCACTGACAGATGAATGGATAAGTAAGATGTGTACTTAAAAACCATGGAATACAACTTAGCTATAAAACAGAATGAAATAATGCCATTTGCAGCAACCTGGATGGACCTAGAGATTATCACACTAAGTGAAGTAAGTCAGAAAGAGAAAGTCAAATACCATATGGTATCACTTATATGTGGAAACTAAAATATAACAGAAATGAACTTATCTACAAAACAGAAAGAGACTCACTCACAGACACAAAGAACAGACTTCTGGTTGCCAAGAGGGATAGGAGGAGGGGGAGGAATGGATTGGGAGTTTGGGATTAGCAGATGCAAGCTATTATATATACACTGAATAAACAAGGTCCTTCTATATAACACCAATACTTTGGCCACCTGATGCAAAGAGCTGACTAATTAGAAAAGACCCTGACACTGGGAAAGACTGAGGCAGGAGGAGAAGGGGACAACAGAGGAAGATGGTTTGGTGGCATCACCAACTCAATAGACATGAGTTTGAGCAAGCTCCAGGAGCTGGTGATGGACAGGGAAGCCTGGCATGCTGCAGACCATGGGGTTACAACAAGTCGGACACAACTGAGCGACTGAACTGAACTATAACACAGGAAACTATATTCAATATCCTGTGATAAATTACAATGGAAAAGAACATAAAAAGAATGCATGTATTTATATATGTATAAGTGAATCACTTTGTTGTATAGCAGAAATTAACACAACATTGTAAATCAACTATATTTCAATAAAATAAATTTTCTTAAAAAGTTAGCATGCTAGCCAGCAATGCACAAGAATTCCTCACAACCTCACCCATAGAGTCAAACTACTGCATTTTTGCCAAACTCGCAGGTGAAAACTTATATGATTTTAATTTGGATTTCTCTTTTTGTACCATGATTTATACTGTATTTCTTTTTCTTCTCAGTTTCTAAAAGTCATTTATCTATTAGGGAGAAAAGTTTTGTCTATGATAAATTGGCAATATTTTTCCCATTTTGTCATTTGTCTTATGGTACAATGCTTTTCTTCATGCATAATTTTATTATTCCAAGGTAGCTAAATTTATCAATCTTATTTTTTGTGGCTTATGGATTTTAAGTCTTATAATTTTAAAAATTCATTAGTTAACATTAATTTTGTCTGCTTCACATTCTTTAGTGAAAGAGTATAGTAAGTATGAACGTTAAGTGGTAAACTATAAAATAATCCTAATTTTAAATTTGTAGAAGTACCAAAACTTTGTTTTAAAAGTTATATGAAACTACATAAAATACTCAACACAATTAAAAATAAAAATATGAAAACTTAAAGCCAGTTTGATATATCATTTTATACCTAATAAGAAAAAGACAAAATTTAAAGCAACATTGGCCAGGTTATATTAAAATTGGCACCTTCATACTGTCAGTGGCATTACACAAGCTCATTTGGAATTTTTATCAAGAACCATAAAAAGGATTATACCCTTCAATCTAATAATCTCATTATGGCAATTTATGCTTCAGTTGGGAAAAATGTGTATTAAGACGTACACTACAATGTCATCAGTGCATATCAAGAACTTAGAGACAACCTAAATGTCAAATAATTAGATAACAGCTAAGTCAAGTTATGACACAATCCATCAATGAATTAAAATGTATAGTTCTGACTTCCACTTCTAGCCAAAATGGGGTAACACGGGCCAGATTTATCCTGCTAGCTATAGCAACCAGAAAACCAGGCAAAATACTTAAAGCAATGGTTTTCACAACACTGGACATATGGCAATGAAGAGCAGTGATCCCTTAGAGCTTTACAAGGTGAGCTCTACAATTGCCCCAGTTTGCTGCCTAGGGAAAGTTAACAGATTGTGATGAGGGGTGTGGGAACCTAAGCAAACTCCAGTGGTTTCCTTGAGGTGAAGAAAGGATTCTGGTTGAGGAAGAAGTCAAGATAACTAGAGTTCACAGGCAAAGTACCAGAAGGGAGAAAGCTGCACAGACAAAACTTGAAAGATCTGCAGAGGGTTCCCCTCAGATACTCAGTTGAGAACTGATCAATGTATGCATGTAAGGAAATCACCTGAAGCCAGAGAAAGAATCACCTGAAAGGATTAATGGGAACAAAGCCCACACACAACTCACACAGGACTAGAAAGAATGCCTGTTCCTACCACTTTTAGTGGAAAACTTCATAGTTAACAGCATTGAATAGAATAAACAGAAAGGGTTTGCCTCAGTAATGTGGTAAAATCAATCCGAGGCTAAATGCTGCTCAGGTCCCCCCCAAAAGAGCTTTAAAAAAGGTTCTAAAGGACCATATTACATCCGGGTAACTTAAGCTTACATCCAAAGCTCATCAGCAGAAATCCAAAAATACCTAATATCCAACAGGCAAAATTCACAGTTTCTGGAATTCAGTAAAAAAGTTACAAGGCATGCAAAGAAGCAGAAAAAATATGACCCAAATGAGGAGATTAATTCATAAAAACTAATAAATGATACAGGTGACAGAATTAGTAGACAAAGACATTAGATATTACTATAACTGTATTCTACATGTTCAAGAAGCTAGCGTAAAGATTGAACATGCTACATAGAGACAAAAAGGAAGAAAAGAAGAAAGAAAGGGAGGAAGGGAGGGCGAGGGAGAAAAGAAAAAAGGAAGGAAAAGAAAGGGAAAGAAAGAAAGAGTAAGGCAAAGAAGGGGAGGGAGAAATAGAACTTACAGAGATAAAAACTTCAATATCAAAGATAAAGAATACACTGGATGGACTTAATAGCAGATCAGACATCACAGAAGAGTAAACTTGAAGAATAATAATAGAAACTATCCAAATTAAACATAAAGAATAAATTTTTTTTTTTTTAAATCAAGTGCCAACAAAGGTCCGTCTAGTCAAGGCTATGGTTTTTCCTGTGGTCATGTATGGATGTGAGAGTTGGACCGTGAAGAAAGCTGAGCGCCGAAGAATTGATGCTTTTGAAGTGTGGTGTTGGAGAAGACTCTTTCGGGTCCCTTGCACTGCAAGGAGATCCAACCAGTCCATTCTGAAGGAGATCAGCCCTGGGATTTCTTTGGAAGGAATGATGCTAAAGCTGAAACTCCAGTACTTTGGCCACCTCATGCGAAGAGTTGACTCATTGGAAAAGACTCTGATGCTGGGAGGGATTGGGGGCAGGAGGAGAAGGGGACGACAGAGGATGAGATGGCTGGATGGCATCACCGACTCGATGGATGTGAGTCTGAGTGAACTCAGGGAGTTGGTGATGGACAGGGAGGCCTGGCGTGCTACCATTCATGGGGTCACAAAGAGCTGGACACGACTGAGCGACTGAACTGACTGAAAACACTGAGAAGTGAAAGAACTCCAAGTAGCCAAATATACATATAATTGGAGTTCCTGAGGGATGGAGAAAAAAAAGAAAAAATATTTGAAGAAATAATGACCACACTTTTCTCAAATTTAAAGAAAAAAGCACAAATCCAGAGAGTTTAAGAAACCCCAAGCACACCATAATCAAACACTAAAAATTAGAGATAAAATCTTATTAATAGCAACCAGAGGGTAAAAAAACACACACTACAAACAGAAGACAAAAAAAAAGATGACAGATTTCTCAGGAAAAACAATGCAAGTCAGAAGACAATGTAGGAACATCTTTTAAGAAGTAAAAAGGGTATAAACTGTCACCTTAGAATTCTATACCTAGTTATTATTCAAGAAGGAAGGCAAAATGAAGACCTTTTCAGATATAAGAAAGCTAAAAGTAAATTTTTCACTGGAAGAAATGTGAAAAGAAGTCCTTCAAGCAGAAACTGAATGATATCACATGGGAATCTGACTTTACACAAAAAAGAAGAGCATCAAAAATGGTAACTATGTGGGTAAATATAAAGACCTTTTCTAGTATCTAAATTTCTTTTAAAAATAATCAACTGTTTAAAGCAAAAGTGATAACAATGTATTATAGGTTTAAAACATATATAGTATGATAATTCAATACAAAAGCCAGGAGGAGAGAAATGGAAGCATCCTGAAATGGCACAATATCATATGAAGGGAGACTGTAATAGAAAAATATCATTATGTTAGATTTAAACCCAAGCATATCAATAATCAAACAAAATATAATTGGCCAAAACAACTCAATTAAAAGGCAGAAACTGGCCGAGTTAAAAAAAAAAAAAAAGCCAAGACCCAGCTAAATGCTGCCTATGAGAAACCCACTTTAAATATAAAGACACAAACAGATTAACTGATGTGGGAAGTGAGGGGAAGGTACAAGGATGCCCAATTTCTGACATAGACCACAGAGAGATCACACTCATTTTCCTCTATACTACTTGCCGTTGTATGTAGGTCCACTGTCCACGCTTCCTCCGTATCCTTTAGTCTCACAGTTGGGGGGAGCCCAGCCATTGTCACAGTGACAATTTTTATTGCTATTACATACCTTCAAAGAAATCAAAATACCACTTTTGTTAATTGTGAATGACGTTCTAAATCATGAACTCAAGGACAGGAACTAAGAGAAAAGACTAAATTCATGCAAATCCATAGACATTCTTCTTAAGAATGAAGAATTTATCAGGTGTCTAAATTCCCCAATATCTAAAAACCTTAAGAAATCTCACTGAGCAACCTCACGGAGAACTCTCATTATTCAAGCACTACTTTCGTGAACAAACCAAAAGAGACTATTACCTACCCCATGTCCATGACACTTTTGCTGAATGTCACAGTCATAATTCAGAACAGAAACATTTACACAGGCGAAATTTCTACAGATCTGAAAGAAAAAGAAGTAATGAGTAAAGAAAACTTGAACGCATTAGTAAACTAGCCAGGGGGAAAAAAAGACCTGCGTGTAGATGATTTCATTGATGAACTCTTTCATACTTTTAAGGAATAGTTAATTCCCATACTGCGTATTTGATGAAATTAACTAACTGACATAGAACTAACAATCAAAAAGGACAGAGATGACACAAAGGCCTAAAACAAAACTATAATCTATCCTTCTCTACAAATATACACGTAAAAATCTAAAGTAAAATATTCACAAATGGATTTTTTCAAATCAGACAGAGATAATTCCACTACTACAGAAAAGGCTCTGAAACTCCACAACTATTCATTTATGTTTTCTTTCTTTAGAGATTTAAATTAGTTGGATTTTAAAATCTTTACTTTACCCTTGCAGCCTTTTATCTTTTCTCTCATTTTTCTGTTTCAGTCTTTCTGTTCAGCTTCCTCACAAAATCCTCCAACTTTATGTAACAATAAATCTATAGTTCAGTTATATATGCATGAAGATGAACAGTGTACTAGGGTTAGGACAGGGAGACAGACATCTCTTAGGAGGATGACCAACTAATATAAAAAATCTTATCTTCTCATCTCCAACCTGCTCCTAGGGTAACAGGCAATTCGCTGCTTTGTTGACAGGACAGGAGAAGCAGACAGACAGAAGGACTAGCTTCTCCATCAGTCAACTAAATGTAAGTCCATTTTCAATATCATGTTTTCCCCCACCCCTCTCAGCTATAATCACTGTTTCCAAATCACCAATCTGTTTAGGGTTCTGCCAGGCTAAGATCCAGGCTCTTTGTTCACACTCTATCAGTCTGCACTGTAAGCTGTATGTCCTACTACTCTGGCAAACTACTTTCTTTCCTCTTTCAACTTTTCAAAACTTGTTGAAATTTTATCTACTGATGCAATCTCATATACTTCACACTTTGGAATCTATTCCCTAATTAGTTCCTTTATATTTTGAGAGAAATTGGCAGACAAACAGGATAAATGAATATTGCAATCTAGCATCTTTTATAGGTTTTTTTCCAATTCATATTTTCATTCTGAACTTGCAATAACTTGTTCTAACTGACTGTAATGATTACTTTTATGTGTCTGCCTGTATAAGACAGAGGTCCAGCAATCAAGGTGTGGAAATGGAGTGGCACCACTCACTATTTCTCTTAGTGGCCCACTAGCAAAATGTTTGCTCCCTGCTCCCACGACTTTATGCTCTATAGTTAATCTAGAAGTCTTAATTCTAGAGGGAAGAATGCTTCCATCAGGAAACACATCAGTGATTCCACTGAACTGGAAGTTAAGACTGCCACCCACTCACTTCAGATTTCTCATGCCTCTGAACGAACAGACAAAGAAGGGAGTTACTGTGGGCTGATGTGACTGATCCATTCCCAAGGGAAAACTGGACTGTTACTCCACAATGGAATAAGGAAGAGTATGTGTGGAATATAGGAGATCCCTTAGGGTGTTTCTTAGTATGACCATTATAAAGACCAGTAGAAAACTACAACCACCCAATCCTGACAGGACTACTAACAGTCCAGAGCCTTCAGGAATGAAGGTTTTACAGCATCCTGCCAAGCAAAAATCCTAATCAGCTGAGTCCTTGCTGAAAACAAAGACAATAAAGAATTAGGGAAGAAGACAGTTAACAAATACCAGCTATAGGGACTTTCCTAGTGGCCCAGTGGTAAAGTCTCTGTGCTTCCACTACAGGAAGCATGGCTTCGACCCCTTGGGGAACTAAGGTACCATAAGCCACACGGTGCAGCCAAAAATAAAAACAAATGAAACATCAGCTATAACTATATTACAGAAATGAAAACTGTAATTATCATGACCATTCCCTCAATTTGTTATAAACATGCTTGTGTGTACGTGTATCAAATACTTTTTTCTTCTCTCTCTTAGTCCCTCAGGTAACATACAATGTATTACCTTTATATCATAGTATTTAAGTATTGCTAACTTTACATGACAGGATTTAAGTTACAGGATATCAAGAAAAGTACACAGTGGCCAAAGAATTAATCTCCTCAAGGTAGGATTTAGTGCATTTTCTGTTACACACGAGATACAATGGTTGTACACAGTTCTACCATGTTATGCAAAATTATGACCATGCTACTGTCTTCAAGATTATCTCAAAGACTGTTATCATGTTGAAGATTATGTATAATTTAAGGAGATGCATAAGGACCCCAAGCTAACAAGATGTGGACCTGTGATGTTAATTTCATGCATCAACTTGACTGGCTCACAGGGTGCCTAGATATTTGATCAAACATTCTAGATGTTTCTGTGGGACGTTTTTGGAAGCGATTAACACATAAGTTGATCAAATGTAAAGCAAGTTACCCTCCTTATCTTGGTCTTGTCCAATTAGTTAACGGCATGAATAAAAATTAAAAGGCTGACCCTCCTCCAAATAAGAGAGAATTTCTCCTGCTGCCTGCCTTCTAACTGGGACACTGGTTCTTTTTTTTTTCCTTGCCTCTGGACTCAGACTGAATCATAACTCTTTCTGGGACTCAAACTCGCTAGCCTTTGAACAGGAAGTACACCATCAGGTCTTCTCAGTCTCCAACTTGCCCTCTGCAGATCTTGGGATTGTTATTTTTCATAACTATATAAGCTAATGCCTTATTTTTTTTAAAAAAAAACCTTATACATACACAAACATACACACACACATACACAACCTAATGGTTCTGTTTCTCTGGAGAACCTTGACCAATCATTTCTTTATTATATTCAAATCAAAAACAACTAAACTGTACACATGTTGAGGTAAACCACACTTTAGCATACTGAACACAATGCACAACTCAACAGCAAAAGCTACATAGGCATGAGACAAGAATGAATATTTTTCTACTTCTATTAACTAAAGTCTATTCTAGTGACTGTCTGCTACACTCAATGTTTGGGTTCCCCTCAAAACACCTATGCTGAAGCCCTAATCCATGTGTGGTGATATCTAAAGGTATGTAATTAGGGTGTGTTGAGGTCATGATGGTGAAACCCTGGTCCAATAGGATTAGTTCCCTTGTATGAACCGACATCAGAGAGGAGACAGTCATGTCTGTACTTGATGAGATCCTGAACTGGTCAGGCCATGGTCAGGAAGGAGCCCAGCACATCCAAGTACCTCACCGGGGAAATGCATATCCATGCCTCATGAACCAGATCTACAGACTTCAGTTTTGGTTGCAAAATGTGAAATGGCTCCTGGGATTTCATTCCAGTCCATTTCAATCACATTCCACAAACCAGTCCTGCCCATCCAGGGACTCAATTAGTGAACAGACAGTAGCCTTCTTAGGTACCTGATAGGAGCTCCACCCATCCATGCAATTGGTAATAGGCCTGCTGTATCAGGACCCAACTGTGGACCATGTCTTGGGGCTACCTCCTGAAAAGGGCAGTTCAATATACCCAGGGACCAGTTAGCACCAATACCCTACCAAGTTCCTAATAAAAAGTTCACCAACCATAGGTCCCAGGGCATATCTAGAGACAGATTTGAAACCAGTTCCAAACCAGGCAGACTAAGATTCCAGAGATAATCCCATCTACACACAAAACAGGCAGGAGGTATTTACCAGCTGAAACCTTTCTGTAAAGACTGGAAGAGGTGTTTACCCCCTTCAAATACACAAATACCAATGCAAGGCTACATGGAAAAATCAAGCAAATATGACATCATCAAAGGAAACTAATAAAGTTCCAATAAAAGGAAAAAAAAACTTATAGTAGATGCACAAAAGATAAAGAGAAAAGAATTAAAGCATGCACTATAATAAAATATATCACAAGACAGAAAGGGAGAAACAAAAAAAATACAAAACAGGCAACAAACATTTAACAAAATGACAGTTAAATAAGTCTTTACCTATCAATAGTTACTTTAAACATAAATGAACTAAATTTCTAAAACAAAAGACACAAAGTGATTGAATGTATTAAAAAAGAAAAATGATCTAACAATATGTTGCCCACAGAGATTCACTTTAACTTTAATGATATGCACCAGTTGAAAGTAAAGAGATGGAAAAAGATATTCCATGCAAATAGTAACCAAAAGAGAACAGGAGTAGCAACAGTTGTATCACATATAATACACTTTCAGACAAAATCAATCACAAGAGACAAAGAAGGTTACTATATACTGATAAAGGGGTCAATTATCACAAGTATATATGCACCCTATATTGGAGCATCTAATATTTAATGCAAATAATAACAGAATTGAAGGGAGAAATAGCAATACAATAACAGTATAGGGGACTTCAGTTTCAATATTGGATAGATGATGCATACAGAAATGTAATAAGGAAAAAGAAGACCTGAAGAACACTATAGACCAAAATAGACCAAAAGATATATACAGAACATTTCATGCAACAGCAGCAGAATATATATTTTTCTTAAGCACACACAGAACATTCCATGTAATAAACCATATGCTGAGCCACAAAACAAGGCTTGCTATGCTATGCTAAGTCACTTTAGTCATGTCCGACTCTGTGTGACCCCATAGATGGTAGCCTACCAGGCTCCCCCATCCCTGGGATTCTCCAGGCAAGAACACTGGAGTGGGTTGCCATTTCCTTCTCAAATGCATGAAAGTGAAAAGTGAAAGTGAAGTCGCTCAGTCGTGTCCGACTCTTGGCGACCCCATGGACTGCAGCCTACCAGGCTCCTCTGTCCATGGGATTTGCCAGGCAAGAGTACTGGAGTGGGGTGCCATTGCCTTCTCCAAACAAGGCTTAAGAAGATCAAAATCCTATCTGGTTTCTTTTTCAACCACAGTAGTATAACTAGTAGAAAACTGGAAAATTCACAAAACTGAAAATTAAACAACACACTCCTGAACAACCAGTCCTGCCATTTGCAACAATATGGATGGATCTTCAGAGCATTCAGACTAAGAGAAATAAGTCTGACTGAGAAAAATTACTTCCATATGATCTCACTTATATATGGAAGTTTTTTAAAAACTGAATTCAGAGAATGGAAGGGTGGTTGCCAGGGAATGGGAGAAATGGAGAGATGTTGGTCAAAAGGTATAAACTTTCAATTATAAGATGAATAAGTTCTGGGGATCTAATATTCAGCATGGTGATTACAGTTAGCAATACTGTATTATATTCTTGAAAGTTGGTAAGAGTAAATCTTAAAATGTTCTCACCCAAAAAAAAATGTATGCGAGGTGACAGATGTGTTAACTAACCTTACTGTGCTAATTATTTCACAATATATATCAAATCATCACATTGTACAGCTCAAACTTACATAATGTTGCATATCAATTGTATTTTAATAAAGCTGGGCTTGGCTACAGGGGAGGTGGCGGGGACAGCAATGGAAAACAAAGATGAAAGATACAGTAAAAGAACCATAGGAACATTATCTGAGATTCTGGGTTCCAAAGCTTTGTATTTGATTCTGTGGTTTGAATCAGTAAATTTCCTGCTATGATTTAATTCAGTCTTAGCTGAGTTTCTGTGAAATTTAAGAGTACTGACTAAAATTCACAGAGTAAATTTTCATCAGTTAAAAAAGCATAAGAGGACAGCTTCAGAAATATAAAAGTATATTCACCAGCACAAAGACTGAGAAATAAATCTACATTACCAGTGTTTGCTCCAGGGTTGTAAAGACAATTTAATGTCAAGGAATTTACCAACGTAACTCAACACATGAACAAGTCAAAGGAAAATACGTAGTGATTATTTAAACAGCTATTGGAAAATACTTATAAAATTTTAAAACTATTTGTTCTTTTCTTCTTACTAATTACAATTAAAAGGATTGAAACATGTAATATATCATGTATGAAACGAGTTGCCAGTCCAGGTTCGATGCACGATACTGGATGCTTGGGGCTAGTGCACTGGGACGACCCAGAGGGATGGTATGGGGAGGGAGGAGGGAGGAGGGTTCAGGATGGGGAACACATGTATACCTGTGGCGGATTCATTTTGATATTTGGCAAAACTAATACAATTATGTAAAGTTTAAAAATAAAATTAAATTTAAAAAAATAAAATAAAAAATAAATAAATAAATAAAAGGATTCTCCATTAAATGAAAAACACTATCTATCCCAAGTCAACAGTCAAAATCACATATAACCCTGAAAGACTGTACATATTCCCAGTCAAGTTAGGGAGAAGACAAAGTACACTATCATGATTATTATTTAAAATTATCCTGCAAGTTTTACCATTGCAATTACACAGGAAAAAAATTCAAATTGTAAGTATCAGAAAAGAAATCAACTTTCTATCATTTACAGATAACAGCTTACCTAAAAAATTCTAATACAATAATAAAAATATGTAACACTAAGCATATGGCTGGTGACAAAGTAAATATACACAAATGAATATATTTTTCTGAATATCAATAATAGCCAATAAAACTATAAACAAAATAGCTTCTCTTACCAATAAAAACAAATTAAAAATGTAACAACAAATTAGAAAACATAATAATTCTGTGTTATTCATAATAGCAATCAAAATATAAAATACCTAGGAATAACAAAAAAATGAAAAGGAGCTTTATAACTAAAGCTTTAAAATACAACCCCCAAGAAATTGAGAGACATACCATGTTCTTCTATGAGAAGACTGAATAATGTAAAGATGTCACTTTTCCCCATTACAAATTTATAAATCTGATTTGATCCCAACCAAAATTCCAAAGCGCTTTTACTTTTAATTTTTTTTTTGGCACCTTGACAAAATGATCTCAAGTTCATCTGTAATAATAAATGAATATTAATAGCGAAGAAAACTATGAAAAAAGAATGAAGGGGCATTTATATAACCAAATATTAAAAATACATTATAAAACTAATAAAAACTAAAAGAAGTCAATTACTGACATATGAGTAGTCAGACCAGTCAGTGGACATGACGTGAAAAAGCAGAAACCAAGCCCAAGTATATATAAAAATTTAATAAGCAATTTAAATAAGATTTCAAATTAAAAGAGAGATTATACTTGAGGTGTAGGCAAATAACAAATCATTCTAAAAAAAAAAAAAGTAACATTAGAAGTCAGCATACAGTCATCATCTCTAAATGAATAAAATGATGAAAAAAAGAATGCCAACCTCATACTATACACTCAAACTGGACTAAAGAGATAAGCATTTAAAAATTTTTTAATGTCCTAGAAAATAATTCTCTGATACTATACTAAGAAAAGTCTTTAAAATTTGAAAGTAAAGTCAGACTTTCTTTACTTTTCCTTTCTTAAAGGAAAAGAAAAATAGATTTGTTTATATAAAAAAGTAAACATGGAAAAAAATACTAAAATCAAAAGAGGCAAGTAATAAATAGGGCAAATAAATTTTTAAAATGTATTATATTAAGTTTTATATGACATAAGTTATAGCTCTTTAAAAATTGATAAGAAAAACACACAATTTTTTAAATAAGCAAAGAATATTAACAAGCAAATCACAAAAGAAGGAATAAATATATGGAGACTAAAAAATTTAATGTCACTAGCAGTCAAGAAAGAACAAAATAAAAAGAAAATGACCAATGACAGTTTAAAAACAATTGTACCTAATCCTGATTACAATATAGAGAACTGAAACACTAACTATTGAAAACTGCTCAGAAAATAAACAGGGAAAAACTTTTATAAAAAGAAATCTGGCAAAACTATATATAAAACCTTAAACATATGTACCCCAGTAGGTTAGCCTTTAACCTCAGAAAACAACCAGGATGTTGTGAAATTTCTTATTAAGTCCTTTACCTCAACATTGTTTATACTAACCTCAGTAGCTGAATTAATGGCATGGCAAAGTGAAAGTCACTCAGTCATGTCCGACTCTTTGCCACCCCATGGCTATAGTCCACAGAATTCTCCAGGCCAGAATACTGGAGTGGGTAGCCTTTCCCTTCTCCAGGGGATCTTCCCAACCCAGGGACAGAAGCCAGGTCTCCCACATTGCAGGGGGATTTTTTACCAGCTGAGCCACAAGGGAAGCCCATGGCAAAGGCAGACACAAAAACACAAGGGTCTTTTTGTAAGAATGAGGAACAACAGAATGGGAATTGAAAACTTGGTAGAAACTGAGGTAACCTGAGGGCCTCTCTGTCTTTTTCATGTGTCCCATGGTCCCATAATCAGTCAATTGTGTTCGCTCTTTCCTCCTCTGTTCTCCTGAGTTGGTTTCTTCAACTTGTTCAACAATCCTGCACCCTTAGATCTCTCCTATATAGCTTAAGCTTGCTATCACCCTTCTAGCCCTACTCCTACATTATGGCATCCCTCAGAGACTTCTCAGTTTCAGCTCTACTCTTAAGTGCCTTTCTTTACTTATGTATTCCCCCCACAAATGGAGTTAGGCCTAGCTCATCTCATCCAGAACCACTGGTAGTAACTCAGCAGCTAACTCTTGGCTCACATCTGATCCAAACAGCTGTGGTCAGAGTAGCAGGAAGCGTGGGGAGGACAAGCATTACAACACTTATAGTATAGTCACGTACGCATGTACACATACACACACACACTCCTGAAAATCCCCTAAATGTCCCAGCAAGTAGTACCCTGACTAATAAACAACAGCACATTGAAAGGGGGTGGGGGGGGGCGGGGGGGGGGGGAGGTGCCCAGTATATTACAACACAGAAACAACAGGTTATAATACATGACTCTAAGAAAGAAATCAGAGTAACAGAATTATAGCTTCTTTTTATGGATATAGAAGTTTCTTTAATGAAATTGTAGAAACTACCAAATTAGATGCAGATAATGAATATTCCAACTCAGTGACCATTATAAAAACTGATCATTTCCGTAGTTAAAGAAACCATTACATGAAACTAACACAACTGTAAACCAACTATATTCCAATAAAAATTTTAAATGAAAAGAAAGCTTTATATGGCTATAAATCATCAGGAGGTATAGCCATTCTTAATTTTATTCTTGGTGGCTTTCTGTTTTTCCAAATCTCCACAATGAGTAGAGATTTCTTTTATAACCAGAAAAGAACCACTCACTTTGTATAATGATTTTATTTTTAATTCTTAAATTTTTTATTTGTTTTAAAAAACATTTTTATTACCTTTCCAACATCACAGCTGGTGCCTTCATTCACCATGCCAGGATCTGGAACATCAGATCCAAGCTGGAAGTCCACACCCCAGCACTTGGTGCCTTTTCCAGGAGTCTGAATGATAGCAGGCACAACCCCAAATACAGGCAATTGTTGTACATTCTCACACTGAAGCTTTCCACACAAAGCATTCCTGGAAAGAAAGAGAAACAGTGCAAACTACAATGCATCTGGTGTACTTACAAAAGAAAAATTATATATTTTTGTACAGAGAGTTTATTTCTATTTAGCTGAAGGGAATCTCAACAGAGAAAGTGTGTGACAGCAACAGAGATCAAAGTAGCTCTCTTTCAATATGGCAAAGAGAAGATGTAAGTGCATGTAAAGACGCAAATTCCTAGGGTACCGGGGGTGATGATGCGGACACCTAAGAATCCCTCTTCACTATCTGCTTAGGGCTCAAAAAAGTCTAACTAATGTAGTTGCTTTTAAATGTGATATAATTTTATAAATGCTTTTACATAGAAAATAACAGAACTATACTGAAATTCAATGGTGTCTTTTTATTGAGTTATAATAAAGAAGAGTCAGATTTTGTAATGTTAAACAAGCTTGAAGGAACTCAATCTCTCTTCGCTTAGCTAACTCTTACTTACTAAAAGACTCAATTCATTAGTTCATTAATTCACTAATTCAGTATTAGAACTCTACAAAGACCTCCTTGACTACAATTCCTATTACCAAGGGTGTGTGAGTTAATGTTCTTCCTATATCCCTTCATGATATATTAAGTATCCCTAACATCAACTCTTAAGATGCTGCACTGAAATTTCCTTTTTAATGGCTTGTCTTTTGATCTAAGCACCTACCCTATTAAATCTCCCCTGTGATATCACGACCAAGTCATTGTAGGATATGATTTTTCAATTCCTCTAATTCATCACCTCCTAAATATTCTCACACTAACTATCATAACATTCTTTTACTTCCTGAGTTAACATCTTTCTCTCTATAACTTTTCCTCATTGGTCCCAGATGGTCAACATGAGACCACACAGATAATATCTTTTCTTTCCTCTACATGGCAACCTTTTAGGACAACTGTCATGCAGGTCCAAATGACTTACTTCACCAGGGAAATATTCTACAATTATTTCTCATGCAACAAGGAAGCTCCCCTCTTAAATATGTTCCACTTTGTCTCACTACCTATTGAACCTCAGTGCTCGGAGTGAAACAGGAAACTTTAGTTACAGTCTGATTAGCAAAGAACAAGATGAACTGTCATTTACTTCACTGAGATATTATACTTCTATGAAACCCAGGATGACAGTAGCTCTTATGGAAACTACATTATATTACTGATGTCCTTGAATTTATCCTTAGCTAAAACCTCTATTTGCTTTTTGCACATGCTGCTATTAAGCCTGCTTTTCCTTCCATCCTGCACTTAAGAGTTAAGTTCTTTTGTCCCAACTTGACATTTATTCTTTTTTTAAAATTAATTATTTATTTGGCTGCACCAGGTCTCAGTTGCAGCACTTGGGATCTTTAATTCTGATATGCAGTATCTAGTTCCCTGACCAAGGATTGAACCCAGGCCCCCTGCATTGAGAGCAGAGAGTCTTAGCCACTGGACCACCAGGAAAGTCCCTATGTTCATTCCTACGTCACCATTTACTTACGAGGCAATCTGAGTGAAATGCTTAAACTTTCTGAAGTTCAGTTTCTTCATCTGAAAAACAAGAGCTATATAATGATGCCTATGTCACATGCAAGCATGCATACTAAGTTGCTTCAGTCGTGCCCAACTCTTTGCAACCCTATGAACTATGTAGCCTGCCAGGTTTCTCAGACCATGGAAGTCTCCAGGCAAGAATACTGGAGTGGGTTGCCATGCCCTTCTTCAGGGGATCCTCCCAACCCAGGGATCAAACCCAGGTCTCCTGCATAGGAGGCATATTCTTCACCATCTGAGCCACCAGGGAAGCCCCAGTGTCACAGAGTTAGTTGAAATTAGTTATGAAAACCTCTAAAACAAAGCATAGAATAAAACAGATCTTGGTTAGCATCTACTGGAACCTACCAAAATTCATTTTTCTATAATGTATTCAATGTTTCATGTATAGTCTTGGTGACATATTAAAAACAAAATGGCTGATTGAGGTTTGGTAGAAAACAACAAAATTCTGTAATTGCTGTAAAGCAATTATCCTTCAATAAAAAATAATTTTTTTAAAAAAGAAAAATAAATACTCTTAATATATTTTTAAAAATCGATCACAAATCATTAAATGGATAGTAACTTCAACAGAAAAATAATAGCAAAGATATAAATATGCAATTCACAAAATAAGAAATGCAAACAGCCAATAAAGCTAAGAGATGCTTACTGTTATATTCATTTAAATTTATATCACAAGCACCAATAGAAAAACTGTTTCAGGCAAATAGTCATATAAGCAAATAAAATGTTTATGTGACAAATACTGCCAAAAATAAAAATTCCAAAGTAGAGACTTTGGTAATAATAAAAGATTCAGTTCCTTCAGAAGACATATAACAATCCTAAATGTGTATGCACCTAATAATATAAGCACCAAAGAACACACTTTAAAACACATACAAGAAGAATATACAGAACTAAAAGAAGTAGACAACTTCATAATCATAGCTGGAGATCTGCACATATCCCTTTCAGAAACTGAAGGAGAGACAGATAAATACGCACATACACCCAGAATATAGAAGATTTGAATATGACAATTAATTAACTTGACATTTATGGAACAATATATCCAATAGCAGCAGAATACTCTGCTTTTTAAATGACATGGAACATTGACCAAAACAGACCATATGCTGGACAGTAATTCACATCCTAACAAATTGAAAAGAACTGAAATTATACAAAGTATGTTCTCAATGGAAGTAAACTAAAAACCAAAAACAAACAGAAAACCAGAATACTCCCAAATACTTGGAAATGGGCAATACATTTTTAATAACTCATGAGTCAAAGGAGAAATCACAATGTAACTAAGAAAATATTAAGAACTGAACAATAAGGAAAACACAATATATCAAATTCAAAGAAAAAGAAGCATGCAACTTTTTAACCTAGTCACCCTTCCTTCAACTTTCAAATTGCTACTTTCCTCATTTTGATTTAGCCTAATTATGTTAGTCAAGATAGATCAAACTCCCCAAAGTACACAAAAGAGTCTTCCTTGGTTTTTCCTAAACATCATAAAAGAATCTTGAAAGTGCTGTGCTTATGACTGGTTTGTATCTGACTTTCCCTTTATCTAGAAAATTACCTATTACAGCATCTATCTTATTCTAAAGCAGTATCATTTTTAAATGATTGTTCTTGTTAAGGCAATAGTAAGGCAATAAAGCCTTCCCACGCCATTTAAATATACAAAAAAATTCCCCAGAAAAAGAGTGCTACAGCTAGTTTTGAGACTACTCAAGATAGTCATATACCCTCTTTTGAAATACTTTGTTTTGCTAACTTCTTTCAACCTACTCTGTTTTTTATATCAAGAAAGATATATTGTAAATACTCTATGAAATAGTTTCTATGAATAATTAATTTGTAATGAATTAGAACAACATAAATTGACTAATACTTTCTTTAAAGCACATGGCATTAAGCACATCTATAAGAGGGACATCTGACCCTGGAAAGGAAGTTGAGGAAGTCTTGGTTCAGTTCATTCAGTCGCTCAGTCATGTCCGACTCTTTGCGACCCCATGAACCATAGCATGCCAGACCTCCCTGTCCATCACCAACTCCCAGAGTCCACCCAAAACCATGTCCACTGAGTCAGTGATGCATCCAACCATCTCATCCTCTGTCATCCCCTTCTCCTGCCCTCAATCTTTCCCACATCAGGGTGTTTTCCAAAAAGTCAACTCTTAGCATCAGGTGGCCAAAGTATTGAAGTTTCAGCTTCAACATCAGTCCTTCCAATGAACACCCAGGACTGATCTCCTTTAGGATGGACTGGTTGGATCTCCTTGCAGTCCAAGGGACTCTCAAGAGTCTTCTCCAACACCACAGTTCAAAAGCATCAATTCTTCAGCACTCAGCTTTCTTCACAGTCCAACTCTCACATCCATACATGACCACTGGAAAAACCATAGCCTTGAATAGACGGGCCTTTGTTGGCAAAGTAATGTCTCTGCTTTTGAATATGTTGTCTAGGTTGGTCATAAGTTTCCTTCCAAGGAGTAAGCGTCTTTTAATTTCATGGCTGCAATCACCATCTGCAGTATTTTGGAGCCCAAAAAAATAAAGTCTGACACTGTTTCCACTGTTTCCCCATCTATTTGCCATGAAGTGATGGGACCAGATGCCATGGTCCTAGTTTTCCAAATGTTAAGCTTTAAGCCAACTTTTCACTCTCCTCTTTCATGTTCATCAACAGACTCTAGTTCTTCTTCACTTTCTGCCATAAGGGTGGTGTCATCTGCATATCTGACGTTATTGATATTTCTCCCGGCAATCTTGATTCCAGCTTGTGCTTCCTCCAGCCCAGTGCTTCCCATGATGTACTCTGCATATAAGTTAAATAAGCAGGGCGACAATATATAGCCTTGACGTACTCCTTTTCCTATTTGGAACCAGCCTGTTGTTTCATGTCCAGTTCTAACTGTTGCTTCCTGACCTGCATACAGATTTCTCAAGAGGCAGGGCAGGTGGTCTGGTATTCCCATCTCTTTCAGAATTGTCCACAGTTATTGTGATCCACACAGTCAAAAGGCTTTGGCATAGTCAATAAAGCAGAAATAGATGTTTTTCTGGAACTCTCTTGCTTTTTCGATGATCCAGTGGATGTTGGCAATTTGATTTCTGATTCCTCTGCCTTTCTAAATCCAGCTTGAACATCTGAAAGCTCACAGTTCACGTATTGCTGAAGCCTGGCTTGGAGAATTTTGAGCATTACTTTACTAGCGTGTGAGATGAGTGCAATTGTGCAGTAGTTTGAGCATTCTTTGGCATTGCCTTTCTTTGGGATTGGAATGAAAACTGACCTTTTCCAGTCCTGTGGCCACTGCTGAGTTTTCCAAATTTGCTGGCATATTGAGTGCAGCACTTTCACAGCATCATCTTTCAGGATTTGAAATAGCTCCACTGGAATGCCATCACCTCCACCAGCTTTGTTTGTAGTGATGCTTTCTAAGGCCCACTTGACTTCACATTCCAGGATCTCTGGCTCTAGATGAGTGATCACACAATCGTGATTATCTGGGTTGTGAAGATCTTTTTTGTATAGTTCTTGGGTGTATTCTTGCTACCTCTTCTTAATATCTTCTGCTTCTGTTAGGTCCATACCATTTCTGTCCTTTATTGAGCCCATCTTTGCATGAAACATTCCCTTGGTATCTCTAATTTTCTTGAAGAGATCTCTAGTCTTTCCCATTCTATTGTTTGCCCCTATTTCTTTGCATTGATCGCTGAAGAAGGCTTTCTTATCTCTCCTTGCTATTCTTATCTTAAAAGAGTTAGTTAAAATGAGATCTGGCAGAGACAAAAGGGCAAACTAAGCAGAAGGAACACCACATGTCATGGCCCTGTGGCAGAGGGCCAGATCAGCAGAGTGGAAGTATTTCTCAACATTTAATGGCTCAGTAGAGAAAGATAAGCCTACAAATAAATACATTAAAGAAGCATCCAGAAACAGAGAAAAATACTAGAAGAGCATTCCACACAAAAGCCAACAAAAGGGGCTTCTTCAAGGAGAAAATGCTCAACATAGATGAATGCTACTGAAAGGTCCAGAAGCTTGAAGACCTAAAGATACTCTGTTAGATTTAGGAACATGGAAGTCACAGTTGTTATTTCTTCTTCATGAGCATTGTTTTACCTCAGTGGCTTTGCTATTACCCAACAGAGTAGGAGGTGAAGTGGGTAGAAGAGAAGCACAGCATTATTTAATTTTTTTGGCTTTTTATAACCATTTTTAGAATAAAAATATGACTATTACAAAAAACAAAATAATTGATACAGAATGTTAGCACTGCAACAGATATAATACAGTCTAGTGAGTTTCCTGGAGAAGGCAATGGCACCCCACTCCAGTACTCTTGCCTGGAAAATCCCATGGACAGAGGAGCCTGGTAGGCTGCAGTCCATGGGGTCGCTAAGAGTCAGGCACGACTGAGCGACTTCACTATCACTTTTCACTTGCCTGCATTGGAGAAGGAAATGGCAACCCACTCCAGTGTTCTTACCTGGAGAATCCCAGGGACGGGGGAGCCTGGTGGGCTCCCGTCTATGGGGCTGCACAGAGTCGGACACGACTGAAGCGACTAAGCAGCAGCAGCAGTGAGTATCCAGCTCATTCTCTAGAGCCCCATGGCTTCATGGTCAAAGCCTCTGGGTGAACCTCAGCTGGTAGGAATTTCCTGCCCTCACATCCACCAGAAGAGCTCCATTCAGAATGATTTATATGTTTACATACCTACATTTATCTATCTGTGTATCTGGAAAGCACCGTATTATAGACTAATTCCAATTTTTTTAAAATTAACGTTACTGTGTATGTGTACGGTGCACAGAATCAAAATAAAAGAAGACATACGTACACTGAAATTAGTGAACATATACAGAAAGAGAGATCATGATAACTCTTCTCTTGTTTATAACTTTGCAATATTATTTTTCACAATGTGCAAATGTTATAGAAACAAAAAAGTTTTCTAATTAATGACTTTAAAATTATATAGAGCCAGAAGAAAATTATGAAGTTCTGAATTAATTCTGCAGGTACCTTTATATATGGGTTTAGCACGCAAATCTTTTAACAAAAGGAAAAAGAAGAATGTTTATTTGAGGCTTTTACTATAGAACAAGGATAAACAAAAGTGATATTATAAAAAACATTATATTTTAGACAGTTAATGTCAAAAGCTATGCATTATTTTACCATTCATATTCAGTCTCTCTGAAGCCATGCTTTATAAAATTGTTAAGTCTGAAAAGTTATACATTTAAGGAGGAGAAAACAGTCACAAGGAGCTATAAAACTTCCTATAGATGACTGATATCACATTCTTTCATGTGTTTTTCTTATTGTTTTTTTTTTTGCCTCCACTTACCCAATGGCACACTTCTTGTATTCATGGCCAGAGAAACCACAATTGCCAAATCTGTCACCTTTGGAATTCACATCAAGGAAACATTCCTTCGGGGCAGCCTTGGCTTCTGTAACATAAAAAAAAAAAAAAAAAATTTGTACACCTGAAACTAACACAACATTGTAAATCAACTATACACCAATAAAATTTTTAAATTTTTTAATGTTTTTAAGACTTGGCAATTTAATTCACAAATAAAAGCATTTGCCACAACAGTCCATACGTCTGGATGAACTGCCTCAACAACTATGAAAAAATTTCAGAACCTACAGGTGAAACATTTTGCTCCACATTTATAATTAACAACAAGATGTAAAGATAAAGCCTGGTTGGTACTTAAACATTAGCATGGTACTTAAACATTAAACATTCGAACACTCAAGTACTCAAAGAAGTGTCATTAAAGAAGATGAAATTATAAATAAGTCAAAAACCATGCACAGTATGGCAGCACTTTCAGTCTCCTTATTTTCACTGTTCTCACAGCTCCACTGCACCCCTGGTTAGATCAGGCTAGGGAGAGTTGGTGAAAACACTGCCAGCTATTATTTTTTCACACAGGGATCAAACCTGTATCTCTTGCATTGGCAGGTGGATTCTTTACCACTGAGCTACCAGGGCAGCCCAATTTACTATATATGGAAGCTTAATTTAGGTATTAATTACACTGACAAACAGCCATGACACTGTCAAAGTATCAATCCATTCTTGTTTTCTTGTATTTTATATATGTATCCTTTAATGCTCAACTTTGCCACTTATACATATTCCTAAAAATATTTTATTTGGAAATATTTTGCAGCCAAAATGGCAGTACTTTCCATATAATGGAATCCATATAATGATGGAAATTCATGTGCCTATCTTACGCACCTGGTACAATATTGTTCAGTTTAAAAGAAAATGGACATGCAGTGAAAGGAGATGGCATAAAAAAGGCAGAGGATGAAGTAATCTGAAAATGGATGCAGAATACTTGCACAGGATAAACGTCACATGGCAATAACCCTAGCAAAACACACATGCTCACATTTATATAAGAAAATGCAGCTAAATTAACAACAATCTCCCCCCGCCCCATCTCTAATTACTTTTTTTGGTCTGCAATAGCCTGCTCATCAGGGCTTCCCCTGTGGCTCAGCAGTAAAGAATTCACCTGCAATTCAGAAGATGCAGAGACACAGGCTCAATCCATGGGTTGAGAAGATTCCCTGGCGGAGGAAATGGCAACCCATCCCAATATTCTTGCCTAGAGAATCCCATGGACAGAGGGGCCCATTGGACTACCGTCCATGGGGTTGCAAAAGAGTTGGACACAACTGAGTGACTAAACAGCAATAAACCTGCCCATTAGTGCAGAATATTGGTTTGGCCAAAAAGTTTGTTTAGGTTTTCCATAACAGAGAAAAACCAATTAACTTTTGGACAAACCAATATATCAGAGGGCTTCCCTGGTGTTCAGATGGTACAGAATCTGCCTGCAATGCAGAGACCTGGGTTTGATTCCTGGGTTGGGAAGGTCCCCTGGAGGAGGGCATGGTAACCCACTCCAGTATTCTTGCCTGGAAAATTCCATGGACACAGGAGCCTGGCAGGCTACAGTCTATGGGAGCGTAAAGAGTTGGACACGACTGAGCAGGTCTCTCCTTAGAGGGTCTCTCCTCAAAGCCTATTTGGTCAAAGTTCCCATGACCCCCTCCTTGGATTTAATTTGCTAGAGCAGCTCACAGAACTCAGAGAAATTTCTACTCACTAGATTACTGGTTTATTATCAAAGAATATATCAATAATTCAGGAACAGACAGATGGAAGAGATGCACAGGGCAAGGTATGTAGAAAGGGGCTTGGAGGTTTCAGGCTCTCTTCCTGCCTCTCCACAAGTTCACTGAAGTCCCAAGCTCTCCAAACTATCCTTTCCAGTTTTTACAGAGGCTTCATTATATGGGCAGATTGATTAAACCACTGGCTACTGGAGAGTAACTCCATCTCCAGTTCTTCTCCCCTCCCCAGAGGTAGGGGGACTTAAAGTTCCAACCACTAACCACAGGGTTTGTTCTCTGGCAACCAGCCCATCCTTAAGTAACCAAGGGATTTGCCAAAAAGTCACCTGGTTGACATAACAAAAGACACTTTCAAGGCTCTTATCATTTGGGAAATTCCAAAGCTTTTAGGAGTTCGTGCCAGGAACTGAACAAAGACCAATTTTTTTATTTGTTTGTTACAAATCACAAGATTACAAGAGTCAACACAGCTCTACCTAAAATTATAATTAATCCATATTAAGAAGATGGAGAATGAAAAATGAACATGAGTAGATAAGAGTTGACAAGTGTTGGGAGAAGAGAAGGGAAGAAATTTAATCCTTATCCTCCACAGTGAAAAATTAACATTTAATACCTAGAATGGAAAAATAAAAAAAGTAGCATGACGAAGAAATTATCTAAAGACCTAGAGCCAGTAACAAAGTAATTAACTAGAAGGGAGGAAGAAAAGGTTAATAGTGGTAGCCTGCAGGGATGAGCTATTAAGTGGGAGTACTTTGATGAGTGCGTGCTCAGTCAAGCAGCCCCATCGTGTGCAGCCTGCCAGGCTCTTCTGTACATGGAATTTTCCAGGAGAGACTGGAGTGGGTTGCCATTTCCTACTCCAGGGGATCCTCCAGACCCAGAGATTGAACCCCCATCTCTTGCATCTTCTGCACTTGCAGGTGGGTTCTTTTACCACAGCACCACCTGGGAAGCCCGGAAGTACATTTTACTTTTTCATAGAATCTTGATGAATAATTTGACTCTATAATCTAGTGTATGTCTAACTTTGATAAAAAAAAAAAAAAATTTTAAGACACACAAAATAAAAAAATATATATATACTACTAGGAAAAGAATGGATTCCAATTATATAACACAATGCTCTGTGATCCAAATACAGCAATACAGACAGAATGCAAAAACATTTTGAGTGAACAATGAAAACAGAAGATCCATGTGTATATCCCCATACTATTTACATGAGTTTATTAAAGCTAAAATACAATACTGTGCATGTATATATACACATAATGTTAATATACACAGGACAGGGCAGTGAGAAAGTAAAAGCAAAAATCACCAAATGAACTTGGATGCATCAAATTCATGACCTTGACTACCTATGGAGAAGGAAAGATGGAGACGTGATAGGAGACGTGATAGGAGACAGAAAACAGAACTTCAATTTTAGCAATAATGTTCAATTTTCATTTTTAACAAAAACTAAAATAAAAAATATATAAATAAAAGCAAAGCAATCAATATAAATAAAATATCTTACTTGAGCCAAAGATGACTTGACACTGAGCATCATAATATTGGCACATGCCATTGTAACAATAGGCTTTGTTATTCTGGCAAGGATACCCATTCTGAATAAAAACATCTGGCTGACAGAACTGAGAAGAACCATTGCAATACTCCGGAACATCACATTCGTTGGTTTTTCCTCGGCACAAAGTGCCTCCTGGACGGAACTAGGATAATAGGATTGAAATTGAACAGGAATATCAGGAAAATTCCCACAAATTAACCAAATTTGAAACCACAGTATTTATATCTATAAGAAGGTCTAACAAAAACAGAAGATTAAATAACCCAATAGAACAGTGAACAAAGGCCAATAACAGGCAATTTATAAAAGTCATGAAATATGGAAAATGAAAAAAGCAGAGCATCATAGATGACCAAAAGAAATGCAAATTAAACGAAGATATAAAACCACGTTACACCTATCAAACTAACCTGGATTATAACACTGGCTGACAACAAATGTTAGTAAGTGAAGTCAAAATGTTAGTTGCTCAGACATGTCTACCTCTTTGTAACCCCATGGACTGCAGCCCACCAGGCTCCTCTGTCCATGGGATTCTCCAGGCAAGAATACTGGAGAGGGTTGCCATTTCCTTCTCCAGGGGATCTTCCCAACTTAGAGATCAAACCTGGGTCTCCTACATTGCAGGCAGACTCTTTACCGTCTGAGCCACCAAGGAAGACATGTTAGTAAGAGAAAACAAAATGATTATATAATATAATCAATACTGTACACTGCACAGTTATCAGTGCATTGATTACACTGGCAAATACAGACTGGCACATCTGCAGACAGTATAAAAACGTGTGTCAAAATTTTCACATGCACACTCCAGCAATTCTACTTATAAGCAAAAACTGGAAGCAATCTAAATGTCCATCATTAGTTGATCAGATAAAGAAATTATGGTACAGCCATATAAAGGAACACTAACTATATAAACCTATAGAACTAAATGAATGGAAGAAAATCAATAGTATATTACTGAAAAAAGGACATAGTAAAAATATGTATACCCATGTTTATCCACTTACACACACACACACACACACATATTCATATTTACATAGGAAAAAGTGACTAAATTAATAAATTATCAACAATGGCTAAATGAAGGGGGTAAAATGATAGAGGGTCTTTCAGTGTCAACTTCCTATTATTGAATTTCTAATGAAAAACATAGGTCACTCATAAATCAGAAAAAAATTTCTTTAGACCATTTGCCATAAAAGAAGATGATACAAAACTGCAAACAAGTATCATAAAACTTTCCATCTAATCATAAAATCAAATTTTCCATCAAAAATAGTGCTCTCTTACAAATCAGAGAAAACCAATTTTGATACAGGCACATTTTTCCTTTTCCTATTTTTTTTTTTTTTCCAAATAGGGAGGAATTCCCTACCCGACAGTCTTGACAACAGGCACCATATGCACACTCAGCAAATGATTTAAGTTTACAGGTCTTTCCTTCACAGCAAGGGTCCAATTCACATTCCTGAGAAGAGAAAATGACTGTCAATAAAGAAAGAAATTATTGCCATCAAGACTCGTTAACAAAATTCTTCCCTTCAACCTATGCTTCTTTCTAACCTGGCTGTAAGAGGTACTCTCTGGAGACAGTCACTTACTATCCTTCTGGATTTACCAGCGACTCTTCAGCTATTATGTAGGTCTCAATGTATTTCAAAGGACTGAGAGTATGTGTCTTAGTCTGCTGGGACTACCAGAACAAGATACCATAGACTAATGACTTAAACAAAAGAAATTTATTATGTCACAGCTCTGGAGGCTAGAGACCCAAGATCAAAGTCCTAGCCAATTCAGTTTCTGGCACAGACTCTCATCCTGGCTTGCAGACAGCTGCCTCCTCGCTGTGTGCTCACATGGCCTTTCTTCAGAGCATGTGTCAAGAGACAGGAGCAAGCAAGCTCTTTTTTATAAGAACATTAATCTTACCAGATCAAGACCCACCCTTATGACCTCATTTAATCTTAACTACTTTCCTGGAGGTCCTTTCTCCAAATACAGATAGACTTGGGGGTTAGGGTTTCAACACATGGATTTGGGGAACACAAACATTCAGTCTGTAACAGTAAGTTTAATGATCACAGGAAACTGTGAAAGTCGCTCAGTCATGTCTGACTCTTTGCGACCCCATGGACTATATGGTCCGTGGAATTCTCCAGATCAGAATACTGGAGTGGGTAGCCCATTCCTTCTCCAATTTCCACAGGAAATTAAGCATCCATAAATGCACTTCTCTTCATGTTCAGGGTCTGACTTCTCTGCAGGGTAGGTTTTTACCCATGTGGACATTATACTGCTTGACTTCTCTCACCCCACTTTGGGCCACCATGGCTCATCACTCCCATCCTCCAACCCCTCACCCAGACACAGCTATTCTCCTATGTTGAAACTAATGTCTTGAAGTCTGAATTGTTTGTGAAAGGAAGGAGAAAGGAGGAGGAGGACAAGGAGGCAAGAAGGAGATAGGGGAAATGAGCTTTAATCATTGAAGAATATTTATTTTCCTATGTTACAGAATTCTAGGATGATGGGTTTTTTTCCTTTCAGAACCATAAATATGCTGTTCTATTGTATTCTGGCCCCAAAATCAGCCACTATTGATCTATTTGTTTCAGATTTTCTTCTGACTTCTTGCTTTATTTTCTGTTTATCTCAGCACTTTGATTACAATGTACCCACGATCATTCTTTATAATGATTCTGATTTGGCTTTACTTAGTGTTTTGGAATTGTAACTCAATGTTTTCTGTTAAATATGGGAAATTTTCAGCCATTACTTCTTTGAATACTTTTCTTCTCTCCTTCCTCTCCTCTTGAGATTTCACTTATAATTCCATTAGGCTAGCTGATATTGCTTACATGTCCCTGATATTCTGTTCATTTTTTTTTTATCTTTTCTCTTTTTCCTTTAGATGTGGATTATTTCTTTTGTTCTACTTTATGTTCATTGACTCTTTTTCTGTCATCTTACTCTGCTATTAATTATATCCATGAATCTCACTTATTAAACTTTTTGGTAAGTTCTATAATTTCCATTTGGTTCTTTATTATACATTTCTCTGATGAGATTCATCTCTTACTCATGAAGACCACATTTTTCTTTAATTCTCTGATGATAAAGAGTAGAATATAATTCATGGAAACTTTATTCATAATAGCAAAATACTAGAAACAACCTAGGAGAAAGCAATGGCACCCCACTCCAGTACTCTTGCCTGGAGAATCCCATGGATGGGGGAGCCTGGAAGGCTGCAGTCCATGGGGTCGCTAAGAGTCAGGCACGACTGAGCGACTTCACTATCACTTTTCACTTTCATGCATTGGAGAAGGAAATGGCAACCCACTCCAGTGTTCTTACCTGGAGAATCCGGGTAAGAATCCAGGGACGGGGGAGCCTGATGGGCTGCCATCTATGGGGTCGCACAGAGTCGGACATGACTGAAGCGACTTAGCAGCAGCAGCAGCAGAAGAAACAACCTAGATATCTTTTAATGGATGAATAGTTTAACAAACTTCAGATAGGCCCTTTGTGCTAGGGGAAATACCAGCCTAAACATTACTCCAAATCTGTGAAGTAACATCCACACAATGGACTGTTACTCCCCAGTAAAAAGTAATGAAACAACAACATAGACTGACCTCAAAAGCATTACACTTAGTGAGAAAAGTCAGCCTCAAAAGGTTATATGTTGTATGATTCCATTATTATTGCAGTGACAAACATTATTGAAATGGCAAAATCACAGATGGAAGCCAGGGGCAGGGATAAGGGCCAGAGTGAGGGTGGATGTGATTACAGTGAGGTAGCAGGAGGGAGATCTTTTGAGTTGATGGAATACTTCTGTATTTTAATTGAGGTGGTGGTTACATAAATCTCTATATGGCATAAAACTACATAAAAGTACATACACAACTGCAGGTTAAAAATGGTAAAAGCTGAATAAAGTCTGTAAACTATTAATAGTTATGATACCAATGTCAGTATCACTGATATGATATGGCTCTGCTGCTAAGTCACTATAGTCGTGTCCGACTCTGTGCGACCCCATAGATGGCAGCCCACCAGACTCCCCATCCTTGGGATTCTCCAGGCAAGAACACTGGAGTGGGTTGCCATTTCCTTCTCCAATGCATGAAAGTGAAAAGTGAAAGGGAAGTCACTCAGTCGTATCTGACTCTTAGCGACCCCATGGACCGCAGCCTACCAGGCTCCTCTGTCCATGGGATTTTCCAGGCAAGAGTACTGGCTCTATCACTAAACAATTTGTCACCCTTTGTGGGAAAGTGGGTGAAAAATACATAGGACTCTTCAGACTGTTTTTGCAACATTCTGTCAGTTTGTAATTATTTCATAATAAAAACCTGAAAATTTGTAAAATTATCTAAAACCATGCACCATACAAAAAAACTAAGTCAAAATGGATCATAAACCTAAATAAATACATTACCTAAAATGACAAAGCTTCCAGGATAAAACATTTGCAATCTTGGATTAGGCAAAGATTTCTTAGATACAACATGAAAAGCACAACCCATTAGGCACAAACTGGCTTCATCAAAATATAAAACTTCTACTCATCAAAAGATACTGTTAAAGTACTTAAAAGAAAAGAATGGGAGAATATACTTGCAAATCATATATCTGATTAAGTATTTGTTATCTAGAACATAAGAAGTACTGTCAAAATTCAATAATGAGAAAACAACCCAATTTTTAAAGGCAGGAAGGAGTTCAAGAGACATGTCACCAAAAAAGAAAATAGAGATGGCAAATAAGCGCATGAAAACATGTTCAACATCACTAGTCATCAGGGAAAAGGAAATTAAAACCTCAGTAAGGCACCACTTCACATCTAACAAAAAAGCCAAAATTGAAAAGACTGACCATATGAGGTGGAAGAAATGACTTAAAAAGAACTAGAACTCAGGTACACTGATTGCAAGAATGTGAAATGGTAAAACCACTTTGGAAAACAGTTTGAAAGTTCCTTGGAAAGTCAAATATACACCCACCATATGTCCCAGTCATTTCACACCAAGGTATTTACCCAAGAGAAGTGAAAACATAAATCCATATAAAGACTTGACCGTGAATGTTCACAGCAGCTCTTGGTGTACAAACAACCCAAATAACCATCAACAGATGGATAAACAGCAGGTAGTATCTCCATACTACTCAATGATGAGCAACAATAAAAAGGAATGAACCACTGACACAGTAGCATTCAACATGGATGAATCTCAAAATAACTATGCTGAGTGAATGAACCTAGATAAAAAGAGTCATTCCATTTACACGAAATTCTAGGAAATGCACACTAATGACAGCAATATCTGTAGTACAATGATAGCAGATCAGTGATGGCATAAGGAGGATTGGGAAATAATAAGGGGTATGAGACAGGGGACAGGGATCAAGATCATCCCCATGGAAAAGAAAAGCAAAAAAGCAAAATGTCTGTCTGAGGAGGCCTTACAAATAGCTATGAAAAGAAGAGAAGAGAAAAGCAAAGGAGAAAAGGAAAGATATAAGCATCTGAATGCAGAGTTCCAAAGAATAGCAAGAAGAGATAAGAAAGCCTTCTTCAGCGATCAATGCAAAGAAATAGAGGAAAACAACAGAATGGGAAAGACTAGAGATCTCTTCAAGAAAATTAGAGATACCAAGGGGACATTTCATGCAAAGATGGGCTCAATCAAGGACAGAAATGGTATGGACCTAACAGAAGCAGAAGATATTAAGAAGAGGTGGCAAGAAGACACAGAAGAACTATACAAAAAAGATCTTCACGACCCAGAGAGTCACGATGGTGTGATCACTCACCTAGAGCCAGACATCCTGGAATGTGAAGTCAAGTGGGCCTTAGAAAGCATCACTGCGAACAAAGCTAGTGGAGGTGATGGAATTCCAGTTGAGCTATTTCAAATCCTGAAAGATGATGCTGTGAAAGTGCTGCACTCAATAGGCCAGCAAATTTGGAAAACTCAGCAGTGGCCACAGGACTGGAAAAGGTCAGTTTTCATTCCAATCCCAAAGAAAGGCAATGCCAAAGAATGCTCAAACTACTGCACAATTGCACTCATCTCACACGCTAGTAAAGTAATGCTCAAAATTCTCCAAGCCAGGCTTCAGCAATATGTGAACCGTGAACTTCTTGATGTTCAGGCTGGTTTTAGAAAAGGCAGAGGAACCAGAGATCAAATTGCCAACATCCGCTGGATCATGGAAAAAGCAAGAGAGTTCCAGAAAAACATCTACTTCTGCTTTATTGACTATGCCAAAGCCTTTGACTGTGTGGATCACAAGAAACTGTGGAAAATTCTGAAAGAGATGGGAATACCAGACCACTTGACCTGCCTCTTGAGAAATCTGTATGCAGGTCAGGAAGCAACAGTTAGAACTGGACATGGAACAACAGACTGGTTCCAAATAGGAAAAGGAGTACGTCAAGGCTGCTATTGTCACCCTGCTTATTTAACTTCTATGCAGAGTACATCATGAGAAACGCTGGGCTGGAAGAAACACAAGCTGGAATCAAGATTGCCGGGAGAAATATCAGTAACCTCAGATATGCAGATGACACCACCCTTATGGCAGAAAGTGAAGAGGAACTCAAAAGCCTCTTGATGAAAGTGAAAGTAGAGAGTGAAAAAGTTGGCTTAAAGCTCAACATTCAGAAAACAAAGATCATGGCATCCGGTCCCATCACTTCATGGGAAATAGATGGGGAAACAGTGGAAACAGTGTCAGACTTTATTTTTGGGGGCTCCAAAATCACTGCAGATGGTGACTGCAGCCATGAAATTAAAAGACGCTTACTCCTTGGAAGGAAAGTTATGACCAACCTAGATAGCATATTCAAAAGCAGAGACATTACTTTGCCAACAAAGGTCCATCTATTCAAGGCTATGGTTTTTCCTGTGGTCATGTATGGATGTGAGAATTGGACTGTGAAGAAGGCTGAGCGACGAAGAATTGATGCTTTGAACTGTGGTGTTGGAGAAGACTCTTGAGAGTCCCTTGGACTGCAAGGAGATTCAACCAGTCCATTCTGAAGGAGATCAGCCCTGGGATTTCTTTGGAGGGAATGATGCTAAAGCTGAAACTCCAGTACTTTGGCCACCTCATGCGAAGAGTTGACTCATTGGAAAAGACTCTGATGCTGGGAGGGATTGGGGGCAGGAGGAGAAGGGGACGACGGAGGATGAGATGGCTGGATGGCATCACTGACTCGATGGAGGTGAGTCTGAGTGAACGCTGGGAGTTGGTGATGGACAGGGAGGCCTGGCGTGTTGCACTTCATGTGGTCGCGAAGAGTTGGACACGACTGAGCGACTGAACTGAACTGAACTGAACTAAGAAACAAAGAGTCCACATGCCATGCTGTGTGGCAAAAAGAGAAAGAAAAACTTTTACAAATTTAAAAATTAGAACAAATAAAATAATAAAAATAAATAAATTAAAAATAACAGCAATAATAAATGTTTTAAGGGAGACTTTCCTGGAGGTCCAGTGGTTGAGACTTCCAACACAGGAGGCATGGGTTCCATCCCTGGTCAGGAAACTGAGATCCCACATGCCATGCAGTATGATAAGAAAATCAAAATAAAGATAAAAAATGATAATAATAATTTTTAAAAAGAACTTCCATGTTTTAAACAGGTGCAGTTCATTGTTGACAAGTGTTCATAATTGCCTGTTTCTTCTTGCTTTGTCTTGACCAAACTTTAGTGAGGCTTCTTTCTTTCCTGTAGACCCTTGAACTCTACTTGTCTGCACAAAAAAATATATTTGGTGATACTTGCCCCTCCCCCAAGTACTTGAGGACAAGTATCCCCACCCCTTATCAGCTTCTCCTGGAAATCACCAGACCACAGGACAACTTCCTCTGAGACCTCACTGGGCATTTGCCCTTGCTTATCCAGCTTCCCAGTAAAAGATTCTGCTTATCTACGTTTGCCCCACCTTTACCCTACAAAAGAAAAATCTTCTTGTTTGATTTTTAGATGCTTCCAGATTTCTGAGATCAGCATATTCTCCCTGTTACAACAGTCTTTCTTCTGAATAAAGCCTTTTCTTATCTAAGTCCGAATTTGGGGTTTTTTTTACCTTGTATTCAATTATACTTCAGTAAAGTTGTTAGTTTTTTTTTTCAAAAATACTATGTAAGACAGACAGATAGCTTCATAAAAGAAAAGAGAATCAGGAAACAGACTATGTATACAGGAATTTTGTTTATGGTGAAAGTACCATTTTAAATGGTTTTGTACTCTCCACATGACAACCCCCCACCAATTATAGAGTTTATATAAAAAATTTAAATTACAAAAATGCTAGAAAAAAACAATAGAACATAGAGGGGCTATATGATGAAAATCTTGAAACAGGAGTAAAATGTGTACCTTGCTCAGTTACAAAATTATCGGGGGGAGGCGGGCGGGGCGCACTAAATGCCACGACATTCTTTTGGCAAAAGTACAAACCAACACACCCTTCTTCCAGGAAACTTGATAGTCTCTAATAAAATTAAAAAAACATGCTTTTCAATTCAATAATTCTACCTTTATGTAATTATCTTAGACTTCTGTATATATATATACATATATATATATACACATACACACATACACAGGGCATATACAAGGATATACTGTTCACTACAAAAAAATACTAAGTACAGTGAGTGACTGTCTTTAATGAGAGTATGGTAAAATACATCATAATATATTCCTTATACTGTAATATTAGTCAACAGATCAAAGGATTATGTGCAAATAACAATGACATGGAAAAAAATCTCCAGGATATATTAATAGAAAAAAATTCTACATAACATACTAAGTCAGATTTTACTTATGTAAAAAAGATAAAATCCTAAAACAAACCCAATTATGATACAAATATACATACTGTACATAAGTCTATAAACACAGAATAAAATCTGTAGAGAAACACACTAAACTTATAAGAATAATTACCACAGAAGGAAGTTAAAAAAATATATGGAAGAAATAAAAGTATGAAGGGAATTTTGCTTGTGCTTACTATTTGAAATTTCAATACCAAGAAAAAGAACTGTGATATTTGAAGGGGAAGAGGTACTTTTTTCTAGAGTAATTTGTAGTACAAAAGTTCAAAAAGCAAATACAGACTATTTCAGTTAGTTTGATAGTGAAGTAAACAGGAGAAATCAAAACATATAAAATAATTAAGGAGAATGCCTAGAAAGAAGAGCTTAGTCATCCTAACAGTGTAACATTAATTTAGAGATTAAACATAACCTAGTCAGCCTTTATTTTCCTCACTTGAAAATGAGGGTATAAAGAAATAATGAATCTCCAAGGGTTACTGAGAGGATGGTACCATGTAAAACATTAAGGAGAGGTTGCTAACGTGCAGGAATAGTGCAATGACAGCCCATTACAATTTCATCATAAAATACATACTGCCTGGGAATTCCTTGGCAGTTTAGTGGTTAGAACCCTGTGCTTTTACTACCAAGGGCCCAGGTCTGATCCCTGGTCAGGGAACTAAGATCCTGCATGCCATGCAGCATGGCCCCAAAATAAAACCGAACACACAAAGAAAAACATACTGCCTTTCTAGAATGCGAAGTCTTCTGGCAAAAGCCAGGCACTGTGTGATCAGGCAAGGAAAAAGAAATTCCACTTGTGGAAAAAATTGAGAATATAGTAAAGCTTACACACAACTGAACCAATTCCTTTAAAATTTAAATTTAACTTTTTTTTAATTTTTTAAATGTAATTAAAAATTGTTTTCCTCCTAAGCCTTGTCTAGGCGGTGTTGAATAGGCCATTTTGACAGGAAAATGGTTGAGATGCAGAACACTAATAATAAAGACGGGTCCAGACTTATGGCTCTAGGTGTGGTTAACAGGTATGAGAAAGCCAGACAGCAGCAGGTGAACTGAAGGTTAACAGAGGGAGAATGCTAACTTGAGTAGCAAGAACTCTGTTAACCAAGAATTCTACAGAATGGGCCAGCTTCAATTTACTATTGAAATGAGGTCAACTAAACAAATGTTTCTGCAATAAATGTTTCTGACAGTGACAGAATAGTGAACATTACAAGTAAAGAGCCAAGTGAAAAACTGAGTCGTTCTTTAAAATAAATAAATGACTCAATAACCATAACAGAAATGGTAGAAGGTAGCAAAAATAGAAAAATAAACACGGCACTTTCCTGGACACCAGAACAGATGACACCATTGGTTATGTTCTAGGAAAGAAGGGATAATCAACCCCCCAGGAACATAGTCCCACAAGCAAAATACCAATCTTCATTTTGCCACTAAATTTTACTTTACCTCCTATGCTCAGTTCAGTTCAGTGCAGTCGCTCAGTCGTGTCCGACTCTTTGCGACTCTATGAATCGCAGCATGCCAGGCCTCCCTGTTCCATCACCAACTCCTGGAGTTTATCCAAACTATGCTAGAGTCATGCAAAGTGAGCTATTTTATTTTTTGCAAATCCCAAGGTAACTTTGCAAAGCAAACATCACATGTTACACTGACCTTTGGCGACCCACAGTCACATTCTTCCCCGGGATCCACCAACTTATTACCACAGGAAGGAGCACTGTAGGCTTCATCACCCTTTGGAATATTGAGAAGGCAGTTTCCACCTTTATTTAAAGTTAACTTCTCAAAGTCATCTGCACTGCAAGAGCTGAAGTTTTTGGAACCTCTGTAATAAACACAAAGAAAAAGATCTTAAGTCATAGCAATTAAACATTTTGAAAATCTTAAGTCATGTCTTCAACCAACAGGAAGTGAATATTTAAAATGGCAGAGGGGGGCTTCCCTGGTGGCTCTGTGGTAAAGAATCTGCCTGCCGATGCACGGGACACAGGTTCGATCCCTGATCTGAGAAGATCCCACATACTGTGGAGCAACTAAGCCCGTGCACCACAACCACTGAGCTTGTGCTCTAGTACCAGGAGGCCGAAACTGCCGAGCCCATGTGCCACAACTAATGAAGCCCACAGGCCTTAAAGCTCGTGCTCCACAACAGGAGAAGCGTGTGCACTGGAACTAGAGAGTAGGCCCTGCTCACTACAACCAGAGAAAAGCCCCCACAACAACAAAGACCCAGCACAGCCAAAAATAAACAAATAAATAAAAATTATAAAAAAGAAAGAAACTGACTACTTGCAAAAAAAGAAGTAAATAAAATGGCAGATGGAATTCCCTGAAAGTCCAGTGTTTAGGACTTAACCCTTTCACTTAACACTTTCACTGTTGAGTGCTCAGTTTCAATCCCTGGTGCAGGAACTAAGATCCTGCCAGCTACGTAGTGTGACCAAAAATAAATAAATAAAATGGCAGAAGATACAGAAAATACAAAATCATAAATCTCATCATCTAGAAGAGAAGCAGCAAGCACTGGTGCAGAATTTCAGCCACAGTTTGAGGTTTAATTGCCTCCAATGGTAATTTCTAAGAATTTAGAAATGGGGGCTTCTAGAAATGGTCCAATTTGAACTATAGATTTATTTTGTTGTTGTTTAGTTACTAAGTTGTGTCTTACTCTTTTGCAAGCCCATGGACTCTAGCCCACCAGAATCCTCTGTCCATGGACTTTCCAGGTAAGAACACTGGAGTGGCTTGTCATTTCCTCCTCCAGGATATCTTCCCGACCCAGGGACTGAACCTGCATCTCCTGCATTGTTTGCAGGCGGATTCTTTCCACTGAGCCACCAGGGAAGCCCCATGTGATATTCATATAAATACAATTTTGATGTGTTTCTATGTGTTGCTGGAGTTCTTTTAGTTATTGTTTTACTCAATAACAGTATTTTTAGATAGTCCCATTGGCTATTTTCACTTTGAAGACTAGTGGGAAACACTCCTCTATAACAAGAACCTTTGAGAAATTCAAGTCATATTAAAGGTTTATCAGAGGCATCTGGTGCCCTGAAAGAATCTCCTTTTCACTGGTTTGAGCAACGGTGCCAGCCGTGGGGAAGAGAACTGTGTTACACGGTAACAACTGAGAAGACATTCCTATCAATTCCATGTCTTCTGTACATCCAGGGAATCAAAGAAACAGATCCTTTCTTGGGAGACCTTGTCCTCTTGGCAAACTCTTCCCTTGCTAACCAGACCAGAGCCTCCCAGGAAGTATTCAGTCCTGCCTCTTGGCTCTTAGGACTGGAAAGCAGTCTAAAGACCTAGCACAAGATTTCCCACAATAATGAAAACACTTGTTTTCCATATACTTCTTTTTCTTGCTACTCTCTGCTTAAGAACATTGTGAGGAGAAAGAGCCCTTTTGAACAATGTCTATTCCTTCAACAAATATTTGTGGAACATCTATTATGTACAAGACACTCTTCTTTGTGCAAGGGAGAAAACAGTAAACAAAGCAGACCAAAAATAAAATCCCCACCCCTGTGAAGGTGACATTCTACTGAGTGAGACAGACTATAAACACAATGGATAAATAAATTCAATAATACATTAGAAGATATGTGCCGCTGGGGGAAAAGGTGAGGAGGTAAAGGGGGTGACCTTTGTTGGGGGCAGAGTGACCAGAGTAGAGTTTTTCAAAGAGCTGTCAGAACAAGTGCTTCAAACACTGGGACAACTGAATGAAAACTGGCTTTTGGGGTGAAGAACATTAGAGGGAGAAGAAATAGCAAGTGCAAAAGCCCTAAGGGAGAAGTCTGCCTGCTATGCTAAAGGATCAAATAAGGAAGCCAGTAGGGTTGGAGTGGAGTAAGGCAGTGAGGGTACAATCAGAAAGGTGGGAAGAGGCCATTGCATGAATCTGACTTTTTACGATAAGTGAAATAAGGCAGGGGAGTGACACAATGAAAAGCATGAAGCAGGAACCACGTGATCTGATTTATGTCTTAATAAGATCACCAGATTGGCTATGCTAGGCAGGAAAATCACACAGGAGGCAGCAACTAGAAAGAAGGCATTATTACTAATTGACACAGAGAAGATGGGGGCGGAGCAGGTTTTAGAAGCAACAAGAGTCTGAGTCCAACGGATGTCAAGTGGAAATGTCAAACTAGAGCATAAGATAATTATCTGATAAACAAGCAAGCCGTTTTTTAATTTCTTATTTCCTATTATTGTTCTTTATATGGTTAATACAAGTGCCTGCAACATAGTGCATGCAACAATGTATATTCTTACATGCTTCAATAATCTAAGAATATATTAATTAGCTAATAGTCACAGGAATTGTGCATACATGTGTGTATTTCCTATACTTGAGTCCCTAATTTTAATCTACAGAGTGCACCACTCCTAAACAGATTATTCTTGAAATAAACTTGTTATTCAGTCCTTGGGACACATTTTCTCATAGAAACAATGTTTTATTTGTGTGATTCTAAAGCAATCTACAAAAAAAATCTGTTTCACACACAAGGAAGTTGACTACAGTACTGAGAAGGATCACAAAATTTTCACCACTTCTTATGAAGCTTAGTAAACCAAGATAACAACAAACATCTCCATGTTGGCCTTCACAAACACTTTGGATAATAAAACAAACATATTCTTTTCCCTAGTCATCCTTGGCCGTCACCAATGTAACAAGAAGGATGAGCTTCCTCTTTTCTTGGCTTGAATACCAATTAAAGCATTCCTACTCTCTATCTATCACCTCTGGGTACTAAGATATTAATCTACAGCATCTCTACATTTCTTCCGTCACATTGAAGTGAGTTTTATAAAACTGATGCAAAAGAAGGTAAAAGGAATGGAAGTGGTCTATCAGGATATGACCCACAAAAATCAACTGTCATTTAGACTAATGACTAATGACTAATCTGGAAATAACCAGAACACAATTCCACCACTACCATCCTAATCCCCATAGCCTAGGAATAGGAAGTCCTAAGAAAGAATTCTAAGTGATGGCACTCATATTTTTTTTTTTTTTTTTCAGAGCAATCTGGAGACTTCCCTGTCAGTCCAGTGGTTAAGACTTTACATTTCCAATGCAGGGGACATGGGTTTGATCCCTGGTCAGGGAACTAAGATCTCACATGTCACACAATGTGGACAGCAAAAAACAAAATTTTTTTAATTAAAAAAAAAAAGAGCACTCTGATTATGGAGGCTTTCTGATAATACTGAAGGGCAGAGTTAAGAAAGACTTGTCTCTAGAAAACACACCTCCCAGGAAGACCACCACTCATACGGCCAGGCATCTAAGAGCAGTGTGTAAGGAGAATACTACCAAGTCCCTCAAATATCTTAAATAATAAAAATTACATTACAAAGTTAGATTATCTACCTTTTAAACAGAGGTGGCTTCAACTGATTATCTGGGAAAACTCTAGCATCAAAAATAAAGGCCTATGTTAAGACAACTGTACTCCAACATAAAATAAAAATAAATTTAAAAAAATTTTATAAGGCCCAACTTCTAACAGTCAACTGCTGCTGCTGCTGCTGCTGCCTCGCTTCAGTCGTGTCCGACTCTGTGCAACCCCATAGATGGCAGCCCACTAGGCTCCTCTCTCCCTGGGATTCTCCAGGCAAGAACATTGGAGTGGGTTGCCATTTCCTTCTCCAATGCATGAAAGTGAAAAGTGCAAGTGAAGTCGCTCAGTCGTGTCCGACTCTTAGCGACCCCATGGACTGCAGCCCACCAGGCTCCTCCGTCCATGGGATTTTCCAAGCAAGAGTACTGGAGTGGGGTGCCATTGCCTTCTCCAACAGTCAACTAATGTTCATTAAATATCATAGGAAGTAGAAGGTGGGAAATTTGTCCTCAAAAAGGAGATTTAATACACTAAGGATAACATAATCTTACTTCTCAAATTATTCTTACAAAAACCTGTTCAAATACAATGTCCAATGCATTATCAAAACATAACATGAAGACACAAGATATTATGAGAACAACTATAAAAAAAATGAAAAGACACCATGAGAAAAAAAACAGATAAACTCAATAAAGTCTCCAGATACTAGAATTATCAAACAATAACTACCCAAAAAGAAAATCTCTGCATGCTTTGGTCAGAGACAAAAATGAGAAGCTTGAAAATTTGGGCAGGGAACTAAAATCCACAGTCATAACACAGCAAATTTGATGTGTTTTTCTAAAATATATTCTTTAAACATTTAAAATACTCTGAGTTCATCTTACAATTTGTATTAATTTAATTGGCATTTTTCATTCTAAGTGGTATGCTGTAAGGGTATCATAATCAATGGCATCTATATTTACATAATATAGTACATTAGTAATCATATTAAATATAAGCAGATTAAATGATTCAATTAAGAGACAGATATTTCCAGGCTGGTTTATAAAACAAAACCTAAATGTAGGTTGTTTAGAAGCATATATCTAAAACATAAGAATAAAGAAAAGTTCCAAGTAAAGGAATAGAAAATATATACTACCTCAACCAAAAAAGAAAATCTGTGGAAGGTATATTAGTATCAGGCAAAATTGACAGTCCTATCTAATGCAATAAAAAAGGAAATGAAAGACATACATATTAGGAAAGAAACAAAACTGCCTTTGTTTGTGGATCTCTTTCTGTGGTTGGATTGCCACAGCTCATGCCCAGACCCATGCCAAGTGTCATACCAGCCCCTCTTGCCCAAATACTACTCCCCTCTGGGCAGAGGGTACTGGTACTGAGAGCAGGGGGTAGCACACATGTAAAGGGAACAGAGCGGGCTAAGACCCAACCCTCAGGGCTTGTACTCTGGCAACTTGGGACCAAACCTCACCTCCAACAAGGCAATATTGGCCACTGAGCAGAGAGGAAGTGCCATCAAATAAATACCCAGCTCTAGCTCCAGAACCCCCATCTTCTGTCCCAATCCCCTACTGAGGTGATAGCTGTCAGCATACCCTGAGGAAAGACAAGATTTATAATCATGACAAATCCAGCTCTTCCACAAAAATACATATGACCTAATTTTTTTAACTGGGTCACACATCACATTAACAAATTGAAGAATAAAAACCATATGATCATTTCCATAGATGCAGGAAAAGCTTTTGATAAAATTCAATATCCATTTATGGCAAAAACTCTTCAGAAAGTGGGCAAAGAGGGAATATACTTCAACATAATAAAGGCCATATTATGATAAATTCACAGCTAGCATCCCAATAGTGAAAACTTGAAAGCATTTTCTGTAAGCTCAGGAACAAAACAAGGATGCCCACTCTCACCACTTTCATTCAACATAGTTTTGGAAATCCTAGCCATAGCAATCAGAGAAGAAAAAGAAGTAAAAGGAATTCAAATTGAAAGAGAAGTAAAACTGTCACTCTTTGCAGATGACATGATTCTATAAACAGAAAATCCTAAAGACACTACCAGAAAATTACAAAAGCTCATCAATGAATTTGGTAAAGTTGCTAGATACAAAATTAATGCACATAAATCTGTTGCATTTCTATACACTAACAACAAAATATCAGAAAGTGAATTAACTGAACAATCTCACTTACCATCTCATCAAAAAGAATAAAATATCTAGGAATAAGTCTACCTAAAAAGGCAAAAGACCTGTACCCTGAAAATAAGACACTGATGAAAGAAATTGAAGATGACAAAAACAAATGGAAAGATATACCACATTCTTGGATTGGAAGAATCAGTATTGTTAAAAATGACCATATTCCCCAAAGCAATCTACAGATTCAATGCAATTCCTATCAAATGATCAATGGCATTTTTCATAGAACTGGAACAAAAAAAAATTTTAACTTGTATGAAAACACAAAGACCCCAAATAGCCAAAACAATCTTGAGAAAGAAGGATAGAGCTGGAGGAATCACACAGCCTGGTTTCAGACTATGCTACAAGGCTACAGTCATCAAAACAGTATGGTACTGACAAAAAAACAGACGTATAGATCAGTGGAAGAGGACAGAAAGTCACAAAAATAAGCCCACACAGTTATGGTCAATTAATATATGGTAAAGGAGCCAAGAATATACAATGGATAAAAGACAGTCTAATCAATAAATGGTGCTGGGAAAACTGGACAGCTATATGTAATAAAAGAATGAAATTAGAACATTCTCTAACACCAAAAATAAAGTCAAAATGGATTAAAAACCTAAATGTAAAACCAGATACTATTAAACCAGATACTCTTAGTGGCAAACAGAACAGAACACTTGTTGACATAAATTGCAGCAATGTTTTTTGGATTCCTCTTCTAGGGTTATAGAATAAAAACAAAAAATAAACAAAAGTAGGACTTAATAATCTTTAAAGTTTCTGCACAGCAAAGGAAACCATAAACAAAACAAAAAGACAACCTACAGACTGGAAGAAAATATTTGCAAATGATGCAACCAACAAGGGATTACTTTCCAGAACATACAAAGAGCCCATACAGCTTAACATTAAAAAAAAAAAAAACAAAAAAAAACTGCCTGATCAAAAAATGAGCAGAGGACTTAAAATAGATATTTCTCCAAAGAAGACACACAGATCACCAACAGGCACATGGAAAGATGCTATATTGCTAAATATTAGAGAGATACAAATCAAAACTACAATGAGTCATACCAGTCAGAATGGCAATCATTAAAAAGTCTACAAATAATAAACACCGGAGAGGGTGTGAACAAAAAGAAACTCTCTTATACTGTTGGTGGGAATGTAAACTGGTGCGACCATTATGAAAAACAATGTGAGGATTCCTTAAAAACCTAAAAATAAAGCTCTCATATGATCCTGCAATCAATCCCACTCCTGGATGTATATCTGAAGAAAACTCTTAATTCAAAAAGATACATGCATTCCAATTTTCATAGCAACACTATTTACAACAGCCAAGACATGGAAGCAATCTAAATACTCACCAACAGATAAATGGATAAAGATGTGCCGTGTGTGTGTAGGTATTTATGTGGTATGTATATAATGGAATACCATGAGCCCATAAGAAAAAATGAAATAATGCCATTTGCTGCAACATAGATGGACCTAGAGATGATCATATTCAGTGATGTAAGTTAGACAAAGAAAGACAAATATCATATATCACATTTATGTGAAATCTAAAAAAATGATACAAATGAACTTATTTATAAAACAGAAACAGATTCACAAACAGAAAGCAAATTTATAGTTACCAAAGGGGAAAGGCAGGGGGAGGAATAAATTAGGAATTTGGAATTAACATACACACACTATTATATATAACACAGGTAAACAACAAAGACGTAGTGTATAGCACAGGGAGCTATATTCAGTACCTTGCAATAATTCATAACGGAAAAGAATCAGAAAAAGAATGTGTGTGTGTGTGTGCATAGAGCTTCCTAGGTGGTTCAGTGGTAAAGAATTCACCTACCAATGCAGGTAAACACAGGAAATGTGGGTTAGATCCCTAACTCAGCATGATCCCTGAGAAGGAAATGGTAACTCACTCCAGTATTCTTGCCTGGAAAATCTCATGGACAGAGGAGCCTAGTGGGCTAAGTCCAGGGGGTCACAGAGTTGGCCACTACTGAGGGACTGAGCACACACACACATATACGCATGTATCTACAAGTGAATCACTCTGCTGTTCTCTTGAAGTTAACACATTATATTAACTATACTTCAAATTAAATTAATTTAAATGAGATGAATTAATCAATAATTAGAGTAGGGTTCTTATATCATTCAGATGAAAGAAAATTTATACTGATGTTTTACAGAACATGGCAAATGATTTCCTCCCAGAAATTTGAGTACTGATGAGCAATACATTCATTGTTTATTTTTAGCATTAAACAAATGTTCAATAAATGGTTTTAAAAAAGAAAAAGGAAGAAGAATAAAAAGAATTCAGTTACTCACGATGCTCCTGAATTCATGATGCAGCTCTTTACAGGACAGTGACAACCTCTCCCATCATCATGACTCATTCCAAGGTTATGACCCAACTCATGAGCAACAATGGATGCAAATTTCTCCACTGGGATCTGCCCAAACTGTCCAAACACAGGAAGGTATTAATTAAGTTTCTGAACAAAAAGGATTATTTTTTTGTTTCTAAAATTTCTTTTTCACAAAAGGAGATTCACCACTACAATGTTGACAGCTGACATGATAAAGCAAGCAACCAACATCAGACTGTAAACACTGCAGTCTAGTAAGAAACTGGTGTGACTTAACATACTGATGATGGAGGTCGACCATTTAAGCAACAGATCAGGAGCGCCAATAGATTATTCATGGTGGTTGATGGGAAAACAAGCTCATGGTTCTAACTTAATTTCCTCAGATGGAGTCTCTGTTCCTTAATTCATGAAAAGTGAGGCATTAATGATCATATAATAAGTATTAGAAAACTTAATCCAGTCTCTAGGGCAAGAACAGATCCCTTGTAACACTCAAAATATTGTTGTAAGGACTAGGAGAGGAAATAAACGATTACTGGACATTTCATAATGCAAACATGCAAAGGTGTCAAGAAGAAAACATACCACGTTAATCCCACCCGCATGGCTTCTTGAACAGACTGTCCCCACAAACGCCATTCCCGCAGTCCCACCAAACCCTCTTTTCCTAAATGAAGAGAACAGGGAAAAGTTATAAAATGTACTTGAGAGAAAAAAGGTACACATTGCTCCTATTTCTTTGGGTAATCTTAAACTAATTGGTAAACCTATAAAAACTGGGAGAAAAATGACAAAGATAAATAGCACTTTAAAAATCAGAGTTCAATTAAAGCCTTATCTTTTTTTTTATCTTCAGAGAGTGAAAGTTGACATTACAAGTTCATTTTTCAGACAAATGAAGATATACATTAGATATATCAAACCAACTTGTTTTCTACCTTTTAGATGAAAAACCTTCCTAAAATGCATTATATTTATTTATTCAAAAATTCTAGTGGAAAGAGACAGATAACAAACTCAATGGCATATTCATACAGGAGGCTGCGAGCAGGGAGCACAGAGAACAGAAGAGTCAGAATGGTCTCCAGGTTGCTCCTTGAACATCGGGAACACACCTGTATCTCAGGACCTGGTCCCTGTGCCTTCCCCAATATACACCCATAACACTCCCTCACCTCCTTCAGGTCTTTACACAAAGGTCATCTCTTCACTGAGGCCTTCCTCACCATGCTATTTAAAATTTCAACCTCACTCCTCCAATATTTCTACCTCTACCCTCTCAGCTTTATTTTTCCTCTTTACCATTTATTGTTATTTAGCACACTATAAGCTGTTAGGGTAAAACCCAAACAAAATTTCTGGCTGACCCAATATATATACTTATTTATCTTACAAGATAAATCTCCTTCAACACAGTATGAATTCCATGAGAGCAAGAACTGTCTCTTTTGTTCACTGCCATAACCAAGGGCCTAGGCTATACACATAACAAACATCTTTTAAATGAATGAATAAACCATTCTCTGGGACACCTGACCAGCCAGGACAAGAGGCTGATACTGACATAAGGGGATTGCTATGGAAACATTTTAGCCAGATCACCCCGTAGTGAGCCACATTTATGTCCTCAATGCTTCAAAAAAGGCTTTTTAGTATCCCATTCTCAACCAATCAGGGATTATCAGATATCTGAGAAACACCTCTAACATGGCAGTCAAAGACCAAACAGAGAGAGACAGCTTGGTAGGTGTGGCTGGGCAAAGCACAGGGAGTGCTTGTTGTCCGTTCCTTTTGGTCTTTTGTGAACAAGAAGGCATACTCACTGTCGGGCTTTGAGGGCACTTCTGGGTACAATTTTACTAAAAATTTATCGAAATGTCAGGATCAAGCTTTTGTGGTTATGGGGTCATAAAAATCCATGTAGGCATTCTCAGTGCCTTACTCTAAATTAACTCATATGACAAAAAAAATAAAATAAAATCAAGGGAAATTTCACCTCAGAAAAAATTATTTTAGGTACCATTCAACATTGAAGGAGGGAAAAATTATTACATAAAATATTTTTTGGCAAAAAGTCAGCCTATCAACCAGAAAATTTCTAAGAAGAATAAAATTTTTTTTATATTTTAAGTGAGGGTTTTGCTATAAGCTTTTGGAATATATCTGTATTAACTAATCATATAAGCTTAAGTTTTATTATAGTACCATGAAAATGCTATGTAGAAAAAAGAAAAATGTTTAAAATATATCAGAAGGATGGCAAAGAGACTTTAAAAACACTATTATATCCATGAAATAAGAATTTGACTAAATAAAAATTTTAAGGGAAACAAAAACAGCTATTAAGCATTAAAAATAAGATAGCTGAAATGAGAAACACAACAAAAACCTTAGAAGGTAAATTTAAGGAAATATCCCAGAAAACAGAACAAAAAGACAATGAGAAGAAAGGAAACAAAAGATAAAAAATTAGAGGACAACCACAAGAAATTCAACAGCTGAGTAAAAGGAATCCTTGAAGGAATGAAGAATAAAAATAAAGAGGATGAAATCACCTACAAAATAATTTGAGAAAAATTCCTAGAACTACATTTTCAAGACTGAAATTACCCACTAAGAACACAGCACAATGAGTGATAGAAGACCTACACCAAAGCATATCATCAAGAAAATTTAGAGGTCTGGGAACCTCTAGAGCAGATCCTACAAGTTCCCAGAAAGGAAGAAAAAAAAAAGGCATATACTAAAAAACAGGAAACAGAATGCATTAAAGTTTCTCAGTGAAGTTGTACTGAGATAGAATTTACGTACAAAAAAATTCACCCATTCTAAAGTGATTTTTTAAAAAAAAGAATGAATTAAGGCTTCTCAACAGTAATTTGGAAGTCAAAAGACCAATGGCCATGCCTTCAAAATTCTGAAGGAAAAAGATTTCATGCCAAAAATGTTAGACCTGACAAAATAACCTAAAATGTACAAAACAAATGAAAAAGCACAGCCCTGAAACAATTAATTACTTAAGCACTAGGATAATCAGAGGTCAAATTGAGATAATTTTTTTAAATTAAAGTATATTTTGTTTCTGGTATACCAGAGATAATTTTTAAATTCTGTTTTGACATTGTAAAGCACGTTTTCTGACATGAACGAGGTCAGAACTTTTTTCTTTCAATATATCCTTTCACAAGAAGAAACTAGAAAACATGCCATACTAAAATAAGGAAGTATACCTGGGAAAGAGGAAGAGGACGTGGGATAAAGGTCACAAGAGATCCAACAGACAGGTCTTATTAGAACACTGCACTCATTCTACAAATCAAACTTTTTCCTCATTTAAATGAATGCTCAAAAACTTTAATTAAGAGAATATGATTGCAAAAAAAAGAAAAAAGCAAAAATTATTATTCTGACCATATCATAAAGAGTACCTTTTAAAAAAATCACTTACAGAATTAGCTGTGCACTGTCATGTCTCCGACGTGTTATAAGAAACTTTTCCCGCCACTGTACAAAGTTCGACAACACGTCGCCAGCACCTCCAGCCATACTGATCAGATTTTCATTTGTCCAAATCTCAAGCCCAACTAGCACAATTCGAATATTTAACATAATGTACATCTGGGAAGAAAAACATAAACATATACAAAATTTATTAAAGAATATGAGAACGATTCCTGGGTATATATCTGAGAAAAACAAAACACTAATTTGAAAAGATAAATTTAACCCAATGTTCACAGCAACATTATTTACAATAGCCAGGATTTGGAAGCAACTTAAGTGTCTGTCAACAGATGACTGGGTTCACACAAACACACACAAATGGACTATTACTCAAGCATAAAAATGAAATTTTGCCATTTACAACAGCATGGATGGACTTGGAGGGTATTATGCTTAGTGCAATAAGTCAGACAGAGAAAGACAAATACAGTATGGTGTCACTTATAGGAGGGCTTCCCTGGTGGCTCAGTGATAAAGAATCTCCCTGCCACTGTAGGAGACATGGGCCAGGAAGATCCCCTGAAGAAGGATATGGCAACCCACTCCAGTATTCTTGCCTGGGAAATCCCATGGACAGGGAAGCCTAGCAGGCTACAGTCCATGGGGTTGCAAAGAGGTGGATACGACTTAGTGACTAAATAACATCAACACTTCTTGGTGGAATCTAAAAAAAATACAACAAACTAGTGAATGTAACAAAAGAGAAACAGATTCATAGATATAGAGAAGAAACTAGTGCTTACCAGTGGGGAGAAGGAAGGGAGGGTATACAGGATTAAGAAATACAAACTATCAGCTACAAGGATATACAAGCATATACTGTACAACACAGGGAATAATAGCCAATATTTTATTGGGTTGGCCAAAAAGCTCTGTCAGGTGTTTCATAAACAGGTATGAAAAAAACTAGTTGAACCTTTTGGCCAACTCAATATAATAACTATAAATGGAGTTTAACCTTTAAAAATTGTGAATCACTACATTGTACCCCTGTAATATATATAATACTGTACATCAACTACACTTCAATAAAAGTAATATAATAAAGAATATGAGAATATCTTTGAACTTATAATTAAGTAACATCCCACTTAAAAATAGGATTCCTCTTTATCAAAAATGTTTCCTTCAATATAATGGAACTCTAACTTTTCAAGGGTCTGAGTTTCCTCATTCACAAAACAAAAGTAACAAAGGTTTGAAATCCTTTTTATCTTCCATTCCAAAAGCTGACAAACTCTGGATATTTAAAGTTTTTGGTATTTTGGATCCAAACCTTTCCCTAAACTAATGAAAGCTTATTTACTGTTCACCTTTAGTTCACTTAATATAAATATTCATACATTTCACTACAGAAATATCAATGAGTTAGATTACAAGGTGCTCCCCCAGGACCCTTTTGAAGGTGTAAAGTAATACCAACACATAGTGAACTACATGTTATACATATACTGTATAGTGAACAGGTTTACCTTTCTAAACTCTTATCCAAAAGTATAATGGCATGCACCCCAAAGGTTTCAGATAAAGGTTTATAGAACTCATCTCTATTTCACAGAGATACTGTGAGGAATAAATGAGTTAATAAATATAAGTCACTTGACTCAGTTTTTAGTACATTATAAACATTCAGTAGGACATTATCACTATCATCATCATCATCATCATTATTATGTTTGGTATTCATATTCATATTAGAGATTAAATTTTTCCAAAGACAAATGTGATACTGTATGACATTTGTCTTTCTGTGTCTGACTTCACTCAGTATGATACACGCTCTTACATGTGGACTCTTAAAAAAAGAGGGTACAAATCAACTTATGTACAAAACAGAAGTTGAGTAAGGTGGAGGAAATCAAACTTATGGTTACCAAGGGATAAGGGGGGAAGGGATAAATTAGGAAATTGGGACTGACATATACACGGTATATAAAACTAAGAAGGACCTATTGTATAGTATAGGAAACTCTATTCTCTGTAAAGGCCTATATGTGAAAACAATCTGAAAAAAAAAGAGTGGATATATGTATATGTATAACCGATTTACTTTGCTGTATACCTGAAACTAACACATTATAAATCAACTATATTCCAATAAAAACTTAAAAAAGGAACATTAATTCTTCAATATCTCCCACTAGATGAATAAACTCTAAAATCTCAAATCAAATCCCTCCCTCTTCTCTATCTCTCTCTCACACACACACAGAGTCATATATAGTTTCAGAGCAGGAGACAGCCTTATTTAAAATAAGTCTCTCAGCAAAAATTCAAAGATCTCTGCATAAGTGCCAGAGAACCTCAGTCTACCTATTGTGAAATAAAAGTCATATTTTATGGCAAGACAAGAAAAATTTACACAGAAAAATTTTTCTCTGCCCTTTGGCCTCCTCTCTCACCCCACTGTGCATTTGTATATTGCATAAGGCATCAACCAAACCTCTCCATTGGCAGAAATACCTGCTCAATCATAAACAGCAGCATTCTCCTAACATCAAAAAGGCAACTCCTTAAAGATAACATTCCTTCTTGACCTTGCTAGGGCCATGATGATGCTTAGGTCTGGATTGTGTAAACTGTCAATAATACCTCATTGAATGCACATTCCTCTGTCTCAAAAAAACTTATATAACTGTGCTTTGACTTCTAATGGGAAAAACAGTTCTCAGAGCTTTCTGAGATGCTCTTCCTGGGTTATAATCCTCAAATTTGGCTCAAATAAACTTCTCATTTCTTTCTCAGATCAACTGATGAATTTCTCCTCAACACTAAAGATAAAGTAGATGCTAATTTGAAATCTCTTATTTGTCTCACTCTCTCTAAAATTATACTTTCCTTTTAAACATAGAAAAGTTACAAAACAAATTCGAGAGCAAACCCCAGAAAGACTGAGTTACTTATCCTCTAGAATAATCAGAGCCCCAAATTAGACAATTTTAAAATTCTATTCAGAGGCTGTGAGAGGAAAGGACAGAATAATCCCAGCTGATAGAAAGTAAACTTACACTATCCAAGTAATTTGCTAAACTTATCATCTCTTCTCGCACTGCAGTCTGGTTTTTTCCCATGTTATCATACTGAAAGGCAAAGAAGAAAACTCATGATCACCAAAGCAATATAAGAAAAAAATTTCTATAATCTCAAGATAAGAATCCAAATATTTTATTTAAACCATTTTCTACCTATGTGGAGAAAGTAATGAGAAAAAATATTTCAAGTCTCCTTTTTTTATCACTTGTCCATCATATTCTACTGGAACCTTTAATACATTATCAGGGACAGAGTTCACGCTTATTCACATTCCCTTATGCTTCTTTCTACACTTGAGGATAATGAACCTATAATGAACAAATAAGAATACATTTCTATCTCCTAAAAGTATGGCTTGTTATTTTCCAGTCTATATACAATAAGGGTTTTTTTTTAAAAACCATAAAGATTCTCAAAACTGCCTCTGCGGATTACAAAAAAGGACTTGTCAGTTGTGTTAAGTTTCTGCAAACAATTTGGTTCACAGCAACAGCAAAGCTGGCGGAAGTCAGATAAAACATTTCAAATAATCTATAGGTTAAAATATATAGCAGTTATATCTAAAATTAATAATCTTGTAAATGCTGAAATAAATTACGTAACTTTTCTTAGCTGAGTAAAGCACAGTCTTAAGTATAAATAAGGAAAATGTCATGTGTTATCCTGTACAATGAAATAAATAATAAATGCTAAGCTGACTCATTCTCCTCTGTTCCCTTCTAAACTTATCATCTAAACTCTGCTCCCTCCTAAGAAGGGAGAAGTTTAACATTTGCAAATCACCCAAAAGAAACAGTGGAAAAACATCACCAGTAAAAATAAAGGTAGAGATAATGTCAGTGCTACATTCAGTTCTGGACATATTATGAATATCATGTATAAATATTACAGGGAAAAGTCATTTAATAAAAATCAATACAAATATATTTCATATTTCCTTCATGGGATCCTCACTTCTCACCTTCTTTTTATGAAAAAAGAGAAAAACTGTCATCAATCCTACCTTTTCCTTCTCTACAACAATGAACAACTCTACATAGCGGGTCTGTGGCAAGATGTCTCTTTTCCTCTGTCAAAAAACACAAACACCATAAAGGAAAGCAAAAAGTTAAAAGACTATATCTTCAGATTACATATAAGACGACTACATATAAGACTCCTATTTTTAACACACAATGATCTTATCACTTGTTTCATGTCTGCTAAGAATTTCATAAAATGATTTTTAACACATCCTACATCAATAAGGCAAAAAAACATGTGTTTTTAAAAGTGATATATGCCATCTGTAGTGCTCTGAGAAAAATCCTAAAGATAACATGAATTATTCAAGTTTCCAAAGATGAATTATTGATTCTCTAATATCAAAACTATACACACATACAAGTATATTTTAATTGGATGACCTACTACTCTGTCAAGAGTGGAAAAAAGAGTATCTGCTAATAACCCAAGAAGGAAGGACAAGGTCTGCACTTTATTTTCTTGTTCTTTTCCTTTATTTTTTTCCTTCCAGTCTTATTGAGTTACAATTTGCACTGACATACAAGGTTGCTACTTTTAAAAAATGAGTAGCTTTGTGATTTTCAAAAACTTACATAAACTGTGCATATATGCTCAGCCACTCAATTGTGTTCAACTCTTTGCAACCCCATGGATTGTAGCCCGTCAGGCTCCTCTGCCCATGTGATTCCCCAGGCAATAATACTGGAGTGGGCTGACATGCCCTCCCCCATAGGATGTTCCTGACACAGGGATCAAATCCACGTTCTCCTGCATCTCTTGCATTGGCAGGAAAATTCTTTACCGCTGCGCCACCTGGGAAGCACCCATGTAAAGTATAGAATGAGTTAAAATTTAAGTGTTTTCCAATGACTAAACTTAAAAAGAACCATCCAAGAATCAAAAGAATGAATGTCAGAACAGATGATGAAAACAATGCCATAAATTAGTATGAATTAATTAAAATACTCTAGAAGAAGCACAAGCCTCTTGTAGAGGCACAGCGACATCATCTCATTACAGAGAAAGCTGCCTTTGTCTGCAACTTAGGTTCCTCTGGTCCCAGAAACAGCTCAGGTTAAGAGACCCCTGTCAAGAGGAAGCCAAGGAATCCTAAAGAAGTCTCAAAACAGGGATACCACGAGTGCCCCAGGAAAACATCTGAGATCATTAAAGTCCTAAAATTCAATCTCTCTCTTTCCCTCTCTGTCTCTCCCTCTCTCTCACTTTAGAGCTCCAGTCTGTGTAAAGGGTATTCACATTAAAAAGTCCACTGCTCTCTCAAAGTCACGGTAATGGATTATTAGAGAGCAATGACAAAAAGAAATATAGTTACTGTTTAAGACTTAAGCTCTTGTTTCCAAAACACAGAAGTCTGACTGTACTCAACTTGGTGGCAGGAACTACATATTACTCATCTTTTTATCCCCTGGTACCCATCACAATGTCTGGCACAAAGCTGGCAAAAACACAGTAATAACAGGTATTGGTTTAATGCACAAATACATGATTGTTTTTAAACCTGAGTCAGAGCCATGAAGAAATACATTAGTTCCTTACTCGAAGGAGCTGAGTGATACTAGGATGCTCCTCTTCTTCATCCTTTGTGGTTTCTTCTTCCATTACTTTGTTGGAAACACCACATTTCAAAGGCTCTTGGTGGACATCATCCATTCGATAAAAGATGTGCTCAAAATGAGAGCTGTTCTGCAGGGGTTCAATCCCATAACTCACATTTTCTATATGCAGCAAGCCTCTAAGTGTTGTATTACACAAACACAGTTTTTTAGGATGGAAAAAAAAAATACACAGGAAAAGGAATTAAGAAACATGAATTCAAGTCCTAATTCTTAACATATGTAAGAAGGGATAACATGGTGTTGAGAAAAATAGAGGTTTTAGAGTCGGGCAGCCCTAAATTAAAAGCTCAAGACAGCTACTAACTGGCCTGAAAATTACTTAATCCCTCTGTGAGATCACTGTATAAAGAAAGGCAATTCAGAATAGTGGCTTAAAGTGTGAAGTCTGGAGGCCAGAGGACCAAAGTTTGAATCCTAAATGTTTCCTACTAGCCTTATAGACATTCTTCCTAGAGTTGTCCTGAAAACTATTTAATGAACACAAAAAATACTTAGGACACTGCCTGGTACACAGTAATTGTTCTACAAGTGTCACAGCTTAGATGGAGATAGTACTCATCGCCATCTCATACAGTTTGCTTGAGAATTTAAAGTAATATTTATTAGTTCAATCAATCATGTAACCAATCAACCAGTCCAGTGTGATATTGCCAGGCCCTTCATAAATTTAATATTATTATCACTTCACTTGACACATGGTATGATTTCTCTGAACCTCAGCTTGCTCACCTAAATATGGAAGCAATCAGCCCCTTTTCACAGTCATTATGAGGCTTAGATAAAAGAACAGAAGTAAAAGTTATATAAACCTAAAAGGTGACAGAAATTTAAAGTATGCTTTATTTTTAAATAGCAAAATTTATTTAGTGGTCTCAAAAAATGAATTTTTTTTTATTTAGGTAATAAAATTCATCACCTGTAATACTGTCCTAAATAAACATGCCAAGAAGGACATCTGAAACACTGTTAGAAAGACCTTCAGCAACATCAAAGTAAAATCTAAATTTAAGTACCCTAAAATGACTTGATCTGGAGACAGAGATAGGTAAAGGGAAAAGAATTAAGGGAATGAAAAAATGCTGATAAAGAAAGTTCCTTACCTGAGTCCGAAACAGTCGCTGAGTGCAATGGATGAATCGTAAGTGCCCTCCACATATCCCCGATAATGACAATGATTCTAAATGATTAAAAAAAAAGTGTCAATTTCAAAATAGTATTACCTTGCTGAAAATCATCATAGAGAGTGCAGAACCAAAAGTTATTTAAGGCCAATCAACTAAACTTTTTATTCTATTATTGGTTTAATCGTTAAGTCGTGTCTGACTATGGACACCCCATGCACTGTAGCCCGCCAGGCTCCTCTGTCCATGGGATTCTCCAGGCAAGAATACTGGAGTGAGTTGCCATTTCCTTCTCCAATTCTATTATTGGCATCCCATAATTATCACATGGCATTCTTTGGACTATCTTCAGACTGTCTACTATCACCCTATGGGTACAAAGAATTTGAATTTCTGCCAAATTTTTAAGGCAGCAGTCCAGAGGATACTAAGTACAAACAACTCTACCCCAATAACCTTTAAACCTAGAAGCGGAACAAGGCAGCATAACGTCATGTTTAACATTTTCAATCACAGGTTAAGAAGACACCATAGCAGCCAACTGAAATCCAATACAGAAGAGGACCTTGTGACAGACTAATGACACCAAGGGGGAAAACAATTCAGCACACGGCAAAAACAGTGACTTTGACTTTCTTTTTCTGCTTAAGCATATTGATTATATTATTATTGTTAGTTATACATTTAACCATCTTGATAAATTAAAGACTCTTTATTCTTCATTTTGAGCAAGAAATTGACCAGTGGAAATACAAGCATGCTGCTGCTGCTAAGTTGCTTCAGTCGTGTCCGACTCTGTGCGACCCCACAGACGGCAGCCCATCAGGCTCCCCGTCCCTGGGATTCTCCAGGCAAGAACACTGGAGTGGGTTGCCATTTCCTTCTCCATTGCATGAAAGTGAAAAGTGAAAGTGAAGTCGCTCAGTCATGTCCAACTCTTAGCGACCCCATGGACTGCAGCCTACCAGGCTCCTCCATCCATGGGATTTTCCAAGCAAGAGTACTGGAGTCGGGTGCCATTGCCCTCTCCAAATATAAGCATATCACTTATTAATATCAGATTTTTTTAGTACACAAGGAGATTTTTTTTTTCCTCTTTAAAACAATTGTAAAGCATTAAAAAAAAAAAAAAACAGCCAAGGGGAGGAGGAGGAGGACTGAACTTGCCAGATATTATGACATATCATCAGCCCTTAATAATTAAAACAGTAGGGTCCTGGTGGTGCATTAACTGAGAGACCAACCAGTGGAGCAGAACACATTCTCAAAACAGACCAAAATACATGTGGAACCTTATATGATAAAAGTGGTTATCTCAAATCACCGAGGAAAAGATGCACTTTTAAAAATGGTGCTCAGCCCACGGATTAGACATTTGAGAAAGGATAAAAGTAGATCCATACTTCACATTATACATAAGAATAAGCTGCAGGATGGGGTGGGGAGGGAGGTTCAGGATGGGGAGATACATGTGCACTCATACGGAAGAAAAAAATTAAAAGAAGAAAAAGCTCCAAATGGATTAAGAATCGAACCACTAAAAAATATGAACCTATGCAAGAACTAAAAGAAAACATAGCTTAATTCCTCTTTAACCTGGTGTAGAGAAAGACTTTCTATCACTCAAAATCTTGATGTAACAGGAGGAAAGACTGATCATTTTTACTGCATTAAGAAAATAAAAAAGATTTTAAAACTTCTACATTAAAAGAAACACCAAGAAAAAGTAAAAAGACAACTCACAGACTAGAGGGAATTATTTGTAACTTTTATCATAGCTAAAACTGTACTATAGTATAATACAAAGAACTTTGAAACTTTAAAGGGGAAAGATTAAATCCAACAGAAGATGGTGCAAAACAGTTGAACAGACAATTCACAAAAGGTATAAAAATGCCCTTATATAAATGAAAAGACTTCAATTTCACTCATGATAAAGTAAGAACCTGTGCATCAATGCTGATGTAAACACATAAGAAGGAAAAACTCTTCTTGTAGGAGAAACCATCAATGCATACAGAGGCACTGATGAAGTTAGGGAAATCACCATTTTAACAACCACCATAACAACTGAGGCAAATATTAAATACTGAAGCCAGTGAGTAAATGGGATAGTTACAAAGCCTCAAAATATCTACCTAAAAGATTAACTAAAAAAGCAAAAACAGTAACTTCGCAGAGAAGAAATTGAGCAGATAACTCCTTAATAATTAACGTTAACACTGTCAGTGATAAACTAAGCTAATTACAGGACATGCTCATGATATGATACAGGGAACCCTTCAGGGTGGATCCCTGCCAAAGGTGCATAACCTGAATCTGATTGTGAGTAAATATCACAGAAACTCAAATTGCAGGACATTCTACAAGACGTCAGCCTATACTTCTCAAAAATGCCAATTTCATGAAATACAAGGGAAGACCAAGGATTTCCAGACTAAAAGGGATGGAAGACTGCTTGGTTCAACACATGAACTTGAATTTTCTTTCACTATAAAGTACATCATTAGGGTAATGGACTAAAACAAATATCAATAAGGTCTGTAATTGAGTAACAGTATTGCTTCAGTGTTAACTTCCTAATGCTGAGAACTATACTATGGTGACTTCTTTTGAAGTTCTTGCTTTTAGGATATTTACACTGAAGTATTTAAAGGGTAAAGGGACACCAGGTGTATAACATACTTTTCAGGGGGAAAAAATAGAGAGGAAAGGATAAAGTATGTATGATAAATGTTAACACTTGGAGAATGTAGGTGAAGGGTTTACATGACTGTTTTTCCTATTATTCCTGCAACTAATGTGAGAATTTCTGAAAAAATTTAAAAATTATGCACTAAACAACACAGGCTAAATTTCAACATTTTACAGCTTTTTCCAGTGTGGGGTTATTTACAACCACTGTTTTTCTTTCTAGCACTTTGAAGTTAAAGTCTAGCTTTGAGTTTGTCTTCTCACCAGAGGGGGAAAAAATATCTCTTCTATTACAGATGGGGTAGCACTTACAAAATAGTAACACAGTAACTCACAAAATTAAGTTTGTAAGTTAAATTTGTCAGTAAAGCTTCTCACTTCAATTACTATAGAAGGGCTCATCATTTGACATGACTGAAATTTAGCACTTGATCACTTACTCTACCAGCTTGATGGTATTTCTTTAATAACTTGGTTTTACCAAATATTTCTAAAACCTTCCATTTAGTTTTTAAAAAAACAACAAATCCTATTTTGCAAGTTTGCAAAACACCTAACTGCATCTGATGATTATACTAAAGGTAAAATGGCATAAACAGTTTGGAAACACACAAACTACACGCGAAAATACTCAACTACTGGAAGCAGAAGTACTCACAACTATTTGAGAATAACCTCCTACCACAAGAGCCAGAGAGCTTGGGGCAGTCTTTACAGAGCAAAGAGGGAGTTAGTTAAGGCACTTTCTAATGAACTGCAAGGTACCCAAAGGTCTAAGACTAATTTGGAGTTTTGACTTCACACAGCAACTCATATCAAGTGGTTATTAAAACTGTGTTTCTTTGTAAAAAATATGGCCTTGCAAAAGATGCTGAAAGCCACATGAGAGATTTACAAATTAATTTAAATAGAAGAATCACAAGGGAAAGCATTTACATTTTTCAGTGTGACTTAATTGCATTTTTTAAATTAATTAATTTATTTATTTTACTTTACAATATTGTATTGTTTTTGCCATACATTGACTTGAATCCGCCATGAGTGTACATGTGTTCCCCATCCTGAACCTCCCACCCACCTCCCTCCCCATCCCATCCCTCTGGGTCATCCCAGTGCACCGGCCTCGAGCACCCTGTATCATGCATCAAACCTGGACTGGCAATTCAGTTCACATATGATATTTTACATGTTTCAATGCCATTCTTCCATATCATCTCACCCTCACTCTCTCCCACAGAGTCCAACTTAATTGCATTTTATTAACGTTAAATGTCTATGTCACCATGATATCTCACAATGTTATCACACACAGAAAAATCCTAGTACCAAAGTTTTAATTGCTAGCTCAGATCCACAGTCACAATTTTGTCTATCTGAATTCAGAATTATTCCATTTTTATCTATCTGAAACTATCTATATTCAATAGCCAATACGTGAAAGGCTTCATCTTAGTTTATATTTTTCAAACACTCAAGAAAACATAATTAAATCACAATACTTTATAAAAGTTGCATAAATTTCCATGTAACTGAATCTATTTTTAGCAGTTTTAAGCATATAAACTTTCAATAATAGCAACAAAAAGTATTTACTGAATTCATAGTTGTTAGACTGACTAGTAAATATCTTACCAGAATTAACTCATTTAAACTTCTAATAACCACATGAAGTTACAATTATTATTACCATTTTAAGGTGAGGACACTAAGGCACAAACAGGTTAAAGAAACTTGACCAGCAAATAAATAATAGACACAGGAATCAAGTCCAAGCAGTGTGTCACCAAAATCCAGGCCAAGAAACCTCTCCAAGAGAAAAAGCACGCCTTTTTAAAAAACCACTGCTTTCATTGAGTTGCATAAATTATGTGGTCTTTGGTCTTATGCTATAGTAATCTTCAGAAGGATGACTGGGTGGATGGATGGATGAATGGATGATCTGCGGTCCGGATAATGCTATCAATACATTTAAACTGCTCTACTATTTTGCTGTTCAACACCAGACAAACAATAAAACAAATAAAACACGCACTTTTCAAAAAAATAAAATAAAATAAAACAACGAACAAACAGAACACTAAGATAAAAAAAATCAGAAAATTGGCCAGAAAAGGATAGGTCTAAGTCAGCATTGCCTTTTTTTAAAAAAGTCTCATAAATCATCTAAAATAAAGCTTTGCCTTCTATTTATTTGCAGAGTACTGCAAAAGTACAAAACTAACACAACTCCATCTAGCAAAATTTAACAAAACTCAGAGGAAAAACAATACATGCTTAACAGGGGTAAATATTTCTCCTGAAAACTATAGCAAAATAAATAATAATAATAACAGATAATACCTAACTGCTAAAAGGGACTTTAAGACATTATTTCCAACTAAAATTAGAAATGCTTCTGCTCTAAATAAATAATACATAAAGCCAAAGTCAACATCTGTCAATTATTTCACATATTCCTCCAGTTGCATCTTCAGGAATACTCTGTTCTCTAATGCAGAGAGGACCACACTTCTTTTCTCAACAAAAAAGTAGAATATCTAATAGCAAACAAGTGCTTGTTCTTTGGGGCTTCCCTGGTGGCTCAGATGGTAAAGCGTCTGCCTGCAATGCATGAGACCCGGGTTCGATTCCTGGGTCGGGAAGATCCCCTGGAGAAGGAAATGGCAATCCACTCCAGCACTCTTGCCTGGAAAATCCCATGGATGGAGAAGCCTGATAGGCTACAGTCCATGGGGTCGCAAAGAGTCGGACACGACTGAGGGACTTCACTTCACTCACTAATGGTAAGTCTAATTAAACTAATGGTTTAATAAGGAAGTTGAGATGTGCTTTATTCATCAAGTTTCAGCAAAATCAAAATATAAATCAAACTTTTCCCCTTCATGATCAGTAAGGTAGAAGATTATTTTCCTGGTCTTTTAAAAAAACACTTGACCATGAAGAACCAGAAGAGCTATAAGGTACAGTTTAATCTATGTCAATGTACCCACCACTCCCACCCCAGGACAACACCATATATTATCATATCAAAGGACGCCCTCAAGTAACAGTCCAGAGCAGCTGAAGAGAATGCACTTTAAAATTATAATTGTTTTAAATTCTGTATATGGTCAAGAGGAAAATAAATTACCTGTATACTAGGGTGGTCAGAGATCAGAGCCCCTTCCTTGTTGTAGGTATAAACTACAAAATCTTTGGGTAAAAGGTCTCTGCAGGAAGAATAAAACATACCATATAAGATTATTTTATCTCTTTACAGCTAAGAAAACAACTTTTATAAGACATTATTCCTAGTAGAGATGAGCAGGAATAAAAACATTCACCTGATAAATTGTTGTTTAAAGAAGGAGCTGCCATAAAACATAAAGCCCATGAATGCACTTGCATCTGAAATCGTGTACATTCCAATCAGAAAGAAATGTTTGAGTTGTGCATCTGTTCTCATGGTCATAAAACACTGGTTGCAAAAAACATTTGTAATGTCCTTAAAGTTTTCTGATTCGTCTCATAGGAAAAGTATAAATTTGGTTACATGGTACATCATATTTCCAGAAGAAAATAAATTATTTTACCCTCTTTTAAATGTCCTGGATAAAGAAGCAGCACTCATTGCCTTTAATCTCTAAGTACAGGGGCAAAATTTCTGTCCATTATTTAAAGAAGCAATTATTGCTGATCCTTGAATCTTCCTCCCATGTTAAGGGAGATCCACAGTGTAAACCACACGTGCAAAAACAGGGTTAGCTTTATTACAAAAAAAAAAATCCAATGACACTTGTTGAAGACAGTAAGGTCGACTTTATTATTGGTATTAAGTATAGGGACCACCTCAAAGACATTTTACAGCGGGGTGGGGAGAAAGAGCAGGCTCAACTGCAAATACAGCATGGGCAAGTGGGATTTTTTAGCCAAGGAGCACAGTGGGGGTCAGTGGATGGAAAACTCCTAAGAGGAAACATCAGGGGTGAGGAGCATTCTGGCTAAACCAACCTAACGGATTCTTGCTGAAGACAAGCCAGGGTAACCAGACATCACTGGGCGGGGAAGTGGGGTGGAAGATAAAGAACTTGATCAGACACCAGAGTGATCAGATATGGAGGGAGAGGGGAAATTCTTTCTAAAACTAGATTTTACAATAAACCACACTGATAGGCCTTAGAGAAGGTTCTGAAACCTGACTGAAGTTTGATCAAGCAAAAAATCTTTGTCAGTCTCCTCTCTTGTTTAAGGAAAGAAATGATATTCTTCTTTCCTCTGAATAACACAAGCCAATTTCCTCATTCAGTTGTCTTTTGTTGATTACAGACCAGCTGAATCATCTGTTGGAACTTGGTAGAAGGGGATATTTACTGGGTGGAGCTAGCAGTCAGGCAGTTAATGAGGGGAGTTGTTATGAAAATAAAAGAAAAACAAGGCTGAATGGTTAGAAACCAAGTTTCTGAGCTCAGTTGGCAGCCATCAAGATTTTTTTTAAACTTGAGCTTAGGGCATCTTCGAGCTTCCCTGGTGACTCAGATGGTAAAGCATCTGCCTGCACTGCGGGAGACCCAGGTTCAATCCCTGGGTTGGGAAGATCTCCTGGAGAAGGAAATGGCAATCCACTCCAGCACTCTTGCCTGGAGAATCCCATGGACAAAGGAGCCTGATGGGCCACAGTCCATGAGGTCACAAAGAGTCGGACATGACTGAGCGACTTCACTTTCACTTTCTTTAGGGCATCTTCAGTTGGTACAGTGAAAGCAGCACTGGCCACCTGACAAATTGTCCTGGTTTGAATGTCACTGGTGACAGCATCAGGTATTCTGATGAACTTCCTGAGAGGCCCACACCACAGAAGGCATAAAGATTGCCTACACGTGATCTGTTGAAACAGCCTTTTTTTGAAGGCTCCATCAATCTTCCAGCTGCAGCTTAGAGTTACAAGAAAAGGGCGATTTTAGTTCTCAATGACTCCAAGTCAGAAAGGATAAAAATTGGAAATGATAACTTAGAGGGTTATAGCCAGATACTGAAGGAAACTAGAAGAATTCGGGATTTGGTAAAGCTGGCAAAATATGCAAGATGAAAGTAGCAATGGTTCACTACAGGTTTCCATTGAAACAAACAAAAAAAACCCACATTCTTTCTATAGTCACCCCCATTTCTGTGAAAGATAAAGTAAGACTAATTTGTTTGCACATAAGTCTGGTCTCATTAAATCTGGCCTAGTTATTCATGTAAGTACAGTAAAAACAGTGATTGACCATATAGTATTTCATTTGAATTTGCTTTGCTAGAGCATTTCAGAAGGAACCAACAACTCTTACGGCTAGGAGGCTAAGTCAAGAACTTGCCACCAGATATGCCTACAATATCTATATATTTGGGTAAACTTTCTTATTGAGGTCCCCCAAATATCCTGAGGTTCCTGGCCCTGCCACAAGTGATCTTCCTTACTCACCTGTAAGGCAGGAAATCCTGTAAGCCAGAACAAGCCAGTTTTTCCAAGGGGAGCTGCATAAACAATTACCTTCTTAAAGTCAACCTTAGTTCCTTAAAGCTATCTAGTCACATCTGATTCAACACACATCATTCCCAAATACGACATTGTAATCAAAGCCTTGGTAATAAAACCAACAAGGGCAGATTTTTAACTGACTTATGCAAATAACTTATACTGCTATGAAAAATAAGATGCATTAACATATCAAATAAGCCTTATTAGTTCAGTATCCCTTTTTGTAAGGAGAGAGACAAATCCTTTGAGATTTTCCAAGATGCATTTGAGAAATCTCAAAGTTAGTTTGAGGTCAAAAAGACTCCAACTAGAACTTGATTTGTGGAAACTGTCAAACATGCCAAAAGGTTTCAACATTTGACTAATGGACCACAAGTGTCACTGTGAAACAACACTTAACTGTCCATTTAGCCAAAGTCACAATTAAAAAATTTCAAAGACAAACACAGGAAGCTATATAGTTATTTAGAAAAAAAAAAAAAAAAACTCTTAGTTCTCTTAATACTGAGAAGATTTGGTTTTCTCACATAATCAAAGACCTGATAAACACATGTCACATAGGAAATTATCTTAAAACACATCTTATCTTCTCAAGCTATGTATTTAAACGTAAAGAGAAACAACTAAACCAATAATCTAAGAAAACCCTGTTTTAACAGAAAAAGAAAACCAAATTCTGGTTTTGCATCAATGTACTATTAATATTAGGCAAATTAAACAAACAAACAAACCAAAAAACCTTACAAATAAATCCATCCAACAATAGCCAATTTTGACCACACAAGGAAAGATTCTTTTTCCAAGGTCCCTTTTCCACAAATTTTTTTATATCACTCAGTTTTTGTTCCACATTTTTCTTCTTTGTCATTCTGGAACAACCATTTATTCTACTTTGGGACAAAATTATTCTTTTTCCCTTAGTAAAACATATTTTTTATATCCTTCCTTATCAAAAATACACCTTATTTTCCTTGCATATAGTTTGTTTTCTTTACTTTTATTATTTCTAATAGCTTCATTTACGTATGTTGATTAGATTTTAGTCATTAGTAATCCTAATTTTCAGTAAAAGCTAAAAAGCAGGCAACTGCAAACTGTCTGCTACATGCTATCATTCTGTAGAAAATTTATGAATACATTATTTCATAATTTCTTGAGATGTATCTTTTTCATAGTATAATTTCTCATGCTTATCAACAGACACAAATACATTAGCTTCTCTATACCACATAAAAACAAGATGCCAAAGTAAATAAAATTAAATTTCTCTTCAGCAATTAATATTTCAATATTTTATCGTATTTAGAAATTATCTAGTCAGTGATTATCCATCTTTAACTTAGTATAGCTTTTAGGTTTCAAGTTATGAAAAAAAATTTTTAAATCATTTTTAAGGAGACATAAAACTTAATTACCATTGAAAAGTTCACTTATTAACTTCTATGTCACTTACATCTCTTTATTTTATTTGTTCTGAACAATTATTCTTGAATGAGTCATGAAAATTTCATGAGCCAGTAATTAAACAAAACTAGCTAGCTTAAGTTTTTTTTCTTATTGACAAATCAGGCAAGTATCCAAAAATAAAAAAAATCACAAAAGCAAAAAAAAAAAAAAATTATATATTTATGGTTCTTCCCCCTTTGTTTTTAGCTGCCATGCTTGACATCAAGCAATTCCTTTTTTTATTATACATCTTGTTCTTTGGGTCAATTTATAATTTATAATCTTAAACATCTGGTAGAGATAACATAAGCTTATCTGAATAGTAAACAAAGGTAGAAAAAAATTGCATATCTGCATTACGTATTTAATACTGACAACTCTGAAGCTGTCAGAGTTTATCAACAATTGTATCTACACTATAAAAACCAGCTAAAAGATTATTCGAGATCATGTGAACTTAAAAAATAACTTGGGTTAGTGTCTGTATTCCCAAGAGTTTTATGAAAATAATTTATGTAAGTGCTCATTCCACCTCTAAACCTATTTGAATTGGATATTTAAGGGATTTTATAAGTTAATGTGATTCATTTCCAGCAGGAATAAACTATTTCACATGTATACATACACATAGACATATATAAACATACAGACAGACACAAATAGAAAACATGGCTTTCATTTTAAAATTTTAGCCATGAGTTAGTAAAGCAGCAATATAATCTCAGTGGTTTATCACCATTTTGTATTTTCAACTGAATTGACTCTGGCAAATAAAACAAGTTAAGGTTACCTGCCTACCAGTATTTCTGGAGGAGATTTTTAAGATTTTCTTTCACCATGGTAAGTAATCTTCCTTTGCCGTGGTCTAATTTTTAGGCAGGTGACTGAGGAAACACCTAACTGCTTTCTGGATGTTTCCAAAACCCATGTAAGTCATACAACCTATTTCCATTTGCTCTTTTCAGACTCAAGTAGAGTTATTTTCAGAGCTACTTGAGTTTTGTGAGAGCCCCTGATGGAGGGCAAGGAACTAAAAATGAAAATGACTGTGGGAAGCTGAGGCGCTGCCGTGGAAGTTGAAAGTCTGAAGTCTGTCAGGGGTAGACAGAGGGATGTAGGAGGTGGGGGTTCGAAATGGGACATATCAAAGGATCTAGGGAATGGGGTGGTGGGGGAGACTGATGGTAGCAGAAAGAGGAAGGAGGAGCAGAAGCAACAAGGAGGAGCAGTCAATCCAGGAAGCTCTCAAGTTTCCCAAAGACACCAGCAAAGTTTCAAATTATGCTCAGCAAAACATGTTAAGAAGAAAGGAAGCAGACAGAGCTGGCATAGCAGAGTCAGCAGGATGGGAGAAGAGGTGGTTTAGTTGGCTGAGAAGTTCCAATGGGAGAAGCCAGATACAAGAAAGAGAAAAAAGAGACCTCACATAGAGCCAAGAGGAAGGGACTTTCAGCCCAGGGAGCCAGGGAGTAATCCCCAATCAGAACAAGGAGCCAAGGAAAGCTGCCAGCCCAGGAAGTACCTGTCGAAAGAAGCCTGGCACTCTGACCCAACTTCAGAGCATACACTCAAAACCTTAAGAATCAAGTCTGTCTTTACCAGTTTCGGTGGACATTTGTCTGGAGCAAAGGTTCAGGAATCAGACTCACCAAAGGATCCCCGATCAGTCAGGACTGAAGATGAGGGCTTTGAAGGTGTCCAGAGTGAGAGGTCAGGGGTCCAGTGATGAATCTGATCCTACCTGAGTCATGCCACCATGACTGTCAAAGAAAAAAATATTCCACGACACTTGTTAAAGATGGTGAAGCCAATCTTATTTGGAGCTTGGCAGAAGTTATGGGGACCACTCTAATGGGATTTTATAGTGGGGGAGAGAGGTCACGCTCAACTCCAAGCATAGCATGGGCAGGTGGGAATTTGTACCCCATGAGCAAGGTGGGAGGTCAGTGGGTACAAAATTACTAAGATGAAACACCGGGGTGAAGGAGACTCTGGCTAAACCAATCAAAAGGATTCTTACTGAAGACAGACCATGGTGATCAGACATCACCTGGGAAGGATGGTAGAAGCTAAGGGTGGGGGGGTTCTTGCTAACCTCACTTGGCAGGGTTCTTGCTAAAACCAGATTACCTCCAACAAAGTGTACAGATGGGGCCCAGGAGAAGGTTCAGTAGCATGACCAAAGTTAGGTCAAGCAAAGGCTCTGCATCCTTCGCAGCAGAATTGGAGCAGCAATATACTTATCTTCAGGGCTTATGGACAAGTCAGGGATGCAAGGTGCCAGCTAGTGGTTTATAATGCAACTCTTAAGGCTCTAAGTCTCCAGGCGTCTATAGACTGTTTTAAGAGATGGAAAGATGGATGGTTGGCATGCCGTTTAATCAGTTACACAGCCTGACTTTAGCCACGTGACCAGTATGGTATAAAACAACCCCCTTGGTAAACACATGCCTGGGCTACCCTGAAAAGGTGACGATTCACTCATATCTCAGTGATGTGTAATCTGAAGCCACGTGCACATCTGTACAACTGAGAAAGGACCCCGAGGGACTCCGTTTGGAAGTTCTTAAACCTTCGATGATTTCCTCTGCTGTCTTCGTCCTGAGTCCTTTCCCCTTTACCTTTATGAAAGTCTCCTTGAGTGAGCTCGGGAGAGCCTGTGGAGTCCTGAGTCGTTTCAGTTATTCAACCACGTTCAATCGCTGCCCCGTCTCTCCTCTCTCCCCAACATATACACACACACTCTTTGCTCCCTCTGGTGGTGAATTTAAAAAGAATAAACTGAAGAGGGTACTTGGGCCTTGCTCTGCCCTTCTTCCTCCTTAGAAGTCACTGCCTGCCAGTGGGAACAAACTCCACCGTGCTCCTCTAGGACAAGGACTGCCATGGTGCACAGCGCTGACGTGAGTGGCTGAATCTGCCTAATCCAGGGTTCAGGACTCACAGGTCCATTGGGCTCTCATTCTCTGGTAAATCCCCTAACCCAGCCTTCATCAACCATGAGAGGGATATTTTAACCTTCTATCTAACTCACTCCTTTATTTTATCTTTAAATTTTTTCAGCACAGGGAGAGAAGAGGTGTGCTATCTTCTGCCACACAACCCCCCAGTCCCAGCCAAATACCCCAACGTAAGTAATTATGTACATCCCCCTGTAAGGAGGCTTCATTGTTTTCACCAAGAGATTCATGATCCAAAACAAGGTAGGCCCTGGGAGGAAAAAAGTAAGCACTCAAACATACTCACTTCTTCACTCAGAGCCATAATAGGCTATCTACCCTAACTCTTTCTCACTAGTGATCATTAGCTTTGATGACTGCTTCTCAAAGACATTCAAAGACCTGGCAACTCTCAACAAATGCCTGAAAAAGTACCATTTGCCCCCCAATTCAAGAGGCATAGGAATGTAGACACAACACCACACACACACATATATATCACTAGATACCAGGTCAAATGACTAGGATGTGTGCCCCTTTTACAAACTATGTGATGCTGAGTAAATCAAGTGAACTTCCTGAACCTTAGCATTCTGAGTCTGAAGCAAGGACCACAAGACTCCTCTATTATCAAATTGATATGATAGTCTAATAAATGACATACAGCTGAGGAAAATACTTTATAAGCTGAAACTAGGAGAATATAAGAAACTGTTATTATGTTGAAATCGTTTTAATTTCCATTTCTTATAGAAAGAGTAGAAAATATTTATATCTATTAAAAATTCTTGTACACAGTGACATCATTACATTGGAGACAAGCTGGACTTCAGAAGTTCTGAGAAAATTAATAAGTAATACAATAAAAAGTACCGGGTACAGTGCCCAGGACACAAAGCGCCTCTCTGTCCGAAAGAATCTGTCGCAGTGCCTAAAGCCCTGCCAGAGAGATCTCACTCTCTTCAGCTCAGCATTCTCTTCTAAGATAAAAAGTGTTATTCAAACTTGAGGGTCAGTAAAAAATCGCCCAGGATGGAAGCTTGTTAAAACACAGATAGCTGTGACACCTCCCCAAATTCTGCTTCATTCCAGGGGTGGACCTGAGAATTTGCATTTCTAGAAAACTCCCAGGAGCTGCTGCTACTGGTTCTGGGAGACATCTCTGAGCAGCACTTTACATCCCGTCAATCACACCTCCATGTAAATGGGTCTATTAGGCTGCTTTTTTCTGAAATCTCTCAAGAAAAGATACTGGAAGTTTAGCTTCATAAGAAAAGGAAGACAGGGAAGGATGGGCCACAAGACAGTGGTTGGCTCAGCACAGTCAGAAGCATAGAATTTCAAAAAAGCAACAGAGGTACACAGATTACCAAGGCAGGATCAGGTGAAAATATGCCAAAACTAAAAAGGAGGGCGAGAGACCACTCTTATGGACTGAGTGCTTGTGGCCCCTCCAAAATTCCTATGCTGAAGCTTTAACCTTCAGTGTGGCTATACTTGGAGATGGGGCCCACTAAGGAAATTATGGTTAAATGAGGTGATAAGGGTGGGGCCCTAAGCCAATGGGATTAGTGTCCTCATAAGAAGAAACACCAGAGAGCTCGCTCCTCCATCTACCCCGCTTCTGTACACAAGCCAAGGAGAGATCACGTGAGTGCCAGCCAGAAGGGTCTGCACCCCAAGAAGAGAGTCCTCACCAGACATTAATGCTGGCACCTTGATCTCAGATTTCCAATCCTGGGAGAAAATAAGTGTCTGTTATTGAAGTCTGTAGTATTTCACTGTGGCACCTCTAGCAGACAGATAAAGCTACTAAAGACTTCTTTACCACCTGCTCAGTGGTTTGTTGGGCCAGTCATGATTTTAAAGTTTTCTTAAGTACAAGCTTCTCTTCCTTTATTTTAGATTTATTTTCCTTTGCTTAAGTGTCAGTGGAAATGCAAAATTGTAGGGATTTTTCCATACTTCTACTCTTATTAGTCTCACCTTCTTAACAACCTACTAAGCAATATCTAACTAGAAAAGAAACCCATATAGTATTGAAAAAAGAAAAAAAATTACCAAAAAGGCAAAGTAAATAAAATTTCTTACTTATTCCTTTCCAAGTGAATTATATGCTCTTTTCCTTCAGCTTGAATGACATAAGATACCTATATGCACAAAGGAGAAAAGAACAATAAAACACTATCTTCTAAATAACTTTGCAACAACAGGTATTTAGGTATTTAAAGGACACTAGAAATTCCATCCTGAATGAAAATAATTTGGTACTGACTGGAACTCCTTTATGAAACAACCTGAAATATGCCCATAAATAATAAAAATGGACTCTGATCACCCCTATCTTCTTTGAATAACCTATAGTGGAAAACGACCCACATGTTTATCTAAAGTCTTCTTCAATTCATTTACAATTGCAATTGTGCTATAACTTCAGGGATTATTTTTAATAAATCCATTCCTGTATTACCTATAGTAAAAAGTAATTCTTCCTTTTGTTTAAATCTAATGAACCTCTTAGTTTCAGAAGATTATCCCTTGTTCTGGGTATCTGAAAGCTAGATGAAATTAATACACTTTTATGACTTTACATCTTCACAGGACTTAACACATTTCATCGGTTCTAAACCTACTTTCCCCCCCCTCACATCTCTGTGAACATCTCTGAAATTGGGACACATCGTACACAGGCAAAGTAGTCTAACTGGCAGCAGTCTGTTTCTTTCTTAATTACCGGCACGTTAAATAACAGTGTACCTCATGAAGACTGTGTCTCAGAATCAAAGAACTGAGATAAGTCAACTTGCATATCCTCTGTTTGTGGGAGCCTCTTCTCTACCTTAAACATTAAAATAACTTCCCCAGTGACTTACCGTTTCATTAGCCAGAAGCACTTAATGTGATCTCTAGAAACTTAATTCTAATAAAAAAGACAATCATGGAGGGACTCAATGAACAATAATATTATCAGAAGTGTCCTTATTATTAGAATTAATAATTAAATAATAAGTGCTTATTATTCTCCCTACTGCTTCTGGACTCCAAGTGAACACTTTGCCAAGAAACAGCAGGATCCACTTTCCTCAGGCACTTCAGCATCTGATTCCTAAGGCTGAGACCGGATCCACGTCCTAGGGTTCTACTTCCAAATTCTGCGTGGGGACCTCCATCTCCAGAGGCAACAAAAACACCAATCTCCTTGCACAGTTTTGGCATGTGTCTTTCTATTCCTTTCTGCTCTTGGGCAAATACAGGATATAAAAACACCACTGTCATCTCCCCTGAGAAGAATTCTGAGAATTTATGATAGTACATTCTTCCCCCAAATAGCTGCCTGCGTTGCTCATTCCCTTCCTTCTGGTCTTTGTTCTCCTACAGAGTCACCTTCTTAGGAAGGTCTTCCCGGGCTGTCCTATTAAAAAACACAAACCCTCCTACCCCTCACCCCCAGTTCCAATACTCCCCAGTTCCTTGCTGCTTTAATGCTCCCCACAATGATTATTACCATCTTGCGTGTGTGCTAAGTTGCTTCAGTCGTGTCCGACTCCATGCAACCCTATAGACTGCAGCCTGCCAAGCTCCTCTGTCCATGGGATTCTCCAGGCAAGAATACTGGAGTGGGTTGCCATTTCCTCCTCCAGGGGATCTTCCTGACCCAGGGCTCAAACTCACATCTCTCATGTCTAACCTGCACTGGCAGATGGGCTCTTTACCATCTTAAGTAATCTCTATTATTAATCTTACAATTATATTACCTATTTGTCTCTGTCTCTCCTCCCATGAGAATGGAAGCTCCACAGGGACATAATTCTGTCTGTTTCGTTCACATCATATCCCTAGGGCTTAAATGGTGCTTCCACCTCTTTCCCGATTATTTATCAGGGTACATATGGGACATTCACTACAATCCCAAGTATCTATGAGTGCAAAGCTGTTGAAGATCATCAGAGACAGGATGAAGCAGAAAAACACTGTCCCTATGCTACTAAGTGGAGGGGGGAAATAACAATGAAAACACAAATTGATAAAGGCAAAACAAAATTAAAGAGGAGAATGTCCAGTTCAAAACAAAGCAAGGAAAAATTATAAACCGTTCCACTGGAAGGAGATCTTAGAGTTATATACTCCTTACTTATAAAGAAGTAAATGAAGACGAATGATCTACCCAATCCATGGTAATGCCCAGAGGGAGGGTAACTCTGAAAGTTCCTGATGTTAACTACAGTGTACTCTTCACTCTGCCTAGTCCCTAAACAATGTACGACCTATCTCATAGCTAGAAATACTTTGTCAATTTAGAGGTAATATGCTAAACTCTTTATCCTCATCACTTGTTACTGGTAAATCATAATAAAGTTAAATTATATTTCGATGAAGTTGAAAGGTTTGCAAAATCAGTTGATATCCAAATACATTATTTCTGAACTTTACAATAAGAGAAAAATAGTATTGAAAAATAATTTTTGTGCACTGTTAGTATAGTATGTTTCTTCCGATATGGCAATAAAACTCACTTTTGCAAACATCCCCAGATATAAAAATACATACATATAACACACATTCTCCAGTGTCAGTGAAGATTCAGCATACAGTACTCTACCTGTCATACACTAAGAGAGAGGTGAACTCTTGTTGTAAGAAGAACACTGTAACCATCACCAGTCAGGTAACGGTCAGAGGTCTATGTAACCAGCATCCTATACTGGTCACAGACTTTTATTTAACTGACTATTTCACCCACTTATGTTTCAAGCTGATTATTTTGTCTTTAAAAAAAAAAAAAACAAGCTACTAAGAATCAGTATGTCACTTTTACTAGAATAATGTCCAATGGACACAAGTGCCATAAGCATGGGTCAACATTACTCACTGAACCAATCAGTGATGAAAATAACATTATTGTCTTAAAATGAGTGAAACTGAAATACATACATATTTCTCAAGAGATAACTTACCTGCTCTGAGAAGGGCCTAGGGGCTTCTCTTCGTTCTCGAGTTAATTTCCAAGGTGTTATAATTTCATAAGAAGAGAGATGGGAGGTCTGTTGAAAGCCTACAGAATAAGGAACAACAAACATAACAATTGAACCTGAAAAACTACATTCCCCCTAAAATACAATGGAAATCAAAAGCCAAATATTCAAAAAAAAAGAGCTGAGTGTTCAATTCATAGAAAAACCATCTGACATTCTCACATTAAAATAGGTATAGTTTTAGAACTTCTCTGGTGGTCCAGTGGTTAAGACTCTATCTGACAATGCAGGGGGTGTCGGTTTGATCCCTGGTCAGGGAATTAAGATTCCACATGCCATGCAGCACAACCAAAAGATAAGAAAATAACAAATTAGTAATAAAAAATAAAATATTCAGTTTTATATAAAGTTTTATAGGAAAATAGCAAAATAGCAATATACCAGATAGTATAAAGGGGAAGAAATGTATTTCTTAAAAACAAGGATGTTAGCCTTTATCCAAACAGTATATTCACAGCAATCATTTTCAAATAATTTTTTAGCTATAAATCCTAACCCTCTGTCTTAAAAGAAATCTTAAGATATAAACAAAAGGAAAAAAAAAATGCTAACATGGGGAAATGGAGTGAAGGCTCTGTTCACTTCTCTCTCATTTCCTACCTTCACCCAACATGAATGTCATCCCGAGATGGTATGGGGATGCCTACAAAATGGTCAAGGATGGTAAAAGGAAAAAGTTACTTTTAATGCCTGATGTATTAACTCTAATAAGTAAATTGCTAACAATGTAGCAATTATCTCCAATGAAATTACTGCTATTAATCTGTTCTAAAAACTTGAATAGTTAAAATATATAAAAAATGAAGAACTCAGAACCATCATACAAGACTTTCTCCCAATTCCAACCCGTACAGCTCATCACAGAGTGGAATCACAGCTGAACCGGCTGAACCGGGTCTGGCTTCTAAAATCATCATTTGAAAGGGGAGAGAGGTAAACTAGGAGTGCGGAGCTCACAGATACACACCACTGTATGTAAAACAGATAGCAACAAGGAACAACTGAAAAGAATCTGAAAAAGAATGAATATACATGCATATATATATATATATATATATATATATAACTGAATAACTTTGCTGTACACCTGAAACACATACAACATTGTGAATCAACCATACTCCAATAAAAGCTAAAAAAATAAAAATAAAATAAAGGACCTTATGTTACTGTATAGCACATGGAACTAAATTCAATATCTTATAATAATCTATAATAGAAAATAATCTGAATATATATAACTGAATCACTTTGCTGGAAATAACACAGTATTGTAAGTCACCTATACTTCAATTTTAAAAAGTAAGATCTACCTAGAAGAATAAAAATGAAAATAAATAAGTAAATAAAACAATGAGCACAAAGTCATCTTGTTTCATTGTCACTGAAGTAATCAAGCAGGATTCATGTATAAATGCAAAATTTTATTGTTAGGATCCTATTTGGTACTTTTAAAATTACCAAAGGTATTAAATAATCATGTATTATTTGAAAAATAACATAACTATAAAAAAATAAAGTCATCACTTAAGCAAAATTTGGACATAATTAAAACAGGCCATATAAATCCCTTAGGGAGACACACCCCCATGCTGGCATCTGATACAGTCTCATTTTAACACTGCATAGATATGTGAAAATCTTGAGGAATTAGTGTTAATTTTTTAAAGTGTAATAAGCCTACTGTGGGTAAGGTTTTCTTTAAAAGTCCTGATGTCATAGAGATTCATTCTAAATATTCAAGGGCAAGATGACATGACATCCAGGATTTTCACCCAAATAATTCAGTGTGCGTTTGAGGGATCAGACACATATGAAATTATATTAAAATCTGGATTATATTTAATTATATTAAAATCTAGGTACACAGGGGTTCGTTACTTTTTTTTTTCCTTTTGGCTGCGGCATGCGGGAATCTTTGTTCCCTGACCAGGAATCAAACCTGTGCCCCCTGCAGTGGAAGTGCAGAGCCTGAACCACTGGACCACCAGGAAAGTCCCTTTTTTTCTTTCTTTTTCCTTTTTATTACTCTTCTCTCTACTGTTGTGTATGTTTAAATTTCTTATAGTAAAATAATATTTTTAAAAGTAATAATCTATAGGGAGTAGAAGGAGGGGAGAGACTTTTATTTTTACCTTCACTTCATAAACTCTGTATTATTTATAATCTCTATGAAATGTTAAAAATACAACACGTATCCTATATATGAAACCACAGTGCATGCTAAGTTGCTTCAGTCATGTCCAATTCTGTGTGACCCTATGAACTGTAGCCCACAAGGCTCCTCTGTCCATGGGATTTCCCAGGCAAGAATACTGGAGTGAGTTGCCATGCCCTCTTCCAGGGGATCTTCCCCATCCAGAGACGGAACCCATGTCTCTTTTGCCTCCTATACTGGCAGCTGGGTTCTTTACCACTAGCACCACCTGGGAAGCCCTGAGACCATGATGCTGATGGTTTAATTGCTCAGTCGTGTCCAACTCTTGTGACCACATGGACTGCAGCCCTCCAGGCTCCTCTGTCCATGGGATTTTCCAGGCAAGAATATCAGAATGGACTGCCATTTCCTTTCCCATATATGAGACCATAAGGTGTGTCATAAACAAACATGTATCATAAGTAAACATACCAAGCTTGTTTAAAGCAGTTACCACGATGGAATAGAACTACACAGTAATGAGATAAGGACTCAGACTTTTATTTCCTGCACTCAAGCCTGACTGTATTGTTTGAATTTGTTTTTATAATGAGTATTCTGAAACCCCAAATTACTGCTGAAATTAAAAGGGGAGGAAAAAAGGTGTTTGTTCAACTTAAAAAAAAAAAGCATAAACTACTTAAAGTACTGATTATCTAGAATCTCAGCACCTAATTTCTACCCATCAGTCTCATTAACTTCACATCTAGATTATGACACCTTCTACTCCCACTCACCTTCTTTCCATCCAAACTCTTAACGGTCATTCATTCCTTAACTGCCTTACGTCCCTCAGAGGTCTCAGATGCAGATTAAAATGAAGTCTAACCTTCCACAAAACACCACTGTGCAATAAAATGTCTATAATCTTGTCTAGTTTAAAATTTTTAAAGATACAATGTAAACAGGAAAATATAACTTATTTCATGTTCAATACAACATGTCACACTAACAGTTTTCAAACTCTTTACTCTGTTTGGCATAATAGCAACAAAATGGGGCTTCACATCATCACATAAAAATACTAGAAATGGACTCCAATACTCACAAAAGCAATCAGGGGCTGATTGACATAAGGCATCCTTATGATACGCTATGACAAAATATCCCTCAGATATTTGGAGTTGTCAGTTGGGAGCCATCTCAAAAGAAATTCATGGCCTTAACAGATGCAGGTTTCAAAGCACTAAGTAAAAATATCCTTAATCCTAAATTAACTGAGGTATAGAACTATTTCCTCGCCCAAAATAAACCTTTCAAGGGCCTTCAGTTTTCTCAAACTCCCTTAATACTTTTGTTCTAGATCATGGTCATTTGTTCAACTACTAGGTCACTCTAGAAGTAATGATAGGAATAAAATGCTTTCCATGGGTAACAGATGAGAAGCTGTGTGTGATGAAAAGTCAATCATTCTGTGCATTTATATGCATTTCCTGAGATTCTATAAACATTTAAAAATAAAAGATTTTTTAAGTAAACCATTACAGGCAAGGATATAAATGTTAGTAGGCTCAGGCAACTGTTACGCTAGGAGCTAAACCATATGCAACTCAACTGAAATTTGTTACAACTCAGAAACAAACACCACAGAGAAAAAGAAATACCTCAGAAAAGATAACTACAAATGAGCAGGCACATATCTAAAGAGCTCTCACACTGAAACCTGTAAAGGTCAGGACTAATTTCCAACCAGGACTGAAGCTATGAATTTTTTTTTACCAAGATTGTTAGCAAAGAATGAAAATCCAATAAAGGAATATGACACATCCTTTCCTTCCATACATTTTCAACCACAATTCTTATTTTGGATAAGAAAGCAAAATTAATCATTTATCTTTTAAAGGCTTTCACAACTACATCAGACCAAAATAACTTCTACACATAAGAGCTATTATTCTGTTACTGACTTCTAGGTTTTAAAATCCAAAGATCCACTTTCTGAGTGTCTTAGGAGTTCAAAACATCATAAGAAATGCACATATTACGGTTATGTCATTCAAAAATAAATATACACTAGTTGTATGAAAACCCTCCTTCCCATATTTTTTCAACACTCCTTTATCACTAGTCTTGGCTTATTTGTATTCTTTTTCCCGTTCATACCTTGCATACATTTCCCCCAAATTCCTTTTATTTTTCAGTCTTTAATTAGTAGCCCTTTCTCATGGGAATCAAAAGACCAAGTTTCCCATATCACTGTCAAGGACGTGCATCCACATTATTTGTACTACAAAGCTTCAGCCTCAGCACTATTGACATTTGGGGCCAGAAAACTCTTTGCTGTGGGTGTCTTGCTGGCCAAAGCAGGGTGGTGAGGACCTCTACCCACCCTATCCAGAAGCTCCACTGGTGTGACAACTAGAAAATATCCTCCAGATGCCTTCTAGGGAGCAAAATCACGCCCCCCCCAAAAAAAACCACTGGTAGAATGGCAACCCACTCCAGCATTCTTGCCCGGAGAATCCCAAGGACAGAGGAGCCTGGTGGGTTGCCGGCTATGGGGTCGCACAGAGTCGGACACGACTGAAGCGACTTAGCAGCTGCAGACAGTTCACAATGCAAAGTAAAATCTTAATACAATCAGCTCAAATGTGACAGAATTTGATGCTTATGTGACCTTGTGTATAACGTGACAAAAATCACATTACTAGGAAACATGGGCTGGAGATAAGAGTTGAAACAGGAAACTTAAAACGTCCTATACTTAGTAAAAGAAAAAGGTGTGAGTTAGTAGCACTTTTTTCTTCCGCTAACTCCTTAGATTTTTTATGTATTGTGTTTTGGAGGAAGTCTGACATGTTGTATAACAGTACCTGTGAAACTGAGTCCCCTTACTGAGTTTATGATTAATCTCTCTATTCCAAACTCTATCCCCTTTCTTGTCCCCTCTGACCTTAGTCCTACACTAACTGAACACATCAACCAGAGTCAGGTGATTAAGACTGCAGTTGCCGATAACATCGTTGAGATGATGAAACTGCTGTTGTAGATACTATCTATCATTCCTGTATAAACTCAGATCATTTCTCCAGGGCAGGATGAGCTCACCAGGCCTCCTGCCATGGACCACATGGCCAGCGAATCATAAACCAGACACATTCTGACTCCCAGAACTGCAATTACAAAATGTCAGAAAATGACACAGGATAGCAGATGGAACAGTGTTATGTGGCAGCCTGGATGGGAGGGGAGTTTGGGGGAGAGTTGTTGGTTGCTGTTGTTCCTGGATGGGAGGGGAGTTTGGGGGAGAGTTGTTGTTGTTGTTCCTGGATGGGAGGGGAGTTTGGGGGAGAGTTGTTGTTGTTCCTGGATGGGAGTGGAGTTTGGGGGAGAACTGTTGTTGTTGTTGCTGTTTAGTCGCTAAGTCATGTCTGACTCTTTTGCAACCCCATGGACTGTAGCCCACCAGGCTCCTCAATCCATGGCATTCTCCAGGCAAGAATACTGGAGTGGATTGCCATTTCCTTCTCCAGGGCATCTTTGCAACCCCGGGGACTGAACCCATGTCTCCTGCATTGGCAGGCAGATTCTTTACCACTGAGCCACCCAGGAAGCCCAGGAAGAGAATGGATACATGAATCCATATGGCTGAACCCTTTCACTGCCCACCTGAAACAGTCAAAACATTGTTAATAGGTTATACCCCCAATAAAAAATTTAAAGGTTTTAAGAAAAGAAATGCTAGAAGATGATGATAAATTCCAGCATTTTTGCTCTTCTCCTTGAAAAAAAACTGAAAAGCCAAGCTGAAGTGGATCTGAGACTTGTCTCCCACTCGGTACAACAAATCCTGACTTGACTGCAAACACCTGCTGTCACAGTTTGGCTTTCTGTGCCCCGGGCACTGAAGTCCTTCCTCCGTTAAGACTGTAGACAGAAATAAGTTAAAAGAATTCTACCGAAATGCAAAGCAAACAAATGTGAATGAACCCTCAGCCAAGGACTTTCTCTTTTCCTTCCCAACTACTATGTCAACAAAGAGTGACCCTTAAGTATTTTCACTACAGAAAATAAACCTGGGTTCAACATACAGGCTGAAGATAATTCTGTTGTCTGAAGTATTTCTTGAAGAGAACCTAATTAGATTCATAAATCACTGTGATTCTGAGCCATGTATTTTCATTCCATTTACAAGGTCAATGCCAAATGAACATATACATTAATAGCTATCTTCAAACATAATCATAATTTCCACTGCTGTGTCCTATATTCTGACATTTTTTGCATTATCACCTTTTGTTTTACATTTACCTATTTTTACATTTAAAAACAAACAGGGCTTTTGTCATTGTTTGTGTGTAAGCAGTCCTTCGGGAAAAACACCATTTATAAGATTTAATACCACAGAGGATTTAAATTCCTCTCCCAAGAAATTTAGGTTTCTTGAAACAAAGGGCAGTACATTATTCATCCTGTTTCCTGCACTAGTGCAATAGACATTCAATAAATATACTGAGTAAATGACCTCTTTTGATCTTTACAGCTTATACATAGAGCTTATAATTGCAAATTTTCATGCACTACCTAAAATAAGCTTTATTTTTTATGAGTAGCATCTTTCATAGCAATTTCCCACAAAGCCTCATGCCCACATATTTGTCCATGTTAATGCAATGCTATATTTCACTGTACAATAAGTCCCCTACATACAAACCTAGAAGTTGCAAACTTTCAAAGATGCAAACGTGTCCATGTATGCCAGCTGTTGTACTGCACTACTGTACTTTTTAAGGTACTGTACTGTAAGATTTCAAATGTTTTTATTTTTGCTTGTTTTTTATGTATATTTGTGTGAAAAGTTTTCTAAGCCTATTATAGTACAGTATCATACAGTTGATTGTGTTAGTTGGGTACCTAGTTTAACTTTGTTGGACTTAGGAAGGCACTCTCAGGACAGAACTCATTTGCATGAAGAGAACTTATTGTATTGATACATTATACACTTCATACACTGCTTACCCTCCCCACTTAAGCAGCTGAGGTGGGAGCTTCTATTCATAACAAGATTCCAACCTATCAAAGGAAGTGGAATGGGCTCTCTAGGGCTCTACTTGTATGAGAGTTCTTAGGAACTACTAAAGGAAAGGGTGCGGAGGATCCTTTCTAAAATAAGTTAAACCATTAAAAAAAAAAAAAAATCTCATGAAAAAAAAAAACGTCAAAGAGAAAGAAGCATTTCCCATGTATGGGAATGGGTTTTGTCCTACAGGATGACAAATGTGCAGACTACATCATGAGAAACGCTGGGCTGGAAGAAGCACAAGCTGGAATCAAGAATGCCAGGAGAAATATCAATAACCTCAGATATGCAGATGACACCACCCTTATGGCAGAAAGTGAAGAGGAACTAAAAAGCCTCTTGATGAAAGTGAAAGAGAGTGAAAAAGTTGGCTTAAAGCTCAACATTCAGAAAACGAAGATCATAGCATCTGGTCCCATCACTTCATGGGAAATAGATGGGGAAACGGTGGAAACAGTGTCAGACTTTATTTTTCTGGGCTCCAAAATCACTGCAGATGGTGACTGCAGCCATGAAATTAAAAGACACTTACTCCTTGGAAGAAAAGTTATGACCAACCTAGATAGCATACTGAAAAGCAGAGACATTACTTTGCCAACAAAGGTTCGTCTAGTCAAGGCTATGGTTTTTCCAGTGGTCATGTATGGATGTGAGAGTTGGACTGTGAAGAAGGCTGAGCGCCGAAGAATTGATGCTTTTTGAACTGTGGAGTTGGAGAAGACTCTTTCAGGTCCCTTGGACTGCAAGGAGATCCAACCAGTCCATTCTAAAGGAGATCAGCCCTGGGATTTTTTTGGAGGGAATGATGCTAAAGCTGAAACTCCAGTACTTTGGCCACCTCATGCGAAGAGTTGACTCATTGGAAAAGACTCTGATGCTGGGAAGGATTGGGGGCAGGAGGAGAAGGGGACGACAGAGGATGAGATGGCTGGATGGCATCACTGACTCGATGGACGTGAGTCTGAGTGAACTCTGGGAGTTGGTGATGGACAGGGATGCCTGGTGTGCTGCAATGCATGGGGTCGCAAAGAGTCGGACATGACTGAGCAACTGAACTGAACTGATGACAAATGTTTGACAGTAACATCATTTTTACTTACTATAAGCTTAAATACTCTAATTCTTTATGTTAAAATCAACATAAATACAAAACAACTGTATATTTTTAAAAAACTGAATAAAATAGGTGAACTTCTCACGTTCCCTAAACTCACTCTGGGGAAAACCATTTGACTGAAATGACACATCACAAAATGAAAAATAAAGTATTGATACAATAACATCTTAACATATGAACAAGGCTATACAATTCAAAGTGCAATTCAACTTTAATTGGGTCTATGTTGGCCCCATTGAAAGGCAGGGTAGTAGGAGGGGTTAGTTACTGTGATACCAAGAGGACCAGGATTTACTTATGAGGCAGTCCCATAGTTCTGACACAAAAGACAGCATAACTCTAAGTCTCTGCTGTATAGGAAAGGGAAGTCACTCAGTCGTGTCCGACTCTTTGCGACCCCATGGACTGTAGCCTACCAGGCTCCTCTGTCCATGGGATTTTCCAGGCAATAGTACTAGAGTGGATTGCCCTTTCCTTCTCCAGCGGATCTTCCCAACCCAGGGATCGAACCCAGGTCTCCCGCATTGTAGACAGACGTTTTACCATCTGAGCCACCAGGGAAGTCTGTATACTAGGCATCAAAGAAAAAAAAAAAGAAATATCATGAGCCTATCTATGTCATATATTTGAGCTTGTGGCTATTCCAAAGAAAAAGCTTCCAGTTACTTAGAGTTTGCATCTTTGGAGGGATTCTACAATAAAGCAGGATTTAAAAATGTATACATACATAGTCAACTTTGGTAAGGTAAATTTTATTTATTTATTTTTATTTGGCTACACCACGTGGCTTGTGGGATCCTAGTTCCCCAACTAAGGATCAAACCTACAGTTCGATGAAATAACCAGTTCCTAATCACTGGCCCACCAGGGAACTCCTGGTAAGGTAAAATTCAAAGTATGTTTGGAAAACAGTATTAGAACCCAGCAACTTGTTTTGTACACATTTTCATTGTAAATGCTTTTATTTTCTTACATAATAGTGTGAAACAAATTATCTTTATATTTAAAAGACTAAATTCTCCTATTTAGCACAAACATACCAAATTCAAACAATTCACAAGCACCTAAAAACAAAATTAGTATGGACCAGGTTCTTAACACCTAGTTCATTTTACAGTGATTCACCATGAGTAAGCTTTAAAACTCATTTCCTCTAGAATTGTAGTCTTGGAAAAAAAAAATTTAGGTCTGTACATCATAATCACTACCTTAAAAGAAAAAAATCCAGTGAGGTTTCATACCTGCCTAATTTCCTCAATGATACAAAGTTACCTTTGTCAGCCCTAGTTTTTTTTTTTTTTTTTTTTTTAAGTGTACTACCTCAGCTTTTTGGAATGTATACTGCACTTCCTCATTGACACAATTGTTATAAATAGTAAATTTTTTTTAAAAACCCTACAAAATCTATTTAACTCCTAGAGTAACTGATGTGTGGGTGGTTCTTACTGAGTATTCAAATTCCTCTTTCATTAGTTGAAATGGTTTCAGCGCATGTTTTAAACATCCCGTATTGCAAAAATCTGGTCAGCTGATTCTAGAAGAACATTCCCGTAGGGAAACATGATTTCACTGCACACTAGTACAAAGCCTCTTAACCGGTCTCTCCCAGCCTCCAGTCCCTCCCTCCTATAGTCCGTCCTCCACTGTGTAGCCAGTTACAGCGACCGCAAATCTAAGTTATACCACGTGCTAAGTGCATGCTAAGTTGCTTCAGTGGTGTCCAACTCTTTGCAACCCTCTGTCCATGGGATTCTCCGGGCAAGAATCCTGGAGTGGGCTGCCATTCCCTCCTCTAAGGGATCTTGGATTGAACCCACGTCTCTTACATTTGACCTGCACTGGCAGGTGGGTTCTTCACCACTGTAAACTTTTACCCCTTCTCCTGAGAAGCCCACAGCCCTATTTAAAAACCATCCTGCCCAAAGAACTTACTCCAGGGTAAAGTCCAAATCCCATAGCACATCACAGAAGCCTCTCCCCAACTGGTATCAACTTACCTTAGTTTTATCCACGCCTCCCTTTCAGGTGGACCCCCTGGTGATTTCTCACCATTCCTTAACTAGTCCTGTTCTTATCTCTCTAGACTCTTGCAAAAACCGTTCTGCTTTGAATTCCTGTCCTTGAATATTCACCCATACAGATCAGTTCAAATATCACTTTCTCAATAAAACCTTCCCCTACAACCTTCAGATAAACTCAGCACATTTGGTCACTCTGTGCCCCTCCACAAGCACTGAGCTCGGTGTTCATAGGTGTTCGATGAAGGCTGATTAAATTTTGAAAGCATATAGGTGTTTAAGTGAGGGACTGTTAAACTATAAACTGTTAAAGCTGTTGTTATAAAACATAAGGATATTCCATCCATCTATATGCAGCAATGTAAAAATCAATACATAAACTTTAAAAATCAGTCTTATTTAAAGTATTCCAAACAGAATCATGGATTACTAAAACTCCAGATGTTTAACCTACTGCCCCTTAAACGCTGGTAAATGTTAACCATGTATTAATAGAACACCATAGCAAAAACAGTTTCAAACAGAAAAGATTAGGTACCTTCCCAGTCAAGAAAGTTTCAGTACTGAGAGCTTTAAAATTCCTGCAATGGTGCAAATTTTCTTAATTTAAAAATAATAAAATAAGGAGAAAAAAAATCTAAATTCAGTCCTGCATTAAAATCCTCACCTTTGAAAAACTCTCAAGATAACGATTTAGTAGAAACCCCATTCTCCATCATACTCTATGGCTGATAAAGAAAACACAGCCATGCAAACAATAATTTAACACGAGCCAAAACAAAAGAGTGTTTTCAGACAGAAGCTAGTGTTGGCAATTTAAATGTTTCCACTATGAGCATCTCCAATACAAATACCTTATGTATTTAAGGGAAGCTTCACAAGTCAAAAGCAATTTCACACGAATGATTCAATTCTTACCGTAAGCCTGTGACTTAAGCAGAGTAAGGATTATCTGCCTGGATTTGAGACATTACCAACCCAGCAAAAACGGAAATAAAAGACTGGCTATAAAAATGTAGCACTTCGTTTCCAAAAAAAAGAAGAAGTATTCTTACTAAAACAACAAAATAGCCCCCAAAATAAGCAATTCCCCCCTCCTCTTATTTCATCGCTAAATTCAGCCCTGTGGTACCTACTGGTGACTCCACTAATAAAATGATGGTCAAAATTTCAAATCATGAAAACCTGGAGCAAAAAGTTCCATCTCCCGGTCTCTTTCCCAGTGACATTTACCCTGCAAGCAAACCCCAGCTCCATTTCTAAAAAGCACTTCTCAAACCCTCCGCGCGCATTCAGCCAGCTTCCCAGGCTCTCAGCCGAGTCCCTGAGGTTCGGGGTCGGACCGAGAGTCACCCCAGGAGGGTCTTGCGGGGGGGCACCCAGCTTGGCGCGAGACTGGGGGTCGGGCTCACCCCCAAAAGGCTCTGCTCGGCAAGAGACCGAGGACTGGGAACCAGACCCGAGTACAGTGCCCAGGAGAACTGGGGGCGCCCAGACCCGGAGCCTCGGGTCCGAGCCCGTCCACAGGCAGCCCAGCGGCTCCGCCTCCCGACTCGGGTCGGGTTCCAGTGCCCAGGCCAGGCCCCGCCACTCTCAGGCACCGCGGGGTAAAAATTACGAGCATCCCGGCCCTAGGAAACTGGAATCCCGAAAGGTCCCTGGGGGTGGACACCCACCTGACCGAGCCCCGCCGAGGGCTGGGCTCAGCAAGCCCACCAACAGCAGCCACCGGACGCGGAGAGTCTCAGAGGGCGAGCCCACGCCCGACCCCATCTCAGCCCGAGCCCGCAGGTTCTCTTCAGCACTCGGTCGCCCCTGCCTCCGCCCGCTCCACGATTCCCCAGCCCCGCCAGGGCCCCAGGGCTGGCAGCGATGCGCGCGCGCTCGGCACTGACGCAACTCGGCTCCGGTCCGAGCTCGCTTCCGACGCGGCGCCCGCTCGCCTGACTGACGTACGGAGCGCTCCGTCCCGGGCGAGTGAGAACGGGCTTTCTCTCCGGTCCCCTCAGACCCTCAGGAGTCGACCCCGCCCATCGCCATTTGCCCCGCCCTCCTGCTTCAAGGCCCGCCTACTCCGGGGCGGGCCGAGGGAGCCTATTGGAAGAAGCACTCGTCACGGAAAAGAAGGCGGAGCGTGAGCCCCAGAAGCGGAATTGACCCACAGAAACGAAACGCAGGCCCGCCTCCTGCGCAGCCTTTCCTTATTGGCTGTCTGAGTTGGGCGGGACGTAAAAATCTGAGCTCCCATTGGCTGTTTGGCATCGAGGCGTGGGGCTCCGCGGAGAGGCCTTGACCAGGCAGGGCTTGGGTCCGCGGTTGCTGGCTTGGGGCCGGGGGTCTGAGGCCGGATCTCCGCCTCTGGGCCCGGGAAGATGGTGCTGGGGGGTTACCCGGTGAGTTACTTACTTCTGTGCGGCCAGGCGGCTCTGCTGCTGGGAAATCTACTGCTGCTGCATTGTGTGTCTCGGAGCCACTCGCACAACGCCACCGCCGAGCCCGAGCTCACATCCGCTGGCGCCGCCCACCCAGAGGGCTCCCCCGGCGCTGCGAGCTGGGAGTATGGCGACCCCCACTCTCCAGTCATCCTTTGCTCTTACCTGTAAGCTACCCTGTCGTCGAGGCGGGTGGAGATGAAGATGGGGTCCCTGGGATACACGGGGGTTGTGCGGGGGGACGGGAGGAGGTAGGCTGCTTTCCCCGCGCCCCCCAGTCCCTCTCCACCTGGAGGAACTACCTGATCGTCGACACGCGAGAGAAAAATAACCATGACAGGTTTCTCACTCAACGCACTCCTGCAGGGGAAAACTCCTCTGTGTCGGTGGCTGATCCTTTGGGCTCCCCAAAGAGGAGAACTAGGAAACAGTGACATTATATAGCCTGAGGAAGGTTGTACCTGCTCCCTTTAACAGAAGGAGACACCCTCGTTCGTGCTGGTACTGAGTGGTGCACAAGTGGAGTAAATCACTCTCCTCTACGTGGCACCTCCTTAAAAAAATAAAAGCAGTAACCTTAGCGTTGCAGAACCAAGTCAAAACTTTTAATGTCTCTTTTAAATCAAATAAGAAAAGGCTTTTGAAAAATGCAAGAGAGCTGGGAATCCTTTGGCCTGGATTTTGCCCCCATAGCCTTGTGGCTGTTTGCCTAGGGAAGAGATGAAGCCTTGGCAGAGGTAGAATCGGTGTAGAAAACGGACCAGAAACACCCCTCATCCCCACCCCGCCTTAACCAAAGGGTCATTGGATGGCTGTTTGACCTGCTGTCCTTCAGCCTAATTGACAGAATCTCTTGTCTTGGGGAAGATTCAGAGGGACATTAACCCCCAGAAAATTTGCAGAAATGTCTCTTGCCTGTTATGACTATATACCTGTAAACAGCCATTTAGAAAGACCTTAATGATGATCTTACTGGTGATTTACAGACCCGATGAATTTATAGAATGTGAAGACCCAGTGGATCATGTTGGAAACACAACAGCATTCCAGGAACTTGGTTATGGTTGTCTCAAGGTGGGTTTTTGTTTGGTTTTATAAGCAAACTCTTCCATAGAGAAACAATATTGCCTAAATGCTATTACAGAAAACTATGAGGAGTATGAAATTATATTTTTGTAAAATTCATTGAAATGACTGTTACTGAAAATTTCCAGCATGATCAGGGTCAGTGGCTGAACAAGACATTTAGTCTTCTCAGAAAGAAGCAGGCTCTGTGCCAAAACTACCCAGGTGCAAAGACCAATCTGTCTTTAGTTCCTTTGGCCATTGTGATTGACAGATTTGAAGCTCAGATATCAGCCCTGACTACCCTTCAAGGCACGTATTTTCCTGAAAGAGCAAAAGGAAGGTTTATGCAATTTCTAAAACTGATGCTGGATTCAACAGTATCTTTGTTACATATGCATTTGGGGCAAAGCTCCTCTTGCCAATGACCTTTCTTTTCACTAGGCAAGCAGTTTCCAGCACGTCCTTAGGAAATAGATCAGGCCTATCAGTATACTTCCCTGGTGGCTCAGTGGTAAAGACTCCGCCTGCTAACACAGGAGACCCAGGTTCCATCCCTGGGTTAGGAAGATCCCCTGGAGAAGGAAACGGCAACGCACTCCAGTATTCTTGCCTAGAGATCCCCATGGACAGAGGAGCCTGGTGGGCTACAGCCCACAGGGTCACAAAGAGTCAGACACACTGAGCGACTAACACTTTAACTTTTCATCATTATATGTCTTTGTAAGGGGTTGTAGCATTCAGAAGGAGCCTTGGATAACAATGGCCTCTTAGAATGAAAAGAAGCCCTTCAGTTCCATTAATAATATCCCTGAAGCTGGACTCATGCTTCCTAGTCAGTCTCCCCAGAACCAGCGAAGTTCATATACTTCCTCCTCTCTGTGGACTCACCATTATATTATGCTGCATAATGCAAGTCAAGACATTGTCAGCTATAAGAGAATTGTGGGAAAATATTCTTTGTTACTAAATCAGACACACGGAAATAAACCTGAAAGTAAGAAGGCCAAAAAGGCAACTCTTGCTGCAATCACAAGTAAAGAAATATTTTCAATACAATGAGATTTTGTTCTATGGGTAATTATTGATAAAAGTTTGAGTGAGCATTGTATGTTCATGTTCAGTCACTAAGTCGTTACCAACTCTTTTGCAACCCCATTGACTAGCCCACCAGGCTCCTCTGTCCATGGGAATTCCCAGGCAAGCATACTGGAGTGGGTTGCCATTTCCTTCTTCAGGGGGTCTTCCTGACACAGGGATTGAACCCTCATCTCTCACATTGGCAAAGAGGTTCTTTACCACCGAGTCACCAGGGAAGCCCAGAGTATCATATAGAGATCGGTCTGAGCACCTTGACAGGATCAACCCAGTGTTTAATGAAAATAGGCAAAAATAAGTGATCTCTATACAATACTTACTTTTGCCCATTTTCATTAAAACACTGGGTTGATCCTGTCAAGATGCTCAGACTGTCACTTCTCCCAGAAGTCCTGGGGGACTGTCAGCATTTGGGCCCCCAAATCCCAAGGGAGGGGCAAGAGTAAACATCCTCACGTTCCACCCACTTCCCTTTGAGGAATGTTCCAGCAAGAACAGTAGTGAAGTACTTAATAAGGTGCCGATGTGGAGAATGCCCAGCTGTGCTTCCTCTGCTAGAATTCAGTTACACAAAGGGTCGGAGGTCTTCTGAAATGTTTTGCTGGAATTTAAACTTACGTATAGATGTATTACATTACTATGGATGTGAGCTGAAAATCACAGTTTCGAGACCTGCATAAAGTCCTGAGTCAGTTGACATGCTGAGTTCTTTCCTAACGATGTTCATTTATAATATATGTAAAATAGACCTCAAATACACATTGACTTTTTTTTTTAATTGGAGTGTAATTGCTGTGCAGTGTTGTTTTAATTTCTGCTGTACAACAGCGTGAGTCAGCTGTATGTATGCGTATACGCCTTCTCTCCTGAGCCTCCCTCCCGCCCACCGCCCATCCCCCGCCCCCAAGTCATCACTAGGCACCAAGGTGAGCTCCCTGTGCCATTCAGCAGCTTCCCACTAGCTGTTTTACACTTGGTAGCGTATGTGCGTCAGTTCTGCTCTCTCAATTCGTTCTTCCCTCTCCTTTCCCCTCCCGCCGTTACATCCACATCCATAGTCCATCCTCTGCATCTGTGTGTCTCTTCCTGCCCTAAAAATAGCTTCATCGGTACCACATTTCTAGACTGCACATGTATGTGTTAATACACGACATTTTTCTCTTTGTGACTTCACTCTGTATGATAGTCTCTACACATTGACTTTTTGAATACCCATTCCCAAATATGCACTCGTGTGCTCTTCTCTTCTGTAAATGTAGGATTAATTAAAGCACTGTGTCCTGCTAATCCAAAATGGCATTTAGTGAAACTGATTTTAAACTTCTGTACTATATTATCAAAGAAGGTGGTCACAAGGAAAGAAAATGAAAGGGAATTTATTTAAAACCATGTCCATTTAGGATCGACTCATTGAAAATCTCTTGAAGTATGATCACTAAACTCCTCGCTCTTCAGCTCAGCTTTACCCCCACCTTCGTTAGAATAGTTATTGTCCTGGGCCAGCTTTTGTTAGTTCATATGAAGAGATGTTTTGTGTTGCTCGCTCTGGCTAGTTTGTTTGTTCTGTTGTGGTTGTTACCCCACAGTTTGGGGGTCAGGCCTACAGAGATGTGGAGCACACTCGCGTGCAGTGCCGGGCCCTGGATGGAATTGAGTGTGCCAGCCCGAGGACCTTCCTCCGAGAGAACAAACCTTGTATAAAGTAAGTGCTGTCTGCATGGAGTAGCTGGTACTTAGATGGAGGTAGGGCTGTTCTGTCCTCTCTTGATGTTGACTTTTTTCTTTTACCTTAAGTGTTAAAGGGGCAGCATGATTACTGCTGTGCATACTCCACACACAAGCAATGGGGTGATAAGGTAGGGGACACTGGACAGGAGGCCAGAGGCTGTGAATTCTAAATGTCCCTTTCACCAACCAGCTAAAGGACCTCTGGGCACCCAGAGTCTCTGTCCCCTCCACAAAATGAAGGAGGTAGAACAGATAATCCAACTTCAGAACTCCTACGATAGGCATACATCCTTTGAAAACAGCTGTAGAATTTCAGGAGGAAAGATTTTATTATGAAAAGTGCAGGCCTTCCTCCCTGAAAAGCAGTATTATCTTGAAGAATTAGGGTTATTGAGACTTACCTGGTGGTCCGGGGGTTAAGAATCCACCTTCCAATGCAGGGGATGTGGACTCGATCCCTAGTCCAGCAACTAAGCTCCTACTTGCCGCGAAGCAGCTCAGCCCACGCACCACAACGACTGAACCCGCGTGCTAAGAATGAGAAGCCTGCACACCACAGCAAAGATCCCGCGTGCCGCAACTGAGACTTGACACAGCCAAAAATTAATTAACTTTTAAAAAAACGAATTAGGGTTCTTTCTGTAAACTCCACTTGAAGGCACAGAACTTATGTATACCATTTGCTGATGGAGATTTGTGACTGTGTTAGGTGATACCATTAGAGTATCTGCAATTGAATGTCATCACAGTATGTAAGACAGAAGTCCTTCCAAGAAGTCCCATTTTTCGGGTGCCATGAAACAGCAGGAGAGGAGCGTGGAGATCAGTGTTCATTTAAGGGAAGGTAACACCTCATGAGAGAAATACATTCAGAACTGCATCCTCCCTCAGGATAAGAGCCTATGCAGGAAAGGGATGGGCGCCCAGACACCACTCCAAGCAGGATACCTGTCCTGTAAATGTCCTTAGTAGTTTCTTATCCAGCCCAACTCTGTATTGGTTCATCTGGGTCCTCTATACCTTGTGTGCGTGTGTGCTGAGTCGCTCAGTCATGTCCGACTCTGCGACCCTATGGACTGTAGCCCACCAGGCTTCTCTGTCAATGGGATTCTCCAGGCAAGAATACTGGAGTGGGTTGCCATGCCCTCCTCCAGGGGATCTTCCCAACTCAGGGATTGAACCCATGTCTCTTGTGTCTCCTACATTGCAGGAAGGTTCTTTACCACTAGCGCCACCTGGGAAGCCCCCTCCGTACTTTAGCAAGTACCTTTTTGAGAATCTAGACAAACTAGAGATCTTCCTTTGGGGGAGAGGGGCTTGGTAAGAAGTCACAGAGGGACTGTCTTCCCATCTTGTCACTTATGTGAAATTCACTAATAAAGCATTAAGTGTTTTTATTTTCACGTGGTAAGCATCTTCCTCTTGATTCCTTCTGTCTAGGTATACCGGACACTACTTCATAACCACTTTGCTCTACTCTTTCTTCCTGGGATGTTTTGGAGTAGATCGTTTCTGCCTGGGACACACTGGCACAGCAGTGGGGAAGCTCTTGACCCTTGGAGGACTTGGGATTTGGTGGTTTGTTGACCTTATTTTGCTGATCACTGGAGGACTGATGCCCAGTGACGGCAGCAATTGGTGCACCATTTACTAAGAAGAGCTGCTGTTGTGGCCCAGAGAGGCAAGGCTCTTGGATTCATCTCTGCAGGCTCAGAACTCCTCAACATCAGGCCTGACCAGTATTTTCCCTCGTTGGAGAGAATGGCTTTGGTTAGGAAGGTGGCTTCAGACTGTGACGTTCGACCCAAATTTGACCTTGCAGACTAGAAATGACAAGCAGACAGTATTGTGGGTATCAAGTTTGTACCTTCCCTCATGTACCAAAAATATAAAGGATAGTGATTAACTTATATGCTGCAGAAGTGTCTCCTTATTCTTTATTTTTGTGTGCTGCTATGTCATCAACCCTTTGGAGCAGTTGGACCTAACAGGATGTTTTTGGCCTGTGCCTTTGTGACCCTGAGCCTTCGTGCAGTGGAGATCAGAAGCTGAACCAACGAAAATGTCCAGCAGAAGTAGAAACAGCAGTCGATTTGAATACACTCTGAAATTCTGACCTTCTGAATTTAAATTGCAGAATGAATGTTGCCAACCTGGAACGCTTGTTTGGGTATTTTCAATAGGTAGAATGAAACTCAATATCTGTTGTGCTTAAAGCTGAGCATCTGAAATAAGCCTATTAATAAACCCTATTGTTTCATCATTATTACTCCTGAGAGGCAATATATCCAGTATAGTAATTCCCTCTAATGTCCAATTATGTTTTGAAAGCCAACAGTTCCAGACATGTCTGGGTTCAGCTATACTCTTGGCAGAATTTTCCTATTGAAAAGGTATCATTTACCAATTTAGAAAGCCCGTGTTATAGACAGATTAAAAAAAATCATACAAATAACTCTAAATCTCCTCTTCATGATTACATAATATAAAATGAAGAGCCTCACATCCTTGGAAAGAAAAACAGACTCTTCCTTAAAGAATATTACTGCTGAGTGCTAGATAGAATTAGGATGTGACTTGTGGGAAACAGAAACCAAACACATTTGTCAAAATAAGCATGGTACCAAAGTTTCTCACTGTGGGCTACAACAGTCAGTCATAGGGAAAGAGACAGCCAAGCTTTCAAGTTCCCACATCACAGGGGATTAAAAAAAATGTTCTAAACTTGTGGGTTTTAAAACTTAGTTCCCATCCCTTACAATCTGAGTTGAAAAGAACTGTTAAGTGTAAAGTAAAAAGGGGGTTTACGAAGAGCCTGCTATTTGGGCAATGTATAAATTCTAGGAACAATCAAGGTAGAACCGCTCAAAGTTCAGTCTCGTAATAATTGACATAAAAGCCAAGAATCCCAGTTAAAATAACTGGATACTCTCTATCATTATGAAGCAGTTTTCCTGAAAGTTTCAGCTTTATTATCCCTGATTAATATGACCGCTGTTCTTATGGTATTAAATGGTGTCAATTATGTAAAAATGAAAACATTATTCTCTTTTGTCTTGAAAGTTCTGTACCACATTGACCTCAACTTCTTCGTAACTGTAAATCGATAGATTCTTATTTATAATCTCTGTAGTCTAAAGCAGTATATTTTAAATTGCTACGGGTCCTGAAGAAATTGAACCTTCTCCCCAGAAAAATGCACATAAACTTAAAATTTCTGCATAGAACTTAAGAGAGTTCAAGGATGCCCCTTTTTAAAAAGAAAAACTCACTTTTAAGAAAAATCTGGAAAACTAAAATTGAAATCCTGCCCCAAATAAGATACTACTTTAAACCACAAATCCTGCTTCATCTCACACTTAAAAAAAAAAAAAAATTACTTAAAGATATTCACAAACCCCATCAAAAGTTATTTTTAAAAAATAAATAAACTGTGGCAGCTTTCAGACTCAAAATCACTGATCATGAATGTTTCCAGGAAGAACTTGGGTAAAGAGGTAAAAGTCTGTAAATTATTAGAGTTTCTATTTTATAGAATATTTTATAGAAGCCCTCCTCACAGAAAAGCTGATGGGAACCAGAGTTGTTTCCACTGCTAGCTGACAACCTGAGAATCTATATTCCTCTGTGACCATCCAAATTTGTTAGTTTCAGTGTGACTTCCAAGTGATGAGCATCCTCTGTATTTACAAACCCTGGCCAAATGTGAGAAACCTGAAAAACTGTTTGAGTAAAGGAATAATATTAAAAATGTGATTTCCTTTGCACTCTGGATTCAGTTTCTTAATATTGGTAGATAGATGTATGTATGTGTGTGTGTGTGGTGTTATATCCAGTTTATGGCTATAGAGAAGTTTTATAGTACTAAAATGTCCTTCCATCGGGATAAATTAGAAACTGCCCGTTTTCAGTTGTTTCCTGTTGTTAAATAAAATTTTATCAGCTCCCCAGACTTCCTGGCACCGTGTCCTTCTACTTCCCTTAGGCTTCTCAGCAGCAGTTGTAACACCCCCAACCTGATGGTTCTGGAATGTGTTTATGTGTGTTTTAAAAGCACACATTTTTCTTCAAAAGAAAGAGATCTTAAAACCCTTTGCCATCACTGGCACATCCTCAATACAAACCAGGTAATGTAGCTTTGGTTTTGTTAGATGATAATTTATCTTTAAAGCAAGGCTTTTAATTGATTATCTCAGGTGTGACTGTCAGGATCAAAGTTTGACTTTTCCGACGAACCAGGAGGGAAAGTGAATCATTGGCCTTAACAGCTTCAATCACATCGGTTGTCGTGGTGACAGGCAGTCCGTTTATGCTGACAATTACATCGTGGTCTTTCAACCCAGAGCTGGGAGGGGAGAAAAAAGGACCATGAAACTGTAAGAGTTTGACTTAACCCCCATCTAGAATTTAATGTCTGTCTCTTAAGGCACTACTATCGTGCTGACATTAAGCATGCAAACCAGGGAACCAGAAATAGCCTCCATCCTTCCAAATATGCCACTTCCCTGGTGGCTCAGATGGTAAGGAGTCTGCCTGCAATGCAGGAGACCTGGGTTCTATCCCTGGGTTGGAAGATCCTAAGGAAATGGCAACCCACTTCAGTAATTCTTACCTGGAAAATCCATTTTTGGAAGAGCCTGGCAGGTTCGTCCATGGGGTTGCAAGAGTTGGACACAACTGAGTGACTTCACTTTCACTTTTCACTTCCAAATATGGGGGCTGTTCTAGTATATGCTACAGAATCACTGGAGAACAACAACCCTACTCACCTTTCTAAAATTCATATTCCACCAGAATCATATGTATGAAATTTGCCCCTCCCATATGTTAGATTTGGTTTGAAATAGCAAGTTGAGCTTTTCTTTTCTGTTAATCCCTGACCTCACTTAACCTGAAACATACCCTCAACCTTACCAATAAACGTGAAAAGCCCAAGCAATACATATTTTTCCAGACAATTACACTCTGATCAGTGGGGTGTTGACAGCCCACTTACCTGCCCCACCTTCACCTACAATTTATGGACCTGGAGGGTATGCTGAGCTGTACTACAGAAGCAATTTCCAGAAAGTCAAAAACCAATCACGAAGCTCCAAGCTCTAAATATTTAAGGCTTCTTTCCCTCAAAGTTGTGATTATTTTCAGCCTCCAACATATTTGTTTCACATAGAATATATGTTCTAGAAACAAAACTGGTTCCAGATATAAAACAGTACAGTAAATATATAGCCATGTGGACGATCTGTCTTAAAGTCAAAAACAGGCTTGAAGTCAAATGACCACAGGAGACACCATTTGAGGGAATTGGGGAGGGGGGTGCATTGGTGGGATTCCCTGGCAGTCCAGTGGTTAGGACTCTGTGCTTTCACTGCCAGGGGGGCAGGTTATTAGACCCCTGGTCAGGGAACTGAGATCTCATAAGCCGCCAGGTACAGAAGTAAAAAGAGTGAGGAATAGGAAGCTAAGAAGCCCAGGGAAGAAATGATAATGTGGGAGGATTATCAGGGTATGTGGAGTTTATTTTAAAAAAAGAAAAGAGAAATTTAAAGGAAGTGCATATGAAGAGAAGTTCAAGGGTAGAGCTAAAAGCAGAGAAAACCTTGAGAACAAGGGCAGTTGCAGGGTGGGGGGGGCGGGGAGGGGGGAGCGAGGTGGGGGCAGTGTGTAGGTGGAGGGGTTGGTGCCTGGTATGGTGCACAAAGAAAGAAGTTAATTCACAATAGTTCTGTAAGTAGAAAAAGAAATCTGTAAAGTATTACTGGATGCAAACTATGCATCAAATATGGGGAACTGGGGCTCAGACAAATAAGAGAGCTTCCCCCATGACTATCAGCTTGTAAGAAGCTAAAGCAGGATTTCATCCTGGATGTTTCAGACTTGAAAACCCATCTTCTTGCCAGCCACTCTGTCTCTCAGAAACAATAACAGCAGCCGCAAGAGTAAGATAATCCAGGGGCCAAGCCAGGTCCCACATCCCTGCCTTCTGACTGACACAGTATGTAACTTCCAAGGTCATTAACCTCTGCACCCCATTTGCTGCCTCTGTAAAATAACACCTATATCCCCAAATTACTGGGGGCTTGAACAAGTACATCAGATCAGATCAGATCAGTCGCTCAGTCGTGTCCGACTCTTTGAGACCCCATGATTCGCAGCACACCAGGCCTCCCTGTCCATCACCAACTCCCGGAGTTCACTCAGACTCACGTCCATCGAGTCAGTGATGCCATCCAGCCATCTCATCCTCTGTCGTCCCCTTCTCTTCCTGCCCCCAATCCCTCCCAGCATCAGAGTCTTTACCAATGAGTCAACTCCTCACATGAGGTGGCCAAAGTACTGGAGTTTCAGCTTTAGCATCATTCCTTCCAAAGAAATCCCAGGGCTGATCTCCTTTAGAATGGACTGGTTGGATCTCCTTGCAGTCCAAGGGACTCTCAAGAGTCTTCTCCAACACCACAGTTCAAAAACATCAATTCTTCAGCACTCAGCCTTCTTCACAGTCCAACTCTCACATCCATACATGACCACAGGAAAAACCATAGCCTTGACTAGACGAACCTTTGTTGGCAAAGTAATGTCTCTGCTTTTGAATATGCTATCTAGGTTGGTCATAACTTTCCTTCCAAGGAGTAAGCGTCTTTTAATTTCATGGCTCCAGTCACCATCTGCAGTGATTTTGGAGCCCCCCCAGATAAAGTCTGACACTGTTTCCCCATCTATTTCCCATGAAGTGATGGGACCGGATGCCATGATCTTTGTTTTCTGAATGTTGAGCTTTAAGCCAACTTTTTCACTCTCCACTTTCACTTTCATCAAGAAGCTTTTGAGTTCCTCTTCACTTTCTGCCATAAGGGTGATGTCATCTGCATATCTGAGGTTATTGATATTTCTCCCGGCAATCTTGATCTTGATTCCACTTTGTGTTTCTTCCAGTCCAGAGTTTCTCATGATGTACTCTGCATATAAGTTAAATAAACAGGATGACAATATACAGCCTTGACGAACTCCTTTTCCTATTTGGAACCAGTCTGTTGTTCCATATCCAGTTCTAACTGTTGCTTCCTGACCTGCATAAAAATTTCTCAAGAGGCAGATCAGGTGGTCTGGTATTCCCATCTCTTTCAGAATTTTCCACAGTTTCTTGTGATCCACACAGTCAAAGGCTTTGGCATAGTCAATAAAGCAGAAATAGATGTTTTTCTGGAACTCTCTTGCTTTTTCGATGATCCAGCAGATGTTGGCAATTTGATCTCTGGTTCCTCTGCCTTTTCTAAAACCAGCCTGAACATCAAGAAGTTCACGGTTCACATATTGCTGAAGCCTGGCTTGGAGAATTTTGAGCATTACTTTACTAGCGTGTGAGATGAATGCAATTGTGCGGTAGTTTGAGCATTCTTTGGCATTGCCTTTCTTTGGGATTGGAATGAAAACTGACCTTTTCCAGTCCTGTGGCCACTGCTGAGTTTTCCAAATTTGCTGGCATATTGAGTGCAGCACTTTCACAGCATCGTGTTTCAGGATTTGAAATAGCTCAACTGGAATTCTATCACCTCCACTAGCTTTGTTCGTAGTGATGCTTTCTAAGGCCCACTTGACTTCACATTCCAGGATGTCTGGCTCTAGGTCAGTGATCACACCATCGTGATTATCTGGGTCGTGAAGATCTTTTTTGTATAGTTCTTTGTGTATTCTTGCCATCTCTTCTTAATATCTTCTTCTATTAGGTCCATACCATTTCTGTCCTTTATCGAGCTCATCTTTGCATGAAATGTTCCTTTGGTATCTCTGATTTTCTTGAAGAGATCCCTAGTCTTTCCCATTCTGTTGTTTTCCTCTATTTCTTTGCATTGATCACTGAAGAAGGCTTTCTTATCTCTTCTTGCTATTCTTTGGAACTCTGCATTCAGATGCTTATATCTTTTTTTTCTCCTTTGCTTTTCACTTCTCTTCTTTTCACAGCTATTTGTAAGGCCTCCCCAGACAGCCATTTTGCTTTTTTGCATTTCTTTTCCATGGGGATGGTCTTGATCCCTGTCTCCTGTACAATGTCACGAACCTCATTCCATAGTTCATCAGGCACTCTATCTATCAGATCTAGGCCCTTAAATCTATTTCTCACTTCCACTGTATAATCATAAGGGATTCGATTTAGGTCATACCTGAATGGTCTAGTGGTTTTCCCTACTTTCTTCAATTTAAGTCTGAATTTGGTCATAAGGAGTTCATGGTCTGAGCCACAGTCAGCTCCTGGTCTTGTTTTTGCTGACTGTATAGAGCTTCTCCATCTTTGGCTGCAAAGAATATAATCAATCTGATTTCAGTGTTGACCATCTGGTGATGTCCATGTATAGAGTCTTCTCTTGTGTTGTTGGAAGAGGGTGTTTGTTATCACCAGTGCATTTTCTTGGCAAAACTCTATCAGTCTTTGCCCTGCTTCATTCCGTATTCCAAGGCCAAATTTGCCTGTTACTCCAGGTGTTTCTTGACTTCCTACTTTTGCATTCCAGTCCCCTATAATGAAAAGGACATCTTTTTTGGGTGTTAGTTCTAAAAGGTCTTGTAGGTCTTCATAGAACCGTTCAACTTCAGCTTCTTCAGCGTTACTGGTTGGGGCATAGTTTTACATATTTACATAGTTTTACATAGATTACTGTAATATTGAATGGTTTGCCTTACAAATGAACAGAGATCATTCTGTTGTTTTTGAGACTGCATCCAAGTACTGCATTTCGGACTTTTTTGTTGACCATGATGGCCACTCCATTTCTTCTGAGGGATTCCTGCCCACAGTAGTAGACATAATGGTCATCTGAGTTAAATTCACCCATTCCAGTCCATTTCAGTTTGCTGATTCCTAGAATGTCGACGTTCACTCTTGCCATCTCTTGTTTGACCACTTCCAATTTGCCTTGATTCATGGACCTGACATTCCAGGTTCCTATGCAATATTGCTCTTTACAGCATCGGACCTTGCTTCTATCACCAGTCACATCCACAGCTGGGTATTGTTTTTGCTTTGGCTCCATCCCTTCATCTTTCTGGAGTTATTTCTCCACTGATCTCCAGTAGCATATTGGGCACCTACTGACCTGGGGAGTTCCTCTTTCAGTGTCCTATCATTTTGCCTTTTCATACTGTTCATGGGGTTCTCAAGGCAAGAATACTGAAGTGGTTTGCCATTGCCTTCTCCAGTGGACCACATTCTGTCAGACCTCTCCACCATGACCCGCCCGTCTTGGGTTGCCCCATGGGCATGGCTTGGTTTCATTGAGTTAGACAAGGCTGTGGTCCTAGTGTGATTAAACTGACTAGTTTTCTGTGAGTATGGTTTCAGTGTGTTTGCCCTCTGATGCCCTCTTGCAATGCCTACCGTCTTACTTGGGTTTCTCTTACCTTGGGCGTGGGGTATCTCTTCACGGCTGCTCCAGCAAAGCGCAGCCATTGCTCCTTACCCTGGACGAGGGGTATCTCCTCACCACCGCCCTTCCTGACCTTCAATGTGGGATAGCTCCTCTAGGCCCTCAGACCCTTTAAATGATGCCTGACACAGTAAGTGGTTGATAAATGCCAGCTGTTATTACCGGAAGTGTAATCACTATTATAAGTGGGTGACACCAGGAAGATTTCCAGTTTATCAGAGACTTCAAGGCAGCAGCATTTCCCACCGTGTAACGTGCACCTGAATCCCCTGAAGATCTTATTTAAAAAGCAGATTCTGATTCTTTCTAAACTTTTTATTTTATATTGGAGTATGTTGTGTTAGTTTTGGTGTACAGCAAAGTGATTCAGTTACGCCTAGACACGTATCTATTCTTTTTCAAATTCTTTTCCAGCGGTACTCCTGTCATTCTAAAAAGCTCTGGCTAATGCCATTGTTGCTGGTCTACAGACCAAATTTTGAGGAGCAAGGACTGAAGAGCTGAAAGAAATAGCTTTGGCCTTGAACCAGAAGTTAAAAATAAGTGGGGGCAGGGACCCAGAAAGCCTAGAAAAGCCAATGGCAAGTCAAATATAGTAACTGGAAGCCTAACACTTAGCTGTTCTGAACAGTTAGTACCCTATAGATTCTTGCCCTATGAAAAGGGTTAACATAATCTAAGCAGACTGTTGAGCCCTTAAAAAAACAAAAATGGTGAGGGAAGGATATGCAAGAAGCATAAGAGAGAGACCAGGAGAATAACTGTAGACCGAGTCATCTTTTCTCTCAGTAGTTACTGGAAATCTCTCAAAATGTCTCTAGCCTTTGCTTTATTCACTTTATGTACTTGTTTAGTGCTGGCCTCTGATAGTGTCAGAGAACTGATTAGTGTCATCCAGGATTTCAAAGTACCTAGAATATGTTCCTAAACTCCTAACCCTCCAGATTCTTCTGATTCTTATTAAGTAAGGTAGCAAAAGAGTAGATTTGGCAATTCTAGCAAAATTAGTTTAAATTTATGTGAACTGGTAGCCACATTAAAAAAAAGTTTTTCTCTAATTTTTAAACAGATGGAACTAACATATAAAAATGTACTTTAATGTCTTAGCTGTATATATAAAATATCATTTTAACATGTCATATTTTAATAATTATTATACATATTTTACACTCTTTGAAATCTTCTAGAAACAGCATATGCTGCTAAGTTGCTTCAGTCGTGTCCGACTCTGTGCGACCCCATAGACGGCAACCTACCAGGCTCCCCCGTCCCTGGGATTCTCCAGGCAAGAACACTGGAGTGGGTTGCCATTTCTTTCTCCAATGCATGAAAGTGAAAAGTGAAAGTGAAGTCGCTTAGTCGTGTCTGACCCTCAGCAACCCCATGGACTGCAGCCTTCCAGGCTCTTCTGTCCATGGGATTTTCCAGGCAAGAGTACTGGAGTGGGGTGCCATTTCCTTCTCTGAGAAACAGCGTATACCTGATGATAATTTCTTCCACAGTGCAGTTATTAAAGTAAAATGCAATCTTCCCAGAACAACAACAAAAAAAGGTATGCTTCATGGGAAAACATTTTACATTGCTTCTGTTCTGTTTTGTTTTAATTCAGTTATCAATTAAAATTAAGTAAAATGCAAAATGGGGTTACCCAGGTGGCTAGAGGTAAAGAACCTACCTGCCAATGCAGGAGACCTTAAGAGAAGCAAGTTTGATCCCTGGCTTGGGAAGATCTCCTGGAGAAGGAAATGGCAACCTACTCCAGTATTCTTGCCTGGAGAATCCCATGGACAGAGGGGCCTGGTGGACTGCAGTCCGCAGGGTCATAAAGAGCCGGAGAGGACTGTAGCGACTTAGCATGCAAGCATGCAGAAAACGTAAAATGCAGTCGGTCACACCCCTCAGGTGTTCAGTAGCCTCTGCAGGTGGAGCCCACAGTACGGGACAGGACCCTGGATCCTACACACGTTTACCACGGGACACATCTAGTGAGAAGGGAGGAGCCTGGGCTGGGGCCTGCACTGCTCTTACCTTTCAGCAGCTGTTCCTTGAATCACCTCATGTACAAAAACCCCAGAAGCCACGTCAGGGAATTCTGGATCTTGCCTTTTCATTTCTTGAAGCAGACTAGGAAGAGAGACAAGAGTTTCCCCAGGAGGTTAGGAAGCACAGTGAACTAGCTCTGGCCCACCCCTAGCTCTCAGCGGGGACTCTCTGCTCTGCCCAAGGCTCACACCCAGGGGACAAGGACACCATCTAGCTGGTCACAGGGCCACAGTCATTCTTCCCCTGATTCTCGGTGCCAAAGCCTAGAACCACTGGACGTTATAAAGTGTGGCCCTAGTGTGACTTCCCTGACTGTCCAGTGGTTAAGACTCTGAATTTCCACTGCAAGGGGGACAGGTTCAATCCCTGGTCGGGGAACAAAGATCCCATGTGCCACGTGGTGCAGCCAAAAGGAAAGTAAATTAAAAAAATACAGCCACAAGTGAAAGAGTCCCGTGGAAAGTACAGTGCGTTGGTGCCGGCAGACGCGGTCACCGACTCCATGACAAGTGGTAGGTGATTCATCCACTGCTGACCACATCCTCTACCTTCCCCGTTCAGACTCTCTATCTGTAACTTTTGCTTCTGAAATACAACCCAGACATAGTCAAGCCTGTGCTTACTTCATTGTGAGGGGTAGCATGCGCAGACCCAGATATTTCTTCTGTGAGAGAGCCTTTCCTGGAAAGGAAAATTATAATGTGTTACTGACAACAAGACCTCTCTCCTTTTGGCAGAGCTTAAAAGACCCGGAGTCACAGAATATTCCTTCCAATTATAACTGCCCTCTCAGGCTGTCAGCCAAGACAAACGTGCTTCAGAGAACCTTCGTCATTAGCGCAGGCTCACCGCCCCACCTCCAGCCCCAGGCTTTCCTTTCCACAGCAATTCAATCCGAATATTTCTGGGTACACCTCACGCCAGGCCTTGTGCCTGGCCCCCAGTATTGCTGCCTGGCCCCACTGTGATCGGAGTCGGGTCTAACATGAAACATGACTCTCTCTTCTGCAGTACTCAAAGGAGTGTCTCCACCACAGGTAAGGCCTTTGAGGGCTCCTGAAAAGCACTGGAGGGGAAGAAAAAGGTGAAAAGTGAAAGTGTTAGTTGCTCAGTTCAGTCGCTCAGTCGTGTCCGACTCTTTGTAACCCCATGAATCACAGCACGCCAGGCCTCCCTGTCCATCACCAACACCCAGAGTTCACCCAAACTCATGTCCATAGAATTGGTGATGCCATCCAGCCATCTCATCCTCTGTCGTCCCCTTCTCCTCCTGCCCCCAATCCCTCCCAGCATCAGAGTCTTTTCCAATGAGTCAAGTCTTCGCATGAGGTGGCCAAAGTATTGGAGTTTCAGCTTCAGCATCAGTCCTTCCAATGAACACCCAGGACTGATATCCATTAGGATGGACTGGTTGGATCTCCTTGTAGTCCAAGGGACTCTCAAGAGTCTTCTCCAACACCACAGTTCAAAAGCATCGATTCTTTGGTGCTCAGCTTTCTTCACAGTCCAACTCTCACATCCATACATGACCACTGGAAAAACCATAGTCTTGACTAGGCAGACCTTTGTTGGCAAGGTAACATCTCTGCTTTTGAATATGCTGTCTAGGTTGGTCATAACTTTCCTTCTAAGGAGTAAGCGTCTTTTAATTTTATGGCTGCAATCACCATCTGCAATGATTTTGGAGCCCAAAAAAATAAAGTCAGCCACTGTTTCCACTGTTTCCCCATCTATTTCCCAAGAAGCGATGGGACCAGATGCCATGATCTTTGTTTTCTGAATGTTGCGCTTTGGACGGAGATCTAACCAGTCCATTCTAAAGGAGATCAGTCCTGGGTGTTCTTTGGAAAGAATGATGCTAAAGCTGAAACTCCAGTACTTTGGCCACCTCATGCGAAGAGTTGACTCATTGGAAAAGACTGATGCTAGGAGGGATTGGGGGCAAGAGGAGAAGGGGACCACAGAGGATGAGATGGTGGGATGGCATCACCGACTCGATGGACATGAGTTTGAGTGAACTCCAGGAGTTGGTGATGGACAGGGAGGCCTGGTGTGCTGCGATTCATGGGGTCACAAAGAGCCGGACACGACTGAGTGACTGAACTGAACTGAAGCCAACTTTTTCACTCTCCTCTTTCACTTTCATCAAGAGGCTGTTTAGTTCCACTTTACTTTCTACCATAAGGGTGGTGTCATCTGCATATCTGAGGTTATTGATATTTCTCCCAGCAATCTTGATTCCAGCTTGTGCTTCTTCCAGCCCAGCATTTCTCATGATGAACTCTGCATATAAGTTAAATAAGCAGGGTGACAATACTTGACGCACTCCTTTTCCTATTTGGAACCAGTCTGTTGTTCCATGTCCAGTTCTAACTGTTGCTTCCTGACCTACATATAGGTTTCTCAAGAGCCTTAGTTGCTCAGTCACATCCAGTTCTTGGCAACCCTATGGACTGTAGCCCGCCAGACTCCTCTGTCCATGGAATTCTCCAGGCAAGAATCTTCCCTGACCCAGGGATCAAAGCTGGGTTTCTTGCATTGCAGGCATATTCTTTACTATCTGAGTCACCAGGAAGCCTGGAGGGGAAGAAAAGTCCGAACCAACTCCCCTTACCTTTCAGCTGGCGCTCATGGAATTCGGCCAAGAACTGCCGAATGCGATCCGAGGGAATTGCAAAGGAGATTCCTGCAGTCACCTTCAGTGTGTTTATGCCAATCACATCACCATCCTGCCAAAGGAGGGGACATCGCTCAGCTGCCCAGCTGTGCAGACTGAACAGGCAAAGGAAGGAGAGAGCTTAGGGATGCTTAGGGTGGAGCAGCAGGTGGCATCTTAGAGGACCAGCAGTGTGGCGGGTTACAGAGGGGGCCTACTCCAGTACAGATTCCTGCTGAGGAGTTTGGGGTTTTAATCCTGAGCTCACTTTTTTTTTTCTTGCTCAAATTACATTGATTTTTCAAAGTGAGCCACAGTTTATATTTCAACACAGATATGAGGATAAGGAATATATGCCTTTCCATTCCTTAAATGAGACTAAAAATAAACATGGAAAAGGCAAAAAGCTGTTGACTTTCAGTCACACTTCAATGAAACTATTCAGAAGATTCAGCAAATTGACCTTAGGAACAAAGCTCCCCTAAACATAAATTATGAAGTGGGAAATACTTTTTCTGAATTTCATCATCCCTTAGCTTTTGTTACGTAATGGGCAGGAGAAAAAAAAAAAAGACTTCCTATCACACTGAAATACAGATTATAATTCAATAGGTCTGGAGTGTGACTTGAAATTCAGCATTTCATCTCCGCTCTAGTAAATTCATTGTCTACTGGAAAAAGCAGGCCCCAAACCACGTGCAATGTTATAAGTAAAAAGTGCTCAGTGATTTCACACCCAAGGCATCCTCCTACAAGCAAATGTAGCATGTAAAGAGGAACCAAAAACGACCCACTCAAAGGGACTCAGAGGCCACGGTCACAGGCTGTGTTTCAGACAGCACTGGCCTCTCACGTTGCCACATGTATTTGAGCAACTGGAAACCCTGGCATTGCCACCAGGGATGTTGATTAAAATTTAAGAATTAAATACATGAGAGAGCAATGTTGTTGATGCCTTTATCGTCTCTACGCAGGTCAATACTAAATTAGCATTTTGGGGTGAGAGTTAGTTCTTCACATGTGGAAGCAGGAGGTCATCAGGGATATACATTCCACAGTACAGTGGTCGTTTGACATAATTTGGGTTTAGTACCCAGGACTTTTGTTAAGTACCCAAGGAAAGCAGAGAACACGTGGAAGAGATGTAAGTAGGTGTGAAGGAAACTCTGGCACCCTCAACTGGATGAGCTCACACACCAGGATGACAAACCCATCGTAGATCTGAAATTTTCCTAACTCTTCACTTACAGTGCAGTAATAGAAAAGCACCAGACCACACGTCTCCACACAGGAGCAACATGGCCATCTGCACCATGAAATGTCAAGTCTCTGAAAGCCAGGAAGAGGTGTGAGGCAACAAATAAAGTGGCTACTTACCAAGTTCACTAGAGGCCCCCCAGAATTCCCGTGCTGAAGACAGAATTGGAAAAAGCCATCAGTACTTTTTTCCTGGTCACATCTACATAGTCCCTAAAGAGGTTTATCAAAAGCAGCCTGCTCTAGTGAGCCCCTGTTCCCGCAGGGCAGGCAAAGGCAAGCTGCATCATCATCAATTCCGAAATCAGTGCAGGTAAAGAACGATAGGGAGAGGGAACTTCCCTGGTGGTCCAGAGGCTAAGACTCTGCACTACCAAGGCAGGAGGGCCCAGTTCCATCCCTCGTCAGGGAACTAGACTCCACATGCCCCAACTAGATCCGAAGGGCCACAACTAAGACTCAGACAGATAGATAAATAAATAAACAAATAAACGAATATCTTAAAATTAAAAAAAAGAACAACAGCAAGGGGACCACCACTTCCTATGGCAGTGGTGACCTCTGTGACAGACCCTAAGAGACCATCCAGTATCGTGGATGCCAGTTATCACATCTCACAGGCTGACCTCTAACAGCATGGCACTCCAGCCCTCCCACGAGGGTAGACCTGATCTCTGGACATCCCTGAAAGGCCGAAGGGAAACAAAGGTACCCTGAAGTGTTCTTCTCACTGCATTGCCAGTGAGATCTTACTGGCCACTGCATCTTACAGGCTGAGGACAGCCACCCCCGTGACTTACATTAATTATGGCATCCGTCTGGATATAATCCATGTCTGAATCCTTCAGCCCAAGCTCTTTGCCCCCTCGCTGGGTGGTGCTGACAATTCCTGCCGTCACTGTGTTCTGCAGTGAAAACGGGCTCCCCAAGGCCACCACGAACTCGCCAGCTCGCAGGTCAGATGACTTTCCCAGCAGCAATACAGGGAGGTCAGTCTGTATGTGGGTGAGGAGGGATGAGATGGATAAATCAAGAATGGACTCAATCAGCGTTTGTGTATAACATATAAATGACACGGGCACTACCATTTTAGCACCCAGAATCTAAGAATCGACCACACACCTCGGTTCTACAACTGCCTGAGGCTTCTTCCTTACACTCCGACTACACCAGACTCTCACTTGTTAAGATGATCAGACGATCTCTAAAATATACAATCACTGCTTGTAGAAATGATAAGTAAACAAAGTGAAGTTAATTGATGAAATATAAACCGATGTTAGCAGTTTACTCAGCCTGAATCCAGCTCACAAGTTTGCAAAGTTAACAAGCCATGAACAGAAAGGAGGTCACCCAAAGCAGTCTTTCTCTTTAACTGTGCACATGAACCTCTTGGGAATCATACGAAGAGGTAGGTTCTCACAGACGTAGCGAATGGACATGTGGACACAGGGTGGGAAGGAGAGGGTGGAACGAATCAGGAGAGCAGCTCTGACACATACACACCGCCATGTGTGAAAGAGAGAGCTAGTGGGAAGCTGTGGCATAGCACTGGGAGCTCAGCTCGGTGCTCTGTGATGACCTAGAGGGGTGAGACGGTGGAGGGAGTGGGAGGGAGGCTCCTGATGGAGGGGATGTACGTACACAAATAGCTGATTGACTTTGCCGCAGGCAAAACTAATACAACTTGTAAAGTTTAAAAATAAAATAAAATTTAAAAAAAAAACTAAAGAGAAAGAAAATAAAAGAGAGCATAGTACCATAGGATTATAGAGGTGAATAAAATAAAAAAAAGAAAAGGCAGGTTCTGATTCAGTCGATCTGAGTTGTCTAAACACTTCTCAGATGATGTCAGTACTGCCGGGATGTGGACCACTTTGCATAGAAGGAACTCAAAGCACATCTTAGCAGCTTGGAATCCACTACAGTCATGTCTGGTGTTCTAAGACAGCAGAGAAATAAGTTTCCCAGAAGCAGGCTCTGTTGGAGAAGGAACTGAAGGAGAAAAAAAGACAGCTGTGTAGTTAATAGAAATTGCTAGGGATGGACAGATGGGCATGGGAAAAAATTAAAAAAAAGGAGTGACGAACAGAAAGAAAGAGAACAGGGGTGGGAGACGAAGGAAACATATAGCAAGAAGAAAAGATGTGTGATCGGGTGGGGAAGAAAAGACCAGCAAGTTGATGAAAATCCCCAAATACGCAGACTCACATTTGGCTCAATCTTGATCAGGGCAAGATCCAGTTTATGGTCAACGTCCTTGACGGTGGCTTCATACTGGACCCCACTCTGCAGCTCCACCTGGATCCGCTGCTGGTTAGTGAGGACGTGGGCGTTGGTAACAATGAGCCCATCCTCAGACACTATGAACCCAGAGGCACTGGACACAGGAACATCCTCACTGCCGAGAGGTGACCTGTCTCAGCAAGACAATAGCATAAGCCAAGGGCAGGCAAATCAGGGCATCCGCTGTAATCTGGAAGCATGAGAAACCTGGCGTTTATCAAACATTCTCTCACTCTAGCTTCCTCAGACATTGTACTTCTCCCTGTTTCCATTCTCTCCACGTTAACCGGACTCTGTGTGTTCAGTGCCCTGGCCATCCCTTAGGAACAGGACTGAGAGCTGATTCCAATTCTCCTTTTCCAGGAATGCCCCCGTCTTGCTGCTCAAAGTAGCTGTCCTCTGCTTCAAAGAGGACTAACCTAATCGTGGAGAAGGAAATGACAACCCACTCCAATATTCTTGCCTGAGAAATCCCACAGGCAGAGGAGCCCGGCATGGGGTCGCAAAAGAGTCAGACACGACTCAGCGACTAAACCCAATCCTGGGGGCAAAAGTGGATCTAGTGCCACTTTATCCAGCACCCAAGAAAGGAGGGAGCCAGAGAAGTCTGGTCCCTGCCTATTTTCCACTCCGAACTGGCCTAGAACTGACATATGACAAGTTTCTCTTGCCCTCTGGGTCTGGGATTCCTTTCATGCAGAAGATGCCAGGCAAGATCACCATCGAGAAGCCTCCTGGCTCTTGCATTTGACCTCGAATTTGTCTGAGGGAGAGAAATAGCTCAGGTTTGCAAGTAGGAATCCTTATGACTAGGGCTTTTTGGCGAAACGACCAACAGATTATACAAGGTCTTTGAGCCCCTTGATTTTCTCAGGGCGGTTTTTAAGACTGAGTGATGCTGGGAGAACTAACTGATGCTGGAAGGGCGGATGCGGTGGGAGTTGGGGCGGGGGAGGGGGGGCGGATGGAGCAGAGAGGCTCTCAGGAAACTTAGCCCAGGATTCTAGCTTCCTCCTCAGACCCCTTTTACCTGCGGAACAGCTGTAAATGGACCACGGACGGGGCCACCTTCTCCACCACTGAGGCGATGAAGTTGAACTTGTTCCTGAGCCAGCCTGCACTTCCGGTCCCTGCGAAGAGATGCTTTATTCTTGGGGCAGGGGTTGGAGGAGTAGGACCCTGGCTGCCTGGCCGCATGGAGTATCACCTCTTAAATCTCCCGTCCTCTCTCCCGTTTCCCTCCCTTTCCTCTCTACCGTCTCCCCCATGAGGATACACCTTGAGGAGACCAGACCTGTCATCCTGATTGGGAAATTACTTAAAAGGGAAGACGGTGGTCAACAGCTATGGGGAGGAAATTGGGGAGCAACCACATGGGAGCCGGTAAGCAGACACCAAACTTCAGGAGCATGCGTGCTCAGTCGTGTCCGACTCTTTGCTACCCCATTGGCTGTAGCCCACCAGGCCTCCTCTGTCCATGGGATTCTCCAGACAAGAACACTGGAGTGGGTTGCCATGCCCTCCTCCAGGGGATCTTCCCCACCCAGGGATCGAACCCTCATCTCTTGCGTCTCCTGCATTGGCAGGAGAATTCTTTACCCCTGAGCCGCCACACTTAAGGAGGGAATAAAATCGGGAGCTCGGAGGCACTGACTCCCTTTGGCAAAGCAGCCGGGAGGAGCCGGCTGCAAACCCCGCGACGGGAACTCACTGGTTAAAGAAGCGAGAAGGGGGCGCCGAGAGCGCGCCCGCGGCTCACCTGGGTCCCCACAGTCCCCCTTCTGCACCGGCACTGCCGGGAGCGCACCACGGAGGCGCGCGGCGCGGTTCTCGGCGCGGAGCGCGCACAGGCTGCGGTAGGTCCGCCCGTCGCTGCCGCACACTGTCGCCCCCGCCGCCGGGCAGCCGCAGGTGCCCAGCGGGCGGCCGCCGAGGAGCCGGGGCGCGCGCGGCGCGAGGCACTGCAGTCCCGGGGCGCACGGCCGGCCCAGCGGCCCGCCGCAAGCCTCGCCCTCGGCCGCGGCGCAGACCCGGCAGCACCCGCAGCGGTCGAGCACCGGCGCGGTCCCCACCGAGCACCGGGGCAGCGGGGGGCAGCGCGTGGGTTCGCAGGCCGCTGGGCAGCGCGGCACGGGCCAGGCCCGTCCGGCCTGGACCCCGCGCCCACTTGGCGCGGGCAGCAGCAGCCACAGCAGAACGAAGGGTCCGAGCCCGGCAGGCCGCTGCAGGGGTCTGGTCATCCTACTCGCCTCCCACCTTCCCTCTGGACCCTCTCAGATGAGCAGCAGTCTCCGGACTGGAGTGCTGCCTTCGCCAGCCCCTGACTTTAAGGGGCAGAGCCTGGCAGCCCTTTCCACACACGCCCTGTAACCCCCCTTTCAACCCATCCCGTCCAGTCCCAGGAGATGGAGACATGTCCTCGGCCCTTCCCCGACGCCCCCCCCTCCCCCGCCCTCCCAGGGACCCACCTCATGAAACCAGTAACACCCAGAACGGGGTTAGACTGACAAGACACATCACCCACCCACTGACAGACGGTCAGCGTTAGGAAAACATGCACCATATTTCAGTATTTCACGTGGTTTTATTACAAAACAAGCAACAAAACAGTTTTAGAAAATTATTTTTGCTACATACCAATTAGGAGATCACATAAAATGAGAAGCTTAAGAGTTTCCATGCACTCAGCTCAGCCTGCAAGTCAGTGCATTTCAGCTGAAACAGACTGGTTCAAAACACAGGATCATACCACACCTTCTGGAACAGCAGGTAAGGGGTCAAACAGTATGGTTTTTGGCCAAATATTCGCTTTATTCAAACTCTACCAGGCATGAGTGACTGTAATTCACTACTGCAGGCAATAACACAGAGAGAAAAAGGAAGTAAGGGAAAAGAAAGCGATGGCTGGTAGAAACTATTTCTGACATGTTGGAAGCTCATAAACAAAGCTAATTTGGGAAACTCAATTTCCAAAACGCTAGTTACTACCTCCTTATGTCTATCTGGTTAACAGTGAAAACAAACATATCAAATCTCACAGTTCAGCTACTGAATCTGCCACTTATGTATTGGATCCTTTTAGTCCATACAGACCACAATTACATTGTGGGGGAGGGGAGGTAAGAAAAACCAAAACACTACCTTCTGCTTCAAGTGAACTACGAAGTTGGACTCTCTGGGAGCCCAGCATTCTATTCAGAAACCAATGTGTGCCTCTTCTGTTTTCACGACATCTTAGTAAGACTGTCATCTCACAGAATGCAAAAGGCCATTCTAAGTTCACCAGCCATCAGCTGACTCTGAGCTAGCAAATCCTTAACTTTCAAAAACCTGAAACTGTTAGACACAGTGGGTGAAGACCACATCTAAAATCTTATGAAAAACAGCAACTCAGAAAATGCTTTTATCCCATACACACACAAAAATGCAGTACCTTTTTTGGTTCCTTTTTTTAAAGAAACAAGACTTATTCCAGAGCCTTTATGCACTTAACTACTAACCGATCCTGCCCTGTTTTTCCCGTTTGGTTCCACTTTTCACATTTCAAACCAAACACTTTGGTCGTATATGCACCATCTTTGGCTCACACGTGTAGTGACGTTAAAAGGTATGATGTGAAATTAACCAGAGGCTAAGAAACAATGGACACAAAAGGAATTCTGAAATGAGATTTGGCAAGGAGCATGCCTCTAGGCTTCACTGAAGATAATTATATTTATCTGGTATTGGAGCTACATTAACAACATTCTAACTTGGAATTCCCAAGTATCTGCCAACTAGAATCCTTGTTTTCCCTCTATCATGGTAATACAATCTGGATTTATAAGTATGTTTAATTTAATACATTCTCAAAACAGCTCTTACTAAGAAACAGATCAGCTTACTGTAACGGCCAATTAATTTAGCTGTAGTAATCTAGCAGAGAGCTTACTGAAAAGAGAGGAGGAAATCGGTAGATTTTCACATCTGACACATCAAGAGATGACATCTTTCCATGAGTCAGGGAATGTATAAGAGATCTCAAAAGTTCCTAATTTATTTTTATAGTTCCATATCTCTGTGCACTTTCTTTGACCTAGCCAAAGAATTTTCTTGTGGGAACTTTGAAGATGAAACCTGAGACAAAGAACTTGAAGAATTGGGAATGGCTTCTTGAAATCAGGTGACTTGAAATATGTTGTCACCTGATTACTCATAAATAAATAAGCCCCAAACAAGGGGTTTTTAAGACAAAAGTATACAAGAGGCTGCAGAATAAAGAGAAAGAGAGTGAAATTCAGGGTAGATTTCCTTTTTCAAACCAGGACCAGTGAGCCAAACAATTTAAGTGAAGCTTATCTCTAAAGTAGGTTCAGTCAAGAAAAGTTCACAACCTGACAAGGAAACTACCCTGCCTGAAAGAAACAGATTTCCCTCAAGCCACTAAGGATTTTCTGACTACATGTTTTTTGCTGCAGTTGGATGTGAACATCGAGGGGAAGGGACTGACTTAGGTAAAAATGCTTCTCTTAGTCTCCTGCTATACTTGTTAACTTTTAATTTAAAGACAAAAATTAACTGATCTAGCTGATACAAAGTTATAGACAGAAATGAGTCAAATTCCCTCCCTTTAGGGAACCCTGGTAGCAGTTCACCACATAAGCTGGACAGACAGATTCCTCCAGGAACCTGGAAATAGCATCTCTTGACAAATGGAAGAAGGTACATCCTAAAATACAGGATGGGAAATACAATCTATGCTCTTCTACCTGGGAAATCTCTAGCCAGCAATGCAGAGCCTCTAAATCAATGTTTCTATGCACAGTTTCTATTTTTGTTAAAAATATAAATATCTCTCAAGGCTATCTTTGTTATCTCCTCGGTGTTAAGCACACAGAACCTCATCAGATGATGAGGTGTCATCATGCAAGTACAGACACAAGGCATCATCCAAAAGGCAACACAAAGAACAGAAAGAAATCTAATCTGCCAGGTATACATGTACAGCACTGAAAACTAGACTAGTATCAGCCCATGAAAGAAGAGTTGAGAGGCCAGGACCCGAGATAATCTGTCTTTGCTAAAAGAGACTTTTTCCTCTGTAGGGAAAACATGAATCAAAGCATTTTAGCTGGGTGAACTAAATTCCATCTCTTCCTGGCATCTGCTTTACAGCAACTCTCAAACTCTAAGATAGAGATCTGATGGATCACACAAGTGAATTACCATACACTCATCAACCATCCACGCATTTCAGTTAACACCATGTCAAGGGCAATATCTGTTTTGTTCTCAACACTGAACACTGATAAGCCCATCCTAAGGGTCTGACACAGAAATGGGGCGGGCAGGTCTGTCTCTCATGGCGACAGTATTCGGGGTCAAAGAACATCTCAAAGAGAAAAGAGTAATTCTCAAAATTGGCTGATGCACTAGGGTTGAATTATTCCCCCATATCTTCAAAAGGCCCCTATTTCTTCCCTTATGGCAGTCCCCTGGAGTGGGGGAATCTCCCTGGTTGACATTTGGGGCCTCCCACAAGCCCCCAGATTTTAAGACTGTCCCTTAGAAAGTATCCTGACCAAGCTGGAGCCTGGGTCCCCCACCCCCCTAACCACCACCACCCCCTCTACCCTTTCAGTTGGGTTAGTTACCACTCTCCCACTTCACAGTCAAACTTCCGCCAATGTATAAGAACAAGATAAGACCAGATGACTGGCCTCAAGGTTCTGTGCCTGGCCTGAAAACAAAGGGAAGAAGCTAAGACAAAGACAAGGAACTAAAAATTGGTTAGGAATGAAACTGGACTTCCAACCTCCTCTCACCAGGTGGACTGTGGAAGAGTCGAGCAAGAGGCACACTGAGCAAGCCTAGAGGTCTAACCTAGTGACCTTCCTAAATGAAAAACACTGCATTCATTTTCTTTAAAAAGTCAGCTGGATTCCCACTCCACAGAGATGCAAGTGCCAGGAAGGTCTCGGATTGTCCTGCATCAGATGGAGACACTGAGTCACGGCCCCTTAACTGAGCCCACCCCCTCCCTGCCAGGCACCGCGCCTCATCACACATCAGAGGTCCGTATATTTTCGTCATCGAGGTTGAACACAAATGGCTTCTCCTTGGGGTGCTGGGGTTCTGATCGGTGTCTTATCCGGGAGCTGGGCAGCACCGCAGACGTACTGCTCTCCCCAAGTCGAGGCGTGAACAAAGAGTCCTCAGCAGTCTCTTCGGTGGGAAGCAGCTTTTCCCCGGCCTGGGGGACGGGTGTCCAGGGCTGCCAGGAGGAGGCCAGGGAGGGGGCTTTGCAGAGGGTCTTTCTCTCCTCCCCAGGTGCCCGCCCTCTGCACAAGATAGAGTTGGGCCCCCCTGAGAGGCTGGAGCTTCCGGGGCGGGTCAAAGAAATGGACCGAGAAAAGGACATCTCCTGTGGAAAATAAAAGAGGGAGGGGGAAAAAAAGAAAAGTAAAAGGTTTCCTGACAATATTCGTCCCAAAGGCCCAGGAAGAGGCCCTCCGCCCAGGATCACCTCCTCACAGGCCCAGAGATACATGTCCACAGAGATCAACTATGTCCAGCGGCAGCATTCACTCCGCAGGTGTCAAGGACTGCCTGGCAGGGAGATGTGTAGGACACATCAGAAGCCCTGGTTCTCTATCCAACTCTACCTCACCTCCTCCAACGACTGAACAGAAATAAAAATTTGTACCCAGATCAGTGGAAAGAGAAAAACAAACAAGACAGCTTGGAGCTTCTGCTGCATCTGGGCTCCGGGCTGCTTGCCTACATCACCAGAACCCGCCCACTCGGGACAACTCATCGCAAGGCTGACAGTGACTGTGAGCAGGAAGGAAGTGACTTACCCTGGGGTGGCACTTGAGGGCCTGGACAGCTGCCCCGATCTCCTTAATCCAGCTGTGCATGTCTTCCGGACTGTCCGCCTGCAAAACACCCAAGGCACTTACAGAGCCACGAACGCACTGTGACTTCAGCTTTCACATCTGAAACTCAATTCAAAGTTCAGAAAACCACACCATTGGAACGGGAGGGGATCTCAGAGATCATCCAAGTGGCTTTCAGACCTCTGAGGATATTTGTTTTCCCCCAGCAAAGTTGTCTCTGTCACCTTATCAATAAAGTGGACAGTGGTCATGAGAGAGGGAGAGCTTAGAGGTGAAGTCCCTCACCCCCTGTTGAACAAGATCGGCCTGGCCCTACCTCCTGTTATACAGAAAAGTCAAATGAGGTTCAGAAAACCAGAGCCCAGAGTTTAGGGCTGGTTTTGATTCCACTCCCCAGATACCCAAAGCAGTCATCTTTCTGTTTTACTATAGCTATCCGAACAAATAATCCCACTTCCAGCTCCAGTCCCACTGAAACCAAATCCTCTGCAAAATCTCCCAGAGAGGCAGCTTCTCTAGGAACAGGGCCTCTCTCAAAATACAAACGATCTGGGTCTGTCCGGAGTCCCACCTAGGCCTCCACAGTTGCTAGACTTGCAGCACTCGGCTCACCAATGCGTACCGCACTGCTGAGCCCTTGGAAAGTTCTTGCCCTGGGAATCCCCTGGTGGTCCAGTGGTTAGGACTCCGTACTTCCACTGCTGAGGGTGAGGGTTCAATCCCTGGTTGGGGAATTGAGATCCTGCAAAATGCTCAGTGTAGCCCAAAGACTCCCCCAGAGAAATACAGAGCAACGCCAGAAGGGGGCAGCAGCGGCTCTGTGAAGAAAGGAGAATCCACAGCAGGTTGGAGCCCCAGGAATTCTGAGTGCCTTCCAGCGTTACCAGGTCGGGCTCAAGTGATCCTGGCAAACGTTTACTGAGGCCTTACCCAGTGTGGCACGTGGCATCAGGTATCGGGCACAGGGTTGGGACCAAGACTGAAGGCCTGACATCCAGAAACTCACATTTGTTCCCCTCTCTTTGTCTCCCTGCTCTTTCCTCGGGTAGAGTCACCCCAAATTACCAGCATGCACTTGCGTGCCTGGGCACACGTGAGTGCAATCACAGGCTGGCCCTGCAAAAGTTTCCACATACACCCCTCATTCTCCCCACCCCTAAAATGTTTCTTTCTCTTTGCATTACACACCAAGGTAATACACAACTGATTTTTTTAAAACCCTCAAACTTGTCCGCCTACCCCTTCCTGTCACGCCAAACCAACCCTCCCTGGTTAGATGTGTGCAGGACACTTACAAGGGGAGCAGTTTCACACCCCAGCGCGCTGGGCCAAAGAGAGGCAGCAAGGGCGCCCCAGTGGAAGGACGTTCTCACACAGATCTACCTGCTCCCTCTTTCCCTGGGACTTTTCCCAGTTACTGGACAACCAGAAAAAGAAACCCATCCTGAGTCCAAAAAGAGAACCAGGACACAGTCTCCAAGATTCTTCCAGAAGGCATTTTATGTACAGCAGGGCTAGCTGACTTGTTCCACAGGTAGAACTACTAGGAAAAATTAGATGAACTCATTGAGCCAAAGCAGTTTGAAAGTGCCTGGTACACAGAAAGGGCTTCATATTAGTTACCACTGTTGTTATTATTATTATATGAGGGACTCAAATGAAGCCTTAAATTCCAATATTATAAATATATTTCGTGGCTTTCTCCCCTACAACTTTTTTTTTTCATTTTCTTCATATTCAAACTGCATATAATTCTAAAGGGATCAAACTGTTGGGATCAAATAAGATAACACACTTTTTCTTAATATACTTATTTATCAACTCCATACAATGGTTTACAGATGGGAAGCTGACCAGGTCTTCACTGCCTACCTGTTTTCTGTGGTATTCTTTTCAGCCTTCCTAAGGATTTCTGTACATATTTCTATATGTCTTGAAGTCTCTCTCAGATTCCTTGGGTTGTTTGAAAAGATATTGATCATTATTTCTATTATAAATAATGTTATTCATAAATGCTCCTCTCTATGTCTATAGTTTGTTTGGACATTTAAAGTAAAATTGTCTTATATTTCAACTTGCCTTTGAGATATTGCTTTTCTCTGGATAAACATTATTCTAGTGCTTAAAATATTTTTCAAATAGAAAGGCAGATATTGATCCCACCTGAGAAGAAATAGAATATTATGTTATTGAGCTCACAGTTAAAATCTCTATTAGTAGTTTTAAGAACTGGACTCCACGGGCGACAGAAATTCAGTGAAACCTCCAAAACTGTATGTGAAGATTACAGTATATGCGTATAATCTATCTTTTATGAAAAGCCTGTGCTTAGCTTTCATCAGAAACTCAAAAATATCTTAAAACCACATCACAAAGGCAGTTTCATGAACCAGAGGTAAAAACCAGAGCTGAAATCCACCCACCCCATGGTGAATTACTGAGACTGAAAAAAAAGGCTGAAAACTCAGTAGAACAGGAAGGGAAGTGCCAAGCTTATACCTTCATCTCTTACGGGTCTGCTTAAGTGTGTGCTACACTTCTGGTGCTTGGTTCAAAAGAAAAAGTAGGGTTTCTGTCCTTGAGGGCAGTTTTTGAGGCGAGAGGAACAAAGGGTATTAAATGAATCACTGCAGACTGTGGTTTTTATTGCAGTCTGATGAGCTTTGATTGAGGATCTGCTGTCAGCATCACAACAGATGCAATGGTTTGAAGCACTGAATTCTAACAGGTCATCAATAAAAGGCTTCTAGAACCTCCTTTGGTGGGCCAGTGGTTTCCACTGCAGGGGGCACAGGTTCAATCCCCTGGTCAGGGACCTAAGATCCTCATGCCACAGTCAAAAATAAAAAATAAGAGACTTCCAATATATATTACTGGTTACTTCTGTTGCAACTGCCCAGAATTTTTAGGCAGCCCCTTCTTAATTCTATTCCCAACCTCTGCAGCCCTCCTTTCCAACAACTAATAACCCCTACCCTCTCTCCAGGAGCAAATCCCACCTTCAGATACAGCCCTGCCACGTATGATCCATTCAAAGGGCAAAACTGGCCACAGTCATCTGAAAGAGAGATTAAAATATCCCCTTTTTCCAAATACATGTCTCTGCGGGGCCAGATTTTCTTCATACTCTTCCATCAAAACAACATATGGCCACAGACTGAATGCAGAAGCAGATCTGAGAACCCTGCTGTCTTCCAATAAGCCAGCCATTAAAGAGATTTGCAAAAATACAAAAAAAAAAAAAAAAAGATGCTACTCCTGTTGCTTCTCTGTTTTAGAAACAGAGTTATTTTTCATGAAATGTTACTTGTGATAACACAAATGAGTTTACGGTGGTTGTCTTTAAATGAATAAATACATATTCTTAAAGAGTTTTAATCTCTACTCTTCTCCAACTTTCTGAGTCTGCTGCTATACCCAGATTTGCCCAGTCCCTCATTTATTTATTCAGGGCCATGTGAGGGTTCTTTTACCCTAGAAATGTGACAGCAGATGGAAAAGGAGGACAGAAGTCATGATAAGGTTCTGGTTAATGTGCAGACACTCTTGCCAACGATGCAGTGTCTTCTAAACACTTTTTGGTTGAGTTCATGTTTCCCAAGCACTATCTCCACCCAAAGCTCTGTCCTAGATCTCATCTGGCATCATCGTTCACCTGGCATATGTTTACTTAGCACCACCACCATGTCAGGCACCATCCATCTGGGGCTGTCCTAACAGGTCACCTTGGACATCTTGCAGGAACCACAACCACCTGAGCAAGCTTCCCTTTGCCCTCGACAGCCCCTCCTTCCGTGTGTCCGTCCTCCGCGGTGACGGCTGCCATCAGTCGCCCTGAGGCTCCAGCCTCAGGGTCTTCACCTCCCGTCTCTCCCTTCATCCCACATCCAATCAACTTTAAAGTCCTGGAAAGGACTCTTCAAATTTTTCCACTCTTCTTCACCCATCCGATATCAGGCTTCCTTATCCCGCACTGAAACCATGACAATAGCCTCCCAACTGCTCTGCTGGCTCCTGTCTCACCCTTTTCTTATCTGTCTCCTACACTGCCAAGCCACTATACCACACCAACCAGGACATTCATTGCCAGGGTCCAGGGTCCTGTTGAAGTGGCCAGGATCAAGGACTATCATCTCCCCTTTACAGATGAGGAGAACAAGGCTCTGAAACTTACACCATTGTGCAAATGGGATTTTTAAGAGGCAGATCTGACTGGGTCACTGCCCCAGCTTAACCTCCAAGGGCCTAACCTCCAGGATAAAATACAGCTTTTTAACAAGGACCCTCTATATCAGCTTTCCAGCACCTGAGCCTCTTTCACCTCTAGGCTTTTTTTTTTCACATGCTGCTTGCTGTTCCCTCTCCCTGGGCCAATACTTTGGCCACCTGATGCGAACAGCCAACTCATTAGAAAAGACTCTGATGCTGGGAAAGATTGAGGGCAGGAGGAGAAGGGGATGACAGAGGATAAGATGATTAGATACCTTCACCGACTCAATGGACATGGAACTCGAGCAGACTCCAGGAGATAGTGGAGGACAGGGAAGCCTGGCATGCTGCAGTCCATGGGGTCACAGAGAGTCAGACATGACAGCAACTGAACAACTCTCTGGGCCACTTTTCCTCCATCTTCCTTCAGGAACTTCCCTTAATTCCCTGAGACTAGGGGAGGTACCCTTCTTAGGAGTTCCCATAGCAACCACTACTTACTCTAAAGGCAGCCCTTCTCACACTTTCTTCCCACCCCCACTGCCCACCCCCCCGCCACCACCTCCATGAGTGAGGTTGCTTAATTAACACACATAGGTTCTTTGGTCATATTCTGCATGCCATACTGGGATCATCCAACCGTCTAAATTATTTTTTTAATTTGCATATATTAAAAGTTAATACTCTGCTGTAAAATTCGATTTCACACATCTGCCACTACAGTATCACACAGAACTATTGCCTGCGTGCTAAGTCGCTTCAGTCACAGCCAACTCTTTGTGACCCCTATGGACTGTAGCCTGCCAAGCTCCTCTGTCCATGGGGATTCTCCAGGCAAGAATACTGGAGTGGGTTTCCATGCCCTCCTCCAGGGATCTTCCTGACCCAGGGATCGAACCCCTGTCTCTCATGTCTCTTTCATTGGCAGACGGGTGTTCTTTACCACTAGCACCACCCGGGAATAGTTACACTGCCCTAAGAGGTCACCTGTGTTCACCTCCCCAGCACGCCGACCCCCACCTCATCACACTGTTCTAATTGCTGGTTTTCTTGACTGTCTCCCTCTCTGGTTCAGGATCTGCTCTGTTGAATGTTGGGTCCCCAGGTCGAGGCAACGCTCTGCACTCTGAGAAGAACCTACAGATATCTGTCAAATCCAGGAACTGGAAGTTCTTGTTGTACCTACAGCTCAGACTTTGGCCCCGAACAGCACGGAGGCTGCTCGAAGGCCCCAGCACTTTCCAGGGCTCTTCCCGGGTGTTCATCTGAATGAATGGAACCCACAGATGCCTCCGGCTGTCAGCAGGTCTGCTGGGCTCAGCCAGGGGGACCCGTTCGGAGGGCGCAGCTGCTCACGAAATGGCTGAGAGGCGACCTCGTGAAAGGGAGGGCATTTAGTGGGGAGCATGCAGGAAGCCCTAAGAAACGTTGTGCGGGGAGGCCCCAAATTTCAACCAACACACCCCACAGCAGCCTTGGCACTAGAAAGGCAGCATCATCGCAAGGCGGGGGAGTCAGGGGACATGCCGTCTGTGGACTGACCGCTAGGCGGGCCGGGGTGGGGACTAGGGCTTGAAAGTCTAGGCCGTGCTAGAGGCTGGAAATCTGCCTTTCCAGCTCCCATGATCTGAGGAGGAGCTGGGAGAACTCCAAAGCCGTGGGTGGAGGGGAGACGCTTCTGAGAGCTGAACGGCGGCGCCCACACAGTGGCTTTCTCTGTGCAGCTGGCTATGCACCTGGTCCCCGCACAGGGCCCTCTGTGCTTTGGTCCTTCCGCACGCAGCGCCGTCCACACAGCCGGGGCTTATAAATACCCTCCAAGGGAGAAGTGAAACCACTGACCAGTTCTCCTTTTCTCTGCTTAGCTGGCGCCTGGGAGCCGAGAGCAGCTGGTACAAGCTCACAGTCCCCAGTGAGATGGCTCGGGCCACTCTTATTATTTTATGGTTGGGAAGCTTGGGGCAAACATCCTGTTTAGAATGAAATGGGACCCGGACTGACTGACTACCAGGGGCCTAAATTTACCGCCGAGAAACTTCGAACAAAATAAAAGAGAAAGCAAAGGGAAAGGTAGGCCTGCAAGTACACGCTCCACAGAGAAGGAAAGTCCCCGACTTCTTGGGATGGGGGAGGAGCTTTTTACCTGCACGTAGAAGGTCCTGGAGCTGGTTATTATTTCAAACAGGTTGTCCCTCATCAGCAGATCGCTAGACAGAGAGAGGGAAAGACGTTATCAGGTATGCTGGTCACCCACCAGGGACCTGATTCAAGCTAAGACGGGTACCTGTGCCGCCTACCGTAAAAAGGGGGTTCACAGGCCCTTCCTCCTGCAGCCCCTGCCTCAGAAAGCATTGCCCTGTTTCCTTCAGCTTCACTCCCTGGAGGATCTCCAGTGGTTTAACCATCCCCATGGACACCCCCTCCCCAATACACACCACCATCAGTTCGCACAAGACACAGCTCCTTTGCTTCTAAGACCTCCTGCTTCATATGCACCACACCCCGACACGGCCTACAGTTGTGTTTCTTTAGTGGCCAAGATGTATCAAGTGTTTTGTGAGAGGTACCGTTTTGAGAGGTTTTATTTTAGGGTCAAGTAATGAAAGTCTTACTAGATATAAACACACCCATGTAAATACACAAGCTGTTAATATCCATTATATCTACATTAAATATATATATTATATACATATGTTTATTTGTATGTATTATAGAGAGATAACAGACATACAACAGTATATTCATGAAAAAAAAACAGTAAATTTGTTTCCGGTGTACAACATGATTCAATATTTGGATATAATGCAAATGATCACGGAGAAGGCAATGGCACCCCACTCCAGTACTCTTGCCTGGAAAATCCCATGGACAGAGGGGCCTGGTGGGCTGCTGTCTTTGGGGTCGCACAGAGTCGGATGCGACTGAAGCGACTTAGCAGCAGCAGCAAATGATCACTGTCTAGGCAACACTCACCACGCTACATAGTTACAATTTGTTTTCTTGTGATAAGATGATAACTTTTAATATCAACTCTTTTAGCAACTTTCAAATACAGTGCCCTTAACCACAGTCACCATGCTATACACTCCATCCCCAGGACTTATTTATTTTATAACTGGAGGTTTGTACCACTCAACTCCCTCCACCCATTTTGGTTACCCCCAACCATCCACCTCTGTTAACCCCCAATCTGTTATTTGTGCTTTTTAAAAAACCTTTTGGCTGAGCCATATGGCATGTGGGACCTTAGTTCCCCAACCAGGATCAAACTCATGCCCCCTGCATTGGTGGTGCAGAGTCTTAACCACTGAACCACATGGAAATCCCTGTCTTTGTGTTTTGAGATGCGCTATTTCATCCAATCTTCACCACCATTCAATGAGGCAGTAAGACTTTCCCCACTGGGGAAACCCGGGCTCAAAGAGGTTCTGTGACTGGTCCACGGCACCGAAGTAAGTAAACGGTAGAGTCAGGATATGAATCTGGGTCTGATTCCAGAGTCTACACTCTTAATTACTCCACCACCAGGCCTCTCCTAAGGGACCCAAATCTCTCATTTCCAAAGCCTTTCTCCATCCGCACAGCAACCATATTCACGTCACCAAATCCCTGCTCTCAGAAGGGGGCTAGATGCGAAAGAGGAGAAAGGGAAGGAGAGTGTGGACCATTTAAAGATGCTTCAAACTGGGGGTGAGGTTTGTAAGAGGGCTCTGACTTCTGCAAGGAAGAAGGCTAGAAGTAGTTGATGCTTAGCCACAAGCCTCCAAATGGCCGAAATGATTTCCAGGGTGAAACGCCTGCCTGGTGTGTCCAGTCTCTGGGGGAACATACAGGAGCAGGAGATCTACCTCCTTCCCTATAAAAGAACATTAAAAAGCAAAACTATAGAGTCAAACACTGAAGTGTGTGTTACATGCCAAGAGTTAGAATGATTCCAAGAAAGGACTAACTGCAGGTGGACATCCCTGGCGGTCCAGCGGTTAAGACTGCACTTCCTGTACAGGGAATACGGATTCCATCCCTGGTCCGGGAGCTAAGATCCCACATGCCGAGCGGCACGGCCAAAATTTTTTTTTTAATGTAAGAAAGAAAAGACAGGACTGATCACAGACAGGGCTGGCTTTAGGAATCAGGGCCTCGAAGGAAATGGCAGATGTGTGGCCAGTGACAGGGGCATGTGGGCAAAAGAGAAGCATGAGATTAAAGACCCCCAGGAGAGGGGACAGCTATGGGGTGGGGGTGGGGGGGTCAGATAGACTTAGGGCCTGATCCTGACTCCACTGGGAAATGGTATTTCAGGCATATGTCTAAAACTTTGTGAGCCTTTGCACTCCAGCTGTACAATGGAAATCAGAAGCCCGTCTCTAGCAAGCTTATCACCACAAAGATCAGTTGTAAGTTATACGCGGCATCTGGTGCAACGAGAAAGTCACACGGTGCTCATCTGAAATGCATGTCATTAGCTATTGTAGTCCCTTTCTGAGTATCTGAGAGGAGATGGCACTTCCTTCTGGCTAAAGTGGTTTAACCTTTCAAACTATTCATGCACGTACATACAGTCATGTAATCAACTGCTGGGGAGGAAAAAGCAAAACTGGGAGGAAATCCCCACCCTTTTTGCATCCATTTCTCATTTCTCAGGCTGTATGAAGCCTTTTGTGCTCAGTTGCTTCAGTCGTGTCCGACTCTTTGCAACCCCATGGACTGTAGCCCACCAGGCTCCTCTGTCCATGGGATTCTCCAGGCAAGTATACTGGAGTGGGTTGCCATTTCCTTCTCCTATGAAGCCTTTTAATTCAATTCAATTCAACAAACATTAACTGACTATCCAGGTGCCCAGAACCCCCTTGACTGGGCTGGGGAGAAGCCTAGTCTCACAGGCCTGGAACCTGCAGAGTCTGGGAGCTTCCTTCCCCGGGGATCTGCCTGTCTCTCAGTTCTCTTTCCCACAGTTCAGTCTGACTCTGCCGGTCAGCGTCTCAGGTGAAGTGTGAAGCGCTCTCAGGACCCAACATTATCTGGGTTCTCTAAGCCACCCGAGCCCGCCTGTTGACCTGCATAGGCCTCCGGGGTCAGGAACAAGTCCCATCTCTCCTCCACCCACGGTCAGCTCCGGAGCCACACTTCTGGAACTTCCATCTGTAGCTGCTCTCACAAATGATAATCTGTCGGTGGGAACTTTCCTTATCTTCTAAACTCTGCAACTGCTGTTTGCAAGGCTCACGACAGTCCCCACTTCCGTGGGCCACAGCTCACCTCGCTTTCATGCAAGACCCTCCCACGCCTTCATGTGAGAACAGTCAGCCTGCCGTCAACAGCTCCCCTGGTGACCCTGGCTCTGCACGCACAGTCCGTGGGAGGGAGATACAGCGAACTGCCCCTGCAGACTGCTGACGGAGGGCCGAGCGAGGACCGCCAGGAGCCCAGGTGCCCCTGGGTCTCTAAAGCTTGGCTCCAAGAGCACCGGTATGGGTGCCGGATATGGGAGAGCCACTGAATGGGCCCCAGGTCCGAAATTCGTCCTGCCCTCCGTGGCCCTGGAAAGGTAACCATTTCCTGGAGGAAAGAGGAACAGCTTAAAAAATACTTCTTCTTCCTGCCCGACAGCATTGCCGTGAATCAGCCCTATGTTACGAAGACAACAGGGGACCTCCCTGATGGCTCCGTGGTAAAGAATCCACCTGCCAATGTAGGAGACAACCCCTGATCTGGAAAGATCCCACATGCCATGGAGCAACTAAGCCGTAACGATTGAGCCTGTGCTCTGGAGCCCAGGAACCAGAACTACTGAGCCCACGAGCCTAATTACTGAAGCCTGCATGTGCTACAGCCTGTGCGCCACAACAACAGAAGCCACCAGAATGAAAAGCCTGTGTGTGCACCACAACTACAGAGTAGCCCGTGCTGGCCATGACTAGACAAAAGCCCACACAGCAATAAAGACCCAGCACGGCCAAAAATAAATAATTTTTTTTTTTTTAAAGAAGGTATCAAGGATTTTGTCAAAAGGAAGAGAAGAGAAAAGGCATAACAATTCAGGTCAGAGGCACTGGTACAAACAGGGCTCTGAGCAAATGTGCTAAAAAGTGAGTTACTAAGGGTACAGTGCCCCCCTCCCCCCGAGGGTCAGTCCTCCTGGGCAATGAGCATCCGACGCCTGAGAAGGACCTCTCTCTCCTCTGTTCCATATTCTTTCTTTTCCTCCATAAGAACAGTGTTACATAGGCTCATCTGAGCAGTGAGAGTAAAGGGCTGGGAAGTGGGCAGGTTGGCCCAGTGCACCATCTTGCAGCTGTGACCACTTGGATGGAGACAGGCAGCCACAGATGTCAGGGAGACAAAGTCCTCCTGCTCTTAAAGGAAGGCTCTGGAACAGAGCCTCAGACAGGGAGTAACGGGAGAGCTAAGATGGCATATGGGGTTCTGACCAGAGAAGAAGAAGCAGAGACAATTACCCAGACTTGACCAGACACTCGTGGGTCTTGAGAACATCCTTGAGGAATATGGTACGAAGTGGTTCTCGGTCCTGGGGGAGGAAACGGGGAGACAGAGTGAATGAGGCTGTCTGCCCAAGGCCACGCTGGGACCAGCCGGCCATTATCATCAGACATGACTGGCTGAAACCAGGCTGCAAACAAGACAAGGTCCCGAAACAATCAAAAGAGGAGGGAAAAAAAAAAAAATCTAAGGTGCTCTGCGGGTCTCAGCACACACAGGGAGGGAGTTCATTAAGGCCACTTTAATTTCATGGCAAAGCTGCCCACACCAGGTGGACGGAGCTAAGATGCCGCACACTCCCAGCACACAGATGAGTCTGTGTGCCCACATCTCTGTTCACACACATGAGCGCGTACACACACACACACACACACACACACCTGTGTGTGAGCCCCCTCGGTCTCCTGAGGGCCCCAGAGCCACGACAAACCTGCTCACACTTGAAGTAGCAGATGGTAAAGTCATCCAGCGCAAAGAAGCGCCGCTTCCAGCTCTTGCGCTGCAATAGAGGGTAGAGAGCAGAATGTTAGAAGAGGCCCCGGGGGTGCATTCTGGTCCTAAGCTCCTGGGAACCGCAAAGGCCAGGCTCCCAGCTTGGGGGACCGGGGTGAGGAGCCAAGGATTTCTTCCTCTGCGGAAACGCCTGGGAGCACCTCTGACAGCAGGGCGCTCATTTCCTTTGAGCCCCTCCAGGAATCGGCCGGTGTGGGCGTGGCCGGCTCCACCCTCCTCCCAGCAATCTGCCCTCCCCTAGGGCTCGCCCACACCCACTGGCTCCGGGGATCCCCAGAACCCCCTTCAGTTCCCCTCGCGGACACTCACCACGTTCCCTTGCTTCACACAGTAGCCGCTTTTGATGAGGGGCGGCCCGGTGGGACCTCGGCAGCCGGTCGTGGGGATGTAACTCTGAGACCTCCGAAGGATGGCGTGGGAGCCGGGCTCACCCACTTCCTGCCCATCCCCGCCGTTCTACATGGAAACGGGGACGGCAGAGTTAGCGCCTCCCTGCTCTTGACACGGCCCCACCTGCCTTCCCCAGCAGCCCTGGCCAGTCACCTCTTCCTCTTGGCCCACGAGGGCAGTCAAATAAGAAATAAACCAGAAAGTAAACTTTTGCCTTGGGCAGGCACTGTACAGGGTGCTTTCACAGAGCAAGGCTGGGGAGGGCAGGCAGACCCAGGAGAAAGGGAAGGGCTGCCAAAGCAAACCAGACGAGGCAGAGGCACAGTGAGCTTGTTGCCAGCCACCCTCGGCCCCGCTTCCCACGGGCTTCACAGGTGCCAGTCCTCGTGGGTGATGCAGAGCCATCCTGGCCACAGAGCTTCAGATGCAGCGGCCTCGTCTCTGCACTGTCTGTATTCTCCATCACCCCACATATACGAGCTCCCCCACCCCTGCCCTCTCCTTGGTCCTGCCCTCCTGTCATGTCACTGACACACCATGGACACCCCCGGACCCCCCGTGCCCCAGCCTGGCAGCCCCAGGCCCCAGCACCTGGTTGATGGGTGTGTGTACCACCACCCCTCCGATGATCTCTGTCTTGTAGGCCACCTGTGGCTTCTTCTCTAAGGCCAGAGGAGTTGCTAAGCTCTTGAGAACTTCGGTCGTCAGGGGCAGGTTCCCAGCTTTGGGTACCTGGGAAGAACGACAGTGTGGTTAACTGGGGAGGAAAGCCCAGAGAAAGCAGGGAGGTGACCAAGGAGGCGGGGAGGAAGAAGAAAGTTAATGTGCCAAGTTATAGTAAGATACCCCTTCCCCCCATGTCCTTCCATCCATCCAAACCTGGATATGAGGAATTCAGCAAACCACTCCCACCACACACACACACACAGCCACACACTTACTCAACAAATGCGCTGAGCACCTACTCTGAGTGAGTCAGCCCCTGCCTGGCTAGAGACCAAAGATAAACCAGCAAACACAGACACACTCCATGTCCATGCTGATGAGGGAGACTGATCGCAAACATACAGCAAGACTAACAGTCAGAATAATTACAAATTGTGGTGAGTGCCTTGAAGACAATAAAGAGGAGCTGAGACTGACAGCAGGGCAACTACTGGAGGGGACTGGTTGGCATTGTGGGCACGGTTGGTGTAAGTCTCCAGGGGAAAGAGATGCTCAAACAGTGCCCTGGAGGATGAAAAGGAGCCAGGAACATAAAGACGGGAGAAAGGATGCTTGGCAGTAGGTGAGACACCTGTGGCATCTGGTACAGGACTTGGGGAGCATGTCCCAGGGCTTGGGGTGTAACCTCTGACTTGTCACTAAATGAGTGACACAGTCATAGAGTTATCATGGTCATCAAACGATGAGAGGATATAAATTCAAACACTTAAAATATGAATACAGATACAAAAGTTTTAAATTAAGATATTCTAAGTAAACTTTTTTAAAATTAATTAATTTATATTTTTTCGGCCGTTCTGAGTCTTCACTGTTGCATAGGCTTTCTCTAGTTGCAGTGAGCCAGGCCTATGCTTCCTTATGGTGCTTGGGCTTCTAATTGTGGTGGCTTCTCGTGTTGCAAAGCTTGGGATCTAGGTGTGTGGGCTTCAGTATTTGCAACATGCGGGTTCAAAAGCTACAGCGCTTGGGCTCAGTAATTGTGACGCACTGGCTTAGCTGTCCTGTGGCACGTGGGATCTTCCAGGACCAGGGATCAAACCTGTATCTCCTGCATTGGCAGGTGGACTCTTAACCACTGGACACAGGGGTTTAATAACTTTTTATTAACGGTACTAGCACTTACAAATATCGCCCTCCTGCAAAATGATTTATCTTTGATCCTCTCCAGCTGATCAGAGAGTCACAGAATTTTTAGGGCACGTTTGAGACCACAGGTTGCTGGTGGTCCAAAGGCAGGCTTGCCCCAACCGTGTCTCGTCTGTCCTATCCAGTATGTTTTTCAACCTGCAATTAAAATCTGAAATATTTCATACAAAACAATCTTGTTTTCCAGCAAAGCAGCAGTTCAATCTTTGGATGGGGAACAGATTCCTCAGTTCGTCCCAGTCCTGACCATCTTCCCAACCCGAGGTCACTTATCCTCATTCATGTTGCCACTTTTCTTCCTCTTTGTCCATTTCTCATTTATAGGAAAATCTTTCATCACCAGAGAGGCCCAGAGCAGTCCAATCATTTGCCCAAAGCCATGATGAATATTAACATCTAAGCAGAGACCAAGTCCCTGAACTCTGCTGGTTCAGTCCCCACCACACCACAAAGCCTGTCCTTCACAAGGCCCCAAGACCCCATGTGAATCTGCCAGGAAAGTAACTGCAGACCCCAAAAGAAAACCTAACATCCTGTTTCACTTCTTCTACAGCCTTGGAAGCTAGAAAGACCTAAGAATCCAGATCTTTCAAGAGCTCACAGCTCAAGGATATATTATACAACATGGGAAATATAGCCAATACTTTGTAATCATTTAAATGGAAAGTAACCTTTAAAAACTGTAAAAAAAAAAAAAAAAGTTTAAAAAAGAAAAACAAAAACACTATTGCAAGACTTCCCTGGTGCTCCAGTGACTAAGATTCCACACTCCCAATACAGGGGGCCTGGATTCGATTCCTGGTCAGGAAACTAGATCCCACATGCTGCAACTAAGATCCCAGTCAGTTCAGTCGCTCAGTCATGTCCAACTCTTTGCGATCCCATGGACTGAAGCATGTCAGGCCTCCCTGTCCATCACCAACTCCCAGAGTTTACTAAAATTCATGTCCATTGAGTCGGTGATGCCATCCAACCATCTCATCCTGTCGTCCCCTTCTCCTCCTGCCTTCAATCTTTCCCAGCACCGGAGTCTTTTCCAATGAGTCAGTTCTTCGCATCAGGTGGCCAAAGTATTGGAGTTTCAGCTTCATCATCAGTCCTTCCAGTGAATACTCAGGACTGATCTCCTTTAGGATGGACTGGTTGGATCTCCTTGCAGTCCAAGGGACTCTCAAGCATCCTCTCCAACACCATAGTTCAAAAGCATCAATTTTTCAGCGCTCAGCTTTCTTTATAGTCCAACTCTCACATCAATACATGACCTGGAGCAGCCTAATTAATTTTCAAAAACTACTGTAAGCTAGGAAGTGGGGTGGGGGGGGGTGGGGGGAGTTCACAGCTCAGGGCCATAGGAGAACTAACTCTGCCTGCTAAGGATGGGAATGAAGGACCACACCCCTATGTATCTAATTCAAAGGAGTAAGACCATCGTGATCAAAACTGGGGCCCCAGAAAGAGGACAGGAAGAAGGGTGACCTCTGCCCACCACCTCTCCAGATGAGGCCAGAAACACCCCCTCTCTTTTCCTTCTGAGACAACAGTTGCTTTGGGCCTCTACTCAGTGCCAGGCGGAGGAAGTACTCCTCTCTTTCTGCATTACTACTCATCTCAGGCCACTTTACCAGCCAGGCATCTGTTTCTCTATTTCACATATGAGGTAAACAAAAGCTCGTTAAAAGTCATCGCCACTGCTAAAAACCACTACCAATGAATTCCTGAAACCCAGCTAAGGAGGAGGGGAGTAGCCTTTCAGAGTTCACGACGGCCAGGAAAGGACCCCTGGCAGCTTGGTTGTCGTGTTGCCTCTCGACCCGTCAGCCCACCCAGAGAACTGCTGGTTATCACTGCTCACACCCCTGCATCATCGGCTCCCTCTGACCAATTGCCTGGCTCTCCAAAACAGCTTACACTTCCTGACAGTGAATCAGCCTGCAGAGAACAAACTCACCAATAACCATGTACCAGGTCTTGAAAACAAGGACATCCTCTTGGCTTGTCTGTCTCCCAAGATCCCAGTGAAACAGGCCCCTCTTCCACCATCCCGTCCCCTCTCTGGTGAAGGGTGCCCTGATGGAGGAGATCCACAGGGTTCCATTTGCAACAGGAAATGAAATTTGCAAGGACTCTCTTCCCACAGGCAGGGCAAGACTATGAGGAATAGTCTAACTGTGATAGGGGAAAGTATGCTATAATTTCACTGTCCAGTTTTTAACCCTTTCGAAAAAATGTAGTGAGTTGAATAATGTCTCCCTATGAGCTGACTCATTTGAAAAGCCCCTGATGCTGGGAAAGATTGAGGGTGGGAGGAGAAGGGGACAAAAGAGGATGAGATGGTTGGATGGCATCACCACCTCAATGGACGTGAGTTTGAGTGAACTCTGGGAGTTGGTGATGGACAGGGAGGCCTGGCGTGCTGCAGTCCATGGGGTCGCAGAGGCGGACACGACTGAGCAACTGAACTGAACTGATGCTGGCTTAGGGTGGGTCCTAAGTACAAAGGGTCGGGAAGATCCCCTGGAGAAGGAAATGGCAACCCACTCCAGTACTCTTGCCTAGAAAATTCCATGGATGGAGGAGCCTGGTGGGCTACAGTCCATGGGGTCACAAAGAGTCGGACACGACTGAGCGACTTCACTTCACTTCACTTAAGTGCAATGACTCACGTCTTCCTAAGAGGAGGGGCCATACAGACACGCAGGCCCCACAGTGACGGAGGCAGAAGTGGAGGGATGCAGGACAAACCAGGGAAGCCTCTGAGGGCTAGAAAGGGCAGGGAAGTATTCTCCCCTTGAGCCTTCAACGGGTACATGGAGGGCCTTGCCGACACCCTGATGTCAGACTTCTCAGGACTGTGGGAGAATACATTTCTGTTACTCTAAGCAATCCACCTTTTGCAACAGCCCTTAGGAAACTAATACAGGAATACTACTACTCTGAGCAAACCCAATTCTTTATTTTCTAAAAAATGTTTATTGGAGTATATGGTTGCTTTACAATGTTGTGTTAGTTTCTGCTGTACGGCAAAGTGAGTCAGCTATCTGTACACAGATATCTCCTCTTTATTGCATTTCCTCCCTATTTAGGTCACCGCAGGGCACTGAATAGAGCCCCCTGTGCTATACAGTAGGTTCTCATTAGTTATCTATTTTATACATGGTAGTGTACATGTCAATCCCAGTCTCCCAATTCACTCCACCCCTTTCCCCCTTGGCGTCTGCACTTTTGGCTGAATACCATATGCTGACCGTTATCTTCAATCATAAGGACTCAGTGACCTAGCACTCAGTGACCAGTGATCTGTGGTTACTGGCTCCTGAACCTGGGCGGGTCACTCTGATCTCCAGACATTTCCACTGCCTCGTTTATAAACCAGATGATCACTCCTGCCCTCCCTACTTGAGGTTTTCATGAGGCTAACAAGAAGCCATGAATGTGAAAGTGGTATGTCATCTAACTTCTTTTACATCTGCTGCTTGTTTTTCATATTTTTATAAACCCTTCCAGGTCTCAGAAGTCAGAAGGTCCTAGGCTTGAATCTCAGCTCTGTCATTTAGCAAACTCCAGACTTAGGGCAATGGCAACCCACTCCAGAACTCTTGCCTGGAAAATCCCATGGATGGAGGAGCCTGGTAGGCTGCAGTCCATGGGGTCGTGAAGAGTCGGACACGACTGAACGACTTCACTTTCACTTTTCACTTTCATGCATTGGAGAAGAAAATGGAAACCCACTCCAGTGTTCTTGCCTGGAGAATCCCAGGGACGGGGGAGCCTGGTGGGCTGCCTACTGTCTATGGGGTTGCACAGAGTCGGACACTACTGAAGAGACTTAGCAGACTTAGGGCAAGACTCTGATTTCCGTTTTCCTCATCATAAAAATGGCAGTGAAAGCAGCCGCCTCACAGGAGTGATGTGAAGGGTGAACAGTGTGGCCAGTGAGGAAGCCCCGCTGGACACAGGGTCTGTGTCTTTCATCTCTGCATCCCCTGTCCCCAAGATGCTTCACTTTGCACACAAGGTGCACTAAGAGAAATTTGCCCGTAATGAGGAAGTCAGGTACCCCTCGTCTTCCTTCTGTCCCACAGGATCTTTGGCAGGAGGAGTGAAGAGAGGTATAAATAGAGCAGAGGCAAGTCAGGGGGACCCTAGAGGTTATGGAGCCCTGCAGAGGCTGGGCCATCCCAGCAGGCAGAAAGAGGGCGTGGAACTAGCCGCTTGGAGCAACTCCACGCTCAAGGCACAAAAGCAGGAAAAAGAGGCCCCCCGCTGCCTCCCAGTCTGTGTAGTCCAGTTCAGCAGGCAGGTCCAAGAGAGGACACCCTGGGGTCTTCCCTGGTGGTTCAGTGCTTAAGACCTCACCTTCCAATGCAGGGGGTACGACTGGATCTTAGCTTCCCAAGCTAAGATCCCACATGCCTTGCAGCCAAAGAACCAAAACATAAAACAGGAGCAATACTATAACAAATTCAATAAAGACTTTTAAAAATCATCCACATCAAAAAAAAAAACAAAAAAACTTAAAAAAAAAAAAAGAGAGAGAGAGAACACTGAATGAGAAGAAAATATTAGACACTGAAAGAAACTCCCCACAGTGTGGAAGACCCAGAAGGGTGAAGACTCCAACATGAACAAAGAAAACCTTTAATAAAGTCAGCATTCTGCAGACACACACAGCGTGTGGGTAGCAGACGTGCCTGAGTTAGCAGTTACCCCCCTTCACAGACCCCCACCATTCCCCTCTCTTTTCACTGCCTTACCAAGGTTTATCAGAAAAATGAGCCAACAAGCAAAACCACATCGATGACTGAATTGTACTCTGCTCAGAGGCAGCATCACAAGTGCTGGATAAGTGTACAGGTTTCTTCTATGAAATTATTCACGGGAACCCTGAGGTACTGGGGAGAATAATCTTCCCCAGCACATACTGATTTTTACTGGAAGTCACTAGAATGCTAGCACTTCTGAAGATATCAGAAAATCAAGCTTTTCAGCAAAGTGTGGCTTACATGCCAGAAGTTGGCCTATATTATTGGTTAAAGGTCTAGTTTTTTTCCCTGAAACAGTTTTCCCTTCTCCTTATTCCAACCCACCTCCCTTTCTTTTTCTGTATTTCTAAGGAAGAAGAAAGGAGTTCTTCCTTAGCCAAGTCAAGGAAAACAAGAGTCCTCATAGAACAGCCAGCAAACTGGTGCTTATAAATGTTAGGATTTCCCAGGACAGGTCAGTGGACGGCCTGGACTGGTCCCCAGGTGGCCTCTTAAAGTCAGAAGAGTCTCCCCCAAGCCAGGAAAAAGTTCCGACTTCCCCCCTCATGTGAGTTTCCTCTAATCTGTTTCTCAGAGTCAGCACTCCATTTTCCAATCCCACCACATTCTGAATCAGCATCCCAGAATGACCCAAACCACGACCGCCTGGGAGCCCTCCCAGGAAGCACAGCAGGGACACCCCCATAAACTTCCCCTCAAACCTGATTCAGACTCAGGCTCTCAGCTCAACTTGCGGCTAGTTGGCCAAGGTGTACGAAGAAGTAGGGGAACCGGTCCGGAACGGGTCCTGAGAAAGTCCCCGTCGCCATCCGGGCCACTCCCCACCCGAAACGTGCCAACTGCAGAAAGACTCTCACCGGAAAGGAGAAGGATCATACGTACGGTGATTTTGCTGGCTTGGTTCAAGGCTTCCACCCAGTCCTTCAGATCTTTCTGGTCGTTGGCTTGAAGAAAATACCTCTGCGAGAGGGCGTTGATGACTGCAAAAGGTATGGGACGAAGAGAGAAGAATCCAGGTCAGAACACACACACCAGAACTAAGATGTTTGGTGTAGCAGGGCAGAGGATTCCCGCCAAAGAGACCAAGATGTTCCGCATGGTGCAAAGTCACCTGGGAGTATCTGGGAAGCAGAGCACTCTCAATCTCAAAAAAAAATGTGGATTATTACTCCATTGGCCACAAGACAACACTAATGGCCTTGGTGTGCTGCTGTGCAGAAAGGCGGCTCATTCACCATCCACCAGACACACGCCTGGACAGCTTTTCCAAGGTGCTGAACGCTGGACAGTCATGATAATACACATGCAAGCTTGGCCCCCATGCTCCTGGTTTCCACTAGCTGAACTGACCCGGGTTAGGGGTCTTGTCTGTGGTTGAGACATGGAACTAAGGTTGCCTGGGTTCAAGTCGGTGACTTTGAGACCCCATTTTCAACCTGGTCCTTCCCCAGCACTCTATGAGGTCAACAATTTACTTCTGGGTTCTTCTTCTTCTTCTTTTTTTTTTTTCTTTTTAGATCTGCTGACCACAAAATCTGAGAGTCCGATTTTTGAGCTTGGCAATGATAGTTGAAGGAAGTGGGAGAAAGTGTGCAAAGAAGTTTGAACCAACCTGAGTGGGAAAAGAGGACAGCTTAAATGACCATGTTACTCTCCTGGCAAAAATAAGCTAGAACTGGAGGAGGTGAGCATCGGGTGAGTTCATCCCCTCATTCCTTCAGAGAATATTTACTGAGCAACCGCTTTGTGCCAGGAAGCACACGCTAAGTGCTGGGGATATACCAGTGACAAAGCCGGGGACCATCCCTGCCTTCGTGGCGCTTACACCCCAGACATAAAACAGAAGCTATTTGTTAGCTTCTGCTCATAGCACTTAGTACAGCACCGACAAGGCAGTAGAAGCCAGTTAAATACTGATGCTTCAGTGACCTGCATCCACTGAGCGGCTCTGCTTCCTGGGGCACCCCCAGCCATCATTCATTGGCAGTAAGACTTTCAGTAGAACATTCCCTAGTTCCCTCAAGTCTCTGTACCATTCCTCTGCTCTGAGTTAAAGGTTCCTTAAGACTTCCGGTAGATACCTGGCACCCTGCCCTGCAGAGAGCCAGGAGAACTGAGACATCATGGGCGCCTGTGCCTCCATCTTATGTTATTAACAATCTTCGCAGGGAGACCAGGGAAAGGAAGATCATGTGACACCCAGGGATATGGCTGGGACAGCGGTCCCTCACACACACACGGTACAAGTCACATGTGATCGATCACAGGACCGTCTCCACGCAAAAGAGGAAGCTGCTGGAGGAGTGTTCAGAAAACCCATCCTCTGCTCAGGACTTACCGAAGCAAAACGGAGTTTTGGGTTTCTGCTTTGGGGTGGCTATGCTCACCTAAATCAGATGAAAAAAGAAAAGAAACGTGAGTGTGTTTCCAACAGTGTTGTAAAGCTGTGTTGTTTTTTCCTTCAAAACTTTATACATTAGGGGACTCGATACAAAAAGAAGAGTATACAAAAACATATGAGAGCATTTTAAAAACTAATGGCTGAGTGGAAACCTTGCACTCATCATCCAGATTAAGAAATCACCCACTATCGATCCTATTTCTTAGAAGCCCTCTGTGCCCCTCTCTGGTAGATAGAATCCCAGCCCCACCCCTCAGAGATAACCGCTATCTTGATGTCTGTGTTGAATCTTCAAAAATGCTCACAAGCCACTAAGTCCTGAGAAAATTCTCTTTGGACCACAAATATATGTACCTTTCACATTAGCGAGACCCTACTCCTCTCCCAACCACCAAACCTCCTCCCCTAAACAGTTCTGTGAATCAGAGGTGGAATTGTCACAAATACCCAGATTTCAAACAGAGCCCACAGAAAGGTGGGTCACTCACTGCACTGAGACACACAGATCAATTTCCCTTATCTTTACCCTGACTGCTTCACCATGAAAATAAGCACTTCCCACCTGCCCAGAGAGCAGCTGACGGGATCAGGGCACATCCCATATTGAAGGCAAGGGCATAAGAAAGCGGGACTTTTTCTACCTCCTGCTGTGTCATCCTGCCTTTTCAAGCCTGCCCCACATGTATGTTCTGATTCTGTGACTGTTGTGAGCCTGTCTCATTTGAGTTCAAATACACTGAACAAGGAAAGGAAAGCATATTCCATCATATGGAATTAGATGACTGCCCTTAATGAAGGCTGAACCTCCCTGGAGCAGGCCTCCACCACTGGTCCTGGGATTTCTAAGGGGACAGCCCCTTCCCCCAGGACCGAGGCTGGGAACCAATATTCACATGTGGCTATCATCCACTCATGTACACCATTCCCACATTTCTGGGGCATTGTCCAACTTGCTCTCGCCCAGGGGCTCCTGGAGTGGTTCTAGCTTTAACAGGAAGCTCATTAGAAGCCAAGAGCTAAAGAAAACTTTGGAGTCAAAATTAAGGTTTTTAGGACTTCCCTGGTGATCCAGTAGCTAAGACCCTGCACTCCTAATGCATGGGACCCAGGTTCCACCCCTAGTCGGGGAACTAGATCCCAAATGAACTCACAACTGAGAGTTCCTATAGTGTGCGTGTGCCCAGTCGTGTCCGACTCTTTTCGACCCCTTGGACTGTACCCCGCCAGGCTCCTCTGTCCATGAGATTTCCCAGACAAGAATACTGGAATGGGTTGCCATTTCCTCTTCCAGGGGATCTTCCCAACCCAGGGATCGATCCCATGTCTCCTGTGTCTCCTGCATTGGCAGGTGGATTCTTGACTACTGAGCCACCTGGAAAAAATCCTGCCCTGCCACAACTAAAGGACCCGAGTACAGGCAAATAAAATAAAAACAAGAGGGAAAGACCCAACATTAAAAAAAAAAAAAATTAAGGTCTCATCATGGCTCACAGTGGCTCAGGATCTGATTGTGACTGACACACCAAGCTGACACACCAGGGTGACTGAATTCTCTCTCTTGGCTCTAAGTTCTTTCTACAGACCTGGCCCAGATTTCTCAACAACCCAAATTAATACTGCCCAGAACACTCAAGATGGGAACCGAGGCGGCAGCCTATAAAAGATCAAAGGAAGGACAGGCGGCACAGCCTGGGCTTTGGTGCCAGAGCACCAGGGCCCCCATCCCAGGTGTCCCAGCTGTCTCACCATTTCCTAGTCCATCAAACAGTAATAATAAATCATGCTCTCACAGGGCCATGGAGAGGATTAAATGTGACAGCGCAGGTGAAGCACTTAACCCACCTTATCATGCAGAAGCTGCTCAACCAAGGAGAGGCTGTTTACACCCACTCCACGTACCAATACAAGCCATGCTATGCTGGGCATGAGGGGCTTCCCTAGTACTCAGATGGTAAAGAATCTGCCTGCAATGCAGGAGACCCAGGATTGATCCCTGGGTTGGGAAGATCCCCTGGAGAAGGAAATGGCAACCCACTCCAGTACTCCTGCCTGGAGAATCCCATGGACGGAGGAGCCTGGTGGGCTACGGTCCATGGGATCGTAAAGAGTTGGACATGACTGTGTGACTAACTTTCACTTTTCATGCTTGGCATGACGGACAAAATGCTAAGGGCCTTGTGAGCTTCTCCGGGCCCCAAAACATGTATGAGACCTGGCCTCCAACACATAAAATGAATATGGCACACTCAATAGTAATAACTATTCAACTGAATGTCTATATGATGTTACACCAACCTCATCAACATGCCTACAAGATGTCGCATTAAGCCAACTTCATTCACATTCTAATTAAACATTCACAAAAACCGCACAACATTCAAAAATAATCAGCAGCTTTGATTTTCTTGGTTCACGAGAATCCCTGGATGTGCAAGACGATAGCTGAGAAATTAAAGCCAATCATAAATTGAGTTACTCACAGTCAAATCATTTCAAAAAGGAAAATGATGAAAATCCTTTCAAATATCTCACAGCCAAACAATTACAGTCAATGAGGGAAGTGGAGTCATTCTGATGTTTACCATGATGTGAGGTGTACGCTAGAGAGCCTAAGAAAGTCTTTAAATCATCTCCCAGATGATGAAGATTTAGACAAAGGTGAGCCCGCATATCTGCCTTCAAAGAGGATGAAAATCCCCTTGCCTATTTAGCATCTGTGCGCCAGAGCCCTGCGAACAAGCCCTGGCCCCCATGCCATCTTGTTCTCCTGGGATGCAGACCCCAGAGTTCAACCTGAGCCACACTGTGTGTTTCCCTCCTGTTTGCATCTGATGTTCTGATCTGTCGGTGACGCACGGGCTTCCTCCCTCAGCACCCGTGTTCTTGCAGGTCCTCAAGCTCAGAGCTCCTGTGTGCCCCGCCCTTGGTTCCTGTATGACCCTGACCCTCGCAGAACTACCTTGGCCCTCCCTGCCTTCTGCACACTTTCACCCCGGCTGGGAGACAAACAGTCCACTCTGACCACAGCTCATTACCAGCCCATCCGAGGGAAACGCGCTCATTACCGGAAGTCAAAGCTTTCAAAGAGATCACTTGGCTTTCCATTTGCTTTTACATGTTTATCCAGTGTTCAGTTGGGAGTACGTGTGATTACACGCCTGCACACCTGTAATCTGCTTCGTGGTGACCACAGAAGGATTACCTGGCCAAGCAGCTCTTGCTGAATTAACAGGACGCTACTTCTAGGTCAACCCTGATGGGTTGTTTTGCAAGGGTAAGACCCTCAACATCTCTGATCAGCCCCAAGAGTGGCAAAGCCAGAGGGGAAGCAACTACACTCCTTCTTACAGTCCTGGAATGACGAAGAAAATACAGGGACTTCCCTGGTGGTCCAGTGGTTAAGACTCCAGGCTTCCAATACAGGGGGCATGGGATTGATCCCTGGTTGGAGAACTAAGATTCCACATGCCTTGGTGTGGCCAAAAACAACAACAACAACAACAAAGCAAGTCCCATCTATTGGCTGCTATGCCCTCAGAAAGAAAGGCCAAGGTGGGGGCTGAGAGGGGGGTCTCACTCACTCTGGAGGAGTATAGCTCTGGCCTCCCCCCAGATCCCAGTGATGGGGGGCAGGACCCCCACCTCCTGGGAGGGATAGCACCACTGCCCCCACCACACCACCTGCTGCTGACTAGGCCAGCCCATGCAGCTCCTTCACACGTGGTGAAGGAGCAGAAAGGCTCTTGAAGAAGTGGTGCAGTGGATGGGCTGACTCTGGCCACAAGTAAGTCGCTGCACAGCAGTGGTTGACCGGTGGGTCCTAGGTGAGGAGGCAGGGAGAGGTCGGGGGGCAGGGGAGGTGAGGCAGGGACGGAGCACAGGTCACCCGCAGAGTGACACAGGCGAGGCCGCCCCCTGCCCCCCCAGCCCAACAGACGCTCAGGAACTCGCTCTTATCAGATCCTGCACAGACCACAGGAGCAGCAAAGCCATGGGGCACCGGGGCACTGCGAGCCCGCCCCACCCTGGCTCCCCTGAGCCGGAAGTAGAGCTGGGGCCCCTCCAGCAACAGCAGCAGCAGCAGCAGCAGCCAAAGGCCTTGGAGCCTCGGTGCTGCCCAGGGAGACCCTGCCCCACGAGGCAGCATCAGGACCCGGGGAAGAGGCACTCACCCACCCAGAATCATAGCAGGCTCGAAGCTGGAGCCTCTGAACCAGCTTCCAGGGGTCAGTGAGCCCTGGAGGCACAGGAGAAATGAGGGTGTGTGCACACACACGTGATTTACCCGGGACATGAATCCACGCTTCTCATCAGACTTTCCTAAGGATCCATGACCCTGCCCACCCCTGCCCGTCAAAAGCCAGGAGTGAGCCCTGTTCCAAGAAGGTCTTTGTTGCAATTAACAGAGAGCCAGGCCACAAGCTGGAAGTGTTAAGTGAACAGGACCTTATGGGGCCTTCCGCAGACAAAGCCTCCCCGCCCCACCCCCCTCCCTGTATCCTCTGCTTGAGCTCCCCTCTGAGGTACCCAGATAATAGTATCTGATGAAAATTTCCTGAGTTGTTTTGCAGATGTGAACCCCATCCCCCCAACAAGCAGCAGCAAACGGAGGAAGGACTAGATGACCTTGAGTACGTGGTCCCATGTCTCCTGAAGCCCGAGGTCGACCACTAACATGAATTCCCACGACACCATCAGCCCGTCAGAGAAACATGCACCCTGAGGCCCTCAACCCTCTCATCTGCCCTTAATAACGCTTTGCTGAAACCCTTCAGGGAGCTTGAGACTCCTGAAGGCCGTGAGCCACCTCATCTCCTTGCATGGCCTTGCAGTAAAGCTTTCTCTGCTCCTGACTCCCACGTTTCAGTTTGGTTGGCCTCAAGGGTCAGGCCAGGACTCCCATTAACAGAGGTGGAGCTGGCTGTGTGGAAGAGGAGGACCCGCAAACAAAGCAGGGAGGTGAGTGGAGTCAAAGGCCAGCATCCATCTTTTTCTAGTTGGCCTGAGAACTGGCCCTGCTGCTGCGACATCAACTGCAGAAGCTTCCTCTGTGTTAGCCTCTCTGAAGATGGATGTTCCCAACACCAGCCCACAAGGACGAGCACCCTTAGCGGAGGCCACACGCACTACGGCCAGGCTGCCGCTGCTGGTGCAACAGGTTCCTCGGGGACGGGACACCTAGGGGTTAACAAGAAATAACCTGGAATGCCGAATTTGATACCAGCACAGGCTAAATGTTTTGTTTTTTTTTTTTTCTGGGAAAACCCCTGCTTTCTGGCACCGGGTCAGGCAGCAAGCAGTTCAAGGCTCTCCTCTCCGAGAAACCTGACCCATTGGCAGCTGTGGGTTTTGCAAAACCCATCCCTGCCTGCCTCTCCCCTCCACGGAGGGTACAAGGCAGGTCCCTCCTGCTAAAGGAAGCAGCCTCCCAAGCCGAGAATTCGAGAAACCCTCATCCGAGCTGCATTTATAAATCACGATTCTGCAAGAGACTGTAGTCCCTCTTCTCCCATCAGGAAGGAGAAAAAAAAAAAAAACCCTCTCAAATGGGAGATGGTTTAGAGTTTCATTAATCTTGGGGTTCTCTGCTCCCTGCTCTCTGAATTCTCTCTCTTCCAACCTCCTAGTGAAATGACCTAATGAGCTCACAGCAAGACAGGACAGGACAGGACAGGAGAGGGGAGGGCCCAGGGCCCTGGCCGGAGGGGCCTCCGGGAGCCAGCCACATTCTGACCACAAAGCATGCAAATTGCCTGCTTTCCTAAGCCCTTCCCCTCTCCCGGTCCTTCCCTCCTCGCTCTAAGGCTCCCAAACACTGCCCTGCACCCAGTCTCCTCTGCTGGACTCCCACCTGCAACCCCTGCAGTTGCCTTCCCCTTTGGCCCAGCTGAGATGGGAGGGCTGCCCAAGGACCCCCAAAGCTTATTATGAGATGGACAGGAGCCACTCAGATCAGAGCCCCATCCCCTGAGGAGGGGAGAATGTGGACAAGGAAGCCGAGGTCCCCAAGAGGGCTGAGTGAGGGCCTTCCAGAACCTCGGTGCTGGCTGGGGGCCACTTGGCTCTCCTTGCTGGACAAACAGTTCCTCTTTCTAGCAAGGCTCTAAATCCCCCGGCCTTTTTTTTTATCACTGCTGCATCACAGGTCAGCGCCGGTGCCTGCTCCAAGGAGGAGCCACTACACAAAGCTGAATTCAGCAGCTACGAGTGGGCACCATCCACTTGGAGCCCCCCAGGCCCCACCCAGGTCTCAGCCCAGAAGAGGGGTTGCTCTCGCCTCTTCTGTGCAGACTGGACCAGGGGATGGGCTGTCGGCTGGCCTGCCAGCCCGTTCAGCTGTTCTCTGGCTGCTGAGTGGTTGGGGCCCTCCCAGGCTCCCCTCCACAGTGATCCGGTCCCGCCCATGGATAAGCTTTCAGTGCCGCCCCAACGCTTTCTGAGCCATGCCAGTCGAACCATACACTTTGAGAGAATCCTTTACAGTCACTGGGTTTTTTGCTGTTGTGGTTGTGTTCCTTTTGGTCCCAGTTAAAAAAAAAGATCACGTCCCAGTCTTTGCCCACCCACCTCCCATCCCACCTTTGCAGGAGATGGCAGTATCACTGACTGAGGGGTCCCAGAAGTGAGAGGCTGCAAGACCACCCTCCAAGAACCTGCTGCCACAGGCCACCCGGCCCCGGTCAGTTAAAGGCTTCCACGGGCACATGGGGAGCACATCATAGCCCAGCAACACCCCCAGGAGCTGCTGCCCAAGGTGTGTGCTTCCTCTAGTTTAGATACTATACCTACTTACAAACCATGAAGTCCCAGAGCTCCAGGCCGACATTACCTTCGAGATGTAGGTCAGCTGCAAAGATCCGACAGCTCCTGCCCCAATTGCCAGGTTCTGAAAGACATGGGTTTTGCATTTGAAGAAGGATGCTATGCGAGGCAGTGGATACAGGACTACGGAAGGCTGAGAGTCTCATTCTGTTGATGCCACTTTCTGGCTTTGCAATCTTGACTAGTCACTTACTTTTTTTTTTAGCTTTTGATTTTATTTTGGAGTACAGCTGATGAACAATGTTGTATTCGTTTCAGGTGTACAACAAAGTGATTCAATTATACAGACGTGCGTGCTATCCCTTCAGTCGTGTCCAACTCTTTGCAACCTCAAGGGCTGTAGCCTGCCAAGCTCCTCTGTCCATGGGATTCTCCAGGAATACTGGAGCGGGTTGCCATTTCCTACTCCAGGGGATCTTCTCAACCCAGGGATCAAACCCATATCTCTTACCATCTCCTGCATTGGTAGGCAGGTTCTTTACCACTAGGATCACCTGGGAAGCCCTAAGCCCTTCAATTGTACATGTATCTATTCTTTTTCAAATTCTTTTCCCAATGAAGTTGTTACAGAATATTGAGCAGAATTTCCTGTGCTATACAGTAGGTCCTTGTTGGTTATGCATTTTAAATACAGCAGTGTGTACATGTCCATCCCAAACTCCCTAACTATTCCCTCCCCCACCATCTCCCCATAAGTTTGTTCTCTAGTCACTTACCTTTCTTCACCTCACCACAGTGATAATTCTTGCCACGGTATGTGGACTTAACATTTCCCTTAGCCTCATTTATTTCAGAGATGTATTCTAGTACAGTGGTTAAAAGTGGGGGCTCCACCACTTTGTGAATAAGTTCCTTCATCTCTAAGCCTCAGTTTTCCCTTCTGTAAAAACAGGGATCATAATAGTACCTACCTCACCAGACAGTTCTAAGGATGAGTTAATAGACAAGACCACTTGCAGGAACTTCCCTGGTGGCTAAGACTCCATGCTCCCAATCCAGGGGTCTTTCGAGCCATCCCACGTGCCACAACTAAAGAAGAAAAAGACCCTGCGTGCCACAACTAAAGCTCTCTAGTGCCGCAGCTAAGACCCGGCACAGCCAGATAAATAAAGTAAATAAATATTAAAAAACACTGGGGATTGTCCCTGTTTAGAGTTATATAGTCATCTTTATGACTCTGAACAAGTGTTAGCTAGTTTTTATATATATATATATATATATAAAATAAAATACATATTGTCCTGACTGCTCTGATATCCCTGTTGGCTTTATCTTGTTTGATGACACTTCAAATTCTCTTCTTAATAAATATGGTACAGAGTAACACAATATAGGGGGAAAAAAGGAAATAAAAACATGTATCTTCAGTCTATTTCAAAGGGCAGGTATGAGTACTAAAATAGAATGGTATCTGTACAGTATAAAAAAAATAAATGCAACATCAAGAAACTCACAGGCACCTTGTCTGGCAACATTCTACCCTGACACAGTCTCTTGGCTCTCTAACTGCTCCACTGTCAGAAATGAAGGGATGAAAACACAGGGGTGGGAGCGTACCAAAGAAACGGCCGTGGTTAGAAATCACAGCTGGACAGTTTCTCACATATAACTTGGCGAATCCACTCCCACGGGACCTGAGCTCCTGGTGACCTCTTAAACTATTGCCGTAAGCCTCAAAGAATAACCTGGGAGCCCCTATTTTGAAGACCTGGGGTCATCTCTAAGCAATAAACAAAGGCAACTCTAGAATAATGGCTGCAGATCATTGTTCAGTCACTCAGTCATGTCCGACTCTTTTGCAACCCCATGGACAGCAGCACGCCAGGCTTCCCGGTCCTTCACTATCTAGTAAATTTCCTAAAGGGTCAACAGTGGGATGACTTGTCATTCCAGGAGCCTGCCCTTAAGAAATATCTTAGATAGCAGGGAAGAGTCCTTCCAAGTGCAACAACCTAAATTCACAGGCATCACTTGAAGTAAGGCAGTGTGTGAAGCTTCCTACTCATAAGAAAATGGATGGAGATAAAACCACGATAAAAGGATTCTCAGAGCCCTAGAAATTTAGAGAAAGAGATCCAGAAAGGACATCTCCTCTCTTTTGCAAACGAGGCCATAAGTCTAAAAGCTGCCCTTGAGTATCTGAATCAGCATTTTGAATATGGACGACTGGATTTACACATTTTTTAAACTACATAATGACTGCATTGTTTGGTTGGTTTTTTTAAAAGAAAACTCTCTGTTGGGTAACCACAGATAGGCCTAGTACCTCTAAGTGTTAGTCGCTCAGTCATGCCTGACTCTGCAACACCATGGACCGTAGCCTCTCCAGGTTCCTTTGTCCATGGGATTCTCCGGGCAAGAATACTGGAGTTATTAGCCGTGCCCTCCTCCAGGGGATCTTCCCCACCCAGGGATCGAGCTCAGATCTCCCACATTGCAGGCAGATTCTTTACCGTCTGAGCCACCAGGGAAATCTATACCCCCTAAATCCGATTCCAAAAAGGAAACACAGCACCCCAAAAGGCCAGTGAGCAGCTGACAGTGCCTCTGAGAAGGCTGTGAACCACCCAAGACAGACAGCTCTGCAGGGAGAGGCTGCCCACAGCTGGCTGCATCTGCACAGCCCCGGGGACACACCGCCACCAGCCACCGTGGACACAGGCCCCCTGGCCCACCCCCAGCCCCTGTTGTGTACTTGAGGGAAGTGAGTCGTGTGTTGAGGGGACCTGCCTGAGGTCACACACCTGGCTCGGCTTCTCCTGACTTCCACCCCGAAGCCCTAGAAGCAGCATATTGCCATGTCTAACTTAAGTGGCTGGAATTCTAGCTTAGACATCACTGTCCTAGGCCCGCAGGCAAGTTCCTCTACCTAGAAGATGGGGCTCATCAGCCCTGTTTCCTGGGCTGGTTGTGAGAGTTACATAAGGGTAAACAGCGGCGCCCAGCCCAGGGCAGCTTCCATCCCCGACCAGCGGCGCTAATTACCAGACGCAGACGCCAAGTCTTGGAGCCGTTCTTGCCCAACTCAGTCTCCTCACCCCAGACCACAGCTGGAGGCCTCCAGAGCCCTAGCTGGAATTACGAGCGATCAAGTGGGATTTGAGGAGCCACTCAAGACACAAACCCACACGTCCTGCCAGATATGAACCCATCCCACTGCAACGACTTCATCTCCCCTCCACCCTCCGGAGGGAGGGCGGTCCACCCTCAGCCCCGGCTGCTCTCAGCTCTCTGGCTTTGAAGAGGACACAGTCATTCTCCCAGCCCAGCAAGCCCAGGGTAGAGGTGTCCCCAGCCCCTCACCATGGTCCTCCCTCTGCCTGCCTGCTCCTAGGATCACAGGCACCTCCCTGCACCACCAGAGGCCAGGAAAATCTGACGCATGTCTGAAAATGCAGTTTCCCCGCTCCACCCCCAACTGTGCTCCTCACCCAGGGGGAAGTGAGTGACGGGGGGAAAAGAGGATCACCCAGGATCACTGAGGCTTGATCCAAACTAACGGTGTGGTGTCCACTCCGATCGCTGGACCTGAATGGTGACAGCTCGATGCCAGAGTGGCAGCTCCAGGCCGGACACTTCCAGGTCCGGGAGGACTGTGCCAGCTGCTTGAGCTAAACAGCCAGATGTCCGGGCAGGAACGCTGGGAGCCTGCAACTGGGGAGGGCCGGGTGTCAGAGCCCACCTAGGGACATACCATCTCCTCCAGGGGACGGACGGGAGGCCCCGCCTTCACCAAGCCGAATTGCAGCACATCCCAGCATCATCTGACAGTAGCCTGCCCGCCCCCTCCCTGAATGCATGCACATCACCCTCTCCTGGGGAGCTTGTTTTAAAAGACCCACCCGAAAAACACTGAATCAAAATCAACTGGAAGGCAGTCAGAACGTGCTGGAGTTGTTTGCCACATGGCTTGTTGGATTTTGGTTCCTCAGCCAGTAACTGAACCCTGGGCCCTCAGCAGTGACAGCCCACTAGACTACCAAGGGAATTCCCAGAACATGCACATTTTTTAAATGTCCCCAAGTGATCCCTCAATGGGCCCAAGTTTGAGAACAACTGGTTTACAGGACAAAATCTAGCCCTGGATTTTTTTTTTTTTTTGGCCATACCTGGTGGCTTGAGGGATCTTAGATCCTCAATCAGAGATAGAACCCGTGCCCCTGGCAGTGAATGCACCGAATTAACCGCTGGACCACCAGGGAATCCCCCAGCCCTGAGTTTTATACTGGAGGGTATTTTACTATGCCTTTACGTCTCTTTTTGCTAGATTTTAAGCACACTGAGGACAAGAGTAGAGTCTTCTTGTCAGTCTTCAGCTGGCAAAGAATCCGCCTGTCATGTGAGAGACCTGGGTTTGATCCCTGGGTTGGGAAGATCCCCTGGAGAAGGGTGAGGCTACCCACTCTGGTGTTCAGGCCTGGAGAATCCTATGGACTGTATAGTCCAGGGGGTCACAAAGAGTCGGACATGACTGAGCAACTTTCACTTCAATGCCTGTTCTTCCTCCCAGGGTTTTAACATAAAGGGTAGGGGCCCTGGCAGTGACAGGTTTCTAAGCTCGCACAGCCAGGTCTGAGTCCCCCCCCCCCCACTCCCCCCCACCCCCACCCCTGCTGCAGACGCCACCCAGCCTGCTGACTCTGCGCTGGAGCCCAGGCAGCTGGGGAGAGAGGCCACACCCAGCTTCGGCCCAGAGAGTCACCCTGTGGCTGCAGCAGCTCCAAGAGGGAAGAGGAAGAAACCAAGGCCAAGGACAGAGTGGAGTTGGGGGGAGATCCCAGGGCTCCGCTCGGTGTCTGGGAGTCAGGAGCAGCCTGTACATTTCTGGGGCTTCTGAATTTTCTGGAACAATGTAGGGCACAGGGCACATTCCTATCGAAGCCAGATGGTTTCATGAAGACACTGCCAACCCTTGCTCTCTGCTCAAGGGTTCTCCTGCCACCAAGGTCCCAAAGGGAGCGCCCACTACGGAAAGTGGGAAGCAGGAAGCTGAACACCAAGGAAGGAATGGAAGTGCCCACAGAGATGGGGCGTACCTCCTGGGGGAGCCTTTTTTTCTAGAAGCAATGCTGATTCTTCTCAAAAGAGAAAAATGTCCCCATCCTCTAGTGAGAGTAATGGGAACACAGAAACAACCAGAAGACCCATCTCCAGATTCCTAAATTCAGGGAACGTCAGCGCTAGAAGGTTCTGCAGCTGCCTGGTCATTCACCAGGAGCCCTCCAAGCCTCACCTTGGGAAAAAGACTTCCCCAAGGAGTCAAGTGAAGACAGACAGACAGAGCCCCTTACTCCTGGGGTCAAGCACAGCCAGAGAAAGGAAAGCGAAACTGACAAATATTTTGAGTCTGTTATGCACCAGGCTTGCTGCGCAAGGTCACTCCACTTCACCCTGACAACCCCATTTCACAGATGAGGAAACTCAGGACGGAGCAGGTGACGCAAGTTGCTAACCAAGTCACACAAGTACTGAGTAGTCTCGTGAGGACTCTAACCCAACCCTGCCTGGTTCTCAAATCCCATGAACCATCCTTTATACCGGTCACCTCCCATAAGGCAGTTCTTCACGTCAACCAGGACCTGCTCAGCATCTACAAGTTGATTATCACCGAAAGGTAAACACAAGAGCAGGACCAGCAGGGTTACACCAAGAGGCCCTACACAGTTGCCCAAACTGGGCAGGGCAGGAACTAGTCAAACTGGCTCTTGGATGCCAAACTCCAAAAGACCAGCATTCAGAGAGTGAGCAGGGGGAAGGAGAGGCTGGCCCGTCTCGCCTTCTATTCTGTGCTTCCCGGGTGCCTGGCAGACAGGACCAGCTGGCCCAAGATTACCTAGGGAGGAGGAAGGGGTGGACATGGAATTCCACAGCCGGGGCACGAGCCACCAAGGCCGCCCATGGACTAAAACCACAACTCGAACCACCAGCAGTCAAGGCCAGACACAGACACTCAGAACAGCAAGACTTGCTAAGTAAGCAGGGTGGTGTGATGGGAACGGAGGGAGGGGGAGACCCTAACGCCCTCTGTCCACACCCCAGCCTTGGCCTGGCATGAGAATGACCCAAAGGCAAGTAAGCAAGATACTCCCAAGCTCTGGGTGGGTAGGTGGGTGGGCGATGCTTTACCAGATGCTCGGAGAGCAACACATGTCTTCCCCTCACTCGGGAGTTCCAGCTGCTGGTACCAATTTGACTTAGATACTCAGTCGTGTCCGACTCTTTGTAACCGCATGGACTGTAGCCCACCAGGCTCCTCTGTCCATGGGATTCTCCAGGCAAGAACACTGGAGTGGGTTGCCATGCCCTCCTCCAGGGGATCTTCCCGACCCGGGGATCAAACTGCATCTCCTGCATTGCAGGCGGATTCTTTACCATCTGAGCCACCAGGGAAGCCCAAATGAGAACGCTGTGAGGAAAGGTGAAAAGCTCCTCTCTCCATTCTCCAGGTTAAATATGCATTCAATCTTTCCCTTCAAGAAAAGTCAATCCTGGGATTTCCCTGGCAGTCCAGTGGCTAAGATTGTGAGCTCCCAATGCAGGGGGCCCAGGTTTGATCCCTGGTCAGGGAACTAGATCCCACATGTCATAGCTGAGACCCAGTGCAACCAAATAAGCATTTTTAAAAAGTCAGTCCTAAAGGGAGGGGACATATGCACACCTATGGCTGATTCATGTTGATATATGGCAGAAACCAACACAATATTGGTTTAAAAATAAGTAAATTTAAATTTACTCCATTTAAAAATAAGTAATTTGAATTTTAAAAAATAGTAAAAATAAAATAAAAAGTCAATCGTGTCGTAAATGGCTGCTCTGGGGTAAGGCTTTCATGCTCTTATCTGGCTGTCTCTTTCTAGTGGACACACGCCAGCCCCGGTTCAGCCAGGATGGACGTCATGAAGTGTCAGTCTCTTGGCCACCACAACCCCCAGCTCCTCACTTCCCTCTTCCAAGGCTGGTGATAGTGACCTCAGACTTGGTCGAAGGCCTGGGCTCTATTTAATCCCCTGGACACGTTTAAGCTCCAAGACACCAACTGATGGCCATAGACATGGTGCCAAAATCTTCAGTTCAACAAGCCGTCTCCTTGTCCCTTTGCTCAGCTCAGCCTCCAGCCCATTTGCCTCAAACTCCATCATCACATCCCCTCCCCCTTCTAAATGGTTCTCTTCCCAACTTCCTCACATCCATCAGCCACTCCACATTCTCCCCCAGTCAACCAGGTAACACACCGCTGACTATTCTACTTCACCCTTGGGTCAGTCACCAAGCCTGCCACCGACTTGCTTCAGACAGCCTTCAGATCTGACCCCTCCTCTCTGTTCCCCCCACACCAACCCCTGCAGATACCATGGGAAGGGCTAGAACAAATTCCTCACTGTTATCCTCAATCCCAGGCCCTCCCACTTCCCTGTACCTCCTGACGTTACTGGCAGAACAAACCTGAACAAGTAGCATCTCTAAAGTAGTACTTTAGAGTTTGTCAGAGCACTCTCCTATTCATTTATCTGCACAGCAACAATGTCAGAGCTAAAGGTAACAGAGGCTCAGAAAAGGGGATGTTTTTTCCTCACACACAGCTTAATGAGTTCATCAAGTTGTCCTGGGCTTGGCTGATATAACTAACACAATGGATTTTGAAGCAGAATCTGATACTCAGAACTTCTCACAAATGCGAAATCACCTGCTTTGTGTTAGAGGCATTTTTAAAAATAATAAAAAATATATTTGTTTGTATATAAATAAACATACTATACAAAACAACTATATAAAAATAGATGTATACAACAGATACACTAAACAAACGCTGAAGGTTCCAACCTAAAGCAAAGCCTGACAACAATATAACCAAAAACAAATTTTAAGAAAACTAAGAATAATCATCACCACGGTTCTACATTAGTAAAACCTCTATTAAGCTTCTTGGCTTGTCTCTTCAGTTGCTTGGATTTTAATAACCAGTAATACAAACTACTTTGCTAGCATGTGAGATGAGCGCAACTGTGCAGTAGTTTGAACATTCTTTGGAACCAGAGATCAAATTTCCAACATCTGCTGGATCATCGAAAAAGCAAGAGAATTCCAGGAAAACATCTACTTCTGCTTTATTGGCCACGCCAAAGCCTTTGACTGTGTGGATCACAACAAACTGTGGAAAATTCTTAAAGAGATGGGAATACCAGACCACCTGACCTGCTTCCTGAGAAATCTGTATGCAGGTCAAGAAGCAACAGTTAGAACTGGACATGGAACAACAGACTGGTTCTAAATAGGGAAAGGAGTATATCGGCTGTATATTGTCACCCTGCTTATTTAACTTATAGGCAGAGTATATCATGCAAAATGCTGGGCTGGACAAAGCACAAGTTGGAATCAAGATTGCAGGGAGAAACATTAATAACCTCAGATACATAGATAACACCACCCTTATGGCAGAAAGCGAAAAGGAACTAAAGAGCCTCTTGATGAAGGTGAAAGAAGAGAGTAAAAAAGTTGGCTTAAAACTCAACACTCAGAAAACTAAGATCATGGCATCCGGTCCCATTACTTCATGGCAAATAGATGGGGAAACCATGGAAACGGTGACAGACTTTATTTTGGGGGCTCCAAAATCACTGCAGATGGTGGCTGCAGCCATGAAATTAAAAGACGCTTGCTCCTTGGAAGAAAAGCTATGACCAACCTAGACAGTATATTAAAAAACAGAGATATTACTTTGCCAACAAAGGTCCATCTAGTCAAGGCTATGGTTTTTCCAGTAGTCATGTATGGACATGAGAGTTGAACTATAAAGAAAGCTGAGCACCGAAGAATTGATGATTTTCAACTGTGGTGTTGGAGGAGACTCTTGAGAGTCCCTTGGACAGCAAGGAGATCCAATCAGTCCACCCTAAAGGAAATCAGTCCTGAATATTCATTGGAAGGACTGATGCTGAAGCTGAAACTCCAATACTTTGGCCACCTGATGCAAAGAGCTGACTCATTTGAAAAGACCCTGATGCTGGGAAAGATTGAGGGTGGGAGGAGAAGGGGACGACAGAGGATGAGATGGTTGGATGGCATCACTGACTGGATGGGCATGAGTTTTAGCAAGCTTCGGGAGTTGGTGATGCACAGGGAAGCCTGGCGTGCTGCAGTCCATGGGGTTGCAAAGAGTCGGACACACCTGAGTGACTGAACTGAATTCAATGCAAACGACTAACACAATTGTCCCAAAGTGTTTCTTAGTTTTTACTTCTTTTTAATTTAAACAAAGCACATCTTGTTATAAAAACAAGAAGCTTTCTAAATGACTAACATTACCAAAGAAAGCACATAGAGCACTTACAGTATTCTATGCTAAGTCTCAAAAAGTCCCTACACTATTTTAATTCTTAAAACATCAATTTCTTAATAATTTACCCTAAGCAGAATTTGCATTTTGGTGGGAAAAAAAAAAGTGAGATCTGTTGCTTGAAATCTTCTTTGGGGAATTTTTTTTTCCCAAAGGAATTCTGCATTCTTACTCTAACCCAGAATGGACAAAAGCATGCCAGAAATTCCACTTAACCCTTGAAATCATGTGTTTACATGGATAGTTAATATACCAATTACATAAAATCCATGCATTACAAACACTCTGTCCCCTAAAAAAACACTCTGTTCCCTGTACATGGGCTCCTAAGTGCATAGTTACAGCACTCCCCTAGATTGCGTCCTTGGTGAGTATGCTATGCAGTGTGAAAGTTACACCAAGAAAGCTATATGCTGAGAATATTTCTGGACAGACACACAAGAACGTGGAAACACTGGCCGCCTCTGGTTAGGGGGACACATGACTGGGATCCAGGAGTGGGAGGGAAAGACTGGTCACTAAATCAGTTCCCCCAGATTTTGAATTATATACCATGTGTGTGTACTGGCCATTTTTAAAAGCAAGTTATTTTCCTGGTTCTTGGCATTTTCATAGGTTCAGCATATCATGCAAAAGTCTTTGGCCAAGCCACATAAAATCCCTGGAGGGACCCTAGTTCCCCTACCAGGGATCAAACCCGGGCCCACAGCAGTGAAAGCACTGAGTCCTAACCACCGGACAGCCAGCGAATTTCCCCAAAATCTTTTAAACGTTGTTCGGAACTTGTTTGAAATCAGCAATGCTCAGAAGAACAGCTGTTCCCATCTACCGTTCCTGGACTTGAACTGCAACGTTTCCCAGCCTCCGGCCACCCCTGCCTGCTTCAGACTGGCCCCCTCAATCTGAACTGGCATGAACCAATCTGTCCTGTTACTGCTCGTCCTGAATCCAGTGGGGTTTGTACCCTGACAGACTCCCTCGGTTTGTGTCAAGTCTGAAGTCATGGGGAGATTCTGTTAGCAACGAAGGGCCTCTGTTCAGTCTTGAATGGTGCATTTTTCCTCAGATTCCAGGGCTGTTCCCTGTACTTGGGCTCCTAAATGCATAGTCACAGCACTCCCCTAGATCGCGTCCTTGGTGAGTATGCTATGCAGCGTTCAACACACCGCAACCTTAAAGCTGTTGCTCCATTTCACCTTCATTTCAAAAATCTGAACATAAGGTGAGTACATACTTGAACTCTCGGTAAAGAAATTAAATGTTAATAAAGTAGTATACTCCCCCCAAATCTTTTGAATATTGTTGGATTTCAGCAAAATTTTGCTCAAGGAGGACACTGATACAGAAAGCACAAGTTTTTAAACATGGCAATTTCTGCCTAGCCTTTAAGACAAAATTATTGTCCATTCCATAGTATATGTTAATATCATTTTCTACCACTCTTCGGTATTCCTTCTACTAAAATGCTGCCAAATATCCAACTTTATGTCAATACAGCTAAAGCTCTCCGTCCCTTTCAAAGGAAAGAATTGCTTTCAGCTTCAAAAAAAAAAAAAAAAGCAAAGGGCTTTTATCAGGGTCCAAGAGTTACCAGGAGAGAGGTCATCTTTTTGGATACTATGGTGATCCACAATTCACATCATGGCCTTTGGAAAATAAGAGCTGCTGCTGCTGCTAAGTCGCTTCAGTCGTGTCCGACTCTGTGCGACCCCATGGACTGCAGCCTACCAGGCTTCAGAGCATCTGCCTATTTTTTGGCAAAAGAGAGAAAACACAATCTATGGAGTAAATCTGACAAGAACAACTGTCTACGTGCAATAATACTCTTTTCATGCTTCAATTTATCCTTTGTTTAGGGCCATATAATTTAGTCTCGCAATTACTTATCCAAATGGGCATCACAAGAGCGGAATGCAAGTGTTGCCATGCAACTGAAACATCAGTCGGTAACAGAGTAGAGCAGCCTAACGAAGGAATTTCTCCTTTTCTGTCATGATAGGGATCAACATTAAAGTAAAATAACCTGCCATGACTTCACTGTAATGTTTGACAGGAAATCCAGCCAATGTCTGTCCCTATTCAGGCATTATCTGTGTCCTGGATGTTGTCAGCAGATTGATTTTTAAATGCATGAACCAAGTCAGGGGCCATAATCAATAATATTGAAACTTTCCATTTATAGGGTCCTTTAGAGCTAATGGGTTTCATCCTCTACCTGTTTGGTGCCACCTCTGTCTGGAGTTAAAAGCAACTTGATTGCATACTTCAGCACACAGATTCCAGACTCTTTATCAGGCACTCAAGGCTGTACCTGGTCTGGCACACATACCCGCCGAACACACACCCACGACCAATCCTCCCCAGCAGATGCGGCAATGGCCTCCTATCTCTGTTTTGCATCTGAGGGCTATCCTCAGCTACTGAACTCATTCCGTCCACCTGCAGAGGGCCGGAACCCTGACAGTCCACTCTGGAGGGTGCTGAAGCCAGCCTCCTTGGGACAACTTCAAGTCCCCCAGAGCATAAGGCTAAGCCCATCGTTTGCCAACTTCTGCGGGAGCACGGGCCCTCATCTGCTCCCTCCCCTTCCCTGTCCTGTTGCCAGCTCTCTTCTTAATAAAGAGCTTGCCATGAATCCTAGCTTTGGTGAGTCCTGGTCTTCTGGGGAACTCAGAACCCTGAACGCCCTTGAAGCAGGCAAGCTCGCCTTTCCTCCTGGGTGCCAACCCTGCTCTATAATGAGATTGTTGCTGTTCAGTCGCTAAGTAAGTCGTGTCTGACTCTTTGGGACCCCATGGACTGCAGCACTCCAGGCTACTGTTAAGTGCAAACCCTTCAACCAGCAAAATGCACAACAAATGTGAATCACCTGTAGCGATTACAACTCTAACCTCACTCATCCTTGCAGACCTGGATCTAAGTCACCCCTCCATGAAGGGGGGCCCAGAAGTTTTCTCCCTGCCTCAATTTTATCTAATCCTCTGTCTCCTCACCTACAGTGCAAGCTGCACAAAAGGCCCAGACTCTGTCTTAGGTGCTGTTGCAGCGTCAGCATCTAGGCTGGTGCCTGGCATATGGGACATATTTAGCAAATATATGATAAATAATGATGCTGAATTTCAAAGATCCCACTCTAGTCTCAGTCCCTTAGGAAATGGAAGGGCGAAAGGCCGGGTTAAGGATCACCCAAAGGGCCCATGATGACTCACCTAACATACAAAACACCTCAGGGCCAGAGTCAGAACCTGATCCTTGATCTCTCGTCTCCCAGGCCTGGGAATGTTCCATCTGAGACTCCACCTCCAGGCCCTCCATCTTCCCTGGACCAGCAGCACAGAGGAAAACTGCAACTCCTCCTCCTGCACCCAAACTAGTGGCATCTGGGCTGTTCACTTTAATGACATGGTGTGTGTGTGTGTGTGTGCGTGTTAGTAACTCAGTTGTGTCAGACTCTCTGCGACTCCATGGACTATATAGCTCGCCAGGCTCCTCTGTCCATGGAATTCTCCAGGCAAGAATACTGGAGTGGGTTGCCATTCTCTTCTCCAGGGGATCTTCCTAACCAGCAATGGAATCCAGGTCTCCTTCATTGCAGGCAGATTCTTTACTGTCTGAGTCACCAGGGAAGTCCGATGACATGCTACCTTGTTGTAAAGACGGACTGGCATTTTTACCACTGTAGTTTTATGTATGCTGTTTTCATCTTGCCAACTAAATCTAAAGTTTTCTGGTGGCAAAGACCTCTCTGAATTCCCCTCCACGTCATCTCCTCCACATCAGCATAGGGTTGAGCACATGTATCAGGAGGAAAGAGGCAGACAAAGGTGAAGAATACAGGGACCAGTGATGGTCCTTGGTGGTCCAGTGGTTAAAACTCTGAGCTCCCAACGCAGAGGGCCTGGGTTCTATCCCTGGGCAGGGAACTAGATCCTGCACGCCACAACTCAGAGCCTGCATGCTGCGACTGAAAGATCTCATGCAGCCAAATTAATATTGTTTAAAAAGGTGAAGAGGGTAGACACTGGCGTGAGACAGACCTGGCTCTGTGTTTACCACCTGCACGACCTTGAACAAAGCTGCTGACCATCTCTGCACCTTGAAGAGGAAATGCTGGATTTCCCACGTCCCAGGATTACTGAGAGGACCTTAACGAGATAACATGCAAAGCATTTTGCACAATGGCTGGTATACCACACCCACTCAGTGAATGTAACTGCAGCTGGTGATACTGGTAGCAGTGGTAGTAAAAACAGAGACTTCCAAGGGGTTTAAGCAGGCTTGAGTTTAAGATCAGAGACTTGGCTTCAGAAAAAAACCAGCTTGTTAAATACCGAAACTCTTATAGCAGGTGTCTCCTTTTCCCTATAAACTTAAGACGTTCAGTGATGACACACGGTCCCCAGTGTCCCTCTCCATAGGGAAAGACCAACCTTACCCAGCTTTGCTCTTGGGGATCACCTTCCACCCCTCTCTTTCTGACCCCCTGCTCTCTGCTTCATCTCACTCTGCAGAACTTTCACGTGGTACAGGCTCTTGTCACAGTCCCAGGAGAGCAATGTTGGACACTCTCCATTTCACAAAGGCATCTCTTTAACAGCCTCTTTCATTCATTCATTCATTCAATGAGCTCACATTTATCAAATACTGGACACTGGGGATCAAAAGCCAGACAAGCACATGCCCTCTAGGACCTCCCAGCCCTGAGAGTGCCCTGGCTTCTTTTTCTCAATCAGAGACTCACATTTGCAAGCTCTCCTTCCTCCCAAGCAACACTAAGGTGACTGCCTCAGCCATAATAGCAGGGGAGCTGGTGTCAGATAGCCGGGATTAGGATCCCGGCTCAGCCACTTTATGACATAACCACAGGCAAACTTCCTCCCCTCTCTGCCTCACCCATCCCACCTTTAGAATGAGGACAGTGATGCCTGCCAACTAGACCTGTCAGAATGAAAAGAAAACCCAACGACCCTGTATGAAAGAAGAATCTTAAAAAAGAGTGGATACACGTGTATATACATAAAACTGACTCACTTTGCTATACACCTGAAACTAACACAACATTATAAATTAATTATATGCCAATAAAATTTAAATAAAAAATAAAAGCATAAGTCTGAGAGTGAGGCAAAGACAATAAAAACATTTTTCTGTTACTGTTGGAAAAGATCCTAGAGTACTTGTATCCAAAGTGTCTACAAACTATTATGCAATAAAATCATGTATTTACATGTCAGTTGCTCAGTTGTGTCTGACCCTTTGTGACCCCATGGTCTACATGTAGCCCGCCAGGCTCCTCTGTCGATGGAATTCTCCAGGCAAGAATACTGCAGTGGATAGCCATTCCCTTCTCCAGAGCATCTTCTCGACCCAGGGATCAAACCTAGGTCCCCTGTATTACAGATGGATTCTTTACATCTGAGCCACCAGGGAAGCCCAAAATCATGCATATACTCAAAAAAAAAAAAAAACCCAAAGAAGTCTTTAGAATAAATAGTGCCTGGCACATAGTAATAAATGCTCACTCTACCATTTTATAGCTTACAAAAAGATTTAGCTTTTAGAGAAGATGGCTGTCTGGCCATTAACACAAATTAAGGGCTAAAGCTAACAACTGAAGTACGGTGTTCTGAACTATTGCTATGTCACAGCAAGTCTCTCCTTTTTTAGGCATCTGCCAGCCAGCTGAAACCTCTGCTTCCAGGGAAAATGTAAAGAATCCGGAGCAGGGACCACAAGTTCTATTTGTAATCCAGACTCGAAGAAGGCTGTAGCACAGAGAGCATCCTGACAGTGCAGGGGGTCAGAGAGGCTCAGGAGGCTGCCCTGGGCAGGGTGGGAAGAGCCTCAGAGGTGGACCCCAGAGACCCTGGCAAGGAGGCCCGAGGCATAGCATCCCAGAGAACTGCAGGTTCTAGAACCACAGACAGCCGATCAGAGGGCAGCACAGAGCCAGGGAACTCTTGAGCACTGGCAACAGTCCAGATCTGAGACGGTGACCCGGTGGTCCTGGGTGATCCATCCACTCTCAGGGGAAGAGAGCTGGGCAGGATTCCCCCAGCACCTGAATTTTTTTTTTTTTCCCATTTGTTTTTAATTGGAGGATAATTGCTTTACAATGGTGTGTTGGTTTCCGCCATACAACAACATGAATCAGCTATAAGTATACATATAGCCCCTCCCTCTTGAGCCTCCCTCCCATCGCACCCAAGCACACGAATTTGGGTTAAGAACAGTCCTAGTAGGAAGCAAGAGCTAATCCCCTGAGCTAATAAGACAGGTGAGCAGGAGAAGGCACACAAAGAGAGAAAAGGGGAAGGATAAGACCCAGAGACCCCAGCCCAGGGCTCAGCCCTGGCCCATCAGAAGCCAAGTCTACTGGCATCCAAGACTTGACTGCAATCCCTCTCATGGTGGGGAGGCAGCAACTTAAATGCTACTTCCTTTCCCAGCAGACATGTTGCCCCAGCCATGGGCACCCGTGCAGAGCAATGCCGGGAAAATGATGCAGCAGAGCCCGAAGGCAAACCCAAGACCAACACGTCCTAGGAGGCCAGCATTCCCGGTCCGCCCAGAATGGGAGAGACTATGTGTGGGTTTCGCTCTGCACGCTCAGCATGTTAAATCAAAGACGCCCACAGAAGGGCTACCAGGGATGTGGGTGAACCACGGGGCTTCTATTTAAAGTTAAGTCTTTCCCTGAAAGGGGCTTCCCAGGTGGCTCAGCGGTTAAGAATCCGCCTGCCAAGGCCAGAAGACATGGGTTTGACGTCTGGGTCAAGAAGATCCTCTGGAGGAGGAAATGGCAACCCACTCCAGCATTCTTGCCTGGGAAGTCCCATGGACAGAGGAGCCTAGCAGGTTACAGTCCATGGGGCTGCAAAAGAGTCAGACACGACTGAGTGATTGAGCAACAATAACTTTCCGGGAGAAGGCAGCTGGTGGCAGTGACCTGAGTAGGTTGTCCGTATCTATAGCGTTTTCTCTCAGCCATAGGATCCACAGGACACATGCCAAAGGTCTCTAGTGGGTGAGCCCCCGGATATTTTGTACTTTCACATCTTACGGCACAAAGCCCTCTCCTAACAATCAGCCTCTCCTCTTCCCAAATCTCTGAACGAGAGCCAGATCTCAGCCACACTCCAGCCCCCAACCCCAACACGGCCGTGACCCATGACCTTGCCAGGTCTAGGGGCCATGCCAGGCTCTGGGGCCCCATCCCATCCAGGGCAGCAGGAAGGAAAGAGCCAAGAGCACTCACGGGGCCAGAAAAAAAAGACCTGAGATCCCCAGTCAGGAACAGGGCAACTTTTTCCCAGACTAGTGATGACTCGAGGGATTCCAGGCACAGCACTAAAGAGCCTCAGGCGCCGTCTCGGTGCCTGACCCCCCCAGAAACCCTAAGCCAGGCACCCAGTCCCGCTGCGTGCTTGCCAAAGGCAGTTGCAATGTGAGCCTCCGTTTCTCATCTGTGGCAAACTGGGTGGCCCCCAAAGTCATCTCCCACCCTGGGTCCAAACAGGTCCAACCTTTGTCCAGTTCGGGGAACCAGGTCACATTCTCTGCTGGGGCGGGGCCCCAGACTGGAAGAGCAGGAGTGGCCACGAGACGCAGCCCTGCCTAGAGGAAAGAGGAAGCGCTGCCCAGAGCCAGAATCCAGCCCTGCCAGCCTCTGCTGGACTTCTGCAAGGGTGAAATTCCTGCATCCTTTCTCTTTTTTAAATTTTAATGTAACTTAATAAAAAAAAATTTTTTTAATCTTTTGGCTGTTCTGCACGGCATGCTAGATCTCAGTTCCCCAACCGGGATTGAACCTGCACCCCCTGCATTGGTAGCTCGGAATTTTAACCACTGGGCCACAACGCAATGCTCTGTGGTGACCTAAATGGGAAGGAAATTCAAGAAAGAGGGGACACATGTATATGTACGGCTGATTCACTTTGCTGTACAACAGAAACTGAGACAACGTTGTAAAGCAGCTATACTCTAATAGAAATTAATTTTTAAAAAAGAGCAAATAATCTCTCTGAAGCTCTATCTTCTCATCTGTAAAACATGATAACAATACCTACTTCATAGTTGTGACAGAGTCAGTTCATTCTGGCTCACGGGAGTCAATTTTTACATTTCTGGAAATCTGCAAGCCAGTTGTAATGATAGCCATAATTAAAAACTAAACTATAGAGAGTTATAATAAAATACATTGAAATTTTTTAAAATTACTGATGGTGAGAAAAGACACCAGATCCCCAAGGGGTAGGAGAGACGAGCTTCCTTTTCTACAATCTGGGGTGGCTTCTTGTCCATGTATGTGTGTGTTGTATGTGTGTGTGTTGTGTGTGTTGCGTGTGTATGTTGTATGTGTTGTGTGTGTTGTGTGTGTTGTGTGTTGTGTGTGTACATTGTGTGTGTTGTGTGCGTTACATGTGTGTTGTGTGTATTGTGTGGTGTGTGGTGTGTTGTATTTGTATGTTGTGTGTGTTGTGTGTTATATGTGTATGTTGTGTGTTGTGCTGTATGTGTGGGTGTTGTTTTTGTGTGTTGTGTGTTACATGTGTTGTGTGTTGTATTTGTATGTTGTTGTGTGTGTTGTGTGTTACGTGTGTTGTGTTACATGTGTATATTGTGTGTTATGTGTGCTATGTGTGTGTTGTATTTGTGTGTTGTATGTATTGTGTTATACGTGTATGTTGTGTGTGTTGTGTTGTATGTGTGTGTTGTGTGTGTTGTATTTGTATGTTGTGTGTTGTGTGTTACATGTGTGTGGTATGTGTTATGTGTGTGTTGTATGTTATATTTGTGTGTTGTGTTGTTGCGTGTGTTGTGTGTTACATGTGTATATTGTGTGTGTTGTGTTGTGTGTGCACTGTGTGTGTTATGTGTGTTGTGTTATGTGTGTATGTTGTGTGTACATTTTGTGTGTTATGTGTGTAAGTTGTGTATGTGTTGTGTGTGTGTGTTGTACGTGTGTATGTGTGCTGTGGGATTTTTCCCCTGCCTTCCGACCGGTAGGCTGTGCTGCCGGAGAGAGAGGACCCCCAGTGATGACCGGGCAGCCCCTGTGCCCTCCCACGCCACCTCTCACCTGGGGGTTGTCCATGTACCAGAGCAGGCAGTTGGCCTGCGTGTCCAGAATAAAGTACCTCCGCAGAAACTTGCCGCTGTTCTCATTCTCCTCGATGTCCAGAAACCCACAGATTCGGTTCTGCCGATCCACATAAGGCATTCCTGGGCTCTGCTCACATCACCCTGCGTGGAAGGAGGGCGGAAAGGAGAGGCTGTGAGAAAGAGGGCGAAGCGGGTGCCTGGCTCTGGCTGACTCACCTCTGCCGGCAGGGAGGCCTGCACCCTCTCCCACGGGCATCCTTCCTTCCCCAGGGCCCCCAACATCCCACCCAACCAGACTCTGGAAACATCCACCAACTCCGTTCCACAAATGGTCATCAAAATCCATTAACGTGTATTCAACTAACTGCGCTGAGGCTCCACTATGTGCCAGGCAGAGTGCGAAGCATCTTCACACTCACAAAGAGTGTAGGCCCAGACCCTGGGGCAGGGGCTTGAGTTCTATTCCCAGTTCTGGCCCCTAACTGACTGTGTGGCCACAAACTGTCTAACCTTTCCAGGCCTCAGTTTCTGCCTCTGTAAAATGGGGATAATAATGCCCTTATGGCAGAAAGTGAAGAGGAACTAAAAAGCCTCTTGATGAAAGTGAAAGAGGAGAGTGTAAAAGTTGGCTTAAAGCTCAACATTCAGAAAACGAAGATCATGGCATCTGGTCCCATTGCTTCATGGGAAATAGATGGGGAAACAGTGGAAACAGTGTCAGACTTTATTTGGGGGGGCTCCAAAATCACTGCAGATGGTGATTGCAGCCATAAAATTAAAAGACACTCACTCCTTGGAAGAAAAGGAGTGACCAACCTAGGTAGCATATTGAAAAGCAGAGACATTACTTTGCCAACAAAGGTCCATCTAGTCAAGGCTATGGTTTTTCCAGTGATCGTGTATGGATGTGAGAGTTGGACTGTGAAGAAAGCTGAGCGCTGAAGAACTGATGCTTTTGAACTGTGATGTTGGAGAAGACTCTTGAGAGTCCCTTGGACTGCAAGGAGATCCAACCAGTCCATCCTAAAGGAGATCAGTACTGGGTGTTCATTGAAAGGACTGATGTTGAAGCTCCAATAGTTCGGCCACCTGGTGCAAAGAACTGACTCATTTGAAAAGACCCTGATGCTGGGAAGGATTGAAGGCAGGAGGAGAAGGGCATGACAGAGGACAAGATGGTTGGATGGCATCACCAACTTGATGAACATAAGTTTGAGCAAGCTCCAGGAGTTGGTGATGGACAGGGAAGCCTGGCATGCTGCGTCCATGGGGCTGCAAAGAGTCGGACACAACTGAGCGACTGAACTGAATTGAAATGCTCAGCAGACATGAAGCACTGATAAACACTAGGCATTATTATCACTTTTCAGAAAAGCCTTGTAAAGTAGGTCACAACCCAATTTTATATGTAAAGAAAATATCACAGAAAGGACTTAGTGCTCAGTCATTTCAGTTGTGTCCAACTCTTTCCAACCCTGTGGACTGTAGCCCGCCAGGCTCCTCTGTCCACGGGATTCTCCAAGCAAGAAAACTGGAGTGGGTTGCCATGCCCTTCTCCAGGGGATCTTCCCAACCCAGGTATCAAACCCATGTCTCCAGCATCTCCTGCAATACAGATGGGATTCTTTACCGCAGAGCCACCAGGGAAGTCCAGAAAGGACTTAAGCTCCAGTACAAATACTTGGATAAACTCTGCTGGGAATTCAGGTGCAGAGAGCAGCCCCCAGAGGCCTCAGCCCCAGCCTCACTTCCTTCACTTCACTATTCCCCAGAAGCCATTTGCCATTGGAAGAGTGAGGGAGCAGAAGAACATCCATCTGCAAACACCTCCCCTGATTGCAGAACAGGGTCCAGCCATTTGAGACGAGCCGCGCCCTGGGCCTCCCCAATCCTGGCTTCCTCCTGTCTGATTAGCCGAAGTAAAAGCCCTGTTCTCTTCCCCACGAGGATAAGCACCCTCCAACAGGCAGGCACGTCCCAGCTGAGAGCTCAGCCTACTGCACAAGTGGGATGCAACGCCCGGGGGTTAGAAAACCCCACGCGACTGTCAGACCCTCGGGGACAGACGCCACTCACCCCTGGTCCCTCTTGAATAGACACAGGGAACAGACCTGTGGACACAGTGGGGGAAGGGGAGGGTGGGATGAATTGAGAGAATGGCATTGGCTCCAACAAAGCAAAATTCACCCTGACCCAAGCCCCGCCATGGCCCCGAGCCTATGACTAAGCTCAGAGGAGAGATGGCTGGCTTCAGGCCATGCCCTGCAGACCCTGGGTCAGCCTGTGAGCCGAGATGCCACACCCGCAGGCCTCCGGACCAGGAGGGAAGTCCCACAGGCAGAGACACGCATTCCCAAAAGGTGAGGCGGATTCTAAGGATGTTGATGATGCCGTGATGGACTCTCTAAGGGGCCTTGCGGAGCTGAGAGGCTGTCCCAAGGGAAAAAAATACTCTGCTCACACACCAAGATGCCAGGGAAGAGCGAATCCCAGATCCTAGGTAAAGTCAGGCAGAAACTGGGATGTGGGGCAGACAATTCAGGCAGGAGGCAGACACGTCAGAGATCTGGTGGTAACTCGGTAAGTAATGATGGGGTACAAAAAATATAGTGGGCAGGGAAACAGGACAAAGATGAAACAGCACAGCTAGAAAGAGAGAGTAAAAGAAGAGATGAGAAAAGGAGAAAAAGTGGAAAGAAGAAGTTTTAGAAGATGACAGAGAAGGAAATAGCAGCACAGTGGCAGAGGGACCCCAAGAGTGGGGGTGGGGGAGATACCCCCTTCCCCGCACACACTGCATCACGTGGTCTGAGGTCCCTGTGGGCAGCTTCCCAAACTAAGCCTCCATCCCAGCCCTAGTCTCACACTGGCCCGGCAGTGGGTTCAGGAAAGGGAGATGAGATGGGCTTTTTAAGCCAAGGGTTAGGAACGAACGCCACAAGAGGGACTTCAAGTCTCGCAGACGCCAGGTCAAATGGGGAGAGAGAGGTCAGAGGCTGGTTGGAGAGGAAGTGGATGGATCCCTGAGAAAGGATGCAGCTTCCCCCAGGGAATCAGGGGAACTCAGGAGTCCCGGGCAGAAAGGCTGGGTCAGCCCTGCAGTGAGTGTACACCCATCCCCCAGGAAAGCTCAGCAAATTCCATGATGCCAGCCCGGCCACAGCGACAGACATTCCGGGGGCTTCGGGGCTGTCACCATTCCTGGGACATCTCTAAGAGGAAGGGTATAAACTGCAGCAGATAACACAGTCGACCATTTCTGGGTGCAGCCAATAAGCTGGTAATACTGGCATCTGTCTTCACGCTTCCTTTCCAATATCCCCTCTTTAGCCAACAGGATTAATCAATGTCTTTTACCCAAGTCAGAGGCCAAAGAAGAAACTCTTTCCACCATCAACATTTGTGAACAGGGGGCTGCCCATTTGCATGGATCCAAGGGTGGGCTTTCCCAGTGGCTCAGTTGGTAAAGAATCTGCATGCAATGCAGAAGACCCAGGTTTGATCCTTAGGTTGGGAAGATCCCCTGGAGAAGGGCATGGCAACCCATTCCAGTATTCTTGCCTGGAGAATCCCCATGGATAGAGGAGCCTGGCAGGCTACAGTCCAAGGGGTCACAGAGTCCAGCATCACCGATTGACTAACTATCATTTTTTTCAAGGGAGGGAGAAGACTTACAGGGATCAAAAGGCAAGATAAGAAAAAGAAGAATTTTGGTTACGTATCTCCTGAGTGTGGTTCTAGCCTGGGGAGGCGGCCGAGGGGAGCGAAAAAAAGCTGCTCAGATGTCCTGAGAAGCAGCTGAGTCACAGAGCTCATCATCCTGTGGGAGGTGGGGGTGGTGGGGACGCAGAATGAGCGGCAGGAGAACAAAGCATCACAGAAATGTGGTTGGATCAACCCACGCAGAAGTGACATGCAGACCTGAGGTCCTGAGCCCGGTCCTCTGGCAGCACATCCTCATCCCAGCCGCTGCTAAGATTTGGTACAGGGCGCCGGCTGCCCCTGGCTCCAAAGCCCCTCTCCCTACCTCTTCAGCCTGCCTCCATCATCAACCAAGTCTCCAGGGGCTGCTCCCCTTTTTCCCACAGAGGCCCCTCAAAGACAATTCACTCTGCCCCCAGCCCCCCACGCCCCTGGCCCAGCCCCAACCATCTGGCCTGGAGGGAAGAAAGAGCCCGAGGTCCATAAGGGGGCAGGACGCCTTGATGAAAATGCACATACTCTCTCCCCTTCAAAACATCCTCTCCAGCTCTCATGATACTCCACAGGTGTAACAGTCTAGTCTGTCCTGTAAACTTTTCATTTTAACCAAGTTCCCCAAAGTAAAAATCATGAGTAAACGGCGACACTGGGAGATACGTCCCAGAGGTTGCACCCCCACATACACACCGTATCCTGGGACCCTCACCCAGACAATGACTGGTCCCATCTCTTGGGACAACATGGCAAGTGTTCTCGGTGTTGGGTCAGACCACCAGGCAGCATTCACTCAGGCCAGCCCCTCCACCTTCAATACCAAGACCACCTAGCAGGGAGCTCAACACACGGAGGACAAACTGTGTGCAGGAAGGGACCTCGGAACACCCCATTCAGTGCCCTCTCTTTCCAAAGCACGCCAACCTCCCTAGCGTTCTCCGTTTGTAGTGCAAAACTCACAATATAACAATGCTGGCATTAAAAAAAAATCACTCCAGCCAATCGTTTACACTTATGCATGCTTTTTTATGCCCCTATCCACATAATCAACCTTCTTAAAACTTTCAATTATATCATAAACATGTTCCATGTTCCTACCCAGTCTTTATAATCAGTGTTTTTAATGGTTGCATAACATCACTGGACTGGACTTACTATAATTTACTTAAACCATGTCTCCATGATTAGACAGTTAGATGATATCCAATTTTTCTAATGCTAAAATTCATGTTTTTATACATTGTGCTTCTTTTGCACTCAGATACCACATAAATTCCAAGTCATAATAAGACTAGATCATAGGTTATGATCTTTTATAACTCTTGACACCCATTACAAAATTGATTTCTAAAATTATTTCATCTGTTTACACTGCAGCCAGCAACATATTGTTACATTGCTATAATCCTACATACACTGAATGTTCTTATTTTCAACTGTGGCTAGTTTAAATATATCATGACACCCAGGGAGGCAGAACATTTTCTCATGTTTGCTTCCTGCTTCATCTTCTTTCCTAGACTTTGTTTAATGCAAATCAAAATTATGTGTGCACACAATCAATTTCTCTTCCTCTCTCTCCCTTTCACACAGACACACACACACACACACACACGTCAAACAAAACCAAAACATGGCTTCACATAATCCAAGTAAGAAAATAGTGGTTCATAATGAAAAGTAAAAGAGGCAAGTTTTACATGATCTAGATGTCTTGTAAGTTCCCAAGTATGTGCTGCAGGTGAAAATATGTTAAATATTTAATTCATGATAAAAGTGAAACTTTAGAAAGAAAGGGACTTTGCATGGAGTTTGCCTACTGATCAGCAGCAGAAAATGAGTTAAATGCCAACCTGGCCTAACCCGAGATTCCTGGCCAACACTTGCCCACTGATGAGATAAAGGTCAGGAGAAGCAGTTAACGGCTGCCCACCTTCCAGTGAGATGAGCGAATCGGGCAACACCCCTGTCCCAAACATCGCTCCACTGCTCCTTCCAGGGCACTGGGCTCCTTCACAGGAGGAGAGTCAAGCCAATAAAATCGTCCCCTAGGAACTGAGGCAACTGACATCTTTATCAGGCTCATTAATATATAACAGATAACTGGGACTTCCCTGGTGGTCCAGACTCCTCACTCCCAATGCAGGAGTGCTGGGTTCGATCCCTAATCAGGAAACCAGAGGATGGGTGCTGTAACTAAGGCCTGGCATGGCCAAATACATAAATATTTTTTAATTAAAAAAAATATATAATAGATCACTGGGACCAAGACCCCAAGAGAGTAAAACATGTCCCAGCAGAAGACTGATGCACCAGAGTGGGGAAGAAAAGTAAGAAGGCTGAAGCCGGAAACATATGACATCTACTTGAAGACACTGCCTAGAATTTTTACATACCCAGGACAGGAGTGGCAACCTTTCTGGAAAGAAACTTGGCAATATGAAACAAGAGAGCTAAAAACGTTCAGTTTATACCCTCTGACCCAATAATTCTACTTCCAGCATTCCATCCAAGTAAATAAACAAAGATGCAAATACAGATTAAAATAAAAAGATAGCAACTGCAACTGAATTTATAATGACAAAAAGTTGGAAATACCCTGAATGTTCCAATGATTAAGGAATAAGAAGTGACAGGATATTCACATAAGGAAATGCTGCACAATCTTTAAAAAACTATGTTTTCACATAATTTTAAATAAATAAGGGAAAAACCCACCATAAGTTTTAAGATACAATATCACAATTTAGAATATGAACCCAAGGCCTCTAAATATTGTTTTTATATTTCTGTGTTTGGATAGAAAAAGACTGACATCCAGACACTAAAATATTAGCAGCTATTATCCACAGGTCATGGGCAAATTTTATCTACATTTGTGTGTTTTTCATATTTTCCAAATTTTTCTACAGGAAATGCATGTTACTTTATTTAGCAGGGAGGAAAGCTATTTAACTCCACACATACCCCCATCCCCAGCATAGAAGTTTTGAAGCTGAGAAAAAATTTCCCAATTCTCCAGAGTCCATAAAGAAGCAAAACCGTGCTTAAATTATAGCTCTCTTGGGACTTCTTGGTGTTTCAGAGTCTTAAATCTAATGAAGCCCTATTCTACCCATCACAACTGCTTAAAAGGTTGGTACCTACCCAGAGGGCTTTGGCGCCCTCCAGCCTAGTTGGGTTTCTTACTTCCTATTGCAACCTCCTCTAAGAGAGGCTCTTTCTTTCCCTTGTGGGTTTGGTTCTTTGCTCTCTGGTCTTCATAAAAGGAGCCCCTGTGCTGGGGGGTCAGCTGAAGATTCACAGCCAAGTCAGTGCCTTGCTCCTGCTGGCTGCTACACCCTCTTCGATACAGCCCGCCAAGTGCTCTGGGGAAGGGAAGCAGGGACCCCCAACAAAGACCCCCTCCAGTGGAATTTTCCTTCTTGAAATCTGGGAGATGGGAATGACGTGTTTAAATTAAATGTCTAGACAAATGAATGAAAAGATGGATAAACAGAGTTTTTTAAAGAAAAGCTAAAGAGCTATTAAGTCATGAAAGCTCTGGCTTACTGTACTGGATGTCTTATTTTTAAGATCACAAATTTGGGTTTGAAGATACAGGAAAAAAAAAAAAAGAGGGAAATAAGGGAAACTCATCTGCCTGATTGGTCTGATACTTCTGAGATAAATACAAAAGACAGAAGTGATAACAGAGATAAAGCCTTAAACGGTACTGGTCCCAGGATGAAATAATCCACTATAATCTCCTGCAGTTCAGAACTGAAAGAAAAAAAATACATTCATCCATCTGTACATTTGGAGATTTTTTCTTTCACGTGACTTGGTGTTAGCAGGACAGAGAATTCCAAGGATTCTCCTTCAGAAAAAAAGTCATGAAGGTGTTTCTTGACATGGAGGGGTAGGGCATGCAGTGAATATGTGCTGTCTTGTCACCCTCCAGGGTGGAAGCTGGGGACAGCAGCATCAGTGGTGAGCGAGAGGGACACCGCAGGAAATTGCTAAACTTCTACAGGAGAAAGTGAATCAGGAAATGACATCAGAGGTCTCAGCAAGGGCTGTAATGAGCAGACAGGAACTGGGGTGTGGAGTTCGAAAACGCTGGGCCAGGCAATCAGAGAGGTCGCCTGTGTTTCAATTCTCCAGCCTGCATCAGGGTGCATTGTGGAGGGCCCAGCAACACTCAGGGCCCCAGTAAAAACACAATAACAGCAATAATAACAACATAAGCAACATCTATTTGGCAACCCAGCCCTGAGACTGGGCCAAAGATTCCAACTTTGAAAGTGTGGGAACATCTATTTCCTATGGCTATAATATCACTGCATTCTGAAACTGTCATAAGAGCACATTCCAAATAGTCTGAGGCTGGAGAATAATGTGCAAGAGAAGGGAATGTCCTGAGAACACGTTCCCAGCGGAAGAACAGGCTGAGGAATGCAGACATCCACAGGAATGGGGAGGGGAGGAAAAGGTGCCCAGTCCCCAATGGACCCGAGAACCCTGAATGGAGGCAAGAAACACTTGAGGAAAGTTTTCAGTGGGGGAAAAGTTCTGGGGGAAACGCAGAAATGACTGAATACTGATACTGAAAATGACAAAATATTTTACATACTCATGATCTCTCTGAACAACAGCCTCATCTCTGTTCAGAGAAAAAGTGGTTGCTGGATGGAGCTGGCAGGAAGCAAAGGTCTGCCTTTGACTCAAGGTTCCTAACCCCAGGGAATTCACGGCACTGGAAGCAGCCACGGGGTGGGGGGGGGGGGCTATAAATAGCCTATAGAAACTGAGATCTTCCACTTTCAGAATGTGACAGTCCCCCAGTTAGAAGATTCAACAGTTCAGTTTCGCTGTAGGGCTTCCTAATGGTAGCAGCAAAGAAAGCATCCTTATTTCTCCTAGGTACTAGCCTTTTGCAAGGTGCTGGGAGAGTATTAACAGCCTAAGCCTGCTAGTCTAAATGCCCTGGGCTCCATCCCTGGAAGCAGGGAAGAAGGAGGGGCTGGGTGTGGCCCAGAGGATATGCAGACGACAGCGATCAGTCAGTTAAGAGTGCATCTGATGAAACTCTTGCAAGAAGAGGGCGTGCTGACTTCACCGACGTGCTAGGGTAAAGGGAAAGACCATGGGTCTCAGAGCCAGACAGCCGCGACTTAACTTTCCGGGGTCTGTTTCCTCGTGTGCAAAATGGAGAGAACTGCTGTACCGACTTCAAAGGCTGCCGTGTGGATTAAACGAAATAATGTGTGAAAAGTGCTTAACAGGAGGTCTGGTAAAGACGAACCACTGGGTAAATGTGTGTGTGGTGTGTGTGTGTGGTTGCATAGGTGTGGAGTGCCTAACAAATAGTATATGACTCCCATCACTAGTTTAAACAGGGCAGACAGCTGCCAGACCGACTCCGCCCCTCCAATATCAGTAAGCAAATCCAACTGGGAAAGCAGTGATGCTGGAATCTCTCACAAGGATTCAAACAAGCTGTCTCGTTTGAATGTTCTGCTCAGAGAACCATCATATTTCTCACCTATAAATTTCTCCAAGAAGTTATTGAAAAAAGTGCAAGAGATCCATGGGATCCATGTGGGCCAGGTCACCCAGCAGGTTCACAGACCCAGGCCTGCAATCGGGTGCCAGGAAAGGGACTCTGGAGCTGCCTCTTGCTCAGCCCGGGGAAGGGGGTGGGGTTGGGGAGGGGGGTATCGTAGATGCTCTCTGCAAGTGGACAGCCAAACGGAGTCCGCACTGATGGGAGAGCGAGCCCTCACCTTTGCCCTTTAACTATCGTGTGTCTCAAGGAGAAGGGGACCTCACTTCCCACGCTCTTTATCTCAGCTGGCCAGCAGCACAAAGGTCGAGACCTGAAAGCCTGCTACCGCCCTGGGCAGTGTGGAAGCTCCTGTCCCACCAGGCATGGATCTCCCCCACCTCCCCGGGAGAGAGAGCCCAATTCAGTCTTTAATCTTCTGCACGTCAATTTATCAGTGGGGGTCAAGGGTAAAGAAAAGGCTTCCAGGAGAGAGAGAAGTTATAAAGCCCAAAAGGGTGGATGGTTTTACCAGCAGGGACCAGGGGAGGGGAGAGCAGAGCAACTCAAGATTCGGAGTAAAGGTCAATGGAGTCTTCCAGTTACTGCCCCACCGCACCAATCACCAGCCCCTGTAGACCCATCCCTCCTACCCCATCGCCCCGCCCTGGCCAATTCCCTGGCTCAGTGATGAGCTTGTATCAGACAGAGCTAGCAGTCTTCTCTTGCTGTCACACTACAATATTTGCTCTGCTCTCTTCCTTTCCAAAGTCTAACAGATGGGACCACCAGAGTCCTCTCCAGCTCACCAAGATGCATGGAAAACTGAAAGTAAGGCGGCCCCAAGTGCTCACTCATGCTGACGCTGAAGCTCTAACACTTTGGCCACCTGATGCGAAGAGCCGACTCATTGGAAAAGACCCTGATGCCGGAAAAGATTGAGGGCAGGAGGGGAAAGGGATGACAGAGGATGAGATGGTTGGATGACATCACTGACTCGATGAACATGAGTTTGAGCAAACTCTGGGAGACAGTGAAGGACAGGGAAGCCTGGTGTGCTGCAGTCCATGGGGTTGCAAAGAGTCAGACACGACTCAGCAACTGAACAACAACTGCTGCTCACAGTGGAGGAGTAAAGAGGCAGGGAAAAGCAGCGCCCCAGCACCCAGACCATCTTTACCAAACTCCAGGACTATGCCAGCCGGAATAAGCAACACCACCATTTCAGGGAAACCAAAGAGATATTTACTGCACTGGGGCCACAGTGCCATCTAATGTGAGGGGCATCACCCACCTGTCTACCTGCCGCACAAAGAAGACCGGAGATCCACAAAGTGCCCGCTGAATGCACATCTGAAAACCATGCCCCTGCTGATCTGGGCTCCTTAGTGACCCAGCACTTACAGCAAATATCAGGCAAGCCAGCAGGCAGGCTGTTCAGAGGGGCTTGGGTGATGGCGCTGAGGCTTCGCCCTTCTCATTTTTTGCAGAATCTCTCCATAAGCACGCATCAACCAAAAGCAGCATATCTCCAGTATTTATTTTAACCTCGGGGGGAAATACTGGGCTGAGAACAGGTCAGCACACTATGATGACATGACGGGATTTGCAGGCCCCACTTCCTCATACAGAAGAGAGAAGCAAGCGCCAATGGCAAAAGAAAAGAAGGGTTGCAGACTCTCCACCAAAGGGCAGGTGGCCTCTTGATCCACACCCAGGTGATCACCCATCCACCTGTGAAGTGAGCAAGTCTCCCAGCAGTAGGAGTGCCACACACACTTGTCAAAAGCAGGGCTTAGGACTTCCCTGGGGGTCCAGAGGTTAAGAATCCACCTGCCAATGCCGGGGACACAGGTTCGATCCCTGGTCCTGGAAGATCCCACAGGCTGCGGGCCAACCGCACGCTACAACTACTGAGCCTGGGCTCTAGATGCTCCACAAGAAGGGAAGTCACCGCAGTGAGAAGCCCCGTACCACAACAAAGGGTAACCCCCACTCCCAGCAACCCAGTGCAGCCAAAAATAAATAAATAAAATATTTTAAAAATAAAGTATCAGCTATATATTGTCCATATGAGACTTAATTAAAAAAAAAAAAAAAAAGCAGGGCTTACAAAGAGGGCAAAGGGCACTTAGGTCCAAAGGCAACATCCGAGATAAATCCTCACAAACCCGCTTGAACCAGTCCGAGGCACTTTCACACTGCGCTCTCCTCTTCCATTTGGACGGGGCACACAATTCCTGTGCTTGCAGTCAGTCACTCATTCATTCAACAAACATTTACTTAGCACCTAGCAGATGTCATACACCACCAGGCTGGCACAGAGTCTAGACTACAAGCTACGGCCAGTCACCTGCATTCAAGTGGCACACAACAGAGAAGGCTAATATATCTGAAAAAGGATGAAGGTTTTTTTTTTAAGCCTCTGGCTTCTTGGGCTTCCCTGGTTGCTCAGTAGTAAAGAATCTGCCTGCCAATACAGGAGACATGGGTTAGATCCCTGGTTGAAGAAGATCCCACATGGCACAGAGCAAGTAAGACCCTGCACCACAACCACTGAGCCTCTGCTCTAGAGCCGGGGAACCGCAACTACTGAAGCCCCTGCACCCTAGAGCCAGGACTCCCCAAGGAGAGGGGCCACCGAAATGGGAAGCCAACTAGAAGAGTAGCCACCCCCCACAATCTCCCCCATTGCCTAAACCAGAGGAAAGCCCTGGAAGCAAGGAAGACCCAGCACAAGCAAACATTAATTCCAAAAATTAATTAATCAATTAAAAAAATGTTTTAAAGCCTCTGGCTTCTCAAAGCACTCTGGATCTCTCTATTTTCACAATCTGCACTCTGTTTTAAATACTGGTGGATCTCCTCTGGCCTCCTCAGGTGGTAAGCCCCCTGAAGACAGAGGCTATCTTCTGTTCAGCACCGTCTTTGGTGTCTTAATTACCCAAAAAATACCATTGAATGTAACTGAAATAGAAAACAAACACTACTCTTCCCAGATCTTTGGCCTTACTGTTTCGGAAGGCTCTGCTCCCCAAGTAAGAAAGATGATGAAGCTTCAGAAAGGAGGAAAGCGGGGGGTGGGGCGGGGGTGGGGAGGGGTGGCTGACTTAGATATATTGAACACAACAGGAGTACAGTGTTGGAACTCCAGCCCAAGCGCACCCACCCCGCGGCAGCCCGAGGCGCCCCCTCCCCCTCCCCCTTCCTCCAGGAGCCACAGCTGGCGTCCCGGTGGAAGGCCTGTCCCCTCCCCCTGCTCCGCTGTTTGCTCTCCTCCGAAAATCCCCATTTGGAGTCCGAAAGAAAGACAGGGGGGTGGGAGGGGCGCGAGAGGAGTTAGAAGGGGAAGATGCACCAAGTAGGAAGGAAACCTCCCCGCGAGGGGCTGGGGGCAGGGCTGGCCTGGGGAGGAGATGTGACCGCCTCGAGAGAGATGGCCCGGCCGCGCCTCCTCTCTGGACGTGTCTGCACACTTTTCGTTCCTACACTGCCTCTCTTTTCTCTTTCCTCTTTTTTTTTTTTTTTTAATTCGATGCATTAACAGTCTTTAGAACTGGAGCAGAAGAGGGAAGCGTGTAAGGTGGAGGGGAAGAAGTTGTTGAGACAGCCAGCCAGACCCCCTCGCCTGCTTTCCCCAATCTAGCACCCCACCTGCATTTTAGGGCCGTTTCCTCCAAAGCACCCCAGAGCCCTCAGGTCCAGAAGCCCGAGAGCGCTCGGGCTGAGCCCACTGGGCAGGGGCGGGATCTCCCTGGAGAGGGTTCTAGGCCTGCCACGGAATCCGGCTAATAGGGGAAGAGAAAGATGCGTCTCCGAGGCCCCATCCGTGCCCCGGGGGACTTGCCTGGACGTCGTCCGCTTGCCTCCCCTACCTGCAGCCCGGGCAGTCGTTGCAGGGCGGGTACCCCAGCGCCAGAACCCGCCGAGAAGTTTCGCCGCTGCAAACGTGAGAAATCGCAGCTCGGCAGAACACCCGCCCCCACCCAGTCGGCGGCCCCACCCCCGCAGCCCGACCCCTGGCGGCGGCGACCTTGGCCACCCCGGACGCTCCCGAGGGCCGAAGGGGGTGGGGGGGGGGGGCTACCCTGCGGGCTCCCCGGGGGCCATTGGAGGCGGCCGGGGGCGGTGGCGACCCGCCCCGGGGTCCTGGGTCCGCAGGTGGGCACCCCCCATCCGCCGCCCGGCCTCCCTGCCGGCCCTGGCGGTGCGCGCCCCGGCCGGCGCGGGTGCCCCACTTACCCCGCCGCGCAGGGCCGGGGCTCGGGCAGGGTGCGCGCGTTACATCCGGCTGGAAGCGCCTCTAGGGCCCGCCGGGCCGTCGCTCTCGGGGGGACGGAGGGGACGGGGGGTGGTCTCTGTCGCCGCCAAACTCTCGGGGGCCTCTGGCTCCTCCTGCTCTTCTCCCCCCGAGCCCTCACTCCCTCCTTCTCTCTCGTCTCTCGGCTCTTTTTTCCGGGTTAATTACGTTTCGCATTAAAGCAAAACCCAGCCCCGGATGTGAGTACAAAGCTCCGCCGAGCCCGCCGGGGGAGGAGAGGGGTGCCGGGGCTGCCAGGGGGGCGCGGCCGGGGGCGCGGACCTCGCGGGGGCGGGGAGCCCGGCGGCGGCCCCCAAGGCTGGGTGCGGGGATCACCCCCCCCCCCCACCCTCGCCCTCGCCCGCGGGGGCGGCCGCGCAGGTGGGACGCGGGCCGGGAAGCCAGCCTGGCGGAGGGAGGCCCTGCCTCGGACGCTGGGCAGCAGGTGTCCGAGTGGGAAGGGGGCCCGGGGATGAGAGCATCCTTGGGGGAGGGAGGCGAGCCAGAGCGCGGGCTCACTCTTGACTCCATTTCTTCTTCCCCAACCCCCTCCTCCAGAGACTTCAGGCGGTCCTCCGTCGGACCCCGAGTCTTTAGCCATCTGGGACCGCGGGGCTGAGGTTTAGGGTTAGGGTCGAAGCAAGTTATCTCAGCTCTCCCGGGTTGTCATGAATGAGCCCCAGGAGCCCGGTGGGGTCGCACGTTCTAAGGGTGCATAGGGGCTTTCTTCCGAGCGTGGCGCCAAGACGCCCTCCCAGCCCTCGGAGCTGGAGGGTGCTCTGGGGAAAAAAATGGGAAATCGACAAGCAGGTATGACGTCCTATTGCAGAGAGGGACCGAAGAGAACCCAAGGTGCCGGCGCAGCCTCTGCCTTATCTCGTTCGATCCACGCGGCCACCCTATGGGTATCAATCCCCTCCACGATGAGGAAACCGAGAGTCAGAGACGTTAAGTAACTTGCCCTGGGTCCCACGGCTACCAATGGCAGGTCTGTCAGGTTCTGACGCCAGCCTCGCACGGAGAAGACAGATAATTGAAATGTACGCGTTGTCAGGCGCCTAACATTCGAAGCCCAGAAACGCGGTGGATTCACCCCGGGATGGAGGACCTGGAGCTGCGATTTCTGGGGATTCGGATGCAGTTGCAGTTGATGAGGTCGGAGTCCTAATTGCAAAGCTTTGACTGAGGGGAGGGCCTAAGAAGACGTCGAGGCTCAAAGTCTGGCTGGGCGGGATTGCCGCAAAGGCTGGTCCGTGACCCAGAGATGCAGGGGAAAGACGGACTGTTAAAAGTCTCTGGGACCTGAGGCAGCAAAGCTTGGAGAAAGGGGTGGGGGCCAGCCAGATGAGCCGGGAGGCAGGCAGGATCAGGCAGAGCACACGCCCCGAAAACACCGGTGATGAAACCACACAAGTTTCCTCTTCCATTTTGATTGCCAAAGCAGAAATGAGCCTCCTCGCTCTCTCAGGTGTGAAAAAAGACTGTTTGCTTTAGAACATTTTGCTTTGAATGAGGAAGGAAAGGGGGACACAAGAGAAAGAGCATTTCCTTTGAAATAAATACATCAACATCTTTTTTGTTGTTGTTTTTTCTGCTCATGAAGATTTTTGCTAGTCACATACATTTCAGGCAAAGCGTATACTCCACAACCAGATGGCCTGGGTCTGAACACCAGCTCTGGAGCTTATTAGCTTTGATCTCAGAGCAAAGTGACAACCTTTCTTGGTCTTATTTTCTACATCTGGATGCTTGCAAAGAATAAATGAATTAACATTTGTAGAATGTTTGGATTACTGCGGAACGTGAGGTAGGTGCTATGAAAATGTTTTTTTAATTTAAAATTAGATTACGGTTTTCAGCGTGAAAAGGAACAAAATTCCATCCAACTGCCAGCAAATCCAACTGGAACGGACAGTTTCCAGTGGGAGCAATGAGGGAAAAGTCTCCAGTTCCATGGTATGGTTTATATTAAAGCCCATAAAACTCTAGTCCCCCAGGGAGCTTGCCTGAGTCACTCATTCACAGAGCCACAAATATTTCCTGAGCACTACTGTATTGGATGCCTGGGAGGCAAAGCTCTCTGAAAGGATGCAAGTGTCACTCAGAGGCTGAGGCAGCCTTGTATTGCTCCTGGAAGGGCCATGAAAATGGCACACAGTGAGAAAGTACCACCGCATGCACTGGTTCACTTGGGAGGAGGTCCTGGAAGGAGTTGGAAGCAGTTCTCAGGAAATAGGCCTGAGAACTGCTATCCAAAAATCTACAAGCAATAAATGCTGGAGACGGTGTGGAGAAAAGGGAACCCTCTTACACTATTGGTGGGAATGCAAACTAGTACAGCCACTATGGAGAACAGTGTGGAGATTCCTTAAAAAACTGGAAATAGAACTGCCATATGACCCAGCAATCCCACTGCTGGGCATACACACCAAGGAAACCAGAATTGAAAGAGACACGTGTACCCCAATGTTCATCCCAGCACTGTTTACAATAGCCAGGACATGGAAGCAACCTAGATGTCCATCAGCAGATGAATGGATAAGAAAGCTGTAGTACATATACACAATGGAGTATTACTCAGCCATTAAAAAGAATACATTTGAATCAGTTCTAATGAGGTGGATGAAACTGGAGCCTATTATACAGAGTGAAGTAAGTCAGAAAGAAAAACACCAATACAGTATACTAACACATATATATGGAATTTAGAAAGATGGTAATGATAACCCTGTATGCGAGATAGCAAAAGAGACACAGATGTATAGAACAGTCTTTTGGACTCTGTGGGAGAGGGCGAGGGTGGGATGGTTTGGGAGAATGGCATTGAAACATGTATATTACCATATGTGAAATGAATCACTAGTCCAGGTTGGATGCATAAGACAGGGTGCTCAGGGCTGGTGCACTGGGATGACCCTGAGGGATGGGATGGGGAGGGAGGTGGGAGGGGGTTCAGGATGGGGGACACATGTACACACATGGAGGATTCATGTCAATGTATGGCAAAACCACTACAATATTGTAAAGTAATTAGCCTCCAACTAAGATAAATAAATTTATATTAAAAAAAAAAAAAAGAAATAGGCCTGAGAAGACCGGGGCAGTTTGACTCCGGTGATAGGCTAGGAGAAGGGTCACTGGTACACTTCCAGTGATGCTTCTCCTTCACTGGGAAGCCCCGTTTACTGCCAGACTTGTCCCTGGCCAGGACCTGGCCCCAGTCTGACTTCTGTATTTCTGGTGCTTCCTCAGAAGACCCCCATCACCTTCTACCATAGAGGCAAAGATGGTCAATTGAGTCTGAGCCCTGCTGTGGTCCATTGACCATCTCTGACACATTTTGAAAATATTTCCATTGACTGATTTTATGAGGTTTTTTTTTCAGTGCAATAAACAGCCCAGACATCTGAAAATGAGACTCTGCCTGTGGGGAAAGGAATGTCAGAAAGGGCCTTTCACAGCAGCGATTTCACTCCCCTGATGTGTCAGTGCAAATGAGGTTCAACAACTTGCTCAAGGTTTTGCAGCTGGTTAGTGGCAGAGATGTTTCTGGAACCCAGGGTGGAGAATCTTAGTATTGATACAGGAACCTTCCCATGACAATGGAGACTACTGGTCCAGAACCTAAGAGTTTAAACAGAGAGTCTTATACTCTAGCCATTTATGCACTTTCTATTCATTTTCAGTGTTCACGGCTGGGTTACCAAGTGCCCTAACAACCTTCAGTGCTGAGCCAGGGCACCCTCCAGGGAACCGCATTGTTCTCTGTCCTTAAAGACACGCATTATATAAGGTACCAGGTTGCAGCTGGGGCCAGTGACTTCTGTTGGGGAAAGTGTGGGACTGAAGAGGCCAAGGTCAGTGGTTGATCTTGGTTCAGGCCGGTTCATTTTGCACAAAGATAAATTGCTCCAAGGCCATTGCACTTCTAATGCTAGCTGGTCATTTTGTAGAGTTGCTATTGGTTTCAGTAGCCAAGTACCATCCATTTCTCGAAAGATAACTCAAACTACTATTGTTCTATTCAGTTCTATTCACTCAGCGAACAATTATCTGAACCTATTAACCATTTTTTCCTCCCATATAACTTGTGCTCAGTCACATCCAACACCTTGAGACCCTTTAGGCTGTAGCCCACCAGCTTGCTCTGTCCATGGGATTTCCCAGGCAAGAATACTGGAGTGGGTTGCCATTTCCTCCTCCAGGGGATCTTCCCAATCCTGGGACTGAACTCAAGCCTCCTGTGTCTCCTGCATTGCAGGTGGATTCTTTGCCACTGTGCCACCTGGGAAGCCAAGGAGAGATGTAGATTGCCCTCCCTTGGGCTGTCCACCAACTCCTGTCATGGTGTGGTCCACAGATGGAGAGGGGGCCGGCTGGCGAGTCAGAGCAGAGCAGGCAGCTCCAGTGTCTACAGGAAATTCAGTTTTACCTGCCACATCAAGGGTGACCCAAGGCTCCGCTGGGATAATGAGAGTGGATCAAGTGGGATCCATAGCCAAGGCAGGCCCTCGGGCCACATTGTTCAGTATGTGGGCTCTCTCATCCAGCTTATTCACAAAGAACTGGGGCTGGTCAGGGTTGCCTCTCCAGCGTCCCCCAGTAGGGCGCTGAGGACATTCCCGCTTCCAGTGCCCTCCTTTATGATAAAAAGCACATTGGTTCAGGCCTAGGCAGTTTCTTGGTGGTCTGTCCAGCTTTCTCAGTCTTTCAAGTTCCCCTCGAAGTGGTGGGTGAATCAGAACAGCCAAGAGTATATATGTCAAATAATACATTCGCTGCAGCATTGCTCATAATAGTGAAATTTGGAAATCACTGTCATATTCCTCAGTGAGGGACTGACCAGGTAAATACTGTTCAGTTCAGTCGCTCAGTCATGTCTGACTCTTTGCGACCCCATGAATCGCAGTACGACAGGCCTCCCTGTCCATCACCAACTCCCATAGTTCACCCAAACTCATGTGCATAGTCGGTGATGCCATCCAGCCATCTCATAGAACTAACACCCAAAAAACATGTCCTTCTCATTATAGGGGCCTGGAATGCAAAAGTGGGAAGTCAAGAAACACCCGGAGTAACAGGCCAGTTTGGCCTTGGAGTACAGAATGAAGCAGGGCAAAGGCTAATAGAGTTTTGCCAAGAGAACGCACTGGTCACAGCAAACACCCTCTTCCAACAACACAAGAGAAGACTCTATACATGGACATCACCGGATGGTCAACACTGAAATCAGACTGATTATATTCTTTGCAGCCAAAGATGGAGAAGCTCTATACAGTCAGCAAAAACAAGACCGGGAACTGACTGTGGCTCAGATCATGAACTCCTTATTGCCAAATTCAGACTTAAATTGAAGAAAGTAGGGAAAACCACTAGACCACTCAGGTATGACCTAAATCAAATCCTTTATGATTACACAATGGATATGAGAAATAGATTTAAGGGACAAGATCTGACAGAGTGCCTGATGAACTATGGATGGAGGGTCATGACATTGTACAGGAGACAGGGATCAAGACTATCCCCATGGAAAAAAATTACTGTTACAACCACATAATTTTATACTGTGTTGTTGTTCAGTAGCTAAGTCATGCCTGACTCTTTGTGACCCCATAAACTGCAGCATGCCAGGCTTCTCTGTCCTTCACTATCTCCCGGAGTTAGCTCAAACTCATGCTCACTGACTCAGTGAAACCATCCAACCATCTCATCCTCTGTTGCCCCCTTCTCCTACTGCCCTCAATCTTTCCCAGCATTAGGGTCTTTTCCTATGAGTTGGCTCCTTGCATCAGGTGGCCAAAGTATTGGAGCTAAGATCTGACATGCCTCTTGGTCAAGAAAACATAAAACAGAAGCAACATTGTAACAAATTCAATACAGACTTTAAAAAATTGTCCACATCAAAAAAAAAAAAAAAAAAGAGCTAGTGGAGGTTTTTGAACAAGGTAGTCACACAATTAGAAGTGAATAAGCAGCAATTTCATAGTTTGTGGCTTCATGGTAACTGGTCTCTAACACCAAGCTACCACCAGGGATGTGACTCCTGACTCTCTCCCAAATGAGCTGTGTAGTCATGCACCAGATACCCTACTTTTCTGTATTTCTATAAAACAGAGAAGGTGGTGATAACACATAACCTATCTTATACCACTGTTGTTGAGATTCGGTGAGTTAATGTTCTTAGGGCACATGGTAATTGCTGAGAATGTCAGTTAAATTTTAACAGTTTCATACCTTTGGATTAAAATCTTTGCATTTCATTTTGAAACTTTTACTAAAAAGAGCTCACATTACATGACAAATTATTAGCTGTTCCTTCTTCACACTTTCACAGGATTATAGATAATCAATCCTGTTTTACACAGATGAAAGAATTTAGGTTTTTAAGGAGAGACACTCTTGGAATCACAGAGCCAGACATGAATTCTGAGTCTTGGTTCAGTGGTCCCCTAAGCTTTTTTGCTTAGCTCCAATCCTCAGCTTTGAGAACAGAAAAAGATAGAAGAACACTGGCAATTTCTGTTTATAGGATAAGGGAAAGAGTGGTAAGGGACATTAATAAAGTAAAATCAAAAGAGAGAAAACTTCTATGAAATGCCTGGAAGTGTGTATGTAAAATCAAATTTTATATACACAAGTGTATACATATTGATATGTGTGTATTACAGTGAATTATGCTGCCTCTCAAAATAAAACGTGTATGTTGAAGACCTAACTCACAATCTGACTGCATTTAGAGACAGAGCCTTTTAAGAAGTAGTTAAGGTTAACTGAGCTCATGAGGGTGAGGTCCTAATCCAACAGAACTGATAGCCATATAAGAAGAGGAAGCGATCTCGCCCTGTCTCCAGGGCACACAGAAAGGCCGTGTGAACACACAAGAGGGCAGCCATCTGCAATCCTAGAAGAGAGCTCTCGCCAGAGCCCAACCTAGCTGGCAACCCCCTCCCGGACTCCAGCCTCCAGAACGCTGAGAAAAGAAATTTCTGTTGTTTGAGCCACCCACTCTATAGTACTTCTTATGCTCATACATATAGAGAGAGACAGTACTTACGGACACATGCCAGAATTACTTCCCAGTGACAGAGTTTGGAAAACATTGCCATACTGTTAAATCTGACTCTAATATAAACTTCAAAACGAAGCGCCCATCCAGCCCCCAGAAATAACAGTCTCCTGGCCAAATGCACCATTCCTATTGATTCATGTGATGGCATTGTTTTTCCGTCAGTTTGAATAAAGGCAGTGCATGGCTGGGATTCCTGCATTCCCCGAGATTACAGGGAAAGAACTGGGTCTGTGGAATCAGAGAGAGAGAGAGAGAATGAATAGACAGACATTAGTACCTTAGGTTTGGATCCATGACCGTGCTTTGGTTCTATAGTTAACATATTTTTGCTTAGACTAGTTTCATAATTCATTTCCTCAGCACCAAGCCTACATGAGGGCTACAATTAGAAAATACTGGGGTGAAGGTGGTCAGAGTTGGTAGCTGGAATAAACTCTGTCCGGTTTATTCCAAGAGATGCCTGTGGTGGTCAGTGAACCGGATTGGCTATTACCTCAGTGATTCTCAACACAAGCTGGTGATTACAAAACAAAGAAAATCAAACAGGATATTTGGACAGATGGATTTATGTCCTTCCATTATTTTGTTATTAGGAAATACATGCACGCCGTACAAAGTTCAAAAGGGACAAAAGAGGAAGGATGAACAAATATTTTATTCTAAAAAGTCTTTTTTTTCCTGAACTTTCCAAGTATTCTTCCCTAAGCATGTATTATTTTATGATTATGGGGAAAAATGTTACTTTTATAGGCAAATAACTAGCTTTTAATTTAAAAATACCGCAGACATCTTATAGTTGCTTTGTGACTAAAAAAACTAACTTTATCTTCAACTTAAAAATACTTGTGAGTCCATGGATGTATTTTTCAAGAAATTTTAGCCAATTTTGTATCCGTTCACATTAAAACTCCTGCCACTGGAAAAGATATATGAAACCTGACTGGCAGTTTGAACCTCCAGACCTGTGAAGTTCAGTGTGAGTCACCGGAGACAGGTAATTTACTAAGGAATCTTCTTTCAAATTTCACCATAATTTGTACAATGACTCCACATGTCTGTCAAACTTTGTTAAAATTAAGTGTAATACTAGGCTGGAGAGTTAAACCCAGTTCAGCTTCATTCCGTCATTTAGTAATTAAACAATAACAAGCTAAATTTATCCTTACACATAATACCTAATGACAGTTTGGATGTTCTAATTGGATAAGTGGCCAAATGCTCCCTCCAGCATCTGATGTCAGAAGATGTCACAGTGCTGGCTGGCTGCCAGACATATCAGGAACATGGTCTTGACCTGGAGGTCACTTTCTGGCAACTTCAGTCTCTGGAAGAGCACTCTGAACCGGAAGATAAGAGAGAAAGAGCCTCTGAATAGCCAAGTCCCTGTGTCTTCACGGAGATGCTTTTTTTAGGCTTGCTTATTGATTCTGGCTGAAGATCTAATTTCAAAAGGTCCAGTTATGTGGTTTCCCAGTCCTCAGTGGACTAGAAACCAAGAAAATAGAAAAGCTTTTGGAGATGGAGAGGGCCGGGGGAGGGAAAAATGACTTTATTCAGTTCATTCCTCTCTCTGTAAATGGATTACTTGACAACAACAAAGGAGAGAGAGAAAAGTTAATAAGCATTCCCCGAAGTTATATGTGCCCAAGACAATCTTCATCACTTTTGGTGATGACTTTGGGGTAGGAAAAAGTGGTTGAACTGTGATGGGCGCCTTGATTTTAGGTGAGAAGTTTCATAGTTTTGCTAGTAAGAGTGGTGAACTCGAGATCATTTCTGAGGTGGTTAAGAGAGGACAGGATTCATTCATGCTCTTGTATATTTTTAAAACATTATATCATGTGCGTTATGTTTCTTTTGCTTAGTAATATACTTTTTCAAATTATTTAATGCCCCTACAAAAGACTTTAAAGTAAAAGTACATGAAAAGAAAATTGTACAAATTAAAATATGGAAGACCAGGAACCATAAAACTCTAGAAGAAAACATGGGTAAGTTCCTTGACATTGGTCTTGGAAATTATTCTTGTTGGATTTGATACCAAAAGCAACAAAAGGCAACAGAAGCAAAAACAAACAAACGGCGCTGCACCAAACTAAAATTCTTCTGTCCCGGAAGAAAGCAAAGGAAAGAAAACCATCAACAAGATGAAAAGGGACCCTACAGAATGGGAGGAAATGTTACAAATCATATATCTGATAAGGGGTTAATATCCAAAATATATAAAGAAGTCATGTAACTCAACAACAAGGAAAAAACCAACAATCTGATTTTTTAAATAGGCAGAAGAGCTGAATAGACATTTTTCCAAAGAAGATATACAGATAGCTGACGGGTACCTGAAGGGATGCTCGGCATCATTCACCAGTGGGGAAATGCAAGTCACAACCACAATGAATATCACTTCACATGAATAAAGATGGCTTTTATCAAAAAGACAGCAAAGGAGAAGTCAGCAAGATGTGGAGAAAAGGGAACCCTTGGGCCCTGTTGGAATGCAAATTGGTGTAGCCACTATGGAAAACAGTATGGAGGTTCCTCAAAAAATTAAAAATAGAACAACCGTATGATCCAGCAGTTCCACTTCTGTGTATATATCAGAAAGAAACAAAATCACTGTCTCAAAAAAGATATCTGCACTCCCAGGTTCATTGCAGCATTATTCACCATAGCTAAGACAGAGAAACAAACTCAGTGCCCACTGACAGATGACTAGATAAGGAAAACGTGACATATATTCAATGAAATACCCTTCAGCCATAAAGAAGGAAATCCTGCCATTTGCAACAACATGGGTGGACCTTGAAGGCATTATACTAAGTGAAGTAAGACAGAGGAAAAACAGATTCTGTACGAACTCGCTTACATGTGGAATCTAAAAACCCCTGAACTTACAGAAACAGAGAACAGATTGGTGGTCGCCAGAGGCGAGTGGTGGGAGCTGGGGGTGGGGGTCGATGTAGGGGGAGAGAAGGTGGTCAAAAGGTGCAAATTTCCAGTTATAAGATAAATCAGTTCTGGGGCTGGATTGTACAGCATGGTAACTATAGCTAACTGTACCACATTGTGTATTTGAAAGTGAATACAAGAGTAGGTCTCAATGTGTACATCACAGAAAGAACTATCATTTACTCTTCTGTTCTGATGTGAATAACAGTGCTTCTCAAATTTGAAACTATCACAACATTGTTAAATGACTATGTTGTTGTTCAGTCGCTAAGTCACGTCTGACTCTTTGCAATCCCATGGACTGTGACTCCTCTGTCTTCGACTATCCCCCAGAGTTTGCTCAAATTCATGTCTATTGAGTCAGTGATGCTATCGAACCATCTCATCCTCTGCAGCCCCTTCTCCTCCCGCCCTCAGGCTTTCCCAGCATCAGGGTCTTTTCCAATGAGTCAGCTCTTTGCATCAGGTGGCCAAAGTATTGGCGCTTCAGCTTCAGCAACAGCTCTTCCAATGAATGTTCAGGGTAGATTTGCTTTAGGATTGACTGGTTGGATCTCCTTGCAGTCCAAGGGACTCTCAGGAGTCTTCTCTAGCACCACAATTCAAAAGCATCAATTCATTGTTGCCCAGCCTTCTTTATGGTCCAACTCTCACATCTCTACATGACTACTGAAGAAACCATAGCTTTGACTAGATGGACTTTTGTCAGCAAAGTGGTGTCTCTGCTTTTTAATACACTGTCTACGTTTGTCATAGCTTTTCTTCCAAGGAGCAGCATCTTTTATTTTTATGGCTGCAGTCACCATCCACGGTGATTTTGGAGCCCAAGAAAAGAAAAGTAACTGCTTCTACTTTTTCCCTTTTATTTGCCATGAAATGATGGAACCAGATGCCATGATCTTAGTTTTTCAGCACTGAGTTTCAAGTCAACTTTTTCACTCTCCTCTTTCACCCTTATCAAGAGGCTCTTTAGTTCCTCATTTCTCCCCAACTTCAACTGCTCCAGTCCCTATGACTGAGCTTCTCCATGTGGATTTCCTCTGCCATATGGACATATGGTTGCTTCCATTCTTTTTTTTTTTTTTTTTGCCTTCCTTAAAAAGAAAATCCACCAGAACCTTGGCTGCTATTTGAGGTAGTCAGTCTTCTATGAGGGGTTCACATCAGGGTCTGTTAGATGACTTCAATTAGTTACTATCCAGGACTGCGGCGGCTCCCCTATACTCAGAAGGTGACAAGCAAGCATTAGAGTAGAAGTCAAGTCTGTTAGAATGTAGCTTTGTAATTACATGTTACTGAGTACACCATGAGTCAAACCATGGCCAATGAAAAGTAACTGCATATTCTTGAAATAGTTCCGTGGTGAGCTCCAGGGGCTGGTTTATTTTTGGTTTCTCCAATTTAAGCCCTTGTATCATGACCCTGCAACTACCACCCAGTTCAGAGTAGAAGGGCAGCGTGATGGGGAACCAAGAACTTGGGACCAGGAATCCTCTGAAATTTTAGTAAAATGATGCTGACATGTTTTATTGTTTAAAGTTATAAAGTGTCTAGAAATGTAAGTATTATGAACAGAAATGGCAGGGAGACAATGATATAAAACAGTGATCAAACTTCTTCACCAACACCCGCTAAGAATTGCTGGAGGACTTCCCTGGTGGGCCAGTGTTTACGAATCCACATGCCATTGCAGGAGACACAGGTTCAATCTCTGGTCCAAGAGGATGCCACATGTCAAGGGGCAGCTGGGCCAGGACTGGGCAACTACTGAGCCCTTGTGCCTACAGCCTGTGCTCCACAACAACAGAAGCCACGACAGGAGAAGCCCTCCCACAGCAACTGGAGAGTAGCCCCTGTTCACTGCAACGAGAGAAAACCCACTTACCGAAAAAAGACCCAGCACAGCAAAAAGAAAATAAATAAGTTAACAATTTTTTAAATGCTGGAAAACTATGTATCCCTACACACATTTTTAAGTTGACATTTGTAACTTTTAATCACAAGTTTGAGTGATTGTAAAAAATGTGTTCTGCCAATTGTTAATTAACATAGGATATTTTAAAATGAAACTGTCATATCACTCTTTTTAAAGGTATCCAATAGAAATCAAGTATCATAGTAACTTGACACTGCCATTCCTTTTTAGAAAAGAACAAGTAGCTCTTTAACAGTCCGAGATGTTAAATTTTTCCCTTTCCTCCTTAAACTCTATTTTCATTCCACTTCTAGAGAAGTTTATCCAAATGTCATATATTTTTGATATCTTTTATTACTTTAACATCTATTATTTGGACATCTCTTACTGATTATCCCATCCCATTTTCTGAAACAAAAATGCCTCTATAAACTGATTTTACAATTTAGAAATTAAAAACTATCCTGCGACCTTCAGGCTCCAAGTGTGAAGACATTTTTTTGGAGACTAACTCACCATTGCCATAATTTGTAACAAGATAAATATACATGTCATTGATCACTAAACATGAAGCAGTAAAATGTTACTGGAAATTATTCTCTTAATGAGATGGATGAGGATGAATTTTAAAATATGTTATTTTTATATATTTACATATATATGTAATTAGTTCAAATATTCATCAATTAATATTACTTGGTGCAAGAATAAGCAGGTATAGCACCAATACGATCCCTATTTCTTATTTTCATGCACTGAGGAAACTTGTTGACCTGAACAAATAAATGGGGCTGTATGGAGTTTTGTTACAGCAGTGTTTAGGGTTAATCAGAAGAAAGGCTTCAGAGCAGGGTCTGTTATGACTGAGTGAACACAAACCCTGTGCAAAGATTTCCAGCCAGTTCAGCTTTGCTAGGGGACTTAAAATCTGTTTTTCATGTCATCAGAGCACTGTTCACAATAGCTAAGAGACGGAAGCAACCTAAATGTCCTCCAACAGAGGAATGGATAAAGAAGATGTAGTACATACATACAGTGGAATTTTACTGTGTGTGTGTACTCGGCCATTAAAAATAATGAAATAATGCCATGTGCAACAACATGGATGGACTTAGAGACTGTCATGCAGAGTGAGATAAGTCAGACAGAGAAGGAGAAATACTGTATGACATCCTTTATATGTGGAATCTTAAAAAGACATGATACAGAACAGAAGCAGACTCACAGACTTAGAGAACAAACTTATGGGAAGGGTGGGGGAAAGGAGAGTTAGGGAGTTTAGAATCAACATGGGCACATTGCTGGATTTAAAACGGATAACCAACAAGGACCTACTGTATAGCACAGAGAACTCTGCTCAATGTTATGTGGCAGCCTAGATGGGAGGGGAGTTTTGGGGGAGAATACATGTATGTGTATGGCTGAGTCCCTATCCCGTCCGCCTGAAACAATCACAACATTGTTAATAGGCTATAACTCTAATATAAAATTAAAAGTTTATAAAAAAATAAAACAAAAGGAAATCTGCTTTTCAGCAGAGCTGAATTTGGCAGTGTTGCTCAATTTTTTGAACTCCTTCGAACTGTAGGTCAGCCATCACTTCCAAAATTACTCTGTGGGGGAGGTTGGGGGGAGCATATGGGAACTCTCTGTACTGTCTGCTCAGTTCTCCTGCAAACCTGAAACTGCTCTTAAAAATAAAGTCTTCTTTTTTTTTAATTACTATAATGATCTATCAGTGGTCAACTCAGTTAGGTTTTTTTCTTCCAAGTTTTACAGAAGATCATACATTGGAAGCCACCTGCCTTGCAAAGTGACTTGCACCTCAGTTACAAAGGCTTTTGCTTTCTCAACGCAAACACCGATGTTTGTGTTGACCGTGGAGAGTGGCATGTGGGATCTTAGTTTCTGAACCAGGGATGGAACCCATGTCCCTGGCAGTGGAAGCGATTAGTCTTACCCACTAATCACCAGTGAAGTCCTTCACCCTATTTTTATTTTAACGTTTTTTCAGAAGTAATTATTTTGCTTATTGGTTATCTATTTTAAATACAGCAGTGCAAACAGAGATATTTTTACTCACCCCCTGTCTCCACCCTGGAGGTTTTTACAACAAAGGGCAATGCCTTTGTTTCCTTTTTTAGAAGAGAGAGAAGGCTGGTGTGAAAGGGCAGGTGGGAGCAGAGACAGATGGGCAGGCGCACATGAGACCTGGCTGTCTATCCATCTCCAGGAGATGGAGAAACTGATTCTCCTAAGACTGAGTCCTGTGGGGGCCGATCCTTTAAACACCACCCAGGGGAGGTGACTTAAGTGTGTTGTTGCTCAGTCATGTCCGACTCTTTGTGACCCTATGGACTGTAGCCCACCAGGCTCCGCCATCCATGGGATTTTCTAGCCAAGAATACTGGAATGGGTTGCCATGCCCTCCTCCAGGGGATCTTCCCAACCCAAGGATCGAACTGCATGTCCTGCATTGCAGGCGGATTCTTTACCATCTGAGCTACCAAGGTGACTTAAGAACTACCTCAAATACACAGAATTGTAATATCAGACTTTTAGTAACGTATCCGCTATTTGTCTGAAATTCAAATCGAACTGCAGGTCTAGTATCTATGGTCTACCTGGCAACCCTTCCTCACCGTAATCATCCATTTTCAGAGATGAGAGAAACTGAGACCTGAAAAGAACAAAGTACCAAGGATCTTTTATTGCTCCCTCCTCTGAATTCTCAAATACAGCTGATGTTTTCTCGCCTCTCATCACAGGGCCCATGCTTATCTGTCGCTCCTACGGTGATCCTATCCTCCTTACCCAGAGCAAAAACAACAACAATAACAAAACAAGCTATGATATGCATGAAAGGACAGAAGCTGTCGGGGGAAACTGAGACCAGGAACTGTCTTGAGAGAAGCAGAGAGAGCATGTGGGTACAGTGTGGGCGAAACATCTCTGCCCCATCACCTCAAAAACAGCGGCCAAAAAAAGGAGAGGGCATATAAAAAGACTCTGCTTTCAGGGCAGACACCAAAGTTATATGAAATTTGTAAATATTCCCCATCACAGGCTAACCCGTGGATACATAACAGAAAACATCATTCAAGTCCAGCTGCGAGTCTGATCACCTTTGCCATACATCATCCTGAGCTGCTTCTTAGGAAAGATACTGATCAAGCCTTTCATTTTTTTTCTTTCCCCTTCTGTTCTGTTTACTATCACTGCCCTCTCTCACTCCCCTCCCATCTCCCAAGCACCAAAAATAATTTGAATTTCGAACCTCTTTTTGGCCTTCCTGTGGGTGTGGGAGGACCTCCCTTGAGAATTGGTCTGGATCTAGGTGGTGGCATCCAGAATTTAGCAGCACCTCTGTCCGTACCCCACTCCCGCCTCCCTTTCTCAACACTCGGGGTGTTCAGGTGCCTTCACCCACCCCCCAAACCTTCTCTATCTCATCGTTAGTGAGAGGAGCCCCTCAGGAATCTCCGGCCTTCACTTACCTGCCCTGGTTTGGGAAGAACAAGGCTCCTTGCACAAGAAAGCCAGCTTCTCATCAACTGTAGGAAGCCACCTCCACATGGCCAAGGAACAAGGTGATAGTGATAAGGAGGGAGGCCAGACCTGAGCCCCTCGGTTCAAGAGACCCAAGCAATTTCCTGTTTTAGAGACAGTTTTAAAAACGGAAAAACTGATTAAATTCATAGAGGAGAGTGTGTGTGTGCTTCCCTCTCCCCCAGTCACCCCCGTGACCCCTTGACCTTTCTCTGGGGAACAGCTGATCTGCTTTTCTAAAAAATCTCTCTAGGGACTTCCCTGGTGGCTGAGTAATTCAGACTTCAGCTTCCACTGCAGGGAACACGGGTTCGATCCCTGACTGGGGAACTAAGATCCCACACGCTGTGTGGTGTGGTCAAAAAAAATTAAAAAAAAAAAAATCTCTCTAGGTCTAACCCCAGCCCCTCCCTGGCCCTCTGTGCTCACAGTCGTTCCTTAGCTGGTGTCTCAATACCCTGGTACATTTTTGTTACAAGAATAAGGAAAGGGGGTTGGGGGAATGAGAAGGAGAAAAGGGCATGAGTTTTTTTGTAGTTTGGGACAGTTTTTGGTCAATGTTTTCATGACTTGTTTCTTCTCCCCTGTTTCTTTCCAAGCTGAAGACAGCACTCAGAAACACTGCTAGTTACCTGCGGGATGTTCTTTTCTTTCTCTGGTCCAACCTGAGATGCTCTTCCTGGATTTGGAGTTGGGAGGGAGGAGATGAGAGGGGTGATGTGCAGGGATGAAGAGCCAGTTTCAGGCACCAAGCAGAGCCCCTGCTTTCGGTTCTGCAGAAAGCAGGGGCTCAGTGGACTCTGAGACTGTGGACGCTGAGCCCAGGATGGTGGGCACTCAGGTGCCTGGCCAAAGAGGAGAGAGGGCTCACCTCTCCCCTAGAGAGAGATGAGAGAGAAGGAGGAAGGGGGGAGATTGAGAAAGGAGGAAAGAAAGAAAAGGGGAAAAAATAAGGAAGAAAGAAAGGAGGAAGAGACAGAGGGAGGGCAAATTGTATATTCCTCTATTTTGACAGCTTCCTTATATTAAAATGGGTAATGATAATGCCCCACACACAGTGTTACTGTAAGGAATAAATAAAATGAAAGTATGGTAGTACAGGGCCTGATGTACAGTAGATGCTAAATTAATTTCATTGAGCATAAAGGACATATACACTTACCTTGTGTTTTCTTAGTTGTTTGCCTTCCCTCACTGGACTCTGAATGTCTTACTCATTTCCTCTGTCTGTGACAGGCTTCCCAGGTGACTCAGTGGTAAAGAATCTGCCTGCCAATGCAGGAGATGAAGGTTCATTCCCTGGGTCGGGAAGATCCCCTGGAGTAGGAAATGGCAACCCATTCCAGTATTCTTGCCTGGAGAATTCCATGGGCGGAGAAGCCTTGTGGGTTACAGTCCAAGGGGTCGAAAAGAGTCAGACACGACTGAGTGACTGAGCATGCACATACTCCCTCTACCTATGACAGTGCCTGGAATATAGTAGACAATATATATTTTTAAATTAATTCATCAACTAATTAATACCCAGTCCCATCCTCACCTGGCCCTGTTTGCCCTGCTGGTCAAGAATATACTCTTCGCCCTCTCTCCCTATGCTCCCTGGACCACCATTCTGAAACTTAAACTCTGAACAAAGGTTGTCGGACCTGTAGTGGATGAAATGCCAGTACTCCACTTCCTAAAAATACCGAAGAGTTTTCTCAGCAAGCACAGGAAGGCAAGAGATTCAGAAGCGCAGACTGTGGGTTGTTGATATTTCTAAATCCACTGCAGAACCGTGATGTGTTCAAATTAAAGCCAGAGTCCAAGGTGCTGTTTATATTCAAAGTATTATATTTTAAAGAGCAGAGGACATCAGCCTTCCCAACACATTCAAAGAGGGAGGAACAGCATTCTAAGAGAGAGAGAAAGAGGAAAAGGAATGAGGAAGAAAGAAAAAGGACGGAAGGGAGGGAGGGAAAGAAATAAAGCTGGAACAGTGGATTTTCAAACAGGCACATGGAAATCCCAGTTAAGCATGGTCTACTGGACACGTAATTTTATCTCTGCTGTCTCTTAAGCCTCCACTAAAATGATAGCAAAGGAGGAAAGGAACATACATCCTCAAGGACAAAGAATGTGAAAACAGCAACAACCAACAAAAAATGTTAAACCTTTTAAAAAACACAAAAGCTATGATCAGTGGAAACTAACCTATTATATCAGAAAAACCTAGACCTGTGAAGATTGGAAGCACCAAGAAACCAGCAGTTCAGCATCTCCAAGCCCCAGACAGGCTCAAGAATTCAAGGACCAGGAGCCTCTGAACTGGGTGGTGGAGGAGGTGTGGTTAGGGTGGGGCTGGAAACAGGAAGATGGGTTGAAAGCTTGCGTGAGAAGGAAGAAGAGTGAACACGGAAGCCTTGGGGCTGAGGATCTAGGCTCCACCGAGGACAGAAATGAGAGTGGAACAGCAGTCAGGGGTGGAGTCATCGAAAGCCCGTGTACTGAACAGAGTGCCACCACTTGCCCCGGCCTCCGTCTATATTTGGCTGGAAAAAATGCTGAAGAAAGCTTAAATTTCCACAATGTCCACCCCTAACCCCTAGCAGGAATGTGGAGGAGTAATCTCACTGGGAAACGGTCCAGCCCAAGAGAAAAAATCAAGCATTTGTCTCCCGGTTCAACGGCTTTGACACAGCCCACCTGTCTTCAAACCCACAGTTATGCTCAACAGTTTCAAGTAGATTTTAGTGCCTCACTGGTAACTATGAACCACCATCAAGGACCGTAGAGAAGGGAACTCCCCGGCAGTCCAGGGGTTAGGACTCCAGGCTCTCACTGATCAGGAAACTAAGATCCCAGAAGTTACACAGTGCCACCAAAAAAAAAATTGAATATTTGGGGGAATCCTCCAACGTAAAAGGTAGACTAAAACAAACGGAGGGAAAAAGGGAGCACTTTGAAGAAACAAAGGCAATGCAGGGATGGAAAAAATACTATTAATATAACATTGAGGTAAAAAAAAGATACTGTGTTCATTTTCAAAATGATAGTAATTTTCTAAAAATATCAGGATGCCTTTTAATGAGAGAGAGAGCATACAGAAAACAAAAAAGACGTCACAGAGGTTACAAATATGATAGAGAAAGAAATTCTTTCAGAGGGTTGAAAGGTCAAATTGAGGGAATCTACCAAAAGCTGAAATAGAAAGACAAAAAGTTGGAAAGTAAGAAAGATGAAAAAAAATTGATATAAATTCAGGAGACTCAATATCTGCTAAACGAGAGTTATGAAAAGAGAAAACAGAGAAACTAAATGAAGATGAGTCCCGGAACTGAAGTATGTCAATTGGAGGGATGGGGTGGAGAGGGAGGTGGGAGGGGTCCCAGAGGAAAGTGGACACGTATGTGCCTATGGCTGATTCATGTGGATGTATGGCAAAAACCACCACAGTACTGTAATTATCCTCCAACTAAAATAAATAATTTTTAAAAAATGGCCAGTGAGTGCCCAGGACAAAGAGTGAAAGCAGACCCACACAAAGACACACACCAAGACACATCTCACATCGCTGTGAGACTTCAGAACCTCGGGGATCAAGAGAAGGCCCCAAAACTTCCAGAAAGAAGTATATCACACGGAGAAGTCAAGGAGTCAAAATGGCTTCAGACTTCTGAACAGCAGGACAAAGGGCTCAAGGCCTTCCAAAGGCACTGAAAGGATAAAACGATTTATAACCTAGACTTCTATACCCAACCAAAGTGTAAACCAATCATGAAAACAGAATAAAGATATTTTTCAGGCATCCGTTGTCTCAAAAAATTCACTTGCCATTCCCTTATTCTCAAAAAGCTACCGGAAGATGTACTCCTCCCTACCAAAGGAAGAGACAAACCAAGATCCCTGAAAAATAGGCCAAAGACAGGAGAGAGGTGGAAAGAATTCCCGGAATTAAAGTGAAGGAAAGTTTCCAAATCATAGCTGTGCAGCAAACCCAGGGGGAAAGCAGTCCGTATCTGCTTTCTGGAGGACAGAGAAATCCAAGATTGTTGAATCTTGGACACATTCAAAGGAAAAAATAAGATCTGGATATGTTTGACTGTATTAGGAAGAATTTTATAGTTCTTGTTAGTTATAGGATTATGTTCTTATTTATAATACTAAGAAATTTATAATGCTTAAGTTATAATTTTATAATTTATAGTTAGAAGATGAATTCAAGACACATAGAAAACCAATTAAATAATAGTAACAACAACAAAGAGGCAATCATTAATTCCAGGAAAAACAAAAAGTTATATGGGAAAGGAAAAAGTAATCAACATGTGCTGCAGGGCACTTCTCTGAACAATGTTTGCATTGTCAATGTAAACATCACATTATTACCTTACTGACGTAAACACAGAATATTGATTTGATAAAAGTTGTTACGTAACTGGAAGGGAGAGTAATTAGGAAGCTAGAATCTCACATTCTGGAGTAAGATAGCCATAGAAGGAAAAATCAAGAACTAGCAGCATAAGCATGACATATAATACTAGGAAAGTAAACAGCATCGGATATAGCTGAGTTGATAGTGACTGCCTCCCAGGCAAGGATGACAGTTGAAGCAAGGGGCTATTTTTGTTGATGAGCCTTGTAGCGCTATTTCATGTTTTAAAAACTGAGCACTTCTGTGGCTTCCATATGATTGCTTGAAACTTGACCAACAAGACAATCTGAGTTCGGCTCCTCTTCTTCCCATCCCGCTATAGAATTTCAGTTTCTCGTACGTCAGATGAGCTGATGGTGTCAGAAGAGGGGTGTTGATCAGAGCCCTGGAGAGGAGTCTCCCCAAACACTCTTCTCATCCTCTGAGCTCCCAGGACATGAAATTTATCCCTTTCCCATAATACTTAGGTTTACTCAACCTCTAGAGTTAACTGGAGAGATTTGGGGGCATTTTTATGGAGGTTGGAGAAAGTTTTTATTCCATTTTCTTTTACATGAGATAAAGACAAGAGGCAGAGCTAGGGCAGTATTGGGAACCTGGTCTCCACGTGTGTTTGATGACATCACATTCCGATCTCCTAAACCCGATCAAATATTTTTGCCCTTTCTCCCCAAACCGGTTGAAAACTTTCTCATGGTTAGTCAAGTCGCTCAGTCGTGTCTGACTCTTTGCGACCCCATGGACCCCATGGAGCCTACCAGGCTCCTCAGTCCGTGGGATTTTCGAGGCAAGAGTGCTGGCGTGGGTTGCCATTTCCTTCTCCAGAGGATCTTCCCCACCCAGGGATTGAACCCAGGTCTCCCGCAGTGTAGGCAGACGCTTTACCGTCTGAGCCACCAGGGAAGTCCATGGTTAGGGACCATCACTAATGTGTGTTTTGTTTGCTTGGTTGAGGATTTTGGTTTGGGGTTTTTTTTTTTCCCATTCCCCACAGATCATGACAGTGGCTTGATTACTATTTGCCCGCCCTGCCTTGGTGAGAGTCCTGCAGTGCACGTGTCCATAAAGGGGGACAGGTTTATTTTAAAAGAGAATAAGAAAAGCATGATGGGGGTGGGGGATTTTAGTCACAGGACCCGAGGAACTGCTTGAGTGGTTCCCTGTACCACCTTCTGTTTCTATTTTTGGCTGGTCATTTTATCCAGTTCCTGGCGACATCACTGTGCTAGGTACCAGAAAACACCAAGACCTCAGCTATCCTGTGCCCCTGCTGTCCTGAGCGACCTTGAGAAATTCAGGTATATTAGCTTCATTTTTCTCCCCAGGGAAGATAAATCATTAGATCGGCTGATTGTTACAGGCCCTTCTCACGCTAAGACTGCACAAGTCTTGACTGTTTATGAGGAAGCAGACACATTGCCAGGGCTGCTGGGGGCTGTGCCCCCACAGGGGGGAAGGATAGGGTTGTTCAATATGGAAGGAAGAGGGGAAAAATAGTCATACCAGGTGGCAGAGGGCCGAGCCGGGCAACAGATGTGAAAAGGGAAGTAAAATAAAGCGTGAGTTAACTGCAGGTGGAATAATCCATGAGGAAAAGAGTACCTCCACCCACATTGCTTCAGGTGACTTTGGCAAGAGCGGTCTGTGCCGAGCTCGGTCATCCCAGAAAACAGTAACAATACGGTTTCCATCGGCGTCATTGATTCAGAAGAGGACCGCTGCTAACCATGTGGGGCCAAAAGCCAGTGAGCGTTTGGGGTGAGGGCTGGGAGGGCTTGCGGTGGGAAGGGAGGGAGAGCTGGAAAGCTTCTTATAATTACCAGTCAGGCGGAACTGGCCCCAGTGTCTACTCACCCAGGGTACTTGGCCACACGTCTCAGCTTTGAGGAAGCCCCCCTCCCCTCCCCATACCTTGGACCGCCTGAAAAATGCCCTTTCTCCAGCCCCAACTTCTCTGATTCCTGGGAAGGAGTCTCCGTGTTCTTCCTCAGGTACCAATGGGTCCCTGCTTTAATTTGAATCCGTCCCCCTATCCCACCTTGGTTGTTGTTCAGTCGCTCAGTCGTGTGCGACTCTTTGTGACCCCATGGACTGGACTGCAGCATGCCGGGCTCCTCTGTCCCTCACCATCTCCTGGACTTTGCTCAAACTCAAGTCCCACCTACGTGGCTCAATCGATTGGTCCATAGATGAGTCTGTGACCCATGTCTGGCCCATTCGTCAACTTATTTGGGATGTTTCAAATCAGAGCTGAATTCATTTTTTTTCTTCAGCTACGACAGCAACAGAGATGATTTTTCATACACATGTTACACTCAGCCATAGCTGAGACCAGAATTAGTCCAGATGATCACAGGTCCAGGGCAAAGGCCCGAAGGGGACCATTTTGATACGAGCAAGGTGGGTCTCTCAAAGGTGGTCCAGGCCATCAGAATAGCCTCAGATGTTCCAGATCCATTGAGACAAGTTCTAGACAGTAGGCATGCAGTCCAGAAATTGGTACCATCGTCCCTAGAAACAAGGCTTCCCTTGTTTCTGCTCCCGTGGCTGCCATGGGGATACAAGTTCACTTGGACTTCTGCCTTGTCTCCTCTTTTGTACTTCAGCCTGTGTATTTGCTTCTTTTTCCACTTAGCTCTCATGGCATGGAGGTTTCTCAGAAGATGGTGCTAAGGCCAAAAGAGTCTAGTGTTAGTCGCTGGGTCGTGTCTGACTCTTTGTGACCCCATGGACTGTAGCCTGCCAGGCTCCTCTTTCCATGGAATTCTCCAGGGAAGAATACTGGAGTGGGTAGCCATTCCCTTCTCCAGGGGATCTTCCAGACTCAGGGATCGAACATGGGTCTCCCACATTTCAGGCAGATTCTTTACCATCTGAGCCAAAGTCTAGAGCTGAATTTAAAAATCCAGGTCCTCTTGTGTGTGTCAAAGTTGGGTGTGAGACTGATTACCAAAGGCTGGTAAAGAAAGTTGCTCTGAGAAAAATGAAGCCCCCAGGTTAGAAAAAAATAAAATATTAAGAGTTGTAGGGACTACCGAACAGCTGGGCCCCTCAATCCTGGGGAAGTAAAAACCCCATGAGAAATTCTAGAGCTGCTGCTAAGTCGCTTCAGTCGTGTCCGACTCTGTGCGACCCCATGGACTGCAGCCTACCAGGCTTCTCTGTCCATGGGATTCTCCAGGCAAGAACACTGAAATGGGTTGCCATTTAAGGCACTCGTCAAATCCTTCCTTTTCCTTAAGCTATATTGGGTTGTTTTTGCTACTTGTAACCAAAAGTCTCATGTAATGCTCAAAATCTAATTGGCTTTTTAAAAAAATCCAGATTTTCCCATTTATTGGATAACTGAAAATTTTAATCTCTAGTTGAGTTCCTAGAACTGGCAGAAATCCATGAATTGAAAAGCAATTGCTACCAATTTTGGAGCCAATCAAATAAATTTTGCTTAAAAATAAATTAATGTTTAAGATTTTTGGAACATTCGATTTAGACTGTTGAACAGGGAACCTCTCAGCAGGGAAGCAGCCAGGCAGGCAAACGTGTGGAACATGAAACAAGAGAATTCTCTTGCTGTTAGACACACAGAGTCACGTTTTTCAAGGTCATTATTCAAAATGAATTTCACTCTCAATGCTCTTGATCTGGCCACATCTTTGGCCAAGCTGACCAGATTGCTGTTATGGGACACGCAAGCTCTTTTTTCCCTCTTGGGTCCATGATCGACACTCATTAGTTAACTGACCACAGCATTCTCATGGCCTAAGTCAAACTCTCTGAGTCTCAATACAGCTTTCTAAGCAGCTGAAACCAGAGCCGGTCCATGAATGAAACCTACTTTCCCCTCCTGAACTACGCAGCTTTTAATACTACCTTGCATTAAGCTCCTCGACGAGATTCATTCGTGAACTTATTAATGCATTCAGAAAATATGTATGCTGTCTAGAGTGCTGCCTTTGGGGCAGGCCCTGTTCTAGGTGCTCAGGAAAACAGTCCCTGGCTCGTGGAGCTCATGGAGCAAGGAAACCTACGAGTAAGTGACAGAAGTGTGGGGAGGACGGAGTAAGGGGAATGGGAGGAGTGGGCGGCAACGGGGATCTGAGGTGGCAAGGGAAGGTGGAGGGGAGACCTGCCAGAGGTGAAGGAGGGAGCCACGAAAGGACGGGGCAGGAGGGCTGCAGGTGAAGGGAACGCAGGTCAGAGGCCCTTGTGGCCCCGAGATCCGCTTGTTCAAGGAACAGCGGCGGGTCCTTATTGCTGGAGCGAGTGTACAAGGAGGAGTGTAGGAGACGTGTGTTGGGCTGCCACATAGCCTGGGGACCCAGTAACTCCGCGTCTAACACAGTGAGCCAGCCAAGCCTGGGACAACCCAGTGACTGAACAGTTTGGGTCTTTTGTCTGTTTTATCTTTTTGTGACCAAATTTAAAGGTATCCTTCGGTCTCATGGTGACATCACCATTCACACAGGTCACCTCTCCCACCTGTGCCCCCAGCCACCCATTGCCTCCTCCCCACAATTATCATTGATGGATACTCATGTGTCTTTCCAGGGATATTTTGTGCATCGGTAAGAACATCCTAATACATTTTTAGCCTCCTGTTTTACACACATGTTAACATATTATATGCAACGTTCTCTACTTGATAAGGATTTTTGGAAAGGGGCACTCAGTGTTCATCAGGAATTTATGGCAGAACAAACCCAAACTTTAGCATCTCAATCCAACCTGCTCAGAAATGTCAGTAATTGGAAATACTGTACTACTGAGTTTAAAATACGGCCTTAGTCCATGCTTTGTTTCAAAACTTTGTGAAATCTAAATTCAACAGGCAGTTGATATCTATTAATATAAACCTGTTAGGCTACTTCTTCATGGTTGATGACATTCTTATTTAAGAACAGTGGTAAGGGCAAAAAATTGAGGAAACTGGGGTTCATACTCTTCTGGTCAGTCACTAACTTTTTGTGTGAACTTCGGCAAGCTGAAAGAAGAGAGGAAGGAAGGGAGGAAGGAAGGAAAGAAAGAAAGATCAGTGTGGGCTTAGTCTTTCCTGAAAGTGGAAGAGTTTGTGTGTATGTGTGTGTGCGTGCACACGCGAACCATAATGAACAAATGTGTCTTTGTGACATTTACTTCCTAGAGGAAGAAAAAGAAAACAAACAATAAAAATAATTAAAATATACATAATAAATAATGGGGGATTCCTTCATAGCTCAGTCAGTAAAGAATCTGCCTGCAATACAGGAGACCTGGGTTCAGTTCCTGGGTAGGGAAGATCCCCTGGAGGAGGGCATGGCAACCCATTGCAGTATTCTTGCCTGGAGAATCCCATGGACAGAGGAGCCTGGCTGGCTACAGTTCATGGGGTCGCAAGAGTTGAACTCGACTTAGTGATTAAACCACCACCACACTAAAGAATGATAAATGCTAAGAAGGAAAAATGAAACATGGAAGAAAGACTTGGAAATAAAGAGGAAGTGAAGTTTGTATGTACACCCAAATGTGTCGTTGAGAAGAAGACACTGGAATAAAAGTCTGAAGCCAGTGAGGCAGCAGCCAGGGGAGATCCGGGGAGGGGAGGCAGAGGGCTCAGGGCAAAGGCCTGAAAGCCACGTGGTGAAGATGGAGAAGGTAGCAGGCAGAAACTCAGACGGGCCAGCCCCCTCGGTGCTGCCTTGAAGCCACTGCACAAATTCTAAACGGCTTCCACGCTCCCCTGTAAGTTCCAGAACAAACATCTGTCAAGTCACTGGAGTGAGTTTCTATTAGGCACAACTGAACAGAATTCTTCATTGATTCATCCACTTTTTATAAAAATATTTTTTTTAAAGTAGACTGTGACAGTACTGATTGTTAAATTCTTTTGGGAAAGCAATTTTCAAAAATTTTATTTTTTTTTACTTTTTTTTTTTGCCTAGGGATCTCTGCTCTAGGAATCAGTCCAGAGGAAATAATCTGAAATTCGGGTGAGAAAAAATTATACCCAATGTGCTCTAAGCTGCATTGTGTCCCCCGATCCCCATCCCACAAACCCCCACACTGAAGTCCTAATACCCTCAGAAGGTGGCTTTGTTTGGAAGTGGGCTCTTTAAAAATCTAGGTTAAAATGAAGCCCTTAGCGTGGGCCTTAATTCAATATGACCAATGTCCTTGTATGAAAAGGAGATTAGGACACACACGCAGACAGGGAAAGGCGCGAGAAGACACAGCAAGGAGGGGATCGTTTGCAAGGCGAGGAGTGAGCCCTCAGGAGAGCCCAGTCCTGCCCACACCGGAACCTCAGAGCTCCAGCCTCCAGCACCATGAGAACATAAACTTCCGAGACTTCCCTGGTCGTCTAGTGGCTAAGACTCTGCACTCCCATTGCATGGGGCTCAGGTTTGATCCTTGGTCAGGGAACTAGATCCCACATGTCACAGTTGAAGGTTCTCACACCACAACTAAAAAAGATCCCTCCTGCCACAGCTAAAGACCCAGCATGGCCAAATAAATAAGTCAATATTTTAAAACATTCTTGTTGGTTAAGCCAGTCTATGGTACTTGGCTGTGGCCGCTTGAGCAAACTAACATACAGCAAGTTTTAAAACCATTATGTATTTGAAATAAATTAGAAATCTACCAGCTTGTATCTGCTTATCATGGGCTGGACCCCGAATGAGGACGAACCAAAGGACAGTCAGAAAGCGGCTCTGCCGAGGGCTCCCCATGGTTTGTCTGCCATTTATTCGAAGTGCTTGCCAGAGTACTGAGAAATGCATCCCGAAGGTCCCCTGCCTTTTTGGCAGCTGCATCTCAGAAGGAGGGGAGGAAAATCCGACCTGGAGGAGCCTGGAGGCAGCCAGGTGGCTGAGTCCTGGGAAGTAGACATGGGACACGGGACCCGTGCCCTTCGTGGGCTCTGCTGACCGGGGTCAGGAGAACCGTGGTCCGTGGATAACTTTTCTATGAGTTCTCACTGAAAAAAAAAGTCTTGATGGGAAAATATGCTAAAGGCATAATATGCTGTAAAGGCAAATATGCTCCTCATGGGGAAGACCAATGGTCGTAAATCCTCCCGCTCCCCAAACAGCTGCAGCTGCAGCGATTCACCCAGAGGCTTTGCCAAGAACACATCATTGTCTGCATAGACGCACACGGAGCCGGGCTGAGCAGAGGGCGGCTGGCCGGAGCTCAGATGAGATGTAACCATTACCGACTCCTAAAGAAAGACTGAAAACTTTAAATCAAACTACAAATTATGACGGCTCATTCCTTCCATAAATCCTAAGTGTGGTGACTTCACTTGGAATCAAGCAGCAAGCCATGTGTTGCTCCTCGGGAAGTTCAAGTCCATGTGTCTCCTTATTTAATGGTACAAAAGTTCAGTTCACTCTTTCTTAGCTTTCTGTACATTTATTTCTTGACTCATCCGTCTACGTGATACATGACACGGTGTTTTCAGAGCAGGGGCCCGTGCAGTTCATCGCACATGACAAACACACTCTAAATATCTGCCGCTTGCCTAATATATTTAGACCCCAGCAAGACATCTCATGTTGATTAAATATCACCATAGAGTCCACATTCACCTAGCTCCAAGCACACACAGAATCCTTTATGACAGCGGTCCCCAACCTTTTGGGCACCACTGACTGGTTTCATGGAAGACAATTTTTCCATGCACCGGGAGGAAAGGGCTTCAGGATGATTCAAGGGCATTACGTGTATGACGCACTGTATTTCTATTAATACATCAGCTCCACCTCAGATCATCAGCCAGTAGATCCCAGAGGTTGAGACCCCCTGTTTTATGGCTATTGTTGGCTAGCTTTTAACCTCTGAACCTCTTAAGACAGTTTCTTGTATTCCCAGTTGCTTGGTCACAGTCTCTCTGTGACCTTTACTTTTCTGCAGAAGTAGAACCTTAAAGGCAAAGGAGAAATTGAATTCCCTGGCTCTTCTCTGTGGGCCAGAACTGGCATAGTGCATCAGATCTGTTGTGCGCCCAACTCAATGTCCCGTCTCCAATACAGATTCCAAGGGAGGTGTGGGAAGGGCAGGCCGTGTTCCAGACCTTTCCTCTGAACATCAGCTGTAAACACAAATTCACTCTGGAGCTTGGTTTCCAAAGGAAAACAAAGCTATGAATAGCAATTGATATTCATAATGTGTTTCCATGTCCCGGTTAGCTAATTTGTTTTTTGATTAGCTGCTGGAATTAACCACATCACCCGAAGTAACTTGGGCCTTTGCCTTCTGACCACGGAAGCTTCGTGGTGGTCTGTCTTTAGGTAAGTCACCCCAAGTCACCTTCAGTTCAAAGTGGCCAAACAACTCAGTCATTGAAGACAGACATGCCAGGCCCCAAAATTATGTGCCCCAAATCTAGCGGACACCTCCCCACCCGCCTTCCATATTTAACATTTTTTGAGCATGCGTGTGCCAGATGAGTCATCCAAGCTGCTCGGGAAGCTGTCTCCACCGGTGACAGTGCAGCTGATCCACCCTCTGCCCTCCCCTCGCCCAGTGAAATGCAGACTCTCAGTTCCACAGCACTGTCTCCAGCACCCCATGGCTTCCTTTATTTAGATACCGTGCTCTTAGGCAACGTGCTCCCACATGGAGCTTTTCATCTCTCAATTACATTTCTCCACCATTTCTATCTGCCTGTACCTCCCAGAGCATGAACCCTAAAAAGGGGCAAGAACCCCAGGATCCCAAGCTTCCCCAGAACCCACAGAGCAGCCCCTCCGGCAGTGACCATCTTGTTCCGTGGTCCTTGCTTATCCAAGGAGACTGAATGGTAATCTCTTCCCCAGCTGTATCAGCCCAGGAGCCCAGCTGTTTCTTCCTGCTTCTCGGAGATTCTCTCCTGGCAAAGGTGCCAAAAATTCACTTTCTTTGAACTTTTCAGCAATTTTGATGCTATTACCAGAGATCCTGAAATTTCCAACAGCACCAGCTCTCGAGTTTCTTTTTCCAACTTCACGGGACAGAACCATGTTCTGAGGTTCAGGCTAACCCCCCTAAAAAAATGAGTACGTGGATTTTCACATTCTGGAGGAAAGCCAGTCTTCTTTCTCTCTCTCTCTCTCTCTTTTTTTTTTCTGTTTTTATAGTTGATTTCCAAGCTGGCTCCAGCGGGCATCCAGCTCTCCCTCCCGCCTTGGTCTTCCCCCTCCTGGCTCCTGTTCAATGACTGACGCTCTGCAGAAGTATTTATGGACCCAGCTATCTACCGTGACCTTGTGATCACACTAATCCCTGGCGTGAGGCTGCTACAATGGGTCAGTCACAGGGTGAGGGGATGGGAGAGGGGTGGACAGCACCTCATCCTGGAGCAGCCCGTTTATTTAGAAAACTGGGGTTTTCCTCTCCTTCCTAAAGTTGGCTGTTAGGGCAGCGGGTTGCCTTATCCTCAACACTCATGCCGGGAGATAGACGACAGTGCTGGGGAGAACCAGAGATCCAAGGGCGAAGGCCAGAGTTCTCGGGGTCGGGGCACCAAAGGACTGCTCCTGCCACCTCTGTGGGACAGACTTAAGGAGGCCTGAGCTCCCAGGGCTGGCTGAACACTGAGCATTATTACAACTTGTACACTCATAGCCCCAAAGGAGCAGCCAGTGCTCCTGCTTGGGGACTCGGGGCTCAAGGGCTTCGGAGAGTGTGAGTCAAGTTCCTGAGAAACTCTGGTAGCATCAGGGGTCTGCTTGACCTGACAATTCCTTTGGGGTCTTGGAAAAGTCGATGAGAAAACTGCTGTTAGAAGAGAGAAGATGGAAGGAGGCCTGACTTTGCAGGTGGTGGAGAATGGAATTGTCATTATCTAGATTAAGAAAAAAGGAGAGGGGAAAAAAAAAAAAAAAAAACAACCACCCAGGACTTTGGGGAAGGAGTGAGAATGGAGGCCACGTGACCAAGGCTGGAGGAGGACTCAAGTCGACAAGGCTTGTTGGAGTTTCATCACAGTTTAGCAAGTGATTATCCAATGCCTCTGGTGACCAAGACAGCTTCCTGTGTTCAAGTTCCGTGACAGGTCCACAGTAAATCACCTGAGGGCAGCAACCTTAGGGTACGCAGTGTCAATCCCGTGAGGTCTCATATGAGGATTACAAGTGACCATCATTAGCTTTAAAAGGTTTTTCGTAGATGATGATGATGCCGATGATGATGGCTGGATAGTCTGGAAGGCAGGAACACTGTGCATTTTTACTTTTTTTTTAAATTTTTATTTTTTACTTATTTATTTAATTTTGGCCTCACCGCACAGCATGCAGGATCCTAGTTCCCTGACCAGGGATTGAACCCATGCTCCCCTCCCCCCACCACCACATTGGCAGCTCAGAGTCTTAACCACTGGACCACCAGCAAAGTTTTCCTTCTGTCTTTTTAAATCTTTATCCTCCCTCTGCCCCGTGAGTACTGTGCACATAGTCGGCTTTCAAAATCATTTACTAGGTTTGTAGTAAATAAATGATGATTATTATAGTTCCATGTCCGCCACGTGGGCTTTTGTCCTGCTTAGCAGATGCTCTCTCTCTCTCTCTCTCTTAAACAGCAACAACCAAAAGAGAATCTTCTGAGGCTGGCGTTCAGTTTTCCCTTGGAGCCCATCTCCTGTGTGAGACCACAGGGCAATGGTCCTCAAGCTTTAGCCTTGTGTTGGAGCCCCTGGGGGGGTGCTTGTGTTTCTGATGAGTAGGTACGGGGTGAGGCTCAAAAATGTGCCTTTCTAGGGTTCTCATAGTGACTGCTGCTGGTCTAGGGACCACACTTTGAGAACCACTGTCATAAGGGTGTGTTAGGAATGTCTCAGATTCCCTTCCCTGAAACTTGAGGACTGAAGAAAAAATCCTAGGAAACTGTCCACAGCTGCATATGGGGAGAGACCTCTGTAGAATGCTTCTCTGGGAATCACTGCCCATCTCTACACAAGGGTCAGTTTCTTGAGAACTTAGAACTTGCCAAAGTGGGACAAAGCTGGCCGAGAAACCATGCAGGGATGCCAATCTGCTTGGCCTGCAGGCTCACCTCTCCACGAGGAACTTCCCTGGTGGCTCAGACGGTAAAGCATCTGCCTACAATGCGGGAGACCAGGGTTCAATCCCTGAGTTGGGAAGATCTCCTGGAGAAGGAATGGCAACCCACTCCAGTCTTCTTGCCTGGAAAATCCCATGGATGGAGGAGGCTGGTAGACTACAGTCCATGGGGTCACAAAGAGTAGGACACAACTGAGCAACTTCACTTTCACCTCTCCACGAGCCAATTCTCCTCACTCCAGCCAATGTGATTCTCCAAATCAGAAATCCGACTGTCTCTGTCTCCTGCTTAAAAACCTTCAACGGTTTGCAAATAAGATCATCTGCAACATTTGTTTAGGTTCCACATATATGTGTTAACGTATGATACTTGGTTTTCTCTTTCTGACTTACTTCACTCTGTGTGTAACAGTCTCTAGGTCCATCTAGCAGAAATAGTGACACAGACATAGAGAACGAACATGAGTACCAAGGAGGAAAGGGTGTGTGTGTGTGTGAATGAATTGGGAGACTGGAACGGACATATATACATTACTATGTATAAAATAGATAACTAATGAGAACCTCCTGTGTAGCACAGGGAACTCGACTCAATGCTCTGTGATGACCCAGTGAAAGTTGTTCAGTCGTGTCCGACTCTTTGTGACCCCATGGACTATACAGTCCGTAGAATTCTCCAGGCAAGAATACTGGAGTGGGTAGCCTTTCCTTTTTCCAGGGGATCTTCCCAACCCAGAGATCGAACCCAGGTCACCCGCATTGCAGGCGGATTCTTTACCAACTCAGCCACAAGGAAAGCCCTAACTGGGAAGGAAATCCAAAAAAGAGATATGTGTATACGTATGGCTGATTTCCTTTGCTGTACGGTAGGAACTAACACAGTACTATAAAGCAAATACACTCCAGTAAAAATTAATGAAAAAAAAAAGTTAAAGAAAAACCTTCGATGGCTCCCCATTTCCTCCAGCATAAAGCCCAGACTGCAGGTTGGTGGGCCAGCTCTTCACAATTTGACCCTTGCCTGGGCTTTCAACTTGGACATGCCTGATTGCCATGGTCCCCAGAAATGATCTCTTTCACCCCATTCCTCTGCACAAGCTGGGTTCAGAGTGAACTTTCTTTTATTATTATTTTTTTAATTGAAGTACAGTTGATTTACAATGTGGTGTTAATTACTGCTGTACAGCAAACTGATTCAGTGATACAGCCATCATATTTTTTCCATTATGGCATAATATAGAATATTGCATATAGTTCCCTGTGCTTCACTGTAGGAGCTTGTTGCTTATCCATTCTCTATATAAAAACTTACATCTGCTAGCCCCATCCTTCTCCAGAGTGAACTTTCTGGTCCCTTCTCCCCAACATCCTACCTGCTGGGCTGTCCCCTGCTAGATTTCCCAGCAAAGCTAGCCTCCTGTATAGTCCCCTCCCCTGGGCACGGGTCTTTGTTACAAGATGTCCTTAATACTTTACTCTCTGACTCACCCCGCCTGGCTATGGAGGGACCAAGACTGGATTGTTTGTTTGTTTGTTTGATGTGGGTCATTTTTAAAGTCTTTATTGAAAGTGTTATGATATTGCTTCTGTTTTAGGTGTCAGTTTTTTGGCCATGAGGCATGTGGGATCTTATCTCGCTGACCAGGGATCGAACAGACGCCCCCTGCACTGGAAGGTCAAGTCTTAACCACTGGGCCACCAAGTCAGTCCCCAGGACTGGCCTTTGAGTCCCTAACACTTAGCACACCACCTGAATCACAGAAGCCCCTTGGTGAAGGTTGTTGAGTGAATGGAAGTTGCTGTGGCCTCAGGGCAGAAGATCACACACAGACTTCAGTAATTACCTTGGAGACTTTTTGATACAAAACAGTGGAGGGGAAAAACTCCAACAAAACAAGGGGGAAGTCGTGGCGGGAAGTGCATTTGCAGGTAAAGATGAAGGGAAACCCAGAGAGAGGGAGATGGGAGGACTTATCAGTGTTCCCTTTAAGTCCCCTGCAGTAAAATTAATTCCTCCAGCCCTTGTGGCTCAGACAACAAAGCATCTGCCTGCCATGCAGGAGGTTCGATCCCTGGGTCGGGAATATCCCCTGGAGAAGAGAATGGCTACGGCCTCCAGGATTCTTGCCTGAAGAATTCCATGGACAAAGGAGCCTGGTGGGCTACAGTCCATGGGGTCACACACATTCAGACATGACTGAGCGACTTTCACTTGCTTACCTAAAGCACAGAGACAAGCGGGGTGGGGGTTCAGAAGCAAACAAATGAAGCTTTAGGCCCTGGCCTTAGAGGGGGAGGAAGTCAGAGGTTTTGCAGAAGGGGAAGTCGGAGCCTCCTGAAATTACTGCACCGGTAAGAAGGCCTCCCCAAGCCTTTAGCTCACGCCTCCCAGCTGTCAGGCTCCCCTTCTCTCAGGCTGGGCGACAGCATCTTCCTGATCCCCTTTTGATGTGATGACCTCAGATGGTGACAAGTTGCTTCCAGGTCTGGATTCTGTGTGGTGTCTGCGGACATCAGGTGTTTCTTTCCGCACTTAGTACATGAAGCAACTTCATTCTGAGAGCTACTTTTATGCTTGCAACCCATGGGGTCACAAAGAGTCAGACACGACTGTGTGATTGAACTGAACTTTATACTTCGAAGGCTGACTTCTAGGCTGTAGGACGAAGCTTATACAATAGAACTAGACTAGAGACTTCCTTGGTGGCCCCTGGTTAAGGATCTGCCTTCCCAAGCACGGGTTCTCTGTGTTGTGCTCTGTTGCTCAGCCGTGTCCAACTCTTCGTGACCCTGTGGACTGTAGCCCACCAGGCTCCTCTGTCCATGGGATTCTCCAGGCAAGAATACTGGAGTGGGTCACCATGCCCTCCTCCAGGGCATCTTCCCGACCCAGGGATCGAACCCACATCTCTTACATCTCCTGCATTGGCAGGTGGGTTCTTTACCACTAGCACCACCTGGAAAGCCCCCAAAGCAGGGAACACAGGTTCAATTCCTGGTCTGGGAACTCAGGTCTCACACACAACTAAGCCTGCAGGCCACAACTAGAGAAACCCCTGAGCCGCAGTGAAGACCCAGTGCAGCCAAATAAAATAATAAAACAATAATAAAAGCAAAATGAACAAGAACAGGAGGCCTGGTTCCCCTCTTTCCTCTGGTGCCCAGCTAGCTGCCTGCATCGGGGCAGCTGTATTTTCAACTTCTGTCCCTGCTCAGGCCACACCTATGAAGAATGCCCACTCTGCTTTCTGTGAGACTCTTTCACACTGACCCCATGGCTCTTCCCCATTCCTAAGACTGGGCCTTTGCAAATTTGGATCTACTTGGCGAGTTCTCTCTCTGATCACTCTCTGTGAACTCCAATGGCCAGGAAAGTATGATAAACAAAAGGAGCCCTGGGGGAAGTTTCTCAAGCTCCAAACGTTTGATCTCAAAAATCTGGCTGAATTTTTCTTCTGAAACCACCATCGACAGGATGTCTCTGGCTGACCTCTCTGCCTTCAGCACCAGCCACTCTGTTCTGAACACAGAGCTTTTCAGGCCTCCTCTCTGCATCTGCAGAGATACCTCCCAGGAGATAGGAGCCTCTGTTCTTCCTGGAACCAATGTAAACCCAAAGGAGCCTTAAAATAAAAAAAAATACATGTAATAGTTGGAGAGGCTGCCCCCCGCCTTCCTTTTAACTTCTGAGCTCATTCCCTCTGGGAACAAGTGACATTTCAATTCTGGTGTGTAAGTTGTTTCTTCTTTAGATTAGTTTTTGTGTAAACATTCCGCGGCAAATTATTTTCACATTTGGAGTTTCTTTCAAGCAGCCAGTCAGACTGATTCCTCTCTGTTCCCTTTGCTACCCGCAGCTCAACTCTCTCTCACGCGCCCACTTCCCCATTTCTCAAACTCAAACTAATTCTACTGTTGGTGAAAATATTTCCCCCACTTTCTGGAATTTCCATGTCTCAGGGTTATCTCCTCTGGGCCGCAGCCAAAGCTGCACCCACTAGGAGCAGGGACGCCAGCCCAGGTCAGGAAGGAGGGGGAGCATCATTATTCACGCAGATTCGGTCTGCAGAGGCCAGAGCTGCCCTCAGAAGGGGCCTTGGGACCCACAGGACAGGCTTAGTGTGAGAGGGAGGACCAGCCCCAGGACCACGCAAATGGGGAGAACCTTTCTAATTATGAGACTGCCTAGAGGCTGGCAGTCACAACCAGAAAAGCAGGCAAATCGCATCCTCTTCTTCAGCCACCAATACCACCGCTCTTTGTAACAGGCCCACAAGGGCAACGTCTCCTCCAGTCTTGTTTTCCAACATCGCTGTTGAAAGTTTGGCCTAATTTGGTGAAATTTTCCCCATACAGATTCTACCTCTCAGTTTCATTTCAGGTCAGTCGTGTCTGACTCTTTGCAACCCTGTGGACTGCAGCATGCCAGGCCTCCCTGTCCATCACCAACTCCAGCAGTTTACTCAAATTTGTGTCCATGGAGTCGGTGATGCCTCTCAGTTTTCATATATATATATATATTCATATTCATATATGAATATGAAAGCTTCCCTAGTGGCTCAGACAGTAAAAAACCTGCCTGCAATGCAGAAGACCTGAGTTTGATCCCTGGGTTGGGAAGATCCCCTGGAGGAGAGCATGGTAACCCACTCCAGTATTCTTGTTTGGAGAATTCCATGACAGAAAAGCCAGGTGGGCTACAGTCCATGGGATCTCAAAGAGTCAGACATGACTGAGTCACACACACACACACACATACACACACACACACATATGTGTGTGTATATATATATGTACATATGTATATATATGTACATATGTACACATGTGTGTGTGTGTATATAAAGCTATACGGAATCCCATTCAAGGCATATGGAATCTTCGATTTCTCTGTGCCATTCAGGGTCTTTATAGTTGCGGCATTTGGAATCTAGTTCCCTGCCTAGGGCTCAAACCCAAGCAGCCTGCACTGGGGGCAGAGTTTCAGTCACTGGACCAGCAGGGAAGCCCCGTCTGCCTCTCAGGGACTGGTCAAAACTCCAGAGGTGCCATTCGCACAGACTACAATATATAATTATAAAATAGCAAGCCACTTCTCCTCAAATAACACAGTATTGTAAATCAACTGTGTTTCAATTAAACGAACAACCAACAAAACCCAAGCAACTTCTCTTTAAAACTTAGAGACATCATCTCTCCTTTCTCGTCTATACATTCGGTAAGCTAGTGAGTGGAAAGAATACCAATCATTGCCAACAGCCTGTCACAGTCACAGACTCACCATGTGCCTTGGACAGATCCCCTGGTTGCCCACATCACACATCTGCAAAACAGGGAAAAGCGACTGGGTCATCGCCAAGCGCTCTGCCCTCTGGCAATGAGGTCTTCTGATCAGCAGAAAGTGAGATGTCTTTGATCAATAAGTTCCATGATGGGGAATTTTTGCTTAGTCACTTTCTTCCAACGTTACATTGGCATCTTAAGTTGTTCAGTCTGGTTCCAAATTCAGCACTCTCTGTGTGGATTTTTGAAGTCTAGTGAATCCAGACTCACCAGGTCAGTTTTCTTCCTTGATTTTCTGAGCTTGGATCTTTTCTGAGCCATTAAAACCAGAGGTACTAATTTGAGGAGTAAACTGAGGTGTTCCTTTGACATTCAGTAGCAGCAGTGGCCCCTTCGGGTCTCACTTTTGCAAAAAATGAGGGGCGAGAAGGTTAACCAGATAACTCTGAAGGTTTAGGAAACAAAGCATTCCATTCTAAGTTTGGGGCAGTGAAGGCTGAATCACGATTCCTCCTGGGGTTTGTTCTCTATCAAATCACAATTTGGCCAACATTTTCCCACCAGGGGTCAGAAGCCAGTACCGGGGACAGAGGAGAGACACTGCCAATTCCAGAACTGCTCTGTGATACCAAGTTCCGGGAAGGGGGCTCAGGAGGCAAGTCTCTTTTTTTGACTGCATCCAAGCAGCACTTGTCAGGAGGTCGGGTTGTGAGGAGACAACTTGTAAACAATACTCCTGAACCTCGAGAATGATTATAATCTAACACATGTGCTGAATTAGAAAATTAAAACAGTGCTTCTGGAGCAGGGATGGGAGGTGGGGGCATGATAGTCTAAGTCAGTTCAGTTCAGTTCAGTCGCTCAGTCGTGTCTGACTCTTTGCGACCCCCTGGACTGCAGCACACCAGGCTTCCCTGTCCATCACCAACTCCCAGAGTTCACTCAAACTTACGTCCATCGAGTCGGTATGCCATCCAACCATCTCATCCTCTGTCGTTCCCTTCTCCTCCTGCCTTCAATCTTTCCCAGCATCAAGGTCTTTTCCAATGAGTCAGTTCTTTGCATCAGGTGACCAAAGTATTGGACTTTCAGCTTCAACATCAGTCCCTCCAATGAACACCCAGGACTGATCTCCTTTAGGATGGACTGGTTGGATCTCCTTGCTGTCCAAGGGACTCTCAATAGTCTTCTCCAACACCACAGTTTAAAAGCATCAGTTCTTCAGTGCTCAGCTTTCTTTTTGGTCCAACTCTCACATCCGTACATGACTACTAGAAAAACCATAGCCTTGACTAGATGGACCTTTGTTGGCAAAGTAATGTCTCTGCTTTTTAATATGCTATCTAGGTTGGTCATAACTTTCCTTCCAAGGAGCAAGTGTCTTTTAACTTCATGGCTGCAAACACCATCTGCAGGGGGTTTGGAGCCCCAAAAAATAAAGTCTGTCACTGTTTCCACTGTTTCCCCATCTATTTGCCATGAAGTGATGGGACCAGATGCCATGATCTTAGTTTTCTGAATGTGGAGTTTTAAGCCAACTTTTTCACTCTTCTCTTTCACTTTTATCAAGAGGCTCTTTAGTTCTTCACTTTCTGCCATAAGGGTGGTATCATCTGCATATCTGAGGTTATTGATATTTGTTCTGGCTATCTTGATTCCAGCTGGTGCTTCATCCAGCCCAGCATTTCTCATGATGTACTCTGCATGTAAGTTAAATAAGCAGGATGACAATATACAGCCTTGAGGTACTCCTTTTTCTATTTGGAACCAGTCTGTCGTAGTGATGCTTTCTAAGGCCCACTTGACTTCACATTTCAGGATGTCTGGCTCTAGGTGAGTGATCACACCATTGTGATTATCTGGGTCGAGAAGATCTTTTTCGTACAGTTCTTCTGTGTATTCTTGCCACCTCTTCTTAATGTCTTCTGCTTCTGTTATGTCCATACCATTTCTAGCTTTTATTGTGCCCATCTTTGCATGAAATGGTGCGGTAGTTTGAGTATTCTTTGGCATTGCCTTTCTTTGGGATTGGAATGAAAACTGACCTTTTCCAAGTAATTTCTTCCTAATGAATACTAAGGACACTAAACGTTGAAAGTGTTTTGAAAATATAGATTAGAGTGTATTTGTGGTCATCTTTCAATATAGAGATTTTTTTTTTTTTTTGAAAGTCCTTTGCAGGAATCCCTCTGAAGGAGGGAATTGTTTTTGTTTGGGAAAATACCTTGAAGAGACATTTAGGTTTTAAACGATGGGACAGAGCCTGAAAAGACAAATCAGTGGAGGAATTATCGAATCATTGTGTATAATAAAGAGGCAGGAATGGGGTGCTTTTGTTTGTTATTGTTGTTGGAAATAGTAGAGCCAGAGTTGGAATGGTGGTGTGTGGTCTGTGCAAATGGCTGTAAGCAGGGACTCCAGAGTTCGGTCACTGAGCCCTCTGTTTATGAAACTCACAGTGATGTGTTTAGTAATAAAGCAACTTTAGATGTAAGAGAATTGGTACTTGGCTTCCATCCTCTACCCAACTCCCATGCTCAACCAGGACTGGGCCAAGATTCTTTCTTTTTAATTGTGGTAAAATATATATAACATAGCATTTACTATTTTAACCATTTTTTAAAAAGACTTTTTTGATGGGACTATTTTAAAAATCTTTATTGATTTTCTTACAGTTTTGCTTCTGTTTTGTGTTTTGGTTTTTAGGCCACAAGGCATGTGGGATTTTAGCTCCCCAACCAGGCATTCACACCCCTTCCTTGGAAGACAAAGTCTTAACTACTGGACCACCTGGGAAGTCCTTATTGTAACTATTTTAAAGTGGGAAGTTCACTAGCCTTGAGTACTTCCACGTTGGGCTGGGCTCAGGTTCTTACTTTCTCTGGGGGAAGGTTTGACACAATCTCCGAAGACAGAAGCATACTTTCATCTCCTGTGTTCTCCCTGCCCGTGGCCCTGGTACCATCTAACTAGAAGGTTCCTGAAGTTGCTGCTTCCATCCTGGAGAATGAGGTAACCCCAGGATGGGTGATTGACCCCATCCACAGGTAAGCCAGGGTGATCAGTCGCCACTGAGTGGATGGTACCCGGTCATAGGATGAAATCAGAGGACACAACTTGACCTTGGGAACCATGGCCAATGGGTGGGACAAGCTCACCCCAGTCATTTCATGGATTAATGTATTTAGATGTAAGAGAATGGTACTTGGCTTCATCCTCTGACCAACTCCCATTCTCAACCAGACTTGGGGTAAGGTTCTTTTTTATAATTGTGGTACAAGATATGTAACATAACATTTACTATTTTAAACCATTTTTTAAAAGATTTTTTTGATGGGACCATTTTAAAACTCTTTATTGAATTTGTTACAGCATTGCTTCTGTATTCCTGCATCCTGTATCCAAATCCTGCATTTGAGGGACTGAAAATTTTGGATTCAGTGTATCTCTTATGGAGGAGTTTACTGTGTATATAATAAATGCATGGGTATATCTAGCACATAAGCTCTCAGTAGGTACCAGGCATGTCTAACATTCGTATTTAACGTGGTGACCCAAGAACTAAAGAACAGATAAAACCCAGGAGAGGGTCTTGGAGTGTGGGAACGGGAAAACCAGACCCTTACCATCCTTCCCTCCCCCATGTTGTAACTACGAATGGATTTCAGGTCCTCCTGAGCAGTATAACCTGGCTCCCCTCCTACCTCATAGGGAGAAGGTATTTGCCTTACTCTTCCCCCCAGCCAGCATATATGCCTCATCCAATCAGCAAATGACCTGCAAGACCCCTATCCCACTCCTTGTACCCTGGGTATAAAAGTGGACTGAGGACCCCTGTTCAACGTCGGTTCTCCCTTGAGCTGGCCTGCTGTTCTAACAGCGTCTCCCACTCTAATAAACTGTATTTCCCTCTCATTCTGTCTCATGTCTGGAAATTCTTTTTCAGCCCACGCACAGACCACGACATTTCATTCCTGTGATGTGAACTTGTTCTACGTCCACAGGATTTCTATGTCCTTATCTTTGTATCACGATTACTACTTTGGTGATTTCTTTAAAAATATTTTAAAGAGGACTTCACTGTCCAGGGGTTAAGACTCTGTGCTCCCACCGCAGGGTTTGTGGGTTCAGCCCTGGTTGGGGAATTAAGATCCCACATGCAGTGACGTTGGGACCCCCTCCAAAAAAAGATGCTAAGGTACATATTTGAGTCAATGCAAATATAGAGACATAGAAACAGTCATTAGATGTAAAGATTAAGAATTCACTGGAGGAGGGACTGGTGGTTGCCAAGGAGCAGGGGGAAGGCGGAGGGATGGAGTGGGAAGTTGGGGTTAGCAGATATAAGCTGTTATATATAGAACAGATAGACAATGAGGCCTTACTGTACAGCACAGGAAGCTATATCCAATATTCTATGATAAGCCACAACCAAAAAGAATATAAAAAAGAATGCATATGTATGAATAACTGAATCACTTTGCTATACAGCAGTAATTAACACAGCGTTGTAAATCAACTGGACTTCAATTAAGACAAAGTAAAGAATTCCCTGGAGGAAGGAAGATGGATCGAAGCTCACCATAAGAAGGGAAACTGCTGTAGAGTTCTTGGTGGTCTGGCGAGGACACTGGATTTTCTATTAGCCAGGGATTGGAGATTGAAGTCCATCCTGCCCATAGCATCGTCCAGCATCAGGAAGAATCCCTAGGTGACAACTAACTCAGGCATCAAGTCATCCCTCCAGTGGGAGAGAAGGAAGTGCTCTGTGGGGGCTGTGCAAATCCCAGGTGATCTGCCCGAGGGAGCAGGCGGTGTAGCCCAGCATTGCTCTCCACAGGCGTGGAGTTCACACGCTGCACCAGCCCATCTGGGTTCCACCCCTGACTCTGCCACAGGCCGGTGTGGATCCTGGGGCAGGATGCCTTTCTCTAGATTCCTCATCTATGAAACAGGGATGATAATAATCCATCAAGTCTGGAAATGCATGGATGTCCTCAAGGGCATCTCCAATCTATAAAAAATATATTGTTATGGACACAGGGTCGTACTAACTTTTAAAAAAAATCTTTGTTAATTTGCCCGTGCCGGGTCTTCCATCTTCGTTGAGGCACGTGGGGTCTTTAATTGAAGCACGTAGGGGTCTACTGTGCTGACGGGGGATCGAATCTGGGCCCTCTGCATTGGGAGAATGCAGTCTCAGCCACTGGACCACCAGGGAAGCCCCTTGTCATACTGACTTCTGTCAGAACAAGACTGTGAAAGAGTAAGCAGGTAAAAACAGATTCGTAAGTGCTCCGATCCACTCCCCAGCTCTGTCATCTCCACCTTTCACCATCCGGTTCCTTCCAACTCTGTAAAGCCTGTTGAAAGCTGATACTAATGAAAGTGATCCCCGTCCATAGAAACGTGTCTGTGTCGTGCAATAGACTATTGCCTTGTGGCTACACCTGCTTTGCATCTACTCCTAAGTTTAGTGCGGAATTCCTTATTCTCTCTATATGTCTAGGCTCTTTTGAGTTCTCCTTTGAGCCTTTTGTGACATTTGACTGTTTCCCTCATTAATTAATGAGTTGAATAAAGTCTTTGAAATGTGTTCATTTTATATATCCACATGACCGTCATGGTTAGCCAAGAAAAGTATAGGTCATAAAACTAGTTTACATCCATGTTTACTAAATGATTAGCTTCAGTTTTGGAAACTATAGAAATCACAATTCTCGGATCCGTATATCAGAACAAGAAGATTTTTGAATCCTTGTTATCTGTATTTTGATTGAGGATCACACAGTGGATTTCAAAAAGCTTTGTTTAGACTGTATATGTAGTTGTACGTGTGTGTGCAGTCACTCAGTCATGTCCAACTTTTTTCGACCCCATGGACTGTAGCCTACCAGGCTCCTCTGTCTTGGTAGGCTACCAGGCAAGAATTTTTCAGGCAAGAATACTGAAGCAGGTTGCCATTTCCTATTCCAGGGGATAATCCCGACACAGGAATCGAACCCAAATCTCTCTGTCTCCTGCACTGACATGCAAATTCTTTACCACTGTGCCACCTGGGAAGTCATGTATGTACTTAATAAATGTTAGTAACCTGCACTGGTTTTTCATCTGTTAAAAAATAACAGGGGGACGTCTCTGGTGGTCCAATGGCTAGGACTCTGCACTCCCAATGCAGGGGGCCTGGGTTCGATCCCTGGTCAGGGAACTAGACCCCACATGTCACAACTAAGACCGGGCACATCCAAACCACTATTTTTTTTAATTAAAAAACAAAACAAAAACAAAGCCACCTCTTGGAGGACTTTTATAAAAATCCTTTTCATACTTCACAGGGTTATTGTGAAGGTGAAGCGGGTTAGTGCATACATGATCCTTGGTAGCACTTGGCACATGGGAAGCACCATGAAGTACTGATTGCTGCAATTATCTAGACCACAGCGCTCAGTACCCTATGATACAACTGTTAATGTCCATCTCCCTCTGCAATGTAAGGTCCTTTGGGATAGGAACTGCAGCACAAAGAACAATAAAACAAAAGCCAAGAAAGAACCTGGTAGACAGCCAACAGATTAACTGAATGGTGTAACAGAGGTTGGCAAATTTTTTTCATAAAGGACCAGAGAGTAACCTAGACTTTGCTGGTCACAAGGTCTCTGTCCAGCGACTTACCTCTGCTGTGCAGGCGGGGAAGCCACACGGATGTTACATAAATGAATGGGGGCGGCTGTTACAGTAAAACTTTACGGATGCTGAAATTTGAATTTAATATAATTTTACACAACATGAAATATTATTCATCTTCTGATTTTTTTCTGACCATTTAAACATGTAAAAGCCACTCTTAGCTTGAGGGCTGTATAAAAACAGGCAGTAGGCCGGACTTGGCCATCGGCCATGGTTTGCTGAGCCCCGAATTAGATGCTGGGTCCATCAAAGCCAAGAATTTTGTCTTCTTCATATAGCCTTTCATCCAGTCCTTCTAGTGGAATAGATGTTCAGATATTTGTGGGATTAGGCAACACGTGGACAAAGGCAAAAGGGAGACGTTTTAGGAGAGTAACTTACTGAATCGTTTCAGAAAGATTCAACCTGTAGTTTGACAGGAGGATGCAAGCGTGGCCAGGGCCTGGCCCGCGGGTGGGTGGGAAGGAGTGGTCCCACGCGCATCAGCCGAGTTTCTGTCATCATCACGCTTAACTGAAACCTTCAGTGACACTGATGCTTCTACAGCCTGCCCGTTGGCTGCCTCGAAACCTTTTCAGAACAAAATGGAATTATAAATAATTCTGAAGAGTCTAGGCTGGTCAGAAAACGAGACCTGAATCACATTGCAGGATCCCTTCTCCAGACAAGCTAGAAAACCTGTTGGACTTATTCTGTCGACACCGGTCAGTTTCATAGACCTGAACTGGGAATTTTCTAGAACTAGGAAACTGGCATCTTAGTGACCAAACACACAGAGGCCCATGAGTGTGATCCACCTACGAGACTGAAGAGGCTCTGGTGGGAGCTCCAGAGGCCGCAGGCTTCACCTCCGGGTGACCATGCCTCTCGCCTCCTCGCTCTCCAACCCCCTCCCAGGTGTCGTCTCCTGGACCAACAGAAGCATTTGCCTCCAGCCTCCCTGAAGACCACAGCCCCTAAACACTGTCACTGAAGTCATCGCCACAAAGGCATGGCCGTAGTTTTGCTTTGTGTTGTGTTAGTTGCTCAGTCGTGTCCGACTGTGCAATCCCATGGGCTGTAGCCTGCCAGACTCCTCTCTCCATGGGATTCTCTAGGCAAGAATACTGGAGTGGGTTGCTATGTCCTTCTCCAGGGGTCTTCCCAACCCAGGCATCAAACTCCGTCTTCCACATCTCAGGCAGATTCTTTACTGTCTGAGCCATCGTAATTCCATTTCATTTTTTGTGCCTCCAATTTCATTTAGGGCTCAGGCAAAGGTTATTGTGGAGGGCGAGCTTCCAAACAGGAATCCCATAAAAAGCAATATTTCTTAAGGCAGACCTATGACCAGATCAATTAGAAGAACATCTATGTCCAGAGAAACTCTCTGGAATATGAAAGAAACCAGGACAGAAACTGGAAAAGAGCTCAAGCTTTAAAGACACATTTATTTTTAAGATAATTAAATTTAAAAATGTTTAATTATTAAAAAATAAATTTAAAAAATTAAAAATTGAAGTGTTAATTTGCAATGTTTCAGGTGTACAGCAAAGCGATTCAGTTATATATATGTGCGTGTGTGTGTTTCCATTTAAAGCCATGGTTTTTCCAGTAGTCATGTACGGATGTGAGAGTTGGACTATAAAGAAGGCTGAGTGCCGAAGAATTAATGCTTTCAATTTGTGATGCTGGATAAGACTCTTGAGAGTCCCTCGGACTGCAAGGGGATCAAACCAGTCAATCCTAGAGGAAATCAACCCTGAATGTTCGTTGGAAAGACTGATGCTGAAGTTGAAGCTCCAATACTTTGGCCAACTGATGCGAAGACCCAACTCATTGGAAAAGACCCTGATGCTGGGAAAGATTGAAGGCAAAAGGAGAAAGGGGCGGTGGAGGTGGAGATGGTTAGATCAAATCACTGACTCGACAATGGACAAGTTTGAGCAAACTCCAGGAGATAGTGATGGACAGGGAAGCCTGGCATGCCACAGTCCTTGGGGTCTCACAACTTAGCAATTGAGCAACAACAACAACATATTCTTTTTCAGATTCTTTCCTATTATAGGTGATTACAAGATATTGAGTATAGTTCCCTGGGCTATTCAGGGAACTAAATAAGTAGGTCCTTGTTTATCTATTCGCTATACAGCAGTATATATGTGTTAATCCCAAACTCCTAACTTATCCCTCCTCCTTTTCCCCTTGGTAACCATAAGTTTGTCTGTGAGTCTCTTTCTGCTTTGTAAATAAGTTAATCCATATCATTTTTTGTAGGTTCCGCAGATAAATGATAACATATGGTATTTGCCTTCCTTTGTAAAGACACATTTAAAATGATAGAATGCCTAAACACTTACACGGTTTTAAAAAGAACATAGAGTCACAGACCAAGTCTCAACTCCTGGTATTTTATAGGTGAGGAAGGAGGGCCAGACAGTGACTGTCCAGAGCCCCACGGTCAGGCCAGGCCTTCAGCCAAGCTCTCTTTTTCCACTTGACTCTGGCTCTTAGCATAGAAGATGCAGACAGGGAACAAAGGGGGCCTTTCTTTCATCTAAGATGAATTATCATCACATAATGGTTTAAAAATTTTAAGGTAGGAGTTCCCTGCTGGTCTAGTGGTCGAGTGTCTGCTTGCTAATGAGGGGGACACGGGTTTGATCCCTGCTCTTGGAAGATCCCACGTGCCTCGGGGCGACTAAGCGCATGGGCCTCAACTTCTGGGCCCATGCCCCAGACCCTACGCTCCCAAGAGAAGCCACCGCAATGAGAAGCCCGAGCACCACAACTAGAGAGGAGCCCCCGACTGCCACAACTAGAGAAAGCCCTTGAGCGGCAAGGAAGACCCAGCACAGCCATACATAATAAATAAAAACAAAAAAATTTTTTTTTAATTTAAGGTACTACATCTTACTGGGAAAGAGATTACCCAAGATACCACCACCCAGCGACAACTGCAGTGATGTTTGTGTCTAAGACGGGGCGATGAGCTCCCGGTCCATCCTTATCCCTTTGTGCAGCTCGCCACACGAGCACAATCATGTTTGTAAAAAGGCGGGCAGCCTCGGCTTGCCACTTCCCTGTCCATCTGCAATTATTGCAAAATAAATTTAAATATTTAGGGAAGCCTGCAGTTATTGCCTGGAAAATCCCATGGGTGGAGGAGCCTGGTAGGCTGCAGTCCATGGAGTCGCAAAGAGTCAGACACGACTGAGCGACTTCACTTTCCCTTTTCACTTTCATTCATTGGAGAAGGAAATGGCAACCCACTCCAGTGTTCTTGCCTGGAGAATCCCAGGGATGGGGGAGCCTGGTGGGCTGCCATCTATGGGGTCCCACAGGGTCAGACACGACTGAAGCGACTTAGCAGCAGCAGCAGCAGTTATTTCAACAAATATTCCAACCGACCAATTATTTTCCCAAACCTCTGGAATTCTCTGATTTCTACCCGCTTGACATTGGGGTGAACCTTCCTGCTTTTTTCTTACATTTATGTCTTCAGTTCAAACGCTCAGATTCAACTTCAAATTTTATCACCCTTTTGCAAATATATGGGCCCCTCGGGACGTAGTCACTGACCTCAGACACGTGGATTAACGGTTTGTGGTTACCAGGGTGAGGGATGGCTTATGTGGTCATAGAAAATCACCCCCATCTTGTGAAGACTTACATCAGATCTCAGTGGCTGCAGCTACAACTGCTCATCATTTGGAACTGAACTGTAAAAAGAGAGTTAAGTACAATCGAGGAGAATTCTTGCTTATAACAGAGGAAGTATGTGCTTATTTGCTAAGTTGTGTTCGAGTCTTAGCGACCCCGTGAACTACAGACCACCAGGCCCCTCTGTCCATGGGACTCTCCAAGCAAGAATACTGGAGTGGGTAGCCATTCCCTTCTCCAAGAGATCTTCCCCACCCAGGGACTGAATCCAGGTCTCCTGCATGGCAGGCGGATTCCTTACTGTCTGAGCCACCAAGGAAGCCCCTATAACAAGAGGAGGTTTCAGATGTGGGTTGGGTTCAATTTTTTAAAGCAATGATCGCAAAACAGAAGTGGGGCTTCTGAACCCAAGTAACTCTCCCTCCGCTGCCAGAGAGGGGGAGGAGGGGTTTGGGGAAGGAAAAAAGACTTATGCTTTTATTTATTTTTTAACACACTTCATTTTTTAGAGCAGTTTTAGGTTCAGAGGATTTTCTTCTTCATATACTTGCCTGTTAGCTTCCTGTTTCCTTCTTTAGAACCCTCTCAGCTATCTTATTTTTCTTGCCTCATTGCTTTATAGTGATAAATAGAAATGATAAAAATGAACATCTGTACCCTATTCTTATTCCATATTTTACCACTAAGCATAATAATAGCTATAAGTTTTTCATAGATAACTTTTTAAAAAATTTAAATATATTAAAAAAAATTTTTTTACAATGCTGTGTTGGTTTCTGCCATGTAATACGCAAATCAGCATTAGAAAGAAATGGTTGTAATGTCCTCTTTCCTAAATGCAGCTTCATGTGCTAAAGTTTTGATTTCTTTAAGTTACTATAAACTGTGGTTGCTGGTTACTAACTCTATAGTTTACTTTTAAAAGATGGATAATGTGAACGGAAGTTATTTTTTCTTCCCATGAAACCCTGAGTCCACAACCCCTTTTGCCCCAATACCCTAAAGTCAGTGGCTTTCAAACTTTTTCTTTGGCCTTTTAAGGCCCCCAAGCTAAGACATTAAAAAAAATTGCAAGCCAGTACACACGTGTGCATGTTTAAGTGAAATAAAAGCCTCACGAAACAATGTTTGCCTTCACTCTTTACTCTTACAAAAGCAGTTTTCTGCAGTTTTCTAACCCATATCGTCTTAAGTGGGTTTTGACCTGCCAGTTTAAAAACCACGGTCCGAAAGGCTGACTGTAAGCTGTGAGACTGGGGCCCCCCAGTGACCAGGCTCACACATCTGCATTAGAGACTGATGCAGCAAATAAAATCACGTTTTGTATTATTTTCTTTTTTTCTTCCTTCCTTCCTTCCTCCCTGCATCCCTCCTTCTTTCGTTTCTTTCTGGCCTCACGGTGAAGCTTATGGAATCTTAGTTCCCCAACTATGGGTTGAACCCGGGCCCTTGATGGTGATAGCACAGAGTCCTAACCCGTGGACCACCAAGGAATTCCCCAACGTATTTTTGCCTAAAACTGATGTTACCAAGATCAATTGAAAGGGAGAAAGAAAAATAATGTCAGGGAAAAAAAAAATCAGGATTTCATAAAAGACACATTTTCAGTGCCAGTTTTCCAGTGAAGTAGAAGGCACATCATGGTATGTCACCACAAGGTCTGGACTGGTCTGTCTGGGGATGCAGAGACTTTAGTAAAATACTGCGAGTATGCCTGAATGCACCAAATTCGCTCATTGTGCTGTAAGTTTTGGTATCTAGCACCAAAATGCCTTTTTGAACCTACAGAGTGTCTTGTGGTTGAATATTTGTGATTATGAGCTTGCGTATTTTAAGACCTGGACACATTTAGTCAGCTTATTCTCAGAAATGCAGACAAGACAGGCTGGCCTCCTTCACGGGGCGTGCAACTGAGCTGCTGGGTCTGCGGGCACGTTAGTGGGGGAACGTTGGGCAGTGGGTCCAGCAGCTGTAGTTCAGGCGGGAGGACAAGAGCACAGCCGTTCTGGAAAAGGACCAGGGAACGGCGTGGGGCAAAACAGGTCTTGGAAACTTAAAACAAAGATTCTGAGGCCTGAGTCCAGAGAAAAAGAAAACCAGCTAGAAGGAATAAAAGATGCACTTTATCTCTGTTACACTCACGAGTATACCTAGTTGCCACAAGACAAGAAGCTCCACTATAAATTTTAACCTTCTCTCTGTTCTGGTGCTTTATTGCAGAAAATGGTCATGTATTTCTCTCCCCTCAGAGAAGCCTTTCCTGTTCCTGACAGCCACCAAAAGAGCCACTTGAAGTTGAAGAAGTATGAAGATTTCTAGAAATTATCAGTAATCATAAGGCAAACCCAGTCAAGAACCTGCCTGCAATGCCGGAGACTCAGGTTTGACCCCTGGGTGGGGAAGATCCCCTGGAGGAGGGCATGGCAACCCACTCCAGTGTTCTTGCCTGGAGAATCCCAGGGACAGAGGAGCCTGGCAGGTTACAGTCCATGGGGCGCAAAGAGTCGGACACGACTGAGCGACTAACACTTTCACTTCTGCTCCTTCTACTCCAGGAGCTGGCACTTTTTTCCACCTTCAGTCTTGGGCACAAACTATCTATTTTATTAAAAAGCACAGCTGTCTAATTAAAAGCTTTTCTTGCCTGAGTCTTGGGGAAGCGATACCCATTTCTATGGTATTGCTGTCTGAGGATCTGGAAAGGGCCCAGTAACATGACACTTTCACTCTTGGGGGAGGCCTCAGAGGATAGAACCCAGCTTGTCCATCCTGCGGACAAAGCTGAGCCAGGGAGCTGCAATGGCCAGAGAACACAAGGGCATGGGCTTGGTCGTTCACCTGGGACTTGGGTCCAGGCCTCTTCCCTTCCCAGGTGATGTGGGCTGGCGTTCACGTCTCTAAACTGTAGCCACAGTGAACACGGCAAAAAGTCTGGTGGATCCACCATCTTATGGCAAGTCCACTACTCTCAGGGCATCTCACAACAGGCGTTTTCAGAATGATTTTCAAAGAAAACCTGCGGGACTGTGACCTTCTAGTTAGCACTCGAGGCAGACTTGTAAAATCACAGATCACAGGAAAGGGCCTGCTAGCATCCTTAGTGCAAAGGAGGGGTTAAGGGCCTGGTCAAGGTAGCTGACCAAAACCAGGACTAGAAAGCACATCTCAGCCTTCATGCTAAAGCTCTTTCTGCAAACAAGGAGGGCAGAAAGGAGAACCGGAGCTCTGATTTCCCTCCCGGTGCCTTCCCAAGACAACAATGAATTATGCATCTTTAGGTTTTGTGTTCTTATTAAACTTTGGTGAGATGATTATGCAGTGGCTTCTCTGACATTCACTGAAATACTCTCACTTGAGATGAGAAAACAGCAAGAAAATTCACTTGGTGAAGACAGAGTTGCTCCTGAGTCCTGGTGAGGAACGTTTTCCAAAGTGTGCCCGACACGACACGTAGTGGCCTGAAGAAAAGTGGGATTTGAGATCAAAGAGACCTGGGTTCACACGCCAGCTGTGCTCCTGGCTGATTGATGTGAAGGGCTTTTTAGTTTCTGGGGAAAGAATAGCTTCCATTAGCATACTGTTTATAGTGGAGTTTCATGGAAACTTCAAAACATTTCTGTTTAGGTGACTAGCCTCAGAGATTTTATTTTTCTCTATTTAATTTTTATGAAAGTGAAAGTCGCTCAGTTGTGTCCGACTCTGCGACCCCATGGACTATACAATCCATGGAATTCTCCAGGCTAGAATACTGGAGTGGGCAGCCTTTCCCTTCCCCGGGGGATCTTCCCAACCCAGGGATTGAACCCAGGTCTCTCTCATTGCAGGAGGATTCTTTACCAACTGAGCCACAAGCGAAGCCCAAGAATACTAGAGTGGGTAGCCTTTCCCTTCCCTGGGGGGGTCTTCCTGACCCAGGAATCAAACTGGGGTCTCCTGCACTGAAGGTGGATTCTTTACCAACTTAACCATCAGGGAAGCCAACCTTAATTTTTTTTTTTTTTTTTAAATAGGACTTACAGTGTGTTGCTTCTTTTATGTGGGCAGAGATTCATTGACATCTACACACACCAGGGCTTCCCTTGTGGCTCAGATGGTAAAGAATCCGCCTGCAATGAGGGAGACCTGGGTTCGATCGCTGAGTTGGGAAGATCCCCTGGAGAAGGGAAAGGCTACCCACTCCACTATGCTTGCCTGGAGAATCCCCATGGACAGAGGAGCCTGGCAGCTACGGTTCATGGGGTCGCAAAGAAGTTTTTGCGAACTTTGCGAAGTTCTAGTACAGGTTATTGAAGCATGTTGACTAGCATTCCTTTTACTCTTAAATACATTTGCTCGTGAACTATTTATATATGTTTTAGTGCATATAGGTTTCTCCCACCTCCTAATTTCTATTCCCCCCCCCCCACTTTTTCCCATTGGTAAGCATACGTTTGTTTTCGATTTCTCTTTTGAAATGTAGTTCATATTGTTGCGTTTTTGATTCCACCGCTGTGACATTACACGATGTCTATGTCTTTTTTATTTAGTATGATCATATATGGGTCCATTCGTGTTACCGGGGTGGACTTCACTCTTCTTCATGGCTCAGAGTCCATTTTCTCTCTGCATCACTTTTTCCTTATGCTCTCATCATTCCACGGACATTTGCATCGCATCTGTGACTTGGTTATTTTAAGTACTGAGTGCTGTGGCGCCCACATCTTTTCAAATTATAGCTTTCTCTGGCAACCCACTCTAGTATTCTTCCTTGGGAAATCCCATGGACAAAGGAGCCTGGTGGGCTACAGTCCATAGGGTCGCAAGAGTTGGACACAACTTAACAACTAAACCAGCACCACTGCATATATATCCAGGCACAGAGTCGCCTGATCATCTGATAGCTTGACTTTTGGTGTCTTAAAGGAGCTCCATAGTGTTCTGCATGCAGCTGTATACCTTCTCATTTTCTTGGACAGTACAGGAGGTCATCCTTTCCCAAGACCTTCTCCAGCACTTATTCGTAGATGTTTAAATGATAACCACTTTGACTGGTGGGAAATGATACCCTGTTACAAGATTCAATTGCTTCTCTTTAATCTTTTTAATTGATTTTATTTTTAACTGAAAGATAACTGCTTTGCAATATTGCATTGGTTTCTGCCATACAGCAACATAGATCACCCATAGGTATACATATGTCCCCTCCCTCTTGAACCTCCCTCCCACCTCCCACCGCTCCCCACCCCTCCAGGTTGTTAAAGCCCCGGTTTGAGAACCCCTGACTCACACAGCAAATTCCCAGTTAGCCTCAGAGATTTTTACCTGTTTCACTTTAACTCTGCAAATGCAGTATACGGTAAATGAATGAAGGTAGAAAAAAAAAAGTCTTTGGTTTTTGATTAGTCCTTAAATGCCTCGACTTAGAAACTGATATACATATACCACCATCCCAACCTGGGAGCACCTGGAGGCAGAACAAAGGACCAAGAGGCAGTGAATTCTGTTGCCCGTTTTGAGTAACAGCACTGATGCTCTGCAGTCCTGGTCACTGCACTGCTCTCTTTGGGACTCGGGGTCTCCCACAGTAAAGTGATTCCGTTGACTACATCAAGTTTTTCATACTTGACCACCAGCCACAGCAAGAAATTCTGTTTTCTCTTTTTTTTTTTGGCTGTACCACGTGAGTGGCAAGTGGAATTTCCTTGGCCAGGGATTGAACCTGTGCCCCTACAGTGGAAGGATGGAGTCTTAAATCCTGCACCACCAAGGAAGTCCTAAGAAAATAATTTTTCATCATGACCTGGCACACATTTGCTTATATCTGAAACTCCATGAACACTCACCCTTCTTTTGTGTAATGCACTCTACTTCCTACTGTATTCTATTTATTATGTATGTATTAATTTATTAAGTGCCATGCCACCTCGTTTGGTCATTTCTTTTAAAAAAAATGTATTTATTTGCTTGCACCAGGTCTTAGTGGAGGCGTGTGGGACCTCGTTCCCTGACCAGGGGTCGAACCCAGGCCCCCACACCCAAAGTGCAGAGTCCCAGACACTGGGAAGTCCTTCCTTTGGTCATTTTACAGGATTCCCTCTGGGCAGCTGAGGGGGCTCGTGAGTGAGAAATCTTCTTTTTAAGAGCTTCAGAGGCTGCCACATCTAAGAGAGTGACAGTGCTCTGGTTTTCCTTAGGATCCCCACCTAAGTTGTAGACGGAGCCTTAACTGACCTCTTAATTTATCTTTTCCTGTAAAAAACTCATGACATTTCCTAACAGTCCTCCCGCTCCTTGAAGCAGAGAGTTGGTCTGGTTAATACTGAAAATATTTTTTCCTGATATTAACCTAGGAAAAAACAGAAAACATCATCTCTCTTCTGCGGGCTGTGCTGCAGTGTTTACACGGTCGGGCTGACCCTGTGTCCTTCAAGAGCTGGAAAGCTTGGGGCGACTTAGGATTTTACAACTTGACATATGCTGGGGCAGACAGGCGGTCTGTAAGCAAAAGCAAGAAGTACCCAGTCAAATACTTCGTTTGCACAGATGCAAAGGCATGGAGATTTATATGGCAAGGTCCGAATTCCAAAAATCGTTTTTTAATTAACACACCCAACCAAATGCATAAAACCTCACAAAATGAGTGTAGTGGAAATGTCTTCTTTTCTATTTTTAGACTGAAATATGGAGGCCGTAAAAGCGAGGCTGTCATGAATCTTCATGTTTGGGGATAAAGTGACTTATAACCGTGAGGGCAGGGGCGGGTGGCGGCGGTAAGAAGTCTCTACACAAGCCACATCTAACAGTGGTAAACAGTTTTTATTCAGGCAATGAAACATGGAAAAAATATATTAGTAATCATTATAATAATTTCATTTGTGTGAGTATAACTTTTACAAATATTTACCTGACATATAAAAGGGAAATCACTTGTGCATATAAAATTTATGTTGATGATTATTTCACACAACACAATCCTGACAGCAGTAGTCAATGCAGCGTTAGATTCCTCCGGACGAGGCTCCTCACACACTTCATGGCACCCATGGGAACACAGTGGAAGCAGATGTGCAATTAATTAACATTTACTTGTTGGCACATTAGTAAGTACACAGGGGTGTCTACTGGCAAAGACACACTTGCTACAAGCGACACTGAGAAGTCTACAACCTCTGAGAAGAGAGAAACGCTGGGACCCTGTCTCACTGGGCAGGAGGGCCAAGCGTGAGGCTGAGAGTGTGAAACCTGCAGACCACCCCACACTGGCGGGGGTGGGGGTGGGAAAGGTGTGTGTGGGGTGGTTTCAGAGCTCACATTTTTATATGTCCCCTTGAAAATTATCCAGAGAGCATCACTTAACGGCGGGACAGGGAGATACTTGGTGGAGCATGTTTCAGATGCCGCTAAAAGGCAGAGGGGGAGTAAAGCGGCATTTTCCTGATTCTAAAGTGACAAATGGGTACTGGGAAGGTTCAGGCCACACCTCAGCGCCGAGCCTGGCCTTTGCCGCCTCATTCAGAGTGCTGGATGGACGACTGCCATGGCCAGCATCGCTCACCCCATCTCCACGGTACAACTATAACCAGAGGGTATGTACAGATGTGTGTGTGTGTGTGTATATATATAGTAGCTGTAACCATATTATAGTTAAAAAGTCATTCCTTAGGAATCTTGTTAGTCCAAATCTAACTGCATGCTAAGAGGCACAGAAATGGGATTGCATTTGGATGAAAAAAAACTATGAAAAGTGCAATCTTTAGTCTCCAGAATGCTAGCTCTGGGCACTAGGGAGGGAGTCTTCCCCGGAAAGTGTCATTCATACGACCTTCCAGAGGAGATCCTTAGAGAGAGGGCTCTATTACGTCTATTCCTTTGCCTTTTCTACATGGGAGACTCCAGGTTTGAGGGACAGACTGCTTTCTTTACGTCACTAGGGTCTGGAGGCCAGTCAAACCTTTTTGTACAGAAGTCTCCTTGAAATACTTCTTCATGAAAAGCTTTGAAGAAGATGACCCTATAGACCTTTGGCTTAACATTCTGGGATTCCCAGACTGTTATTTGTTCTTTAATAAGGAAATAATAATCTGCCATCTTTTCAATTCTTCAGAATATATACATCTTTACTTTAAAATGCTTTGCCTGAATCACTGAATCCTTCCAACGTCTAGTTTCTCTCTCCCCAACAAGAGAATAAAATAAGAAACCACCCGAGTCCAAGAGCAAACTTGCACAGTCAACAAACTACAAAGAACACCAGGCGTGGATGATTCACGAGACAGCAATGAACCGCAGCAGAAGACCAAAAAGGGGAGGAAAAGAAGGGGCGCTTTAGGGATCTTACTCCACTAAAAAAGGACACGCTGGATCATTTCCAGTTAGTGCACTCAGACTCGCCACACTCCTGTTCCTCACAACTCGGTTTTGAGCTTCAGAGTCATCGAGTTCTCTGTTACCTGTCGGTACAATGACTGCTTCCCTCTGGCTGCACCGAGTCAGCCCAGGGATATCTGGGGCACTTCACTCTCCCAGCTTATAACCAGTCAGGATGAATCCAGGACCCAGCTAAAAAGCGTCTAGGTACTTGTGTGAGAGTTGCAGAAAGTGTGGGATGGGAAGAAGGGTAACTGGCCGGTAAGCAGATCTGACTTGAGCCATCCTCCAACACACAGAGTGAACCTCTGCTTGGACTCCATGCCACCTGGGAAGGCCGCTAGGCCCTCGGCGTTCTCACCGTCAGGCACCTCCGCACTTCCTAATCTGGGCTGGGCCTGAGGACGCTAGAAGCCATGAGCAAAGCGGGCTTCTCATTGTTTCCAGGAGCATCTCCAAATAAAGTAAATGTCATGAGGTCTGTCAATGACTTAGCCAACCAAGTGACAGACTGAGGAGTCTGGTTACATTAGATCCTCCAGTTAAAACACTTTTAGGTGAAGACTAGCTACACTTTGGCAAACTCAAAAATTAAAAAACAAAACCAAAACACGGCTCTGGATCAAGAGCCTCAAGCAGACCACTCACGCTCCCAAACCACTGTCCAGGCCTGCGGCCTTTTCTCACTTCCCTGTCATGTTTGTCACGGGATGAATTACTGCCCAATTCACAAGTAATCTGGCCCACTAGTGTTTTGAAGCAAAACTCTAGGCTACATTCTTATTCCCCAGAGTAGGTCTCTTTCCCTTATTTTTTTAAATAAACATACTTCATTCTGCTCAGTATATTCTCTTGATGTGACAGTTGTACACGCTACATTTTCCTTCCTGCAGGAAGACTGTCCATCCACTAAATCAGAAGGAAGACGATTTCCTTGTAATGGCCATGGGAGAGTGGCCAATGGCAAATGTTACTTAATGTGGGCCTTTTCACTTTCCTTGCGCAGTGACTTTACTCGGTAGGGTCTAGTTTCTCAGGGGTCTCTTCCCACCAGCATGCTCAGGAAGGATTGTCATCACCTCTGTTTCAACACACAGCTACTTTTTTCTCTTTCTACGCAAGCGAGAAGCCTAAAACAAGAGGACTGTGGGGTTCTAAGGGACTATGATAATAAGCCTTTCATGTGTCCAACAGAGCGATACGAAACAAGTAAACGTGGGTACGTCACCAAAACACAGCAGCAAACAGGTTTAGCAACGTTTCTTTCTGCAAAACTGTGAAGTGAGTTTCTCTAGTCATGAACGGTTGGAAGAGGGTATGGTCACGTTGCCTGAGATGCCTGCTCCTCCAGGGCCAAAGCTATAGCAGGGCAATCGCTTCAAACCACGGGGACTGCTTCCAGGGCCCGAACGATTGTCACACCACTTCTCCAAACACAGAGCATTTCTGCTGTTCTGGTTTGTTGTTGCTGTTTTTTTTTTTTTTGTACAAAATGTTAAGACAGTAGGCTTTAAAATACAGCCTAAGCACCAATTATGGGAAATGCATATCAGTAAAATGGGACTTCTGGCTTTAAAAGACATTACTGACCTCCCTGGGGCTAAAGATTGCACCATGTGAACAGTACATGGCTAAAGAAAAGGTCACCTTAAGAGAGCGAGGGGGTCTCCATGAGGCACACTTCACTGCTGAAGGTGGGCCATGCAGTAGTTTTACAGGAAAAGTACCACAACTTACGTGCACTGGAGATAACACACGTCACCATGAAGACGCTCCGGGTGTTCAGGTTAAGACAAAAGAGCGCTTTAAGATGCCTGCGTGGATTTGGTTTTGCCTATTGAACGGGAGGGGTTCACACAGGAAATTTCCATTCGGGAGTAAGGTTCTCCGCCACTCTGAATGGAGTCCAGGAACAGCTTGAGGAATCTGGTTTTGTGAGTAGGGGTCTACTCCCTCCACCAGTATTCAAATGGCTGTGGTTTAAAAATACTCAAAATGCACTGATTTGGGGGTGGCTCATGTGATTTTCCTGCCCGTTTGGTTGAAAATTCTAAATTCTACTATCTTTCAGCTTGAAAGGATTTTTTTTTTTTTTTTGGGAGGGGGTGGCCTTTGGGGAAAAAAATCTGAAGAATAATTCATCACACTTGGAAAAGTCCAACTGCTGCTTTACCTTACAGTTGCTAATGGGGTTCATTAAAGAAGGTCGTCTAAACCTTTTATAAGCAGATTTCCTTTGCATATTTCAAACAAAAAGACAACAGAGAGCAAATGTAGACTCTGTAGCAACAAACTGAAGTAGAGGGGACTGACGGCTCTAGGACTTGGCAAACCCCAGTTGTGAGGGAACGAAGTAGATCCCCTGGGTCTGAGCACTAACCCCAGAGGGGCAGCGGCACCCAAGCTGAGGGCCATCCAGACACGGGTGGGGGGAACAGGACGCTGTGGCCAAGAGTGCCCCCCACGTGACACCTGAGTCTGAGGTTAGGAGCCATGCCACACACGGAGTCTACAGGCTTCACCTCTTCAACCCCCCCAAATTCTGCAATTGGGATTCTGAGCCAGGACTCTGTTTTCAAATAGGGTTTTACGATTCATGGAAATATGCCTTTCTGTAGAGAAGTTCTTATTTGACTATGCTTCTGGGGGGCGGGGGAGACAAACCAGCATCATGTATAAATATGCACGTATGTGTGTGAGAGAGTGAATGTGTCTATAAATAGGTACTCAACTGGAAGTAACAACAGGCCAAATCATCTCCTCAAACAAAACCACTAATATTGAAAATCAAATGTAAAAGATGTAATAAATAAACTTAAAAAAATCAGGTGGACAGGATATGGTCCCAAGTAATAGCCACCAAATCATAAACTGAACGCACGTGGGCCAAGTAAAGACGACTTTAAAACGAACCAAAGACAGAGAATCCTGCCCAGAGCCCATCGGAAGGATGGTCGGGCCACTCTTTCCACGTCTTCGTGATGAATCCTCCAGCGTTTTCTTGGGGCGGGCGTGTCGGCAGCAAAGCGGGACAGGCAGCAGTAGGCATGTGCTTTCATCAAGTGTTTTTTTCTCTGCAAAGGGGCAATTATTCCTGGATAAGGCAAGATAATCGTGGTCACGAGAGAAGCAGCCGAATGCAGATCTGCTGAGCTTACAGGGGAAACTCAGTCCGTCTTTCCCAGCTTGGCGATCAGCTCGTCGCAGATTTTCGTCAGTTCTTCGATTTCTTGGTTCTGAAAAACAAACAATGGGATGATGCACTGTATGTCCCAAGATGGAAGGATTATGGTGAAGTCGTCCTTAGACTGCCCATACCTCTCTAGGCACCTGACTTGATGGTTCTTCACTGTTCTGCATCAGAAACCCTTTTAAAGAAAGTTTTTTGTTAGTCGCCTCAGTTGTGTCCAACTTTTTGTGATGCCGTGGACTGTAGCCCGTCAGGCACCGCTGTCCACGGGGACTCTCCAGGCAAGAATACTGGACTGGGTTGCCATTCCCTTCTTCAGGGGATCTTCCTGACCCAGGGATCAAATCCCAGTCTCCTGCATTGCAGGCAATTTCTTTACTGTCTGAGCCATCTGGGAAGCCCTTTAAAGAAAGGAAGGCTCTATACCTTCTCCCCTAGGAAATGGTCATGTGTTCTCCAAGTTCTGCTTAGACTGAATAAGGGGCAAGTGTAATGACTGGCCCTCTAAAGTTTGTTTCTCAGATTTCCTTGTTATCACGAGAATTACTTGGGGGTATTTTTTAGAAATGCCAGATACCTGGGCCTCACTTGCTCCATCAGCATCTCCAGGGACCTGGAGAATGCCAAGGGCCATCGTCTCTGGGTTTATCAGACCCCTCAATAAAATCCCTGCCCTGGTGGAACAGATGCCACAGGCCTGAAAATATGTTTGGAAACACAGTAACAAAAACAGAAGAGGCACAAAGAACAAAGTCTAAGAATCACTGGGCAGCGTGGTTTTTGCTTATGTAGCCATTTCTAGACCGTGGCACCACTGACATCGGGGCAGGAGGGTCTTGATTGTGGGGTGTCCTGTGCACCTTGGGGTGTTTGGCACCATCTCTGGCCTCTACCCACGAGATGCCCACAGCATCTCCCAGTCCAGACAACCACATACACCTCCAGATTTTGCCTAATGGCTCCTGGAGGGCAAAACTGCAATGAAGCGGGACAATAGCTTCATGTGTTACAGAAAAAAAAGTAGAGAGAAAAAAGGCAGCCTCGGAGCCTAAACCTTTGGTCCGCTGAACTTCCATGAATGCAACTTTCCCTCTGCCCCGCCTGTGGCCAGGTCCCACTCATGCTCCCCTCCTTTGTCGCTACTCGAGTCAGTGGACTGAAGCGTCTGAGCAGAGAGACAAGGTTCCTTCATCCAGACCCAAGATGAGGGCGCCACGGCGGAGGAGGAAAACCAAAGGTCTCCTGGGCATGACATCCAACCCCTCGTACCTTCTGCTGAAGGGCCCTCTCCAGGGACTCCACCTTCATCTGTTCCTTGCGGAGCCCCGCGTGGAGAGCTGCGCTCTCAGCCTTGGCTTTTGTTCGAACCTGAGCAATCTCCTCATTGGCTCTGTTATGGAAAGAAGGGATAAAAAACACATGGTTTGTCATCGGTCACGGCGCAAGAGCCAGGATGCTAACAGCTGCCATCTGTGACACAGGACTAAGTCAACTGACTTCACCATAGAGGGAAGATAGGAATCAGTGAGCTACAGGATTCAATTTTAATTTATAAAAATTTAATTACACGTAACCGCTGAGATTTCCCTGGTGCAAACTACTGGCAGAATTCATCTCAAGGCACACGGTGCCCTTCAAAATTCACATGCCACCCAGGAGTGGAATCACAGGCCTACAACAACCTTAGTTTTTTTTTTAAAACCCAGTACAACAGTAAGCAGGATCTTTGTGGATTAACACAGCTAACAAGTCAGGATACTAACTGTTGGCATCTATGAAACACAGGCCTACAGGCAACTTTATTGAAGAGATGCAAAAGGAAAATTTAAAAACCACAGACGTCATCTGATAAAGTTAATTGATGAAAAGACGCTAAAAACTCACTGTAATCAGAGGTGTGCAAATTAAAACGATAAACTTTTAAAATGTATCAGCTTGGCAGAAATTAGCCAGGATGATCTTGGCCTGTGTTGGCCAAGATGCAAGGTGCTGACGGGGAAAGAAAACCCGCATAGCCCTCTCTGTGGATGCGGTGCGGCAGGAACTACCGCGTGCCTCCTGCCCAGGGAGTCCATCCTAGCAATCTCCCCGAGGACCACACTCCCCAGCACCACGCTGAGGGCACAGGGTGTTCACTGCCACACTGTTTGCAACAGGAAAGGGGTGAAATGCCCGTCCACGAAAGGCATGAAATAGTCTACAAACTAATAATTAGATTGAGCAATATGTTCTAAAGCAAAAAAAAAGGGCCATAATATACGATTACATGAAAATAGAAACCTGTATGATACTGTATTATTTTTTTTAAAAAGCCCAAAGCCATTGGGTAGTATTTGTAAAGGCTCATAGAAAAGATTAGAAAGATGCAAAATAAACCTTTAATACCAATGCCTCTAGGGGTGGGGAGGGAAAAGGGGAACTTACAAGGCTTTACAAACAGGAAGGTGGCAGAATGTACAAGGATGTATTACTCTTTAGTTAAAAAATACAGTTGGGTACATCCTTCATAGATCCTTTATTCCCCAGGATAAATTGCAAATGCATCAGATTTAAGCATAAAAAAAATTAAGCCTTATTTAATAACCTATAACAGAAAAGAATCTGAAAAAGAATATACATATATATAACTGAATCACTTTGCCTGAAACTAACACAACACTGTAAATCAACTACACTTCAACTTTAGTCAAAACGAATTTTAAGCAATAAAAAGAAAACTAAGCCATTAAAAGTACTGGAAGGTAAACATGGGAAAATGTTTTACACTGAGCATGATGAAGATCTTTGTCACTATGACAGAAGATCCTATAGCTATAAAAGAAATGATTGAGAAATTACACTATTATATAAAAGTAAATTTTTGCATATCAAAAAACACTATGGGCAGAGCCAAAAGGTAACAAACTAGAAAAATTATTCACCACTCATATTACAACGGGCTGTCATCTGCAATATACTTATATTTAAAATACATAAGCTGACACTAGAAAACCAGGCAAAGAAGAGTCATTCACAGAAAAGCAAATATACGTATGCTGCTGCTGCTGCGTCGCTTCAGTCGTGGCCGACTCTGTGTGACCCCATAGACGGCAGCCCACCAGGCTCCCCCGTCCCTGGGATTCTCCAGGCAAGAGCATTGGAGTGGGTTGCCATTTCCTTCTCCAATGCACGAAAGTGAAGTCGCTCAGTTGTGTCCAACTCTTCCCAACCCCACGGACTGCAGCCTACCAGGCTCCTCCGCCCATGGGATTTTCCAGGCAAGAGTACTGGAGTGGGTTGCCACTGCCTAAATATATGTATGTGCTGCTGCTGCTAAAATATGTTCAATTTCACTCATAAAATACATATGAATCAAAACTACGTTGAATAAAAACGCTGTGTTGCTTGCCAAAATAAAAGAAAAAACTCAACTAAATTGAAATAACCATCTTCCGCTGGTTAGATGTATCGAAAACCTGAATCCTGATCTGTTGGTGAAGCTGCATGAGAAAAGAGCTGCTTGCACACACTGCAGGGTTGTAAAGTAGTAAAAGTCTAACGAGGGCAACTGGACAATATGATCATAGTTATAAATCCATAAATCCCTTTGCCCAGCAGTTCACATACAGGGATCTCACCTGCCTCCCAGACGATAATCGTCTGAGGTTACTTACTTTACTGCAGCACTGCTGTAGCAGAAGGTGCTGAATAACCTAAGTGTCCAACAGGCACGACTGGTTAAGTAAAGGATACGTTCCGTCAACGGAACACCAGATTAAAACATAAATAAATAAAGAGGCTCTTCATGGGTTGACACAGAAAGATTTCCAAAACAAACTGCTGAGTGAATAAAGTGAGTACGCTACCGTCTGTATATTAAAAAAAAAAAAAGGAGAGTATCAGCACATTAAAAAAAAAAGGACTGTGACAGAGCCTCAGCCAGCTCGACGGTGGTGCAAACACAGTGCATCAAATCCACACTGTACACCTCAGGCTTGCACGACGCCACTCACAGCCCAACACAGCTGGGCTGGGGGAAGAGGAGGGGGAGTATGTCTGGAAGGGTAAAAGGATGGTGATTTCCTGGGGTGAGGGAAGAGGTGGGAACTTCTCGGGGGGAGGACGGGATGGGAGGGAGAGACTGTATCTTTTTATTCTTTTAAAAAATGTTTTCATTTTCTCTGCAGGGACAGCTGATTAACAATGTTGTGACAGTTTCAGATGGACAGCAAAAGGGACTCAGCCATACTCCCCAAACGCCCCCCCATCCAGGCTGCCCCGTAACTTTGAGCAGAGTTCCCTGTGCGGTACAATAGGTCCCTGTTGGGTATCCGTTTTAAATAGTCATGTGTACACATCCATCCCAAACTCCCTAACTATCCCTTCCCCTCACCCTTACCCCCAGCGACCGTAAGTTTGTTCTCTAACTCTGTCTCTTTCTGTTCTGCAGGTAAGTTCATCTGTATCATTTCTTTTTAGATTCCACATATAAAGGATGTCATATGATATTCCTCCTTCTCTGTCTGATTTACTTTACTTAGTATTCTCTTTGTTCTTTTTAATGTTTGAACCAGAGGAAGATTTCACCTATTCAAAAAAAAAAAAAAGAAATGAGCTGATTTACAAAACAGAACCAGACTCATAGACTTAGAGAATGAACTTCTGGTCACCAGGGAGGAAGGGCGGAGGGGGAGGGACAGACTGGGAGTGTGGGACTGACAGGCACACAGTGCTTTATTTAAAATAAAATGTCTTTCCAGAAAAACAAAACGACCAAAAAGCACACACACACAAAAGCAAAACAGTAATTCTTTTTTTTCTTTCCTCTGTCAGTCTTCCTACAACAATATGAAAAATGAAATTCTTCCGCACAGGCTCTTACTTGTCTAGTTTTTCCTCGGCATGGATCTTCAGGGCCTGATACCGTTGCTCTTCTTGTTTAACTCTGGCTAAGTAATCCTGAGCACATTTTTTCAAGGCTTCTTCATTCTGTTACCAAGTGACAATTTAAAAGGAAGGAAACAGGTCATTTTGTTTCTCTTCTACTAGTAACCTGCCATGTGTCAAGAGCTTTCCTTTTTTAAAACATGAGAAAACCTAATTACATTCAGATGCCTTCAAATAAGATTCCATGGTACTTTGAAAAAGGCACAAATAATTCCCACTGAGGAAACTGTAGATAACATCATGCATTAACTTTCAAATCAGATAGTGAGTTACACTGACACACCTGCTTCTGAAGTGTGCATGCCTGTGTTAAGTCGCTTCAGTCGTGTCTGACTGTGTGTGGTCCTGTGGACTGTGGCCTGCCAGGCTCCTCTGTCCACGGCATTCTCCAGGCAAGAATACTGGAGTGGGTGGCCATGCCCTTTCTCCAGAGGATCTTCCCCACCCAGGGATCGAACCTGCGTCTCTTATGTCTCCTGCACAGGCGGGCAGGTTCTTTTCCAGTAGCACCACCTGGCTTTAGGAAGGCCAAAGTTATTCAAAACTGAAGGGTGCAACTTCCCTGGTGGCGCAGGGGATAAGAATCCACCTGCCAGTGCAGGGGACATGGGTTCGATTCCAGGTCGGGGAAGATTCCACATGCCGGGGACCAACTGAGCCCGTGGGCCACAGCCTCTGAGCCCGAGCGCAGCAACTGCTGGAGCCCACACGCCTACAGCCCCATCTCCACAGGAAGAGGCCAGAGCACTGCAGCCAAGAGTGGCTTGCCGCAATTAGAGAAGGCTCGAGCAAAGCCACAAAGACCCAGCACAGCCAAAAACAAACAGAAAAACTGAAGGGGAATCTGATTCCTGTTTTGGACACACTGGACAGTCATTTTATTTTAATATGAAAAAAAGAACGCTCACTGCTATAAATGTGTCTTTAGTGATGATGAGTGACCAAATTAAGTCAATATGCCCACTTACACCTAAATTTGAAACTTCACACTTCCTTCTTTGATACCTTCGGCTTGAATTTTTCAGTGCTATGGCTTGACTCCCTTTTACTTTTGACAAATTGGTGAATGATCAAAAAGAACATTTCTAGAACTCTCCTAAGGTCTGAGGGCCCCAGGTTCTTACATGCTGTGCCACACTCTGGTCGTGTCCAGGGCTTGTTGCCCTGACTGAGAGGAAGGATTCAAACATGCCACCCAGGGTCCCTGATTCCCTGTTTCTGGGCCACCCACACTTTGGGCACTTGGGTTTGACGACCCATCAGCAAGAAGACGCACCACCAAGGCGGCAGAAGGCAAAGGACAGGTACCTTCTTGAACCCTTCCAGGACGCCCTTCAGGTTCTCATATCTCCTGAACAGGTCAGAGAGGGACCTTTCCACCGAGTTGAGGTCGGCCAGGGCCTGCTCCTTCTCCATGGTCAGCTGCTGGAAGCTCTTCTGAGAGCTCATGCTTGTCCTCTGTTCATCTTCTGTGAGTCACAATCAGAGAACACACATTCACCCAACAGTTCACAGCTGCCCTCTTGAGCTGCGAGGCAATACTCTAGGGGGTTGGAGGGGGGCAACCCAGCAAGGAAGGTGACAAGTTTCCACCCTGACACTCTGGTGCGGGAGACAGGCAACAGGTGACGGGGAAAAGAACAAAGCAGGGCAAGAGGGTGGGGTGCCTTTTATATCAAATGGCCTCTGTCTGAGGAGAGATGCAAGCAGAGACCCAGAGGAGCTGAGGGCAGGAGCCATGCAGCTCCCAGGTGTCAGGTGGCATAAATTATCATCTCAGCACTTCAGTTAATGCAGAGAGACCTGAAGTGACTTGGGGAGTCAGTCCTTACGACAGCGGCTACAAGAGGTTCTAAATTCAATGCAGGAGGATGAAGCGCTGTCCTTTCTAATGGCCCTGATGGGTCTGAGGCAGGGAAAGCAGGACCTGCAGTGGAGTGAGGCCCAGAGACGTCCCACTGGAGGGGGCGGGGAAAGGGGTGGGAGGAAGGATGTGGAGAGGCCGCCCACCCTGGTGCTGGAAGTGTTCATCCTCTACAAGGAACCTAATCTTAATGGATCCTCAGTATTTGCAGATTCTGTATTTGTGAATTTGCCTGCTCACTGTAATTCCCATGTCGCCTCCAAGTCAAGACGTGCGGTGGATTCCCGGCCGTTCGGGGGCATGTGTGGGGCGGCAGAGAACTGGGCTGACCCGCCGAGCATGTTCTCGCCTAAGGCTGGACCAGGAGATGCTCTGCCATGTTGCATACTGCCAACAAGGACCCTATTTAGTCTACTTCGGGCCTTAATTTTGCATTTTTGTGCTTCCTGTTGGGGAATTTTAAATGGGCCCCAAGCCTGGTGCTGTGGAGCCGTCTTGTGTCCTAAAAGCTACAAGGCTGGAGGTGTCTTGGGGGAAAACACACGTGAGATGAGCTTCGTCCGGGTACGAGCTCAGTATTAATGAAACGACAATACATCTTAAATAAGGTTATGTATTGACAAAATTGTTGTGACCACAGGCTCACAGGCACCTGCTTTGCCTTCCTGAGGATCAATGGGTTAGAACTGCCTAATTCAGTGTTTGTGGCAATTTTATAAAAACAAGAACTGCATATAATGAGAATCAACTGTATCTCAGGGATGGACAAACTGAGAGATTTATATTTTAATTTGAAAATCATCTTTGGATCCTGAGGTTCATATTCTAGAGAAAAATTTCCTTACCAATCATTTGGGCAATGGTCTTCTCATACTCAGCCACAATTTTCCTTAAACAAACAGACAAAAAGTCTCATCAGAAGAGAATATCCAGACAAGGGAAGTTGGACAAATGCTGCCCTAAACAACAAAACACAGTAACATGTACTGACAAACTCACATAACCCAGCTACCTGCTTTGGGGTGCCCCCCTGCTTTTTTAGTATTTAATATAAGATTTGTTAATGCTCAGAAAGGCTTTTCTCAAGGTTCTGTTTAACAAGGCTTGCATTTTATTTGGGCTTCCCTGATAGCTCAGTTGGTAAAGAATCCACCAAAACAACTGCCTTCATTTTTCTTTGCACCTTTGTGAATGACGCCAAGGCAGTCCGTGAATTCTGCTTAGAGAAGTGACTCTTTTACAAAATGAGTTAACGATATCCTGGGGGCTCCTCCTAAGAGGCCCGATCTGAGTTCAGGCTTTCCTGGCCCCAAACCACTCTTACAGGCAGTGGGTCCCCTGTGATTCAGTTCCAGGTTTTATTTTATTTTCCTAATTCCAGAAGCATTTTAGTTATTCAAAGTTATTTAAAGATCATCCTGTCCTGTTCATGCGGGAAAAGTGCAATCTTTTCCTGACCCTCCAGTGACGGGTGCCCCTCCCTGACACCCTTGGTGAGAAGAACTCTGGTCCTCACTCTGACTAGGCATCCAAGTTCTCACGAAGGCAGCTGAAAGCTCCCCGAGATCAGGGGCTGTGCCTTCCTCCCCAACAAGCCGGCACAGGGACTGAGCAAGCACTCTAAACACCAAATAATACAAGAGCTACAAACTAAAGTGGACCCATTTAAAATGTTTCATCCAAGTGCCCACTGAACAGTCTGTAAATTATTTATGCCCCCCACTCTTTGATGCCATTTTTAGTTATTTCGCAGCTCCTAAGTGTAGGGGTGAATAGTAAAAGCAAAGAGAGTCCAAGTTAGTCAGTCAGCTTTGTTTCCTGTTAAAATGCTTTTTATGCTCGACCTTGTGGCTATGAAATCTGAAGCTACCATGTATAGTTCGTTTTAGGAAAGGATTATGGATTGTAATGCCTCCATAACTAAAGATGTCAATAAATCTTGTTACTCTGTATTTCGAATGGGTATTTTTGCACAAATTTGTCTTTTCAAAAGACAAGGATTCTGTGGGTTCTGCTTACTTGTCATGTTCTGAACAACACAAAATAAGATACCACATTTGAATACAGTAATTGGTCAGCAATCCTCAGGAAATGACCTTACCCATCACAAATTAAGGTGCAAACAGCAAAACCCTCAAGTTCTCAAGAGCTGGTTCTATGTAAGCAAGTACTGTCATCCCTTCCTTTGCACTAAATCTAATAATACATAAAGGGACCCACCCCTCCCTCAAACCTCCAGTCTAACCTCATCTCCAAGACTTCTTGTCGGGTTTCTTCGTATTTTTTCTTCCATTCATTTGCTTCGATCTCTTTAGTGATTATCTAGATTATAATGCAGACAGAGCTTAGTTTTACCGGCTCAGTCTCTTTACAGTTTGAATTCAAGACTAGAGCCTGAAAACAACACACAGCCAATGTTCATCCCAAGATATTCAATCTACATTAGGAATAAAAAAACTTCAACCTCTGTGTGTATTGCACACAGACACTGGGGAAATGTTGTCGGCCACATAAGGATGCTGGAATGCAGTCACCAGGGTGAAGGGGAGGAGAACCTCTCCCAGGAAAGCCCCAGGTGGGAATTACCATCTCTGTAAACTCCATGTTGGTCCAGGGTCTGGCTCTTGGCCTAGAACCCTGCTGGGTCAGGACGACAACAGCTGAGCCACTCGTCTGGCAGACTCCTCTTAAAGGTAAGACGCCAGAGCCCCACTTTATTAGTAATTAGGCTGAGACATGAAACCATCACAGGATCAGAGTCGGGGGAGCTGGCCTGGCCAGGTAGTCTCTTTCTGCAGAGATTTCGGATTGAGTCAGAATAGAGCTCAGAAGGTCAGTGCCTCCAGGCAGAGGCACCCAACTCACGGTGGGCAAGATCCTGCTTGTTAGACCAAGATCCATATCCTACATTTGGCAGGCCCATGCTAGCTGGAAAGAAACACTCTAGATTCATGGTCTCAAACACCTCTTCCCCTGCACAGGGCTCAGATGGGAACCTATTGTTCTCCTGTGATTATACTTTCCTGTGCGTCTTTCTAATTGTGTACAATCTTTATTTTGGTGCCATGAAGCAGGATTTCAAGAACCAGAAGCCAGCCTCTCTGCTTCAGGGAGGAAGCAGGCACATCTTTGTTTTTTGGGCCCCTCTGTAGGGCACACAGGATCTTTTCTTAGTTCCCCCTGCAGGGGGAAAGTGTTAACCACTGGACCACCAGGGAAGTCCTAGCACATTTTTGCTTTGATGCATCTGGTCAGTGGTTATCTCATAATTTTAACTCTCAGAAGAAAGAAGACACTTTTCTCATTTACAACACTTTGTGAAGCCTCCTGACCACAGCGTTTTGACAACAGGACTAGCTGACACCACTAATTACCAAAATTATTGCTCTGTTTTAAAGGTTTGAAAGACCTAGGTCAGAGGTACTTAACCATGTTCATCACATTATAAAAATAAAATCACTACACCAAGGGAATTACCTTCTTTTAAAAAAGTGGAAGAAATCCAAGAAACATATAAACCAAACACATCAAACACAGCACAGAGGTGTAAGGGGAGGGTGGAAACGAATTAATGGTACCTAACAAGTGTCTTTCTATTTTCCAGATCACCCAGGAAAGGCCCAGCAGTGATCTATTTCAAACAGAAGACGTTCAATAAACACGACAGAGGAAGTTGAGAGTTAATTAGCAAGTTTATATTCCTACAAGTCTAGAATTTGAGGAACTTTTAGGCATGAGCCTATATCCTCTGTAAAACGAAGGGGTGCTGACTTAGTTACGTATGTGGGTGAAGTTGGGAAAATTGTGTACTTAAAACTTCAAGGATAAGCAATAAAGAAGTGTCCTGAAGTTCTCAAGGACACTTCGAAGTGTCAGCTTTGCCCCTTGGACACCAGAAGACCAGGACTCCAGCTCCAGGGAGCCCTTTATATGAGCTCTCCAGCTGGTGAGCAAGAACTCAAGCCAGCAGAGATGGAACCTCCCCACTGGCACACAGGCTTGACAAAGAAATAAGCAACAGCGGACGTGGTGGGCAAGTCTTCACCTCTTCCCTTATCAGGGTGAGCACGGCCGTCTTATCTGATTCGCTGAGGCAGATGCCATCCAGGGGGCTCTCCACCCCGCAGGCCACGGACACGGGGGTCTTCTCCACCGGGGACTCCAGCAGTGCCTATGGGGGGAGCGAGCGCAAGTAAGACATATGGGCCTCAGCTGCTTAACCCCAAATACCCTTCAGCGACTTCCTCCTGATGAGAACGATCACATCCTTTAAAAACAGGTTGGAAGGGGGGGAAAAAAGCCAGCCCGGGGGTGGGGTGGGGAGGAACCAGAGACACTGATGTATAGAACAGTCTTTTGGACTCTGTGGGAGAGAAGAGGGTGCGATGATTTGGGAGAATGGCATTGAAACATGTATAATATCATATATGAAACGAGTCGCCAGTCCAGGTTCGAAGCACGATACTAGATGCTTGGGGCTGGTGCACTGGGATGACCCAGAGGGATGGTATGGGGAGGGAGGAGGGTGGAGGGTTCAGGATGGGGAATACGTGTATACCTGTGGCGGATTCATGGTTGATATATGGCAAAACCAATACAATATTGTAAAGTTAAAAAATAAAATAAAATTAAAAAAAAAAAAGAAGAGACAAAAAAAAACAAACCAACAAATCTAGCTACAGTACAATCTAAAGAAAAAACCATTCTTAAACAATGACCTTATGGTTGTGAGTGGGGGGACGGGGAAGGACAGGGGAAAGGGATGGTTAGGGAGTTGGGGATGGACAGGTACACACTGCTATATTTACAAATGGATGCCCAACAAGAAGGACATGCTGTACACAGCACAGGGAACTCTGCTCAATGTTATGTTGCAGCCTGGATGGGAGCAAGGTTTGGGGAGAATGTGTGTGTGAGTTGTTCAGTCATATTTGACTCTTTGCAACCCCGTGGAATGTAGCCTGCCAGGCTCCTCTGTCCGTGGGATTCTCCAGGCAAGAATACTGACTGGAGTGGGTTGCCATGCCCTCCTCCAGGGCATCTTCCTGACCCAGGGATCGAACCCGAGTGTCCTTCGTCTCCTGCACTGGCAGGCGGATTTTTTTACTTCTGAGCCACCAGAGGAGCCCCTGGGGGAGAATGGAGGCGTGTGCAGGTGTGGCTGAGTCCCTTCAGTGTGCACCTGAAACTATCACAAGATTTTAACTGGCTACGCGCCAAGTGCAGGCGGCTGCGACGGGCGCGCCAAGCGCGGCCGAGAGGAACCACCCCACGTCTGAGGTCAGGGGCAGAAGCTGGGAGGACCCCGTGCCCGAAGGGCAGCAGCCAAGAGGAGTTACCCCATGTCCGAGGTCAGGGGCAGCGGCCAAGAGTACCAGAATGCGACGGCGCAGGAACGGCTGAGAGGAGCTACCCCGCGTCCGAGGTCGGGGGCGGCGGCCGGGAGGAGATACCCCACGCCCCATGCCTGAGGCCAGGGGCGACGGGCGGGAGGAGCTACCCCACGCCCCTAAGCCCGAGGCCAAGGGCGGCGGTGGGGAGGAGCAACCCCACGACTGAGGCCAGGGGCGGTGGCCGGGAGGACCAACCCCATGTCCAAGGAGCCCTGGCTGCGCGGGTGGAGGAGGGCCTAGAGGAACTATCCCATGTTGAAGGTCAGGAAGGGCGGCAGTGAGGAGATACCCCTCGTCCAAGGTAAGGAGCAATGGCTGCGCTTTGCTGGAGCAGCCGTGAAGAGATACCCCACGCCCAAGGTAAGAGAAACCCAAGTAAGACAGTAGGTGTTGCAAGAGGGCATCAGAGGGCAAACACACTGAAACCGTACTCACAGAAAACTAGTCAATCTAATCACACGAGGACCACAGCCTTGTCTAACTCAGTGAAACTAAGCCATGCCCGTGGGGCAACCCAAGACGGGCGGGTCATGGTGGAGAGGTCTGACAGAATGTGGTCCACTGGAGAAGGGAATGGCAAACCACTTCAGTATCCTTGCCTTGAGAACCCCATGAACAGTATGAAAAGGCAAAATGATAGGATACTGAAAGAGGAACTCCCCAGGTCAGTAGGTGCCCAATATGCTACTGGAAATCAGTGGAGAAATAACTCCATAAAGAATGAAGGGATGGAACCAAAGCAAAAAAGAATACCCAGCTGTGGATGTGACTGGTGATAGAAGCAAGGTCCGATGCTGTAAAGAGCAATATTGCATAGTGTTAGGTAGGTAGAATAGGGAAAAGGAGTCCAAAATGGCGGTGGCTAAAAGACAAGGAAGGTCTGAGGACCAGAGTGAAGACTTCAGGCAGGACAAACAGAACAAACAGCACTCCTGGCTAAGCCCAATTTGCATAGGGCAGGCCCAGGTGGAGGAAAAAACATAAAAGGAGGAGCCAAAGTGCTTTCTCACAGACACTCTCTCTCCCGCGTGCATGCGCGCGCTCTCTCTCTCTCTTTCTCCCTCCCCATGCACTCCTCCACTCCCTTCTCTTCGAGTCTTGGATTCTCCTGCTATCTTCTAAATAAAATGGAGCTGTAACACTGATTTGCCTAAGAGCTGTAGCACGGTTTGTCCAAGACCTGAGAGCTGTGACGTGCCGAGGGCTTTAATGTCTGTTGCTCCAAATCTTTGTTGTGACGAGACAAAGAACCAAGGAACATACACCTACGTGACAATAGGAACCTGGAATGTCAGGTCCATGAATCAAGGCAAATTGGAAGTGGTCAAACAAGAGATGGCAAGAGTGAATGTCGACATTTTAGGAATTAGCAAACTGAAATGGACTGGAATGGGTGAATTTAACTCAGATGACCATTGTATCTACTACTGCGGGCAGGAATCCCTCAGAAGAAATGGAGTGGCCATCATGGTCAACAAAAGAGTCCAAAAGGCAATACTTGGATGCAATCTCAAAAACGACAGAATGATCTCTGTTCATTTCCAAGGCAAACCATTCAATATCACAGTAATCCAAGTCTATGCCCCAACCAGTAACGCTGAAGAAGCTGAAGTTGAACGGTTCTATGAAAACCTACAAGACCTTTTAGAACTAACACCCAAAAAAGATGTCCTTTTCATTATAGAGGACTGGAATGCAAAAGTAGGAAGTCAAGAAACACCTGGAATAACAGGCAAATTTGGCCTTGGAATACGGAATGAAGCAGGGCAAAGACTAATAGAGTTTTGCCAAGAAAATGCACTGGTCATAACAAACACCCTCTTCCAACAACACAAGAGAAGACTCTATACATGGACATCACCAGATGGTCAACACCAAAATCAGACTGATTATATTCTTTGCAGCCAAAGATGGAGAACCTCTATACAGTCAGCAAAAACAAGACCAGGAGCTTACTGTGGCTCAGACCATGAACTCCTTATTGCCAAATTCAGACTTAAATTGAAGAAAGTAGGAAAAACCACTAGACCATTCAGGTATGACCTAAATCAAATCCCTTATGATTATACAGTGGAAGTGAGAAATAGATTTAAGGGCCTAGATCTGATAGATAGAGTGCCTGATGAACTATGGAATGAGGTTCATGACATTGTACAGGAGACAGGGATCAAGACCATTCCCATAGAAAAGAAATGCAAAAAAGCAAAATGGCTGTCTGGGGAGGCCTTACAAATAGCTGTGAAAAGAAGAGAAGCGAAAAGCAAAGGAGAAAAGGAAAGATATAAACATCTGAATGCAGAGTTCCAAAGAATAGCAAGAAGAGATAAGAAAGCCTTCTTCAGCGATCAATGCAAAGAAATAGAGGAAAACAACAGAATGGGAAAGACTAGGGATCTCTTCAAGAAAATCAGAGATACCAAAGGAAAATTTCATGCAAAGATGAGCTCGATAAAGGACAGAAATGGTATGGACCTAACAGAAGCAGACGATATTAAGAAGAGATGGCAAGAATACACAGAAGAACTGTACAAAAAAGATCTTCACGACCCAGATAATCACAATGGTGTGATCACTGACCTAGAGCCAGACATCCTGGAATGTGAAGTCAAGTGGGCCTTAGAAAGCATCACTACGAACAAAGCTAGTGGAGGTGATGGAATTCCAGTTGAGCTATTCCAAATCCTGAAAGATGATGCTGTGAAAGTGCTGCACTCAATATGCCAGCAAATTTGGAAAACTCAGCAGTGACCACAGGACTGGAAAAGGTCAGTTTTCATTCCAATCCCAAAGAAAGGCAATGCCAAAGAATGCTCAAACTACCGCACAATTGCACTCATCTCACACGCTAGTAAAGTAATGCTCAAAATTCTCCAAGCCAGGGTTCAGCAATATGTGAACCATGAACTTCCTGATGTTCAAGCTGGTTTTAGAAAAGGCAGAGGAACCAGAGATCAAGTTGCCAACATCCGCTGGATCACGGAAAAAGCAAGAGAGTTCCAGCAAAACATCTATTTCTGCTTTACTGACTATGCCAAAGCCTTTGACTGTGTGGATCACAATAAACTGTGGAAAATTCTGAAAGAGATGGGAATACCAGAACACCTGACCTGCCTCTTGAGAAATTTGTATGCAGGTCAGGAAGCAACAGTTAGAACTGGACATGGAACAACAGACTGGTTCCAAATAGGAAAAGGAGTTCGTCAAGGCTGTATATTGTCACCCTGTTTATTTAACTTATATGCAGAGTACATCATGAGAAATGCTGGGCTGGAAGAAACACAAGCTGGAACCAAGATTGCCGGGAGAAATATCAATAACCTCAGATACACAGATGACACCACCCTTAAGGCAGAAAGTGAAGAGGAACTAAAAAGCCTCTTGATGAAAGTGAAAGTGGAGAGTGAAAAAGTTGGCTTAAAGCTCAATATTCAGTAAATGAAGATCATGGCATCCGGTCCCACCACTTCATGGGAAATAGATGGGGAAACAGTGTCAGACTTTATTTTTCTGGGCTCCAAAATCACTACAGATGGTGACTGCAGCCATGAAATTAAAAGACGCTTACTCCTTGTAAGGAAAGTTATGACCAACCTAGATAGCATATTCAAAAGCAGAGACATTACTTTGCCAACAAAGGTTCGTCTAGTTAAGGCTATAGTTTTTCCTATGGTCATGTATGGATGTGAGAGTTGGACTGTGAAGAAGGCTGAGTGCCGAAGAATTGATGCTTTTGAACTGTGGTGTTGGAGAAGACTCTTTCGGGTCCCTTGCACTGCAAGGAGATCCAACCAGTCCATTCTGAAGGAGATCAGCCCTGGGATTTCTTTGGAAGGAATGATACTAAAGCTGAAACTCCAGTACTTTGGCCACCTCATTCGAAGAGTTGACTCACTGAAAAAGACTCTGATGCTGGGAGGGACTGGGGGCAGGAGGAGAAGGGGACGACAGAGGATGAGATGGCTGGATGGCATCACTGACTCGATGGACGTGAGTCTCAGTGAACTCCGGGAGGTGGTGATGGACACGGAGGCCTGGCGTGCTGTGATTCATGGGGTCGCAAAGAGTCAGACACGACTGAGCGACTGATTTCTGATCTGATCTGATGCCCCAATACAAAAATAAAAAGTAAAAATTTTTTTTAAAAAAGGAAAAAACATTCTAATGAGTATCAGGCAGGTCTTAGATTCTCTTTTAACAGGTGACTTAGAGAAGTTTTCTTCTCATTCAAAAAGGAGAAAGTGTAATTATCTCAGAGGTCAGTCACCAGACAGTCACGTGCAGAAGAAAGAAAAACACCCGCTGTTACTATCCTGCGAACCTGGGGATCTCTGGGGATGACATGGTCCATGGAAATAAATTTCAAAATGAGCGTCGACCTTTTTACATACTGCCTCCTGTGTACTATGCTTTAGCCACTTTGGATGGAAATGTTTCTAAAATGACTTTCAGGCCTAAGCAGGCAGAAATGGCGAAGATAAGTGAACGCTGACCCTCCCGGGTCGTCGGGAAGGGCAGAGGCCCCGAGCACTGGCATGCAGATCCAGCGGTGCTGTCAGGGGCACAGCGTGAGGGTCTGGGCTGCAGTTCCTCATTTCAGGCCTTCCTGCCGGAGGTTTTAGCTCCTTTTGCGAACATGTCACCTTCTGAGGTGCCAGCCTGACTTTTTACCATAAACATGCGTTCCTGGGAGCCACGTGCTGTTAGGATTTTGTTTTTCACAGGAATGTGGAATCTGTACCACTTTTCTTCCTAAAAAGCATTTTTGAGGGTTATTTCCTCCCACCTATGTTAACTTTTTGTATAAACGGAGAAAAATCTGATCCAGTAACACCCAAAATGCCAGCCAAAGTGACCTGGGAATCTTTTTTTCTTTTTAAAAAAATTATTACATTTAGGGTTAGGATTCTGGAATAATCTTAATAATCTAAAATGTCAGGAAAAAAAAAAATGTCAGCATGACTGACCAATTAGTTACTGATTATAATCGATCCAGTTCTCTGGTGTCTTGTTTGAATCAAATTTGAATAGGAAATCCAAGGTCAACTTAGACAAGGGGTTTGTAAACTTTTCAAGGTCATTATGGACTCATTCTCGCTTTAGAAAACACTCAGACACACTCACACTGTTTCTGCATACAGCTTCACAGCCATCAGCCGAGGGCCTAACACAGAAACCCTGGGCTGAGGCCACAGATATGGGAAGCACAAAAGCCACAGGCTGGCAGTGCCCATTCCAGCAGCATTTGGGGGAGGGTGGCCCACCATCTGACAGAAGCCCGAGGTCCCCCAGAAAAACTCTTATCTTGGGAGAGACCCGTCACCAGAGCCAGAAGGCATTTGCGGTCTGCAATCTCTAACAAAACGGTCCCCGGTCACCCCAGCTCCTGTATGAGTTCTCCGCAGCCTCCCACCACCCTGAGTTAGGCTGGACCCAGTGACGGTCATATAAGAACAGAAGATGGTAAACGTCACAGGGTGTCACTGGTTTACAAACAGGCTTCAGGCTGTGAGAAGGTCTATGGAGAAGCCACGTGGGGAGGTTCTGCCATGTGAGAGGGCCTGGAAGTGGATCCACCCCAATCGAGCCCAGACGTGACGGCAGCCGGTGACAGACCCTAAGTCAGAGGCACCCAGCCAAGCCGCCCCAGGATTCCTGACCCCAAAATGAGGAAATCGAGAGCGTGTCACTTGATCACTAGCACACTGCACATCTGAGTCAGCCCCTTACCTCTTGTGTCACGCACTCCTTATCAAGAAACCTTCCCTCGGGGCCTTCCCTGGTAGGTCCAGTGGTTAAGAATCTACCTGGCAATGCTGGGGACTCAGGTTTGATCCCTGGTCAGGGAACTAAGATCCCACATGCCACAGATCAACTAAGCCTTCAAGCTGCAACTACTGAGCCCTCGAGTCACAGCTAGAGTCCAAGCACCAAAATGAAAGATCCCACGTGACACAACTAAGACCCAACGCAGCAAAAAACAAAACAAAACAGAAACTAAACGAAGAAACCTCCCCGCAGCAGTCTTGCTTCCCCTGTGTAACTCGCCTACTGGGTACTGCCTACACTTTTGGTTTCTTGTTACACTGCTGACTTTAAATTAGTACATTTTACATCAGTCTTTTGTCTTTCATTATTCAACTCAGAATCCCTGAGTCAAGTCAACTCTGGGAAACTGGCCCCCTGTGCCTTCCATGACCCTCATGTTAGCAAGAATTTGGGAAATAAGCCAAGTTTTCTTGGTAGGGAAAATATTTGTCTCTTCTGGAGTTCTGCATCCCAGTCATCTGCGAGGGGATAAATGAATTCGGCCTGCCTGCTTGTTTAACGACTTTGCTCTAACAGGTGAGCTATCTGGAAGGGGCAGCGTTCTGTGCTGGAAGATCAGACAGACCTTAGACAGGAGTGAACACACCCAGAGGCGTGGGCTCTCCCTGGCCACACGCCACAAGCCTAGTGGCTCAAAATGCAATGGCTCTTACGAGGAATTTATAGCTGTGGCCTATTTTAGCTGCCTTTCCCGGTCCTCTAGGATTTATTTAGCTTTTTTACATTCCTCAGGCCTTCATAATGTTTCTCAAACAATACAGAAAGCCTACAGAATCTACCATCATCAGAAATTGGCCCAGCCATCTCCTCCAGGGCTGGGCAACCTAGTATGTGTTTAATAAAGATGTTAAACCAATCAGATCATTTATCACTTACATCCTTCCGAAAGGGTCCTGCTTCACATCTCCTAGTCCTTATCCCCATCCCACAAAGCATCTACCCTTGAGGATCCATGAAGACCTGTCTACAGACAGTGGGGCCCAGGGATGTCTTGGCTGCAAGTTGACAGTGAGCACAGATGCTACAAAGCAACTCTCTGTACTTGTCCTAGCGACTGGAGAATCTGGGTTCCTCATCTGTAAGGCTCATCCCATTTGTCCTTGAACCTGTCAGAGCAGGGCCCGCCCTCCCCCCGCCCCTTCTAACAGAGACACACTGTGAACTCAACGTTTGAGAAGTTCAAGGTTTCTCTGAAAAAAATAATAAACTCAATCCTAAGTGAGAGATGCTGCAGACCAGCTGCTGAGAAGTGAGACGACTGTCCTCTGGCCTTAGTAATTTCACCCTGGCCGTTCCCCAGAGCTGGACAGCGGATGCAACAGGAATGCCCTTGGGAGCAACACCCAGAGGCTCACAAAGGCAAAGGCCAGACTGAACAGATTTCCCTCTCTTCTTTTTAATTAACTGATCTCTTTTTGCTGCCCTGGGTCTTTGTTGCTGTGAGCAGGCTTTCTCAAGCTGCAGAGAGTGGGGACCACTCTTCGTTGCAGAGGATGGGCTTCTCACTGCGGTGACTTCTCTTGTTGCGGAGCATGGGCTCTAGGCGTGGGGGCTCAGTAGCATGGCACACGGGCTTAGTTGCTCCCGGGGGGATTCTTTTTTTTTTTTTTGTATTTGTGCTGCGGAAGCGAGCACCTGGGTGGACCACTGGACCGCCAGGGAAGCCAGGGAAGCCCTGAACAGGTTTCTTATGTGGCGTTTTGAACATCGCAAGTTCTTTATGCAGTGTTTATTAAACATCCTAAGGAAGCAGATTAATTTCAGCCAGTTCAGCTGGGATTACTATTCAAAAATCATGACCCAGGATGTGCTCTTTGCAGGGGGCGCTGCAGAGAAACCCCCTCAAATCCCAGAGGAGTGCTTCTGTCGAGAAACAACTGTCCTTTGTGACGACCCTGACCCCAGCGTGCGTGTCCTCCTCCTGCCTGGTGTCCACAGGCCCCTCCCCCGCCCCACGTCACACACTCTGCACCCTCCAGGGAAACACGTGGGTCACAGCCCAACAGTGAGCCATGAAAACAGTTCCTGGAGCAAACAATGTGCATTAAAAAATTGTAATGGAATAAAAAAAAAATCAGAATGAACCACTGGTAGAAACATGGAAACTGTCTTGTGCAATTTGTTTTGTAAAAATACAAATGGATGTGGAGACAGTTTCCTATGTATCTATTAGTTAAGATACAAAACATGGGAATTCCCGGCCGTCCAGCGGTGAGGACTCGATGCTGTCGTTGCCGGGGACCCAGGTTCAATCACTGGTCAGGGAACTAAAATCCTGCAAGCCTACTGGAGTGGCCAAAAAAAGATGTAAACATGCAGTTTTACTGTGGATCAAGGTAAAGAATGTTTCCATGACAACGTCACCTACTCCTTCAGCTTCAACCATCTTAAGGCCCCTCAGATCTATTAAAGCCAAGCCACACTTTTCCTGAGCTCGTGCTGAGTGCTTCTTACGGCCTACAGGAAATGTGAACCAAGAACTGGTCACACAGACGTCTCAAGGCCACACGTCTAACACTGAACTTGTACGATTCAGCTCTCCCTGTACTCCTGGTATACTGGCTCCTATGTTCAGCAGTGTTCACTGTGGTCCAGGCTGGGATACAACAGTGAGCACAGTCATGGCCCCACCTCATGGAGGAAGCCAAGGAGGAAGCCAAAGAGAGTCAAGGGGCAGGTCCACAGAACTGAACGAAACCCCGTCTGCTTAGGCACGTATGTGATGTGGGAAGGAGGCAGGGTTCGTGCAGAAAACCAAGTCAGCAGCAGTTGAGTCTGAGCTGAGCCTAGAGACAAGGAAAGCCAATGAAACAGTTTAAGCAAAAGGGAACAACTCCAGCTTACGGAAAAGGAGGACAGAAAAACCCTTGGAAGAGGGAAGTTTGTTAGGAAACTGCCACCATATTTTAAAAGGCTGGTGGTGGCCACGGGTTTGACAAAAGTGGGTGGATTTACACTTAATCAAAGTTAATTGTACCAATAACGGATACATGGACACACTGATAGCCACAAGGCCACTTCTGACGCACTTGAGATAAAAATGCATGAACTGAATTTCCTCAGGAGGAAAACACTGCTGCTGCTGCTAAGTCACTTCAGTCGTGTCCGACTCTGTGCGACCCCACAGACGGCAGCCCACCAGGCCCCACCGTCCCTGGGATTCTCCAGGCAAGAACACTGGAGTGGGTTGCCATTTCCTCCTCCAATCAGGAGGAAACACTAGACAAGCCCAAATCGCAAGAAAGTTGACAAAACAACTGACCAGCACTCTTCAAAAGAGTCAAGGTCGGGGAGGACAGAGACAGAGTGGGAGCTATGAAAGGAGATTAAAGGAGACTGAGAACACGGGAACAAATGCCTTGTGGGGTCCTGCCCTGGATTCTGCACCAGAAAAAGGACATTATCGGGGCAGCTAATAAGACCTGAATACGGTTTACAGAAGGGATAGCAATACTGCACCAGTGTTAATGAATTCTGATAACTGTCCTGTGGTCACAGAAAAGGTTGATGTTTGAGGAGCATGGATGGGTATAGGAGGTATAGGAGTTCTCTGAACTATTTTCGTAAGCCTAAAAGTTAAAAAAAACTGTTTTTAGCTCAGTTAGCTCAAATCCAGCCTTCCTGACACCTGCCATACAGTGGGTCAGCCCTGGGGACGCACCCTGTGCAATATTCACCACAGGGGAACCATTTCCACCTTGTACCTGTGGCCAGGAAAATAACAGAAGCCATGTGTAAGTTAAAAATTCTCAGAAGCCGCATTTAGAGAGTAAAAGGAAATAGGTGAAATTAATTTTAATAATATAGTTTCATTAACACAACAGATCCAAAATGTCAACATGTCATCAATATAAAAAGCTATCGGCATTTCATTTTCCTTTCTTTTTGGTACTTCGGCTTCAAATGCTGGCTGTACTTTACACCTGGGGGACATCTGGGGACATTCAGCTACCGTCTGAGTGCTGGTGGTCTCGCTCAAGACACCTCAGACAGGCGCTAAGCTCCCCAGCTGAAGGAACTGAGCTTTATTTCTATTTCGTGCCCATCACCAAACACCGACGAGAATTTAACTACTGAGTTTACATGGGCTTCAAAACAAAGACTGAAAGCTCCCATGCCCACCCTGCACCCCCATGAGCCTGGGAACTCACGGGCACAGTGGATCCATCCTTCTCCATCTTCTGACATGGATCCTTCTCGGAGCCTAAAACACAGAGGGTCATTTTTATAGTCATCCCGAGAGGTGGGTGCCCTTCCTTCCCACTGAGAGACTCCAGGAAACCCCAGTGTAGGCCTGGAAGGACATCTGTGGACCCCTGAACCCCAGTATCTCAAGACCCTTAAAGGCACACTGCATTCTGTTGACCCCTGTGCTGTGTTCAAAGTCCAGAACGCCCAGAGGGAAAGAGGCACTCGGGGCCAGTCGGCCACGGGCAGAATCGTGTCCTCAAGTGGAGAGGACGGCAAGACTGCCCCCTTGTGTCCATTAAGAGTTTTGCAAATGAGCTATACTAACCACAGGATCATTTGGCAAAAAGGAAACCGTAACACTGAAAAGTATTTATTACCAAATTGAGGAGAGAATCTAAATTCCAGCCCTGAAGGGTACCCTCAATGGAATTAATGTAGCAGATCAAATTTTAAAAAAAGCTCTAAATTTTGATGCCTGGAAACGCAATATCCTCTCCACACCCTTCAAGCTGGTTTCCTCATTCTCACTCTACCACGGGAGTCAACATTTACAAAAAACCAACACTATGCTTTTTCTAATTAAAGGTATACGCATCTGCCGAAGAATTTTAAATATGGAAAAACACACAGAACGCTAAAGCTACAATCCTCCACCTACAATCACAAATTATTATTTTAGGGCACTGTCAAGAGTGAATTATTCAGAACACAAATGGGACCATTGGTATTCCACTTAAAAACTCGATACTCAAAAGCCCTAATTCCTCAAGACAACCCTGCCTCGAGTTCCCACTTGCCCAGGACTCATGGAAAACTGCTGGGCATTTTAGCCGTGCAGCAGGTTCCTTCCCATCCCTGTGAGAGATTCCCTGGGGCACCTCTGCCTATGTATCCATCAGGACCCAGCCCAAAGGTGACCCCTGGGAACAGCTCAAGCACTGTACACTCACACCCTCCCACCCCATGCCACCGGGCCTCTGCTCACTACTCAGTCATCAACAGGGTTAACAGGAGTAGCTGTTCTATTAGCAGAACCCCAGCTCTGTAAGCTTCTGCCAAAGCAATCTCCTCCTAGTGAGGAAGGGCGTAATTCAACAGATACGGACAAGGCCCCTACACCAGGGAAAACTTGAAGATGAATCATTCACAGTTCTTAACCTCAAAGAGTTATCGAAGATGACCTTCTGTAACTACTACAGGGAACGGGAACAGAAGAAGAAATGCAGTGGGAACCAACTGACTTTTCTGAGACAGACCTGCAAGGAAGGGCAGAATTTCTACAGGGTGAGGGTGCAGAAGAGTATTTCATACCTAAGAAATAAGCGTAGGCATGAGTCCTCGGGGTGAGCCTGAGTAACAGGTAAAGGGGCACAAGGGGAAAAGGCAAAAAGGGTCTTTGTGGAAAATGTCAAAGCAGAAAGAGGCCTGGGAAGAAATCTGGAACAGTCCTTGGAGTGCTTATTTTACAGACGGGAAACTGAGACCTGGATAGGGGTGGGGGTGGAGGTGGCTGGGGAGATAACTCTTGCAAAGTACAGATTTCCACCTGCTTCTCTGATTTGATAGATGATGATCTTTTAAAATCTGAGTATAAAAGCCCCACATTAAATTACGTTGCTGAAGACACTAAGTTTCCAATAATGGTTAATGAAGTCAGGAACATGGTGCCAAGCACTTTACAAATCAAGGTTAAGGCCACAGATACAATCTGGGACCTGGCAAAGGGCCTCGAATCTAGAATATTCTAAAGTGGAAAACAGCAAGAAGCTTCAGCACAGGGAACTACCTGTGCTGCCTGATATAAAACAGATAAACAATAAGGACCTACTATATGGCACAGGGAACTATATTCAATGTCTTGTAATAACCTATATTGGAAAAGAATCTGAAAAATAAATATACACACACATATATATTACATATATATATAATTGAGTCACTTTGTTGTATATCTGGAGGCAACACAGCATTGTAAATCAACTGCAATTTTTTAAAAGAACACTATCTAGTGAGGAGACATGAGTTACTATGCATAAAGCCCTCTAACCTGTGCCTACATGTGGAAGTAACTATATCTGTTAGTTACTACTATGTCTATACATGAAACAAGGAACTCAAAAATCACAACATGGTTGCAAACCACTACACTGGAAGCTGTGGCCAGACTGAAATAATTTAAAGAAATCAAGCAGTCTCACACACGGGCGTCTCCGCACACTCTGTCACACTTATCCACATGTTGCCTGGCATTCCACGGATGCCCCTTGGTGTCTCCTCTCCAGGCAAAGAAGCAAAGCACAGACCAGCAGTCTAACCTATCCTTCAGGGGGCCCGGTTCTCCAATCGCTCTAAGCTGCCTCCTTGCTCTAGGCTTCCAGGCATTTTTATGCTTATGTATGTAAGAAAGATGAAGATTTGCTTCCGTACCTGCTTCTGAGGATGAAAACGCATGATTTATGGCAGACACGGGAACATTGGAACATTCAAAGTACTCCAGGTCGTCCTCTGGCTCACCTTTCCCCTCGGCCCCAGTGGGTTTCTGAACCGATGATGTGGACGCCAGCTTCTCCTCATCAGTAGCATGACCGTCCCTGTTAGAAATGTCTGAGATCTGGGAGATCACTGATCCTTCATCCTGGGAAAGGCAACAGAGGTGATGCTACATTTAGGAGGGAAACTAACGTGTCAGGAACGGCGAAGCAGCCACCATTCTACAAGATGCTCTCCACGGACCTGGTACCAACCAAGGAAGAAGCTGCAGCCTCTGAACCATGGAAGGTGTATTTTCTAGGGCTTACCCTCTGTGATTCAACTTCAGGGTTTGAAAAATTAGGTTTTTCTAGCCTAAATTATAAGAAGTTTAAGTGGCCCAAGGCAGTGGTTTTCATATTTTTTGCTCCAATAGTTACTAAATTTCTTGGGAAATTTTATGTAATCCATTGTATTTCCAGGTGTTATCTAAAACCTTTAAGTATGAGTTTAAACAGTCCCAAAGGATATAATATCTGCTATATATTATTTGCTTATTTATCTTTCCTTCCAGTTTTAGTCAGATATAACTGACATACAGTACTATATAACTTGAAGATGTACAGCATAATGACCTTACACACATCATGAAATTATTACAGTAAGTTCAGAGAACATCTATCCTCTCATACAAATACAAAATAAAGGAAAAAATTTTTGTTCTATTTTAAATATTGATTTGCTTATTAATTCAATTTAGTTACTCTAGTGATCCGATACTTTATCATCTATTTAAAATTGAACATAAATATGCTCTTAATGGTCAGAAATTTACATCATTCCTTTTCCTCTCTAAATTTGTATTTCCTCTCTACTTCCATTAAGAAATTATCCCAAAGAAATGTATTTGCATGCCTGAAAGTCTTTTAAAGTTCTGCTATTATATTTATTTAAAAAAATTTTTTTCTACAAGCCTAAGTCTTTAAGTGTCAACATTTTTTTTCTTCTGGAGAGTTATTTCATTTACAAATGCACAATTTATTCTAAAAATATTAGTGTTTGGTAAATACAGTCAAACACAAAAGTAAATTTTTAAAAAATGGAAATTATAACATTTTGTTGCACCAATTTTAAAAGTAATTTTACAAAGTAATATGTGTTATTTTTCTGAAGTAAGTCCACGGTAAATTTTTCATGTGGATAATTTTCAAATTATCCTACTATCTAGCACAGGGAACTCTGCTCATTGTTATGTGGCAGCACGGATGGGAGGGGAGTTTGGGGAAGAATGGATGCATGTAATACGGATGGCTGAGTTCCTCTGCTGTCTACCTGAAACTATCACAACACTGTCAACTGGCTTAATCTAATCTAAAATAAGAAGTTTAAAAACAAAGGCAAACAAACAAAAGGTCAATTTTTCATGGTTCTTTTTGCCTGCTCTTTAGCAGCATTTGAAAGTGGATAGTTCATACATTTGTAATAGATGAAAAATCAAATTGCAAATCTCTTTTTCTTTAATCTTAAACTATGTACCAAGTTTTTGGTCCTGTGTAAGTTGAACTTAAAATGCATTCTATTAATCAATGAATATATTTCTGTAATGGTTATACTGAAATAAAATTTTAAAAAGGAAAAAAAAGCACCTCACTGCAATCAAATGGGTCTGGGTTTGGGGGGGTTTTATTTGTGTTTCCCAATTAATTCATATAGTCAAGGATAAATATTTACTGCTAGAATGAAACAAAGGTCAGCATCAATTTTATTCCTGTTTTCCATTTTTATAATCAATTAGAAGCCGGAAGCCTTACTAAAATAAATAAGTGAAACAGAAGAAAGTTTGATAACAGAACCATCTCAATTCTTTGAACCCCTTTCCAAGTTATGTACCAAAAAATTCTATCATCAATAATTTTCTTTTTGATGGAGATATAAGTGACATATATCACTGTGTCAAAAGTTATTTTTAATCATCTATCAGCTGACAATTCAGGTTCTCCCATTTGGTGGAAAGCAATGAACTGGAAAACCATCTGACTTTTAAAAATATATTATCCAGTCATTGCAGTCAATCACCTTAAAACTTACACCAACATTTCAAGTCCCTCTTTGGTGCTCAGAGGTTCCATATCCAACTGTACAGCAATAAGACAGAGAATGGGTGAGAAGGAACTTTTCCCCCAAAAAAGTGGGAACAAAGTAACTGTGAAGGAACAGGGTTCCTTTGTCTTATAGGGCCCTTTCTCAGATCCACTTAGGAAGTCAAGGGACTGGGAACTGGCTTCCTTAAAGCGGAGTACTCAGATCCCACTGGAAAAATCTTCGTTAGCCACCACCCTCATGGGGAACACTGGTCTAAGAGATAAGCTGATGAAAGGGACAGACTTACCTGAGAACACCCATCCAAAGCAAGAGACTGGGCTTCATATTTCTTCACCTTACAGCCACTCCTGGGGAAAAACAAACAGAACGCCAGGCTGGTTTGGCATCACACAGACAAGCTCCCAAGCCGTGAGATGGAGCAGATAGCGGTGTGTGCAGAAACCAGCCAAAGCGCACAGCCCCACACGAGTCACACCGCCACACATCAGAGACGGGAACACCTTCCCGCCTCTGAATCCTCTCCCGAGAGACAGGGCAAGCGAAAACTGTAATTCAGTGATCCCCTCGCTTGTTTCTGCGGGATGCTAAACACCGACTCTCGGGCCCCTATGGTTTTTAACTGCAACAGCATTCCCAAGAGCAGCCCCAGCACCTGGAGACGGCGGGTCACGTGATCCGCGCTCACCTGGCTTTGACAGTCACCAGAAAAATTACCACGCCGGACCACATTCTTTAAAAATTCTTTATTGTGCTAAAAGCCACAGAAGTCCGGACCTGTGTGCTCACAGAGGGCCGTGGGTAACAGAAAATATGAAGATAAAAATATCTGAGCAATCTGTTACCACTCCTATTCAGTAGTAAGATAGAAAATGAACATCATGGCCAGAACTGGGGACACTCACACCGCCTGCTATGTTTAAACTTGCATGTGATTTGTGATCTGAAGACTAGTCCAGATTTTGTTCTGTCTTAATGAACCTAAAACTTCCAATACCACCACTCTGACCCCGCCCCCCATCACCAAATTGCAAGTTCTTCTCGTCTCGTGGGACAAAAACAAAGACCAGCATACATGGTACCAGAATATGGACCCTCTACCTCGTCAGTGCCTGATTTTCTTTCCTAATGCCTGAGTGTCACCCTGCTACCAAACTCAAGCTGAGCTGACTCAGGAAAATGTATCCCTTGTGCTCCAAGGCGGCAGCCTTATCCTATCAAAAAAGTCAACTGTTCCTGACACTAAACAGCACAGCAGCTCCTCAAACCACCGCGGGGATGACCAGGCGGCCAAGCCAGCACACAGCATCACAGCGCCACACGGGGCGTGCCAAGCCAGGGACGCAAGCTCTCGCACCTAAGGTGGGAGGGCCTGTCTCCAAGCCTTTGAGTACAGATGGCAAGGCTAAGCTGACTCATGAAGTGGCAAATGAAATGGAAAAGTCATCAGAAGATTCAACTCAGAAAGGGAAGCCAACATGCTGTGGAGGAGATGGTCCAGGAAGGGTGGGGGAGGAACTGCCAAGGATCCCAGGGGAGCCAGAAACAGCAGGAGTACTTACAACAGAAAACAGAGAAATTTCACTTGTTCAGTAGTCCTGATGCACCAACAAAATTAGAGACGGGAAAGAGACAGACAGATGAAGAAAAAAATCATGTAAAGCCTGGAATATTTATCTCTAGTCTGGCAGACGTAAAGGCTGCAAAGTTCTATGAGATGAGACAGAAATTATAAATGTCAGATTCGTCAATATGACCACTAGTGAGTGAATGACTCTCAGGAGGAAGAGAGTGGTGGAAACACTCAGAAATGCCACGCAGTCAAATTTAAGGATGAAAAGTAAACTATCAAATAATTGTAAATGTTAAAAAAATAACATTACTGCTGAGCATGTTTACTCTTAAATGTCTAGTCATCCAGATTAAAGACAATCAATGCATGAATAAAAATATAATTGAAAATATATCTCCTTAAACCTGTCAGTGTCTATCACTAAGAAACTCAAAGTGACTTTACCTAATTTATCTTATTTGCCTGACAAAATCCCAATCATAGGATGATCTGTTTTATTTTTTATTTCATTTTTATTATACAACAGTGACTTTATTTCCCTGTGCTATACATTAGGTCTTTGCTGTTTGTTTTATATATAGGAGTATGTATCTGTTAATCCCAAACTTCTAATTTATCCCTGTCCCCCTACCTTTCCTCTGTGGAAGATTGTTTTCTATGTCTGTCGGTCTACACCTGTTTTGTAAATAAATTCATTTGTATCATTTTTTCAGATTTCACATACTAAGTGATATCATATGATGTTTGTCTTCTTCTATCTGCAAAGTCAGTAAGATTTTGATAGACTTGGCCAAGATTTAAATATTATTTGAAATAAAAAAAAATTTTTTAAGTTAGAAAAAAAAAAGATTAGTAAAGAAACTTTAGCACGCATTAAACTGTCTTTATACTGGATGTCTCTATATTACAGGAGAAGAACCTGAGATGTCAGCCGTATCATCTTTTAAGAAGTCACACAAGGACCCTGTTATCAGAACTTCAAACTCTGCTAGGTGCTACCTACTTCTACCTCTTTACTTCCACTCTTTTCTACAATAATGGAATTTGCTAAATAAAACCCCAGAGTTACACAACAGGTCGAGCATCTTTCTCCTGTGGAAAGAAGGAGACAAGAGTCTTGGTTGCATAAGAGTTTTTTTTTTTTTTTAAATACATAAGGTATTTTAGACCAAGAAGTTCATTCATCAAAAACAGATTGGGAGGAAAACGCTAGCAAGTGAGGGAAGTATGGCTGGGAGAGGGTAGGTACTTCTTGCTACCGAAAATAAGATGTAGGATAAACCTTCCTCCCTTTGGATTTAGTTTTATGCCACATGAATGCACGGGCTACACACCTTCAATAAGCAACTGAAAGAGAGGCTCCCAATGAGCCCTTATCAACCCTGAGAGGTAGGGTCACTGATATTTAGAGGACCCCATATTAGAAAGCACCTAGGCAAAGACCTGGCCATCGCATCCCCCAGGCCACAGGTAACCAGATACAGGTAACTAACCTGAGCCACAGAACAGCACCCTGAGGACACCTGATTAGTAATATTTTTTGGCATCTGTGTAACTGCCCGTCTGGCTCAGCAACCACTTAACAATGAAAGAACAGAGCAAGAATGACAGATGACCTTTCATTCCCTTCAGACCTGGTGGGGATATTCTGAGGCTGCTGAAGATGTGAGTCAGATTCAGGCAACTGGTTAAAAGATTCTTGATTCTTTTTGGAAACTCACTTCCTTACTGATAAGAGCCAGAAGTCTGACCAGGAGACATAAGAATTCACAGTAACTCTGAGTGGTAGGTTTGTTTTCAATAGGAATCACAGCTTTCTGTTCAAGTGAAAAGACTTCTATACGCCCCTTCCCCCACGTTACTGACACTACACGGGCAACCTGCAGGCCTGGGAGCTTTGTTTCATCCAGAGAATCTGCAGAGGGTGGCTGGCACTGATCCTTGAGTTCTGTCTATGACACCCCGCAGCTCAGACAGGATTTCTGAAAACCATCAGATCTCTACCTGCCTAGCTCATGATATTCTTTTTTTTTTTTTTCTTTTTAAAAGCAGGAAAAAACATATCCAAGGTTAGGGGGGAAAGAACTCAGCAGAATAAGCTGAGGATTCGGAAGCAAGGCAGACATCTAAAAAGGAGACCTCTGGCATCTCTGATTCCACAGCAGAGTCAGGCACAACAGTGAAGGCTGCGTCAGAGGCTACAAGCTGTGTGTCTGCCCCGGGGGGCCTCCCCGCAAACCAAAAGCAGTGGCCAGACTCTCAGAGAGGACACAGAACACAACGCCCACGCCCGGCCCCACTCACGTTATTAAACGTGACTTGGCCTTCTTGGGTGATTCTAAGATTTCATTAACTTGATTACCGGCGGGAGAATCAAAGTCACCGCTGGCGAAAGTCATACTGGGTTTAAAGGGATCCGAGGACTCGTCAAAGAGGTCCGGGTCAAAGCGGTAGGAGCCCTGGGCGGAGAGCGGGGGCGAGTGCTGCCGCGCCAGCGGGCCGCCGCGGGGCCGCAGGGTGGGGCTCGCCCCAGGGCCCGGCTCCGGTGGCGCCTTGGCGCCATGAACCTGCGGCATGACTCTGCTGCCCGGTTTCCGGCCAGGCTTCCTCGGGAGGGCTCTCCTGGACTCCACGGTCTCCGTGTCTTCGGCGAAATCGAATTCGCATTGCAGTGGGGGGCTCCTCGCATCCTCCGGCTGCTCGGCCCCGGAGTCGTGGGCATCTCCGCCTGGTGTTTCCATCATCTCAGGGGCACATTTCTGGCTCCCGGCCTTCCCATCCTCCCCGACAGGACACATATCCTCCGGGGCAGGGGTCGCTTCCGAGAGCTCGCTGCCCAGCGCCTTCTTCCGCAGGGGCACGGGCCGTGGCTTCCGCAAGCGGCTCCGGCCGGCCCCGGGCTCTGGACGAGGGCTGCCCGCCCCGGGGTCGGCTTCCAAGGCAGCGCCCGCGGTCATGGCCTCGTTGTCTTGCACGCCCACGGCCGGGCCGAGGAGCGCGGCTGTGCCGGGCGCCACGGGGACGTCCCCGCAGTTCCTGGATTCTATGGAAAACGGCCTCACGACGGAGATCTTGCTCGCGTCATGTTCGGGCTCTTCTCTGAAATCCTTGACTGGGCGAGACCCGCCAGCGGGCGGCGCTGCCTCCTGCCCTGAGGGTCGAGAAGCAGCCGCAGATGAACAGCTTCCAACCACTTCAGCCACCAGCTCTTCCTCCTCTTCTTGTGAGTCTGAAACAAAACACAAAAGCTGTGGGTCAACAAATGACCTTTCCGGCATTAGTGAATCTTCTCTACTAGCTGAAGCCACACAGACAGATGGCAGGCTCTCCCCATTTTGCTTTTACAAGCATCCCTAAGGTTCTGTATGGATGGTGGTGAGGCCTGAAAGGGGACACTGGTGCTACGCTCTAAAGGGTGCCTGTGTATTACCCAAGTCATGATGATAATAATTTACTAGGACTTCCTTGGCGTTTGGTGGCTAAGACTATACACTTCCACAGCAGGGCACATGGTTCAGTCCCTGGAACTAAAGATACCCCATGCTATGCACTTCGGCCAAAAAAAAAAAAAAAGTTATACAAATAACAATTATACCCATCAGAGCTATTTAAGAAAAGGTGAAGTAGATCATGGGCCCTCTGCAAAGCATATTAAAATGATGCTGAAATTCCACAGGTTTAAACAACTGGCTTGGAAGAAGCTTTGGACCCTGACAGCTCACAAACAGGGATCTCATCTGGCACGGACATGGTTCCCAGGCACTGCCTGAGAGGTTCAGGGTCTGGATTTTATGCAGCAAATGGATTTTAATCTCTGGAAGTTAAAAATAAGAATTCCTTCTTCCCCAGGATAGAATTTAAATAACTGGACTGTTTTAAAATTAAATGAAACACTCATCATGGTCTGCTCAGAATAACTTCTCTGTACATGTAAAAACCAAAAGAAGCAAATAAAAAAGCTAATTAGAAAAAGCAGAGATAGCAAAGTGGTTTCAGGAACAAACACTCCTTATTTTACTAAGACACAAATCATAAAACCAATAAGTTTTACTTCTTTAGAAGCTTTGTCTCTCAGCTGGCCAGGAATTCTCTCAAATCATTTGTGAAAATGAAAGATCCTTTTTAATTGGGGTCAGTCCATCCTAAAGGAGATCAGCCCTGGGATTTCTTTGGAAGGAATGATGCTGAAGCTGAAACTCCAATACTTTGGCCACATCATGTGAAGAGTTGACTCACTGGAAAAGACCCTGATGCTGGGAGGGATTGGGGGCAGGAGGAGAAGGGGACAACAGAGGTTGAGATGGCTGGATGGCATCACCAACTAGATGGATATGAGTTTGGGTAAACTCCGGGAGTTGGTGATGGACAGGGAGACCTGGCGTGCTGCGATTCATGGGGTCACAAAGAATAGGACACGGCTGAGCAACTGAACTGAACTGAAGGAGAAACACTGCTACCAACAAGTTGTGTAAATGAGGGTATTTCTTAAAAGCACAAATTAAGATAGTGCTTTCCTGACTTAGGTATCTGAAGTGACAATAGAATAGCAGCAAAAACTGAGTAAACTGGTTATTATCATAGTATCTCATGATTTAACAAAAACTCAGAAATGACCATCTAGTCATACTTCCTAATCATAATCCAGGATCAAAGAGCTGAGTATCACTGGGAGAGGTTTTGAAAGCACTCACACATCTTTTTACATGATTCCTTTATGGTTGCAACTGGGCAGTACATTTACAAACTTTTCTGCACAGATACTTCAGATATTCTACTAATGTTCAATATGTCTTGTTCTTAAAGATATATTTAACTGTTATTAATGCTGGTCAAGGCTATGGTTTTTCCTGTGGTCATGTATGGGTGTGAGAGTTGGACTGTGAAGAAGGCTGAGCACCAAAGAATTGATGCTTTTGAACTGTGGTGTTGGAGAAGACTCTTGAGAGTCCCCTGGACTGCAAGGAGATTCAACCAGTCCATCCTAAAGGAGATCAGTCCTGGGTGTTCATTGGAAGGACTGATGCTAAAGCTGAAACTCCAGTACTTTGGCCACCTCATGTGAAGAGTTGACTCATTGGAAAAGACTCTGATGCTGGGAGGGATTGGGGGCAGGAGGAGAAGGGGACGACAGAGGATGAGATGGCTGGATGGCATCACTGACTCGATGGATGTGAGTCTGAGTGAACTCCAGGAGTTGGTGATGGACAGGGAGGCCTGGCATGCTGCAGTTCATGGGGTCGCAAAGAGTCAGACATGACTGAGCAACTGAACTGAACTGAACTGAATGCTGGAATTTTAAAAAAAAAATTTACTTTTATTGGCTAAATCGGGTCTTAGTTGTGACATGCAAACTCTTAGTTGCAGCAAGTGGGATCTAGTTCCTTGACCAGGGATTGAACCTGGGACCCCTGCACTGGGAGTGCAGAGTCTTCGCCACTGGACCACCAGGGAAGTCCCCAGTGCTGGAATTTTTAATAAAGCTCTCAATGCGTGGTATCTAGGATTGAACATACTTCAAAAGGATTTTCTTTTAAAAGACAAAGCCAATGTGGCAAAATCTTGGTAACTGTTGAATCCAGGGCTGGGTAAATTGGAGTTTTCATTGTACTGTTTCCTCTATCGTATATGCTTGAAATCTTGCAAAATAAAAAATTTTAAAACTCAACTGCCTTACACACAGAATTTTAACAAAAATATTTTAAAGTGTACTGACAATTTAACTTGCGAGCATATAGATTCTCTATTCTTTTTTTACATATTTGAGCTGTGATGAGGGTGTTATTGTTTCTCTGTGCTGATGGGAGGTAGGTAGACAAGTAACAGTGAAAACATGCCATCAAAAACCCGGGGCTGCAAAAATCTACATGTGACAGTCTTGGTTAGAAGCCAGGCTGGGTTTGGGCATGCCTGTTCATACTCTAGCATCAGTCTGTTGAAAAAAATAAAATCTTTATTATCTCAAAGTACAGAAAGTGACTACTTATTTTACATGAGCCACAGAGAGTGTTTAAGCAGATTTACTTATAAATCAGATTTATGTTCTCAACAGCTCTAGCTGAAATGCAGGGAAGGGCTGGAAGGAGGTCAGAAAAGGAACAAACAGAACCACTAGTGTGTTATTCTGGGGCTTTGATTAGGGCGGTGCTAATGGAAGGGAAGAGACGTGCAGAGCAACTGAGAAAATGAGGTGAGACGGAGAAGGTTGTAAGGCGCTGGATGTAGAGCTGAAGGAGGAGGAGGCATCAAAGACAGCATGTACGTTTTCAGCTCGTGAAACGGGATGCTGCCACTACTCAGTGAGACTCGGGGGTACCAGCCAAGGAGCTTGGGGCTGTTGGACAGGGGCTCGAGGTCGGCCCCTGGACACTGAGAGCTGTCTGGGACCCTGAAGCAGAGAAGCTGAGTAGGAAGTGAGTAAGTGAGCATAGAGAGATCTAAGCTGCAACAAATACAGGACATAACTCAAGTGATGACGTTCATGTCATTACCTTCAAAGTCACACTGGATGCTACACAACTGAAAGGTATCTCCCTTCTACACACTTTCATCTTTGAGCCTTAGCATATTTTATTCTAAATTTTTAGATAGAAGCTGATTATCTTTTTCTCTCAAAAGAAGATAAACCCAAAAAAGATTAAATAAAAACTTGAAGTGTATCTTTTGTAAATTAAAAGCAATGCTATTAATAATGATATCTGTATCTTTATTAATAACAATACGATGTCAGCTACATAGGAACACGTCCACACATCTTTAAGATGCTTACTGAAACATCTGTGACATGCTATCTGGAATTTGTTTTAAAAATAACTGAAGTAATAGAACAGAAGAAAAAGAGGATGAGGGGACGATGGGACCAAGTCTGAGAAAATCTGGACAATGATTTAACCCGGCAGGTAGGAACACAGAAGCTCCACTTTTCCATACAACATTGGGACCTGAGGACAATCAAAGAAAAACTCTTTTGTTACGTAACTTCTCTCCCAATCTCTCCTTGCCATTGAGACATTCTAAACATTTACGGTTGGTCTCTCTCACGGGAGCCCTGTCCTCTGTGTTCTTCCCCCACAGGCTGGAGATCAGTTGAGGGGAAGGGTGAGGCTGAGACAGGAGAGGACAGTGTCTCTAGCCCAGCGGCCCTGTCCCTTCTGGCAACATTTGGTCTTCATTTCCTGATTTCTTCACCATCAATCCCACACCTCCCAAAGATGGAGGGAAGACCTCTGGAGTCACCTTCTGAGTCTCTCCTAGCTTTGTACTTCTGCCCTAGTCTCCCCTATTAGCAAAGGCAGGGGCCTTCCCACTTCCCACCCCCCTACACTTGCCTCCACTCCTCCAGACCCCACCCTTCCCCATGTCTACCGGCCATGACGGATGAGGGATGAGGATGGATAAGCCTCTGCAACCTGGGGACACCTGGAGGGCTGCTGCATCCTAGAGCATGCCACCTGGCAAGGGGGAGGGGAAGGCAGACAACACCCCTCACCTGAATTCAGCCCCCCAGTCTGAGCAGAAGACCGCCACCCCAGCATTTCTTGTCCAACTCTAGGCAGGTGCCAAGTGGGCAAACCTGCCCATCCAAAGTGCACTCCCTGCAGGCCCCAGCCTGGTCCAGCATCGTCAGTCACCAGGACAGAGCACCGCGGGGCAGGGGGTAGGGGGGAGGGGGAGGGCAGCTCACTGATTTAAGCCAGTGTGGGGAGTCTGTGAAAATGTAAAAGCAAAATCCAAGCTTCTCACCTAACTTGAAGTGATACATCTGAGTAAGGTTTTATTTGCCTTTACGTTCTCCGTCAGCAAGCGTCCCAGTGCCAGCTGACCCTGCCTACCTGAGGCTGCCCTAAAACAGGACCTAAAGGGCAAGCACCGCACCACTAGTAACTGGAAGAAGTAAAACAGCCAAGGTGTCCTCAGGCTCCGGGTAGGTCTCCCACTGGTTAGCATGAGTTCTAACCTCGGTCTTCGGTCCTGGCTTTCATCTCAGAGCCCGTTATGTAACTAACTTCTATTCATCCTTCCATTTTTACACAAATCCTTCTCTCCTTCAGAACCTTCCTCCCAGGGGCGCTGAAAAGCTCTCTCCCTGGAATGAGTCTCATGCGTTTGGATGACTCTGACAAGCACGGCACTGCCTGGCGGCATGGTGAACAGACAGAGATGAGATCAGTGGATGATTTCAAAGCAAACACTGAGGAAATCCAAAAATAGACCGACATTTCCACTTCTGCCACGTCTGTTCTGTTAATCAAACTCTTCCTTTCAACAAGCACCCTCCCCAAGATCTAAAATGTGTGATGCATCCATGGGTGCTCTAACACAGATGCCTTTTATGCTTATTCAGGATGTAGGCTAGTCTCTTGTAAAAAGGGATCTTCCCTCCCACCCCCCCCCACCCCGCCCCCCCGCCTTTATAATACTTTTAAAAGAAAAGGCACAGAATGCCAAGATTCAAAAGGCTGAGGTAACAGCTTGACTTTCTGCTTTGCACTCTGGTACGATGAAAATATGGGCTTCCCTTGTGGCTCAGTGGTAAAGATCTGCCTGCAATGCAGCAGACACAGGTTCAATCCCTGGGTTGGGAAGATCCCCTAGAAGAGGGGCATGGCAACCCATCCAGTATTTTTGCCTGGAAAATCCCGGCTTTGCAGGCTGCAATCCATAGGACTGCAAAGAGTTGGACACGACTGAAGCGACTAAGCAGCAGTTGCAGCACGTTGAAAATATACTGGGTTCAAATACAAGTGTATGAAAAACCTTGAAAACCTCAAAAGAGGGGGAAATGCCATGCACAGAAAATATTTTTGAAACTCAGAAATGTATTCAGCTAGCATATACTGAGAACCTGCTCAGCTGGCTGCTTCCACATGGATAACCTCATTTAATAGGAAGTGAACCGCAACCACTCAGAAAACATTGTATGTTAACACTGCAGATTTGGCATTTTTCTCAAATATGCTTGACTCTTCCACCTCAGATTTTAACTTTCAGGTGAAACGCTGTCAGCAAGCTCCTTTTAGATTTGCCCATCACTACTACTGCTTCACGACTGAGCGACTGAACTGAACTGAACTTCTGCTTCAGCTACAAGAGGTCTCGTTTATGGCTTTTTCTTTTGTGTGTGTGGACCATTTTTAAAGTATTGAATTTATTATAGGACTGCTTCTGTTTTAGTATTTTTGGTCCTGAGGCATGTCAGATCTTAGTTCCCTGACCAGGAATGGAACCTGCACCCCCAGCATTGGAAGGTGACATCTTAATCACTGGACTACCAGGGAAGTCCTCTCTTTTATGGGTTTTTAAGTATTGGACATGTGGGACTCCCCTGGTGGTCTACTGGTTAAGACTCTGCACTTTCACTGCAGGGGGCCCGGGTTCCATCCCTGGTTAGGGAACTAAGATTCGGCATGTTTTGCAGCAGGGCCAAAAATCAAAACAAATACTGGACATGTAAAGTGATAAGTCCACCAAAATTTGAACAGGCCTCCTGTGTCAACACACACTCCGGCCTCCTTCTAACCTCAAAATTTAACCAGCATCTCACATCCAAGTCTAGGATGCAAGGTCTGACTCTGAGGCTAAAACAAAATCTCTGAACCAATACATGAAAATGAATGTCTGTGCAATAATTTAGGAAGAAAGAGTCTCAGATAAATGTTGAGGGTCCATGAAGCCCCAGAAACTCAGTGAAAAATTACATCAGAGCCTTCTCCAGGGAAGAAAATCCACAGCCTTCTCCAAAGCCTAGCCTCAGAAGCCATGGAGCAGAAGCTTGTATTTCAGCAGCATGTTTAGAGCACCTCGAAGGGCTCCTCTCTTTACTTGAGAGTTACAACTTCAACTGCCTCCCCACCCCCCATCCACCCTGCCATCACCACACCAAGGTTTAAAGGACCTTTAGCTACTGGGGAAAATATCCTAACATCAAAGAACAAAGCTCACCACCTCCCAGAACATTCCAAGGGAATGCTGCGAGTGCCGTTTTAAGCAGTTTTAAGTGTGGAATGTCTGAGAGGGAACACTCACCAAAACACAGATTTCAATAGTCTGTTTAAATAGGACTGAGTCACTGGCTCTGCATATGTTGACATTAAGATGGGAATGACGGGTGGGTGGCCAGGCCCGAAGGGGCACCGAACGTGTGGTGAGAGCTGGTGGGGGTAGTCCCGGCAGGGCACTGGTGTGCAAGGAAGGGGCGCTGGGACAGACCACCCCATGGGAAGTCAGGCCTCCGAGGAATAGACCTGGGTGAATACTTCTCTTCTCTGGAGAGTGGTTTGGAATTGGAGGGCAGAGTAAGGGCGGGAGGCAGCCAAAACCTGGCCTAAGTCCGCAGAGCCCTTCCCCACGCTCTGCTTAAAGGAGCCCCTCATCTCCACTATCTGCCAGTACCCAAGGAGCCTGCCCTCGGAGAAGGCAATGGCAGCCCACTCCAGTGTTCTTGCCTGGAAAATCCCATGGACGGAGGAGCCTGGTAGGCTGCAGTCCATGGGGTCACTGGGAATTGGACACGACGGAGCGACTTCACTTTCACTATTCACTTTCATGCATTGGAGAAGGAAATGGCAACCCACTCCAGTGTTCTTGCCTGGAGAATCCCAGGGATGGGGGAGCCTGGTGGCCTGCCGTCTCTGGGGTCACACAGAGTCAGACACGACTGAAGAGACTTAGCAGCAGCAGCAGCAGCAGCAAGGAGCCTGCCCTCAGGGGCCGCCACGCTGCCAGCCTGCAGGGACCCAGGGCCTGCACTGGCCCCGCAGCAGCCCCGTGTCTGAGGCCCCAGGAAGACAGGCGTGCACACCAGACGAGCAGGGGATGCTGGGGTCATAGCTGGACATCAGGAGATAGACTGCCTCCAGCAGGACTGGTCAGAGCAAGGCAACACGGTGGAGAAGAGGAGGGGCGAGTCAGGCACGGACTAGTGGGTTTGCTCCGGGACAGGGGAGTTTACAAATAAGACTCATGTAATCACAAGGGAAGTTAAAGGGAACACACAGAGATGGTGTGGGAATGGAGGAAACAAGTCAATATACTAACACAGCCCAAAAAGACATTAATTCTACCAAATGCAATATGTGACTTAGTTTGGATCCAATGTTAAAGACATTCTAAGGAGAACTGGGGAAGCCTGATTGAACATGGCCTGGGTTAGATGATATTAATTACGTTAACTTTACTGATATGATAACAGTCTTATGGTTAACAGGAAAAACATCTTTATGTTTAGAGATACACACTTAAATATTTAGAGAAAATGTCTCATCTTATAAATCCTTCAAAAAAAAGAAGCAAGCATGGTAAAATGTTGACTGTTGTAATGGGGTGATAAGTACATGGAGATGCATTATACTCTTCTATTATTACATGCCTACACTTTTCATAAGATTAAAAAAATAATATCTAGAAAAAACTTTCGAAGGATGTGTTTTTAAATAGTTCATCCCTTAAATTGGGACAATGGCTTATTTTTTTTTCTCTCTTATTTATCTGTTATTTTCTACTTTGTGTCTACAATTAATAGGACTTAAGATAATTTTCCACAGCTACATACAATAATACATATTTCCGGAGAGTTCAAGACAAGTTCCCTCCCTTTCCAAGCACCGTCTGCCTCCCACCCCCAGCACAACGCTGAGGAACAGAAGCCGGGATCCCTATGATCTCACCCCCGCCGGTGCCTGGATGCGCTTGACGGCTTTCTAAACCTGGTTTCAGAAAACGACCTCCAGACACAGCCTGTCACAGAAGGACGAGAAGCAATTTAAACACAGTGCTGGTGCACGATGCAATCAGACAAAACATTTCTCCAAGAACTGAAGCGGGAAGGATAATCACAGTCTGGCTATATCAGCAAGTGTAAAATTGGCAAGCAAACGGCAGGCGGTTTCAGGCAGAAACGGAACAGCACAGGCTGCGGGACGGAGCCGGAGGTGAGCCAGCTGTGCGACGGCGGAGGACGCAGGGCGGGAGTGCCCGACGGCCGGACAGATGGAAGGCAGGCCCGAGGCGCAAACAGATGCACCCAGCGCAGCTGTCTGCAAAGGCTCTCAGCGCGAGAGAGGCGCCTGCCCTGCTTCCTCTCTCCTGTTCCTCCCTCCACACTCAGCAGCACCCGGCGCTTCTCCCCGCCCCTCCCCCACCCTCCATCCTAAAATACACACTCATTTGTTCAACTAATGACAGCAACACTGAAGTCACACTACATGGCAGGTAATTTTGCTTTTTTTTTTTTTTTAACATTCATTCATTTACTTATTATTTATTTGGCTCTGCTGGGTCTCAGTTGAGGCATGTGACCTCTTAGATGTGGGATCTAGTTCCCTGACCAGGGATTGAACCTAGGCCCCCTGAATTGGGAGCAGAGTCTTAACCACTGGACCACCAGGGAAGTCCCATGTCAGGCAATTTTTGAGGGTCTCCAAATTCCTTTGTCGTTCTAATCACTGCTGTGATGAACATTTTTCTATACGTATCTTCATACTAGAAGATGTAGTATAATAAGAATGGCCTTTGTCCAACGTTCCTGGCACAGAGCTCCTAAAACCCTCGGAACTTTCCTGGATGACTGGAGTGTCATGCGACTGATAACAAGCCCCTTTTGATCACACCTGAGTTTAATGAGGTGTCTCAGGATGGAGGCCCCAGAGGGTGTCCAGATGGGGCCCGTCACCGGAAAGACCAAACTTGTGATGAGAAGGTGGGAACTTTCTAGAGGTGACGACTGATCAGGTTATAAGAAGCCTTAGACAGTGAGAGTCACAGGGCCCCCAGGCTGGTGAACCCACAGAGGTGCTGGCGAGGTGCCTGCCCCCCACCTGGCCCCTGCATCTCTGCCACTCGCCTGTTTACAATCGCACCCTTTACAGTAAACCAGTAAGCGTATCTTCCTGAATTTTTTTTTTTTTTGAGTCCCTGTAGAGAATTCTAGGAGCTGAGAGGGGGTTGTGGGAGCCCCCTCCGAGCTGCAGCCAAGCAGAAGGAAGTGTGGGCAGCCTGGGGACCTGGGATGCACCTGACAACTCAGGTGAGGGCAGCCTTGGGGGACTGAGCGCTGAAATCTCCGGCGTCGATGCCAACTCGGCATTAGTGCCAGACCAGGACTGGACTGAAGGACACCCAGTCAGTGGGTCCACCCCTCAGGGAATTGGTGTTTGAAAAGACACCACATATTTGCTGTCAAAAAGAAAACCCCTCTCAACTACAAGTGCTACTTACATTTATTCACATATTTACATATACTAATAACCGACAGGTTGACCACGGGCAGTAGAGAAATATAGTCTTATCTAGTAGCAAGATGAAGGTTCTGTCTCCATGTGATGGAAAAAGCAGCTTGATTCACAATTACCCAAGGCTGAGGAACTTCACAAGGGAAACCAGGCAGACGCTGTAAAACGTCCAGCAGTGATAACCACCCCTGCATCCCACAGGAAAAAGAACAGAGGAAAAGTCTCCCCACGGCCCCGTTTACCTTTATCGCTACTAGCTGTCTGATTCCAGGTCAATGATTAAAACAAAACAACATATTGTGGTGCAACATTAAAAATTGTGTTTGAAGTAGTTAATGACATGGAAAGATGCTGGCTATATCTTATTAAAGAAACCGGTTTCTAGACAACACTGGGACCGGAACCTTGGCTTCACTTTCAGAATGACTTATCCACAGACTGTTTATTGTGTAACTATTTTCAGGCAACAAACCTTAGATAAGCACTAAATTATCCCCCAGTGTTTCAGATATATAAACAAATGACTAATATTAAGCCAATCCTCCCATTTCGAGGCCCAGAATCCTTCTTAAGCACAAAAATCTCTTCTTTCTCAAACCTAATCCCCTTCTACCCTTTCTCCTGTCTTCATCTCAACACAGAACTCTTGTTCCAAGTCCCACCCCGCCTTCTCTTCCCAAGACAGAAGGGTGGGATGTATTATTGTCAAGGGCTGTTTTTGAAGGATCTCCCTCCTGACAAAAGTCTTCATAGTTAACACTACTATTTTAACTGTGCTGCGAGTTCCAGCACTTAATTTCACATTCACAACAACCCTAAAGAGGTGCTCCTTAACCCCATCTTACAGGTGAGGGGACCACAGCTCAGAAAGGTTAGAACCAAGAGCGAGGGAGCAGGAGAGAGAAGAGGCGTGCAGCTGGGTCGAGGGTACAGGCGGGTCACGGCTCAACCATGCTACGCAGCCTGCGAATTAATTCTACAGCTGTCTTCAATCACTCAATTTCTCTTCACTCCTGGGATGACTCTTAGAAAACCCTAATAGGGCCACAAGCCCAAGAAGAGAGGTTTTGAGGTGGAGGCTCAACACTACAATAGGACACCGTCAAGTATATCGCTCTACAGGGCTACATCTATGAAGTGGGTGGGCACCTGAGTCAGGATGGAAGCAGGGGGCTGTCCGTGTCTAGAACAAACCATCCATGTCATGCTTCTAAGTGTTCACAAGTCAGGGACGGAACCACGTGACCAAGCGGGGCTAGACATTCAAACAGGTAGGACTGGGGGCTTCCTTGGTAATCCAGTGGTTAGGACTCTGGTGCTTTCACTGCCCTGGGCCTGGGTTCAATCCCTGGTCGGGGAACTAAGATGCCACGTGGAACAGCCACAACGAAAACAAAAAGGTGGGACTATTCCTCCCTCACTGCAGGGGAGGTGATCCCACAGCTTCACACAACCCTCCGGGTTGCAACGTGTCTCATAACTGGCAAAGCTCAATCTGACAGCTGCGAGAACAGGACCCCTGGTTACCAAGGCCCTGGGGCCTGGATTTCTGAACTCTAACCTGCAGGGTGGGTCTCTGTGATTCGGGACCAAAGGGGATATACACAGAAATAATACAAACGTGGAGGGTCTGGCGATGACAGAGAAGTTTGACAATTGTATTACTGACTGTGAGCCAAGCTGCTTTGAGTCACAGCACTAAGAAATCCTACATAAAGATCCAAACCAGATGTTCAGTGTCAGCACTCCCTAATTAACTCAAACCCTTAGCTGCATCAGGACCTGAAGCCTTAAAATCAAATCATAAAATAATGTCTAAGATAATCATCTACCCAACCAACCACAGGCCCTGTGAACCTATGATGCTGCGCCTGGCATGAAGTAACCACAGAATAAGTACGTGGGGCTTATAATCCTGTCAAGGAGACAAGAGCCACGCTCCAAGCCCCTTCAGAGGACAGTCAGGGATTGAGCTTAAGGAAGTTCCTACGACCTTCTCACGTGCTGGCCACCTCCCCTGTTCCTGCAGAGAAGATATCACCACTGCTCCACCTCTGGACTTGCCTTCCCTTTCTAAGTGGGTTATTTCCCCTATGAATCTGCCTCCATATTTAGCAAGAGAACTTTCCAGACTACAGTAATTCTTCATTTTTGAAAACCAACTAAGTTGTATTTTATTTTTTTTATTTTTATATTATTGGCTGTGCAATTTATAGAATTTTTAGTTCAATCCCGACTGGGGATTGAACCCGAACCCTCCACAGTGAAAGCACAGTCTTTACTGGACCTCCAGGAAGTCGCTAGGTTGTATTATAAAAGAACTTTTATTGCTGACAGAGCAGTAAGCTGGGAGAAGGTGAGGTGAATGAATGCAGTGCCTCTAAGATACAGGTTACAGGAAAAAGGAGGACATCTGGGGCTGAACCAAGCTGAACACTTGTCCTCAGGGAGGACAAGAAACAGCAGTTCTCGGGGCTGGGCAGGAGCTGAGTTCCTAATGCGGCACTGATGCCCTCCAACCCTGAAAGTGTACAAGCTATGTTCTGCTACCCCTCAAGAAGCAGGTAGACTGGCCCCCAACCACTGTAATTCCCCTCCACCCCAACCTTAGCTTATATTCCTTTGGTAACAAGGTCGACAATCTTACCCATGAAATGCAACTCACAAAGGGGGAATGTAGTAGAAATGTTAAGTTGCATAAACTGTGGACAGTGGTGCCCTGGAACTAAAAATTTACACAAATACACTACCTCACAGTCATATGGTCTTCAAGGCACTTCCATACATACTGCTTAACCTGATCCTCAAACCAACCCAGTGAAACAGGCATGGCAGGGCTGATTAATTCTGTTTGAAAATAAGAAAATGACTCTATGAATAACTGTATGTTAACAACTTTAGTAAGTTAGATATAAAAGACAAAAACTTAAAAAGACACAAATGACTGAAACTGACTCAAGAGGAAATAGAAAAATCTGAATAGATCTAAGACAAATAAAGAAGAGTGAATTAGTAAATTAAAAACTCCCCATCATACACACAAAAAGATGTGAACCAGATTGGTGAATTTTACCAATCATTTAAAGAATAATTAACATCAATTGTTCACAAACATCCAAAGACTATAGGAAGAGTAAACACTTTCCAATTCATTCCATCATACCAATATCACCCTGATGCCAAAACCATGCCAGTATCACTGAAAACACAAAACCAAAAAAACTACAGACTAATATTTCTTATTGAAAAGCAACACAAAAATCCTCAAAATACCAGCAAACCAAGTCCACCAACACATGAAAAGGCAAGATTTACTCCAGGAATGCAAGGGTGGTTTAACATCTGAAAATCATTTAGTGTAACATATCATAGCAATAGAATGGAAGACAAAACCCATATAATCATCTCAATATACATGGGAAAAGAATCTAACAAAATCCAATGTCCTTTCATAATTAAAAAAAAAAAATTCAACAAATAAGGAATAAAAGGGAACTTCCTCTGACTTCCCTGGTGACCCAGTGATTGAGACTATGTGCTTCTGCTGCAAGGGGCATGGCTCGAGCCCTGGCTGGGGAAATTTCACATACTGCACAGTGTGGCAAAAAAAAAAAAAAGGACTTCTTCAACTTGATAAAGGACATCTATGAAAATTCCACAGCTAATATCATATTTAACAGTAAAAGCTGAATGCTTTTACCCTAAGATCAAGAACAAGATAAGAGTAAGAATGTCAGCTCTCACCACTTCTAAAACTGTACTTGAAGTTCTAGCCAGGTCGATCAGGAAAGAGAAAGAAAAAAAAATGCATCCAGATTGGAAAGGAAAAGTAAAACCATCTGTATTTGCAGATGACACAACTTTTTATACAGAAAGTTCTGAGGAATCCACCAAAAATTATTATAACTAATAAATGAATTCATCAAGGTTTCAGGAAGGATCAATATGCAAATATCAACTGTATCCTTATACACCTGCAATGAAAAATCCAAAAACATAATTATGAAAACAATTCCATTTACAGCAACATCAAAAAAAAATAAAATACTTTGAAATAAATTTAACAAAGGAAGTGTAAGATGTGTTCTATAAAAATTACAAAATACTAATTGAAGAAATCAGAGAAGATCTAAATAAATGGAAAGGCATTCCATGTACATTTAATATTCTTAGGGTGACAATCTGCCCCAAATTTGACTATAGTTTGAACACAATCTCTATCAAAATTCCAGCAAATTTCTTTGCAAAATTAACAAGCTGATCTTAAGATTCATGTGGAAATGTAATAGACCTGGAATAGTTATAACAACCTTGAAAAAATATAACAAAGTTGGAAGACTGACACTTACTGATTTCAAAACTTACTATAAATCTACCATAATCGAAACAGTGTGTTTAAGGAGACATACAGATCAATAAAACGGAATCAAAAGTTCAACTCTTACATCTCTTGTCAACTGATTTTTGTCAAGGGTGCAAAATTAAATAAAAAAGGGGGGAAAAAAGTCTTTCCAACATAGTGCTAGAGCACTGGATGTCCATATGCAAAATAATGAAGCTATATACCACTTCTTCACGATGTGAATAAAAACTAGCTCAAGACTGATCAAAGACCTAAATGTAAGTGTTCAAACTATTAAGTTTTAGGACGAAACACTCTAGTAAATCTACCGTGGTAAGGCAAAGCCTTTTTAAATATGACACCAAAAGCAGGGGGAAAGATGACAAAAACGAAGTACATAAACTGAACTCCATCAACAGTAAAAACTTTTACCCTTCAAATGCTATCACTGAAAAGAGTGAAAAGACAACCCACAGAATGGGGCAAAATATTTACAATCAGATACCTTATAGGGGACTTGTATTGAGACTACATAAAGTACTCTTTACAACTCTCTAAGTAACCTAATTAAAAAATGGGCAAGGAATCTGGATAAACATTTTGCTAAAGAACATACACAAATAGCCAAAAAGTATGTGGAAAGCTGCCCAACATTATTAGTCATTAGGGAAACAAAAATCAAAAGCACCATGAGACAACATTTCACGTTTATGAAGGTGGATACAGTCAAATAGATAACAAGTGCTGACTAGGACGTGGAGAAGGCAATGGCACCCCACTCCAGTACTCTTGCCTGGAAAATTCCATGGATGGAGGAGCCTGGTAGGCTGCAGTCCACGGGGTCGCTAAGAGTCGGACATGACTGAGCGACTTCACTTTCACTTTTCACTTTCATGCATTGGAGAAGGAAATGGCAATCCACTCCGGTGTTCTTGCCTGGGGAATCCCAGGGACGGGGGAGCCTGGTGGGCTACCGTCTACGGGGTCGCACAGAGTCCGACACGACTGACGCGACTTAGCAGCAGCAGCAGCAGCAGCAGGACGTGGAGAAACTGAAAACCCCCATATACTCTTGGTAGGGATGTAAAAGGGTGCAGATAGTTTGGAAAACAGTTTGACAGCTCCTCAAAATTAGAAATATTTACCTTATGACCTAGCAATTGCACTACTAGGTATACAGCAAGAGAAATGAAAACCTTACACCCACATAAAAACTTGAACATGAATGTTCACAGCAAGATTATTCACAATAGCCAATAAGTGAAAACAACTCAAATGTCCATCAACTGATGAATGGGTAAATAAAATATGGTTTATCCAGAGAATCAAGTATTAATCAAGAATTAAAAAAAAGAATGAACTACCAATATATATGCTATAACATGGATGAACTTTGAAAAACATTACGGTAAGTGAACAGAACCAATCAGAAAAGAGTACTACATACTGTATAATTTCAATTACATGAAATGTCCAGAATAAATAAATATATTGAGACATAAAACAGTAGATTATCAGGTGCCTAGGACTGGGGGTGGCAGAAAAATGGGGACATGACTGCTAATGGGTACAGTAATTCTTTGCGGTAGGTGATAAAACATTCTTAAAATTAGGTTGATGTGCTAGTTGCACAATTCTGTTCATACACTATAAACCCTTTCCATGGTGAACTGCATGCAGGTGAATTATATCTCAATAAAACTGCTTACAAAAGAGACAGAACAAAGAGACTCAGAGGGTAACAGGGTAGAAAGCATGTCCTGCAATTCCTACAACATGTTCTATTACACCACAGACTTACACTTCAGAAAATGCTTTAAATAGTCTGTTATGCGTGTCCCATACTTGAGAGAGCTGGTAGGGCTCAGCATCACATCAATTTGGGATTTCAAATTTTTCTTAAGGAAGCCTACCATGTGCTAGATAAATTCTATTTACAGAAAGAGGTGAAAAAAATGACATCACTCTTTTTTCCTGTAACAGATATAGCCAAGTATAGGAAGCACCTTAGAGACACGACAATTGACACGCTCAAAAGGCTTTTGGTTTTGTTTTGGGGGTGGGGGTGGGGCTGTTTTTTTTTTTAAAAATTCTTTCATTTATTTCTTGCTAACATTTGCCTTCTCAGACCTCCCTCACACATTCCCTTGCTAAAACTACCTACTGGCTGCTAAACCGTCTAGGGACGCCAAGGAGGCCAAGGGGCCGGGGGAACAGAAGGCAGCCAGCTCCCTCCAGACTGAGGTCGGCAGGGATCTTACCACCGATTCCCTGTGTCCCCAAGCAGAAACTGAGCACCCAAGACAGAGCTGAGCACAGGATCACTGCTGAGCAGACGTCTGATATATACAGGACCCCCTGCCACCTGATAACCTTTCATATAGAAAAATGTATACAGAGTAAGCGGGCTACAGCCGCTCAGCGCTCCTACCCACAGGAGGAACACCTGTTCTACACTTGACCCTTTCCCTGTGAAGACCCCCTCCTTTCAGGGTCTTCACCCCACCCCTGCTCTCCCAAGTCTGAACCAAGGCGGGGCTTCAGAAGGGAGACAAGGGGGTCTGATCTGAGAAGGCTGTTAATAAGGTACACATTTGCATTTAGGCAAGTGTCCAAAATGTGACCTTTTTCTCCGTTTAATGTCTCTGAGATCCCAGGCCCTCGAATTCCCCCAAAGTTGAAATATACTTCATATATGCATGCTCTTAGCCACTCAGTCCAGGACATCAGCCTTAAAATGGAGTAGAAATGGACACACTATATTGTCCACAGACAGGATAACAGGACAAGAAGGCCTCTGCCAGGACTGCCGGGTAGACCCCAATGGTGTGGGCTCCAGGACTCACGTTCCCGACAACCACGGGGCCCCAGGTCACCCAGAGCCTGGGCGCGGCAAGAGGGGTCCAAGTGGATGAGTCAGGGCAGGAAAAAGCAGAACAGCCTCTGAGGTACACTGCAATGTTAAGACGTCACTACTTAACAACAGAAAAACACCACCAACACACACAGACACCCATGCCCGAACCCAGACAACAAACTGTCTAAATCTCCTCCTCCCCGCAAAACCAAACAAAAATATCACCCAGGAGCTGGGGGGAGTGGGGGTGGAGATAATTAATTTATTTGCTTTTTGTAATAGTCAGGGCCAGGTGCTGGAAGCTTCTAACTCCTGAGAGAGGCTCACTCTAACATGCAAGACTCCACAGATAAAGAATAATCTGGAAAGCCATTTGATAAACTGGAAAAGCTTTGTGCTAAGGATGAAGCTTTTACTGTTGCAGCTAAGTCTTTTTAGTTGTGTCCGATTCTGTGTGACCCCATAGACGGCAGCCCACCAGGCTCTTCTGTCCCTGGGATTCTCCAGGCAAGAATACTGGAGTGGGCTGCCATTTCCTTCTCTAAGTACCTCAAATTTCCAAATGAGTGCTCAGTGCTGTTTTATTTAGAAAGAGACCCAAACCCTCCCCCTGAAGGCCAAGGTTACTGTAAGATAAGAGGGTGGGGCCCATAACCAGAAGGAGTCCTCCTTCCCAGCCCTGAACCCAAGCCTCCCTGGAAGCTGAGCCAATGAGGGGTGTGCCTTCTCTTTGCACTCAGGAGGTGCCCTGGGTTTTTGGAACCACCTGGATTTGTTTAAGGCTGCATTTCCAGTAGAGCCGAGACCCCTCCAAATGGACAGAAACCCCAGAAGGCCCCCCAGAGTCATCTGCTCCCCGTCCCCAGCAGGCAGCAGCAGGAGCAGAGGAGAAAGGGCGCATGTTAACAGACGGCTCCTCCTCGCAGAGACCTGAACCTCACTGCAGCTAAACCACCACAACGCGCACCTCCAGAACTCATTACGAGAGCGTTCACAACACCAACTGCCTCTCTCGCAAAGTAGCAACCGCCCACACTGAGCTGGGAAGCTGACGCAGGATAGACAGAGAGGGAGAATGTTCAACCGGAGAGGAGCCTCCAGATGCCTCTGCGGCAGGACGGGAACCCTGGCCGAAGCCACGTCGCTGCTCCTGTCCCTCTGCTCCTGTGCCTAAGAAGGGCAGCAGGGGGCTTCCCTGGCGGTCCAGTGTGTGAGACTTTGCCTTCCGTCGTGGGAGGGTGCTGGTTTAATCCCTGGTCAGAGAGCTAAGATCCCACATGCCCAACGGCCAGAAAACCAAAACATGAAACAGAAGCAATATTGTAAAAATTCCATAAAGACTCTTAAAATAGCCCACATCAAAAAAATTAAAAAAAAAAAAAGAGGGACAGGAGGACCAGAGAGGCAGAGCAAAGCAAGAACTTGATGGCAGGCAGCCTCCAAGGCAACCCCCGGGAATCCCACCTCCTGGGATTCACACCCTTGGGCTTGGGTAACCAAAAGGATATTGTAGAAATAACAGAGTATGGCTTCTGAGGCTGTCATGAGAGACACCGCAGCTGCCTTACTGGAAGAATGCTCAGGCAACCCCACAGACAGAGCCCCACAGCACAGTAAGGAACTGAGATCTTCCACCCGCTGCCAGCACCAACGTGCCAGGTGTGGCTGAGGAGGGATCCTCCGGCCCTGGTCAACCTTCAGATGACTAGGGTTCCAGCCAACGCCGGGACTGCATTCTCACCAGGAATCCCAAGCCAGACCACCCAGCTGGGCTGCTCCCAAGTTGCAGACCTCTGAAAACAATGTGAGATAATAAACATCCAGTGGCTTGAGCTACTACCCAGTTTCGGAGTTATCTGCTATGCAGCTATCAGTTCAGTTCAGTCGCTCAGTCATGTCCGACTCTTTGTGACCCCATGAACTGCAGCACGCCAGGCCTCCCTGTCCATCACCGACTCCCGGAGTCCACCCAAACTCATGTCCATTGAGTCGGTGATGCCATCCATCCATGTCCTCCTCTGTGATCCCCTTTTCCACCTGCCCTCAATCTTTCCCAGCATCAGGGTCTTTTCAAATGAGTCAGCTCTTCGCATCAGGTAGCTAGAATATTGGAGTTTCAGCTTCAACGTCAGTCCTTTCAATGAACACCCAGGACTGATCTCCTTTAGGATGGACTGGTTGGATCTCCTTGCAGTCCAAGGGACTCTCAAGAGTCTTCTCCAACACCACAGTTTAAAAGCATCAATGCTTCGGTGCTCAGCTTTCTTTATAGTCCAACTCTCACATCCATATATGACCACTGGAAAAACCATAGCCTTGACTAGACAGCCCTTTGTTGGCAAAGTAATGTCTCTGCTTCTTAATATGCTGTCTAGGTTGGTCATAACTTTCCTTCCAAGGAGTAAGCTATGCAGCAATACCAGCCTCTTAAGAAGCTCCTCCTTCTACCCCAAAATGGGTGCAAAGTCCCAGGAGGCTGCACACGCCCCCGCGCACCTGCCTGTCCTCACCCACACACGACTCACGGGTGGAGAGGGAAGCAAAGTGAAAGCAAATGCTCCCGGTGCCTTTTTATTTCTCATGGATGAGCAGACGCTGAGCACAAAGGAAGCAAATGTTTTTAATCCAACAGCACTGCTTACCCAGTGATGCTTTTACTTTTTCCCTTCTGACTCGATGTTTAAATTGTACTGTAAGCTTCTGATGTTCAAAATTCCTAAAATACATTTTATCCTTCATACATCATATATGCTAAGTTAACGTGTGAAAAATGAAATCTCTTGCTAATTTTTTTTCAAATTACATCATTTTACAAGATACTAAAGAACATGCTTTCCCCCATCACATACTCTCTCCTGGCAACATTTTAAGAACTTTTCATTTCCTCTGATAAGTCATTTCCTAAGGCAGTGAAGAGAGAGAGATACATACATTCCCTGCAGAGAGAACCTGGGTGTGTGATCTTCAAAGCTGAATTTACAGGACTTCCCTGGTGGTCGAGTGGCTGAGACTCCACCCTCCCAACGCAGAGCTGGATCTTGGTCAGGGAACTGGATCCCATAGGCCGCAACTAAAGATCCCGCAGTCAAATAAACAAATCTTCCTTTTAAAAGTTGAATTTATGACCGCACTGTACTACTAGCAGTATAGGCTTCGTTTCCCCATTTTTAGACTGGAAATCACGTGTGGTCTATTTCGGAGCATCATTGTTATGAAACCAAGTAAGATGCTGAAAAAAACTGTATTCAATACATACAATAAATGCAGCTGGAACAGAAAGTTGGTGATCTGTTAGGTCGGAATTCTGCAGTAGGAAAGCTGGAGATCAATAATTTGCTGTCGTATTTCCAGCAATGACATAGGGAACAGGGACTGGCCAGGACAGTATCCAAATCAGCCAAACAGAACTGCCAGATCACATTTTTCCACTTGTGAATTAATGAGATAATCCATTTGGTTACTGTCCTCTTGCCAAGTCTGGCCATCATTAGTCTAGGCCCTGGGGATCTATCTGATTATGTTCGTGCAAGCCCATGAAATTAGGTTCATGTACGTGTGAAGGTGAGGGTGAGACCTTGAACTTACAAGCTGCAATCCCTTCCCAGGCCCAAAGTTAAACCATTACTAGACACTTCAGCGACCCCTAGTTATCAAATCCCTACAGAGACAGCTGTTTTGGGTGGATAAACCATGGTCTTCCTGTCACTCACCGGAGTTCAGAAGACTGTGACAAAATGGTATATTCTGCTAGGGCTTCCTATGAACAGTAAGTAGTATTACTGCTGCTGCTGCTGCTAAGTTGCTTCAGTCGTGTCCGACTCTGTGCAACCCCATAGACAGCAGCCCACCAGGACCCCCAGTCCCTGGGATTCTCCAGGCAAGAACACTGGAGTGGGTTGCCATTTCCTTCTCCAATGCATGAAAGTGAAAAGTGAAGGTGAAGTCGTTCAGTCATGTCCGACTCTGTGCGACCCCATGGACTGCAGCCCACCAGGCTCCTGAGTCCATGGGATTTTCCAGTCAAGAGTACTGGAGTGGGGTGTCATTGCCTTCTCCACTTGAAAAAGAAACTATGACTGCTCTTTAAATGTGGTGAAGGCTTCAGACCACATCCATTCTGTAGGTGGAGCACTGCTGTGTGAAGTCGCTCAGTCATGTCCAACTCTGTGCGACCCCATGGACTGTATGTAGCCCACCAGACTCCTCTGTCCTTGGGATTTCCCAGGCAAGAATACTGGAGTGGGTTGCCAGGGGATCTTCCTGACCCAGGGACAGAACCCAAGTCTCTTGTGTTTCCTGCATTAGCAAGCAGGTTCTTTACCACTGTGCCACCTGGGAATTAAGTGGTAGCAATGCAATTTAGCAGGGCTGCCCTCTCAGTACACCAGAGAAAACACCTCCACCGTCGGAAGCTCTCAAAGGAAGCTATACTGCTTTATTTGGGGCTCAAGTGAGCTCTAAATTGGGAAATGCAGGTCTGAGGTGAGTATAATCATCACGATATTTAAGAAGGTCTTGAATTTGCTATTCACCTTAAAAGAATAATAACTACTTTGACAGTTACTAAAATATTCATTTCCAGCATGCAGACTTTGCCCCTGCCCCCAAGTTTTTTATTTAGTACTCTCTGAATCTCTGCTGGAAAAATGATATTCTTCCCCAAAGTATCTCCTTGGGTGGAGCACCACACAGAGGAAGAGGTGCTCCTTACACGGCTCCTTTATTGTTGCTGTTGTTTAGTCACTCAGTCGTGTCCAACTCTTTGTGACCCCATGGACTGAAGCCCACCAGGTCCCTCTGTCCATGGGATTCTCCAGGCAAGAATACAGGAGTGGGTTGCCATTTCCTTCTCCAGGGGATCTTCTCAACCCAGGGACTGAACCTGTGTCTCTGTGTTTCCTAAACTGACAAGCAGATTCTTTACTGCTGAGCCACCAGGGATGCCCACATGGCTCCTTTACATTATTATAAAATAAAGCAACAAAGTCACATGGCCTCATCCCATTTACTACTAGTGGGAATTTCCAAGCTGAGAACTACATTCAACAGGGTGAGGGGGTGGGGGATGGAACTGTATCATGCTGCAGAGCTTTTTAAGCGCATTTCATAGTAATATGAAGTGTAATATACAAACTTAAACTGTGAAAGAGCCAATAAAATAAGAGCATTAACCTGGAATGTTGTTGAAGAAGCCACTGGGGTGAACTGTCAGGTAACACGAAGGGTCCTTACCGGTCGCATTGTGTGTGTGTATTAGTCACTCAGTCGGGTCTAACTCTTTGCGACCCCATGGACTGTAGCTCGACACGCTCCTCTGTTCACAAATTTGTCCAGGCAAGAATACTGGAGTGGGTAGCCATTCCCTTCTCCAGGGGATCTTCCTGACCCAGCAACTGAACCCAGGTCTCTTGTATTGTAGGCAGATTCTTTACCATCTGAACCACCAGGGAGGCTCATTAGTCCCATTACCTCTAGGATATTCTAATAAAGCAATCCCTGCAGTAGGAGCCTGGAAAGGTGTCAAACTAAGTCCCTAGGAGAACCACACTCACAGATTCGACTAGAACACTTCAATGTTTGCATATTTGCTTATACAAGTAGCCCAAAGCCTTAGGATCAAACATCTAAGGCTCAGATTTTAATAAGATTTCCCTTCTAAGTCTTACATAGGTACAATCTAAACCAACCAACCATACAACCTATACCAAAAATACACCATAGCAACAGTCAAATTACAAATTCTCAAACACCCAAAGTTACATTAGAAACAAAAGTGAAAAGTCTCTGTGTTTGTACTTATATTAAATGATTGCCAAATTCTCCCCATTCTTCCCTGATTTCCTTTTTGCTCATATCTTTTAGAGAATCGAAAATTAAGTATGAGCCAGACCGAAACGTCATTTTGCGAGGGAGACCAACAGCCAGCCCAACCAGTCTCTCCTTGATGCCGCCCCTGGCCATTCAGGCCCACAGGAGCGGCACCAGTGCCCACGGCTCACTTGCTAATTAATCCGCTACAGCCTTGTAGCTTTTTTTAAAACTAAAGTTCAATTATAAAGGTCAAATTATAAAGTACTTAAACTTTATCATTTTACCAAAATCATTGCAAGTGTGGATCAAGGTCGGCAAACTTCCTGTAAAGAGCCAGATAGTAAATATTTCAGGCATTTGCCTCTGTTCTGAGTTTTCAATCTGCTATCTTACTGCAAAAGCAGCCAGACTACACCTAAATGCACGGCTGCATTCCAAAATGAAACTTTACTTATGGGCCCTGCAATTTGAACTTCATGTACTTTTCACACAAAGTATTGTTTTCCGCCATTTAAAAATGTAGCAACAGTTCTCAGCTCTCCAGCAGAACAGTAACAGGTAACGGCAGGCCTATGAGCTATTGTTGGCTGATGCCTGATTTACAATGACCCCAACTATGTCAACAAACAAGTTAGCGGTCCCCACAGGCCTCCGGCAGTAATACCTATGGGCTGACCCTATTTATCTCTCTCCTGTTCTGGAGAACTACCTTATGTGTTTGGTGTATCTAGTCCTCTAATCAACACATCAAACAGGGTAAATGTTCCAAGGGCATAGAGAGCTCCAGTGTGAATTAAAATTCCCTCTCTCAAAGAAAGGTAACAATTTGTAAACAAAGGCGTGTGTGTTTGTGTGTGCCGGCTGGGGGAGGCTTCAATTAACAGAGGACAGCAGAGGACAGCCACTGCAGCTTTCACTTTTATAATCTAAACACGGGACAAAACCGCAGTCCATGAGCACTGGAAACAAACAAACAAAAAAAACGATGAACTTGACTGTACCTCTCGAACGTCCTTTCCTAGGTGATGTCTCCTTACTGATACATCTCCCAGCAAAGAGAAAGAACAGTAACATCAGCAACTTAAACACCCTTTGCAGAGCTTATAGATCATCCTGCCAGAAGACAGAGTCTTACATGATCTACACGGGCTGCTCCCCTGCGTCAAAGACTAACCATATTCTTAGGGGCTTCCCACGTGGTGCAGTGGTAAAGAATCTGCCGGTCAAGGCAGGAGATGCCGGTTTGATCCCCGGATGGGGAAGATCCCCTGAAGGAAGAAATGGTAACCTGCTCCTGTATTATTCTTGCCTGGAGAATCCCAAGGACAGAGGAGCCTGGTGGGCTGCAGTCCACAGGATCGAAAGAATCAGACACAACTGAGCAAAAGTGAGAATGCACACCACCTTACCAGGAGTCAAATAATCAACAGTTTTTAGAAAGAGAACCTTCCAGGCTGAGAAGTTAGACTTCAACATTTAGACTCCAGGAATTTTTGCCCACTGATATCTTCCCTGGTCAGACCTGTGCTCTGGCTGTATTTTTACACTCACTGTGTATGCATAACAAGGCCATCCACAGAACTCTGGACAAGGACTAGTGGGGAGAAGAAGCCCCAGAGGGCAGGATACTGCCAGGTTGATGAGGAATCATCCTGTTATTTAAAGACACTAAATGGCAAGACTTCTTCATATGCAGTGCTTTTTTTTCCCAGTTTGTACCGCCTGCCACTTTCATGGTCCACAATCTTGAGCTACTCCACTGAGCTTTCTTGATCCACGTTCAGCTGCATCTGACTCTTTGTGACCCCATGGACTGTAGCCCACCAGGCTCCTCTGTCCATGGGATTTTCCAGGCAACAATACTCAAGTGGGTTGCCATTTCCTCCTCCAAGGGATCTTCCCAACCCAGAGACGGAACCCATGTCTCCTGCATTACAGGTGGATTCTTTACCGCTGAGCCATCGGGAAAGCCCTTTCTTGGTCCTTGACTCTAAAAAGAAATTCTAGAGAGACCGAGAAAAGAGACTATGAGCCGTAAGTGACCAAAACTTGTAAAAATGAGTCAGTGGCACAGGAAGGACCAAACAATTGGGTCTGTGTGGTTCTGGGGGCCTGGGCCACACTGGCCTCCAATTAATTAGCAAAGAATCTGTCAGGATGAATCAGACCACCAGCTGACAGGATGGTGAGGAAGCAGGCGGCCCAGGCTGAGCAATTCAAAGAGGCTTTCAAACTGTCTTGTGAGCTTTTTTTAAATTTGAGGGGAAGGCCACAGAATAGCTCTCTCAGGCTTTCAAATCTCCCTTCAGATCTGCCAATCTTGAGAGAAGAAAGGGGAAGCTATGAAGCGGCATCTTCTGTCATGGAGACCGCTACCCAACCAAGTGGCACACAGAAGTCCTCTAACACGCAAACCTGCCTGTTCCCATGCGGTCTCTGCCTGAACTCATGGTAAAAAAGTGGCCCAGGGCCAGCTGAGGGAATTTTCAGCAGGGCAGCCCAGAATGGAGCTCACCATTTATTGATTTAATAAAAAAATTTTTTTTTGCCACACCACGTGGCATGCGGGATCTTAGTTCCCTGACCAGGGGTCAAACCCGCGTCCCCTGCATTGGAAGCGTGGAGTCTTAACCACTGGACTGCCAGGGAAATCCCTGGAGCTCACCATTGAAAGCAAAACCAAATCACAAAAAGCTGGTAACATTTCCCCAGTAAGTCCAGCTCCATCACGAAATCCAGCACAGACTTCCTGTGACCTCCCCAGGTGACCTTTGAGGAAATTGCTAAGCAAGGAAATATAATAACCGTTGGGAGAATAAATTCATGACCCGATCAAAAATTAGGTAACAGGGTAACTGAAAGCTGGCTCTACTTTGTCACTGCAGGTGACAGTGACACTCACTGGAATAGAGAAAACACAGGAAAAGGACACCCATCCTGGAGTCCCTTCTCCAGACAGCAGCCAGCTATCCTTTGAAAAAGGAAGCGAGAGCACTGTCCCTCTGTTCAAAGCCCTGCTGTGGGTTGGACTATATTCCCCCCAAAAGATAAGCTCAAGTCCTAACTGCCCACACCTGGGAATGTGGTCTTATCTGGACATAACAGTTGAGCCCTGAACAATGTGGGGGTTAGGGGTGTCTACCCCCAACCACTCAGCACAATTGAAAACACTCCATACCCACGTTTCTCTATCCTTGGATTCAATCCACCGTGGACCATGTAGTACTCTAGGACAGTGGTCCCCAACTTTTTTGGCATCAGGGACCCATTTCATGGAAGACAATTCTTCCACGGACCGGGGTAGGGGATGGAGAATGGTTTCAGGGTGACCCAATTGCATTACATTTACCGTACACTTTTTTTCTATTATTATTACATTAGATCTACCTCAGATAATCAGGTAGTAGATCCTGGAGGCTGGGGACCCCTGCTCTAGAACATACTTAGTGAAAAAAAATCTGTGTCAACTGGACCCACACAGTTCAAATCCATGTTGCTCAAGGCTCAATTGTAGTTATCTCTGCTGCTGCTAAGTCGCTTCAGTCGTGTTCGACTCTGTGCAACCCCATAGACGGCAGCCCACCAGGCTTCCCTGTCCCTGGGATTCTCCAGGCAAGAACACTGGAGTGGGTTGCCATTTCCTTCTCCAATGCATGAAAGTGAAAAGTGAAAGTGAAGTCGCTCAGTCGTGTCCGACTCTAGCGACCCCATGGACTGCAGCCTACCAGGCTCCTCCATCCATGGGATTTTCCAGGCAAGAGTACTGGAGTGGAGTGCCGTTGCCTTCTCCGAGTTATCTCTGCAGATGTAATCAAGGTAAGAAGAGGTCGACTTAGATTGGAGTGGTCCCTAAACCCACTGACTGGCGTCCTCCTCAGAAAGCCACATGAAGAGACAGAGATACGCAGGGAGAAGCTGACCAGGTAAGATGGGAGCTTTGCTGCCACGGACCAAGGAACACCAAGAATTGCTGGCAACCACCAGAAACTGGAAGAAACAGGGAAGAATTTGTCCCTAGAACCTTTGGAAGGGGTCTGGCCCTGCCAACAGCTTGATTTCAGACTTCTAGCCTTCAGAACAGAGAGGGAACCAATTTCCATTGTTTTAAGCTGCCCAGTTTGTGGCATTTTTAAAAGGCAGCCCTTCGGATCTCACTCAGAAGGAAAAATGAACGCCTTGTGACAACAGGACCCAGACAGCCCCTACCTGGCTGACCCCAGCTCCCTGCCTGGCCGCTGCTGCAGCCACCCAGGCCTCTTCCCTGACTTCCAACATGCTGCCCCCTGGGCACTTCCCTCCCCAGCCCTCTGCCTCAGGCTGGTGCTGTCTCAGACCTTCCCAGGAGCCATGCTCTCTGTTAGAAGAGTTCTCCTCAGGAAACTGCACAGATGTCCCCTCAATCCTCTTTCAGGACTCTGCTGAAGTCCCCTAATCAGTCAGGTTCCCCACCCCCATCAGCCTTCAGCACCTCCTACCAACCCTCCCCCTACTCTGTTCCCCCTTCCCCTGCTTCATTTTTCTCCGTTGTTGTACTTAGGCCAAAGCTGACAGGTGTGCGTGTGCATGCTAAGTCACTTCAATCGTGTCTGACTCTTTGTGACCCCAGGACTATAGCGCGCCAGGCTCTTCTGTCCATGGGATTCTCCAGGCAAGAATACTGGAGTGGGCTGCCAGGCTCTCCTCCAGGGGATCTTTCCAACCCAGGGATAGAACTTGTGTCTCCTGCATTGCAGAAAGGTTCTTTACCGCTGAGCCACCAGGGAAGCCAAGCTGACAGGTAGGTACATTCTGCTTAACCTCTGAAAGGCCCGTCTCCCTCCATGACACTGGCCTGCAGAGATGGGGACTGTTTTCACTGCTGAATCACAGCCACTCTGAATAGCTAACTGCCTGTGATCAGGCCAGGTGAGATTTTACTCAGAATTGGCTGTTGGACAAAAACGGTTTCCGCTAATCGAGAGGAACAGCAGCAGCCTCTGCAGATGAAATGCGGGCTCAAGGTTGGGCTCTGAGGGCAGCAGGGTGTCTCCATGCCAGGCTTTCTTGGGTGGACTGGAGCTCACCACCATCCCTGGTGGAAGCGGGGGCGGTGAAGAACTTTGACACTGCCTCTTAAGATTCCTCCTTGTCTAAAAAAATTCAACTCCTACCTATAATCCTTGTCTCCAGCCACACCCTGGAGAAAATGCGCAGGCCTGAGAAACGCGTGAAGCCAAATCTAAACACACCTCCATCCCAACATCACCATACATTTTGTTTTTCAGGGCCCAGCAGGAATGTTCTGATAATGATAATTTCATACTGCAAAATGTACAACCTACTTAGGGAAGAAAGATTCTGGCTTCCACACTTGGAAAAATACAAACAAACCATTTCAAATATGCCAGGAGCTTTCAAACAGCTCCTGCTGAGTAAGGAGACAACCCCCCACCTTTTAAAATGGCCCTGCATTAACACTTTTCCTTCTCTTATTTACATTTTCAAAACTTTAAACAACAGCAGCAAAAAAAGGCAGAACAAGGGAAGTCTTTCCTTACCTTGGGTCTTGGCCCCGGAGCCTGCCAGTCCGAGGTGCGACTCACAGGATTCCTTGAGAGGGGATCGGATGGGCGTTTCAGTTTCAGGGGTCTCAAAATTACCTTCAGAATCCGAGCTGCCAAGGGGGAAAAATGAGGAATTACCACTTTCAACGGTATTTCCGACACCCCTTTACAGGCTACATCTCCACAAGGTCCAGTATTTTTTGCTAACTTTGCACCCCGCGCAGGGGTCGTCAGTGTGGACTGGCCCGGGATTGGGGGGAGGCGGGGTGCAGTGCTGTAGCAGCGACCTCCTCCGGCTTCCGTCTCCCTGAAACCTCCTCCATCCTCCGGGGCCTTTCTCCAGCAACGTTTATTTCTGAGGTCATCCATCCCTCTGACAGCCCCCCAAAAGCCCCTTCAACAGACTCCTTTTCTCACAAAAGCCCTTTGCCAAAGGCTTAAAAATTCAGATCGCCCCTCTCAGCCTAAAATCAAGAAGCCAGCTTTCGCCACGATGCCCTTTTTCTGGAGTTAGGCCTCTCTCTACCTGTTTGCAAGGCACCCGGCCAGAGGCCGAGGACGCTGTCACCTGCCTCCCGCAATCACACGGGTTGACAGCTCAGGAGAGACAACCATTTCTCCCCCAGCGGCCAGGGGGGCCGGCATCACGCGACCTTCTTCACCAAGGCTGCATTTTCGGGGAAACAGGGGAGTCCCAGGAGGGCCTGGGAGCGACTTCTTCCCCGTACGGAGGGCCCCAAGTGCCAGCGGTTGTAATCCACGACAGTGCGTGCGTGTGTGTGTGTGTGTGTGCGTGTGTTTGTGCAGGGGCGGGCGCTGGGGTCTCGAAGCTTAGAGAAAGGGACCGAGGCACACGGGGATGCGCAGAGACTGCAGATTTTGGGTTAGGTTCAGAAAGCTCACACTGTAACGAGGGAAGGAAAACACCCGGCGGGAGGGCACAACGTCCTGAACTTCCGACTGCACAGCGGGGGCCTGGTTACGGGCAGGGACGGCAGCACTGCCATGAACACGGTTAACGCGGGTGGCGACCACACACACACACACACATACACACGCGCGCGCGCACACACAAAATGAGCCGCGGATGGATGGATGGCAGCACGTCCGAATCTCGGCAGCAACGCGTGTACTTGCCTGAAACTCAAGGATTTGGTCTCGGCTTGCGAGTCCTCGTCCTCGGGGTCGCCCTCGGGCCCTCCGGCCTCGTCCTCTCCGGCGCCCCCGCCGCGCACCGCGGACCACGTCCATCTCGCCCACTGCACGGGCGACAGGATCTGCCAGGGGCTGAACGCCATGCGCGCGGCTCCTGCGGCCCCGGCTCCTGGGAGGAGGGGAGCGGGGACGGGAGAGCGCTTTTTTCTCCCTTTCAAGATGGAGGGACCCGGTGACAGGCGCCCGGACGCGCTTCCAGCGGAGGCGCGGATGTGGTTTCACGGGCGCCGTCGGGGGCGCGGGCGCAGCGCTTCCTCTCAGCCGGCCGGCCGCGCGCCGCTCCCTCCTCGTCCTCCTTCCCGAACGTGCGGCCGCGGCGCCGAAGCCCCTCCTGGGGCCTCCTCGGGGCGGGGTGAGGGGAGCCCGGGTCTGCAGCTCGGCCTCGGCTGCCCGGCGGCTAGGCGTCTGCGTTCCGAGGGGCCCGGTTGCCGGCTCCCGCCTCCCGGCCAGCCGGCCGCGCCTCAGCTGCAGCGGAGCCGCGCCCCGGGAGCCGCCCCCCTCGGGCCGTACCACCCGCGCGCGCGGCGAGGGGCGCCGGCGGAGGCGGGGCCTCGGAAGCGCGCGGCACAGCGGCCGGGCCCCCCCCGCCTTCGCGCCGCGGTGGTCGCGCCCGCGCTGCGGGGGAAGGGGCTTGGCGGCTGCGACTCCGGAGGCGGCGACGGGCCGAGAACCCGGGCGCCGTCAACGGTTCTGCCGGCTTCCCGTTTTTCCGAGTCGGCGCACGCTGGGTGTCCCTCCTTCCCTGTTTTTCATCTTGCTACTGCGACTTAATGGCGTTGGTGATACAGGCTCACAGAGAAGTTCAGCCTCTTATTGTTAAAAAAAAAAACCCCAAAAACAACTTTTGAGGCCGCTGTTAACGGTGTTTTCCCTTCTCTGATAGAACGGCGTGGAAAATGTCAGCCTTTTCGCCCTCACCCGTCAGATCCCTCAGCGGTGGTACAAGAGTAGCCAAGGGCTGGAATTTTTCGATGCTTTTTTCGCTCCCCAGTCCGCACTGGTGGACGCGCCGTGGCCAGGTCTTGGGTATAGGGTGCTAAATGACACTGAAATTATAGCCTTATCCGTCTCCCATTCTCTCTCTCTCTTTTTTTTTTTTTTTTTTTGAGGCTTTCTTTTCATAACTTCTGATTCGGTTTCTGACTCTGCTGCTTCGAAAGTCGGTCAACAGGCCTGGTGATTTCAGCCTTCAAAGTAAAAAAAAAAAAAAACTATGTTTGAAGGGAGAGGGAAGTAAGTAGTAGAGTTGTCCTCGGATTTTCTTCATTTTCATTCCAGGAATTCAGTTTAGGGACGGCGCCTCTCAGAGTCACCAATGCACCAAGCAAGACTGCCTCAACTTCATGATCTCCGTGCCTGGATAAAGGCATTTCTTATCCTACTCTTAATTTTCAGAGTTGCAGGTTCCCAAAGAAAGAGCAGCTCCAGAATTAAGAGCAAAGGCTGACACTGCCAGACAGCAGTCTTCCCCTGAAAGGGGTTGGCATAACATACTGTTGATGAATCATGACTGCCTTACACATTTTGATAACAAGAACAAAAGCAAAAACGATGCAAGATAAGGCCTGGCGGGTGGGTCTTAACCATAACAGAAGGGCAGGGGTTTGCCTGAAGTCTAGACAAGAGGGCTGGGGTGTCTGGATACTTTACAATTCATCCAGCTCCCAGAGATAAACACAACAGTTTCGATCATTCTGGAGACTACAAAGAAATAAGCAGGAGTTGTTTTTTTAGGTCTACGTGAAATATGCCACAACAGTCTCCCACTGTTTGTATTTTTAGGTTTATGGCTCACCACACAACCCTTCAGATTATAAGGTTCCCCAGGTTCCTGGATCTGACACAAGCGTTTTGTTGCTTGGAAATGATATTGTCCACATATATCAGTGGGCTTCCCTGATGGCTCAGTGGGTAAAGAATCTGCCTGCAATGCAGGAGACATAGGAGACATGGGTTCGATCCCTGGGTCAGGAAGATCCCCTGGCAGGGGAAATGGCAACCCACTCCAGTATTCTTGCCTGTAAAATCCCATGGACAGAGGAGCCTAGGGGGCTACAGTCCAGAGAGTCACAGAGAGTCGGACAGGACTGAGCAACTAAGCGTGCGCACACATATACATCAGTAATTGTCATATACTAGGTCCTGTTCATTCTTACTCCTGAATGTTCTCGAATCCTTTCAGTTCAGTTCAGTCGCTGAGTCGTGTCTGACTCTGCGACCCCATGAACCGCAGCACGCCAGGCCTCCTTGTCCATCACCAACTCCCAGAGTCCACCCAAACCCATGTCCATTGAGTTGGCGATGCCATCCAGCTATCTCATCCTCTGTCATCCCCTTCTCCTCCTGCCCTCAATCTTTCCCATCATCAGGGTCTTTTCAAATGAGTCAGCTTTTCTCATCAGGGGGCCAAAGTATTGGAGTCTCAGCTTCAATATCAGTCCGTCCAATGAACACCCAGGACTGATCTCCTTTAGGATGGACATTCCTCTGCAATTCCATTATGATTCCTGCAGTCCCCATTTTTCGTAGATCCTCTGTAAATGTCTCCCAACCGCTTCTACCTCTGAGGGTTTTTCCAGCCCAGGTCACCCTTGCCTGGCTGATCTGTGACTCCTATTCTAGCCTTGCTATTCCTGCTCTCCTCTGCTCCAGCCCTTTATAGTCGTAGCCATAGTCCCTGCAGAATTTGTTCTGAACCTTTACTATGTCCAAGAATCATTTGTGGCTCTTCTTTAAAAATCCAAATCCAGGGGAGATCCTCGGTGGTCCCCCAGCTAAGACTCCAAGCTCTAGGTGCAGGGGAGCTGAGGTTCGATCCCTGGTCGTGGAACTAGATCGCACGTGCCGCAACTGAGACCCAGTGCAGACAAATAAACATTAAAAAAAAAAAAAGCACTTGGACTGAAAAAAAATTTTTTTAATCCAAATCCAAACTGCCCCAGCAGGTTCTAGAAATCTGTATTTTGACCGAGTGTCCTGGGGAATTTATTCCACAGGATAAATTTGGGAACGATGACTAGCTTGAGTTGACTAAATGTTGCTTCTGGAACAATTTCCCTTTAGCCTACAGTGTTTTACACACTCTTCCCCCTACCCCCACCCTGACCTCAAGCCCTCAGACCTTGAAGGTCCAAAGATAGCAGCGCAGGTGTCTCCTCCGGGAACTCTCCCTGCTTTCTACCATCTCTATACCCTAAACATGCATAGAGACTCTCAGTGTGGCTCCGTGGTAAAGCATCTGCCTGCTATTGTAGGAGACATGGGTTCAATCCCTGGGTTGGGAAGATCCCCCAGAGGAGGGCATGGTAATCCACTCCAGTATTCTTGCCTAGAGAATCCCATTGACAGAGAAGCCTGGTGGGCTACAGTCCATGGGGTCGCAAAAGAGTCGGGCACTACTGAGCGACTAAACAACTATTAATAGTTATCACCAGGGCAAGAGGCATACATCAGGATGTCCCAGGACATAAGGTCATCCTACACACTACACATAACATGTTTGTTTACATGTCTTTCCCACGTCTGAACCATAAGCTTCTAAACAGTAGGGGCCACATCGTAGTTATGATTTATTTTCGTTTGCCCAGAGATCAGTACCGGACCACACTGTCAGTAGGGTGTTGAATTAATGTGCAGAAAAGGAATATTCCAGTTTACAAAGAGACCTTCTAAGTTTGGCTACGGTGCCAGAAATTCCTAAAGCCTGACTCTTCCTGGCAAAATCAAGATTTTGAACCAGCCTACAACAGAAACCAGACAAGTGATGGCCCCAGCAAGACAAAAGCTTATACAGAAATTTCTTGAAATTGGAGAAACAAAAGCTCAGGTTTCTGAAAGTCTTTGCAAACTCCTGGACTTAATGGGAACAGCAATAAAGTAAGTATTCAATAGCTTGAATTAATTTTTTTGTCTAAAAGAACAAATAATGAGGCTGATACATCAGTTTTCCTATAACTCTGGAAAGAACGGGCAGTGTTTGACCAAGAAGGTAAATCAAATCACTTTGCTGCTACACCCTTAGCTTCAAGGACTAGATGTCTGCAAATGGAATGTCTTTGTCTTGGAAATGACCGGAAGCACAGGAAGGGCCCATCTGTTCTCTTCCTTCCTCTGCTTCTTGCCCTTCACAGAAACTTTGGGTCAATACTCCATGAAAATCTAAAATGAAACTCCTTGAAACATCCATAGTGGTGGCCGGGGCAGACACACACACCTTGCCACTAATGAATGCCCCAAGGTGGTGGTGGTTTAGTCCTTCAGTCAGGTCGCCCACCAGGCTCCTCAGTCCATGGGATTTTCCAGGCAAGAATACTGGAGTGGGTTGCCATGCCCTCCTCCGGGGGATCGTCCCGATCCAGGTCTCCCGCATTGCAGGTGATTCTTTACTGACTAAATCACCAGGGAAGCCCATTAAGGACTAGATCTCAACTCATACTGAACTTGATCGTGCAGTAGGGCAAGCAAACACAACTCCCTTCCTAGATAATGTGTCGGACATGACTTAGCAAAGTAAACAATAACAACAAGTCTTTCACTCGAGAAGTATCGGAGCTGCGAGCAATCCACGCACAATGGGAACCCTTTTACAACAGAAGGAAGGAAAAACAGCTACTGTGGACAAAACCTTTTCCGACAGCCAGTGAAACGAGAAGGCCGTGTGTATGAGATGATGTCCTAGGAGAGGACGAGGGTGGCCCAGGGTGGCAACAGGGAAATCACAGAGTTGAGGTCACCACCAAGAGAAGAGAAAACGCAGGCCGGTGGGCAGGCAAACCCATCAACTTATCTGTATTTCCTAACAATTTACAAATTCGGTGAGCAAAAGAAACACCTAACTTCAAGATGAAATGCCAAACTGAGGGATTCCCAGGTGGCGCTAGAGGTAAAGAACCTGCCTGCCAATGCAGGAGATGCGGGAGACACGGCTCGATCCCTGGGTCGGGAAGATCCCCTGGAGGAGGACGCGGCAACCCACTCCAGTATTCTTGCCTGGAGAATCCCATGGACAGAGGAGCCTGGCGGGCTGCAGTCCATGGGGTCACACAGGGTTGGATGCGACTGAGCACACGCATGCCAGATTGGTGAATGTCATCAAACCGGAGGAGTGGCTCTAAAGGGCTGAGAAAAGGCACTGGCCCATATGACTTGAAACAGCTGATGGCAACCAAGTATAGATGACTCAGTAGATCCTTGACAGACCATCTCCCCTCCCCATCCTGCTTTTGAGAGCCACCTTGTTCACGGAACACACGACACAGTGGGGTGTTCCCTGTGCGTGCTCACTCCACCAGCCCCACCACTGGATGGTCTCGTCTCACCCCGCGCACTGAGCTAAACCCCCTCAACCCTTCTCTTTTGTCTTCTCGAATACAGAAGAGCAGAAGGTCTCTAAGATGCAATGACAACCGTACCTTACATAATCAAGTTTCCTCTGATCCCTACAACATTCTCCGGGAGTGGGGCAGGTTTTCTCATCCTCAATTTGCTGATGAGGTGACTGAAGCGGAAAAGGCAGTCACCGGCCTAAAACTGTGACACGGGGCTGACTCGGGAGCCTGGTCTCCTACCTTTCAGTACTCCTCTTGAAGAACGCAGAAAGCACTCGCAGCCACGTGGCGGCTTGAGATTCCATCAGTGGGACGCTCTACACAGCTTCTTGCCGCTGCTGCAGTCTTGGCTTCCTGCTTACCTGGCCAGGGCTACAAAGTCCCAACTAGGAGTACCTCACTCCACCCACGAAGAAATGCCATTGCCAACAATGGCATCTGAGGTATTCAGGTTAAGTTCAACATTACAGTCTTAAACCTTGCAAGATCCAATGTTCTCCTTTACCTGCAGGCTACAGAATCTCAAACTTCCCTCCAACATGTCCAAACCAGGCGACTTCTATTAACACTATGCGTTTATACCAAAAATTACATCCTAAAGAGAACCCTCTTTCTCATTTTTTTTAAAACAGAAAACCTGGATTTATGTCCACAGCTAAGATGCTTGAAGAGCTCCAGAAAGATGAAAAGGGATCCAGATTGCATCCATTAAAGACTTGGCCAAGCATCCCACCTAGGGGACTTGCTCAAAGACCCTTGTCCAGGCTCTGCTCCGGTGAACGACTCTCGTCAGATCCACTTTGTCGTTTATTTTGTTCTCTATCACTAGAGCAAAGTTTGACTTCCCCAGAAAGTATGTCATTCCGCCTAGATCACAATCAGACCTACTGGAGAACACGACAGAGTTACACCATGCCAGCTTTCAGAGAAGTGGGAAAAGGAACAGACATATGTTATGATGTTTATACACAACTGGTGTCGTGAAGGGGCTTCCCAGATGGCGCTAGTGGTAAAGAACCTGCCTGCCAATGCAGGAGACACAAGAGTCATGGGATCAGTCCTTAGGTCAGGAAGATCCCCTGGAGGAGGCCATGGCAACCCACTCCAGTACTCTTGCCTGGAGAATTCCATGGACAGAGGAGCCTGGTGGGCTACAGCCCATGGGGTCCCAAAGAGTCAGACACGACTGAAGCGACTTAGCATGCAGTGTCATGGGAGAACCCATTCTTGAGGTTTTCTGCTCATCCCCAGCAGATGTCATGACTATGTTTACTGACTTTATAAGAAAGTTCACTTTCCCTGGAATATAAAAGTACTAGAAAAACAGCAGTTGAGTACAAAAGATATAAACAGACTTAGGTCAATCAGTGCGTTCTATGTGAGGAAAATAACCCAAGCATTGTCACTGATCCTTCACCAACTACCACAAATCTACAGTTGGAAACAAGCACAGAAGACCCACTGAGAGCAGTGAACTATCTTTAAATTCAGAAATACCTATCCTAATAGATAAAAGGTGTTTCCTGCTAAACAACATCACTGCAATTGCAGAGCCTGTTCAACAGGTATATCAGAATTACTGATTTAACACATTTTGTTTTCTTCTGTGGAACTTCCATTTTTTTTAGAAGATGAAACATTAGAAAAGGTCAGAGAGCTCCAAGACAGAGAGCTTCACGCACAGAACCTTAGACAAGAAACCCATCTGAAATCCTAAGTTGTTTATGAGTTTAAGTTTCTAATAAACCACATTGCTCCAAATCTGAGAGATCTACTTTACTTCATGAACCTGTGAGGGGAGACTGGAATTGAGACTGGCTGGAGTGAAGGAGGCTGAAGGAATTCGGGAAACCTGGTTGCTGCTGCTAAGTCGCTTCAGTCGTGTCCGACTCTGTGCGACCCCATAGACAGCAGCCCACCAGGCTCCCCCGTCCCTGGGATTCTCCAGGCAAGAGTACTGGAGTGGGTTGCCATGCCCTTCTCCAATGCATGAAAGTGAAAAGTGAAAGTGAAATCGCTCAGTTGTGTCTGACTCTTAGCGACCCCATGGATTGCAGCCTACCAGGCTCCTCTGCCCATGGGATTTTCCAGGCAAGAGTACTGGAGTGGGGTGCCATTGCCTTCTCTGAGGAAACCTACGGAACCTAGGAAATCAAAATAGAATACCATTCCTTCTTCTGTTTTGATTCCCTCTCTTCTACCTTACCTCCAAAACAGAATAAACCTCCCCCAATAAACCTCTCCATCTATTAGACTAGAAGCTCATTGATCAGATGGCCTAGATTTTCCAAGATCATCCTGATGTCAAATATTCCATCCACCATCCTCATAAATACATGTCCCCATTTTCATTTATGAAACATTGTCACTAAGAAGTTAGAAGGTACAGGGACTTCCCTGGCGGTCCAGTGGCTAAGACTCTGGTCTCCCGATGCAGGAGGGCCTGGGTTCGATTCCCGGTCAGGAAACTAGACCCTGCACGCTGCAACTAAGATCGAAGTTCCCACGCGCCACTACAAGACTAAGACTTGGTGCAGCCAAATAAATAAATGCTGAAAAAAGAAGAAGAAAAGAATTAGAGAGTACAGGCTGGGAGGCACTTAGAAAGGGCAGCAGAGAGTCATTGTATAAAGGATGGGAGAAGGGTATGTACTCAGAAGAAAGAATAAAACCACATCAAGGTTTCCAGAGTAATTGGGAAACCCACTCCACCGAAAGGCTCACTCTGGACATGTGTGGGGATTTCATCACAGGACTTCATGTGCTTGTGGCTGAAAATCTCATGTTTCTCAAAGACAAAGATAGGAAGCTAAGAAGCAAATTCTGTGACATGGTATGCAGCCTCCTGTTACTTCTGGCTTTTATCCTTTTACAGTAAAAGTTTCACTGCCATAAGTTGGCTCTGAAAATACATGTGTGTGGAAATTCGAGGAAACTGTGTCCTTTTATATCTCTGTTACAGTACAAAGCAGGGAGAAGGAAGTCTGTCCTTTCTGTGGGTGTTAAAATTTGTGACAGTGCCAAATATTAACACATTGCTCATCTTTCTCACTAATAAACACAAGCTAAGTGACTAGCTGAAAGTCAAGAAGGGGATTAGTTCTGCAAGACATCTAGAAACATTTACGCAGAAACAGGCATATCCTGGTTCTGTGAAACAGAACAAAAAGCCCAGAAAGGTAAGATATATTACCTTGTCTTACAGGTAAGATACAAGAATTTGTTATATGATAGAGGGGAAGTTACAATACAGTGGGGAAGGGAAGATGACTTAATACGTGGTTGAAGGACTAATTGGTTGGCAATGGGAAAAGGATCACATTCAACCCTTACCTCACAGCATATACCAGGATAAATTCCAGATGGATTAGATGGCTAAATAGTACAAATCAAACCACGGGGAGAAAACTATCAAGAAGCAACAGAATCTGCCAGAGCTCTGTCAGAAGGCTGACTGTCCAAACTTCGGAGTAATTAACAAAACATACAAAATAATGATTGGAGATTTGGCTCCATAAGAAAAGGAAAACTCCTAATGTCTGCCTTCAAATTAAAAGGCAAATCAAGAGACATCCCTGGTGGTTGAGTGGTTAAGAATCGGCCTTACAATGCTGAGGACCCAGGTTCAGTCCCTAACTGGGGAACTGAGATCTCACAGCCATGGGGCAACTAAGCCCACACACCACTAGAGAATCCACACAGGAAAAGACCCAACGCAGCCGAATAAATAAATACACATTGAAAGGCAAATCGACAGGCTGAGGAAAATAGTGGCAAACCAGGGCTGGCACTGTCATTATCTAAGGAACTCAGTAAGAGCTCCCCTGTCTCCTCCTCTGAGCACTCACTTCTTTCTAGCAATCCTGTCTGAATGTTTTTCTACTCTGAAGAGATCACAGCACAATAAACAAATATCCACCAAGTTTGCAGGCTCACGGACACCCCCATATTTACTCTCAAAGGAAGGCGCCCCCTTAGAGGCCTTTCCCAGCATTGGTCCTTAACCTCTCGACCACCAGGGATGTCTCTTGATGAGTTGGTGAGTTCTTTACCAAAATTTTCTGGTAAACCACAATAGTATTCCCTTAAACTGCCAAGGGAAACTAACATTCATGAGAAACTGGGCTAAATTCTGGTACATTACTGGTGCTGCCCTCTCTACTCTGAATCCCACTCGTGGCCTCTAGATGGGATCCTGGAAAAACTGGCAGAAGCCACCCAAGGGTGGCAGTTCTCACCAGAGTCAGCTCTTCCAGATGTGCCTAGAATATCTTTTAAAAAATCTGTTTCTTTATTTGTGGCTGTGCTGGGTCTTCGTTGCTGCACGTGGGCTTTCTCTAGTCGAAGCCAGAGGGGGCTCCTCTCTAGGTGCGGTGCACGAGCTTCTCATGGCACTGGCTCTTGCTGAAGAGCCCCGGCTCTAGGGCGCATGGGCTCAGTAGTCGGGCACAGGCTTGGGTGCCCCATGGAATCTCCCCAGATCACGGAGAGAACTCGTGTCCCCTGCACTGCAGGTGGATTCTTAACCACTGGGCCACCAGGGAAGTCCAAAAATAAAATGCCTTCTGTGCCCTCTTTGGAGGTCCCTCTTGAATCCAAGCGGTTGTTCAGTACTGTCAGAAATATTTACTGTTTGTCCCGGTGAAAACTACGAAGTATCTCTGTGGTCAGAAACTGGCCACATTGCAGAGCCTGATAGAAAAACTTTTAGGCCTGCTTCCCTAAAATAAAACTATGTGCTCAGAGGGAAAGAAAAACCTTCTAAAGCCCCTGTAAAAGGATTTATAGGTGGATCGACCTATCATTTAAGTCGCAGCCCAAATCCTCAGGAATTAAAAGCAACTGTCCTTCTCTCACATATCTTTGAAAAACCAGAAATTCTGTTCCAGCAACTCTTATTTAGGTCATCTCTTTAAAATACCAACTTCAAGGAGCCGATTCTTATCAGAAGGAAAACAGAAGGGATAAAAGGTATTTTGAAACTTAGGCAACTGAAAACTCCTAAAGGTCTTCTCCATAAATATTAATAAAAAGCTTTAGCCATCTGAACAGGTCACCTTAGGTTACTGCAGCTGTTAGAAACATAATTTGGATCCAATCTCTTTTATACTACCTGATTCGTGGCTAAATCTTTCAACAACAGCTATAAGGTCTCTGTTGGCCTCTGTCTGTGTGTGTGTATGTCTGTGTCTATGTACATGTGTTGTATGGTACTATCCACCTTCAGATGGTATTGCTGAAATTAACTTGTAGAGGAGCTCTATTTAATTGGCTTGAAGAGAATAAAGCACTTGTATATATGAAGGATACCTACAACTTTCAGACATATGATAGAAACTAACTTAAATATTTTTCAGGTTTACTTGATCTGAGAAAATCTTTGGTAAATAAAGTCTAGTTTAAATTTGTTGGAAAGGTATGTCTTCAGAATTATCAGCATTAAAATAATGCCAAAGCACATTATCCTAGTTGGGTTCATTGGTTAAAAAAAGTTCATGTTATCTCTGTTATGAAATTTGTCAGCAAGAAAAATAGCTTGGGATGATGGCTGATTTTGTCAAAACATCTTATGAAAGTTTTGTGTTTAGTCTAAACATACTTATTGAGAACAAGAGAAATAAATAAGACACTGCAGAATAAAATTTTTATGTGAACTTTTGAAATAATTTCCCCAAATCTTTTTGGTAACCTGAAACCTTAAAGTTTTGCCAAGTTAAATTAAATGGTGGATAGTTATCAAATATCTAAATCATTTCCAAATAAGACAAAATAATTATTGAACACAGATTTGTCCATTCGGGGATTTCTTCTACAAAGGAACTAAAGATATTTGGGTTTATTAGTAAACATGTTTTGTGCCACACTGAAAAATTTACTATGAGAACACATTTCTACAAATTATAGAAAGCATTTATACACAGAAACATACACAGAGTATTTACAAATTCACCAGGCCACAAAATGCTAATATGAAAGGTTCCCAATTGTTTATCACTTTATTTTCACTAAAAATTAAGGTTTTTAGCAGCCATGAAGTTAAAAGATGCTTGCTCCTTGGAAAGAAAGCTATGACAAACCTAGACAGCATATTAAAAAGTTGGGACATTACTTTGCCGACAAAGGTCCATATAGCCAAAGTTATGGTTTTTCCAGTAGTTATATACAGGTGAGAACTGGACCACAAAGAAGGCTAAGAGATGAAAAATTTTTGAACTGTGGTGCTGGAGAAGACTCTGCGAGTCCCTTGGACTGCAAGGAGATCAAACCAGTCAATCCTAATGGAAATCAACCCTGAATATTCACTGGAAGGACTTATGCTGAAGCTGAAGTTCCAATACTTTGGCCACCTAATGTGAAGAGTTGACTCATTAGAAAAGACCCTGATACTGGGAAAGACTGAGGGCAGAAGGAAAGGCGGGTGACAGAGGATGAGACGGTTGGATGGCATCACTGACTCAATGGACATGAGTTTGAACAAACTCTGGGAGATGGTGAAGGACAGGGAAGCCTGGCATGAGGCAGTTCATGGGGTCGCAAAGAGCTGGACACAACTTATCGACTGAACAACAAAGAAAATCATTGCCTGACAGGCTCAGGAACCCCAGGATATTGAAAAGAGAGGAATTCACTCAAACTACAGGTATTATAGATAAATGCTCACTCCTTCAGTGGAGTCCTTCTTTGACTTACTTGATTTTGATTGGTTTGTATAATGGGGACCTTGGCTCCAAAATGCACTCCAAACAGGAAATTTTCCTGTTTGTAATCATCATAGTAGTCTCCCTGTCATGCTGTATTGTCTCAAAAGGATTAAATGTATGTTCATAGCCACTAACCACCAAGCAAATGATCTCCCTAAGACTGGAAGGCCAGAAAAGGAATGAAGAAAATGACCAACCGAAAAACTGTGAGCCTGAAGTTACAACCTGTAAATACCACATGGAGAATCAACAGAAACTGAGAACTTGAGAACAGTAGCTGAGAGTGGCACTAACACCTTAAATTTTTACACATTTCCCAGTGACAAATGGGCTTCCCTGGTGGCTCAGACAGTAAAGAATCTGCCTGCAATGCAGGACACCTAGGCTTGATCTCCCTGGTCCGGAAAGACCTCCTGGAGAAGGGAATGGCCACCAACTCCAGTATCTTGCCTGGAGAATTCCATGCACAGAGGAGTCTGGTGGGCTACAGTCTATGGGGTCACAAACAGTCAGACAGGACTGAGTGACTTTCAAGGTCTGATCAAAAGGGGGAACTGTTCAAAAAAAGACAACAGGCCCAAATGGAGTCACTTGTGCTAAGCCTACCATGCCAAATGGAGACTTAATACCTAACCTGATTGCAGTTTCAGCCTCTCGCAGGAATATGATCTTAACCAGACAGTCTGGAATTCCCGGGTCAGCACTAGGGATGTAAATGCCTCATAGCCCCCTACAGTTAGCCCCCCACAGGGAAGTGATGTTGCCTGAAAATGACCCACTCTTTGCTAGTTCCTCTCTCCTTCCCTTCTGTCCATAAAAGCCTTTCATTTTATGCAGCTCCAGGGAACTCTTTCCTATTTGCTCCATAGGATGCTGCTTGATTCTTGGCTCATAGAATAAAGCCAATTTGATCTTTCAATTGACTTGCTTGAATTGTTTTCTAACACTCCCGTTAGGATGGTTTCTTCCAGGAAACCATGTTGCTGAGGCAGATGGCACTATTGGGAGCCTTTCTTCCCATCTGGGAAAAAAAGTGGGAAACGTGGTGGGGCTCTGCGGAGGAAGGTGGAAACAGAGCAGGCTGCCAAAGCCCCATTTTGTGAAGCAGGAAGCTTAGGAATTTGGGAGGCGGGGGTGGGGGGTGCTCTTTTGAAGAAAATTACCAAAGGACTTTACAAACAGAATGCCAGAGCCCCTCTGGAGACCAAGGAGGGGCCGCATAACTGAGGAGTCTTGAAGTTCAAGCTTCATTAGCCTCATGGTAAATTCAAACTGGTAGGTGGAAATATTGATACATTGAGGGAAAGGAAGGTTGGATACTGGACAAGGATATTATCTTGTTCGGGGGGATTTCCTTGAAAATAATGTTTTTTATAAATCCGGAAATACTATATAATAAATATGAGAATCTTATCCCAATTCAAAGACTAAACTAATAACTGGCTTCCCTGGTGGCTCAGTGGTAAAGAATCCGCCTGCAGTGTAGGAGCCACAGGAGATGCGGGTTCAATCCCTGGGTCAGGAAGATTCCCCTCGAGAAGGAAATGGCGACCCACTCCTGTATTCTTGCCTGGAGAGTTCCATGGACAGAGGAGCCTGGCAGGTTAAGTCCATGGGGTCTCAAAGAGTCGGATATGACTGAGTGACTCAACAACAACAACAAAATAACTGGCCGATACTCTATAAATGAATTAATCACTGTTAGCCTTTGTTTGTAACACTAACTGGTGTTAGCGATGATTTTCAGCATGTGCGTGCTCAGTCGCTCAGTCACGTTGGACTCTTTGCGACCCCATGGACTGTAACCTGCCAGGCTCCTCTATCCATAGAATTCTCCAGGCAAGAGATTATCCTCCATCTGTGGGATCCTCCAGGCAGGAATACTGGAGTGGGTTGCCATTTACTCCTCCAGGGGATCTTCCTGACCTAGGGATAGTACCGGTGTCTCCAGCATCTCCTGCATTGATTGGCAGGCGTAGTCTTTTACCACTGAGCCGCCTGGGAAGCCTGACGATTTTCAGCACTCACCCAACAAAGGATTTCCTTAGTATTTTCTTCTTCTTTTTTTTTAATTTTAACTTTTTGACTAAGCCATGTGGCATATGGGATCTTAACTCCCTGATTAGGGATCAAACTCTCACCCCCTGCATTGGAAGCACAGAGACTCAACCATTGTACCGCCAGGGCAGTCCCTAGAAACTATTTTCATATGGACTCATAATTAGTAAAAAAAAAAATATATATATATATATATCATGCTCCATGGCTTACAGGATCTTAGTTCCCTGACCAGGGACTGAACCGGGGCCCTCAGCAGTGAAAGTGCAGAGTCATAACCACTGGACTTCCAGGGAACTCCCATGATATCTTGTTAAAATTATCTTACAAAACTAGTGTAAGCAAGGTTACCCTTACTGCTCCTTTTGGCACCTCACCACATATGATACAGTAAGATCATATGTATTTTCTATTTCCTTTGGTCAAGGCACAGCTGGCTGCTGAGTAGAATGTATTTGTTCTCAGTTGTTTCCTGAACTAACAAGTCACTGACTCCCAGACTAGGCATGCACACCAGATCTCGAAGAACCACAGGAAGTCTTAGCTGGAAAGGCCCTTTGCCAAAGATCACTGGGCCCAGTATCCTGGTTTTCAGACAGGCAGGTGAGTCCTTGGTGTTAAGGAGTACGTCTGAGGAGTACCGGGCACCAAAGTCTGCATGGCTGGGACTCAGACCTCTTGGGGGGGACATCTGAATTCTAAGCTTTCTCCCCAACCCTGAAGGATATTATAGGGAAGCAAAATTCACTACCCTAAAATGTCTCTTTGGCGTGTGGATTACTTTAAGGTGAAAACAATCCAGGCCCCAAAACTCAGGAAGAAATTCTGACCTTCCCCCAGCTGATTAAAACCATTCAGATAGGGAGTTCCCTGGAGGCCCAGTAGTAAAGAATCTGCCGGCCAATGAAGAGGACACAGGTTTGATCCCTGGTTGGGAAAGATGCCACAGGCCGGGAGCAACTAAGCCCATTCACCACAACTACTGAGCCAGCACTCTGAAGATCCAGAGCCATAACTACTGAGCCTGCGCTCCCCAGAGCCCATGCTTCACAACAAGAGAAGCCTGTGCATCGCAACTAGAGAGCGGCCCCCGCTTGCTTCGACTAGAGAAAGCTGCAAGCAGCAGGGAAGACCCAGTGCAGCCAAAAATAAACAAATAAAATTATTAAAAAAAAAAATCAAATAGAGGTCCTCTTCCCAGGATAGAGCTGTCACCAGGGTCATCTGCAGAGTGGGCTCAGTGTGGAACGGACAGGCCATAAGACCAGGGTCCTCTCTGGGTCCCAGTGTCTCCACAGGCCCAGCACACAGTTGCTTACCAAACATTTGCTTTTCCACCTTGATGTGAATTTCCTTCCTGATGTGAATTTCCTTCCATCCTTCTAAAGTCCCAAAACATTACTTCCAACATCCTCTCTCATCTTCAGCTGAAGGTGGTATATAAGGTGAGGGTTTCTGCCACTTTGGTGAGTGACTCAGTTTTCCTGGGTCTCTTCCATGGACATATATTATTGAACTTTTGTTTGATTTTCTCCCGTTCATCAGTCTTGCTGGTGGTTTAGTCACCCGGTCGTGTCTGACTCTTTGAGACCCCATGGACTGTAGCCCGCCAGACTCCTCTGTCCATGGGATTTTCCAGGCAGGAATACTGAAGTGGATTGCCATTTCCTTCTCCAGGGGATCTTCCCCACCCAGGGATTGAACCTGGGCCTCCTGTATTGCAGGCAGATTCTTTACCAACAGAGCTACCAGGGAAGCCCTTATGTCCATTTAATTCCTAGACTAGCTAGAAGAACCCTGAAGGGCAGAGGAAAATATCCTCCTCCCCAACAATGTACACAGATGACCTGAGCAACAGAGATACAACATCTCCCTAAATTCACCTTGTTTGAGAAGGCAACATGAACTGTTTAATAAAGAAAAGGAAGGGACTTCCCTAGTGGGCCAGTGGCTAAGAACCTTCCTTCCAATGCAGGGGATGTGGGTTGGATCCCTGGCTGCGGAACTAAGATCCTGTATGTTGTGGAGCAACTACTGAGCCCGTGCCACAACGAGAGAGCCCATGCCACAACGAGAGAGCCCACTCACCGCAACTAAGACCTGATGCAGCCAGAGAAATAATTTTTTTTTTTTTAAGTACACTTAAAAAAAAAAAGGAAGAAGGAACTTCTCCGGTTGTCCAGTGGCTGGGACTCCACACTCTCAGTGCATGGGGCCTGGGTTTGATCCCTGATCAGGAAACTAGATCACACACGACACATCTAAGATGGAAGATCTTGTGTGCCACAACTAAGATGAGGCATGGCCAAATAAATATTGAAAAAAAAAAACCCAAAAACCCAAACACTGTCAAGGCTGGGCAGAATCTCTGGAGGTGGTCTCAGGACATGAGTCCACCTCCTCCCTGCAACTGCCAGCTTTTCTGATCAAAGCACCTTTCCTTTCTATTGACACTTGCCTCCTGAATTATTGGCTTGTGAGTGGCGTGTAGCCGAACCTGAGTTCTGTAAGAATTCCTTCATTCAGTTATGCCACACACTTTACAAATGCCCAGGCAGACCCAATTCTTGCCCTCACGGAATCTGCACAGTGGTGCGTTCGGTAAGCAAAGAAAGTAACTTATTAGTTGTCATGGGTGATGTATAAGGAAAGTGCAGGACCTCCCAGAGAGGCCCAGGAGGCTGAGGAGGGGGGACGAGTGGGGATGAATCAGGGAGCCGGGGAGGCTGCTCTGAGGACCAGCTGAGGGAGGAGCCTGAGGGCTGTGTGGCCAGCAGCCCCGGCTCGGCAGCAAGCGGGACTTAAGCCAAGTGACTGGGGGGAAGATCCTCGAACATCAAGGAGCACAGTCTTTGAAACGGTGGATTCCAGATGGCACAGAAAAATACAAGGAAGAAAGGAAAACTCACCCAGAGTTCTGTTTCTGGCTGAACAGCCAACTGTTAAAATGATGGTGAGCAACACCCCCGTTTTTATCTTTTTCTTAAAGCAACTTTTATACTTGGAATGAAATTATTTCTATTTTCCCACTTACTGTCTTTCCCAACCAGAAGTGTGTTCTGTGAACACAAAGCATCTTGTCTACTTTGTTTTATTTGCTCTGTAATATGTGGCGACTGGATGAACAGACAGAAACCTCCCAAATCACACTTGTTTCCTACAGGCAAGCATGTACTATGAGCATGGATGGACAGATAAGCAGACAAGACAGATGAGCAGTAAACAGACAACAGACAGACAGATGGGTACTTTTAAACAAACGAAATTTAAATATACATATTGAGGGGATATATTTATATGTATGGGCTTCCCCTGTGGCTCAGCAGTAAAGAAACCTCCTGCAATGCAGGAGACACAGGAGACTCAGGTTCGATCCCTGGGTCGGGAAGATCCCCTGGAACAGGGCATAGCAACCCACTTCAGTATTCTTGTCTAGGAAATCCCATAGACAGAGGAGGAGCCTGGCAGGCTACAGTCCATGGGGTCACAAAGAGTTGGACACGATTGAAGTGACTGAGCACACACTTGTATACTTACAGCTGATTCACATTGTTGTACAATAGAAACTAACACGACACTGCAAAGCAATTATCCTCCAATTAAGAAATGTGTTTGTGTTTAGTCGCTCAGTCGTGTCCGACTCTGTGACCCCATGGACTGTAGCCCACCAGACTCCCCTGTCCATGGGATTCTCCAGGCAAGAATACTGGAGTGGGCTGCCATGCCCTCTTCCGGGGGATGTTTCTGATGCAGAGACTGAACCTGCACCTCTTACATCTCCTAAGATAAACCATAATGGAAAAAAATATTTTTTAAATGTATTAAAAAATAAATGTACTGTTCTGTTAGAGGTAAGGGCTTATTCCCAGCATCTTCTGTTTTCATCACAAGCTCTGCTCCCAAAGGGAGGAAGTGGAATTCAGGCAGTGGGGCCAAGACCCTTCCTGACCCAGCAGAGCCCACGCTCTCATCTCCTCTCATCCGCATAACAAGCCTTGGTGTGTCTATGTGATTTACAAAACTTGCTCCCTGTGGAGGGATGTTTAGGCGGTTCACTGTTCCTCCTTACAAAGGAAACTGGGATGAATAACACATCTTCTCCCGTGTACAGGATTACTTCCTAGAGTTAAAACTCCAGATCGCATTTTGTACCTGGAGACACAGAGCCCGACTGCCCACCAGCAAGGCTGTACTGATTCACAGTTTTAAACAGCAGAGTAGGGAACAGCCCTTTCCCTAAATCCTCACCCAGGCCACGTCAGTCCATCTTCTAAAACCCTGGCAACTGGGGAGGAAGGCGATGCTTTATCTGAACACATTTGATTACCCGTGACGTCTGAACATCTTGTCCTGTATTTACTGAAATGCTGGCAGACTTTCTTCCTTTTCTTCATTTGTTTTTTTTTGGTAAGTGGAGTGTTTCAATCCTTTGCCTGAAGTTAGTAAAATGAAGGGGGGAGGGGTCCCTGACCAGGCAGCATCATCACCTGGGAATTAGAAATGCAAATTCCCATGCCCCACGCTGGACTTGTCGAATCAGAAACTCTGGTCCTGGGTCATCCAGTGGACGACCATTCTGGATGGACACTGAAATGCCTTCAATCGTTGGGATTTCAGTCACACTAGACTCTCATTCTTTGTACAGGAAACATGTCCCTAACTTCTAAACTGGAGACACAAACCTTTTTGATCAACAGCATACTCAACATTTCCTCCTTAAATCAGTATTTAAGGACCTTTAGTCCAGAAGATTCTGTAGATAATTAATTAAGACCCTGGTGGCTCAGCGGTAGCGACCCATCCCTGGGTCGGGAAGATCCCCTAGAGAAGGAAATGGCAACCCACTCCAGTATTCTTGCCTGGAGAATTCCATGGACAGGGAGTCTGATGGGCTACAGCCCATGGGGTCGCAAAAAGCTCGACTCGACTTAGCAACTAAATCACCACCACCATATAGCACAGGGAACTCTCTTCAATACTCTATACAGGGTTGAAATCTAAAACAGAGTGGATATATGTATATCCAAGTCTGATTCACTTGGCTGTACATTTGAAACTAACACAACACTGTAAATCAACCACACTCCAATAAAAACTTTTTAAAAAAGAGAGAGACTGTGAATTAACACCACAAAACTCACCTAACTCACAACAGCCAAGTCAATGCTGAGAAGGGACTCCCTGTTCTCATCTGCCCAGCATGGGTCCCCTTTTTTGAGCCACAATCTATATTGTCTCTGACCCTCCACTCTCAGGACCTGTGGTCTGGCTCTAGTACAGGGCTGGGAAAGTGACTCAGGCCTGACTCAATACCACCTCCTCCCACTCTCCCCAGTCCTCCCACCCCGACAGCTCAGCTCCCCCAAGGGCCCGGGACCCGAGCCCGTCGAAGGTTTATGTGTCCTGGGCAACCTCTCTCAACTCTTCCATCACTACCCCTCCTACTTCCTACAGCAAATCCAGGCCCTTCTGCAGGATTCCCAAGGGAGAGAGGGTGTGCTGACCACTGCCCAGAGGGGCCGCTTGCATCCCCGGGGGACAGGGGATGTTGTTGAGCTCATTTCAGCCGTATTTCGGGACCGGACATGCAGAAACGTGACTCTGTGCTGGGATCAGCCACCAGGATGGGCATTTCCATTAGTCACCAGCCTCCTGGGTCCATAATCCCTCTATTTGAGACACTCCATAAGCCTTCAGCAGCGACAGCTGGCAGACACATTTCCCAGCCTGGCGGGTGCCGAGGTGGATACGTGGAGACCCCGTGGCAACATTCCTCAGCCTCACTCTAGGGCTCCCGGTACGTCTGTCGGGGAAAGCTCAGTCTCGGACGTTCCCAGAACTGCCCCCCTCGCCAACACCATCAAGGGCCAAATGCACAGAACTTCCCCAGCTCAAAGACATCACCTGCCCTGTGCTGGGACCTTTACTTTTTCCCTTTGGATGCTGATTGCTGTTGTTGTTGTTGTTCTCAAATAAGATATTCAGGATGGTTTTATCTCTGCGTCCACACTTTGATGAAACTGACTTGCTCAAGAACGTCTGTGGAGCAGACCCAGGGCCCCGCTGGTACTCTCGGAACTCCAGACACATAAAGCAGACACGTAACAGACCACACAGCGCGAGGAACTGATGTGTTGCACACACTCGAGTGATGCAAGTGCAGGAGAGCTCCAGGCTGACCAAAAAAGGAAGTGACATGATTCACCTTCCATAGACGGCTTTCGGCCGCATGAGGGACGATGTGTGCGGATAGGCAGTGAGGAGGGGCCCCGGGCCGGGGACACGCGGGCCCCGGGAGAGAGTTTCAGGCTGGTGAACAAGGACGTGTCAGAAACCCCCCTCCGCGCTTTGTAAAGAAAGGAGATCTCAGGATTTGATGGGTCAGTGGGGTGTTCACGCTCCGCACCAGACTCACCACGGACCGTCAGCCCAGCGGGGAAGCCGCGCCTCCTGACATCTGTGTGTGAAAGGGTCACTGCTTCGTGACAAAGAACTCGCCAGCAAGTCTGGGCCGGCACCACTGGGACTCCACACACACACACACACACACACACACACACAATCACAAACACACCCCACACACACATATCTGTACACACCCACACACAAGCACACACCTACACACAATCACACACACCCCACACACACAGACACACACCACACATATACATACACGCCCACTCACCCTCACAACATCCCACATAAACTCACACACACCACACATAAATACACAGTCAAACGCACACCCCACACACATATACATACATACCTCTCACATATAATCATACACACACACACCACACATACACATACATTCACCTCCTACACAGTCACACACACATCCCCATATACATATCCCCCATTTACAATCTCACACGCACACACACACAGACGCACACACACACCTTCACAACACACACATACACCTCACATATATATATTCACCCACACGGTCACACACACACACCACACATATATGTACACACCCACACACCCTCACAACATCCCACATAAACTCACACATACCACACATACACACTCACACAGTCACACACACCCCACACATTTATATACACACACTTCCCACACATAGTCACACACACACACACACTACACATACACTCACCTCCTACACACTACAGTCACACACACATCCCACATATACGCACACACCTACACACAAACACACACCGCCACACAGACACGCACACACACCTTCACAACACACACACACACCTCACGTATATATATTCACCCACACATAGTCACACACGCACACCCCACTCAAGCATTTCAGTCCCAAACACAAAACCATCCCCAGTCGCACTGACCATCCAAACAGGGGTATGGAATCAACCAAACAAAACAGACAATTGTCATGGATTAAAAACAACTTTTCCTTAAAAGAAAAAGACCTTGAACTGGGCAAAGATTGCTGAATGGGAAACACAAGACGAATTTGAAAGTGTAAGGCAAAAAAAAGTGAGAAAAAGGCACGTTGGAAGAGCCAGTCAAGTCCTAGAACTGTCTGGGCTTTGGTCTCTGAAGAGTAGTCCTTGAAGCTGGAATGACCCGGGCTGTCATTGTTGAATGCTGAAGGGGACACCGTGACCTGTGAGGTGGGCGGGTCTCCCCCTTTCTGAGGATGAAACCGTACTCCACAGTAGCCACCAGGGGGCGTCAGAAAACTCTGTTACACATTCAATCAGCAAATTTTTTTGAAGGGCATTTCTTTCAGCTTTGTTTTTCTATCCATCAAAAGGTCACAGTGAGCCCCGTCTGAGTCCAACCCTGGGTGTTTATACTGCAGTTCAACCAGTGGACAATGGGAAAGAGGGGGAAGACTTCCACAAAAAATATGCTCTGAACCACGCAGTTTGGAGGAGTGATGAGAAATAACACACTCCGGAGAGGTGGATCCCAGCCAGCAGGAGGAAATGGAAATATCAAAACCCTCAGGTTCATCCTCCCCTGCTCCCTAGTCTGTTTCCTTTTCCCCTACATATACATGTAAGCTAGCATCCTTAAGACTCTCTGGTTTTTATCCCACCAGGCCAAGGAGCCGGCTAAAGACGGCCTGGTCACCTCTGGCCAACCAAGGCCAGACGCTAAGCACATGGTGGCTGGTGCCCCCTGGTGGGAGAACTAGAGAACAGCACCCTTTACCGGGCTAGAGGCCGGTGGACAACAGGTGAAGTCCATTGAGGACCTCTGTCTCCTCCTCCCCGCCAGCCACTCCTGAAATGCGGACGCATCTCTCAGTTCTAATCCTGTCCTCAATAGAACCTGCCAAGCCCCAGGTATCACCTGTAAAGGTGGCCCATGTTATTCACAACTTGTTTCCCCAAATATCCATCAGCGGACATTTCACAGGAATCATGGCTTCACCCGTGGTGGAACCAGAGAATCACGGATCAAAAGAGGCAAAGGAGGCAACTGGGGAAGAGACTGAGACAAGACACCACTGGACTCAGAAATGCCAGGAAGGTGATATCCAGCGGGAAAAACATCAGTCCTCTTCCCACCATTATGTCCGGCCCAAGCCTTCCGAGTTTTGTTTCCTCAACCCCCTACTTAAGAACAGTTTTGAGGTTGCCATGGAAACATAACATTTTGCAGTTGTTAGGCAAGAAGACTCACAGATGAAAATAATTCAGCAAAGAAACCCCAGAGAGGCGTTCTAGCCGCCCTGTGTAAATGCAACACAGTGTTTGGGTATTTGTCTACAGAATGGGCTGTATTTTTCAAACATTTACTTTTCTCAAATATTTACTTTCCTGAAATTGTGTTATCAGTAGGGAGAGACCCATAAAGACTTATTTTCTAGCATATAAACAGAAGCCTGAGCTGGTTAATAATTTGCTCCACGGTAGACCCACTCCGGAAACGACCAGTAATCGTTTCCTTTCAGCCAGGTTCACTTGAATTCTGCCAGCTCTGCAGCCTTAGTTTCTGAACTTTTCCAAGCCTCAGTTTACTCATCCGTAAAATGGAGGTAACAGGTCTACTTCACAGGGTCCCTGAAAGGATGAAACGAGCTAATGCCTAGGCCTCAGGATCTCTGACTCTCGTAACTTTTCTGTACTGTTTGTTGTTGTTGTTTGGTCGCTCAGTTGTGTCTGACTCTTTTGCAACCCCATGGACTGTAGCCTGCCAGGCTCCTCTGCCCATGGGATTTCTCGGGCAAGAATACTGGGGTGTGTTGCCAGCCAGCCACTCCTCCTCCAGGGGATCTTCCTGACCCAGGAATCAAACTCACATCCCCTGCACTGGCAGGCAGATTCTTCACTACTGAGTCACCAGGGGAGCCTCTTCTGTACCGTGTGGATGTGTATTTTTGTTTGAAAAAAGTCTATAAAAGTTTTATGTTATCACGGGATCTCTGACTCAATGAGTTTTCAGAGGTATTGCTCTAAAGTGAAGCGTCTTTGTCAGGTTCCTGAGAGGTCTCATCCTCACCAGTGACTTCTCAAGCTATCAGACTTTCACGGGGACATGCAGTACAAGACAGATGTACGGGTTATATTAGAAAGAGAACTATCTTGCCTTCAGAAAATAGATACGATTCTAACCCCTAAATATAAGTAAGCCAAATATTTCTTTTTTAAAGCCAAATATTTATTTTGCCTAAAATTGCTATTAATAACATTCGCAGCAGACAGACCATCAGATTGGCTAAAGGTGAAACTGTACCAGGCACAGCAAAAAAAAAGTAAAATAAAGATACCCAAAGTATCCTTAACAGTAAGAATCCAGAGAAGGAAGAAATGTCAAAGTGAAGGATTCTCGCATTTTCCAAGGTTCCCAAGTCTCCAGAGGTAGAAGACGTGGATGATCAGGAGGAGGGGAGGAGAGTGGGTTATCATTTGTCATTCTTGATATAAATCTGCTAGGATTTATATCATGTTACTGCAGAAACTAAAGTCTAGACCGTACATGAAAAATGTGAGCCTGCCAAGCATGCGGGTGACCTGAGAGTATTTGAGGGTACCACTGCTTCTGCACAGGATGCTAAGCTGTTTGAAATGAAACCTTCAGACGTACTGCAGAGTGACCCAGGGCGGTGTAAGACCTACAAGAAAAGTTATTAATGTCCTTTCGCCCCAAACTCCTTTCACAAGTTACCTCCCTTTGTCCTAATTTCTGGCAAATGTCCTGCCCCTAACACTATTGATGAATATTCAGATTTTATACATTTAGAAATGCTTTCCTCGGCCCTTGTAAATTTCCACGTAAATAGTAAATAACACTCACAGTGCCTGAACATAAGAAAGTGGTCAACTCAAATTTGTTGAATGAGTGAGAATAGAGAAAAAGCCATCAAGGGTTAAACAGAAGGAAAGATTTTTTAAATGGTGTTACGGCACAAGGAATTCCCTGGTGGTCCAGTGGCTAGGACTGGGTGCTCTCACTGCTATGGGCCTGGGTTCAAGTCCTGGTTGGGGAACTAAGATCCCACAAGCAGCACCACATAGCCGAAAAAAAAAAGGTATTACAAATCGGTAGGGAGAAAAAGGATTATTTAAAAATACTAGTACTGGAGTAACTGGTTATCTATTCTGAAAAAATACATATTAGAGCCTTATCTTACACTAGTAATTCTAGAAATTTCAGATGGAGTAATTGGTTTCTTATAAAGAGAGGGACTTCATGAAACAACTAGAAGAAAAGAGGTATCTCATTTGACAGGGAAGAGCTTACTATAAGCACAAAACAGAGGGGGGAAAACCCAAAAGCAAAGCGTGATAGGTTGTTTTATATTAAAAAGTAATGTGACTACTAAATGTAATATGCTCTGGAACAGAAAAAAAATCAGGTTAAAAACTAAGGAAATCTAAATAAAATATGGACTTAAGTTAATAACAGTATATCAGTGATGGTTTCAATAACTATAACAAAAGCACCATAGTAATATCAGACGTTAATAATAAGGAAAACTGCTTCTGGAATCTATGGGGACTCTTGGCACTTCTGCTGAAATTTTCTGAAAATCCAAAATTGTTCTGAAATAAAAAGCTAATGAACAAAATACCTCCCCTTCAAAACAAAACAAAAACGGAGGACAATGGTTAACAGGTTTGTTTAAGACAATGGCCAGGGATGTAGGTCTCTGGATTCAGGCTGAGATTCAGCCTTGAATCTCAATTCTGTCACTCCAGCTGTGACACCCCAGACAAGTTAATTAACCTCTCTGTATCTGTTTCCTTGGGCTTCCCAGGTGGCACTAATGGTAAAGAACCCTCCTACCAATGCAAGAGACATAAGAGACGAGAGTTTGGTCCCTGGCACTGGGTTATTTGGGGCTTCCTTGATATCTCAGTAAAGAATCCGCCTGCAACGCGGGAGACCTGAGTTTGATCCCTGGGTTGGGAAGATCCTCTGAAGAAAGGAAAGGCTCCCCACTCCAGTATTCTGGCCTGGAGAATTCCATGGACTGTATAGGCCATGGGGTCGTAAAGAGTCGGACACGACTGAGTGACACTTTCACCAGGTTATTTTAAGAGGTTTGACAGAAAACAACACAATTCTGTAAATCAATTATCCTTCAATTAAACAGTAATTTTAAAAAATCATATTAGTGAATGCACATGCGAGACTAACATTTTCCAAGAACATAATAAGTGCTCAGCAAATGTTAGCTGGCTTCATAGTATAAAGAATTCTCACCAAAAAATGTAGAAAAATTAGTGTGTGCATGCATACTAAGTCACTCCAGTCATGTCCGACTCTGTATGACGCTATGGACTATAGCCCTCCAGGCTCCGCTGTCTGTGGGATTCTCCAGGCGAGCATACTGGAGTGGGTTTGCCGTGCCCTCCTCCAGGGGATCTTCCCAACCCAGGGATTAAACCCAGGTCTCCTCCTGCATTGCATGCAGATTCTTTACCATCTGAGCCACCAGGGAAGCCCTGAAAAATCAGTACCTTGGTACAAAACTGGCAAAGAGAAATTAAGATATTAAGAAACTACAAATGGCTGATAAGGAACTACTGGTGGTCCAGTGGTTAAGAGTTTTCCTTCCAATGCAAGGGATGAGGGTTCAACTCCTGGCCAGGGAACTCAGATGCCACGTGTCTCTGGGCAACTGAGCCCGCGCTCCACAACTACTGAGTCCATGAGTTCTGGAGCTTGTGCTCCAGAACAAAAGAAGCCCACACGCCTCAACTGCACAGAAGGCCCTAAGCCTTTAAACTAGAGAAAGCCTGTGTGCTGCAGTGAAGACTCAGGGCAGCCAAAAAAAAGGCTAATAAACATACAGGGGGGAGTTCACCCTCACTGATAAGGAATTTAAAAAGTCAAACCAAGATTATAATTTTTTCCTCTTACCAAACTGGCAAAGATTGAAAATGAGAGTGCCTAGCACAGGAAAGGATACTATTACACTGCTAAAGTGGCAGTGGAAGAAAAGCTATGAGCAACCTGGACAGCATATTAAAAAGCAGAGACATTACTTTGCCAACAAAGGTCCATCTAGTCAAAGCTATGGTTTTTCCGGTAGTCATGTATGGATGCGAGAGTTGGGCTATATAAGAAAGCTGAGCGCCGAAGAATTGATGCATTTGAACTGTGGTGTTGGAGAAGACGCTTGAGAGTCCCTTGGACTGCAAGGAGATCTAACCAGTCCATCCCAAAGGAAATCAGTCCTGAATATTCAGTGGAAGGACTGATGCTGAAGCTGAAACTCCACTCTTTGGCCACCTGATACAAAGAACTGACTCATTGAAAAAGACCCTGATGCTGGGAAAGATGGAAGGCGGGAGAAGAAGGGGACAACAGAGGATGAGATGGTTGTATGGCATCACCAACTCAGTTGACATGAGTTTGAGTAAACTCCAGGAGTTGTTGATAGACAGGGAGGTGTGGTGTGCTGCAGCCCATGGGGTCACAAAGAGTCAGACACGACTGAGCGACTGAATTGAGCTAAAAGAGGCAGTGTGGGCGTGGGGGGTATAATTTGGGATGACTTTGGGGGGAATAATTTGACAATATACATTAATACATAACAAAATATAGCCTTTAGAATATTTGCATTTTTCACTCTATAATTAAACTTCTAGGAATGTGTTCTAAATTATTGATCAGAGATGCACGAATAATTATAAGAATATTTATTAACTGTGTTAACTTAGATGAGCAAAAATGGCAAGCCTCACGCATAACTGGCAGGAATGTAAAATGGTAAAGTCCTTTGGAAAACAGTTTGCTGGTTCCTCCAAAAGTTAAACATAGAGTTACTACGTGTGTGCGTGCTCAACCGTGTCCGACTCTTTGCAACCCATGGACTGTAGCCCACCAGACCCCTCTGTCCACGGGACTCTCCAGGCAAGGGTACTGGAGTGGGTTGCCATTTCCTACTCCAGGGGATCTTTCTGACCCAGGTATCAAACCCGTGTCTCTTGTGTCTCCTGCGTTCACCAGCAGATTCTTCACCACTGCACCAGCTGGGAAGCCCCAGAGTTATCAGGTGACCCAGCAATGCTGCTGCTGCTGCTGCTGCTGCTAAGTCGCTTCAGTCGTGTCCGACTCCGTGTGACCCCATAGACGGCCGCCCACCAGGCTCCCCCGTCCCTGGGATTCTCCAGGCAAGAACACTGGAGTGGGCTGCCATTTCCTTCTCCAATGCATGAAACTGAAAAGTGAAAGTGAAGTCGCCCAGTCGAGTCCGACTCTTAGCGACCCCATGGACTGCAGCCTACCAGGCTCCTCGGTCCATGGGATTTTCCAGGCAAGAGCACTAGAGTGGGGTGCCATTGCCTACTCTTCAGCAAATACCCACAAAGAACTGAAATCAGGTACTCAGTCAGATACTTGCAGATCAGTGTGCGTATCAGCACCATTTACAACTGGCTAAAGGTGGAGGCAACCCAAGTGTCCATCAAGAGATGAATAGATAAACAGAATGTGGTCTCTACATACACAGGAATATTATTAAGCCAGTCAAAGGAATGAAACTCCTTAACATGCTACAACATGAGTGAACCTTCAGGACATGATTCTAAGTTAACTAAGCAAGCCATAAAAGGACAAATATTCTATGATTCCACTTATATGAAGAATGTAAATAGAGACATTAAGTAGAATAGAGGTCACCGGCGGCTGGGGGACGGAAGTAAGGGGAGCGATTACTTACTGGATGCAGAGCTTCTCTTTGGGATGATGAAAAAGTGTAAACAGATACTTGTGACGGTGACACAACATGGTCAGTGGACTTAATTGAACACAAAAATGATTAAAATTGTGAATTTTACCTTACATATACTTTACAATAAAAAACTGCAAAAAAAAAAAAAAGCATACTATAGGACTCAGAGCGAGTTTCAGAACATGGACCTCCATGGCACGTTCCAAGGCCATTCGGCATGCTACCGATTCATCTCCTGACCTGGAGTTAACAAATTCACACAGCCTGCAGCCCACTCTGGCTACCAGCCAACAAAGATATTAAATAACCCGCTTCGATAGCCCAGGACACCAGCAGCTGTGCCCACCCGCCCCCCCACCTCTTGATTTTTGACACGAAATATGCACCAGCCGGGAGAAGTTGTGGGGTGGAGGTAAGGGTGGGGAAGCGCTGACGCTAAAAGAAGCAATTGAGCAAAACGCTAACCTCCTTGGAGTCTCAATCCTTGAGACAGTATCTCTCTTACCTTTTAATGATTTGCAAAAAGGGATTTTTCTTCCCTTAGTAACTCTTGTTTAGTATATCAGCTGCCCTCACCATCTAGAAGTTGTGCTATCTGAACTCAACATACACACACAAATAATTCCCATGTCCTGCAATGCAAACCATTTCCTGGGGGGGTTGACTTCACCAGAGAGAGAGAGGCAGCAAACATCCTCTAAAAATTATATATTTCCACCACGTCACCAGTCCCTCCTTCAAGCTAAGTACTTCTTTTAACATTTCTTCATAGAGCAGGTTTTTCTGGGTCTTTTCCACAAACTGACTCTAAGTCTGTCTCTTAACTGTGCGCTAAAACAGTTTCGATGGATGTTTGAAAAATTTCTACAGCAACTGCAGACCTAAATGTTTTCAATGACAGTAAAAATTGTTCGGTGAACAACACTATGGATTTGAAAGCCGTGGGTTTCAAGTACGTTGCCTCCTAAGATTACTTGTTGTGAATCCTGTGTGCTTGTGTCTAAAACTTCAAAGCCAGCACCTCTTCATGTCAGGACTTGTGTTCATCAAAAGGCTCTATCTTTTGTTGTTGCTATTTCTGTAGCTCATGAGACCTTTATAGAACCTGCATGTAATTCACATGATCAGAAAACCCCAAGGCAAAAACACTCCAGTTCTCAGAAACTCCTGGCTTTGCCAATAATCTAATCCATTAGAATATATTCCAAATGCAAACCAAGATTGCCCTAGAAATTTAACTGAAAGCGTTGACAAGAGCATTATGGTTCATTCCTCATGGACAAACTCAACAAGCCCTAGATGAGTTAGTTACACACCACAGTCCTTATGGAAAAATAGGTTCTGCTTTATGTCATTGTCCAAACCGCTCCACAAATTATTTACTGCTCTTAGAAAACCCATCTTGGCCCCATTGCCAAAAATAGTTCAACTCAGGAGTCATGTTTTCAAACATTTCACCAAACTACCATATCCCCAAACACAGGGCCATTCTCAGGACAGTGCTTCTTTCTGGAAAACGGAAATTAATTGAGGAAAAAGTTAATTCGAAAGAGCCAGTCTTGGTTCTCCAAGAGGCCTCGCTGAATTAGTACGCAAGTCAATCTTCCCTTTAGAAGAGAGTTGTGTGTGGGTGCTAAGTCATTTCAGTTGTGCCCAACTCTTTGTAACCCTATAGACTGTAGCCCTCCAGGTTCCTCTGTCCATGGGATTCTGTAGGCAAGAATACTGGAGTGGGTTGCCATGCCCTCCTCCAGGGGACTTTTTGACCCAAGAGTCAAACCCACATCTCCTGCATTGGCAGGCAGTTTTTTTTGGGTTTTTTTTGTTGTTTTTTTTTTTTTACCACTAGAGCCACCTGGAAGGGCCCCAGAACAGACTCAGTTCAGTTCAGTTCAGTTCAGTCGCTCAGTCGTGTCCGACTCTTTGCGACCCCATGAACTGCAGCACGCCAAGCCTCCCTGTCCATCACCAATTCCTGGAGTTCACTCAAACTCATGTCCATCAATTCGGTGATGCCATCCAGCCATCTCATCCTCTGTCGTCCCCCTCTCCTCCTGCCCCCAATCCCTCCCAGCCTCCGAGTCTTTTCCAATGAGTCAACTCTTCGCATGAGGTGCCCAAAGTATTGGAGTTTCAGCTTTAGCATCAGTCCTTCCAAAGAACACCCAGGACTGATTTCAGCCTTACTCAAAATATACATCCCACAGAAGCGAGCATAGCACCTGGTTTATAGGTACATATACATGGGAATGTATTAATAACTCAGGTAAGCAAGCATGCTTTAGGTACCAACCCTGCACTAATAACATACACTAGTTCATAAGGTAGGTATGATTATTATTGCCATTTTAAAGATGCGGACATCTGCCCAACTGAAGAGTTAAGTGATTACTTTCCAAAGCTTCCTGAACTAAGCTACTCCTGGAATTCCAGCCCAGGTCTGCCTGATCCACAGCTTCTGCTCTTAATCACTTTCTGTGCAGCCTCCCTGAATAACTGAAATGACATTTCCCTGTACCTTTTACCAAAGCCAACTCACTTGCTTCCTCCGGTTTGGGGAAGGTAGACCTTCCTGCAAGACTAGAAGCTATAATTTTCCATAATAATCAGTTTTATCTTAAAATCAGAACTTTCTCTTCATACATGTCCATACTTGTTTACATTTCTTTTTAAAAGTAATTTTATTTTATTTATTGGCTGCACCTCATGGTGTGCGGGACCTTAGTTCATCAACCAGGGATTGAACCCTTGCCCTCTACACTGGCAATGGGGAGTTTTAACCACTGGACCACCAGGGAAGTCCCCCACATGTGTTGATATTTCATAGTAGAACTCTGTTAAGACAGATTTATCTGGTTAAATTTCATACTTGATTAAATTTTTCTAAAATATAAACTGTGAGCATTCTGAAACATACTTTTCTCCCTCAAAAGACAAATGCATTCACGCATCACTTGTGAGATTTTCGTGTATTTTTATGTTTTTTAAAAAGGAACAATAGATTTTGAAAATGCAACGGCCCGAGTAGGGGAACTTCCTTGAGGTCAGTGTTATCCATGGCCACCATGTGTCCGGCAGGAAATCTGTAGCCGGTGACATTAACAATGACCGTGGAGACACTTGTGGCTGTACATCCGAATGAGGCAGGATAAAAAGCATGCTTTTTGCTCTTCATGTATATCACAGGCATCGAAGCTCATGTTTCTCATCTTTCACCTGGTCTGTGCCAAGTGGTTTGTAGGGCTGACTCATTAAGCCTGCACACTCTGATGAGGCCAAAACTCTCAACACAGCCCACATGTGTTTATGTCCTTCTCAATGCCCTCACTCCAGCAGGGTCCGGCATTCCTGGGTGGTATTCCTAGGCTTAGACCAAGGATGGCTTTAATGATTATTTTTAGGCAAGCTTTGGTAAATATATAAGGCATGTGCAGAATCTCCTTGGAGAAAGAGACCCTCTATTGCAAAAGCACAGGATAATCTGACAATCGAGAATCAATTCCTCACCCGGACAGCTGAATCCAGCACAAAAAGCCCTGAGTTCATCTCTTCAGCATCCTATCAGAGAACGATTCAAATATTTACTTTTGAGTTACACCAGCCACATGCTCACCAAGATTAAATAGTCAACCGTCATCCTTGGCTAAAACAACTTACTGCTCAGAGATAAAACCTATTAGCATGCTTTTCATATAAATATATGATCTTTATGTCATCCTCAGAGCAGCCTGTGAAGTGGACGTTGTCACCATTCCCAGTTTACATACAAGGAAGCAGACTCAGAGAGGTTAAGGATCAGATAAAAGAGCTCCAGATACTAAGGAGCAAAGCCTAGAATTCAACCCCGGGCAATCTGCCTCTAAAACTCTGAATATCATCACAGTTATTACACTGCCCCTTGTTTGCTTGTTTATTTAATATTTATTTATTTGGCTGTACTGGGTCTTAGTTGCGGCACAGGGATCTCCAGAGTGGGGGTTCAGTAGATGCAGTGCAGGGGCTTAGCTGCCCCATACCCGCCATACCCCCAGCAACCTGCTCCTGCCTCGTGAAAGCTTAGTTCCCAAACCAGGGATCGAACCCTCATCCCCTGCACTGGAAGGCAAAGTCTTAACCACTGGACCACCAGAGGCATCCCTTACGTTTGCTTTTTATTAAGTTAAATCAACTTTGCAATTCTTTTTCTCATTAGGTATAAGCATTGCTGATTCAGATTTCTCCCTCATTTGGGAGGAATTAAAGGAAAAAGTGGGGTGTGTTCTGCCTGCTGAGATAATAGTTTGTTTCCTAAAATCAATCCCAACACTCCCGTGGGAAACGGCTGCAGCAGGACCTCTGGAGTCAGAATCTGGGTCCCCCACCTTGTAGCTCTGTGACCTTGAACAAGTCATTTCTCTTTGTATTGATATTTCAGCTTCCTCACCAATAAAATGAGGGCCATAACAAAAATGAATTCAGTGTTCTTGGGGACTAACTAACACGCAGAGTATTTAGAACAGGGTTTGGCACATTTTTAATCTACTCAATAATTCTCAGCTATTCTTACGATTAATAAGATGCCTGGACTAAGTTTAGATTCGAGAACATATGTAAACCATCAGGAGGAACAACTAACATGTCTATCATCTGGATATTCTGGAAATTACTTTGTCTTGAAAAGAGAATCCAAAGAGGCCCCTCCCACGGCCCAGACTGTCTGTATGTGATGGCTAAGTGTATCTTTCTCAAACTAAACAGCTTTGGCACTGGCTGAATTAAAATAGAGTATGGATTCTTTGACATTACCTCCAGGACACACACACACACACACTTTAAACATTTTTAATTAAACGCTTAAAGATGGCTTGGGTTCTCAGATAAATAGTTATCATCAACACATCCTCTCTGCGATAAGACAGCAAGGCCACCTTTCAAACCGCAGCAACTTGCTCTAAATCACGTTCCTAAAAATGGCCCTTCGAAACTTGCATTTCAGTACTTGGTGTTCCCAGTTGTTGCTGTCCCAGAACAAAAGCCTAATTGCTGCCGCTACAATACAGTCCTTTCTCTGAGATCATCACGAAGCCCTCGGAGCAAACAAGAGGGAGTTCTTGCGAACAACGAGCACGGCATCAAGTTCCTGGACCCTGAAGGCCAACACGAGCCGAGTTATCTTTGCGACTCGAGTCCCTTTCTAATCTCTACTCCTGTAGCAACTGGCTCCGTCTCGGGGGTGTTTCTGAGCCCTTGAGGACACGTGTGTGTTCCTGCTTGGACGAGTCTGGAAAACTTCGGGGTCCTCTAATCCCCGCCTCCCCCCGCCCCGGGCACAGCAAGGGCGGGCGCGGGTCCGCAGCCCGCCTGGGGGCGATACTGCCCCCGTGGGGTCGTGGTCGTGCGTCCCCCGGGCCCCGCAAGGTGAGGCTTGGGGCGGGATGTCCCACCAGGCCCACCCCTGCGCCCCGCAGGCGCGCGCGGGAGTCCCCACTTTCCCAGCCCGGGTGGGACGGGCGCCGTGCGTTCCCATCCCGGGCCGGCACTCAAAGCCCCGAACAGCGGCCCCGGGGATCTGGGGGACGGGAGTTGGGGGTGCTGGGACTCACGCGGTCTCTCGGGGTCTCGGGGACCTCTCCGCGGTCGGCTCCCGGCCCCTCGGGCTCTGAGAGTGGGCGCCTCCCATGGCTCAGAGCGCGGGGCCCCGGCTGCGCCCGCCGGTGGTTGCTCCGCGGCGCGCCGGCCCGGCCCGGACCCCGCCGGGAGGAGGAGGCGGGCGCCGGAGGAAGGGTGGGGCCGCGGGGTGGGCGGGGGTGCCGGGGACAGGGTCCTGGCCGCCGGGAGCGCCGGCAAAAGGGCGTTGCTGGAGACGATGCGACTTCTCCGCCAATCGCAGGGCTCGGCCCGCCCGGCGGCCCGGGGACCCCCGCCCGGAGATCCTTCCCGGGCGAGGCTGAACGCGCGGGTCTCGCAGCCAGGGAGCCCCCCCGGGCGGCGGAGGGCGACAGGTGGACTGGGGCGGGGGGTGCCCGGTGGCAATCGCCCTCCCAGTTCGCCCGGGCCGCGGGCCGGCCCCCGGGGAGCCCCCGCGCGCGGCTGCCAGCGGCGCAGCTGGGAGGGGGCCCCGCGGGGCGGCCGTGCGGAGAAGCCCCGGGAGGGGGCGGTGTGCGCTGGCACCCCAGACCCGGGCCGCCTTCCCCGCCAGGCGGCCTCCCCCAGCCGCTTGTCCGGCACAGAGGGCTGCGCAGAGTCGTGTAGAAAACGGAGGGGACCTGTTCGTGCCCCCCCAAACTCGAGACAAGTTCCTGCGCCCTCCCCGAGTCTTGCTTTCTTTTAATTTGTAAAATAAGAGGGCTATGATCATTCTTGACCTCTTAATGTCCCTTCCGGTTCTGACAACCAATGAATGAATTCTCTTCCGAACTCTTGTGTTGGAAATAAGATCCTGTCCCTCCCATCAGCCCTGTGATGTACCTACTCACAGTCCTTACAGGGCTTCCCTGGTGGTTCAGATGGTTAAAGAATCTGCGTGCAATGCAGGAGATCCAGGATTGAACTGGGTTGGGAAGACTCCCTGGAGGAGGGAATGGCAACCCACTCCAGTATTCTTGCCTGGAGAACTCCATGGACAGAGGAGCCTGGTCGGTTACAGTCCTTGGGGTCACAAAAAGTTGGATTCGACTGAGAGACTAACACACCATACTCCTTATAACTTCCTTTCAAAATATTTCAGGCTCTTCATCCGTTCCCACCTCCCAGTTCGCTCTCCTCCATCCCAGGGTTTCTTTTAGTTTAAAATATGGAATGCCCTCTTTTCCTAACACCTGTTTATCCTTCCAGACCCAACTCAGATTGCCTTCTACACCACTATCCTGCATTCTGATCTTACAGCTTTTTATTATTGCCTGTTTCCTTCACTAGAAGGTAAACTCCACGACGGGGAGTTTATTTCGTTTTCATTGTCCTCCCAATTCTGCCGGGCACATACCTAGTAGATACCCATCATTGCTGATAAATGCATCCATCCTACATATGTTATCACCCTGCTCCCATACCTTGTTAATTCCTCCAGCATAGCACCTACCGATCTTATTTTGCAACTATCTCTTCATTTATTTCTTTCAGTTCTTTAAGGGCAAGAATACTTTCTTATCTCTGTACCCAAGCTTACTGCCTGGCACAACGCCTGTATCCTGGCTTATGTACAATAAATATTTGCCAAATGAATGAATGAACCTGTGGTTAAGCACACAGACTGGTGTTAACTTCTGAATGTTAACTAACTGAATGTTAACTTCCTCCTTGAGTGAAAACTACAGGCAGGAAAGATGTATGCAGCTACATTTTCATGTTTCCACAAAGGATGGGAAACTCCTACTATATTTACAATGACTCTTTTTTTTTATGTCAAATGTTGACTTCCTGTTTATGCATTATCTTTACCCTCCTATAGCCAGAGAGTCCCCAGCGTTCAGGATGCTGCTGGGTTATAGATAGACATAAACAAGCAGAATATTTGGGGCTGGGAAAAGAAACATTAATTAGTACACCAGCAGAGTGAGACGGGGAATGAGGTTTTGTGGGGAGGATTTCATAGAGCTGAAAAAAGTTGACTCTTGGCAGATGATTTTTTTTAAAAGTTCGAATTCTCCCTGCATTCTGTCTGGAATACTAAGGCAATGTGATTGAAGTGTCATTGAGAAGGCAAACAACCCTGTCAGAGCTGTGGCCCTTTCCTGAGGAACTGTTCAGCCCCCCCAGGGAGAAAGGTGGGTCATTCCAAGGGGGAAATGGGAGGGGAAGCCACGGCAGAAGGAAAAGGGGGATGGGAAAGTTTTATCCCCCTCCCCGCACCCCCAGTAGACAAGAGGGGCTGTTAGGAGGAGCTTTCTTACTGTTTCTGCAGAAAAGCAGAGGATAGTACTCTTGCCTGGAAAATCCCGGGGATGGAGGAGCCTGGTAGGCTACAGTCTATGGGGTCGCTAAGAGTCGAACACGACTGAGCGACTTCACTTTCACTTTTCACTTTCATGCATTGGAGAAGGAAATGGCAATCCACTCCGGTGTTCTTGCCTGGAGAATCCCAGGGACGGGGAAGCCTGGTGAGCTGCCGTCTACGGGGTCGCACAGAGTCGGACACGACTGAAGCGACGCAGCAGCAGCATCACTAAAATGGTTGAAAGGAAAAGAAATGAAGCCTATATCCTACTGTGGTGCAGAGAAACAGAGAGAATGAAGGGGAAAAGGAGTCTGCACAGAATGTGAAAGGTAGTCCCGCAGGGGCACAAAGGGCATCTCTACTGAGACGCTTGTGTTTACTGCTCTTGCTGCCCTGGCTGATACAGAGACAGGGGTAATCAGTGAAGTCAGTGCAGGGAATTCTTTTTTTTTTTTTAACTTTTTATTTTTTATTGGAATATAGCCAATTAACAATGTTGTGAGAGTTTCAGGTGCACAGCAAAGGAGCTCAGCCATATGTATCCATGTATCCATTCCCCGCCACCCCAACCTCCCCTCCCATCCAGGCTGCCTCATCACACTGAGCAGAGTTCCCTGTGCTGTACAGTAGGTCCTTGTTGGGTATCCATTTTAAATATAGTCATGTGTACATGTCAATTCCAAACTCTATAACTACCCCTCCCTGCCCCCTCCTTCTCCCGGGCAACCATAAGTCTATTCTCTAAGTCTGTGAGTCTGTTAGGGAAAGCAATTACTGTCTGGGGGGAAATAAATGGAATGAGGGCTTTTCAGAGAAAAGGCCTGATGTCCCCAGGAGGGGTAGTATCTGATACCCAGTGTTAGGGTTTCCCCTTGTGCTTTGTAATTCTGTTAGTAAGGTATTTTTTAAACATTGAAAAAAGAGTGAAAAAAGAAAATTTAACAAACCGAAATTCAAGATTTCCCCTGAGATGGCAAAAGACACCCTTCAGTGTCAAATCCTACCCCCAGAAGTTTACTTTTGCTCAGAAGAGGGATGGGCGCTAATGCTCAATGGGTACCAGAGTACTCTGTGCTCGGTGGTTGACAAAAGTAACCACAGTTAGTTCTCAGAGTGCTGGGGAAGGATCACAGTACGTAATATCTGTTGAACACTGTATGTGCCAGATACTGTTCTCAGTGCGTTAATTTATTAACTCATTTAGTACATCACGGCATTTTGGGAAGGTACTTTCAGTATCCTCAATTTACAAAGAGTAAAGTGAAGCACAGAAAGATTAAACACACCTAAGTTCACTCAGTAAGAAATAGCAGGACTATCTACCTTCCAATGCAGGGGACATAAGTTTGATCCCTGGTCTGGGACGATCTCACATCCCACGAAGCAACTAAGCCTGTGAGCCACGACTGCTGAGCCCGCGTGCTGCAAAGACTGAAGCCCACACACCCCAGAGCCTTTGCTCTGCGACAAGAGAAGCCATCACAAATGAGAAGGCCTCGAACCACAACTAGAGAAAGCCGCCTCACAGCAATGAAAATCCAGCACAGCAATAAGTAAATGAATAAATAGCAGAGCCCAGGTTCTAACCCAGGTAGGCTAGGTCCAGAGCTATCACACAGAGCTTAGCTTCTACGCTGTATTTCCTTAATTTTTACACTGTGCGCCCCACTTTAAGCTGAAGAAACTGACAAGTAGAGAGGTAAGTGGTATTTAAACCCAGTTCTGTCTTGATTACAAAGCTTATGTTTCACATGTATTTCCCCCCCGCCCCTTCAAAGTAGACAAGTTGGGAAGCTACATGCTTATCTTAGAGCTGTACCATCCTTCCTGTTTTGGAAATTATTTAAATGCCAATTTATAGCCACAGGATAAAACTGGATTTACTGCTTAAGAGTCACACACTGTTCTTGAAACCAGGTAGCGCTCCAACACTGTTCTCAATTTTCAAAATAGTTTTGACTACTCTAGATCCTTTGTCTTACTGTATACATTTTAAACTAAATTTTATTTAAATAATTTTATTTATTAATAAAATTATTTAAATAAAATAAATTTTAAAATAAAATTATAAATTTATTTTTTTAAAACCTGTTTGGATTTCTACAGGGATTATATTGATTCTATTGACTAATTCAAATGGAGATTCCCAGTTTAACAGTTTTGAGACTTCCGATCCGTAGACATGATACAGCTCTCTATTCATGTAGATTTTCTTGAATTTCCCATAGCTTTATAGTTTTCAGCCAACAGATCTTACATATCTCTTGCTAACTTTATTCCTAAGTGTATTTATACTACTGTAAATGGAATTGTTTTATAATTTTACTTTCTAAATGTTGCTGCTGCTGCTGCTAAGTCGCTTCAGTCATGTCCGACTCTGTGCGACCCCATAGATGGCAACCCACCAGGCTCCCCCGTCCCTGGGATTCTCTAGGCAAGAACACTGGAGTGGGTTGCCATTTCCTTCTCCAATGCATGAAAGTGAAAAGTGAAAGTGAAGTCGCTCAGTCATGTCCGACTCTTAGCGACCCCATGGACTGCAGCCTATCAGGCTCCTCCGTCCATGGGATTTTCCAGGCAAGAGTACTGGAGTGGGGTGCCATTGCCTTCTCCATTCTAAATGTTCAGATCAGATCAGATCAGTCGCTCAGTCATGTCCGACTCTTTGCGGGCCTCCCTGTCCATCACCAACTCCCGGAGTTCACTCAGACTCACGTCCATCGAGTCAGTGATGCCATCCAGCCATCTCATCCTCTGTCGTCCCCTTCTCCTCCTGCCCCCAATCCCTCCCAGCATCAGAGTCCTTTCCAATGAGTCAACTCTTCGCATGAGGTGGCCAAAGTACTGGAGTTTCAGCTTTAACATCATTCCTTCCAAAGAAATCCCAGGGCTGATCTCCTTCAGAATGGACTGGTTGGATCTCCTTGCAGTGCAAGGGACTCTCAAGAGTCTTCTCCAACACCACAATTCAAAAGCATCAATTCTTCGGCACTCAGCCTTCTTCACAGTCCAACTCTCACATCCATACATGACCACAGGAAAAACCATAGCCTTGACTAGACGAACCTTTGTTGGCAAAGCAATGTCTCTGCTTTTGAATATGCTATCTAGGTTGGTCATAACTTTCCTTCCAAGGAGTAAGCGTCTTTTAATCTCATGGCTGCAGTCACCATCTGCAGTGATTTTGGAGCCCCCAAAAATAAAGTCTGACACTGTTTCCACTGTTTCCCCATCTAGAAGTGATGGGACCGGATGCCATGATCTTCGTTTTCTGAATGTTGAGCTTTAAGCCAACTTTTTCACTCTCCTCTTTCACCTTCATCAAGAGGCCTTTTAGTTCCTCTTCACTTTCTGCCATAAGGGTGGTGTCATCTGCATATCTGAGGTTATTGATATTTCTCCCAGCAATCTTGATTCCAGCTTGTGTTTCTTCCAGTCCAGCATTTCTCATGATGTGCTCTGCATATAAGTTAAATAAACAGGGTGACAATATACAGCCTTGACGAACTCCTTTTCCTATTTGGAACCAGTCTGTTGTTCCATGTCCAGTCCTAACTGTTGCTTCCTGACCTGCATACAAATTTCTCAAGAGGCAGATCAGGTGTTCTGGTATTCCCATCTCTTTCAGAATTGTCCACAGTTTATCGTGATCCACACAGTCAAAGGCTTTGGCATAGTCAGTAAAGCAGAAATAGATGTTTTGCTGGAACTCTCTTGCTTTTTCGATGATCCAGCAGATGCTGGCAATTTGATCTCTGGATTCCTCTGCCTTTTCTAAAACCAGCTTGAACATCAGGAAGTTCACTGTTCACATATTGCTGAAGCCTGGCTTGGAGAATTTTGAGCATTACTTTACTAGTGTGTGAGATGAGTGCAATTGTGCGGTAGTTTGAGCATTCTTTGGCATTGCCTTTCTTTGGGATTGGAATGAAAACTGACCTTTTCCAGTCCTGTGGCCACTGCTGAGTTTTCCAAATTTGCTGGCATATTGACTGCAGCACTTTCACAGCATCATCTTTTAGGATTTGGAATAGCTCAACTGGAATTCCATCACCTCCACTAGCTTTGTTCGTAGTGATGCTTTCTAAGGCCCACTTGACTTCACATTGTTGCTAGTAAATAGAAATATAGTCGACATTTGTGTATTGTATCCTGCAGCCTTGCTAAACTCACTTATTACTTCTAATAGCTTTTTTGTGGGTTCCTTGGGTTTTTCTATACAATATCATTTGCAAATAAAGATAGTTTTACTTCTTTCTTTATAATCTGTATGCTTTTTTCCCCTTGCTTGGCTGCATTGACTAGGCACTTCTATACATTGTTAAATAAAACTAGTAATCCTTGCCTTGTTCCTTTTCTTAGGTAGAAAGCATAAAATCCTTCACATTGTAGTATATTAGCTGTCAGATTTTGCAGATGCAGTTGAGAAGATTTTTTTTTAATTTATAATTTACTAAAACATTTCTATAATAAAAGGATGTTGTATTTTGACAAATGCTATTTCTACATTTATTAAAATGATCATATTGTTTTCCCCCATATTCTATTAATTTGTTGAATTACATAGATTTTTTTGGATGTTAGATCAGTCTTGTATAGCCACTTGATCATGGTGTATAGTTTTCTTATATGCTGCTAATATTTGGATGGCTCATATTTTGTTGAGGAATTTTGTATCTATATTCATGAGGGATATTGGTCTGTAGATTCTTTCTTAAGATGTCTTCATCTGGCTTTGGAATCAAGATAATACTGGGATCATAAAATGAGTTGGAAAGTGTTTCCTCCCCCTTTATTTTTTAAGAGTTTTAAGGAATGGTATTAACATTATTTCTTCTTTAAATGTTTGATAGGATTCACCAGTGAAACCATCTAAGCCTGGAGTTTTCTTTGTCAGAAGGCTTTTCAACTCCAAATTTTGTAATTGATAGAGGGTGTTCAAACATCCTGTGTCTTCTTGGGTCAGCTTCATAATTTACATCTTCCCCAGAAAGTGTCCATTTCACCTAAGTGGTCATTTGTTTGTTAAGCAATAACCTTTCTTATCTTCCTTTTCTTAATACTGGTTGATTGGTTGCATCAGGCCCTAGTTGCTACATGAGGGATTTTCCTCGCAGCATGAGGGCTCTTCAGGTGCGGGCTCTCTAGTTGTGGCACACAGGCTCCAGAGCGCATGGACTCTGTAATCGTGATGTGTAGGCTTAGTTGCCATGTGGGATTTTAGTTCCACAACCTGGGATTGAATCCACATCCCCTTAGGTTTTTCTATAGGCTGTCTGTATTGATAAGCAGATTCTTAACCACTGGACTGCTGGGGAAGTCCTTAGGGTCACATTTAAAGGCATAGAGTTGTTCATACTGCTGACAATGGATTGTTGTTTGGACCTGTTTTAATGTCTGAGGGATCTGTAGCAACATCTTCTTTCATTACTGATATTGGCACTTTCTTTTCTTCTTGTTTGTCAGCCAGGCTTGAAATTTACCAATCCTATTAACTTTTTCAAATGACTGGCCTTTGGTTTTACTGGTTTTCTTTTTTCTGTTCTCTATTTCATTGATTTCTGTCTTATCTTTATAATTTCCTTCCTTCTGATTGCTTTGGGTTTAATTTGCTTTGCTCTTTTTCTAGTTTTAAAGGTGGAAACTTCAATCAGTGATTTGAGACCCTTCTTTTTTTCCTCTTAAAGGCATTCAAAGCTATAAATTATTTCTCTTTAAGTGCTGTTAGCTACATCCCACAAATTTTGAAATGTGTTTTTGTAATCCTTCAGTACAAAATATTTTCTGTCTCTTGTGATTTCGTCTTCACACCAGTCAATATTAAAAGGGTGTTGTTTCATTTCCAAATACTTGGGATTTTCCTCATTCTCTTATTGTTCTTAGTTTATAATTTAATTTTGCTGTGGTCAGAGGACAAATCTTCAAAATTTACGGAGACTTGTTTATGGTCCAGAATATAATCTATCCTGATAAACCCATTGTGTCCACTTGTATCTATACTTTGCAGTTGTTGGGTGAAGTGTTTCTCTAAATACCAGTTAGGTCCTGGTGGCTGATACGGTTGTTAAGATTTTCTTTCTTTGCTCACTTTTGTTTGTTTATTCAATTTCTAAGAGACATTAAAATCTCCAGTTATGATGGCCTATTTCTACCTTTAATTATGTCCATTTTTGCTGCATGTATGGTGAAGCTGTTATTGAGCATAGACAAATCTGTGATCTTTATGGCGTCTTGAGTAACTAACACTCATCATTCTGTTATCTTTAGTAGTAAATTATTTTTGGAAATCTCTTTTGTTTGATACTAATATAGCCTCTCTAGCCTTCTGTGCTTAATACTGATATATCTTTTACTATCCATCTGAAAGAGGAGAGTGAAAAAGTTGGCTTAAAGCTCAACATTCAGAAAACTAAGATAATGGCATCCGGTCCCATCACTTCATGGCAAGTAGATGGAGAAACAGTAGAAACAGTGGCAGACTTTATTTTCTTGGGCTCCAAAATCACTGCAGATGGTGACTGCAGCCAGGAAATAAAAAGATGCTTACTCCTTGGAAGAAAAGTTATGACCAACCGAGACAGCATATTAAAAATCAGAGACATGACTTTGCCAACAAAGATCTGTCTAGTCAAGGCTATGCTTTTTCCAGTAGTCATGTATGGATATGAGAGTTGGACTATAAAGAAAGCTGAGCACCAAAGAATTGATGCTTTTGAATTGTGGTGTTGGAGAAGACTCTTGAGAGTCCCTTGGACTGCAAGGAGATCCAACCACTTCATCCTAAAGGAGATCAGTCCTGAATATTCATTGGAAGGACTGATGTTGAAGCTGAAACTCCAATACTTTGGCCACCTGATGTGAAGAGCTGACTCACTGGAAAAGACCCTGATGCTGGGAAAGATTGAAGGCAGAAGGAAAAGAGGACGACAGAGGATGAGATGGTTGGATGGCATCACCAACTTAATGGACATGAGTTTGAGTAAACTCCAGGAGTTGGTGATGGACAGGGAGGCTTGGCGTGCTGCAGTCCATGGGGTTGCAAAGAGTTGGACACGACTGAGTGACTGAACTAACTAACTAGTTTTCATCTATTTCTATCTTTGCATTTAAACTATTTTTTTAAACTGGACTTTATTTTTCAGAGTAGTTTTAGGTGCAGAGTTAAAAGGAGCAGAAAGCACAGAGAGTTTATATATAGCCCCTGCCCTCAAACTCACACAGCCTCCCCACTACCAACCCCGTCCCTCCAGAGTGATACATATGTCACAACCAAGGAACCTGCACTGACATGTCACTGTCACCCAAAGTTGATAGTTGACATCAGGGTTCACTCTTGGTATGTATCCTACAAGTTTTGGCAAATATATAATGACATGTCTCCACCATTGCTGTGTCATACGGAAGAGGTTCACTGCCCTAAACATCCTCTGTTCTCTGCCTGTTCATCCTTCCCCTTCCCTCTCCCCTGGCAACCAGTGATACTATGTTTTATTGTCTCCATAGTTTTGCCTGTTGCAGAACGTCATATAGTTAGAATCACACAATATGTAGCCTTTGAAGACTGACTTCTTTCACTTAAGACGTGCATTAAAGATTTCTCCGTGTCTTTCTTGTGGCTTGATAGCTCTTCATGAAAAGTGAAACTGAAAGTGTTAGTCACTCAGTCGTGTCCGACTCTGCGATCACACGGACTGTAGCCCACCAGGCTCCTCTGTCCATGGAATTCTCCAGGCAAGAATACTGGAGTGGGTAACCATTCTTTTCTCCAAGGGATCTTCCTAACCCAGGGATCGAACCCAGGTCTCCTGCATCACAGGCGGATCCTTTACCATCTGAGCCACCAGGGAAGCCCAATAGTTCTTCATATGTTAGATATCTAATTTTGGACTGTATCATGGACATCATCAATACTAAGTTGTGGCGATTTTGGGCTCCATTACTTTTCACTGGTGAGAGTTGTTTTTCTTTCATTTCAGCAGATCATTTTCTCACTAGGCTTGAACTTCATCCCCTGCTTCTTGGGTGGCAGCTCCAGTCTGAGTGCAGACCTTCTGTGTAGTGGAGCTGCTCTGAGTGTTTTCTGCACACATGTATTTCAAGGGTCAGTCTGTGATTTGGTTTGGGGATCTCCTCTTTGACTCTTTCCTTTCTGGGTTCCCCCACTTTTTCAGCATTCATCATTTCCTGACTTCACTTCTTTCACCCCTTATAAGAGCAGGCAGGACTTGAGAGTTTCTCATGTATGCCTCTTTATCACACAAGCCACTGTGCGGACTACACTTAGCCCTGTGCTAAAAGCGTTGGCGGCAGGGACTTCCCTGGTGGTCCAGCGGGTAAGTCTCCAGGCTTCCAGTGCAGGGGGTGTGGGTTCAATCCCTGGTCAGGAAACTAAGATCCTACATGCCTTGAGGTGCAGGTGCGGCCAAAGAAAAAAAAAGCCGTGGCACAGAGACCACTTGTCTGACTCCTCATCTCCTCTTCTCCAAGCAACATGTAGCGCCACAGTCTAACTATTTCTGTTTCTTCAATGCCTTTAGGTAATTGCATTATGTATCTTATCCAAGTTCTAGAGCTTCTTTTCTTTTTTATGTATTAATTAATTTATTTTTGGCTGCTTCAGGTCTTAGTTGCAGCACTCAGGATCTTTCCTTGTGGCACGTGGAATCTTCATCGTGGTGGTGGGCTTTCTCTCTAGCTGCAGCTCACTGACTCAGTTGCCCCAAGGCACCGAGGATCTTAGTCCCCGACCAGGTGTTGAACCCACGTCTCCTATATAGAAGGCAGATTCTTAACCACTGGACCACCAGGAAAGTCCTTAGAGTTACTTCCGTCAGAATGGTCCTAATGCCCAGTAGAGCCTATAATATCCAGGAGTAAAAGCCCATATCTCATTCTTATGAAATGATAATTCTCAGCTTTATCACACATCTTACTCATCATAGTTTTCCCGAGTGATTCTGGCCTGCTTTCGAAAATCAAAGTCACTTCCACAAGATATAGATTTGTTTATTTGTTTGGAATACTAAAAATAATTTGCTATGGGCCCTGCAGATTTTTTTTTTCCTGCAGATGTTTTAAGAGATAAGAACCAAAGTAGTTCATTGCATAACTGTAATAAGTTTATAATCTCTCAAGGTGACAGAGACTAATATTCTCTAATACCTGTTTCCCCCTCTCTCTTAAAACAAGTGAAAACAATGCTGGTTTTTAGATATTCTGAACAAAAGCTATGTTTCCCAGTCTCTATTGCACTTAGATGTGACCAAGTATCTAAATTTTGGTCAATGGAATGGCAACAGAAGTGTCAAGTTCAACCTCTGAGAAGTATCATTCATGGTCAGTGGGGAGGGTACTATGGCCTGAATGTTCGTATCCCCCTAAAATTCATATTAAAATCCAAACATGCAAAGGTGATGGTATTAGAAGACAGAGCAGTTGGGAGACACTAAAATCATCGTGGTGGAGCCCTCATGGATGGGGTCGGTGCCCTTATTATAGAGCTCCAGAGAGATTCTTTACCCCATCCACCTCGTGAGGACACAGCTAGAAAGCATTGCTATGAACTGGGAAGAGGCCCTCATTGGAAAGGAGCCATGCTGGTACCACGATCTCAGACATGCAGCCTCCAAAATTATGAGAAATATAGTTTTGTTGTTTATAAATGACCCAGTCTGTGGTATTTTGTAATAGCAGTCCAGATGGACTAAGACAGTAGGTGATCCCCCCCCTTACCTTTTTTTTTTTTTTTGGCTCTTTCTTTTCCCTGCTGGCTGGAATGCTGTTGAAATAGCCGAGTTCACGCAGCCATACATAATCTTGAGGTGAAGGACTCTCATCCATAACACCATGGAACCTCTAAGCCTGCCCTGAATTGCCTACCGACAGATTTCTTTTATGTAAGTGAAAAATAAACTTACATGCAGTTTAGACACTGTTAGTTTGGATTTCTCTAAGACTCAGCCAAGGCAAATACTAATCAATATTCTGGTCCTTAAAGTGGGGAGAAGGAGAGTCCCATTGTCTTGAAGTTAAAGCTCCTGTAGCTGTAAGAATTATCATACTAGGCAGCCTACCAGTAATCACCCCATTTTGTTCTATATATAAAGAGTGCTATGTAAGCTAGTCTTAACCTTCATATTTCCAGGCCTGAAGTTCACCTCTGGCTGAACCTCTCCATAAAACTTCTTCCCAGGCATCACTGCTAAGCAAATCTACTTGTTATTTGTCCTTTAGTCCCTAAGTCATGTCCAGCACTTTTGCGACCCCATGGACTATAGTCCGCCAGGCTCCTCTGTCTGTGGGATTTCCCAGGCAAGACTACTGGAATGGGTTGCTACTTCCTTCTCCAGGGGATCTTCCCGACCCAGGGGTTGAACCTGCGTCTCCTGCATTGCAGGCAGATTCTTTACCACGTGAGCCACCTGGGAAGCCCAAGCAAATCTATGCCCTATTCCAGATAAACTTCTTCCAATGGAATGCTAAAGCATATTAAAAAGCAGAGAAACTACTTTGCCAGCAAAGGTCCATCTAGTCAAAGCTATGGTTTTTTCAGTAGTCATGTATGGATGTGAGAGTTAGACTATAAGGAAAGCTGAGCGCCGAAGAATTGATGTTTTTGAACTGTGGTGTTGGAGAAGACGCTTGAGAGTCCCTTTGGACTGCAAGGAGATCAAACCAGTCCATCCCAAAGGAAATCAGTCCTGAATATTCATTGGAAGGACTGATGCTGAAACTGAAATTCCAATACTTTGGCCACCTGATGCGAAGAGCTGACTCATTTGAAAAAGCCCCTGATGCTGGGAAAGATTGAGGGCAGGAGGAGAAGAGGACAACAGAGGATGGATGGCACCACTGACTCAATGGACATGAGTTTGAGCAAGCTCCAGGAGTTGGTGATGGACAGGGAAGCCTGGCGTGCTGCAGTCCATGGAGTCACAGAGTCAGACACGACTGAGCTACTGAATTGAACTGAACTGAATGGAATGCTTCCATTCCCTTCTCCCTCAGTGCTATCCTGACTGATTGATTCACTCATCTGACAAGTATATATAAACGCCTACCTTGATGCCTGTCTTAATCTCAGTTCATCTTTGCAAACATACTGGATGAGGTGAGAATCACCTGAAGCCTGCTACCAGCCTCAAGATGACCGACCCTCTTGCAAGAAAGACAAATATCATAAGATATTGCTAGTATGTGGAATCTAAAAAAGTGGTACAAGTGAACTTATTAGAGTCACAGATGCAGAAAACAAACTCATGGTTACCAAGGGGGAAGGAGGTAGGGTGAGGGATAAATTGGGAGATTGGGATTGACACATACACACAGATACACACTGCTTCTGCTGCGGCTGCTAAGTCGCTTCAGTCGTGTCCGACTCTGTGCGACCCCAGAGACGGCAGCCCACCAGGTTTCCCCATCCCTGGGATTCTCCAGCCAAGAACACTGGAGTGGATTGCCATTTCCTTCTCCAAGGCATGAAAGTGAAAAGTGAAAAGTGAAAGTGAAGTCGCTCAGTCGTGTCCGACTCCTAGCGACCCCATGGACTGCAGCCTACCAGGCTCCTCCATCCATGGGATTCTCCAGGCAAGAGTACTGGAGTTACCATTGCCTTCTCCCATATACACACTACTATATGTGAAATAGATAACTAATAAGGACCCACTGAACAGCACAGGGAACTCAATGCTGTAAAGACCTATGTGGGAAAAGAATCTCAAAATAAGTGGATATATGTATATATACCATTCATTTGTATATATATGATATATATATATGTGATATATGTATATATACCACTCACATATATATTTATATATATATACACAACAGTGTAACTGATTCACTTTGTTGTATAGCAGAAATTAATACAACGTAAATCAACTATATTCATTAAAAAATAAATTTTTTTAAATAAAAAAAATTTTTAAAGATTACCTTCTTGCAAATCTACATCCTAATTCCATCTTGCATCATTGTTTTGGCCTAAACAGAACAAAAATGAAAAACTAAGAGGCTGATTCCTGGAACAGAGCTGGAAAGGCTTTTAGAGGCCATCTAGTTCCACCTTCTTTTTTTTAATATAAGTCAGCCAAGGCCCTGGTGCGCCAGTAACTTGCCCAAGGTCAAGAGACAGAGCCAAGGTTGGAACCCGGAGGCAGATTTGCCGATCCCTGCACAGTCCTCTGTTCCTCCCTCAATCCTTATCTCCTTCATTCACACCTAATCCAAATACAAAGATTACACGGCTGTTATTTTGATTAGAAAATAAAACATTTTACTTTAAGAGCCTTCCCATATATCCTCAGTGTCAAAGGGAGAAGTTACCTTTGTTGATTTGTCTTTGAACTGATTCCCAATGGACTCTGAAGAATGAACATGCCTGCAGCCCAGACCAGGGCCTTTTTTCCTCTGGCTTGGAACCCTTGGGACTGAAGAAAATTAAGTCAGGTGGAAGTCACATGCTGACTTACAAGGTAACTTTTCAGTGCAAGCTTCCAGCCAAATGCCCTTCGCCCAAGGCGACTTCTCAGCAATTCCTCCGTAATTCCAACAGCCACTTGGTGTGACTGTTCTCCAACACGCTGTGCTAGCAAAAAAAAAGGTGGGGGGGAGGGGAAGAAAGTGTTCCCCTATTTCAAGGTGAGGCAAGTGTCATCCATCATAAGCGGGAAGTTTCCAGAAGAGAGCTCATTCTTCAGACCTGTGACCTTGGTCTCCTACACAAGCAGCTGTTCACGATTTCAATCTGGATTCTCAGGGAGAGGAATGAACGCTCTTAAAAACCTTCTTCTTCTTTTTTTAAAATTTCATTTACTTGCCATTTCTAGTCCTACATAATGCTTCAGGGACACTGCAAGCTTTGTGGGCTTTTTTGATTTACTTTTTAAGCAGAGTATTTTTTTGTGCTCTGGTATCGTGTTCAGAGACAGAAACTGCCTCTAATTCAAACATCCTGGATACAGTAACCACGAGTATCTTCTTGGAATATTAACTCTTAGTACTTTTCTGGGTCTCTTGCAATTTTGGGGTAGTGACCTGGAACAGCCACTGGGTATTTAAACATGGATTCCCACTCCATTGGGCTTCCCTGGTGGCTCAGTGGTAAAGAATCCGCCTGCCAAGTAGGAGACACAGGTTTGATCCTTGGGTCGGGAAGATCCCCTGGAGAAAGGAATGGCAACCCACTCCAGTATTCTTGCCTGGGAAATCCCATGGACAGAGGAGCCTGGTGGGCTACAGTCCATGGGGTCGAAAAAGAGTCAGACACGACTGAATGACTACGCCACCACCTCCTGCCTCCCACCCCACTGTCTGGTCCTGGGAGTAGAAGGTCAGAAGAGTTCATCCACCAACACTTTATTTCCACCCCCTGACCCAGCAGGTTTTTACGTTAGTTATTCCACCAAAAAACGACAAAGCAGACACAAAAATGAGAAGGCCGGCAAAAGTCCTGAGGGTCTGGGTTCAAGTGAAAATCTACTATTCTCTGGCTGGGCAAAACAAACAGGATCTATGGAATCTGAAAATACTTCAAAGCAGAAACAAACATTAAAAGGAAATCTTTAAAGAGAAACAAAGTAAATATTAAAAGTCCTTTTGGCTCAGAAGCTAAGACTGTCCTAAGAGGTTATGTACAGACCTCGCTTGTTTATCTTAGGACATTTGTGAGCCAGGCAGAGCTGCCAAGTTGCAAGAATAAAACAAAGGCTTTTAGCCTTTCAAATAAGTTAAATAAAAGAAAAAGTAACACAGGTAGAACAAAGCATCAGAGCCACACTTTCTTCGGGAAGTTTTCCACTTTCCTGCAGGTTGAAAGACCAGAGTTGCACTGCAGTGATTCCACATCTGCAGGTAAAAATCCAGGGGCACCCATAGGAGTTAGGATGGAAGAAAATAAAAGTATCCTGCCTTGCCAGGTGTGGCATATGCACAGATCGGAAGGGAGTGCTGTTGTTCTGCAATTTTTGATGTTCAAGGCACGGAACATTTCCAAACAGGATTTGGCCTGTGTAGTCTTAGCTTTGAATTTTTCAACTTTTTCTTGCTGGTACTCACAGCCTTTTATCTACCCTCCACATTGCTATTGATACTGTAATCTACCCCCCCCCCCCACCCCCACCTTTTTTTGAGCATCTGGAGTCTAGGAAGGTGTGGGCAACAGAGTGGGAGTCATAGTTTCCATTCTCCATGAATATGCTTGGTCCCTGATCTTATCTCTAGGACAGAGCAGGGCATAAGCTAGCGAGTGTAAGAAGAGATACAGGGGCTTGAGCAAGGTGGAATGAATATGAAAAATGTAATCCTTGAGTCTTCAGGATCAAAGCAGCTCATCATGGGGCAAGAGCTGAAAGAGGCCAATGGGACCACCTCTGCTCAAGATTCCTGACCAATGGTCAGCCAACTTCTCCTTGGAAACTTCAAAGGTCTTTCTGGCAGACACAGAGTTGCAGCACTCAGACTCTTGTCAAAAATGGATTTAGCAACCCAGCATCAAGGAATGTGGGCTTCCCTGGTGGCACAGTTGTAAAGAATCTGCCTGCTAATGCAGAAGATGCAAGAGATGTGGGTTCCATTCCTGGACTGGAAAGATCCCCTGGAGGAGGAAATGGCAACCCGTTCCAGTATACTTGCTTGGAAAATTCCACGGACAGAGGAGCCTGATGGGCGACAGTTCACAACTGAGCAACTGAGCACACAGCATATCAAAAAATAGAGTTAGCTGCTAACATCCAGCTGTTATTGCTTTCAGAGTCTGCCTAGGATTTTTTTTTTCTTTATATACAATCTGGCTAAACAAAACATTTATTATTTTAACTTAAACAAAAGCCTTTTATATTGGAATATAGCTGATTAACAACGTTGTAATAGTTTCAGGTGCACAGCAGTGACTCAGCCATACACATGCATGTCTCCATTCTCCCCCAGACTCCCCTCCCATCCAGGCTGCCACACTGCACAGAGCAGAGTTCCCTGTGCTCTACAGTAGGTCCTTGTTGGTTATCCATTTTACATACAGCAGCGTGTACATTCTGCTGCTGCTGCTAAGTCGCTTCAGTCGTGTCCGACTCTGTGCGACCCCATAGACGGCAGCCCACCAGGCTCCCCCGTCCCTAGGATTCTCCAGGCAAGAACACTGGGGTGGGTTGCCATTTCCTTCTCCAATGCGTGAAAGTGAAAAGTGAAAGTGAAGTCGCTCAGTCGTGTCCGACTCTTAGCAACCCCATGGACTGCAACCTACCAGGCTCCTCCGTCCATGGGATATTCCAGGCAAGAGTACTGGAGTGGGTTGCACATCCCCAACTCCCTAACCATCCCATCCCCCATCACGCACCCCTGGTAACCACACATTTGTTCTCTAAGTCTGTAAGTCCGTTTCTGCTTTGTAGATAAGTTCATTTATATCATTTATTTTTAGATCCCACATTTAAGGGATACCACACGATATTTCTCTTTCTCCGTCTGACTTACTTCACTCAGTCTGACACTCTTAGATCCATCCATGCTGCTGCAAATGCCTGGGCTTCTGAGCTATCTGCCTTCTCTGGCAGCCCCCAGTCAATGGCTGAGCGAGGGCGGTACAAACTCCTGGCCATCCCAGCCCAATGTGGGAAGTCTCTCTCTGCCAATCTTTGCTTTAGAGCTTCACGTTAGCTCAGCAGAGACTTAGTCCAACCTGTACCATCACTGTCTGAAGGCTGTCCTATTCAATCTTGGGAACAGAAAGTGGACATTAGGCAAAAACTAACGAAATCTAAATGACGTATGGACTTTAGTTAATAATAATGATATATCCATATTGGTTCACGGCAGTCCACTGGTTAAGACTTCATCTTCCAATGGAGGGGGTACAGGTTCGATCCCTGGTTGGGGAACTAAGATCCCACGTGTCTCATGGCCCAAAAACCACAACATAAAAACAGAAGAAATATTACAAGAAATTCAATAAAGACGTTTAAAAAATGGCTGACATAAAAAAATATTTTTAAAAATTGTTACATATGCACCACGTGCGTGCATGCTAGGTCACTTTGCTGCTGCTGCTGCTGCTGCTGCTGCTAAGTCGCTTCAATCATGTCCGACTCTGTTCGACCCCAAAGACGGCAGCCCACCAGGTTCCCCCGTCCTTGGGAGTCTCCAGGCAAGAACACTGGAGTGGGTTGCCATTTCCTTCTCCAAGGCATGAAAGTGAAAAGTGAAAGTGAAGTCGCTCAGTCGTGTCCGACTCCTAGCGACCCCATGGACTGCAGCCTACCAGGCTCCTCCATCCATGGGATTTTCCAGGCAAGAGTACTGGAGTGGGGTGCCATTGCCTTCTCCGTAAGTCACTTTAGTTGTGTCCAACTCTGTAACCGTATGGACAGTAGCCCTCCAGGCTCCTCTGTCCATGGGATTTTCCAGGCAAGATTACTGGAATGCGTTGCCACGCCCTCCTCCAGAGGATTTTCCTGACCCAGGGATCAAACCTGCATCTCATCCATCTCCTGCATTGGCAGGAGTGTTCTTTACCACTAGGGCCACCTGAGAAGCCCATGTACGCCTCACATAATTGTTAGATGATAACAACAGGGGATTTTGGAGGTGGGTTATACTGGAACAGTCTGCACTCCCTTCAACAATTTTTCTGTAAACCTGAAACTGTTGTAAAAGACAAAAGTTATTTTTTTTTAAATCACTCCTTTATATTGTTTAAATTAACTTTCCTATATTTAGTTAACATCTGCCTGTCACTCATTTTACTCAATGCCATTCAGCCTTAAAGAGCAGCTCCAGATCTAAACTCTACCAATAGATGCACTCTGGACATCGGGATTATTGTCTTCTGTAATGTATCCTTCTGTCAATATGACCTATTTGAGGGGATGGTTTGCTTAATCAGCAGTGAAGTGATGCCCTTCCAGTTGTCCTCTATCCAGAGATCATCACACTAGTGTGTGATGAGATAAAGAACTTGTAGCAGAATGCGTATCGACTACATCGTCAATGCATTGTTTAGCCGGGCTGACTTGTTTCCATAGCAAGGCTTTCTCAATGAAGGAAGCTGTGTGTTGCCTCCCCTCTGCCTCAGCCTGCTCACCTCGTGTTGACCAGGTCACTGATCCGCCACAACCTTCAGCACTGCTTCCTCCTTCCACGTAGTAACATACACTTGACATCCAGTGCATTCCTGCTGCCCACCAGCTTCTAGTAAGTGGGACTAACTGGGGTAGGAATCCTACAAAGAGTACGCACAGACTGCTCAGAGGAGTGCACCGCTGAGGTGTGATGGTGCGGAAGTGGCAAAGCCCTCACACCGAGTCCTGAGACTTCCAGTCTTCTCCTGGATCCATCACTGACCAGCTGTGAGTAAGGACATTCCCCTGTCCAGACCTCACTTCCCTCATGTGTAAAACAAGGTGGTGGATTCAGGTGATTTCTGAGGGTATTCAGATTTTCGTTTTGTTTTTGTCTACTGGCCATGCCACGTGCCATGTGGGATCTTAGTTCCCCCGCCAGAGATTGAATCCATGCCCCTTGCGTTGAAAGCACGGAGTCTTAACCACTGGACTGCCAAAGAAGTCCATGGTTTTTTTTTTGTTTTGTTTTGTTTTGTTTTTGGGGGAGGATTCTGGTTTTTGTACTCCAGGATTCAACTCTTTTCTTCAATCTTATAGAAGTGTAGCTGATCTACAGTGTTGTGTTAATTTCTACTGTAGAGCAAAGGGATTCAGTGATACATACATACATATATATATATATACACATTCTTTTTTATATTCTTTTCCATTATGGTTTATCACAGGGTATTGAATATAGTTCCCCGTGCTGTACAGGAGGACCTTGTTGCTCATCCATTCTATATACAATAGTTTGCTTCTGTTAATCCCCAACCCCCAGTTCTAGGATTCGACTCTGGAGTCAAACGACCTCCGCATCCACAGTGTCCCTTGGCTGGGCTCTTCCGAGATCTTGGTGTCCCCATCACACCTGCCAGCGTTTTGCCTCCTGTGGTGTTTCATCTGGTGACATCTGCTGGCTTCAGCTCGGGAACGTTGCTGTGATGGCCAGCTGCCAGGCCCAAAGATAAGGAACCAGAGGGTCTGGGGCTGCAAGGCCTTCTCAGCAACATGTACCCCCGATGACTGAATGATGCTTCTGCGAAGCACGTCAACACATGCGTGGAGTTTTCCAGTTCCGCATATAGAGAGCTTGGAGGTCACCACTCTGTCCTAACAACAAGTAAAAAGATAAACAGACTGAAAAGCCAGTCACTCGTCTGGGATTCATAAGAGGAGGGGAGGACAGAGTGCAAACCGCTGCAGCCAGGACTGAAGAGACGTACAAGGGAAGGCAGGAAGTCGCCACTTAGCAGAGCAGAAAGACACAATCAGAACCACCACGGAAATCACGCTGGGATGAACGGTCACTGACGAATTGCGGGGGGCTCTGGGCTCTGGAGATCGGCCCACGCGGACCTGCAGACAATGGACGGCCATCCCTCTCAGCTGCCTGCGTGCTCACGGGTCCAGGAGTCTGTCATCATTCCATTCATCTGGGGATCGACTGGCACCGAGGCAACCCTGGTCCATGAAAACTGTGGTTCTGTGTTTATTGAATGACCTGCCGACTGCAGGGGGCTTGTGGACATGTACGAGCCACGGAAAGCTGGCACTGGGGAATCATCCTGCGGACACACCCTCTGGTTCCACAGTGCTCAGGGGGGTGTTTGGGTTCTTGTTGTCGATGTATTCCCTAAGACGTATGCAGTCGCTTTGATTCAAATGGCGTCTGTTTGAAAAGAATGGATCATTCACTGGATCACCGGAGAAGGCAATGGCAACCCACTCTAGTCCTCTTGCCTGGAAAATCCCATGGGCGGAGGAGCCTGGTAGGCTGCAATCCATGGGGTCAGGAAGAGTTGAACATGACTGAGCGACTTCCCTTTCCCTTTTCACTTTCATGCATTGGAGAAGGCCATGGCAACCCACTCCAGTGTTCTTGTCTGGAGAATCCCAGGGACGGGGAGCCTGGTGGGCTGCCGTCTATGGGGTCGCACAGAGTCGGACACGACTGAAGCGACTTAGCAGCAGCAGCAGCAGTATGGACAACTCAGAAGGGTTAAAACTCCAAGGGGACCCAGCATTGTGAGATTTACCTCCAGGAGCTCAACCAGATTGCCACGGAGAAAAATCCCCTTGGGCTTCCAGCAAAGGTAAGGGGCAGGAAACCATTTGAAACACACCAGAGAATTCCGTTCTTCTTTTTCAAGTTTTAATTTACATTGGAGTATTGTTGATTAACAATGTTGTGTTAGTTTCACGTGTATAGCAAAGTGATTCAGTTATACATACACATATATCTATGCTTTTTCAAATTTTTTTCCATTTAGGTTATTACAAAATGTGGAGCAGAGTTTCCTGTGCTATCCAGTAGGTCCTTGTTGGTTATCTATTTTAAATATAGTAGTGTGCATATGTCAATGTTTCAGTGATAACGAAGTCATGTATGGATGTGAGAGTTGGATTATAAAGAAAGCTGAGCACCAAAGAATTGATGCTTTCGAACTGTGGGCTTGGAGAAGACTCTTGAGAGTCCCTTGGACTGCAAGGAGATCCAACCAGTCCATCCTAAAGGAAATCAGTTCTGAATATTCAGTGGATGCTGAAGCTGAAAGTCCAATACTTTGGCCACCACCTGATGAGAAGAACTGACTCTTTGAAAAGACCCTGATGCTGGGAAAGATTGAAGGCAGGAGGAGAAGGGGACGACAGAGGATGAGATGGTTGGATGGTATCACCGACTCGATGGACATGAGTTTGAGTAAACTCCGGGAATGGGTGATGGACAGGGAGGCCTGGCGTGCTGCGGTCCATGGGGTCGCAAAGAGTCAGACACGACTGAGCGACTGAATTGAATTGATATGTCAATCCCATACTTCTCCCCTGCCCCCATTTCCCCCTTGCCTTTGAATTCTGTGAGTCTTCAGCAAAAACTAGTTAACCAGAGTCTACCCTGCTATGATCAGAGCCTAACTGACCTGGGAAGGGAAATACTCAACTCCAGTCCACCTGAACCATCCTCTCCTAGACAGGATGGAGTGAACACGGCCCTGACGTTGCCTTGATTTCTGCCCAATGATGCTGAGGTTGGACTTCTGGCCTCCAGAACCTTGAGATATTAAATGCCTGTTTTTGTTTTGTATTGTAATTTTATTTATTTATTTTACTTTTGGCTGTGCTGGGTCTTCATCGCTGCACAGGCTTTTTCTCTCGTTGTAGTGAGTCGGGGGGCTGCTCTCTGGTTGCAGTGCATGGGCCTCTACTGCAGTGGATTCTCTTGTTGTGTGCGGACCACGGGCTCTAGAGCACAGGCTCAGTAGTTGCGGGGTGCAAGTTTAGTTGCTCTGCAGCATATGGGATCTTCCTGGGCCAGGGATCGAACCTGTGTCTTCCGCTTTGGCAGGCGGATTCTTATCCGCTGAACCACAAGGGAAGCCCACGCCTGTTGTTTTAAGCCTCCAACTTCATGGTCATTTCTCACGGCAGCCTCAGGAAACAAACCCACCCCTTTGCTAAATTTCATCTTCCTTTCGTATAGACTTTTCTTTCTCTAGTACACAAAGCCTCTTTTATCTGCGAGGACGTGGCAGGGTAACATTCTCCAACTGGAGCGCTTAATAAAGGGACTGTTTACAAAGGCCTTGAGCAGTCAGGAGACAGGACACAGTGCTGTTCTTCAGATGGGTACAGTCAAGGAGACACCACCGCCCTGGGCCTGTGGGGGTCGGAGGGACAGAGCTGTGGGGAGAGGGCCACTGACAGGGGTGTCAGGGGACATGGCCAGCCCAGGCGACACAGGAAAGGGAGCGAGGGGAAGAAACACCTTCGCGTCCCTCTCTCTTCCCTCTGCCCTCCCACCTGAGGCCTCGGTCGGCTGAACCTAAACTAGGAGCCAGACGCAAAGGAGCCATTCAGGTCAGCCTCCTGCATGCAGAGGAGAGTGGAGAAGCGGGTGGAGGGGACTTGGGGGCCCATGGAAACATCCAGCACCTGAGAAACTGTAGCCCTCTTCCAGACCCCCCGTCCAGCAGGCTGGTTTTGTGGGTCCAAGCTCTTCTCCATAGGAAATGGTCTCCTCATCTGTAAAATGAGTTTTTTTGTGTGTGGTTTTTTTTTAGCCATGCTGCAGGGCTTGTGGGATCTTCGTTCCCCAACCAGAGATGAATCCACGCCCCCTGCCTCGGAAGCTCGGAGTCCTAACCGCTGGACCACCACGGAAGTCCCCACAATGAAGGGTTTGGACCCGGAAGCCTCTGAGAGCCCTTTCGGGGATCTGAGGCTCACGGTTCCGGAAGCAGACTGATCGCCCTCCCAGGCTGAGGCAGATCTGAATGTGCCTGAAGTCCCACAGCTGTTTCTTTCCTCACTTCTCTTTTCCGGGACGCCCCTCAGATCTGGGCGGGCATCGCAGTGCACGCAGCCCAGAGCATCTCCCGGGAAAGGAGCTGGCTCTGCTCCCCCGGGGAGCCTGGAAAAGGAAGCCCGAGGTTGGAAGAACAAGAAGGGGCTCTGGACAACCAACGGGGAGAGGCCAGCCCCTCAGCCGTCGGGGAGTCAGCGCTCGGGGGCAAGCCTGCCTGTCCTGAAGAAAACTCGAGGGGCCCCAGCCTTCGGGCTGGCTGGCCCAGCACAGAGGAGGCTGCCAGCCCCACGCAGCTGGTAATCATTAACCAGAAAGCCAAACTGCGGAAAGTTCCAAAGGTCCTGACCAAGGAGCAGACACCAAACCTTCCCCTGCTGCCTTGGGGAATTCTGTTCTGTACTCTGGCTTCTTTTTCAACCACTCCTGTCTGCTTCTGTTTCATGGAACCTCCTTTTGAAGACAGAGGGTGAAGCCAGGAGACCCTCCAGGGCTGAAAGTGCAGAAAGTGTTACCTCCCCCAACCCCCATTCCCGTATCTTGAGTGGGAGATACAACAGATTCCACTTTTGCCCCTAGCCCTGCGTGCGTGTTAAGTCACTTCAGTCATGTCCGACTCTCTGCAACCCTATGGACTGTAGCCCACCAGGCTCCTCTGCCCATGGGATTCTCCAGGCAAGAATACTGGAGTGGGCTGCCATTTCCTACTCCAGGGGATCTTCCCAAACCAGGGATCAAACCCGAGCCTCTTGCACTGCAGGCGAATTCTTTACTGTCTGAGCCACCAGGGAAGCCCTAAGTAAAGGAGATGAGGGAGTGAAAGTCGTTCAGTCGTGTCCGGCTCTTTGTGACCCCATGGACTGTACGGTCCATGAATTTCCCCAGGCCAGAAAACTGGAGTGGGTAGCCCTTTCCTCCTCCAGGAGATCTTCCCAACCCAGGGATCGAACCCAGGTCTCCCGCATTGCAGGTGGATTCTTTACCAGCTGAGCCACAAGGGAAGCCCAAGAATACTGGAGTGGGTAGCCTATCCCTTCTCCAGCAGATCTTCCTAACCGAGGAACTGAACCAGGGTCTCCTGCATTGCAGGTGGATTTTTTACCAACTGAGTTATCAGGAAAGCCCAAGTAAAGGAGATTACCCTAAAAAAAAAAAAAAAAAACAACCTGCATCCAGAAGTTGCCCCACCCCTGGTAGTCTGACACCGTCTGCTGGCTGGGATTGCAGCTGCACTGGGCCTCTCCTGTCAGCCACCTTTGCATCCTCTGACCTCTGCTCTCCATCTGCCTAAGAGGGCTGTGAGTAACTGCTTCCTCCATCCTTTTCCAAATACAGCCCTCCTCAGGCAGACAGAAAGGGCTAAAATCCAGGAGGATTCCATTTGCCATAAATGAATGTGAATCACAGTCGCTCAGTCATGTTCGACTCTTGCGACCCCATGGAATGTGGCCCGCCAGGCTCCTCTGTCCATGGGGATTCTCCAGGCAAGAATACTGGAGTGGGTTGCCATTCCCTTCTCCAGGGGATCTTTCCAACCCAGGGATCAAACCCAGGTCACCCGCATTGCAGGCAGATTCTGAGCCACCAGGGAAGCAGAGTTAACCCCTCACAACCCACACCCAGACATCCCAAGTTAGAACTCCCACCCAGCGCTTAGCAGCTGTGTACTGTGCACATTATTTCCTTCTCCAAGCCTCATTATCCTCATTTGTAAACTGGGATAACTGTAGTACTGTTGACCCCTGAACACCATTGGGGGAGTTCAGGACCACCACCCTCCACAGAGTCAGCCCTCCATATCCAAGATTCCGAATCTGTGGATTCAACCAGCCCCAGGTAGGGTAGTAACTGTGTGTATTTACTGAAAAAAACCCTCATATGTTTCCCTGATAGCTCAGTTGGTAAAGAATCCACCTGCAATGCAGGAGACCCGGGGTTTGATCAAAATCAAATGCAGGTTTGATTCCGGGGTTGGGAAGATCCCCTGGAGAACAGAAAGGCTACCCATTCCAGTATTCTGGCCTGGAGAATTTCATAGACTACAGTCCATGGAAATGCAAAGAGTCAGACACAATTGAGCAACTTTCATTTTCTTATAGGGACTTACGCAGCTCAAACCTGTGTTACTTAAGGATCAACTGTACTCCCCTGATAGGGAGAGGTAGGGATTAAACAAGAGATGCTGTGTATGAAGCACTTAGTACAAAGCATGACTCATAGTAAGTGCTCAATAAATGGCAGTCCCCCAGTTTATTTCCTGCCTACTTTTACTTCCAGTAAGGGTAGGCAAACGTGTGCACGCTACTCTCAAAATCATTGCAAACTTAGTCTAGACTTAGGCGGCGCTCACAGATTTGTCCTCTGAGAAAGCCACAAAATTCTTTTGTAAGTCACGATCCCTTCCTGGGTTTGTTTGTTTTTTAATTTTATCAGCTATATTTAGCTCTTAAATTTTATATCTCAGCTTGAAATCTTAAAGTCATCCTTGCAAAAGTACAAGTGGTTCAGCCAATGGCATTTACAAGCAAGCTGTTTTTTTGGTTCTTTTTTTGTTTTTTTTTTTTTCCTCCAGAAATAACAATAGGTCAGAGGTGAGACTGATTTCCATAACTCTAAAGATAAATAAGGTAAACTTCATTTAATCAAAGAATCCAATTTGGCAAGTCCAATTCTGAAGACTAGTTATTCCAGTTTTATTAAACTTCCAAGAGAACATTTAAGCTTTTTTTCACAGGTTGTAAGCTGTCTCTCAGGGACCCTGGGTCTGGGTAAACACTCCATCCCCACTCCCAGCTCACAGTTGAAATTGTTGGTGTTGACTTTTTCAATCTCAAATACTAGCTACTTCTTTCCAGCCTGCCACCCAACCACTTTACCTAAGCCTAATCCAAACTCTTTTACACATAATAACATATATATTTTTTAAAGATTTTCTTGATGTGGACCATTTTTAAAGTCTTTATTGAATCTGTTACAATATTGCTTCTGTTGATGTTTTGGTTTTTTGGCCAAGAGGTGTGAGAGATCTTAGCTGCCTGACCAGGGATCAAACCCACATTGGAAGGCGAAGTCTTAACCACTGATCCACCAGGGAAGTCTCCATAGTAACATATTGATTGAGTCCTTACTATGTGCCAGACACAGTTTTAAATGCTTTATGTGGACTAAGTCATTCTCTCATAACGTTGTTACAATATAAGTACTATTATTATCATCTCTCTACACGAAATATTATTTTGGAAATTTGCATAAGAGGATCTAGCTGATCTGGGGCAGAGCAAGGATTTGAGGCCAGGGAGTCTGGTTACAGAGCTGGCTCTTGCCCACCGAACCGTATCCCCTCTCCTAAGAGAGGTGACGTTTCCCAGGGACACAGTTTGCACAAGAATCCCGACTCTCCATGTTCACAGCAACACCCTTCCTCCGTAGAATGTTCTGTCCTCGCCCCATTTCTCCCAGCCTATTCTCAGGGGCATCCCTTACCAAAAACGTGAAAGAAACACCCTACTAACAACAATGTCCTTCTCACCTCTGTCAAAGGGGGCTGCAAAAATATGCAAGGCAGGGTGGCTCAGACTTGGGGGAGGGGCTCCAAGTCCAACCTCAGTGTTAACTGGCTGGGCACCCTTAGTCAAGTCACACCACATCTTCACCCACACATGCTCACCAGCAGAGCGGGGGAACAGGCAGAAACCACCTTCCAGGGCTTTTGTGGGAACTGCATGAGCATATCTGTGCTCAGCACAGCGCTGGGCTCAATAAGGAAGCTGTCATCATTAAGGGAGATCAATAACAGCTATTATGAGTATTGATCGTACAGTCCATCACTGTGAGTAGAACCGAGAAGGGCACATTCCAAGCAGACTCAGAGAGAGCCCAGGTTGTCATATACACTCTCTGGGGCCCTGTCGCTTGTCCGTCCCTGAACCTGAGGACCAGCTACCTGAGACGGAAGGGGTCAGCCCCGAGCCTGCCTGGCACATGGCACCTGTGGGTTCCCCAGGGCAGAAGATGGTCATTAAGTAGAAGGTGATGCAGAGGCAAGTGAGAGCCCAGACAGGGCCAAGCTGGAAACACCTCCGTAAATCAACCCCATCCTGTAAGCAGTCATTTTCTCCCGAGACACAACATTACCTGTCCCAGGTTAGCAGTTCTGAACATTGATTTCAAAATTTGCTTTCCACTCAGCCCCTTAACACACAGTCAAGTGAAGATGGAGCTGCTTTGTCGGGAGAGGGAAGAGGAGGCTCCTGGAGCATCCACTTGTTGAACTCCACCCCAGAGGGACCCCGTGTTCCTTCTAAAGGGCACCAAGGTCTTTAGACCACAGCTTGAGAAACATACTCCAAGAGAAACAAATGTATAGTTATCCCTTGGCTCCCCCTGCCCCCAGGACTGGTTCCAAGATGTTTGAGGGTACCAAAACCCACCCATGCTCAAGTCCTTTTCATAAAAGGGCATGCGTGCTCAGTCGCTTCAGTTGTGTCTGACTCTTTGCAACCCTATGGATTGTAGCCTACCAGGCTCCTCTGTCCATGGGATTCTCCAGATAAGAATACTGGAGTGGGCTGTCATGCTCTCCCCCAGGGGATCTTCCCTACCTAGGGATCGAACCCATGTCTCTTATATCTCCTGCACTGGCAGGGAGGTTCTTTACCACTACTGTCACCTAGGAAGCCCATAAAATGGCACAGTACTTGCATATAACCTACATACATCCTCCCTTATCCTTTAAATCATCTCTAAAACCTAATACAAGAATGTAAATACAATCTAAATGTAAGCACAATCTAAATGCAAATAGGATCTAAATGTTATGCAAATAATCACTTGCAAATTCAAGTTTTACTTTGGGGAACTTTCTGGAATTTTTTTGGAGATGGCCTTCCGAGGTTGGTTGAACGCAGAACCTGTACACGATATGAACTTTGCTCTTAGTGAACTTAGAGTCTAGTGAGCTGGTGGCTACAGGTTTGCACTGGCTGGTAAGTGAACTCCAGTGTTCCTCGTTTAAGGTACAAATCCTAGCAAGGCACCGTTGCTACCTTCTACAGAGCCCTGAGGCTTTGCAGTTGCAAAAGTTTCCTCCGTGTTTATATTGCACAGGGTAGATAGGGGCTGGGAGGAGCATACCTGTATCGTTGATCTGCTTCAGTAAAATAATTTCTAAGATTAACTTCTCTCTCACAACACCTCTGTCAGGTAGGGTTATTATTGTCTCATTTTGCAGATGAGGAAGCTGAGGCTGAAGACATTTAACTTGTCTGAAGTCACCCAGCTAGACAATGCAGGACCCCAGAGTCAAACTTCATCCTGGTTTCAGAGGATGGCAGCCTGGACTCAGTACAGATTCCTCCTCTGCACTTACTAGTTGTGTCTCCAGCCTCAGGGGATGATAATGATACCTGCTACCTTCAGAATGGTGCCTGGCACACAGCCAGCGCTCAACAAGAGTTAGTACCTGTCTCGGGATCACCAAATAATAGGTTATAGTTCATTTGTCCAATACACTCTCATTTATTTGGCTGGTTAGAAAACTGGAGTGGGTAGCCTATCCCTTCTCCAGCAGATCTTCCTGATCCAGGAATCGAAACAGGGTTTCCTGCATTGCAGGCAGATTCTTTACCAACTGACCTATCAGGCAAGCCCAGAAAACAGTGCAAGGCAGTGTGTGGATAAGGAGCCAAATGCGTCCTGCAGAGAAGTAAAGGCCATAGGAGTTCAGAGAAAAGGCATTTGAAATGCTTCACTTATTATTGCTTCATAAAATTTTGAGCACTCCTTGTGCAGAAGCCCTGCTGAGCTCACTGTGTCAGTCCAATGTCAGCATGTGCTGCCAAGGCCAGCCTCTTAGCCACCAGCTGGGGCATGTCCTTAACAAGCCACATGCCGCCTTCCGGGTAGACCAGTTAGCTCTACCACAGACAGCCATTTATGTTCTAGGGATACCTGGGTTCTGCCCATTAACACATGGCAGGGCTGTGTGCCACACCCCCATGCTGAGAAACAGCTCAAGGTGTGTGTCCCCAAGACAGCAGGTGGCGGGTGGTGGGGATGGGTGGGTGGGACGGGGGCATCAGGGGCCAGGAGGACACACAACCCAGGTCCTGGGAAACAGCTGGACCCCAGTTCATCAAGTCAAAAATGCCTTTTCCTTGTGCATCCACGTGGTCCTTTCTCTCTGAATCTATTCAGACCCGAAGGTCTTTATGAATCTTCCCTGATATTCCAGGACTCCCCTCCCCATGCCCCCTCTCTCCAAGAAAAGAAAGCAAAAGAGAAAAGAAATCAGGGAATCCCCAGAATTCTGCCCTAGCACTTACCACACCAGGCAAACAACGGCGTGCTTCCAGAGACTCCAGAATTAAAGTTAAATTTGGAAAGAAAGAGGGAAAAGAAAAGCTGACCTCCCCCGGAGTCCACTCACGCACCGTTTACCCCTATCAGCCAGAAAACGCCCCCAGCTCGAGGCTTAAAGGTCAAGCCCTCGCTTTGCTCAATAAATGCCAAGTGAGCCCAGGGCGCCCAGCCCCCCGTTTCTACCTCGTGGCCAGTGGTCCCCGGTCGCCTCGCTCCCTCGGGCATCACCTGCTACGGCCGATCCAGCATCTCTGCTCTGGAAGCCGAGCGCCTCTGATGTGGGAGAGGTTCCGCGGAAGGAAGGGGAGGGCAGGCTGAGATCACTGACGTGGGGAGGGGTGGGTCTCCCGAAGCAAGCACTTGGTTCCAGGGGAAAGGATGTTTTGTTAAGTTTTGGCTTGAATGTCCAGGGGCAGAACAGGAAGTGTGCACTAGGGCTGGGAGCCCAGGGTGCATCTCCGCAGCCTCCCTTTAGAGGGAGCTTCCTGGGGTCTCTCACTGCGGCCCGGTCTGGAATGCAAAGCTCCGTCTGAATCCTGGAGCTTTCTCCGCTTTACGCTTTCCTCCAGCACTTTTTTTGTGTGCGTGCTTTTTTTTCCCCTCCTTAATGGACCGTCAGCTTCGTTCCTGACATGCTGGAAAATTTTCCCTAGGCCTAAACTTGGCTCAGGAACACTCTCCCCTTGTGAGAGAATTTCTCCTGTTACACAGTTCAGATTGAAAAAAAAAAAAAGAGAGAGAGAGAGCTATTTGTTTTGCCAACTTTTGTACTGGGGACATTTTTGATGAATTTCCTCCCCTCTCTGAACCTCTGGATTCCAAGAAATATACACACCCACATCCCTCCTGACTTTTTTTTCCCTACCCCTCTAATGGAAAAATAACAAAAATAATAAAATTGGTGAAAGATGGCAGAGAAAATGTTCTTAGTTTGTGGGCTCCTGGGGTCCTTCCTGGGTCCACCTTCTCTCACCCCCAAACACACTTTTGCCCACTGGCCACGTGTGTTGTGTGTCAAGGGGGAGGGGTAGTGATTGGCTTCCAAGCCCTCTCCTAGTTCTAGCTCTTTCTATGATGGAAGCCTAGGAATTGGCTATCTTTCCTAAATGGAGACCAGTCTACTTCCTCAGCCCCTGCAAGGGATGAGGCTGGAAGATTCCTAGTTGTGATTCTTGGAGGTGCTGGGTGGGGGTGCGTGGGGTGAAAAGGCATCCTAAGATTTAGCTGTCAACAGTTACCTGGAGGGTGTCACGTCTGTGAACTGTCAAATGCCACTATAAATTGGGATACTTCCTGCCAGTGCTGGAGATGGAAGAGACTCGAGTTTCGATCCCTGGATGGGAAAGATCCCCTGGAGGAGGCATGGCAACCCACTCCAGTGTTCTTGCCTGGAGAATCCCCATGGGCAGAGGAGCCTGACGGGGTATAGTTCATGGTATCACAAAGAGTCAGACATGACTGGAGTGACTTAGCATGCACACACGCACGAACCTTTATAAGCAACGTGGATGAACCTTGAATACATCATGCTAAAGTGAAAGAAGCCAAACATAAAAGACAACATACTATGTGATTCCATTTATCCTGCAAGGTCAAGAATGGGCAAATCCCTAGAGACAGGAAGTAGATTAATGGTTGCCAAGGACTGGGGTGGTGATGGAACTGGGGGCTGGGAGGAGATAGTACAGGGTACAGAAGTACAGGGTTTTGGGGAGGGGGATGATAAAAATGTTCTCAAGCTGATTGTGGCAACTATCACACAACTGTGTAAATATACTAAAAATCACTGAATTGTACACTCTAGATAGGTGACTTTGCGGCATGTAAAGTATATCTAAATAAAGCTATTGCAAAGATAATACACATACCTGAAAAGATAACTATTTCTGTGTATTTTGTAACCTAACCCCAACTTCTTAAGTGCCATAGTTTGTGTATAGTTTATTGTTTCCTTGACTAACTCATCTGAAGGTTTATTTTGAGAAATTCAAGACACTGTCTAAGAAAAGAAAAGAGGACATGGGAAACTCAAGGAAAGAGCCATTCCTTTTATTATTATTATTAGTTATTTTGGGCTGCATCAGGTCTCAGTTGTGGCACACGGGATCTTCACTGTGGCGCGGGGGCATCTCTCTAGTTGTATGTGGTGCGTGGGCTCAGTAGCCCACGGCATGTTGGATCTTAGCTCCCTGACCTGGGATTGAACTGTGTCCTCTGCATTGGAAGATGGATTCTTAACCACTGGACCACCATGGAGGTCCCAAGAATCATTTTCTTAGAGGAACACATTATTCTGCGTATTGCGATTCTTTAATAATCTTCCTTCTTTGGGGACACAAATATTCCCAAACTCTCTCTATCCTGCCCTCTACCAAACTGCATGTTAAGAAGGACTTTGAAAGTAAAACTACCTAAGATTTAGGAGCCTGACAGCTCTGACTGTATGTGCATGTAATTAATGAACAAAATTTTGGGTGTTTTAAGCTAATGAAATACATTCATTCTCATTTTTCATCTCTCAAAAGTGACCAAACTCCTACTATAGTCCAGGTAGCCCGAAATGTACGGGAGTTACGAGTCTGACAAAGGTAACAAGCAAAGAAGGCAGTGTCGTGGGCAGTTCCAGGTGCCCTAATAGAAGATACAGGTAAGATAAGGGCCCAGCGAAAGCAGAGAGTGCATGTCGTGGGGAATGGCTGGCGCGGCAAGTGTGGTTTTAACCAGGCCTATAGAGTTGGTTCTGTAATCCGTGCAAAGTCTGAAGCATGGGAGAGTGCTGAGTGAGAATGGTGAAAGTGGTCCAGAAATTTCTGGCAATTGGGTAAAAGAAGTTGCATTCCTATTATCATTCTTTTGTTTTGAAGGATAGATTACATAGAGGTAATTTATTAGCAGCTTCCTGGTCCCTGAAATATGGCTTGCAAGGTTACAGAGGGAAAGAAAATTCCGCTGCCCTTTACAGAGGCCACCTCCACACCAATCAACCTCGCTCTCCGTGTCCATCGGATGTCGTTCTCAGGTTTGTCCACTAGATGGCGGCATTGTTATTCCAGAAAGAAAACTCTTTCCAAACTTGGTTTCGGTATTGCTGCTACTGCTAAGTCGCTTCAGTCATGTCCGACTCTGTGCGACCCCACAGACGGCAGCCTACCAGGCTCCGCCGTCCCTGGGATTCTCCAGGCAAGAACACTGGAGTGGGTTGCCATTTCCTTCTCCAATGCATGAAAGTGAAAGTGAAGTCGCTCAGTACTTGTCCGACTCTTCGTGACCCGGTGGACTACAGCCTACCAGGCTCCTCCGTCCATGGTAAGGAAATGAGTCCTGAATATTCAGTAGGACTGATGCTGAAGCTGAAACTCCAATACTTTGGCCACATGATGTGAAGAACTGACTCATTGGGAAAGACCCTAATGCTGGGAAAGATTGAAGGTGGGAGGAGAAGGGGATGACAGAGGATGAGATGGTTGGATGGCATCACCGATTCTATGGACATGAGTTTGAGTAAACTCTGGGAATTGGTGATGGACAGGGAAGCCAGGCGTGCTGCAGTCCATGGGGTTGCAAAGAGTCAGACACGAAGAAGCAACTGAACTGACTGATTGCTGGGGCAGCTGAGAATCAGCAACGTCTGCCCTTTATCCCTTTTTGTATCAGGCAGCAGACCAGCAGAGGAGCCCAGAATGTGCCGTGAAAAGAGCATGGGCTTTGGAGCTGGACCAAGTTGTGTCCTCACCCAGATCCGCCCTCTCTGAGTAGAGTTTGACTCTGGGAACCTCAGTTGCCTCCTCCAAAAAGCAAGGATTTCAGAGGTCCACACTCCTTTGTCCACATTCCAGACTCCGCACTCGGCAAACCAGAAGCGTTTCATAATTCACTTGGCAGCAAGACCTGACCTAAAGCGACCTGAGGTTACGTGTTTTTCTATGTAGTGCGAATATTCTTACACTTCCCGGCAGAAAGGGTTTATGTTGTTTGATGGCAAGGTGCTCCCCGGGTCCACTGGGGGCTTACTATTATAAAATGTATATTGTGCAGCGCTACCTTTCCATAATGTGAAATGAATCAGAATTCTGAAGCACACCTGGCTTTTGGGTAAGAGACTGTGGATTTGCAGTATGGACCGCAAGGGTGTCATGAGGATAAAAGTTGACGGCTTGTCTGAAGCATCTAACACAAAACCCATGGGGCTCGCTCTCTCCAACCCCAGCTAAACAGATCTGGGGCCTGGCCCATGAGAGAAAGGGGCGGTAGGGGAACAAAGCAAAGAATCTCAACGGATGCATTCACATCGTTCGTTCATATGACGAAGATACAGTAAGCACGTACTGACATGCTAGGTACCTTGTGATGACTAGGCTCCTGGTCTTCTGCTGAGCCTGTGCTTATTCTTGATACTCGCTCCGAAGATTTCCACTGATTAAGCATCCCCGCCCCACACCCCTCCCCGCCCCCGCCTCCCCCCGGAGGAGGAGGCATTTCTTGACCCTGGAGCAAATAGCCTGAAGGCCTGGGAATCTCACCAGCTTCGGATTGAAGCACCAGTCTACAAGTGACAGTCCCTGGCCCCGCCCACTCCGCATCCCATGTCCCGCCCCGCCTCCCGGCTCTGCCCCCGGTGCTCCGTGGTATCAAGTACAGGAAATTTTTCAAATGTGTCAGGTTCTGCCTTCCTTCTTTGGCTTTGCGCGCTCTGTTCCCTTTTCCTAAAACCGCCTTCAACACTTTTCCCTTCTCTCCTGTTTAACTCGGAGAAGGAACTGGCAACCCACTCCAGTATTCTTGCCTAGAGAATTACATGGACAGAGGAACCTGATGAACTACAGTCCATGGGGTTGCAAATAGCTGGACATGACTGAGCAACTGATTGCGTGTAACTCTCAGTAGCCCCTGACTGCAGCCCAGGGCTCAGTGTCTGCTGCCAGTCTTGCGCCATCCCCGGGGACCCTGGGCACGCTGCCACCACGGTTCCCAACCGAACGCACTGCATTGGAATCTTCGATGCCAGTGTGTCCCCCATCCCCACCCTCCCCATCACACACAGACGCGGGCAGCGCCTTGAGGACACGCTGTGTTCTTTTTTGTGTCCTGAGTACCGCTGAGCTTGCCACTCATATAAATGTTCCATTGAATGGTCGATTGAATGAATGGCAGTGGGAATGATGCTGCTATATTTATGAAGGAACTCTGAGCTCTCGGGATTTATGATAAGGTTCTACAGAGCTGAAAATGGCCTGAATGTGCTGTCACTGCAAGAAATCTGAGACCTATTTTGAAGTCAGGTCCTGGCCCTGCGCAGCCCCTTGCTTCACCCCAGGAAGAGAGACTACTTGTGGGAAGCACGCTGGGCTGGAAGTCCCAGCTTCTGGGCTCAGGGCTGACATCCACCACCAGCCACCTGTGTGATCCTATCAAAACACAGCAGCCTCCCATGTCCTCTGCCTGCTTTTTGTCTATGGAAAAACTTTAGCTGAAGAATAAGTTTAATCAAAATGCTTAAATACAGAAACAAAGGAAATAGAGGAAACCAAATAATGCAGTCATTACGCATAGTCAAGGACCTTTAGTTCCTTCCCAAGGGCTATAGATCTTATTCTGAGCCATATCCTGTGAGCTGTCTCATAGATACTGAAACCCCACCAGGTGGAAAAGTTAACTACGTGGTGACCAGACTATAGGCATGACATAAGCTGCTCCATCTTGCACAATTCCAAGAACTGGCCTCAAAGAAATGGAAACAAACCAACCCTGGAACTGAAGATTAACTGTACTTAAAACAATCAAAAGATGATGCTGGTCAGACCACTGATGACCAATTTCAAGATTACTGTCAGAGCTGACTGCTGTTGCTGCGTGGAGCCCCCTCCCTTTCTCTATAAAACCTCTTGCCCCGCCCAGGGGGTGGAGTCAGCCTTTGGACAGTCATCCGCCCTCCCCCGGCCCCCACCTCAGTTGCTGGCATCCAAAATAAGGCCAACGGTCCACCAACATGGCCTCTTTATTGGATTTTGAGCCAGATCTCACTTTCAGTAACAGTACCATCCACCATCAAGTCGCAGCTTAGCCCCACTTTCTTTATCAGGACAACTAACAGAGCAGCTGTGCCCTAAGGTTCCTCCTCCCTCGTCCTGGGGGTCTGTGGCTTTGTTTTGAGTGCATAGCGCTGTGGGCTCATAGAAGAGCACACGGTGACACCTAATCTAGTCTTCTAGGTCTAACTGTAGTACGTCTGCGTGAATGTGCACGCCCTTTGGTGTAAAGTCTGGCACACACACATCTCCACGTTTACAGACTGACTCCTCTTCTGTCTTCAAAAAGTCTCCTCTTCAAATTTAAATACTTTGAGGTCCTACCTTGTCACCTTAAAATCATAGAATTTCAAAGTTGGGAAGGAGTTCAGTGGCTAATAGTTCAGATGTGCTGTGCTTAGCCACTCAGTCATGTCTGACTCTTGGTGGGACAATGGATTGTAGCCCACCAGGCTCCTCTGTCCATGGGGATTTTCCAGGCAAGAATACTGGAGTGGGTTGCCATGCCCTCCTCCAGGGGATCTTCCCAACCCAGGGATCAAACCCAGGTCTCCCACATTTGCAGATGAACTCTTTACTGTCTGAGTCACCAGGGAAGCCCATGAATACTGGAGTGGATAGCCTATCCCTTCTCCAGGGGATCTTCCTGCCCCAGGAATCAAACTGGGGTCTCCTGCATTACAGGCGGATTCTTTACCAGCTGAGCTACCAGAGAAGCCCAATTGTTCAGTTATCCTGTCAAAATCTGGCAGGGATGGTCAGGCTCCAATTGGTACCTGGGTCACAAACCCCAGTGAGACTTGCAAGGCTGTTGATAGGAACAGAAATTACAATACTAAAATGTCCTCTAGCCTCTTGATTTCTCCTGTAGCATAAGCACTTCTACCTAAGCAGGACTTTTCTTCCAAACACAGTAAGTCTTCTACACATGAACCAGTTCCATCCTACAGGTATATTGGTAAGTGACATTTGTTCATGAGTTCAATGAAGTTAGCCTAGGCACCCAACTAACACAATTGGCTGTATAGCACTGTTTAACAATAGGTTTATAATACTTTTAGCACAAATAATATGTAAAGACAAACACGAAAAACAAGCATTTTAAATCTAACATTCAGTTCAGTTCAGTTTAGTTGCTCAGTCGTGTCCGACTCTTTGCAACCCCATGAATCGCAGCACGCCAGGCCTCTCTGTCCATCACCAACTCCCGGAGTTCACTCAGACTCACATCCATCAAGTCGGTGATGCCATCCAGCCATCTCATCCTCTGTTGTCTCCTTCTCCTCCTGCCCTCAATCCCTCCCAGCATCAGAGTCTTTTCCAATGAGTCAACTCTTCGCATGAGGTGGCCAAAGTACTGGAGTTTCAGCTTTAGCATCAGTCCTTCCAATGAACACCCAGGGCTGATCTGAATGGACTGGTTGGATCTCCTTGCAGTCCAGCGGACTCTCAAGAGTCTTCTCCAACACCACAGTTCAAAAGCATCAATTCTTCAGCACTCAGCTTTCTTCACAGTCCAGCTCTCATGTTACAGTACCTTAAAAAGTACAGCATACTTTTAAAACTTAGTACAATACAGCAAAAAAAAGTTAATAAAAGTACAGTACAACAGCTGGCATCTGGGGGCTGGCATTGAGTGAACAGGCAAGAAGAGTTACTGACTGACTGGAGAAGGGAGGGGAGGTAGGAGATGGTGGAGCTGAAGGACTGTCAACAACAGGAGCCAAAGGACGAGCTGCAGTGTCACTCAGGCCTGACATTGATGGAACACGCATTCAGATCTTTGAAAGTTTGAAACTTGAGAGTTCGTGTGTAGGGGACTCACTGTACAAGGTCTTTTCCACGTTCTCATTCTGCTTTGTAGGTTCCCTCCACTATACACCGGTTGCTCAAACCAAAGCCCTAGAAATAGTCCCTCTTTCCCTACCCCAACACTCAATCCATCAGTTATTCTGTATTTGAATTCCTTCAAATGACCAGCTCATCACCTCCATTCCTGACACCCAAGTCAAAGGCACTCTCGTTTGCTGGGACTAATGCAGCAGCTTGACAGTCAGGTCTCCACCTCTCCTCTGGTTCCCCAGATGTCATTGTCTGCACAGCAGCCAGAACCATCTTCTCCAGCCTAACACCCTCCCCTGGTTTCTCAGGATAGGGAGATCTAAACCCCCCACCACGTCACAAGGCCCGGCCCACGCTTCCAACCTCAACTACCGAGGCTGGGCCGCACCAATACACCAAACGCTTTGTTGTTTCAGGACCTTTGACTGTGTTACTGCCTCCTTGCCCACAGGCTCACGTCTAACATTCCAGAGGCCCAGGAAGAGACTACAAATGGAGGCCCCCACACACCACGGAAACTCTAACATAAGGTATGCTCTGTCCTCTTACCGTGACAAATGCCTTTCTAATGGCAAAATGGAAAAATATACATAAACTTATGGTTTTTATGACTGTGTGTTAGTAAAATACAAAACAAAATTGAATCTAATTATTACTGTGCATATTTGAGGAGTCTGTGGGTTGGCGGGTGGCATTAGAATGAGCGACAGAGACATACATTATTCATAACTTATATGTTTACTTCACAGAAATTCATTGTTTTGCTTTAAAGTGAAATCACTAATAAAATCATCTTTGAATAATTTGTATTCTATTGAGTTGAATGATCTAAAAGACTTTAAATGCTATTGTCCTCAGAGGTACAAAATCTGAATATATTGTCATTAAAAATGTAACTGAAAGTTAAGTGTACACAATGAAAAGTTAAAATGTTCTCATGCTTTCAAGAAGTTATTTTCCTCAAACATTCAAAATTATTTAAGATGACATAAATACATATTATAGTTGGCAGGTATAACCATTTTAACTTAGAATTATTTAAATAAAGCTGAAGAACTTTGGAGGAGTATTTACCAAAGTTGTATTAATTTTTTAAAAATGTTCGTCACTTATTTTGCTGAGTCTTTTTGCTGTGAGGGCTTTTCTCCAGTTGTGATGAGTCGGGGCTACTCTTTGTTAAAGTGCACGAGCTTCTCATGTTGTGGAACATGGGCTCAAGAGCACAGGCTCAGTAGCTGTGGTGCATGGGCTTACTTGCTCCGAGGTATATAGGATCTTCCCGGACCAGGGATCGAAACTGTGCCTCCTGCGTTGGCCGGTGGATTCTTTAGCACTGAGCCACCAAGGAGGCCTTAAATATTCTTAACTTTTAAAATTCTTCTTTGATGAGTCTTGCATGTCCATGTCGTTGTCCAGGAAAATAATTGGTATGCATCAGGCATCTAACCTTTAGACCAACCTACATACAACTTTAAGAGAAAATGAATTATTAACATTGCACCATGGGCATCTCCAGAACACAAAGAAAAACCAAAAAAAAAAAAATTGGATGTTAGGAATTCTGGGAAACAATTCTTTAGGCAGTATTCTTTGCACTGATGCCATCTGAGAAGAGTGTAACCAATTAGCTCATTAGTTCATTGTTCTTTCCTCTCCTAAGTGGCCCCCGCCTCTCATGACAGCAGAGTGGAAAAGCATTTCCCTGGCGTCCAAACAGTAAAGTCGTGAGGATGCTCAGAGTCCTCTTCACGCAGGGCCCAGAGACTGCCACGTGCCTTGGTCCAAGGGTAGTTCTGTTCATTAGGGCACTTTCTTCTCTGTCCCTTTCTTGACCACCTGGATTAACTGAAGCAGGGCCCACCTCCCAACCCCAGTCTTCCTCTATGCCATCATCCTAAATGCATTTCCCCGAGGCCATGGACACCAGCTGGTAGAACAATTTTACCTTATTTATTGATAGTTTATTATTCGTCTCCCCCAACCGTGGACTTAGTCATGTCTACTTTGCATTTTCAGCTTTTACAAGAGAGCGTGGTACGTGACAGGCCTTCAGTAACTACTGTTAATAACTGAGCATCTCTGACCTTAGATGGTAAAGAATCTGCCTGCAATGCGGGAGACCCAAGTTCGATCTCTGGGTGGGAAAGACCCCCTGGAGAAGGGAATGCTGCCCACTCCTTTATTCTTGCCTGGAGATTTTCATGGATGGGGGACCTGGCTGCTTATAAACCTATGGGGTCACAGAGAGCACCTAACACTTTCACTTTTGCTTTTTATGGGCTTCCCAGGTGGTGCCAGTGGTAAAGAACCCGCCTGCCAATGCAGGAGACATGAGACTCAGATTCAGTCCTGGGCCGGGAAGATCCCCTGGAGGAGGACATGGCAACCCACTCCAGTGTTCCTGCCTGGAGAATCCCATGGATGGAGGAACCTGGCAGGCTACAGTCCATGGGGTCACGAAGAGTTGGACACAACTGAAGCGACTTAGCAGGCACGCACGACCTTATAATCCTAGAGTTACCATACAGTGTATGCTTATTTATGTGCTATGTTCTTGCCTCCACAGTACCGGCTCATCCAAGCTTCTGTGAGATGCCTGGAACCGACTAGGTACAAAGGGCATGACTGGGGCTAAGAGAGGTTAGGAGGTTTGTCAGTCTGAGCAAGTGATAGAGCCTGAAACCAGTCTCCTAACCATAAAATTAGGGTTTTGGGGGCTTCCCTGGTGACTCAGTGATAAAGAATACGCCTGTCAATGCAGGAGACATGAGTTCGATCCCTGGTCCAGGAAGATCGCACAAGCACCAGTCCATCACAACTATTGAGCCTGTGCTCTGCTACTGAAGCCTCTATATTCTGGAGTCCATGCTCTACAATAAGAGAAGCCACCGCAATGAGAAGCCCGCAGACCTTCCTTCAACCAAAAGTAGTCCCCACTCGCTGCAGCTGGGGAAAAGCCCATGCAGCAACAGAGTACGGTCAAAAGTGAATAAATAATAAATTTTAAAAATTGGGGTTCTTTACCGGATGCCATTGGGCTTCCCCGGAGGCTCAGCGGGAAAGAATCGGCCTGCAATGCAGGAGCCACGGGAGACACGGGCTCTGTCCCTGGGTCGGGAAGATCCCCTGGAGGAGGAATGGCTACCCAGTCCCGTCTTCTTGCCTGGAGAGTCCCCATGGACACAGGAGCCCGGGGGGCTATAGTCTGTGGGGTTGCAGAGTCAGACATGGCTGAAGCGACTTAGCATGCATGCACACACCCGATGCCATTAAAGTGAGTAAGGGGCTTCCTGAGGTTTTACCCCATTGCCTGGAAACCGTCCTCACAGTGGGCAGCTCCATGCATTTCTTCCCCTAGAGGGCAGTGGCGGTCCACACATGGACCTCTGACCCATTTGGTCCGTGGACGGTGGCGATGGGTGCCCATATCTTCACCTAGACTTCATTATTATTATTTTAAAATATTTCTTCATTTGACTGTGCTTAAATGAAACTAAGACTGGTCTTAGTTGCAGCACACGGGGCTATTCGAGCTTCATTGTGGCATACGGGATCTTTACTTGCAGCAAGCAGGATCTAGTTCCCTGACCAGGGATGGAACCTGCCCAGTGGTCACAACCCAATCCCTGCTACACACACACACACACACACACACACACACACACACTCACAGAGTTGTGACAATTTAAAATACACACACACAGGAGTTGTGACGATTGAAAACGTCTACAGGACATCAATAAATGACTCCAGGAAGGGTGGGGGCGGAATCACCCTCTCACCCGAGTCCGCCACACTGTTTGTAAAAACCAAGAACCCAAACTGCCCTGGAGTCCAGCTGCAAACAGAGACCGCTGAGAAATTCACACACGTTCTCAGCACAGGATCTGGTGATTTCCATGTAAGTGTTTCTTCCAGCCACATTTAGTTTTTTTTATCATCTCCAAATGGCAATCTTTTGCAAATTAAGTGGTGTTTATCCTTCTGGCTATGAACTCTAAAAGGAGTGCAGGGGATTTTTTTTTTTTTTTCCTCTGCCTGCACAGTTCTCAGTCCCCGGGACTCATTTCTCTCTCTTTTATTGTTGTTTTTCTTCACTCAGCCTCCCACCACCAGACAGGCTTAATGACTGCAATCATCACATCGCAGGGCAGAGTGGTAGGCAGCCACCCCCGCAACGGGGAGTCAGACGGTTCCTCTGAGCCCGGGTTTCTTTTGTTTTCTCAGGCAGACTGCAGTTTTGTCTCTTGGCTTTCCCTGAATGAAGAGAATCTTAAAACATCGTGGGGCTGCAAACAGCTTGGGGAAGGAGCGGTAAACAGGAAGTCAACAGCAGAGGAGAAATAAAAGTGATCGTTCAATTAGGCTGTTAGAACGACTTGCCTCCTGCCCCCCCAGCTCCGCTCCCCCAGCCCCAGGCACCTTTGGGGAAAGCTGAACTGTATTAATCAGGCCAGGCATCCAGGCCTCAGAGCAGAGCTGCAGGGAGGCCTGCTGGGAGCCAGCCAGGGCCGAGAGCGCCAAAGATCTTCCCGGAGAGGCAGAACAATGTGCCCCACATGCCTGCCACGCAGATCATCACAGCCAGGCTGCAGGACTTGCAGGGCGGTTTTTCATCCTTCCCTGGAGGGGGATAAAAGGCCACACTGTGAGCAGAGGGTACAGTCCTTCTGGTGTTCCTGCCCCACCTCTGGCTGCTAGAATTTCCCATCCAGCAGGAGACAGCCCACGATGCTCTCCAGGCCGGCGGGCCCTGGGATCCCCACGGTGCCCCGGAGTCCACAACTTGGGACCCTGGCTGCCCCTCCCAGTCACCACCCAGCACCAGTGCCCTGACCCCATGGTGCTGCTCCAGAATCATGGCCACGCTGGTTTAGACCCTGATTCATCCAGCCTGGGAGCCTTTCCTGAAAACAGCATCACAGAACTAGGGGGATGGTATAATGACTTCTTTGCTGTCAGTTGGATGCCTCCCGAAAGTGATAGAGAAAAAGAGAGACGAAGAGATACATGGTTCCTCGTGAAATGAGACCCCAGGTTATGCAGACAGAGATTTTTCTAAAAAGGGATATCAGTTCAGTACCGTCACTAAGTTGTGTCCAACCCCTTGGGCTGCAGCATGCTAGGCTTCCCTGTCCTTCACTGTCTCCAGGAGTTTGCTTATGTCCATTGAGTCGGTGATGCCATCCAACCATCTCATCCTCTGTCGTCCCCTTCCCCTCCTGCCTTCAATCTTTCCCAGCATCAGGGTCTTTTCCAATGAATTGGTTCTTCACATCAGGTGACCAAAGTATTGGAGCTTCAGCTTCATCATCAGTCCTTCCAGAGAATATTCAGGACTGATTTCCTTTAGGATGGACTGGTTTGATCTCCTTGCAGTCCAAGGGACTCTAAAGAGTCTTCTCTAGCACCACAATTCAAAAGCATCAGTTCTTTGGTGCTCAGCCTTCTCTATGGTCCAACTGTCACATCCGTACATGCCTATGGCAAAACCCACAGCTTTGACTCTGCGGAGTGAGTCGGCTTTGTCGGCAAAGTGATGGGGCAGTATTAAACTACTTTGAGATCAGAAGGCCAAGAACCATATTCTAAGGCCAGTTTCTAAGGCTACCTGGAAGACGCATGGTACCCAACGTTTAGAGAGCGCTGTGATGAAAAAGTAACTCCCTCTCCAGTCAAAATTCCTTTGATTCATTCATTTTCCCACAGATCATTATACAAATCCAAACATGGAAGTAGCTCAGGCTGTGCCACCATACAAAGGTGCGACTGTGGATGGGGGGGACAATTTTCAAGGAGGCCCCGAGAAGACTCATATCAGGCAGGATGTCGAACAACGGGAGGATGGCAGAGTCTGACCCCAGGGTTCCTGAACTGGCGTCTTAAGCAAGTTGTTGTCCAAGAGTCGACACCCTACTGACTATATGGGACTGTTAGGGATCCTGGCCTGGGAAGGTGATTGGTCTCCAGCTTCTGGTTAAGCAAAGCTTCTCATCTTTCTGGAAATACTGCTGCTGCCTGGGCCCCGGGCTACAGGACCACTTACAGGAAGCAGTCACGACCGCTGCCCTCCCTGCCACTGCCAAGGGAGGACCCCAAGGCAGAGGTCTCAGAACCTTCTGCCCACACTCAGACATATCAATTACATTAGCCCTTGTGTGATTCCCCACCTTTCCTATAAGAGTCCCAGTGGGAGCTGGGCAATCATGAATACCTAACTTTTCAATAACTTGGAGGTTGATAGGGTAAACATGGATGCAGATGCTGCAGGGGTGGGGAGGGCCTCTTTAGCATAACTCCCATTTCTCAGATGAGTAAAGTGCAAAGACTGGACCTCACCAGTCATCACGGGGAATTAGTGAATCCATAAGAGCCTCTGCCGTGTGCTGGGGCCACGTTCAGTCCTGTGGGTATGAGAGAAGCCAAACCATGGTCGGGGCCTCTGTGAGGTTGCATCCTAGTTCGACCCACAGAACTAACAAACTGAAAACCTGAGATGGCATAAGGCCACCTGATCGTTCTGGCCCTCAGTCAGCTCCAGCCGGAACATTTGTGTAGTAGAGCTTTGGCACTTTGTTAAATAATACCTCACATTGTCATTTAATCTGTACTAAAGTACCCATTAAGTTATAAACTCCCCCAGGGTGGAAAGCACAGCTTACTCTTCATAGGGGTTCATCACACACACACACACACACACACACACACACACGGTGCTCATTATGCTGTTCCTGAATGCTCCAGTAAGTGTAATTGTGTGAAACAGAAAATAATTGCAACAAGAGTAATCTGGGTAAGTAAGAGAGCAATCTGGGTGGCCCGGGCAGTTGGAGGAGGGAGGTTTCACTGGACATGCAAGAGGCAATTGACATACTGTGGTTCCCTTTTTTTCCTTTTGAAAGTAGTGATTAAAGATAACATTAGGAAATACATACATATTAGGACACATGTACATATTCATTATAGAAAATTTGTCAAATAAAATGAAGAAAATGCAAATCACAGATAATTTGACTCATAAATTTGATTCATAAACATGCAGAATACATAATTACAAACTGTAATAAGTGCTATGAAGGAAGAAATAAATAAGAAAGTGAGTAATGGAGGACTTCATCTAGAACACAGGAGGCCCCTCCAGGGATGTGATATTTAAGCTGAGACCTGGGCGTGAGCAAGGTTTAGACAGGTGAAGAAAGGGAGGAACAAGATTACAGGATACATTTTTTTTAAAAGGTAAATTATGACTCTGTACAACTATTCAATCAATGTGTATCAAAGATTTTATTTAACTCATAAAGTAATGAGAGAACCAGTAAGATATTACAACTGGCCCAAAGGAGACTTCAAAGAACCACACTTATCAATCGGGAATGTTGAAATGAAATACAAATATTCAGATGCCAAATTGGGTACAAGAAAATTAGCTGTCTCTCCCTTGGATAGCATCAGCAACTCAATGGACATGAACTTGAGCAAACTCTGGGAGATGGTGGAGGACAGGAAAACCTGTCATGCTGTGGTCTATGGGGTCAGAAAGAGTCGGACATGACTTAGCCACTGAACAACAACAACCCCTGGACAGAATTCACTGGTATATGGAAAATAATCATTTGCATTATTCTCAGTTATCTACTGGTCTCATCACTTCATGGGAAATAAATGGGGAAACAGTGGAAACAGTGTCAGACTTTATTTTGGGGGCTCCAAAATCACTGCAGATGGTGACTGCAGCCATGAAATTAAAAGACGCTTACTCCTTGGAAGGAAAGTTATGACCAACCCAGATAGCATATTCAAAAGCAGAGACATTACTTTGGCAACAAAGGTCCGTCTAGTCAAGGCTATGGTTTTTCCTGTGGTCACATATGGATGCGAGAGTTTGACTGTGAAGAAAGCTGAGTGACGAAGAATTGATGCTTTTGAACTGTGATGTTGGAAAAGACTCTTGAGTGTCCCTTGGACTGCAAGGAGATCAACCAGTCCATTCTAAAGGAGATCAGTCCTGGGTGTTCTTTGGAAGGAATGATGCTAAAGCTGAAACTCCAGTACTTTGGCCACCTCATGCGAAGAGTTGACTCATTGGAAAAGACCCGGATGCTGGGAGGGATTGGGGGCAGGAGGAGAAGGGGACGCCAGAGGATGAGATGGCTGGATGGCATCACCGACTCGACGGACATGAGTTTGAGTGAACTCCAGGAGTTGGTGATGGACAGGGAGTCCTGGCGTGCTGCGATTCATGGGGCCACAAAGAGTCCGACACGACTGAGTGACTGAACTGAACTGAACTGAACAGTTATCTACAATTTATAGGTTTGTAAACTAGCTCCGAAAAAAGGAAAGATATAGATAACCAGGATGAGCAAACTAGTTAAGACATCCGTAATTGCCCCCACCCCATGCACACCATTTCAAAGTGTTTCCCAGTTTTCCTGACATGTGCAAATGCCCTGGGGAAGGAAAGAATTTAACGGAACTGAAAGAAGGATGTTACTGGAATGTAATGAGCAGCAGAGTGGGTTGAGACAGAGGTCATGGTGTACGATCCAGATTGTAGCCTGTGTTTTTCACTTAACAACATAGGATAAACATTTCTCCGTTATCGCTGAACATTCTTTTGAAGCATGGTTTTTAATGGCTACACTGTGTTCCCCAGCAATGGACTCACTGCAACATATTCACTAACCCCCACACCTCCTTTGTCCATTTAACTGGTTATCATTTAATATTCTTGTTCATGAATCTTTGTTTTCACACATCTTCAATAATTTCCTTAGGATACATTTCTGGATATAGAATCTCCAGATCAAAGATGATTTTAAAGGTGTTAATTCATGAAAATTGCTTTCCAATGAGATGTTTTAGGAAAATACTGAGCCCTGGAGAGGTGGAGGCTCTGAAATTAGCTAGAAGACCAGTGTAAGGAGGAGGGGTGAGGTGGAAAGGGTCTGACCTAGACAGAGAGTGGAGGTGGAGGGGAGGTCTGACGTGGGAGGCACTGAGAGCCTGGGTGTGTAGAGACCAAGGAGGGCAGGAGCAGATGACTCCAAGGCTTTGGGGTTGTTTTTGCCATAGACACAGGTTGGAGATGGGCATTTAAAGGAGAAGCAAATTTGAAGGAAGAAGACACATTTATTTTTGGACACACAGGGTGTGGCACAGACTTCCCAGGGGTCTCAGTGGTAAAGAATCCACCTGCAATGCAAGAGCTGCAGGAGACGCTTGTTCAATCCGTGGGTCAGGAAGAGCCCCTGGAGGAGGGCATGACAACCTACTCTAGTACTCTTGGCTGGAGAATCCTGAAGACAGAGGAGCCTGGTGGGCTACAGTCCATGGGGTTGCAAAGAGTCAGACACAACTGAGCATGACTGTAGCCCACCAGGCTCCTCAGTCCGTGAGGTTCTCCAGGCAAGAATACTGGAGTGGGTTGCCATTTCCAGGGGGTCTCCAGGTCATCTTCCTGACCCAGGGACTGAACCAGCGTTTCCTGTGGCTCCTGTGTTGCAAGTGGATACTTGACCACTGCGCCACCTGGGCTACAGTCTGTCCATGGGGTTGCAAAAAGAGTCAGACATGACTTAGCGACTAAACAGAACAACAAGAGGGTGAGGTAACCGTGGAGCGTGGAGGATGGTGGGGCAAAGTCTGGGCTGGAGAGGTAAGTTTGGGAGCCCTACAGAGACCATCTGGTTACAACCAGCAAACAGGGGATGGGGAGGAGACCCTGCAAAATCCACACACGGGGGTGTGGGGTGGAGGGGGTGGTGGTGGAGACACAGGACGCAGCAAATGAGCAGGTGGGCCGGAGAGAGAGGGAGGAAGGTGAGGAGGCCTGCCTGGGAGGCAGACCATTCACTATGTCCAGTATCGCCGGTGAGGTCAGAAAGGACAAGGACCACGGGGGAGGAAACACACTGTGTTTGGCCAGCAGACAGTCACAGTGACCTTGAAGACACGTTTCCATAGAATCGCGGGGGCGGGAGTCAGCGGTTAAGGGAAGAGGAGACGGAGCCGCGAGTGTGGCCACAGAAGTGGAGGGTTTTGGCAGCAAAAGGAACAGGAAAGTCTGGAAATTAGCTCGAAAGGAGTTGCGTCCAGCATGATTTGGGGAGCCTGTGTCTTGTCTGTATTCCAACCCAGCATCTTCCGGCCACCGCTCCACACCCCTGGCCGCAATTTCCTCCGCTTATTTTTCCATCCCCAGTATTTCTTCAACCACAGAGAACAGATGTGGCTTCATATGATAAGCACATAACACAGAGCTGGGGCACATAGTAAGTGGTCAGTAAGTGTTGGCAATTCTTCATTTTTGTTATTAATCATGGGCCCTTAGGAGAAAGATAGGCAAATGAAAGGGAAGAAAAGAGCGCCAGGGAGGGGTGCGAGCGCGGCTGCGGTTAAGGAGGGGGCAACATCTGTACCAGGGCATCTTTAGAAACATAATAGACCTTTTTTCTTTTTTCGAAGATTTCCTGTTGACTTAATCCTAGATACACTGTATCTATATAAGATGTCCTAAGGAGCCTGCATTTCGTCCCTTTGCATGTAGCTTTGAGATCCTTCTCAAGGATCTCTTTCTGCATCGCATTCATGGCCTTGGGGCCAGGATGCATCTTAGGTCTGGTCCTTCCCCTGGGAACCTTGGAAGAGAACAAAGGACAATTCCTCCTCAAGGGATGAGATTTGGGAAGAGAACCTGCAGAGCGAAAATAACCGAATGCCCGATGTGTGCGAAACTTGCAAACACAAGCCAGGGAGAGAGGAGCCCAGAAGCCCAAACCTTCGGGCTGGACAGAGGGAAATTGCAGCTTGTCATCGACAGGGAGGACCTGAGGAGGACCAAAGGCCCGGAGGGTCCTGTTTGCCTGGAGGTGAAGGAACCATGTGGGCTGAGGAGCAGGGGGCCAGGCCCTGCTTTTCCCATAGCAAGAGGGCAGGGTCGGTCCACATTGCAGCAGGGCTGTGCAGAGAAGATGCACTTCGTTTATTTTGTCTAGAACTCTGCCGGTCTTCCCTGAGCCCTCTTCACCCGCTGATTAGAAGGGGAAAGGAACTAAAGGTCCAACTTCATTTAAAGCTTCAGTAGCTTAAACGGTCCCTTTGGGTAGAGTCTGGTGTCTCATGGATAAAAATGGGCCTCCTCGTCCTTCTCACCCTAAGGTAGCCTCTGGGATGCAGAGGAAGAGATGTGTGTGGTTCACCCAAGGGAGAGCCTGAGATAACACCCTAAGCATCCCCCGGAGGTCCAGTGAGCTTTCCTGTCTTTTCCTTGTTGCTCCTTGGCCTTCTCAGGTGAAGCAAGGGCTGCTTCATATGCAACCTGGCCACTCTCAGCTTGACCGGAGCTCTGAGCACTTCCAAATTTGACCCATATTGATTCCCAAGTTGACCCGGCTCTCCTGTGTCTGCATGCCTCTCCGAGGACTATCTGTGGCTGCTGTGAAGTCCCAGTGCCTGGATTTCACCCTGCAGCCTGGCTACAGAGTCCCCCTTCCCAGTGATAATTCGAGACTCTCTCCCAGCAATCTCTTTTCAGTAGCCTGGCCATTACAAAAGCTGACTGTCTCGTTGCTTGGTTTTATAACTGGGCTAAATGTCAGCCCAGGGAAAAAAAATCGGCTCTGAAGGCTACCCTTAATCATGAGAAATGAGGCCCTGAATTCCTCTGCATTGGCTGGGGCTTCAGACCAAAGTGTTTGAACTGACCAGTCATCCTGGCATCCAGTGGAGATGGCTTCCCCACCCCCCGTACTCAATCCTGTAAACCTGCAAGGTCTTTTATTTCAAGCCCTCTCAACTCTGCTCTCAATGAGGACGGAAAGTGTTGCATGTGGAAATTGCCTAGGCGACTGGGGGAAACATGCCAAAAGAGAAACTTTCCAGTTCTTAGCTTTCAAAGTGTGCACTGTGCCATAAGTCATGAGGTAATACGGATGCTCTGAATGGGGGCGCCACCGCCAATGAAAGCAGTGGCTTGACAGTCAGCAAATACAGTTCTAGTCACTAAGCAGAAGCAAAAGAATTGCCAAGAAAGAGCAAAAGAACAGGCACCTTAGGCATCGAAGCAGCATAAGATGGAGGGAAGTCTGCCCTTAACTTCACTTTGTTAGGAGGAGAAAATGGTCTTGAAAGTGCTCCCGGAGCAGCAGTCTTCATGTGAACAGATGCCCCCCACCCCCCACCACCATGGAAATCGATAAAACTCAGATTTTTTTTTTTACAGATTTGTACTGAAAACTATTGCCAGCCAAGGAACCTCAAATCTCAGAAGTCTCCGACCGGGCAGTAAGCTTATAAACAATCATTTAGCAAGATCTGAGGTCAAAATGACAGATGAAGATGGCTGTCTTTTCTGTATGTACGTCAAGAGATGAGGTCAGACAGGACCCAGTGCGTGGAGATGTGATTGTCTGGTGAAGTTTTTAGCAGTTTTTAACCTGTAGAGGCCAGCCTCAGGAACAAGCAAACTGGATCTTCTAGACTGGTTGTTCCTCCTAAGTACCTAATGTCCTTGCCTTGACCCCCTCTTCCCCTCTCTGCCCCCCAAGATCACAGTTCCTGGAGGGTAATGATTTAATGGATTTGTTAGTCTTTTCCTTCAATCACTCTACCTTTTCTCCATATTTTCATTTCATTCATTTATTTTAATTTGTTGGTTGTGCTGGGTCTTCCTTGCTGCTCATGGGCTTTCTCCACCTGTGGAGAGCAGGGGTTCTTTGTAGCTGCGGTGTGCGGGCTTCTCATTGCGGTGCCTTCTCTCATTGTAGAGCACCGGCTCTGGATTGTGGGCTCAGTAGTTGAGGCTCTCAGGGATTAGTCATCCCACAGCACGTGGAATCTTCCCGGACCAGAGATGGGACCCACGTCCTGCCCTGGCAGGCGAACTCCCAACCTCTGGACCGCCAGGGAATTTCCCCATGTTTGCATTTTATGAAGGTCTTTTGGAGATAACAGTACTTCTAGGAGAACTCCCTGGTGGTCTACCGGTTAGGACTTCGAGCTTCCAGAGCTTCCAGTGCAGGGGGCACAGATTCGATCCCTGGTCCAGGAACTAAGATTCTATCTGCCGTGCAATGCAGCCGCCTCCCGCCAAAACGAAAGCAAAACAAATAATACAACTAAAAGAGCTGTCTGAATTGTGGGAATTTTAGGCAGTAACCTGGTGGGCTTAGGGTGAGTGGGGTGAAGAGAGAGGGGAAGCATTTTAAGAGTTGGTGAAAGTGAAAGTCACTCAGTTGTGTCCAGCTCTTTGCGACCCCATGGACTAACCAGTGCATGGAATTCTCCAGGCCAGAATACTGAAGTGGGTAGCCTATCCATTCTCCAGGGGATCTTCGCAACCCAGGGGTCAAACCCAGGTCTCCCACGTTGCGGGTAGATTCTTTACCAGAGGAGCCACCAGGGAAGCCCAAGAACACTGGAGTGGGTAGCCGATCCCTTCTCCAGCAGATCTTTCCGACCTAGGGATCGAACCGGAGTCTCCTGCATTGCAGGCAGATTCTTTACCAATTGAGCTATCAGGGAAGCCCGTAAGAGTTGGTACATTTCTCAAATCACCACTTCTCAGACAGTCATCGCCTGCCCAGGACCATTCTGGGTGGAGGCTGGCTATCGCTTCCTTTGACCGAGCCTCTCTCATCTCTGAGTCCACATCCCGGCAGGTGTGGTCAGGAGTAGCTGTGAAAGTCTTGCTCTCTTGCATAGCACAGAGCTTGAAACTAGCCTATGTTGATGGCCAAGAGCAATTAGTACAGAAAAACAGGCCCCATGTATAATTCCTTGCCTGCGTGTGGCTCTTTCGCAGGCCAAACCCCTCAGCTTCTCCGAGCACCCCTGTGTTTGGCTTCTCTTTCTGGCCCTGCCCTGCTAGGATTCAGCAAAATCACAGCCCCATGACTGCCCAGCCACCCTTGCGTGCTTCCTCCTACTCCTTGCTGGACTGTGGGGTCATTCCTGCACTAGGGCAGGTCACAGGCTTGTTATTAATAATCAGATGGAAAGCAAAGACAGGATACACATTTTCCTAGAAAAACACCAGCATGGTATGATGTCAGTACCGTTTTCAACTTTCTGCGGTGATTATGGCTGCTACCCTTTCCTGCTTCTTGAGGATGACGGATCGACCTGCTTTTCAGGACAATTAAAATGAACTGTTTTAGGCAGAGCCAGTGTTGAGGGGGATGTGGACCTTCCGGTCACCAGGCACTGATTTTTTCATTGACTTCTCAAGGGGGTATTCATGCAAAACTGTAATTGGGAACACATAGAATTTCCCGGCTTTAGTTTTATTTGTGAAAGTTGCTCAGTTGTGTCCGACTCTTTGTGACCCGACGGACTATACAGTCCATGGAATTCTCCAGGCCAGAATACTAGAGTGGGTAGCCTTTCTTTTCTGCAGGGGATCTTCCCAACCCAGGGATCGAACCCAGGTCTCCCGGATTACAGGCAGATTCTTTACCAGCTGAGCCACAAGAGAAGCCCAGGTAGTTTTATTTGTAGGCAGGTTATATTTGCATGATACTTCTTTAAAAAAGTTGGGTTTTTTTTTTTGGCTGCTCCAGGTCTTTGTCTAAGCACAAGGTAGTATATAGTATGTGAGTTCTTTTCGTTGTGGCACGCAGGATCTTTAGTTGTGGCACGCAAATGCTTAGTTGAGTCATGTGGGATCTAACTTCCTGACCAGGGATCAAACCTAGGCCCCCTGCACTGGGGGCGTGGAGTCTTAGCCACTGGACCACTGAGGAAATTCCTGCATGATGCTTCATTGTTGGCAAGCAGTTTCACCTTGGTGATCTCATTTGGGCCAAACCAGAATCATCATTTGAGCTACATAAGGTGAGGATCACTCTTTCCCTTGGATGAGTGAGATAGCTGAAGCTCAGAGAGCTCCCACAGACAGTAGTGAAAAAGTAGGACAAATCCTAGGTTTCCAGATTCCTAGATCCTATTTCTATTGTACCAGCATCCTTTCCTCTGGAAATTATTCTGCCCCCAATTGGTTTGGTTTGACTGTAGTAGAACCCACCATGTCCCTATCTAAAGAGATGCCCCTAAAGCCTGACCCTATGATTGGCTCAGGGATGAGCACATGACCTAGGCTGGCCAGTCACAGTCTTCTCTGGGTCTTGTGTTAAAGCAATTGGAAAAGAAGTTCTCTCTTGCTCTGGATCCCTGCTGAGACAGCAAGAGAATGAATAGGAATAAAGGAAGGCAAGCAGAGGGAACCAGAGCTGAGAGGTGGAGAGAGCCCTGGAATTATTTAAACCATTCATCCAGCTGTGCCTGAAACTCTTCAGTGAGCCAATAAATTCCTTTTTTGCTTAAGCCAATTGGAGTTGCGTTTATGACACTTGCAAATGAAAGGAGTTATTGACTAATAAAACTGCCATTTCTGTCTTTCCCAGAATTAGGAAATTACCTCTTTAAAATTGTTTATTTGTAGTATGCTTTATTCCTTCCCACACACAAAAAGAATTCCGAAGCAGCTTATAAAAATAAATAGGAAAAAATAGGCAATAAGCCAGAAAAAAAAATCAAAGGGAAACTTTAAGACATAAAATATATGTCATATGTCATATACATATGTACAGCACAATCTTTATATTAAGTTGACAAAATTATTTTTTAAATTATAATACCAAGTATTGTTGAGGGTGCTGGGAAATGGACACTGGTGATGGAAAAATTAGAAATTAATGTGAACTTTCTGGAGAGAAATTTGACAGCACTTATTCACATTCAAATAACAATAACCAGTGCTTGTTCATAACCAATAATTGGAATGCACAGAAAGGAAATAATTAAGTAAGAAAGAATGCATGCAAATATTTAGCTATAAGAATGATTGTTACAATCACCCCAAATTGGAAAACAGCTTGAATATCCAATGACAAATTATGGATCAAAAATAATATGTCCACTTATTGGAATATCATGTATTTATTAAAATAACAATGTAGACTTTTATTTACTGACCTGGAATAATATTCATATATTGTAGTAGATCCCTGATTTGGGAAGATCCTCTGAAGAAAGGATAGCTTTGGACTAGCACATCTAAATTCCCCCTAAGCCATAGCAGGGTTCAAATAAATTGTTCACTCTTAACCCTATGTTTTAAAAATCAGAAACAAAAGACTATTTATTGGCTGTGATCATTAAAAAGGGAGAAATATAGAAGTGGCAAAAATTGCCCTTCTAGTCTCACAGTTCGAGTATTCTTGCTTAAGTCAAATTCAGCTTTCCAGAGATGCCTGGTTAATTATCCCCTCTTTGACCATGTGTTATCTAAACACTCTACATTTTTCAGACATTTGACTAGTATTGAGAGATTATTTCTTGCCAATGAGTTGGGTCTTGGGCATCATCTATTCCAAACCAAAGGTTACCAAAATGTGTATAGGCTCAAAACAACAACAACAACAAAAAAAAAACCCACCGAATGGCAAGAAGAACATTTTAGAATTTGTATTTATAGCTAAGCCCTTTTAATTTTCTATTTCTGATATGTTTTATCATATATCAGTAACTGGATAGGGCATAACAAGTAAGTATACCAAGATTGTGAAAATGTTTTTGATGATGGAAGTATGCTCTGGTTAACTGTTACTGCAGCAAATACAATGGCAACTTAGTGGTTTTAATTTTGTTCACAAACTTCTGGATCAGAAATCTGTGAATAAATTGCTCATCTGAGCAGTTCATCCACCCCCCGTCCTGCCTCAGCCCAGACAGCACCTCAACTTGATCTAGAAGATCCACTTCCAAGATGGCTTGCCCACTTGGTTGGCAAGTTGGGAGCTCAACAGAGCTCTTGTCTGTAGGGGGAGGGGCAGGTCCCCATTCTCTGCCATGTGGCTTCCCCACTGGGGTTCTTGGGCTTCCTCAGGAAATGGAGGCTGGATTCTAAGAGGGAATATTCCAAGAGACAGGAAGTAAAAGTCAGTCTTCTAAGTCCTGGAGCAAGAATATACTGTCCTGTCACTGCTGTCATATTTTATTAGTCAAAGGAGTCCAAGAGTCTACCCAAGATTCAAGGGGAGGAGACACAGACTTTATCTCTCAGTGAGCGGTCTGGCAAAACATTTGTGGCCATCTTTAATCCATTACATGGCATGGAATCACTAAAGTCTGAAAATCACTAATTTACATAAATAGAATATGTAGCAGAGGCTCCACCCCCAGACTGGGGCTCAGCTCTCTTACGTAAGAAATTCTTGGCCATCAGAAGCTGATCTGTTCCTTATTGTACACCTCCCGAAAACTGTTTCATCAGATTTTTCTCTTAATGGCTTATTTATTCCAGAGGCATAGACTGAAGAATATATGCATGATAATGTAGGGGAAAACAGAACTAACTCATATGGGTACTACTGCTTTATCTTGCTTAGGGAAAAAAAAAAAGATTGACTTAACAATAGAAATAAAACATTCATCTGCTCAGGTGTTGGTGACCTGTAAAAAAATTTTCTTTTACAACAGTATACTTTAAACCAGGGAACTTTGGTGGTGGCCCATGGTTAACATTCAGTGCTTCTAGAGTAGGGAGGCAGGTTAGAGCCTTGGTTGGGGAACTAAGACCTCACATGCCACACAGTGTGGCCAAAAAAGTTTTTTTTAAATACTGAGTATGAACCTAATATAGTCAGGATGACGTTATGACTTGAAAGGCTATAATTATGACAGTGTTCTACCAGAAATTCCCCAGTGCACAGGTTAACACCTGCTTTTCCTTTCTCGCTAATCAAGTAAAACAATCGCCAACAGAACTTTAAGATTTCTCCCATATAACAAAATATACTCTTGAGGAAGATAAAGTGGCTTACTAAACAGAATAAACCCATTTTGTAAGAAAATGTGTATGAGAGAGTCAAGAGTAAAATTTTTCATTATTTATGGTCCTAAATTCTGGCACTAAGAAGAGCGGATCCTGAGAAGAAGCTGTTGTTTTCCTGAGCAGGCTGATGGGTGAGTGTGCACATTAGAAAAAGTAAGGTAATAAAAAGGTGGTTTTTTTTTTTTTATGAGAAAAGGAAGAGATGTTGGAAGGCAGCAGAAGCAGAGAGGGTGACTTGTTTAAAGGTGTGGGTGGAGGATAGTTTTCCTAAGTGGGTTGCAGGGAATGTCTTCCAGGTTGCCCTAAAACCTTCAGTAAAATCTGTTTTATTTGGCAGTTCTTTTTCGAAATTTATTTTTATTGAGGTAGCATTGATTTACAGTATTATATAAGCTTCATGTGTACAGCATGATATTTTGATTCCGGTATACTGGATGTGAGAGTTGGACTGTGAAGAAGGCTGAGCACCGAAGAATTGATGCTTTTGAACTGTGGTGTTGGAGAAGACTCTTGAGAGTCCCTTGGACTGCAAGGAGATACAACCAGTCCATTCTGAAGGAGATCAGCCCTGCGATTTCTTTGGAAGGAATGATGCTAAAGCTGAAACTCCAGTACTTTGGCCACCTCATGTGAAGAGTTGACTCGTTGGAAAAGACTCTGATGCTGGGAGGGATTGGGGGCAGGAGGAGAAGGGGAAGACAGAGGATGAGATGGCTGGATGGCATCACTGACTCGATGGATGTGAGTCTAAGTGAACTCCGGGAGTTGATGATGGACAGGGAGGCCTGGCGTGCTGAGATTCATGGGGTCGCAAACAGTCAGACACGACTGAGCGACTGATCTGATCTGATCGATTTGATACACTATAGTGTGCTCACCACCATAATTAAGTTTCTATCACCATACATTTGATCTCCTTCATCCATTTCACCTTCTCTCTCACCCCTTCCCCTCTATTCTGTCCCCTGTATTTATGTGTTGTTTTCCTCTGGTTTGGTTTGTTAATTAGATTTTTTCCTACTACATATATGAATGTGTTGATATAGTATTTGTCTTTGTCTGACTCATTTCACTTTGCATAATACCCTCAATATTGTCACAAATGGAACATTTCATCTTTTTAATGACTGAGTAATATTCCTGTGTGGGGGGGGTGTGGGGGGTGTATGGGGATGTGTGTGTGTGTGTGTGTGTGTGTGTGTGGTGTGTGGGTGTAGGGGTGTGTGTGTGGGGGTGTGGGGTGTATGTGAGTGTGTGGTGTGGGGGTGTATGTGGGGGTGTGGTGTGTGTGTGTGTGTAGGGGTGTGTGTGTGGGGGGTGTGTGGTGTGTGTGAGTGTGTGTGTGTGTGAGTGTGAGTGTAGGAGTGTGTGTGAGGGTGTGTGTGTGGTGTGGGGGTGTATGGGGATGTGTGGTGTGTGTGGTATGTGTGTGTGGGAATGTGTGTGTGGGGTGTGTGTGTGTGTGTATGTGTGTGTGTGAGTGTGTGTGTGTGTGGGGTGTGAGTGGTGTGTGTGAGTGTGTGTGTGAGTGTGTGTGAGTGTGTGTGTGGGGGGGTGTATGTGTGGGTGTGTGTGGGTGTGTTTAGGGGTGTGTGTGGTGTATGTGGGTGTGTGTGAGTGTGTGTGTGTGTTTGGCGGGGGTTTGTGTGGTGTGTGTGTGTGAGTGTGTGTGGATGTGTGTGTGTGGGGTGTGTGTGTGTGTGCCTCACGTCTTCTTTATCCATTCATTCACTGTTGGGCTCTTAGGTTGTTTCCATGTCTGAGCTATTGTAAATAATCCTGCAATAAACATAAAGTACACCAATCTTTTCAAATTAGTGTTTTAATATTATTTGGATAAATACCCAGAAGTGGGATAGTTGGCTCGTATGGTTGTTCTATTCTTAATTTTTGAGAATCACCATACTGTATTCCATAGTGAGTGTACCAATTTACATTCCCACCAACAGTGTATGAGGGCTCCTTTTTTCCACAGCCTTGTCAACTCCTGTTTTTTCTATTTTTGCCTTTTTGATAATAACCAGTCTAACAGGTATAAAGTGATAGCTCATGTGATTTTGCTTTGCATTTGCCCCATAGTTAATTATGTTGAGCATTTTTTCATGTATCAGTTGGCCATCTGCATATCTTCTTTGGAAGACTGTCTATTCACCTTCTTTGCCCATTTTAGTACAGAGACTAAAACAGTGATTGAAAGGCTCCTGGAAAAAAAAGTCCAGGATCAGATGGCTCTACAGGTGGATTTTACCAAAATTCTTTTACTTTCTTCTTTTACTCCAAGAATATCTAATATCTATCCATCTAAACTTTTCTTAAAAAAAAAAGAGGAGGGAATGCTTCTTAACTCACATTAGGAGGCCAACCTCACCCTAATGCCAAAACCAGATGAAGACAACACAAAAAAGAAAATTACAGGCCAATATCTCTGATGAACATAGCTATAGAAATTAGCAAACTGAATACAACAATACATTAAAAGGATCATACATCATGGTTAAGTAGGATTTATTCCGGGGATATAAGGATGGTTCAACATCTACAAATCAATAAACATGATATATACCACATGAACAAAAGTAAGGATAAAAAGCATAAAATCATCTCAATATATGCACAAAAAGCATTTCACAAGATTCAACACTCATTTATCATAAAAACTCTCAATAAAATAGATATAGAATAAATGTACTTCAAGATAATAAAGGTCATATGTGACAAACCCATAGCTAATATCATACTCAATGGTGAAAAGTCAAGAGCTATCCCTCTAAGATCAGGAACAAGGATGCCCACTCCTGCCACTCTTATTCAACACAGTATCAGAAGTCCTTAACTGAACAATTAGGCAAGAAGAAAGGAACAAGAGCCATCCAAATGGAGAGGAAGAAGTAAAAATGTCACTATTTGCAGATGATATGATTTTATATGTCGAGAATCCCAAAGACTCCATCAAAAATCCTATTAGAAATAATAAATGTAGAAAAGTTTCTGGTTAAGGAATCTATATACCAAAAAATCTGTTGTGTTTCTATATGCTAACAATGAGCTAGCAGGAAGAGGAATTAAGGAAACAGTTCCATTTACAGTTGCAACAAAAAGATCGAAGCACCTAGGAATAAACTTAACCAAGAAGGTGAAAGACTTGTGCAGTGAAAACAACATAATACTGTTGAAAGAAATTGAGGAAGACACAAAAATGGAAAGACATTCTGTGTTCATGGATTGGAAGAATGAACATTGTTAAAATGTCTATATTACCTATAGAAATTCTTATGGGTGTTGGATTGTTTTCTTTGAGGGAAAATTTGGGGCAACATTGACATGAACTGAAGGCAGATCCAACCCAAGAACAAGGCTAACCTAAGGAATTTCAAGTCACTTGTGAGTAACATCAGAGTAGGAAAAATCCAAGATACACATGCACCAAATTATGACATTTAATATCTCTGCATGGTGGATTACAAATGATACGTATTTCATTCCCTCTTCATTTTTGTATTTAAAGTTTTTTCTATGAGCTGTACTGTGTAAAGGAAGTTATTTTGAAACACACATGTGCTTTGCAATCATACAGGCTTAAGTTAGAACCCACCTCCAATACTTGAATTTGTGATTCTAGACAAGTTACTTGAACTTTTAAAGCCCTCATTTAAAGTCTCCTCATTTGTACAAAAAGGACAGTAATCATACCTCAGAGGTAATTGTGAGGATTGAATAAAATAATCTGTGTAAAGTTCTTCAAACAGTACCTTTGGACTGAGAAGCATACCATAAATCTTTACAAGTTATTATTGTTGGTAAGTAAAGTTTGCGGATGGGTCTCAGAGCCTGAAAATGATCAGTCTTTTCTACTCTCTGCCAAGAAGTTAAGTGGCCTTGTGTCTTCATCCTCTAAAAAAACTGGCGGAGGAAATTCAACAGAGTTTTATCCCTACCATCATAAGTCATGCAACATAACATCATTACGAAGAAAAGCCTCTTTTAGCACCTACTGTGTTCAAGTAATATAAGTTCTCAGACATTAGACGGGGTCCCTGTGGCCTCCAACTTGTAGCCAGGTCAGTTCTGGCCACTAACGCTTAAGTGTCTCAATGCCTAATTAAAAACACGTCCAGGGTTGGCTATACTTAGGATGAACCCACATGGTCTTAATTCCCAATGAAGAATACACATTGCATTTCAGGACTTCCACACTAGCCAAGGCGTTCTGATGTGGGGTTTGAGCTCCCTGGTGCTGTCATGTGACAGGCTTTTTGATGTGGTGGCTGTTCCAGTAAGTTAACCTCTGGCATCTCAGAACTGGCACAGCCCGCCTGGCTACAGACGAATTCTGAGCGCAGATGCGGGCTGAATCTGCATGCCTGCGGGTGGACGGACCGCAAACGACCACGGGGCTAATTAGCGGGGGGCTGTTTCAGGGCAGGTCCCACTCCTCAGGGTTTCCGAGTCACTGCTGTGCAGCTTGGCTCTCTGAGACTGTGCGCCTCAAAATATTTTTGGTTTCTGACCTCCTCGGTGGGAGGAAAAAAGAAACCCCTCTGGACCCTGCATGTCCCTGCTTGAGGTGACAGAGACAAGCTTACTGGGCTTCAAGAAACTTGTCATTGTTCTGGATGAGATCTGCCCTGCGATGCCTGCTGTTTATTTAATACAATAAGCAAATAAATAAGTTGTGCTTGAAACAAAAGCACAGGCCTTGCTAGACATTCTGTGCACACACCATCTGGGTCTCCTTACCTTCCAGGCATGTAGGAGATGGGACCGCCCAGACTTCTGGGGCTGGTGGGGTCACACTACCAGTTTAGACCAATGGGGGGTGAGCTGGAGTGACCCCCGTCACTCCTCAGCATTGAAGAGCAGGTGAGACATTCAGCCTCTCTCTTCCCTGGAGACCAAAGGAGTAATGTGTTCTAGATGTTACAGTTACAGAGGGTTCAGCCTCCATCAGCCTGGATGCTTGAGTGACTGTGGAATGGAATTTTCCCCGCACACGTACCCAACATCCTTGACTTGGCAATGGACATGAGGCACACACAAGAAATAAATCTTTTTTGTGTTCAGCAATGGGATCTTGAGGTTCATTTGTTATCACAGAGCAACCTAATTTATTCTAACTAATACAATTCTCCCATAAACATTAGTGGCCTTTTTCTGGTAGCTCAGATGGGAAAGAATCTGCCTGCAATGCAGGAGACCTGGGTTTGATCCCTGGTTTGGGAAAAAATTCCCTGGAGAAGGGGATGGCAACCCAGTCCAGTATTCTTGCCTGGAGAATCGCATGGACAGGGGAGAGGACAGGGGAGACTGGCAGGTTACAGTAAATGGGGCTGCAAAAGAGTCGAACATGACTGAGGGACTAACACATCCACTTTCATAAGCATGTGTGACACAGAAAGTGGTCTGCCAGTCACCTGTAGACCTGTCACTGGGAGTTGGCCCAGGCAGTCTGTAGTGAAAGACTAGAGGAACATTTGCAGGGAGGAGCAGCAATTCAGATGGTCAAGTTCAAGGTGACTGCAGTCTACTCTGGGAGGCTAGGAGGAAGGCAGAGCTTCAGAGGACACTCTGGCTCTGGAGCTGCTCATCCAGACCCTAGACTCCAGACCAAGGTCAACCAGACTCCAAAGACCAAAGACATTCCAGTAGACTGCTTCTCTGACCTCCCTGGTTCAGAAGCTGTGTCAGTCAGCAGTATGTCTTTAGAAAGTGAAAGAAGATTCGTAGGTCGCTTTATTTTTTAAAAAATATTTTTATTTACTTGGCTGCATCGGGTCTTAGTTGCACACGCAGGATCTTCAATAACAGCGCACAGACTCTCTAGTTGCCATGCCAGGCTTAGTTGCTATTCGGCCTTCGGTATCTTAGTTCCCCAGCCAGGGATCAAACCTGTCTCCTGCCCTGCAAGGCGTATTCTTAACCCCCAGACCACCAGGGAAGTCCCCCTTGGTCACTTTAAATGCACAAGATGTTCAACCATAATAAGAGTTTATTTACTGGACCGTATTGATTTTCTTTGCATAGACCTCCAAGGGCTGACCATCCACAAGGGAGTTAAGACATACTCACACAGCCTGCATCTGAGTCTCTAAGAAATACTCCCTGTGAATGATTAGCAACCCAGTGAAAGGGTTGCTGCTCTGTTCATTTTTAAACCTGAAAATATCCAGCGACCCTCTCAAAATCCAGGAACATTTCAGTCTCCTGATGGAGAGGCACCTGGAAGAGAATGAGGAGAAGCTGTCCTCTTGTCGTTGCCGACAACATGGTTTGTAGCATCTGAGAGTCAATGTTACCATCCGTCTTCTGTCTGGACTGCCTGGAATGAGGTGGTCCTCAGCCCACAGCAGCAGAAGGCTGCATGTAACCATATTCATCATGGTGCCAAACTGCCTCCTTATTCAAGAAGAAAAGATAATGGCTCATCCTCTCATGATTCCCTGGACTGGAATTGCTGTATAAAATTGTCTTTGCAGAAATAGACTTCTCCGAATTCATCGGGAATGCAGAGCTAGATGTCTGGCCGCTTTGAGACGAAAGGATTCACTGGGAGCAAATCGGTTTTTGCTCCTTTGCTACTTAGCAGAGCTTTAATGCTAGAGCCTCTCAGAGTTTTTAATTTTTACAAGGTAGCTATTTTCAGAATCAAAAAGGTGCAGTTTCCTTTACCGAAAACCTCGTGATGCAAGAGAAATGGGATTTTCTTATAAATCCCTCAGCTCACTCTGCTCCCTCTGTCTAAATCCACGCTGCTGGAAGAGCAAAGACTACAGCTTCGTTGCCAGGAATACGGGAAAGACAGTAATCACACCGGATGTTAATGTGATGAGTCCACTTAAACAGAGATAAATTTCAAATGCATATATATTTTCATTTTGAATGTAGTATACTTACAAAGAAATGCTTATGCTTTTAGAGTAGAAGGCAGATTTCTTTTTTAGAAAGTATTCATTTACCTGGCTCCGTCGGGTCCTAGTTGTGGCTCGTGGGATCTTCGCTGTGATGCTCCCAGTAGTTTCAGGGCATGGGCTCAGTTGCCCCGAGGCATGTGGGATCTTCCTGGACCAGGGATCGAACTCGAATCCCCTGCATTGCGAGGCAGTTTCTTAACCACTGGACCACCAAGGAAATCCCTAGAAGGCAGATTTCTGACCCACTCCTGAAACATTAATTAAAGGATTTGGAGAAAGCAAAGAGTATCAGTTGAAAACCAGTGGCAAGAACCTACTTAGCGGTTCCTTATCTTTTGATCCACGTTAACAGCATGAAACATGTACTTTAATTATAATATCCAAATCTCACCTTGATATTCCATGAAATGAAAGAGTCCCACACAAATGTACCATGTGTATGTGCGTGCTAAGTCACTTCAGTCATGTCTGACTCTTTATGACCCTATGGACTGTAGCCTGCCTGGTTCCTCCATCCTTGGGATTCTCCAGGCATGAATACTGGAGTGAGTTGCCATGCCCTTCTCCAGGGTATCTTCCCGATTCAGGGATCAAAACTGTTTCTCTCACCATCCCCTGCGTTGGCAGGTGGGTTCTTTACCACTAGTGCCATCTACTTTTTATTTTTCAGGTGTTCTAAAAGCACTTTATTCCCAAAGGTTGCTGATATGAGGATTCTTGGGAACCAGAAATGGCAGGAAGATCCACGTGCTCGGATCCCCAAGGCCTGGGCCAAACTGAAGCCAGATCTATCCACTAATGATGCCACAGGCCACAAGGAAGAAGGTCAAGGATGTGTGTTGGCTTGTGGAGCTGTAAGTTGCACCTCGAGGGTGGAAAGCATTCCTCTGACTTCAGGTTGGTCCTATGGCTGAGGTGTAGCACAATGGCCACACCAAGTGGATATTGAGAGCAAAAGCTAGGAGGCATGTGCCCTCTTCACCAGCAACAGTTAGAATTTTCATCACCTAAATTGAGCCTCTCAGTAAATGAATATCGCCTCCAGAAGATTGAAGCTGCAGAGATAAACAATGGAAGGAAGGGAAGTGGGCATGCAAGGGGTATCTTTCTGAAATGCCAGGTGAAGATGATGTTGACTCAGAATTGTTGCTTCATGCTGGCCCAAGGCCATTGTCAAACTAAGTTCTGTAAAGGAACACAGAAAGACTAAAGAAACAGACTCCTAACTCGCTCACATAATGAGCAGCTCGTCCTTGCTGCCTCCAGTACCAGCCCTGATTGAAGGGCGCTGTGAACTCTGTTCCCACCTCGCCAGCCTGGGGAGCTGAGATTGACGTGCAGCCTGGGAAACATGAACCCTGGGCTTCGGGAGCAGCTTGAGGTCAAGTCAGAATTTGTTTCTGTCCTGCCTTTCAAAGCTTTGTTTTCCTATGAACCATCCATACTAACCACTCTGCATTGCTGGGCCCCGGAGAACCGGGGGTGGGCAACTTCCAGGAGATTCATTCAGGATGGACATTCATTAGCTCTGAAGACAGCTGGGGCTTTTCCTAAAAGGGCTGAGGACAGCTGGAAATTCCCAGATTAATCATTGACCAGACCAGGCTACTGCCACCCCACCAAATCCCACCCCACCCTGAGGGTTGCTCTAACCAAAATAAATCATAAATGTGTACAGCTCAACAGTGATTCTATTCAGAGTCACTGCCACCCACTTCTAAAGCCCAGGCCAACGTAAAGTAACCCAAGACTTCACTTCTCTTCAAGGGGCTGCTCCACGTCCTCAGAGGCAATTAAATCACGGAACCTGTGTAAATAAGACTTTTCTGGAATGCTATTTTGAGACACGCTGAAAGCCTTTCCAGTGAACTGAGTCTTCATTCTGACCATCACAGATAAATGAAGGACGGGTTCTTTAACATACTAATGATAACAACAACTAATTGATACTTTTCCTTTGCAAAGCATTTAGTTCCTGCCAGATAACTTCACATGAACCATCTCTTTTACTTTCAGAATCATATAGCAAGGCAGGACGTGCGTTATTATTGACATTAAGCAAATAAACTGAGACTTCTTGGCAGTTAACAGCCTTACTTGGGTAACAGAACTGATGGCCGTTGGACATAAGGTTAAGACAGACTCCAAGTCCAGGACTTTTTCCAATCCATCCCACTGTGTCTACAAAAAATCTTACCCTCTCTTAAAAGCTTTGAATTTTATAAATTGTTTAAGTGCTTATTGTTTTATTTGATGGGAATGAAGTACAGCTAGCACTGTTGAGTCATGACTAAGCTGAGTCATTGTACATCAAGTGCTTGATATGAACGTCCTCGTATATGAGGTGGTCGTTATTATCCCCATTGTGATACACGAAGGAACACAGAGAGGTTTCTGCAACTTTCCCAAACCACATAGCTAGTAAGTAGCAGGGATTTGAAAACTGCGCGTCTAGAGCCTCCCACATGCATCCTTCTGCTGAGATAGGCAGGTGTATAACTTCTCGTGCTGTTTTTTGAAGAACCATAGGTCCAGTTGCTGGAGACAGAGCCATCCACATCGCCAACATGTTTGGCATCGTTTGGGTCCATGGGGATTATTTCGTCTGTGAGGCCAATCTAGAACCAATAGAAATAACCGATCAACAATAGAAATAAACCAAACACTCTGCTATGAGATGGGGTTCCTTCTTTCTTTCTTTTCAGGCTGTACTACGTGGCACGTGGGATGGTGGTTTCCCGGTCAGGGATTGAACCTGTGACCCCTGCAGTGGAAGTGCAGAGTCTTAACCACCGGACCACCAGGGAAGTCCCTCAGGGCTTTCTTCACAATGGCACCACTATTGCTCCTATTTCCAATACTAAAAACCACGAAGTTCCTTCTCCCTTGTGTCTCTTATCCAGTCAATTATCAGCAATTCCTGTTTCATGGTTGTGTGTGTATCTAGAACTTGCTTCTCCCTCTTCCCTCCTTCTCTTCACATACACTGTCCAGTCAAGTAACTAGACAGCGGCCCCTCCAGCTTCAGACACTTCCCACAATATAGTCTATCTTGTCCCCATGCATCCTAAAAGCGTAGGATCTTCATCCCATCTCATCCCATGCTGTGTTCCTACACATGGCGCCCCACTGTCTATCACAAGCCCTCTGGTTTGCATCTTCATGGTCTAGAGCCTCCATTTTCCGGCCATTTTTTAAATTATCTATTTATTTTTGCCTTTTGACTTCCCCGCATGGCATGTGGGATTCTAGTTTTCTGATCAGGGATTGAACTCACAGCCGCTGCATTGGAAGCTTGGAGTTTTAACCACTGGACCCCCAGGGTTAAGTCCCCCTCTAGGGGACTGGACCCCCTAGACAGCCATTTTCCTATCAATTCTCTGTTTCTTCCTTCTCCTCTTGCCAAGTGGGGCTCCTCACAGTCCCCAGCCCGCATGCACACACCCATCTTCCCATCTTGTGACTTCACTGTTATTCTCCTCATCTTGTTATCGCTCTTCTCTCCTGTTTATAGCCCAGTCTAGACATCCCACCTGTCTCTGGCGTCTCCTCGGGCTATTCCTCCTTCTTGGATTCCTATTGTCCCCACAGAAGGTGCCACGAAGTTCAGTGTTTAATTTTGTTTTCTCGTTGTCTCACTGTTTACCTCCTCCACTAGACTGGGAGTTTCTCAGGTCAAGGACTCTGCCTTACTTTTTTTCATGATCCTTACTGGGCATAATATAGTCCTGGACTCAGAGACAGTGCTCGTTTGGTGGACGGATCTCGCTTGGTGGAGGGACCTGGTGGCAAATGAGCATGAGTTGATTTAGTGGCTCTGATGAGCAATCCAGTGGCCTTGCTTGACATGGGTTAATTCTCCAACACTAGATGCCAGCATCAAATTCATGAGAAGGTCAGGAAATTACAAGCTGGTCAATTCGTTTTCTGCAGGAGAGTTGTTGTTTGCCCAATTCGAGCAGTTGAGGAACCCATTTTTTCTGATTCCTTTCCCAGTGGGCTCTTCCCTAAAGAGATACAATGACTGGGTGGGGGGTGGGGGGCGGGTCAAGTGAGTTGTCCAAGTGAAAGACCACAGCAAGTAGACTCTGATTTATAATCTCCAAAGTAATACATTAGAGAATGGAAAGTAGCTCAAGGCCAATGTTTTAGAATAAATCATGAGACAGTTTTTACCAGCAGAGAAGTCACTGGACTCTGTGCAGCCTTGTTCAGCATCAGCATGTTTAATGGCCATTCATCCAAGTTCAAGTTGCCTCAGGCAGATTTCAGAGGGACCAGTTCTTTGGAAATCTAATAGCAGAAAGAATCGAGTTAGTATATATGGCCACATTTGGAAACTATGTCATACTTTCCAAACTGTGCTCTTAAGCTCCATCTTAAGAGTTGAGTTCTTCTGAGTTGGAAAGAGTACCAAAGGTTATCTGGTTGGAAGAGGGATGACATGTCTGGAATACTACTAACACACTTTTCATTTCTGTGTTTCATGGGTTGATCTATTCCTTCACTTTCCCATTTTCTCAGAGACATAAGCCTACCTTCAGACTTCAACAGCATGAATGCAAAAAAAAAAAAAAAAGCTAATATGCTGGTTATCCCGACCCCAAATGGGTATTTTGTAGGCATAACAGAGGTAAAAACTAGGTTTTATTGAGAGAGAAATACGATTTTCTAAATTTATTTAGCTCCCATTTCGCATAACTTGCTAAAGAGCCAAGCTTGTAGGTAGGACTCAGATCCTGGAACTGCTTCCATGCAGATGAGAACTGGTTTTGCAGTGACAACTAGGGCTTCCCATGTGGCACTAGTGTTAAAGAACCTGCTTGCCAAAGCAGGAGACCCAAAGACCCAGGTTCCATTCCTGGGTTGGGAAGATCCCCTCGAGGAGGAAATGGCAGACCACTCCAGTATTCTTCCCTGGAAAGTTCCATGGACAGAAGAACCTGGCAGGCTACACTCCATGGGACTGCAAAGACAACTAGACTAGGAGGTTTGAATTGTAGAGGCAGGAAGCATGCTCATTTCTGGTCCCAAGGGATCAAGAGAAGAAAGAAGACAGAGGCTGGAGAGACATTCATCTTGATTTTCTGTCTCTGGGCTAGTCTGAACTTAGATGTTCAGTTGCTAAGTTGTGCCCAACTCTTTGTGACCCCATGGACTGCAGCATGCTTCCTTGGCCTTCACTATCTCTTGGAGTCTGCCCAAACACATGTCCATGGAGTTGGTGAGGCCATCCAACCATCTCATCAACACAAAGCCTCTTCCTCATTTCAGACTGCATGAAACACAGGCTCCCCACACCCATGTGGGAGTGGCCACATCAGAGTAAACTCAGCAGTACTCTGTGGTCAGACAGTGGAAGGGCTAGCATTTAGCTTTCCCGAGCTACCCTCACTTCCCTCACTTCCTGTGTGGTGTGGAAAGAACTTGGAATCTCCTGGGTGACCCTGGAGTGGGGAGGCACAGAGGCTGGGTGGAACCTGGCTAGAGCACATACCAGAGAGGAATGACCATGGTGGGGGCAAGATGGCGCTGTGGGCTAGGGGTTGCAGAATGAACGGCCTGGGCCCTGACCTCACGATTAGAGCCAGGGGCTCAGCACCAAGGGAGACCCAGGGGCCCACACTCCAGGGGCGGCCCAGGGGCTCAAGGCGCCAACGGAGACCCCCAGGCCAAACCAGGGATAAAGAAGGCAGGGCTCCAGTTCAGTCAAGACAGAAAACGAACCACCCAACCCAGCAACAAACACTGGCCTGAAGCCAAGGAATGGGGCAAGCGGAACTTCAGTGGTCAACCGTCCAGGGAGCGTCCCAGACCAGCCACCCTGTAGCAGACACAATGAGGATCCAGCAAACCCTGTGTGGACTCCAGCCTGCTCCCCTCCACCCCCGGGGAACACAGCAAGTCCCGCTCACACACTCAGGCAGAGACTGAATTATCTGCAGAAAACTGCTCCCAACTGTGGAATTGGGCTAAGATTACAGGGCTGGCGTAAACCCGGTATCCCACCTCACAGTGGGACAGGGGCTCATTGAAAAGCTCCCAGCATTTCGTCAAATCTTCCATACTCGACTCAGAGGACAGTGGGCACTTTGGTGACTTTGCTCCCCGACATGAGCTTCTCCGTCACGTGTAGGAAAAGGCTCACGGGAACCTTGGGACCAGGTGAAGTGTTTATTACGGTCTCCATTATACATGGTGCAGAATCCAAGGTCTGGGGATAAAATGTCTCATCCACAGTCAAGAGGCATAGGGTACAAACCTACAAGAGGGAAACTTCCCTGGTGGTCCAGTGGCTAAGACCCTGCGCTTCCAATGCGGGGGGCCTGGGTTCGATTCCTAGTCAGGGAACTTATTCCCACATGCTGCAACTAAAGATCCCACAGGCTGCAATGAAGACTGAGATCCTGCGTGCTACAACCAAGATGCGGTGCAGCCAAATAAATAAATAAATATTGAAACACACACACACACAGGAGTTAGGCCTTTTGACCCCAGTTCCCTGCTCCTCTCGAAGGGCTGTGAGCCCCTCCTAGGAACGAGATGGGGGCACCCATGCACTTGGGCCGGGGGAGCCCTGCTGAAAGATACATATGCTCAGAAACAGGCTTCGGTTTCCCGTTCTGGTCCTGGTCATACCTTCAGCCTTCATTCAGGGGAATCTTCTGGCTGGAGAAGTCCCTTTGGCATATTTGCACCTGGCGGGCGCTTGGGGCTGGTCAAAGTCTACCCATCGCCCATGATGCCAAGTGTTCCGGTCGGCACCCAGCTAACAGGATAGTGACAGAACAAAGCGTTTCCGTATCTCTCATTTCTCCCAAGTATCTCCTAAAATTGAAACCTCTGCATTGGCTGCAGTTTTCCTCCATCTGCAAAAACACATTAGGAAGAGAAAGAGGTTGGCAGCTGACTTCAGGCTTTTCCCCCCGGAGAGTTACTTACCTGACTTTAACCAGATGCTGTGTATCAGCCCGTCTCTCCCCTCCGCGCTTAGTGGGCAAAAGACAGAAGAAATACAAGGAATGCTTGCTACGCTCTGCACTCTCTCCCCCTCTCTTTCTCTTTCTCTCTTTCCCTTTTCTTTTTTTTTTTCCCCAGGACCGGATATACAAGTTCCAGAAGAGGAATATACATCCCCAGAGTCTGAAATCAAATCTGGAATTCATATCCTCTGTAAATGTACTTTATTAAAAGCAGGAATCAAGAAAGGTTTTGGAATTATTATATTGGAGAGCTTGATTGTGTAGAGAGGACTTGGAATTAGGGATAATTTTAGACATGTTTTGCAGGCAGCCTGCTCTTTGGATGAATGGAAACACTGGGTACTTTGGCATCAATCTTATCCCAGAGGTCTTAAAACCAGCCTTTAGACTCTGTTACCAACACGAGAAGGAAAACAGGAGGCTGCAGTAAGGCACGTTCGTCTATGATTACGCAATCGCGTGAACTGACAGTGTTGTAGGGACACAGAGTAGGTAATATTTTCAGACATCAGGCTGTCAGTTGGGAGGTAATGTTTGTAAAATCCGCTTGCTGACACTTCATGGTGTTAGTCCAGCCCCAGACCACGGACATGGGTGGAAGGCATGAGTGTTTGTGTGTGTGTGTCTCTGTGTGTGGGCATGTATATGAAGAAGCTGAAAGGATTAGTTGAGGCCCAGAATCGGAGCTGGTGGAGACTGTGAGGTGCGAAAGTGGGGCAACTCCCGGGAAATCCATCTCCGCCCCCACCCTCTGCCTCCCACCCCCGCCCCTAGACATGCTGGTGGCCTGTATTCCTGGCTCTTCCCTGGATGGGGAACCAGGAACTTGTCCATTGTTCCCAGAAGGCCCAGACCATTTTCTATGTTAACTGTCTCTGAATTATTTTTCTCCCTCGATTTGGAATCACAACCTTCTGAATATCATTGCAAGCTCACGGTATTTCTCTGATGAAAACCGCCATTTCACAGGGGTCAGCCAACTCCACGGCGGGAGCACAGTGACTATGGGATTCGCATTCCGGTAATAAAAGATGAGCCAAGCCCTCCAACCCGTCAGAGAAAGGTGGGAGCCCCTGGAGACCCAGGAGGAGACTTCAGATTCTCAGAGGCCCCAGAAGTACAGAGAGGGAGTCAGTGTTTCTGAGCCCTTTTGAAGGAGAGCTATTGCTCTGTTAGGTGGAAGGCTTCTCACATGGCTCAGATGGTAAAGAATCTGCCTGCAATGCAGGAGACCTGGGTTCGACCCCTGGGTCGGGAAGATCTCCTGGAGAAGGGAATGGATACCCAGTCCAGTATTCTTGCCTGGAGAATTCCATGGACAGAGGAACCTGGCAGGCTACAGTCCATAGGGGTCCCAAAGAGTTGGACACGACTCAGCGACTAACACTTTCACTTTCAGAGGAAAAAATTGGAATGCTGAATGGATGCTTGGGGCGACGGGGGGCGGGGTGCAGGGGGTGCTGCTAGCTGGCTGTCTGCTACTATCTCACTCCTTGACCCACACTGCCTGCTCTTTATTCACATCCGGGATGTCCCCTGTTCCTTTATGTAGAAAGTCCCCTCTCTTGGAACAGGCAGGAAAGTACAGCGAACATTTGGATGGCTAAGGTCCTTAACTTTTCACTTTGGCTGCCCTTTCCAAGACTTTTGAATTATTGTCTTAATTACAGAAGCCCTAAAGAGGAATTTGAAATCACCCCTGCAGCTCTCAGGAGAAATAGCAGTAGACTCCTCTTCCTTGGCTCTTGGACTGATTGGGGTTTCACCCGCCTCTTTCTCTCTCCTTCCGCGGGGTCCTGGCCTCCGGAGTCAGACAGCGTGGGCCTGGAGCCTCTGCTCTCAGCATCTCTGCAGGAAGGGTGGCCGCTTAGATTCCACGCTTCCTGCCGGCCTCTGACACCCGCTCCAGGGAGGTGGTTTGTAATGTTTGTCCCGTAAACTCTTAGGTAACTGTTCTGTTCCACCCGGGGAGGTCATGTGGCTCAGAGAGAAAAGCTGTGTTTTTCTTGTGGATATCTAAGGACACTGAGCTGCGGCCAGGCAGCCACGCCGCCAGAACCCCCAGTCTGAACAGAGAGCCCTGTTCGGGGAGCCAAGGGGAAATGACGCTCCCGGACAAGGGTCAAGTGCAAATCACCACGCCGCAGAAGCCCTGGCCCTGGGACATGCATCTGTCTTCCAAGACTTCCCCACAGTAACGCCCCCTTTTCAAAGGGCGCAACGGATGAAGTGATATCTGGTTCTGAAATTCTCAAGCCCCTCGGCCAGAGGGTCCTGGGGCTTTTGCTTTCCTGGTGTTCACTTATGGCTGCGTTTCCCATCACTACTTCAGCCCTGGTTCTGAGTCTCCGCTCCCTTGAGTTCAGGGCCCCCGGTTGGTCTCTAAAAGCCAAAGGTGTGTGTGTGCTCAGTCGCTTCAGGCGTGTCTGACTCTTTGCGACCCCATAGGCTGTAGCCCGCCAGGCTCCCCTGCCCATGGGCTTCTCCAGGCAAGAATGCTGGAGTGGGTTGCCATTTCCTTTTCCAAGGGATCTTCCCTATTGACCTGGCATCTCTTATGTCTCCTGCATTGGCAGGCAGGTTCTTTACCGGTGGCATTACATGGGAAGCCCTTGCTTTACCCCACAGGCACTGAGACAGCGGGTTCTGAGCATCTGGGAAGAAGGGACTGCAGCCCAGGACTCCCTGGGCCCAGGCTGGGCTCTACCCAGAGGCTGCTGGAAGCCTCACCACAGGCAAAAACAGGGCCAACCACTCTTCACTAGGATGTTTTATCTTCTTCCTTTTTTAAAAAATTTGAGGTATAATTGATACACCGTAAAATGCACATATATATTTATCGAAATATGCCCTCATTTACCCTCCACTCAGGTCAAACTCATAGACCTCCCCTAAGACCCCAGGAACTCCTTTGATGTTCATCCTGCTATTAAACGCTTGGAGTCATCACAGCAAAGCTTCTTGCCCCACAGCTAAATAAAGCAGCTGCGGCAGATTCCAATGTCTCCTTCTGAAAACTCGAAGTTCAGAGAGGTCAAGTGATCAGTTCCTGGCCACACTGCCAGTGAGAGATATGTGGTGGCCGGAACCCAGCTCTGGGCCCTTTCTCCTATTTCTGGACTTCCAGAAGAGCGCAGAGCTGTCTTCTGAGACAGCTGAGAAGACTGACCACAGGGCTTCCATGGTGGTCCAGTGGTTAAGAGTCCGCCTTGCAATGTAGGGGACACCGGTTCGATCCCTGGTTCAGGAAGATCCCACGTGCCACCGGGCAACTAAGCACTGCAACGAAGACCCAGCTGAGCCCCCAAAATAAATAAATAAATCTTTAAAAAAAAAAAAAAAGACTGAGCACAGACTAGGATGCAGATCACACAGAGACCAGAGGAGCAGAGGCCTGACGTCCTCGTGTCCAAGTGACACAGTGTCCAGGCTTCAGGATCCAGGCTGTCTCTCAGCTGGGGGCCACCCCTGACCGGCAAACGTGTGATATGTGTTCTCTCTTGACGCCCATTCCTTCTCTACCTTGAATGTAGATAACCTGTCCTCAGACTTTAGGATGCCCAAGAATCCTGGGTAGAGTGAGCTGTACATGCTGATTCTCAGGCCTGGGGCAGGACCCAAGAGTCTGCATTTTCAAGAGGCTGTTCTCCTCCTCCCGCCACGCCACCTGTCCTCCCCGACACCCATCCAGGGGGTCTTTGACCAACGCTGTGTAAGGGGACCACTCTCAGTCTCCTCCACCCTGGAAGTGGCGTTAGTCACAGTTTCCAAGATTCCACCCCATCATACCCGCCCTCGCCCTTCCTGGAGGACTTCCCCTTTCCTTAACTTCTTCCTTCTTTTATCTTTGCTTTCTGCCTCTTCCCTGGATTGCGGGGTTGCTCTTGATCATGATTCTAATATTCAACTTGTTCATCTAACCTCTAGTCCTCTCTTGAATTGTCCCTTAATCTCTAGAAAGCCTTATGGCTATGGTGATTTGAGACAGTCCACACACACCAGATACACAAACAGTCCTACTGAAAATCCTTCCACGGTGTAAAGTCCAGACTCCTTCAAGAAGCACTGAAGACTCTTCAGTTTCTACTGCTTGCCTTCCAGTTTCATCATACCTCCTTCTTCTCTGAAACCTATCCTTCCTTCTCACGACGATTTCCAGCTGCTGTCATAACCTCGTGCTCAGGCAGTCTGCTCCGTTTGCCTGGAAAAGCCCTCCTCTGGGACCCCTCCAGTTTTCAGGACCAAGGCTGAAGGAAGATTCCATCCTTTGGCAAAATTCCCAGCCTCTCCCAACACCCCCAGGAATGGATTGCTCCTTCTTTGGGGGCTATGTCTTCTCCCCCTGACGAATCCAGGCGCCCTGGATCCTCAGCACCTTGATGGGTCTGGGCCCTCACCATGGGGACTGAGGGTGGAGTCTCAATCCAACACTTCCATGGTGGTCCAGCGTTAAAATAACATACAAGTCAAAGTGTTTATAGTAAGTCCCCTACATATGACCTTTCAAGCTATGAACTTTCAAGATGCAAACGTTCATGGCATCGACACCAAGCGTGAGTGACACAGAAGCTTTAGCTTGCCCTTCATCTTTTACTGCTGGTGGCGATCCTTCAGCTCTACCATCCCCCACCTCCTCTCCTTCCTCCGGTCAGTGACTCTTCTTCCCTGTTTGCTTGATGCCAGTCCCTGGATGCCAGCTGTTGTACTGTACAGCCCTCAAGGTGCTGTACAGTAAGATTTAAAATGTTTGTATTTTGTGTGTTTGCTTTTTATGTATTATGTGTGTGAAACATTACAAACCTATTACAGTACAGTACTATATAGCCGATTGTGTTAGGTACGTAGGTTAACTTCATTGGACTTACAAACAGATTGGACTTCAGGAACAGGCTTTCAGAACAGAATTCATTTGTACGACAGAGACTTACTGGATTGTGTTTCCTATGTGCTGGGCTCTGTTTTAAGTGTTTTTTTCGTATTCGGCTTATTTGTATAAAATGTGTTTTTCTCTGATGTTGGTAATTAGAGTGATCTGATGTCTGTGTAGTGTAATGTTTTAGGTTTCAGAGGATGCAACATAACTTTTAACTGTAGCATCTGTAAGAATCAATAAAGGCCATTGTCTCCCATTGATCTGAGGGTTCCACTTCTATACTGAGCTTCTCTGACGCATTCATCCTAGTGGGATTTTTTTTTAACTTGTTTTCTTGTAGGCTTAAAAAAAATGCTAGTTGAATAATTTGAAGGGCAATTTTATTTATCACATCAACTCCATCTGCAGTATTTCTAAAAATTTGAATAAAAGTCAATGGGGGAAAAATGATTCAAAATATATAAATGATTCGACATATGGAGGTTTATTTTAAAAGCAACCTCTCCTGACTATGTCGGTTCCTGTAAGACATTTGGGATGCCACGAGGAAGAGGACAATGTCTCTAGACAAGCTTCATCCTCCCCTCGATTTATGATGCAGGAGGTGGATTTAGAGCTGAGGTGGCTCTGTGCAGAAAGGAGAAACCAGCAGCGGAACCCTCTAGATGCCTAGTGATCACTGGAATGTGTTGCCATTTCCCAGGGGGCAGTCAGTTTCAAGCCACCAAAATGCGCTTCTCGATTCATTAATCTCTTAGTTAGGGTGGGAGTGGAGACAGGGAAATCTACTCCAGATAAGCATGAAGTACAATATGACTTTGCCTTCTTATAAAGAGCCATCATTCACGTAAATTGCATCCTTCAGCCTTTCAAGGGATTAAATGCTACACGACAGACAGCATCTGGTTCAAACAACAGCAAATCAAAGAGGGTAACAATACACCTCGTGGTGAATAACAGGCAGGCTCCTATATCCATAAGAGGCCAACAGCAGAGGGGGAAAAAAGAGACCTGTGAGAGGCACCGTAAGAAGGGTACACCTGTAGATGTGTCGGGGAAGATAGTGATGTTGGCTGGCATAATAACGCCATTCTTCTAACGTGACCCAAAGTGGCAGGCAGCCGCCCTCCTTCAGGAGCTGGAACACAGCTCTCGGTGACCCAGGGACCAGAAGAGAGAATAGGGTACAGAGACTCTCCTTTCTGAAAGCCACCAGCCCGGGACTTTAATTAACGCACAGACTCACGTTGGCTCCTTAGAGGGTCTCACTGGAAAGCAGAGGGAGAGGCCATTTGTCTGGAATTCGATAAAAAGGACTTGGAGTTTGACTTCTTTGTTTTGTCTCCCTTTTCTCACCCTCCCCCACCTCAATTCTCCTCCTCCCCTTCGTCTCCAATGCGGGCTCTCATTACTCTCATGACCTCTGCCCTCTGACCCTTCCAAGGAAGGATCAGATGCATGCCATTCACACCTCGGTGTAAAGTTAATCCTCTGGCATTTCCCAGGTATTCTGTTTTAGCCATAACCCCCTATGAAAAGCTCTCCTCTGTTAAAGGAATTTCAGGTGGAGATGAGTGTGTTTGGGGTGGGGTGGGGTCGGGTGCACTGATAAGAATCAAATTCTGGAAAGTTTGAGTGGCAGCGGCCTTGAGCATCACAGGCCATCCTTCTTTGGGACTCCCCCACTAAGCCCCTCCATTGGGAGTATTAATATATTGAACGGTAGAATGTTCAGAACTATTCTGTGTGCTTTATTTATGTATTCATCTCTTTTACAGTTAGTTTTAATTTCTATCAAAGCTGTATGCCCACCTTTTCTTTTCTTTGGTGGTGCTCAAAGGTGGCTGACATTTAGACTTCTCTGGGAAAATGTTTTAAAATCCTGAAGTCTAGATTTCCCTCCAGACCAGCTAAGTAAAGCCTACTGGAGATATGGCCCAGATCTTGAGGGTTCTGAAGAGCCCCAGGTGATGCAGCCAGTAGCTGAGCCATCCACATGGATTTGAGGGAGATAAACTTACAAGGTATATTTAAAACCAGACCAACACACCTGCACGCTCCGTCGCTTCAGTCGTGTCCGACTCTTTGCGACCCTGTGGACCGCAGCCAGCCGGGTTCCTCTGTCCATAGCATTCTCCCGGCAAGAATACTGGAGCGGGTTGCTATGCCCAAACAGCAATATCCCCAAGACTTCCCACTCCCCATTCTCCATCCCCCAGAAAGAACAGTTTCAATGATCTGAGCTGATACATATAGTAGTTACCCTCATGCTTCTAAATTACATGATTATATCGCTGGTCCTTGACTTTTCGGCTTTAATCATCTATCGACTTCCCATCATGGAAACTATGAGTTAGTCCTCCTCCAACACCACCACCTACCCCTCAAAAACTCGACTTCCCGAACACCACATCATCCCAATACTGTTATCATTTGGTTGCATTGATATTTGTATTGTGACTCTCTTCTCTGTTCCCTGAGTTTTCTCTGTACTCATCATTAATACAACCCCCAATTCTTCCCAAAGTGTTCTCAGTTGAAATCTCTTGAGGAAGTCTCTCCCACTGCCCAGGGACCTCCCATCTGGACCAGCCCCTCGTCGGGCGCTGCTGGGTGACCTCCACCATCAGCCCAATGATACCATCTTTTCTTGTGCTGAATCCTTTGTCTTTTTTTTTTTTCTACCTTCTTTTTTGGGGGTTTGATCCTCTAGGAGCCTCTGGGGAAAGAGTACATGAGAGTAAAGATTTTGAGACCTTGACTGTCTAAAAATTCACTCTTCTCTCCTGGAGTTTGGCTGAAGATAGAATTTTAGCTGGAGGGGTTTCCCTGGTGGCTCAGGGGTAAAGAATCCACCTGTCAATGCTGGAGACATGGGTTCCATTCCTGGTCCAGGAGGATCCCGCATGCCATGGAGTAGCTAAGCCGTGCAGCCCAACTGCTGAAGCCCAAGAGCCTGTGCTCCGCACCAAGAGGAGTCACTGCAACGAGACACCTTCTCACCGCAACGAAGAGTAGCCCCCACAGTTAGAGAAAGCCCACTGACGCAATGCAGCCAAATAGATAAATACACTATTTAAAAAAATTTACTCCTTCTCCTCACTCTGTTCTCCCTTTTCGAACTTTCTCTTGTTCAAATATTAAACTTCAAGGATTTGCCCTCTAAATTTCTTCTGTTTCTCTCTACTCTTTTTCTAAAAAAATTTTACTCAAGCACAGTTGGTTTACAAAGCTGTGTTTAATTTCTACTGTACATCAAAGTGATCCAGATGTACGTATATATTCTTTTTCATATTCTTTTCCATTATGGTTTATCACAGGATATTGACTACACAGTAGGACTCTGTTGTTTATCTATCCTATAAACACTAGTTTGCATCTGCTAATCCCAAACTCCCCCATCTTTCCCTCTCCTATCCTGTTCTCTGACTTTTTGTCTTCTTGTTCTACTTTCTAGGTGACCTCTTCATTGCCCTCTTCCAACTCTTCTATTAAATTTTGTATCTTCTATTAAGTTTCTAAGGTCTCCTGTTTTCAGAATATCTCTTGTGTAGAGCATCCTGGTATTTCAAGTGAAGTGAAGTCGCTCAGTTGTGTCTGACTCTTTGCGACCCCGTGGACTGTAGCCCACCAGGCTCCTCCATCCATGGGATTCTCCAGGCAAGAATACTGGAGTGTGTTGCCATTTCCTTCTCCAGGGGATCTTCCCGACCCAGGGATCAAACCCAGGTCTCCCACATTGCAGGCAGATGCTTTAACCTCTGAGCCACCATGCAATAGCTTATCCCATCAAGGACTTCGGAAATTACACAGTGAGGAAGCACCATGCAGCTCTGCAGCCCAGATGTAAACTCATCTCTGGGACTCACCCCGTTACACACCTGCGTAAAGTGACTAGGGGACCGTCTCCAAGAGACAGAAGAGAAACTTTTCGAGCACAATATGTGAACAAAATAGTACACAAACCCAGACAGACACTGCCTCCTTCTAACTATACTTCCATTACATTTGGCCTTGAGGGTCAGAGAAGAAAGAGTAAATCCTTTTTTGATGGCTTTAGAATAATAAAGAAACGCCTGTTCTAATTTATAATCCACTTGCTAAAGATGAAAACCACTAGTGAACTGTATGTGAATAATAATCCCCTTCCTCTCTGTGCAACTTTTAATTTTATCAAGAATGTTCGCAACCATTGTCCTGTTTGGTCCTCATAAAGACTGAGAAGACAAACAGGATAATTTTCCCATTTAGCAAAGGAGGAAAGCTTGTTTCCTTTTCTTCCACACATGCTACCTCACTAAGACACCTTGTAATCAAATTTGCCATGTACATCAATATAGTGAAAAGGGGAAAACATTGGAGTGGGAATCAAGAGACCTGGATTTTAGTCTGGACTCTGCCACTAATTAGTTAAGTTGAACTTGGGCAATTTAGTTCCATTCCATGAGCAGGTTTTCAGTGCCTCCTATATACCAGGGATTGTGCTTGAAGTACCAAGCTGGATAAGACATGGTTACTGTCTTTAAATTGCTTACAGTTTGGCTGAGAAGACAGATACAAACCAGTTCTCTATCATCATTTGTGAAAGTCATACATGAACAGATGCCTTGAAAGACCATCAGAGGGCATAATTAATTCCATCTGGAGAGGAAAGGCAGGGAAGTTTTCAAAGGAAAGGAGAAAAAAATCATCTTTTTTTAAAATTTAATGATGACAGTAATATAGCGTTTCAAGAAAGTTCAAACAAAATATGATTCATAGAAAGTGAAAAATCACCATAACTCCCTTCCCATCAAGAGACGAGTGCTACTAATTTGATGTTTATTAGCAGGTGACATTTGATCCAGGTTTTAAAAAACCAGTGGAGGTTTGCCTGACGTGAAAGGTGGGAGCACCTGGAAAGAGAGTTCACGGTTAATGAGACCTGAAGAAAAGGGGCAATCCAGTTGGTTAAGACTCTGCGCCCTCACTGCTGAGGGCCTGGGTTCAATCACTGGTCAGGGAACTAAGAGATGAAGGAGGACACGGCAGGTTTGGGGCACAAATGAGGGTAAATTGTGGGGAAATGGCAGGGAATAAGGTGGGAGAGCAAAGCATCTATCTCAGTAAGTGGGGTCTTCTCTACCATACTGAGGATTTTGGATTGTTCTGCTGCAGCTGGGGGACCACGGAGGTAGTTTAAGTTGGGAGGCAGATGGAGTGAAGTCTGTGTTCAATATTCCAGTCAGCGGCACTGTGGCCAGTGCAGGAAGGATGCAGTGAGGCCAGACCAGTCAGAGAGACCAGTTAGGAAATCCAGGTGCAAATGGCGAGCTTGAACCAAGGTGGCAGAGTGACGATAGAAAGGGAAGGGTGGGTTTGATAGACTTTAGGGGGTGGTGTTAAGCAGAAACAAATGAACTGGAAATAAAGGAAAAGAGGAGGCTAGAATGGCTTTTTGATTTCTGGTTGAATAATTAACTGAGCAACTATTGATACTAGTAATGAAGAGAAAAAACTACAGGGGGAAGAGGCATGGCTGAGGTAGGGGATTAAGAGGTCCAAACTATCATATATAAAATAAGCTACAAGGAGGAATTCCCTGGTGATCAAGTTGGTTAAGACTCTATGCCCTCACTGCTGAGGACCTGGGTTCAGTTACCGGTCAGGGAACTAAGATCCCACAAGCTACTTAGTGCAGTCAAAATAAAAAAGGTACAAGGATTTGTTGGACAGCACAGGGAATATAGCCCATGTTTTGTAATAACTATAATTGGAGTGTAACCTTTAAAAATTATGAATCACTATATTGTATACCTGTAACTTATGCTGTGTTGTATTCTTGTAACATTATACAGCAACTATCCCTCAGTTAAAAAAAAATACAGGACAAGAAAGAGGAAAAAATATATATATTAATGCATATATCTGGAATCTGAAAAAATTTGTACAGACGATCTTATTTACAAAGCAGAAATAGAGATGCAGACGTAGAGAACAGATGTATGGATACCAAGGAAGAAAGAAGGGTGGGTGGGATGAATTGGGCAGTGGGGGTTGACACGTATATACTACTGATGCTACATATAAAACAGATAACGCAATAGAACCTACTGCACAGCACAGGGAACTCTGCTCCACGCTCTGTGCTGACCTAAATGGAAAGTAGACCCAGAAAAGAGGGGATATATGGATATGTACGGCTGATTCACTTTGCTGTACACTAGAAACTAACACAGCTTTGTAAAACAACAATGCTCCAATTAAAAAAAAAATACAGAATCAAGGAGCAGGTTTGGGGAGAGTGTGATGTCTGGAAGATGCCTTGGGGAAGCTATCCGGAAAGAACTGAATGAGGCTGGCAATATTCAGATTCCATTTGTCAGCCTGGGGTGACTCCCAGGACAAGCACTAGACAAGGGAGGCTGAACTGGACCAGAAGATACAATAAACTGGTAGAGCAGAAAGGAGTGAGTGGGCACTGTCAGTACCAGAGGAATAATCTCAACTGTCTGATCCAAGCTGGGAGTGTGAAACCACAGTAGGAAATAAGTCTAGGAATCAGGAAGTTAGAGGATGAAACAGAGCATTGGAGGCTGAGTGGACATCGTACAGGCTGTGGGCCGCCAGGGAGACGAATAGGACAGGTCTTTTTATTTAAAATTTTTTTTAAGTATTTATTTATTCAGCTGTGTCAGGTCTTAGTTGCGGCAGGTGGAATCTTAGTTGTGGTATGCAGGATCTAGTCCTCTGACCAGGGATCGAAGTTGAGCCCCCTGCATTGGCAGCACGGGGGTCTTAGCCACTGGACCACTGGGGAAGTCCTGAGACATGTTCTTTTAAAATTATTGCTTCTGGAGCTTCTCTGGTGACTCAGTAGTAAAGACTCTGTCAATGCAGGAGACACGGGTTCGATCCCTGATCCGAGAAGACCCCACGTGCTGTGGAACAACTAAACCCCTGTGCCACAACTACTGAGCCTGAGCTCTAGAGCCTGGTAGCAGCAATTAATGCGCCCACATGCCCTAGAGACTGTGCTCCATAATAAGAGAAGTCACTGCAATGACGTGATGAGAAGCCTAGCACCACACCAGGGAGCAGCCCCATACAGCAACATGGACACAGCATGGCCAAAAATAAATATAAAAAGAATCAACAGAAATAAAAATAGCGTATTAAAAAATAGATAAAATTACTGGTTCTGACTTGGGAGCTGAGAGCCCATCTCCTGGCCAACAGTGTCCTTCCAGGATCAGGAACGCACTGTTCATCCCCGACAGCCCACTCAGCTTTGCCCGGTGAAAACTCTAAGCCAATTGGAGACAGGAGGGTCCTTTGAGACATCCTCTCTGGTTCTCTCCCTTCCCCTGCACCAAGGGCTCAAGCTGGCTTCAATTCCAGTTTGCAAGATGAAATGAGTCGGGAAGCCAGAGAAAAGGTGAAAGGATATGATTTTCGGTTCACTGGAAAAAACCTAAGAAATGGAACTGGGGTTCATATTAGGGTCTTACCCCACATATCCCATTATCACAGGGTGGGTCCCCTGGAGATGGTGTCTTCAAGCTTCAAGGACAACCATTTCTCACTTCCAAAGCCGAGTGGATTGCTTCTAAATTGCTTTAAATCTTCACTGAAGGCTTCTTCTTCTTTTTTTTTTCCCCAGAGAAATGGTCATATTTTCTATACGCTTGGTTGGGATGGGCCAGGATTGGGGCAGGTATAAAAAAGTCCTTAAAATAATCTTGCTGCAGGTGTCCAGCGAAGTCTCATCCTTCTCAACCGGACTGTATTAATACTGCAAGTGCCACGAGAGGGTCCAGCCGATAGGCTTTCATGGGACCAGGTCCAGGAAGAATGAAATGTCAACACTCTGATCTCTAGGTCCCAGGGTATAAAGAAGTTTTACTCATTAGACCAAAGGACTTTGACCAGAGTAACAGTGGCACTATGGGTAAAGAATCCGCCTGCCAGCGCAGGAGATTCAAGACATGCGGGCTCAGTCCCTGGGTTGGGAAGATCCTCTGGAGAAGGAAATGGCAACCTGCTCCAGTATTCTTGCCTGGGAAATCCCATGGACAGAGGAGCCAGGGGAGGCTACAGTCCCTGGAGTCACAAAAGAGTCAGACATGACTAGTGACTAAAAAACAACAATGTATAGACTAGAGAGGATTATTGAGGCTTTGACTCTTTAAAATGCCCCCGTGGACCCAAAATGCAGAATTCCTTCCCATCTACCCCCCTCCTCTGAAATATTTAATCAGTTTGGAAGATATCCAGAGAAATCTAAGCACCTGTAGGAAAACAAACCTGTCTGCAGCGCCATCTGCTTTTTGTGGTCTGACACCCTGGTTTTAGTGGGACGTCAGCACCGCCACCCTCACCCCCAGCATCCAGAGCCCTACCAGCACCTCCTGCTGAGCTGGCTTGGACTCAGGCTGTATTGACAGCTATGTTGGCTAAACCAAGGAGAGATACCACCTTCCCAGGTGTCTGGGAGCCCACCTCCATGTAGGTCTGTGGTTGGGACCCCCAACATTCTTCTTCCTGTCATCCCACCCCCCTCAACACAATTCATACCCCAAGTGGAGACAGATAAGAAAAAAGAGAGAGAGGGAGGCGGGAAAAGAGGGAAGAAATGTGTTCATTACTTTAGAGGAAAGGGAAAGGAGTAAAGAGAGTTCCCTCCTGAAGGCTCCTGTTTCTTTGGCTGGATTAAAAGGAGTGACAGGGCTTGCCTGGTGGTCCAGTGGCTAAGACTGTGCTCCCATTGCAGGGGTCCAGGTTCAATTCCTGGTCAGGGAATTAGATCCCGCATGCCACAACTAAAACCTCGTGTAATCAAATTAATTAATTAATTTATTTTTTTAAAAGAAAGACTGACATGATGAAATGCATTAAAGTCTCCAGGAAAGCAAAAGTGGAAATGACAATGAGAATATCTAGTTGTGGGAGAGGAGTGCAAGGAGCAAGGCAGTGAATCTAGGGGACCAAGGATAACCCAAAAGAACAGGATGTGAATAAAGATGAGATAATATGATGCGGCTGAAAAGCACATTCGGTGGGAGTGGAAAACGAGGTGGGAGGCAGGTGTGGTGGGCTGAACAAAGTCCTGCTCCAAAAAAATATATCCACGACCCAACCCCTAGAACCTGTGATTACTACCTTATATGGCTAAAAAAAAAAAAAAAAAAAAAACTATGCCAGTATAATTCAAAGGATCTTGAGATGGAGAGATTAGTCAGTTTATCCAGGTGAACCCTCACACAATTAGAAGGGTCCTTACAAAGGAATGTCTGACTCACAGAAGAGAAGAAGGCAGAGACAAGTGATGTGGCCATAAGCCGAGGACCGCCTGCAGACACCAGAAGCTGAAAGAGGCAAGGATTCTCCCCTAGAACTCCCTGAGGGAGGGAGGTGAGGCCCTGCCAATACCCCAATTTCAGCTCAGTAATAGTGATTTTTTATTTCTGGCCTCTGGAACTGTGAGAAAATAACATTCTTCCCCCTAGCCACCAAGTTTGTGTTGATTTGCTACAGTAACTTCAGGAAGTTTATACAGGTGAGATACAGCAGGTTATTCAGATGAGATCACCGAGTCGTACATTACGAGAGGTGAGTGGTTTGGGGTGAGAATAAAATCTGACTTGTAGACACATGATTGCTAAAGAAGAGTGATGTGAAATTGAAATATCTACATAAGCATTCACCCCATGCTAGGCATCTGAAGTGCATTATCTCATTTAATTCTTACAACTACCTCTTAAGGTAGGTTTCTTTCTCTTTTTAAAAAATATATATTTATTTTATTTGCCTGTGCTGGGTCTTAGTTGCGGCATTCAGGATCTTTCTTCTTTCAGTTGAGGCAATGCGGGCTTTTGGTCATGGCATGTGGGATCTAGTCCCCTGACCAGAGATCAAACTCCCCTGCCTTGGGAGTGTGAAGTCTTAGCCACTGGGCCACCAGGCAAGAAATCCCTTAAGATAGGTTTCTTATCCCATGTTTTTTTGAAGGTGAGGAGACTGAAGTACAAAGTGATTAGGAAGTATATTGATTATGGAAATGGAACTTTAAGGTCCTATATATCCATCTTCAAAGTTGGGGTTCTATTCACAGTACCCAATGAAGCTGAGGCTCCAATGAACACTGTGTTCCCAGGACAGACATCGAGGGGATGACAGAAGTTAGAGATGAGACCAAGACTAAAGTGTCTTTAATAAATATTCTACCCCTACCCTGATTCTGAGATGTAAGTGTAGTTTGTAAGGGTGGGAAGGGAGTGTTGGGCCCTTTACTTGAGAGGGTTTCACAGACAGTGGTATCATACAGGGCAAAGCCAGACTTATTAGGACAAGAAAGCAGAGGGTACCTTCTAGAAAAGGTTGAGGAGAAAGGGAACTTCCTTGACTGTGAAACTGTTAATTGCAGAGGGCTTCAGAAAGGGAATCTTAGAGATTCCCTCATCCAGTCAGTGGCCATAGGATAGCATAGAAATCCTTGCATACAAACACTGAGAAAATTCTTCTAAAATAAAACTCTTAAGATGCATGGCAACAGCAACAATAAAACAACCAAATTTAAAAACGGGCAAAGGACTTCAATAGACATTTCTCCAAAGAAAATACACAGATGGCCAATAAGCACATGAAAAGATGCTCAACTAGTCATTAGAGAAATGGAAACCAAAACCACAATGAGATACCACCTCACACCCATTAGGATAGTAGCTGCTATAAACACAAAACAGAAAAATAGAAAATAGCAAGTGTTAGTGGGGATGTGGAGAAATTGGAACCCCTGTGCACTGTTGGTGGGAACGTAAAATGGTGCAGCTGCTATGGAAAATGATATGGCAGTTCCTCAAAAAATTAAAAATAGAACTACCATATGATCAGCAATTCCACTTCTGGGTACACGTCCAAAAGAAGTGAGAGATATTTGCACACCCACATCCCTAGCAGCATTCGCAAGAGCCCAAAGGTGGAGGCAACCCAAGTCCATCCAAGGATGAACGGATGAACAAAATGCGCTCTACACATAAGACAGAATATTACTCAGTCTTAAAAAGGAAGGCAATTCTAAAACGTGCTACAATATAGATGAACTTTGAAGACATTGTGCTTAGTCGCTCAGTTGTGTCTGACTCTTTGCAATCCCGTGGACTATAGCCTGCCAGGCTCCTCTGTCCTTGGAGATTCTCCAGACAAGAATACTGGAATGGATTGCCATGCTCTCCTCCAGGGGATCGTCCCCACCCAGGGATGGAACCAAGGTCTCCCACATTGCACGCTGATTCTTTACCATCTGAGTCACCAGGGAAGCCCTTGAAGACATTACGCTAAGTGAAATAAACCAGTCACAAAAGGACAAATTGTATGATTCCACTTATGGGAGGCAAATTCATAGAGACAGGAGGTAGAATGGTGGGTACCAGAGGTTGGGGAAGGGGGAGATGAGGAGCTGTACTGTCTCATGGATACAAAATGTCAGTTTTGTAAGATGAAAGGAGTTCTGTGGACGGATGGAGGTGATAGTTGCACAACAATGGGAACTAGAGTGGTAAATTTTATGCTGTGTGTATTTTATCCTGATTTGTAGAAATAAAAATAAATAAATAAAACGTGGACAAGCTTAATAGACAGAACAGGAAATTTTCAGATTTCCTGAAAGCTGGGAGAGCAGACTCTGGAACTTCTACTGCAGTGGTCCTAGGGTGATGATCCCCCATGGAAATGGCTGTGGACTTGGACTCTAACACCCATGCAGGGTCAGGAGATGAGGCCTCCAGTCTGGTTGAAAGGAGGGGTTGGAATTGAGTCCCCTACATGAAACCCAGATACTCCCAGAAAAGCCAAAAATCAACCCAGAAAGACATCAAGGAAACTCATCTCTGCTCTGACTCCAAATGCGAAAGGACAGTCCCCCAAGAAAAATCACAACCTCAGTCATGCGCCTGGCACAAGTCCAAATAACCACTACCTGCATCGGAGGAAAACCCAAGCCAAGAAATTAACATAAAATTGGTATTTTGCAAGTGATACCCCTAGGATACCTGGCAGAAGCAAATATAAAACCACTCTGAAATTAAACTCCAACACTCCAGGCCACAGAGAATTCCCACAGGAGAAATAAAGCTCTGCTTACAATAAAAAATTATAAAAACAGAAGGAAATAATCTACCATGTGTAAGAGTCAGCAGTCTAAAATAAACAGCAGGATTAAACTCTTCAAAATTTTAGATGTTAGATAAACTACCAGATAGAGACAACAAAATTAGTGTTTTTAAATGATTTTACAAATCAAAGAAGGCTACTCCTAAGAATATTATAAGACATTATTTCTAAAAAATAGAAAGATCTGAAATGATCAAGAGGGAACTGAAATGAAAAATACGGTTACTGAAACTAAACTGCAAGGGATGCTTACATAGCAGAATAGACACACAGAACAGAGAATTAGAGAAATGGAGAGAGATCTGAGGAAATATTTCAGAATGCTCCATAGACAGACACAGAAGTTAAATACATTAAAGAAAAAAAACAGGTAAAAAACAGGATGGATGAAAAGAGCCAACATATGTCTCCTAGCAATACCAGAAAAAGGTAATAGAAAGAAGAAAAGTATTCAAGATTTAATATCTAGATTCAAAAGCTGGCGCTGCCAATTACTGTCTTAGCTTGGGCAAATAATTTAACCTCTCTGTGACCCAATTTCCCTGATTGTAAAATGATTATAAGATTCTATTATGAGAAATAAAATAGTTCATGTAAAGCAGAGCGCATGAGAAACATACATGTGGCTATCATTATTTTTTAATTTTTTGTTAATATTGTTATTAATGAGAATGATTCCAGATTGGTAAAAGATTCAAACTACTGTTTAAAGAGTCATATGCTACTGTGAAAGAACTAGGCTACTCACAGAGAACCTGGAGAAACTATAATGGAAAAGAATATAAAAGAAAATGTATACCCATGTATAACTGAGTCACTCGGAGATACAGCAGAAATTAACATTGTAAATCAACCATACTTCAATAAAAAAAATCAATCTTAGACTTCAATTAAAAAATATTATTAACATTGTAAATCAACCATACTTCAATAAAAAAATCAATCTTAGACTTCAATTAAAAAATATTTAAAAGAATCACATGGAAGATAAAAATAAATCCATACCTAGACACATTATATTAAGCTGCAAAACAGGGGGTTTCTCTGGTGGTCCAGTGGTTAAGAATCCAACTTCCACTGCAGGAGATGAAGTTTCCATCCTTGGTGGGGGAGCTAACATCCCCCATGCCTCAGGGCAACTCAGCCTGAGGGCCAAAACAAAGACTCAGCTCAGACAAAAATAGAGATAAGTAAACAAACTGTAGAACATCAAAGACAAAGAGAAAAATCTTAAAGCAACCGAAAAGGAAAGATGTATTCCCTACAAAGGACTACGGACTTACAAGATTTTAAGTCTTATTCCTACAAGACTTACAGATAGGATCCTCCTCAATAGCCACAAAAGAGAAAGGAAAATGTCTTCATCTCACTCAAAGGAAACAGAAGTCAACCTAATATTCAACATCAAACTAAACTGCCATTTCCCACTGAGGATGAAATAAAGGTATTTTTCAAAGTAAAACTGGGATTTTTTTTTTAAACCACTCTCAAACTCTAAGGACCACTAAAGGACGTCCTTCAAAAAGGAAACTGAGGGAGTTCCCTGGTAGTCCAGTGGTTAGGACTCTGCATTTTTCACTGCCATGGCCCTGGTTCAGTCTCTGGTCAGGGAACTGCGCTCACACAAGCCACACGGGGCAGCCAAAGAAAAAGGAAAGAGAGAGAAGGAAATCGATGATGTGGAAGAAGCAGTTGTGAGCAAAGAGGAGGATCTGTTGGGGTGGGGGTTGGGAGAATATGAGGGCAAAGGGTCTGCAGGAGAGGAAAGAGGGTCGAAGGATCTGATGCTGTGACGATCATCACACATCACAGAGGAGGCTGCGAGGAGGCACAAGGAATCGTGAGCAGAGAGGAGGATGAAGCAGACAAATTGCATGGCACTGATTAGAATCTTGGTGAGGGGAGAGGCTTCCCTGGTGATCTGGTGGTTAAGACTTTGACTTCCAGTGCAGGGGGTATGGGTTCAATCCCTGGTAAGGAAGCTAAGATCCCACATGCCTCGAAGCCAACAAACCGAAACATAAAACAGAAGCAATATTGCACAAAATTCAATAAAGACTTTAAAATGGTCTACGTTAAAAAAAAAAAAAAAAAAATCCTTAAAAAAAAAAAAAGAATCTTAGCAAGGGGACATAGGTCCACTCCCAGGAGACCTGAAGGAAGCAAGTGGCTTTCTGGGCCTCGGTTTTCTCATCTGCAGTGCGGGGTTGAGACTAATGATCTGCAATGTCCCTCCCGGCTCTGACATTTCACACTGTTGGGTAGACTGAGGGATGTGGGAGGCTCTTGAGAATAGTTGGACTAAGTGTGCGGAGGTTTTGAAGCTGAGCTCAACTCACTTCTGAAAGCAAGGCGACAACTGATATTGGATTAAAGTCCCAATGAAGAGGAAAAGGAGGTGCATTGAGACGACCAGAGCAGAGAATGGGCCCGTGCATGGCCCAGATGACAACAGGGCAAGACCTAAAAAGCCACATCCTGGCTTCCAGATTGCCTTCCAAAAGCTCCGTTTGACAGAAATCCAAACACGCCTTGTCTCAGGCACTTTCCCCTTTAATTTTCAAATTGATGTATATTTTGAGGGAAACTTAATCCATGTGGCTCTGAATCATGTACAACAAACTCCTCTAACAGACTCTGGATGCTGAGAGCTCTTCCTGAGCTTGGAACAGCTCAGTACAAGATGCTCTTTTCAAACTGATTCTGTTTCCAGTTTTTCTGTACCCATCTACTCGAGGTCCAAGATTTTGGTCAGATGCTAGGAACCTGCTGGATCGGGACTCTGCACTTTCCTTCCTTGTCTTCCTTGGAGGTCAAAGGGAACGCATCCAGGCCGTGGGTGGCAGGCGGGAGTGGGGGAGAAGGGGGCGTAGGCCTTGGCTCTGCCCAAGAAACAGTGATGCTCATATGAACGGGGCCTGAACTGGCTTCTCCAGCACAGTGGCTGCATTTGAGGCAGGCCTGGCAAAGAGGACTCCAGTTTCCAAGCCGCGTTTCCTTAGGTTTCAGTAAGGGCTCCACCCAACCTTGTTACACAGGGCAAACCCCACAAGCTGGTGGTTGGCACTCCTGCTAACCGGAGCCTGGTCCCACAAGCCCCAGGAGAGCAGGGTATCCAACCAGGATGGGAGGCCCTGTATTTTCTTTTAATGGTTCTCAAAATCCGCTGGCTCAGAGCGCGTGGTCCCAGCTGACCCTGACGCTCAGCGGTCCCGTGGTGTACCTCACTTCCAGGAATCCTACCCAACCCCAGGGTGGAGAGCCTCGTCACGTCTTTACCCACAGTCTGGTTGGTTCCAAGATGTAGAATCAAACCACTGGAAAGAATCTTGTCTGTGATTTTGGGCCCCATAATTTCCACATTTCCTTTACAACTGGTAATGATATGGGTGTCCCTTTAAAGCACTTCTCTTATACTTTTTGTTCTTACTCATTTAATTTTTTTGACTTTTTGTTTTATATTAAAGTATAGCTGATTAACAATGCTGTGATGGTTGCAGGTGGACATCAAAGGGACCCAGCCATGCATATACATATAGCCATTCTTCCCCAAACTCCCCTCCCATCTAGGCTGCTATAGAACACTGAGTAGAGTTCCCTCGGAGAAGGCAATGGCACCCCACTCCAGTACTCTTGCCTGGAAAATCCCATGGACGGAGGAGCCTGGTGGGCTGCAGTCCACGGGGTCGCTAAAAGTCGGACACGACTGAGCAACTTCACTTTCACTTTACACTTTCATGCTTTGGAGAAGGAAATGGCAACCCACTCCAGTGCTCTTGCCTGGAGAATCCCAGGGACGGCAGAGCCTGGTGGGCTGCCGTCTATGCAGTCGGACAGAGTCGGACACGACTGAAGCGACTTAGCAGCAGCAGCAGCAGCAGAGTTCCCTGTGCTGTACAGTACATCCTTGCTGGTTACCCTTTTTAAAAAAAAATTTTTTTTTTTAATTTTCTACTGGGGTATAGCCGATTGGCAAACCATGTTGTGATAGTTTCAGATGAACAGCGAAGGGACTCAGGCATGCCACACATACACATGTGTCCATTCTCCCCCCACAAACTCTCCTCCCAACCAGCCTGCCACATAATATTGAGCAGAGTTCCATGTACTGCACAGTAGGTTCATGTTGGTTATCCAATTTAAATATAGCCGAATACATGTATAAATCCCAAACCATGCTCATTTCATTTTTTAACGGATTTTGAGCTGGGCTGAAAAGAACAATCCAACGGAAGAGTCAAATTTTGCTACTTAAAAAGCATCATGGGAGCCGAAAACTATCTCAGGGATGGTTTTCTACAGTTTTTTTTTTTCCTATTTGGGGTTGGAGTTACTGCTTGAGTGGCATGGTCTTAAGGGTGACTTTCCTTCTGTAATATCCCCCTGTAACATCTGTTATTCCATGATGAACTGTTATTAGCCATCCCATCTGCGTCAAGATTGTTGGAGGAGAAAAAGAGGGGAAATTTGGAACATGCTTGTAAAATGCATATACTCTTAGAAATAAAAGCACACTGAGTCCAAAACAGCTTGATGTAAATGAGTTAATTAGAACAGGAAGCCCAGCGAGACAATGTGGTTTAGCAGAAAGAATGCTGGGCTTGGAGGCCAAAAAAAATAAGAGATTGAATTCCGGCTCTGCTCTCTTTCTCTGCCTTAATTTCCTCCTCTGTAAATGCGCAATAACCATCCCTGTCTTATTACAAAGGTGTGATCAAGATCTCCGTGTGTGTGTGTGTGTGTGTGTGTGTCCATGAACATACTCTGTGATGACTCTGCGAATGTCAGCACATCAGCAGGGTGGGGAAAATGGGAAAGGGTAGAGGAAGGAGCAGGGGGCTGCAGGATTTGCGGGGGGCTGGGGCAGCGCGGGGTCCTAAGGAACTCCCTGCGGTCTAGCCTCTGAGGGCGCCAGGCAGCTTACCCCTGGACCAGCCTGCTCCAGGGTGATGCTTGGGAACTGAAAAAGGAGAGGGTTCCACTCCAGCTCACCCCAGAGCCTGTCTCTCTCAGCCGGTCAGCCCTGGTTCCCTCCCTGGCCGTGAGTGTGGGTCTGCCCTCCGCCCTGGCCTGTGGTGGAAGGCTTGAAGAGCAGGCTGGACCATTGGAAGTTCCCTGGCGGTGTTTTAATGAAGACTGTGGTACCTCGGGTTTAACTTTTACTGACTCCTGGGGAAACCCGCTCACTTCTGCTTGAGGCACCTTTACTCCGGCTTCATAAAAATTTGTTTATAAGGTCAGGCTCAAATAAAGTTACAACAGTGCAGCACAGTGGAGGGCACGGATTACGAAGGACTTCCAGCCCATTACACTAGCAGATCACCCTGTAGCCCCTGGGTCTGGAGGCTGGTGGATGGTTCCCAGGAGTTCTTTTTCTGCTCATTTTGGCAGGTTTCCCACCCACCCCCCAAAGCAGGCCCCTGGAGCCGCCAGGCCAGGGAAACCGGGAGAAACGTGGAGCTGACATGTGAGCCCTAGCCATCGGGGCATGGGACTTGTCTCACCTCCAGGCTTGGAAATGCAGCCTGACTTTTGGGTGGGAGCCGAATGGATTCTACCGGTGGTGGCGGCACTGCGGTGGAGAAGACCCCTGGGACCAGGGTACCAGTGCCGAAACCACACATGCTTCCTTTAATTAACGGGAGCACGAAGCCAACAGACACACAGGCATCTGGGAAGTGAGGGCAGCTAAACGGGAAGCCTCTTGACTGCCTAGGGGAGCACACTGCCTGCCAAGATTGTTCCCTGTTCCTGTTTCCTCACAAAAAAGCCCCTGTGCTTCTTGAGCGGCCGGCCCAGGTGCTGGCAGGCCCCCAGCCCAGCCACACTGCCCAGGCTTGTCCGCCCGCCTCTCTGGCGAGGATGCTTTCCTTGAGTAGCTGGTTGGAAGCGTTCAGAAGAGCCAGTGGATGTTCCCAGGGTTGTCCCAGCCTTAAATGGTCCTCTTCGGCCACCCTCGTGCTCTCCTGTGGCGTTTCAGGACCTTGGTTATTTCTGTCAATCCCCTGCACTTCCTTCTCCCTCCAGACCTCCTGCAATCACCATCCCCCCCGTCCCCATCCCCTGTAGGTTCTGACATAGTCTCCAAGCCCAGGGAGCCCGTTCAGGCAATGGGGGTGACACTGCCCGTGGCTTTCCTTGCAGACAAGGTCAGGGCCTTTCATTTCCAGAGTAGTCTTTTCTATGCCCTGTGAGTCTCTTCTGATTACTGGGCATTGCAAGCATGGCCAAGAGATAGCGAGTCATTTATCAGACCTAAGTATCCAGTGTCTGGCATATGGCAGGCTCTGTGCCGGGTGCGGGGGATTCCAGGCAGCTGCCGAGGTGGGACCCCACCCCAGGAAAGGAGCCAGAGGCAGGGACAGAAGCCTCAGGACACTGTGAGGGGCTCTGATAGGTACATCCAAGGGGCCACAGGCACCCAGGGAAGGACCATCCTGGCTGCGCACAGATCATCTGTAACAGACTCAGACTCGTTACAAATTAGATTCCTAGACCTCACCCTTGAACTTCCAAATCATAATCTCAGGGAGATTATCATAAGGCAGAAAGATATATTTTAATGACTTTCTCAGTTGATTCTTTTTTAAAAAAAAAATTTACTGAAGTATAGTTTATTTAAAATGTTGTATGAGTTTCAGGCGTACAGCAAAGTGAATCTGTTATACACATACACATATCCACCTTTTTTTTTAGATTCTTTTCCCTATAGGTCATTATAGAGTATAGAGTAGCATTTCCCCATGCTGTACAGTAGGGTATTCTTTCTAGTTATCTATTTTATATTTAGTAGTGTGTATTCATCAATCCCAATCTCCCAGTTTATCCTTCCCTACCATCCCATGGTAACCATACATTTGTTCTCTATACCCATGACTCTACTTCTGTTTTGTAAATAAGTTCGTTTGTATCCTTTTTTTTTAGATTCTACGTGTAAGGGATACGATGTGCTATTTCTCCTTCTCATCTGACTTATGTCACTCGGACAATCTCTAGGTCCATGCACACTGCTGCAGATGGCACTGTTTTGCTCTTTTTTATGCCCGAGCAATATTTCATCACGTGCATGTACCGCTTCTTCTTTATCCATTCTTCTTTTGATGGACACTTGGGTTGCATCCATGTCTTGGCTGTAGTAAATAGTGCTGCAATAAACATGGGGGCGCATGTATCTTTTTGAATTATGGCTTTCTCTCATTATATGCCCGAGAGAGGGATTGCTGAGTCATACAGTAGTTCTATTTTTAGCTTTTTAAGGATCTGCTGCTGCTGCTAAGTCGCTTCAGTCATGTCCAACTCTGTGGGACTCCAGAGACGGCAGCCCACCAGGCTCCCCGTCCCTGGGATTCTGCAGGAAAGAACACTGGAGTGGGTTGCCATTTCCTTCTCCAAGGCATGAAAGTGAAAAGTGAAAGTTGACTCTTATTTACTCTTAACTTTAAGAACCACTGACTAGTTTGACGGCCACTGTCCCAGAGATAGGATGTGTGCACTGAAGGGATGACATTTGAGGATTTTTTTTTTTTTTTACATTTACATTCTTTTATTTACATTTTGATTTTCCTTGAATGAAATTATCAGGAGATACTTAATCATTATGTCCTGTATATATACAGGCATGGATCCCACCTTTGCGAGTGGGGCAATACCTTGTAAGACTTGAGTGACCTTTTTTAATCTTATTTTATTATTTTTAAAAATTGTGGTAAGACGTAAACAACATAGACTGTATCGTCTTAGCCAGCTTTACAAATGTACTACCTTCAGTGGCATTACATTCATTCAGGTTGTGCAAACCATCACCGCCATTCCTCCACAGAGCTCTAGTCATTTTGTAAAACAGACACTCTGTACCCGCTAGACAGCATAGCTCCACATTCCCTCCTCTCTCTAACCCTCTCTCTCTAACATTGTGTCCCTATGAATTTGCCTCATGTAGATGAATATTCGGTCCTGAATATTCATTAGAAGGACTGATGTTGAAGCTGCAACTCCAATACTTTGGCCACCTGATGCGAAGAGCTGACTCATCTGAAAAGATCCTGATGCTGGGAAAGATTGAACGCAGGAGAAGGGGATGACAGAGGATGAGATGGTTGGATGACATCACTGACTCAATGGACATGAGTTTGGGTAAACTCTGAGAGTTGGTAATGGATAGGGAGGCCTGGCCTGCTGCAGTCCATGGGGTCCATGGGACATGACTGAGCGACTGCTCTGAACTGAACCGAGGTTAAATCATACCATATTTGTCTGTTTGTGACTGACAGATTTTCTCCTCTTGGGCTCCAAAATCACTGTGGATGGTGACTCCAGCCCTGAAATTAGAAGACCCTTGCTTCTTGGAAGGAAAGGTATGACACACCTAGGCAGTGTGTTAAAAATCAAAGATGTCACATTGCCAACAAAGGTCTACATTGTCAAAGCTGTGGTCTTTCCAGTAGACGCATATGGATGTGAGAGTTGGACCATAAAGAAGACTGAGCTCTGAAGAACTGATGCTTTCAAACTATGGTGCTAGAGAAGACTCTTGAAAGTCCCTTGGACTGCAAGGAGATCAAACCAGTCCATCCTAAAGGAAATCAACTGAGTATTCATTGGAAGGACTGATGTTGAAGCTGAAGTTCCAATACTTTGGCCACCTGATGTGAACAGCTGACTCACTGGAAAAGACCCTGATTCTGGGAAAGATTGAAGGCAGAAGGAGAAGAGGGCATCAGAGGATGAGATGGCTGGATGGCATCACTGATTCAATGAATACTAACTTGGGCAAACTCTGGGAGATGGTGAGGGACAGGGAGGCCTGGCGTGCTGCAGTCCATGGGGTCGCAAAGAGTCGGACACAAATTAGCAACCGAACAACAACAAGAAATAAACTTATTTACAAAACTGAAACAGACTCACAGACATCGAGAACAAACTTGGTTCCCAAAGGGGAAAGGGGGGAGGGATAAATTAGGAGTTTGGGATTAACAGATACACACTACTAGACACGAAAGAGATAAACAATAAGGACCTACTCTATAGCACAGGGAATAATACTCAGTGTCTTGGAAAAAGAAAGAGAGAGGGTCACTTACTACATCCATTCACTCTCTCCAATACTCCTACCACTGATAAGAGATGTGCGTGTTTGTATATAAAACAGACACTCATTCAGCAATTACTTGGGGCAGGCTCTTCTACAAGGCAAGCATCGTTATCTCATTTTACACAGAGATAATGTGATAAGTGGTGAAAAGAGAATTCAAGCCAAGGTCTTTAGGTTATGTGTGTAAAGCCCATGATGACCGATTTGGTTTTTTTCCATCAACTAGAACCACTCTGTCTCTCCGTGTCCCTCAGTTGGTTATTACACCACATCAGACAGTGAGTGTTTTTGAGCAATAGGATTACATGATCAGGTCTTTGTCTTGGAAAGATAATGATGACCACCAGGTATAATCTGGGCAAGAAACAACAGAGGCACACAGGGGCCATCGCAGCAGGAACAGTGGGCAGGAGAAGAGTTGGGAAAATAGGAGGTGCTAGATAAGACAGGAAGAGGGATTGAGATGTGTGAATGCTCCAGAACAATTCTCCCCTGTGGTTTCAGAAAACTGAGTGGGCAGTCCTGCCGCTTACTCAGACAGGGAAATTCCAGAAGCACTCAGAGTCTGAGATATTAGACCACTGCTTCTGTACCTCCCCTGTGGGACACTAGGGTTTCCCAACCCGGTTCTTTACCATCTTCCCAACGTCGGACCAGTCCTCAGTTTGACAGCGTTTGCCCTCAGTGCCTGACAATGTCTCAGTTCATAGGAATATCATTGCCTCCCAGTTTTGACCAAGAGAAAACCGTGGGTGTGATAGGTGTTTTGCCAATGGTGAGATTTCACCATCATGTCTGTGGGCAGCTTCATGATTCCCAACTCAAACCATTCTTTCCACTGCAAAAGCCCCTGGAAGATCTCAGGGTGAGCATCTCATCTCTTGGTCCACTGCAGTGAGGTGGGGGGGCGGCATTCTTTGCAGATGTTTTTCTGGCTGGTGGCTTTCACAAACCACAGGGAAGGCGGCAGTTTACATCCGATCAGCAGGCTGCAGACCTGGGCTTACATGATATTCAATGGCACTGTTTAATGTACCCACAGCCAGGGGGGGTCTCTGGCAAACCCAGAGCAGTGGCCAAGGCCAATTCAATCCCTGAGAGGAGTTCTCACAATCTGGAAATGAAAAAAGCTGTCACTCATTTGGTTCTGGGAAGAAGAGCGTTGCCATCAGGTGCCCTGGTTCTGCTGAGCCTGCACAAAGCACAGGCTAAGCTGAAGGCTGGAGTACAGAGTTAGATTTGGCCCAGAAGGGGACGGTGCTCAGTGGTAGTGGCTTAAAGCAACAAATATGTGCTTTTTCACATAGTTCCTGTGGGTCTGGAAGCCAGCTGCAGCTTAACTGGATGGTTCTGGCTCACTAGGGTTTCCCTAGTGGCTCAGCTGGTAAAGAATGCACTTTCTAAGTAGGAGGCCTGGGTTCGATACCTGGGTTGGGAAGATTCCCTGGAGAAGGGAACAGCTAACTCACTCCAGTATTCTGGCCTGGAGAAATCCATAGACTACAGTCCATGGGGTCTCAAAGAGTCGGACATGACTGAGCGACTTTCACTTGACTTAGTCCTGGCTCAATAGCTCACGATGTTGTAATCAAACTATTGGCAGGGGCTGTCATCTGAAGAGTCGAACAGGGCTGGAAGATCCATTTCCCACTTGTTCACATTGCTGTTCGTGAAGGTGAAGTCACTCAGTCATATCCGACTCTTTTCGACTTCACAGACTGTAGCCTACCAGGCTTCTCTGTCCATGGGATTTTCCAGGTAAGGATACTGGAGTGGGTTGCCATTGCCTTCTCCAGGGGAATCTTCCCGACCTAGGGATTGAACCCAGGTCTCCTGCATTGCAGGCAGACACTTAACCCTCAGAGCCACCAGGGAAGCCCAATTCCTTCCCCTGTGAGCTTTTCCATAGGACAGCTCATGACATGGAAGCTGGCTTCACCCAGAGGTCTGGGAGGGAAAGAGAGAGATGGAAGTCGGAGTATTTTTTAAAATCTAATCTCTGGGAAAGATTGAGGGCAGGAAGACAAAGGGGTGACAGAGGATGACCTGGCTGGATGGCATCACCAACTCAGAGGACATGAGCTTGAGCGAACTCCGGGAGAAAATGAAGGACAGGGAAGCCTGGCGTGTTGCAGTCCACGGGGTCTCAAAGAGTCGGACACAACTTAGCGAATGAACAACAATCTCAAAAGCAGCGTAGCATTACTTATACCATTTTCTACTGGTCACTGAGACCAGCCCTGGGACAGTGTGAGAGAGAGCCATGTGAGGCTATGAACATGGGGAGGCAGTGGTCCCTGGGGCCGTGTTGGAGGATGGGTACCACATGATGAAATTTCTGGCGAGCCCCTCATCCCAGAGGACACCTGTTAAACAGCCAGAAGGAAAAACAATTCAGCCCACAACACCCTCTCTTCACTTGCTCTTCCCAACCTTATTACAATGTAGAAAATTTTGTGAACTTTAAGTTGCCTGCATTTTGACTTCCAGTATTTCCACCCCTTTCCTGCCCATGAACCTAATGTATACAAACTGTCCAAACTTCAATTGCATTTAAACTCAACACCATACAGCTCACACTTTATCATTTTCTTTTTATCATTACAGGTGCTTATCTGGTTTCCCCCACTAAGCTATAGGTGTCTGATGAGAAGGGACCATGTCTCCTTTTTATCTGTAAGGGGCCATAGCAGCAAGTCTGATGCTAGACACAGGGTAGTTGTTTAACCAAGAGTTAGTCACTGACTGACTGATTTAGAGGCTCTCCTCAAATCCTCCTTTTTATGGTCTGGGAAGTCAAGGAGTCAGCAAGGAAAAAACTTGGTCGGATGAGTCATCCCATCAAGTTTGGAGCAGAACTCCAGGAGCAGCTGCGGAGCCCAGCTGGAGCAAGGAGACAGGTTCTCCGACCAGGGCTCAGAGACCGCCCGCGGCATTTACTAGGGTTAACGACCAAGCCTCTGCTGCACTGAGCTAAAACTCACGAGGCTGTTGGAAGCCTCATTTCTGTACAACCCGGGCTGGTTGTGCGCATTCCGCCAGGCAAGCAGCGATGTTGCAGGAGGAAGTGATCCCTAACAAGCGGAAATTCCCTTTACACCTCCCGGTGATTCGTAACAGGGCTCTGAGACGGGCTGCAGGTCTGCTCTGCAGAGCGGAAGGGCACTTGCCCTGTGCCATGTCATCAGCACACACCAGTGGGTCCTACGGCTTTGATTCCGTTCTGCACATCAGCAGCGGATCAGATGAGAGTCGGCGATGAGGGAGGGAGGCTGTATTCAACCTGGTCCTGGTGAAACAAGGTAGTGGTGCCACCAACTGCCGTCTGCTGAGGACCTATCTAAGAAGCAACATCAACGTCTTGGTCTGAAATCCCAGTGAAAAGAACAACAGCTCACCCCATCCCCGCCCGCTTGGGGTCACCTGGGATAAATGGGTCCCCGCCATGCTGGCTTATTCAAAATGGCCTTCGGAAACGTGTGTCTTTTGTTCTTTCGATGAAGGAACCTTGATTCCTGCGCTGTCTGCGCCTCAGCTTCTCCTACCAGTGGGTTTTGCCTTTGTGGGGACTGAGGGAGAAGGCCGGTGAAAAATGCTTTGTTACATCGCCCCCTGGCTCCAATGAATTGCTCCGTAAATCACCTTATTGTTAAAGTGTCCTGGCAAAACTACACCACTTTCAGGGTCTAAGAGAGCACAGGGATATTAATCAGAGGCAACCAGTGCAGAAGGGACATTTAAAAAAGAAAGAAAGAAAGAATGAACATAAAAAACACATTTTTTTTAATGTGTGGAATCTGGAGAAGAGCATATATTGGGACTGGGGCCAAACCAGATGATCTTGACTCTTTCATAAATACTCTGATATAGGAACGCATTATCACTGAACACTTTAAGCCCCTTTTGTTTTGTGGCAAAACAGTATTGAACACCTGCTGCATCGTAATGACCTAGTTCAAGCAGCACAGGGTGACGATGGGAGGGCGGGGACAGGGGCTCCATAAATCAGGAGGACCTTTCATCAGACTCGGGCTGGACCTGCAGAGTTGGCCGAGAGGCCTGCAGGTACCAGCATCTCACAGACATTCCTGGGAGGGCCTGTCCGTGACTAAAGCACCACAGGGGCAGGGAACCCAGCTTCCCAAGTCTGAGACTCTACGTGGAAACCTTAGGGGGAGGAAGTGGGCACAGGGGCATTGGTTTCTCAGATTATTGGTTAGGACAACTAATTAGCAGGCCAAGAGCCTTTCCTGAGAGCCCGTAAACCACTCGGTACTAGGTGTGATAGAAAAACACACACCAAAGGAAAGCCATGGGACTTCCCTGGTGGTCCAGTGGCTAAGACACCAAGCTCCCAATGCAGGGGGCCCAGGTTCCATTCCTGGTCAGGAACTAGATCCCACGTGCCACAACTAAGAGCTCACATGCCCAAACTAAGACCTGGTGCAGCTAAATAAATTTTTTTTAAAAAAAGAAAGCAAGCCAAATTCTACTGTAACTAAGTAAATTCTGGAACTTTGGCCAACAGTATATTCCCCAAATAAGGGGTGCTTTCTTGTCTTTTTGTGACTTGGTTTTCTCGTCACAGGATCTATTTTCTTCTTTTTCTTTTTCCAGCTTTCTTCAGATATAATTGACATACAACCTTGTGTGATTTTAATGTGTACAACATGATGATCGGAAACACCTAGGCACTGTAAAATGGTTACAATGAGGTTGGTTTACACATCTTTCATGTCGCATAATTTCCATGTTATTGTTGTTATGGTGAGAACACTAAAGCACTACTTAAAAAAAAATTGAAGTGTAATTTATATAAATTGTAGGTTTTCAATATACAGATTCACAATTTTTAAAGGCTGTGCTCCATTTATAGCTATTATAAAATATTTGCTATATTCCCCATATTGTGCAATATATCCTTACAGTTTCTTTTATGCATAATAGTTTGTTCTCCTTAATTCCCTCCCCCTGGCTGCCCCTCCCTCTCAAAGCTGTACTTGTGGCAACTTTCAAGTGTACAGGGCTGTGAGCAATAGGCAACAAGCTGTACCTTAGATCCCTAAACTTATTCACCTCATAACTGAAGGTCTGTACCCTTTGACCAACACCTCATTTCTCTCAGCCCCTCACCATTCTGTCTCTGCTTCTGTGAGTTTGGCTTTTTCAGAGTCTACATGTAAATAAGACCAAACAGTATTTGTCTTCTTCCGTCTGACTTATTCCACTTAGCATAAAGTCCGCCAAGTCCGTCCCCGTTGCTGCAGATGGCAAGATTTCATGCTCATGGCTGAATAGTATCCCACTGTATACACGTGCCACACCTTCTTATCCACTCACCTGACGGTGGACGCTTAGGTGGTCTCCATGCCTCTGTGAGTAATGCCACAGCAAACACGGGGATGCGAGTAATGGTTTCATTTCTTTCAGATAGCTATCCAGAAGTAGAACTGTTGGGTTGTGTGAAAGTGAAGTCACTCAGTCGTGTCCAACTCTTTGCGACCCTATGGATGTAGCCCGCCGTGCTGCAGGCTCCTCCGTCCGTGGGATTTTCCAGGCAAGAATGCTCGAGTAGGTTGCCATTTTCTTCTCCAGGGGATCTTCCCGACCCAGGGATCAAAGTTGGTAGTTCTATTCTGAGTTCTCTGAAGACTCTCCATACTATTTTCCATGATGGCTACAGTAACCACCAGCACTAAACAAACAGCTCCCGCTCATCCACACCCTCGACAACACTTATCTCTGGTCTTTTTCATGACAGCCATTCTAACAGATGTGAGGTGATACTGTTTTGTGGTTTTGACCTGCAGGGTTTGCTGTCTAATAGAATCTGACTTAAAGTAGATGGCTTATGCCCTCAAAAGACTTATCATCTAATGGTATGCAATAAGCACAGAAAAGTTCTGTCCCTAAACATATATTAGAGACAGCTGTTTAAATCCCAGATGTCACAAACAAAATCTAACCAATGGGGAGAGAGGTGTTTTTCCACTGATCATTTGCAAAGGAAACATTGCAACGAAGTTCAACCTTTTCAACCCCCTTCTTATTTCTTCAGCCTTTTCCTCACTCCTTAAACACACAAAGAAAATAAAACCCACTTGACATGTCTTTTAATATTTTGTTACATAATGATGATGATCAAGCAGATAGACTCTCTGGGGTCAGCAGGTTTAGGTGTGAATAACAGCTCTGTGTGCCCCTGGTCAATTATAATGAACTCTCTAGGCTTCAGCTTTTTCATCAGTAAAATGAAAAAAGGAATAATATTAACCTCATATATAAGCATTATGAGAATGAACTAAGACAATCTACCTAACAGGCTCAGAATATTAGCAGCCAAGCAGTAAGTGCTCAATAATACTATTATTATAAGCATTGTTATATATACATAGATCAATCCCATAGTGTTAATGTATACATACATTCACGAACTCTTTTTAGAAAAAAAAGAACCATACTTTACATGGGCTTCCCTGGCGGCTCAGCAGTAAAGAATTCACCTATAATGCTGGAGACGTAAGAGATGTGGGTTCAATCCCTGGGTCAGGAAGATTCCGTGGAGGAGGAATGGCAGCACACTCAAGTACTCTTCTTGCCTGGGGAATCGCCAGGCTCCTCTGTCCATGGGGGTCGCAAAGAGCCGGACATAACTGAGCAAGGGCACACACACACATACCTTACATACTGTTTGGTATTTGTTTTTAAACTTCTGATGCATTATGAACATTTTTACACATCATTAGTCTCCCACAACATCATTTTTAATGGGTTCCAAGTACGCCATTACATGAATGTACCCTGAAGTGTTTAAACAACCTCCTATTGTCAGACAATTAGCTTGTTTCCATTGTTTGACATTATAAACACCCAGTGAGGAACCACCTCGTAGAGCTTTCTTGCACACATTTTTGGTTGTTACCCTGGGACAATTTCCCAGAACTAGATCAAAAGAAATGCAATTAAAACATTCTCAAAAGAATATAAACACATTACAGAAAGTTGGGAAAAGAGAAGAAAAATACAATTCTCCCACACTAATACAATTACTAATATAATTTGAGTGATTAAGATATTCCAATGTTTTCATTTTTACTTAAAAGAATAGAAGCTTTAAATAAAAGATGGGCAGAAATCCACTAAAATGGCATTAAAGAACTAAAAAAAAAAAAGAAGAAGAAGAAGCATATATCCACAATGAAGAAGAGAGTGGAAGAGGATGACAACAACCAAAAGATGTGATCAAAATTCTGAACACAGAGAGGCGGACCAGGCAAGTGATAACTGACTTAGTGGCCTAGAGGAAATTAACATCTATGCTATGACTTAAAATGAATGACTGACCTTAAAGAAGCATCTGGACACTCCAAAGCCCCTCTTTGAGCCTGAGAAGCAGATTTACCCTCAAGAGAAGCTGAACCAGACCAGTTCTCTTTCAGGAACATCAGGTACTGCTGAGGGCAGGGCGAGGCATCCTAGTGAAAGGAGCGTATTTAAGTGAAAGTTGACATCACCTGCTGAAAGGTAAGTTTCCCAGCCCTTTCCCCAGCTCAACTCCCAGAATGCTGGCAGCAAAAGCTCAGGCACTGCCCCACCTCCACCCCAGACAGGAGGCTGGAAAATTCTATGAAACACTTACAGATCCAAGAGAAAAGACTAAGGAGTTTCCCCTAAGGAAATGTCAGTTTCCTGCATAAGCTATGGTGAAGCCTCTCCCTGTATGGAGAGACATGCACCCTCCCACCATGCCAAAAAAAAAGAGCAATAGACATTTGAGAAAGGCTCCTAACAAGAAACACACCAAAACAAAACAAACTAGCCAAAAAGAAGAACTCAGAAAAAAACAAGGCAGGACACAAAAGAAAGTCTCTAAAAAAAGAGAAAACACTGCATCCTTGAAATAAGAATAACAGAGTCTCAGGAGGTCCCTGTTGGTGTAGTGGTTAAGACTTCATGTTCCCAATGCAGAGGGCATGGACTCAGTTTTTTTGGGGGGTCTGGGGGAGGAGAGACTAAGATCCCACATGCTTCATTGCCAAAAGATATTTTTTTAAAGACTTACAAAGCAAGAAAATGCCTCAAGCAGTTAAATATATGATAAAAAAAAATCAACATTTCACCTTCCAGAAAATGGAACAAAAAGAAAAAGCTACAGAAGATGTAAAGGTTAGGAAATTTTGAGACAGTGGTTTGAGACATGCTAGAAAGTGTGAACCAACAAAACAAACAGGAGGAAATCATTCAAAAATTAATACTGAGTCTGAACTGAAGGACAGGACAGTAAGTGAGAAAAGATATACCCAAACACATAATTCTAAAATTTCACATCATCAGAAATTTTTTAAAATTCATAAACGTTGCTAAAAAGAAAAATTTCAAAGTCACTTAAAAAAAACTCGAGAATCAAAATAGCAATTGAAGACAATAAAGAAATTCTGAGGGAAATGGTTTGAACCCTGAACTCTCTACCCAACTAAACTATAAATCAAGTTCACTCTTTTAAAAACAGTTTCAGACATTCAGTGTCTCAAGACATTCACCTTCTTTTCTCAGAAAACTTTTGGTGGATGTGCTTTGATAAAACAGGGGAGTAAGAAAAGGAAAGCAAGAAGTGGTGATAGGAGACTCAAAAGAGGTTCAAAAAGAATTTAATGGCTAACGAAGACAAGCTTTTTTCCTTCTTCCTCACAGAACGGTCACAGAACTCTGCTCCACTTAGTCATTCAGGGAGCCTTATTCTTTCTGTCTTGATTCTCTGCCGCCTCTGACAGCAGTGGTCCTTGCAGGGTGATCCTAGCAGCACCACTTGAGAACTTGTGATGTTCTCAAGTGATGCTGGTAGGGTCAGGTTGTGCCAGTGGACGCATGCGTAAGCAACGTATTGCCACTTCCTGGCCTTTCCATAAAAACCTCCACACTTTTTCCCTCTGGGGAACTGGAACACGAAAGTGCTTGCAATCAAACTTTGATCACACAGAAAAGAATAATGCCCTAAAATCCCCCGAATTCTTTACCAGGCAGACTCTTTACCACTAAACCACCTGGGAAGCCCTGCCAATGCAGGAGATGCAGGAGACTGGGGTTCGATCCTTGGGTTGGGAAGATCCCCTGGAGGAGGGCATGGCAACCCGCTCCAGTATTTTTGCCTGGGAAATCCCATGGACAGAGGAGCCTGGAGGCCTATGGTCCATGGAGTCTCGACTGAGCATGCATGCAGAATGTCCCAACCACAGACCAGAACTATGACTCAGGCTGCAGAGTGACCAGTCCAGATGGGAACAGGAGAGCTGCAAAAGCTCCAGGAGAGTTGCCAAGGAAAATAACGAACCCAAGAGGAGAATACCTGTATTTGAATGTATTGACAGGAGATTTTGTGGATGCATTAATAATAGGTACATAGAACACCAAATGGAATACAAAAAGAGATAGAAAATCATTAATTCCAGGGAAAACAAAAGGTTGAATGAGAAAGGAAACATAATTATATGATTCTATGTGGCTTAGCTGGGAATAATATTTACAAAGTCATAATGTAAATACTTAATATTGATCTAACCAAAAATGGTGATGTAACTATATTGGGAGAATAAGCAGAGGAAAAAGGTGTGCCAGACAGTTCAATGATGATAAACATAGCATTTATATAGCTATGTATATTATACTGTGTGCCAGAAATTATTCTAAGCTCTTTCTATATTCAACTTTTAATCTTCATATATATTCTAGGAGGTAAATACTATTATCATGTACATTACACACTGAAAAACTGAGGCACACAGCAGTTAAGCAACTTGCATAAGTTTACAAAATTAGTATGTATTGTACTTGGAGTTTAAACCAGGTAATTTCTCTCCAGAGTGCATGCATTCATTACTACGCTACCTAGTCTCACTTTCTGTGGTAGGAAGACAAGAGACAAGACCTAAAAATCAATAAACTGAGAAATACAAGCTAAGCATGTTATTTTAAAGGACATAAATCCCACGAAGAAACAGATGAGAGTCTAAAGTGATTGCTTCTGATCAGGAGGTGGGAGTGGTCGAAGAACCGCTGCTTGTTATTGTTACAGACCCAGCACTCAGGTTTGGCTTTTCAAATCTTGAAACAGCACTTTGATCAAAACAATTTTTTTAAAAGAAAGATGACAGAAAGAATGAGGCTGGCTAAGTTACCTTAGCAAACGGAGAGAATGACCCAGAAGAGAAGGTCAAAAAGTCCCTAATGGGTAAAACATGCAATAGAGCTAGGAACTAGGAAACTTAAGAGACAAAGAAAGTTTCCACAAGAAGTAGAAACAAAAGGATGGTATTCTTGGGGAAAGTACCAGCAGAAAGGAAGAGAGCCAGAGAAAATGAAAAGGGGAGAGATTAAATAAGTCAGGGCAAAGATATTTGTCCTGGGCTATAGACCCAAAAAGGGGAGCAGCAGACTTCATGGAAATTCTGTGGGCTGAGTCCAAGGAAGCTTCTGAGGTGGCATTCTAGCAGCTTTACAGTCAGCACCTGTAAAGCTCAGCTTTACCCAGAGCCCCTATCGTGAAATTCCCTCCTCAGCTGAAATAAACAACTCTGACCTTAAAACTGAAGGTAGACAGAAGGATGCATTGCAAACCCATACTGAGGTGACTGATTAAAACCCAATTACATGTCAATCCAAGCCAAACCAAAGTAAGAAAGAAAACATTACTTGTCTATCTACTATGTGACCTTGGGTCTTCCGGTGGCTCAGTTGGTCAAGAGTCCACCTGCAATGCAGGAGACCCAGGTTCAATCCCTGGGTGGGGAAGATCCCCTGGAGAAGGAAATGGCAACCCACTCCAGTATTCTTGCCTGGAAACTCCCATGGACAGAGAAGCCTGGCAGGCTACAGTCCACGGGGTTGCAAAGAGTCACACACGACTGAGAGACTACACACCCACACACACACACATATATACACGTGCTAAGTCGATTCAGTTATGTCTGACTCTTTGCCACCCTATGGACTGTAGCGCACCAGGCTCCTCTGTCCATGGGGATTCTCCAGGCAAGAATGGGAGAAGTTTGCCATGGTTTGTCATGCCCTCCTCCAGGGGATTTTTGTAACCCAGGTTATAAGAACCTGCCTCTCTTCTGTCTCCTGAATTGGCAGGCGGTTCTTTACCACTAGCTCCACCTGGGAAGCATAAGTTAGAGTATATAACCCCAATTTATAAAAGAAGAAACAAGATATTGCTCACAATACCTGTCTGGTTGGCATCAGAACCAGAACTCAAATTCAAGTTTTGGTGCTAAATTAAGAGTTTTTCAAAAACTGTATCTGTTGTAAGTAAATAAGAGAGTCAATTATAATTACTAGAGGAGGGGGGCATTGGCTCGAAAGCCTCCTGGCACGGCGTCCTCCCCATCCCCGGCTGCTTGGGGACCGCAGACAGGGGCGCGGGCACCCGCCTCCCCAGGAAGGCCAGAATTTAAACTCTGTCCTGATTTCAGAACATCCGTCGCCCAATGTTTTGATTTTAGAAAATACGACATTGGAATAATAACAGCTACGATTTGCTCATGCGTGGCGACTGTGATGAGTCCAGGTTACGGATTCGGGAGGATCAACAGCTGAGCGAAGCTGGCTGCGGCGGCGGCGGCGGGAGGGCCGCGGGCCTAACACCCTGCATCCTGCTCGGGCTCGGACCGCGGGCCGCCGCCTCCCTTCCGGAGCGGCCCGGCCACCCCGAGCTCGCATCCCGCCCGCCCCGCGCTCACGGCCTGATGCAGCTCCGTCCGCCACGCCGGGCTCCTGCGAGGGCGCTGGGCCGCGAGCCGGGATCCGGGCGTTGGGCCGCCGCTTCAAGCCCCGCTCGGCCCTCGATGCCGGTCCCAGACACTCCCTGCGGGTCTGCGTTCTGGCCTCCAGGCCCGGCCGATGGTGATGGCGGGAGGAAGGAGCCGCCCGGGTCTCGGGCCCTCGCGGAGACGGGAAAGCCCGCGCTGTCGGCCCTGCACACTGCACCAGCTCAGGAGGCCTGGGCGGCCCGGCCGCCGCCTCCGAGGGGCGATCTTCGGAGAGCGGGTCCCCGCAGCCCACCCGCCCGGACACCCTCCTGGTGGGGACGCACAGCCTGGCCGCCAGGGCCGCGCCTGCCGGAGGCCGCCGAGGTTCCAGCAAAGCAAAGCTGGACCCGCTGCCCGGGGCCCGCACCCTTCCCGGGGCAGTGCGCCCCGTCCCGCCCCCACCGCCTTTTAACTGGGGGATGCTGACTAGCCGAATACGGCGGGAATAACAGCCATTTGTTCTGGTTATCGCTGCCGGTATTGAAGCCAGATGTGTGCGCTGCTGACACTGACATGGTACATCTGGCCGGGTTTTTGGTTTCCATCGCGGAGTTGACCACATCCACCCTGGTCTGCGAGAAGAGAAGAGGCGAACATCTGGAAGTCATTGCAGCTGTCGCGCTTCAAGGGGATCCTGTACCGCAGAGGAGAGAATTCAATACGTAACTGGGCAAAATTATCCAGCTCGTCTTGTCAGTCCAGATCTCAAAACACATGCAGGAAAGTGGCACCCGCGTTCTGGCGCCCTCCCTTGCCCTGGCGGTGCCCCGTGGGCACCTTCACCCACCGCCCCAGGCGCCTGAGTTGTCGCTATGGAAGGACAGGGGCTGCAAAGTCACATTCATCATGACCAGAATCTTCTGTTGCTTTTGAAGGGCAGGGCTTGGGGGGGCGGGGGTTGTTGTTAAAAAGGCTCTTTCTTCTTCCTTTTGATCCCAGTTTGCTGGAAACTTTAAACATTGCTTAGTGTTGCCTCTCGCTTCTGCTTGTAGCCCCCTCCTTCTTGCGGCATTCAATGCCCTAGCCCTACCCTACCTATTCGGTTTTATCTCCATTCCTTTCCCAAGGCAAATACTCTTCATCACCAAGGCTGAAATGAGTCATGCTTATTCTGACCCCAACCTTGCCTTTTGTCTGAAATCCCCTTTCTTTCTGTCTTCTCTTCCTGCCAGTCCAAATCTTCCAAAGACCCCAAGGTCTACCTAAATTTTAATCTTCATTTTTGGGGGTTTGTTTTTGGCTTTTTGCTGTGCCAGGTCGTCATTGGGGTGCTCACCATTTCTCTAGTTGTGGCACTGGCTCTAGAACAGCTGGGCTCGGTTGTTGCGGCTCCTGGGCTTAGCTGCCCCTTGGCATGGGGTATCTTAGTTGCCCCACCAGGGATCGAATCCATGTCGCCTACGTTGGAAGGTGGATATTTAACCACTGGATCACGAAGGAAGTCCTGATTTTATTTTCATTTCTGAAACCTTCCTGACCACTCAAGCCTCTGCTGATCTTTCCTTCTGTGTGTTTTTAATGAAAGTATAAGCCCATAGAGAGGAAATCCTGGCTTAAATTTTTCTTCTATCTCCCTCAGCAGCCAGCATTGTGTCCTGAAGTATAGTAAGCTACCTGTAAACACCTGTCAAATAAAAGCACAAATTCTCCTGTTCTTTCCACATAATTTCTTTGTCTTCCGTTTTACCTTTCATGACAAGACTCAATGTCTGTGTAGAATGTGTCTTGAACTCTTTGGAAAGATGGGTGTAAAAAGCTAGTAAGGGACTTCCCTGGTGGTCCAGTCAGTGGTCCACCTTCCAAAGCAGGGGACTCGGGTTCAACCCCTGGTCAGGGAGCTGACATCTTACATGCCACCGTGCATCTAAACTCCTGTGCCACAACAAAGAGCCCAAGGGTCGCAATGAAGCCCAGGCACAGCCAAAAAAAAGAAAATTTTAAATAAAAATTAAAATAATTTAAATTAGAAGTAAATTAGTAATAATAATAATGGAAGAATTCTGTCAGTTGGAGGCTCCGTTAATTTGGAGTCTGCCTGCTATAGTGCATTGATAATTGATAACTGAAGTGCTTGGAAAGAGAAGAAGATCACAGTCGGGGACGTGAAGCCTACTCCCTGGAGCACCCCAAACTTGTTTGGTGACCTTTGACAGTCAATTATCTTCCTTATGCCTCTGATCTCCCTTTGTAAGAAGGGTGGGATGTAGCCCCTGCCCAGTTATGAACAGAGCTGGGCCACTTTCCTGTGAAGAGGTAGATTTCCATCAGAAAGCAGCTTTTCTCTACCACTTGTGCATGTGTTCTGGAGTTAGAAGGCAGCAGTCTTCATCATTTAGTGTTCCACCTAACCCAGCACCAAAAAGGAGATGGTGGCACCTACATAAATGACATAGAGGAAATGCAGAATCAGGAAAGAAACCAGGCAGGAGTAAGAGCAGGATTTAGCCTTTGTGAAGGTCCAGCATTTTGCATATCAAGACAAGCGTTGCATGGACTTCCCTGGTGGTCCAGGGGTTAAGAATCCATCTTCCAGTGCAGGGGATATAGGTTCCATTCCTCGTCAGGAATGAAGGCATCACACACCATGGGGCAACCAAGCCTGAGTGGCAACTAGGGAAGCCCTCGCTCCCCAACAAAGACTCAGTGCAGCCAAAAAAAAAGGGACCAGCCGTTGCAGCAATGGCGTGGGCGTTCCAGCCATAGATGAAGTCTTTTGGGGTTTGTTCTTCTTTGTGAATCAACGAGGATGAAAAGCACCCTGCAAAGCCTTGCTCTGTGGGATGAATAAGAGCATAGGAGAATAAGTAGAATCTAGAAATAAAGGGGAGGGATAGAAGGAGGGAAATACTGAAGAAGAAAGAGAATGTGCCTCTCTGGTAGGGCCACCCAACCAAAGAGGATGGTTAACTTGCATGGGTAGAACTGCTTTACAAGATAAGCCTCTGCACTCTGTGGGTGGGCAGGTGGGTTTCCCGCTCTGACTCTCATTTGTTAAATGAGACATTTAGGTGAATTGATCTCTAAGGTCTGTTAGCTCTTACATTATATAACTCACCTAGAAACCACTTTTGAGCCCAAACCAGTATTTCCCTTCTGACTAAACTCTACATTGCAGCGCTAGTCTGTCCTGAGCTCATAGAAGGGAAGTTCAGACATTAGATTTCTGAAATCTCTTTACTTCATGCCTTCAAATTTCTTCAGATGGCAAGAGAAACTTTCTCCCCTTCTTCCAGAGAAGTTACGGTAGGAAGATTGCAGATTAATGACCTAGAAAAATCTTCCTCAAGTGGAATGATACTTAATTAAGCTCCATTAAATCATAACTCCTGGCTTCTGCTTTTGGCCTCTTGCTACTAAGTCCAGAACTGAATAATTCCTCCACCCCTGGGGCTGTTGAATTAAAAGTGCATAAGCTCTAGGGAACAATCAGTTCACTTCCGTTACATCCGCGGTCACCCTCCTTCCTGTCTGAACACTCCAAAAAAAAAAAAAAAAATTACTAGATATGTCTGACTCCAGGAAAGAGGATGGTCATTTCTAATTTGTCTTGGTTTATGGGCAACTTGACAATTTGACTAACTACTAAGGAGCCAAGACTATATCATCCTCTCATAAAAAGCCAATAAAAAAGGCTATTAATGCAGCCCATTAGTTGGCTAAAAATGAGAGGTTATGCAATCATTGTCTTAGCTGAGAGGAACTAAGCTCTCCAGAAAGAGTTCATTCCACACCCAAAGGCATCAAGAGGGAAGTTCTTCTCTCCGCTGCCATTTGCCGGGCTTGGGTGTTGAAGCATGTGACCTTTTCCTCTTCCCTGAACTATTCCTCTGTGTTAAGGGGACCTCATGCTTTCCTTGCAAAATGCCTCTCTCCAAATCCACTCCCTCTCCAGGACACTTCCCCTCACCTTCCTCTGCCGTGCTGTCCTGTGGATGAAGCCCTACAAGTCTCCAGTCCCATGGAAGCAAAGTGCCTAGAACTGTAGGCTCAGTACTTAGGTCAGCCTTACATCATTACACAATTTGAGAGGTTCCAGGCCCCTTCTTCTCTGTAAATTAAAAAAAAAAATGCTCTTCTCAGGACTTCCCTGGTGGTCCAGTGATAAAGAATCACTTTGCAATACAGGGGACCCGGCTTCGAGCCCTGGTCAGGGGATGAAGATCCCACATGCCTCGGACCAACTAAGCCAGTGCACTGCAGCTACTGAAGCCTCTGTGCTCAGGAGCCCGAGCACCACAACTGGAGAATCCATGTGCTGCATCCTGCATGATGTAATGACGATCCCGAGTGCCACAACTAAGACCAAAAAAATAAAATAATCATTTTACTTTAAATGGGCTTCTCAATTCTGCTATTAGATTCCTTGGGGGCCTTGAAAGTCCCCCAAATGGAATTGTGGGTACCATATCCTTTTATCCTGAGCCAAGGGCTCCCTCAGCTTCTGGAGTCCAAGCCTTCTGTGTGCTTTCCTCTGGCACTCTTCAGCCACTGATTTGCTCTAGGACCTCAAGCAGATCACCATTCCTCTCTGAACCAGAGCTTCTCCCTTTATGGACTCTGGCTGGCAAGATGGTAGAAGAACCAAGTCTGAACAATTTTTCATTCTGATCATATATAGAGCCAAAACACCGTGACACACAGTCTCATCTCTTTGTGCATCTTATCACACTCGTGTGTATTGAAGGGATGATGGGGACCATGTCAGCCTCCCCCCACTTGCCTAGCATTGTCTAGAACATGGACATTAATATGTGATTGATTTTATCTTATGCTCAACTTAACTTTCAGTATAACTCAAGGTACCTCTAAAGAAGGTTATGGCTTAGGATCTGTTTAACTGGAATCCATCTGAAGGAATCAGAAGTAACTGATGCTTTCTGGAGAATGTTCTGCTCCTGATATTTTAGCAACAGATTTCGTCTTTGTTTTTGTGGCAGCCAAGGTGTAAAGGGTCATTCTTGCTGGACAAATAGTAGGTTGAATAAAAAAAATTTTTTTTCATTGACTCTCATCCTCCACCTTTTAGTTGGGAAGGAAAATTACTGATCGAGAAGTCCCAGAAGAACAGAGAACAAGGTGAGTAGCTAGCAAGGTCTTCAGCAAAAGGAGAAACCTAAAAACAAGCTTCAGATTCCCCTGTTTCCACCCTGTTGCCAAAGATGGACCCCCTTCGAGAAATTCCCATGATGCCTTCGGGCCACCAGCATGGCCCCGGAGTGGCTGGGCACAGGTTCTGTGGCCCCCTATAGCAGCTCCCTTCCAGGAGGGAAGCTCCATCTTGACCAGCAGGCCAGATGTTTCTTTGAGGAGAATGTAGTATTTTTTTCTTTTACCCTATCACACATCTTTGGAAGGGAAAAATAAAACCAACCCTCTACCATGGATCCTTAAGCGTAAGTGTCCGCCGGCTGCAGAGCTGTCTCAGAGAATCTCTCGTTACATAAAGCCTCTGCCACTGACTAGGGGCTGAACGCAGCACCCCCTACCCCCACAGGCAGTCAGCTGTCACCCCTCAGATTCCCAAGCCTGCTGTTGGGGTTCATTATCAAGCCCAAGCTCAGCCCCAGTCACCCTTGTGTGAAAGATCACTCAGTTCGATCCCTGAAATTCTCGGGGTTTCCCAACAGTAGGGGACGTCCTTTTCATCCCCGCTCCTCCTTGGTCTCCACACTCCAGCCCAATTGCCACTCCCTAAAATGTTTTCTCTGCTACTCCTTTCCCAGATGCATGCTCTTTTCTTCTGCAGGATCCTCGAAATTATTTCCGTTTGCTCCAGTGGGGAAGCTAGATGAGTAAGTGCCCCCCGAACCCTGTACCTGGCATCGTTATGGTCCCCTCCACCAACTCAGTCGCATTTGGAAACCTAATTTGCCCTGGTGCCCAAATGCTCCAACCGCGGACTCTTAAGACCAACAAAACAACCTTGGAAATGATCTTATAAGATCACTGGGTCCAGCCTCTTGCTTCTGGACAGGTGAACACCCAAATCACGAGACAATTAATCTACCCTGTCTCCGGATAGTCCTACCACTACTTAATGACCCTTGCAGGTGACGAGTACTTCCTCAGATCAGACCTGACTCTTGCCTGCGCTAACAGGGGCCTCGACTCTCATCTCATCCATTGCGTCCATGACAAATCACTACCGAGTGTTTTCTTTCTGTCCTTGGCCTTCTCCTCTTCAGCAGAGAAAGTTTCCCCCGAAATAAAACTCTGATTGTTCTGCTCCTCGCTTCCCGCCTGCCTCCTCTAAGCACCCTCTAAATCAGACCCGAAGCTCCCGAGGGAGTAATAGCCCTGCTCTCGCAGCTGGTCTGAGTTTTGCGTCTGGGAGCCTGGGCTTAGAACAGCTTGAAGTTAGCACAGAGGCGAATGAAGCTTTAAATCTCCAGCACTTAACAGCTTCTCTGCAGCCTCAGAGGGAACCGCATTTTCTTGCCTGCTTCCTCTCATCTCTCTATATATCTATGTAATCTCTGTTCACTGGAGCCTGACTCCAGCTCTCTGTCTGCGCTGCTGAAAGAAGGAAGGGTGGGGAAGAAAAATTAATAGACACAGACCCATAAAAATAACAGGCTCTCTGGAGCACACATGAAGAAATAATTAAACAGATTAAATTTGGGGGTGGGGGTGGGGGTGGGGAGAGGGCTGAGACTGATTCCTCAGACTTCCATTCCCAGAGGGGCTACGGCTCAGCCAAGGGGGATTTGGGAGCTTTTTCTTTTGTCCTGATGTGTTGGACTCAGAGCCAAATATTGTTAAGTCACTAAGCCCTTTCAAGTCTGCGATGGTGCCTTCTATTTCTTTGTATTCCCCCATAGGGTTCTCAAACAGCACCGCACCCCAGTGAGAAAAGGAAATTTGATATTTATTGAGGGTTCATTGTGTGCCACGTACAATGTCAGATGCTGTCCGTCGAGGCTGATGATCAATGGAGTGTGTTTCAGACTTCAGAGCCGACTTCAATCTCCTTCCTCTGTTCAGGGATCAATCCTACCTCACTGTTACCTCAAGACCTTATGATGCTGAAGCTGGAAAATACCTTCTCACACCTTACCTCCACTACCTCCTCCCTTTCTTCCCTTCGGTGGGCAGAAGCTTCTGCTGTGATGGCAAGTGAAGGAGCGAGGCTGGCATTTAGAGATCATTTAATATCTAAAAATGTGTAGGTCAGGACTTCCCTGGCCGTCCAGTGGTTAAGACTCTTTGCTTCCATTGCAGGGGTTGTGGGCCTGGTCAGGGAACCACAGTGTGGCCAAAAATAAAACAAAAACAAATAAACAAAAGACTATACTTCACTTGTTTAAAATTAATTTAAAAAATAAAAATATGTAGGTCAAGAAGCTTCTAAAATGACATGGGATAGGGAGGGAAAATGGCAATCCACTCCAGTGTTCTAGCCTGGGAAATCCCACGGACAGAGGAGCCTGGAGGGCTACAGTCCATGGGGTCTCAGCGACTAAAGAAGAAAGAAAGGGAGAGGACACGGGGCTGGAGATGGCCTCCTCTGTCTGACAAGTCTGTTCATCCTTCCTGCCTCCTTCCTTTGGGCTCAAAGGAAGACCTTGAAGAGGAACACTCCTGCACTGCTCTGATGTGCATCAACACTCTATAGTCTATTACAAAATACCGGAAGATTACAGAGTATCACAGCACAGAATCAGAGGAAAGCGATTTGAACATCTTGGCGTCTAGTGGTGACCCTGAATTATTCAATATTGCTTCTTCAGGACTTAGTACGATACTTGGCATGTAGTGGGCAATGTTTATTGAGTGAATAAATGAAAAGCTGTGTGTGCGTGCACTCCAAGTTGATTCCATTGTGTTCAGCTCTTTGCGACCCCATGGACTGTAGCCCACCATGCGTTTCTCCAGGCAAGAATACTGGAGTGGGTTGACATTCCCTTCTACAGGGATCTTCCCGACCCAGGGATTGAACCCTCATCTCTTATGTCTCCTGCATTGGCAGGTGGATTTCTTACCACTAGCACCACCTGGGAAGCCCAGATGAAAGTCTAAGTAACTGCTGCTGCTGCTGCTAAGTCGCTTCAGTCGTGTCCGACTCTGTGGGACCCCATAGACAGCAGCCCACCAGGCTCCCCCGTCCCTGGGATTCTCCAGGCAAGAGCACTGGAGTGGGTTGCCATTTCCTTTTCCAATGCATGACAGTGAAAAGTGAAAGTGAAGTCACTCAGTCGTGTCCGACTCTTCGAGACCCCATGGACTGCAGCCTACCAGGCTCCTCTGTCCATGGGATTTTCTGGGCAAGAGTTACTGGAGTGGGGTGCCATTGCCTTCTCCGGTCTAAGTAACTATAAACTATTAATTAATATGGTTAATAAACAGTCATGCAACAGTACTAAAAATACTCTAATTTTTAGATTACTTTTACTTTCTGATTTTTTGACAATTTGAGGATAACTATTTCTGATATTGTGATTTATAATAAGAAGTATGTATTTGGCCTTCATCTCTGTTTGGGGCTAGGAGTTTTTCAACCCTTGGAATTGCCTAAGGTTGATGAAAGCCTTGAAAGTGTCTTTAGCTATGTTAAGGAGGTGACTTTTGGAAAGCCCCTAGGTCACCTAGGATGGGAGCTGGTCAGGAGAGAAACCAACCATGCAATTAGAGGTTTGAAACTTTAAATCTCCCCCAACCCCCCACCCCCCAAGACACACACACACACCACCAAGGAGGAGAGAGGACCTGGAGGCTAAGTTCTATCATCAATGACCAATATTTTAATCAACCATGCCTATGTGGGAAAGCCTCCATAAAAACCAGAAAGGGTGGTGTCCAAAGAGCTTCTGAGTCGTGGAGATGGGGACAGAGCAGCTCCCCTGGAGCATGGATGCTGTGCACCCCTTCCCACATACCTTTCTCTAGCTATCTCTTCCATCTGGCTGTTCTTGAGTTATATCCTTTTGTAATAAACTAGTAAATAAAATGTTTCTCTGACTTCTGTGAATCACTATAGCAAATTAACTGAACCCAAGGTCATAGGATCCTCCAATCTTCGCTGGTGGGTGAGAAGCGTAGGTGGTCTTGGAGCTGACGTCTGACAGGGGGCCTGGGAGCAGACTTGTGGGGCTAAGCCCTTAACCTGTGGGATGGGGTGCTCTCGCGAGTTAGACAGAGGCAGAATTGGGTTAAATTGTAGGACAACCACCTGGTGTCTGAGAATTGCCTGGTGTAGGAAAAAAAAAAAAAAGACAACACAGTATCTTAATATTAAAAAGTAGGTTTCCCTTTGCTGCCTGAAACGATCACAACATTGTTAATCGGCTCTGCGTGTGCGCATGCTAAGTTGCTTCAGTCATGTCCCACTCTTTGCAACTCCATGGACCGTAGCCCACCTGGCTCCTCCGTCCATGGGATTCTCCAGACAAGAATACTGGAGTGGGTTGTCATGCCCTCCCCCAGAAGATCTTCCTGACCCAGGGATGGAACCCGAGTTTCTTACGTCTCTTGCATTGGCAGGCAGGTTCTTTACCAGTGGAGCCTCCTGGGTAGCCCTGAATCAGCTGTACCCCAGTACAAAATAAAAAATTTAAAAATAAATAAATGAAAATTTTAAAAGAGAGGTAAAGTTCAGAATACAGGTACTTTCCCTAGAGAAGGCAGACCTGACGAGCACTCGGAACAGCAACGGGCAGTGGGAACAGTGAGCATGGGGATAAGATGGACTGAATTCACCTCCTGATTTTTCTGTCCCCCGTCTGTGGAAATGTTACTTCACTTCCCTGGGTCCATCTCTCACTCTTTCTCTCTTTCTATTTTTTTAAAATTAATAGATTATGTTTTTGAGCCGTTTTAGGTTTACAGAAAAACTGAGCAGAAAGTAGAGTTCTCTTTTACCCTCTCATCTGCCACCCCTAGCTTCCCCTGTTATTCCGACCTTCACTCTCAGTGGTGTACATTCTGTGGGTTTTGACAAATGCATCTAACACTGCAGTCAGGTACGGACTCCTTTCAGTGCTCCTATTCATCCTTCCCTGACCTTAACCCCAGGCAACCAATCATCTTTTTACCGTCTCTGTAGTTTTGCCTTTCCCAGAACACCATCTACTTGGAGCCATTCGGTAAGCAACCCTGTCAGATTGGCTTCTCTCATTTAGCCATGTGCATTTAAGGTTATTGTGCATCTTTTCATGGCTTAATAACTCATTTCTTTTTTTTTTCTGCTTATTTATTTTTTGGGCCATGCCACACAGTATGTGGCCTCCTGGATCCCTGACCAGGGATCAAACCCACGTTCCCTGCCTTGGAACCATGGAGTCCCAACCACTGGACCACGAGGGAAGTCCCTTGATAGCCCACTTCTCTTTATCACTGAATCTCTAATTTTTTTCAATTAAAATATAACAAATATACATTAAAGCCCAGTGAATTTTTATAGTGAGCACCCAAAGGCATTATGAAAATTGCCAGTACCCCAGCATTCATCCCCCCTACAGACCCCTCCCAGTTATTACCATCCCCCCTTCCCAAGTGGTCACTATTGTGACTTCTAGAATCGTACATTAACTTCGCTGGTCTTTGAAGTCATTTAAATGAAATCACACAGTAAGTACTCTTTCGCATCTGGTTTCTTTTCCTTGATATTTAGGTTCGTCCAATCATAGTAATTTGTTCTTTTTTATTGCACTGTATAAATATGTCACAGTTCATCTCTCCATTCTAGTGTTAATGAGCATTTGTGTTATTTCCAGTTTGGGACTATTAGAAACACTGCTGCTATGAATATTCTTGTACAGGTCTTTGGGTGAACATATGCTCACATTTCATTTGGGAATATACCCAAGGGTGAAATTGCCTGGGTACCATCGGGTATCTGTATTTTTAAGTCTGGTAGACATGCCACTTTACTAAAGTAACTGGGTCAGTTTACACTCCCACAGTTTTTCATGCTCATCAACACTTTGTATTGTTAATACTTTAATTTTAGCCATTTTAGCCAATTGGTGATTTGAATTTTCATTTCCCTGATGACTAATGAAACTGAGGACTGCCTCAGGTCAGCTCCTTGAGAAGCAGACTGAGATGGAGATTTCTAGACAGAAAGTTGGTGGGAGCACGCACTGGGAAAGAGAGAAGGCAGCAAGACTGACATCCCTCGGAAACTGGCTTCTGCGGACCCCTCAGGCAGCTCGGGGCTGGCAGGACCCTTTAGAGTTGTCCTGCCTTGAGACGAGGAGGCCAGATCTTCTTAGCAGTACTAACCAATCACTGAACGTGGGCTGTCCCAGGGGAGCAGTATGACTTGGGGTAAAAAGTTCTCTTTTGCCAAAGGCAGTTCCCAGAGAGGCACACAGCTGAGAGCGACTCTCCAAGAAGCTAAGGGACGGAGCACTTTAGTCCTGAAAAGAGATCTGAGCTGCATATATAAGCACTTCTTCACGTACTCATTGGTTACTGGGAGATCCTCTCTTGTGAATTACATATACTGTCATTTGCCAAATTCTTTTTTTTACTGGGTTATGGTTTTGTTTTCTTTATTTTTTTTACTGAGTTGTAGGAGTTCTTTATATATTTTCAAGAAGAATCCTTTGTCAGATTTATGAAATATAAAAACATACTGACTTTTTACTCTTCATGGTGCTTTTTAATTAATAGAAAGTCTTCATTTAAACAAAGTTTTCTCATTTTTGATGAGTGAGTTTTTTTGGTTTGGGGATTTGTTGGGTGGGGTTTTATTTTGGTGATCTGTGTATAAATCTTTATACCCTCTAAGGTCATAAAAATGTTCACATTATGTTATCTTCTAGAAATGTGATTGTTTTATTCTACACATTTGTCTCTGATCCACCCAAAATTAATTTTTGTGTATAGTGTGTGGTAGGGATCCAATTTTTTTCCAGTTGGACATATATTTAATATAGCAGCATGTATTAAAATGATTATCCTTAACTCACTACATTTCAGTGACACCTTTGCCATAAGCCAGGTGTTACCTTTGCCATAAGCATGTGTGAGGGTCTGTTTCTGAATCCTTTTCTGTTCTATTGGTCTGTGTGCCTAGTTTGTCCCAATTCCACACTGTCTTAGTCACTGTAGATCCATAAGTCTTATATCTGATAATATAACTCATCTAACCTCATTTCTTTTCCTCAAGGTTGACTTTGTACCAAAATAACCCTTTCCATTTCAACACAGATTTTAGAATCAGCTTTCCAATTTCCACCAAAAAAAAACACAACTCTGCTTGGATTTCTATTGGAATTGCACTGAGTCATTGATAAATTTGGAAGAACTGACCCTGTACACTATTGAATTTTCCTATCCTTGAGCATGGTATATTCCATGGTGTATTTAATGATTTCTTCTTTACCATCTTTCAATTATGCTTTATAATTTACAGTGACAATCTCTTATATACCTCTTGTTAGATCAGATCAGATCAGATCAGTCGCTCAGTCGTGTCCGACTCTTTGTGACCCCATGAATTGCAGCATGCCAGGCCTCCCTGTCCATCACCAACTCCCGGAGTTCACTCAGACTCACGTCCATCGAGTCAGTGATGCCATCCAGCCATCTCATCCTCTGTCGTCCCCTTCTCCTCCTACCCCCAATCCCTCCCAGCATCAGAGTCTTTTCCAATGAGTCAACTCTTCTCATGAGATGGCTAAAGTACTGGAGTTTCAGCTTTAGTATCATTCCTTCCAAAGAAATCCCAGGGCTGATCTCCTTCAGAATGGACTGGTTGGATCTCCTTGCAGTCCAAGGGACTCTCAAGAGTCCACACCACAGTTCAAAAGCATCAATTCTTCGACACTCAGCCTTCTTCACAGTCCAACTCTCACGTCCATACATGACCACAGGAAAAACCATAGCCTTGACTAGACGAACCTTTGTTGGCAAAGTAATGTCTCTGCTTTTGAATATGCTATCTAGGTTGGTCAAAACTTTCCTTCCAAGGAGTAAGCGTCTTTTAATTTTATGGCTCCCTAAATATTTGATTTGTATTTTTCTATAAATGGTATCATTTAAAAGTCTTTATTTCCTAAGTGTTTGTTACTGGAATATAGGAATACAATTGATTTTTGCATGTTGCTTTTTAAAATTGAAGTCTAGTTGATTTACAGTATTGTGTGAGTTTCAAGTGCACAGCAGAGTGATTCAGTTATACATACATAGATATCTATATTTTTCAGATTCTTTTCCCTTATAGGTTATCACAAAGTACTGAGTATAGTTCCCTGTGTTATACAGTAAGTCCTTGTTGATTATCTTTTTTAAAAATTATTTATTTTTTTAAATAAATACATGAGTGTACCTATGGCTGATTCTTGTTGATGTATGACAGAAAACCACAAAATTCTGTAAAGCAATTATCCTTCAATTAAAAAAAATTTTTTAAAAAGGAGATAAAGTTGCAAGCAACAGCATTTTAGAAAGTGAAATGCAAATGAATGGCTACTAATTAGCAGCCCAGAAAAAAACTGAATCTTAAACCAGTTCTGGTAAAAGTTAAAAAAAGAACCTATTTACATGCAGAACCCCTCAAAAACTTATGAATTCACACCAAGTCCCTCAGGACCTGGGAAGTAATAGACGTGCTTAAAAGCCTGTTTATGAACAGGTCTCTAGATCCCTTCCCTCACACCTTGCAGCCAGGCGTACACCCTCTCCCACTCTGGTATAAAACTGGAAATGTGTTCTCTGATGGGATAAAACAAATACACCCTGGGCTAGAGGATTCTAGGCACAGTTGACAGGATGGCACCATTATGAAGACAGGAACAAGACAACCTATGTGTCCTAAATATTCAGGTCTCCAGCCAGTTCTGCCAACATAGCTCTAAGAATGCCAGCAACCAGACTGTGTCCTCCAATACAAAACTGGAGGATGGTGGATTCTTCCCCAGAAAGAAGAAAGATTTACAGAAAAAAAAAAAGTATTTATTTGTTTTTGGCTACATGGGACTTCGTTGCTGCATGCAGGCTTTCTCCAGTTGCGGCGAGCAGGGGCTGCTCTCTAGTTGCTGGGCACGGGCGTCTCATCGTGGTGGCTTCTCTTGTAAATTTTATCCTAGGCCTTCCCTAATCCAGCATAGGAACCTATAAGTATAAATGAATTATATATCGAGAAATTGGATTTTGCCTACTACTACTACTAAGTTGCTTCAGTCGTGTCCAGCTCTGTGCAACCCCATAGACGGCAGCCCACTAGGCTCCTCTGTCCCTGGGATTCTCCAGGCAAGAACACTGGAGTGGGTCGCTATCGCCTTCTCCGGATTTTGCCTAGGGGTACATTATTCATATGTTCATTCAACAGACCTGAAACTATATATTAATATTAGGTGTTTTATAGATATTTCTGTTAATTTTCACTGTTAAAGGCAATAAAGAGAAGTAAAGAGTAAAAGGATTGGAGAGGAAGAAATGACATTGTCGTGGTTCCTAGAGTACGTGACTGTATTCTTGGGAAGTCTGTGAGGGCTACAGGCTCTAGAGCATGGGCGCAGTAGTTGTGGTGCATAGACTTAGCTGCGCCAGGGTAGTGGAATCTTCTGGATGAGGGATCAAACCTGTGTCCCCCACGTTGCCAGGCAGATTCTTAACCCCTGGACCACCAGGGAAGTCCTGGTTATCAATGGCACCCCACTCCAGTATTCTTGCCGGAAAATCCCATGGACGGAGGAGCCTGGTAAGCTGCTGTCCATGGGGTCGCTAGGAGTCGGACAGGACTGAGCAGCTTCACTTTGACTTTTCACTTTCATGCATTGGGGAAGGAAATGGCAACCCACTCCAGTATTCTTGCCTGGAGAATCCCAGGGAGGGGAGCCTGGTGGGCTGCCGTCTATGGGGTCGCACAGAGTCGGACACGACTGAAGCGACTTAGCAGCAGTAGCAGCAGCAGTGTGTATATGATGATCCCAAACTTGTAATTTATCCCTCCTCCTTTTTCCCTTTGGTAACCATAGGTTTGTTTTCTATGTCTGTTGTCTGTGAGTCTACTCTGTTTTGTATATAAATTCATTTGTATCTTTTCTTTTTTGCATCTTATATTTAGTGGCCTTGATAAGCTCACTGATTAATTCTGAGTTTATCTGAGGATTCTATCAGATTTCCCAAGAATACAGTCACGTACTCTATGAACCATGACAATGTCATTTCTTCCTCTCCAATCCTTTTACTCTTTACTTCTCTTTATTGCCTTTAAAAGTGAAAATTAACAGAAATATCTATAAAACACCTAATATTAATATATAGTTCCAGGTCTGTTGAATGAACATATGAATAATCTACCCCTAGGCAAAATCCAATTCCTCAGTATATAATTCATTTATACTTATAGGTTCTATGCTGGATTAGGGAAGGGCTAGGATAAAATTTAAAGAAGAACAGAACATGGGAGAAGAGATTAAAAAGTGAGATGGAAGGCCATACCATTCATTCATCTATTCATTCACTTAACAAATATTTATTAGGGGCCTATGTGGTACCAGTCTCCATTCTTAGACAGAATCTGCCCCTCATGGAATTTACATGTAATCAATTTAAAGATGAAAAACAAGATGGTTTAATTTTATGACTTGTCTTTGAGGGTAACAGGAAGTCCTGGATCTTGAGCAGGTTAGGGGGAGTTTGACTATCTCAGGAGTCAGTGGGATGTTCACCCCAAGACTTTCAGGGCCTCTAGCCTCAAGAGTGACCTGACCTTATATACTTTTTTGAAACTCTTGCTTCTTTGGAATTTGCTGGAATGTCACTGAGGGTTGTTCCCACCCCCGGATGTGAGCTCTCTTCCTTTCTACCTCCAAAGGCTCTGGAAGCTAGAGCTCAGACTTAGCTTGTCTAGAGCAGACCTCAGATGCTCTGTTCAAAGTTTTTGTCAAGGAAAACTCTGGAGGCCCCTGGAACAGAAGGGTTCCACTGAACAGATCCTGGACAGTCTCTTCCCCTTGATGAGGCTTCTTCTGACTCTAGGTGATCTATCTGATGTCCTAGATCCTACCAGCCCCAGGGACTGGGATAGCACAAGCCTCTGTTTGGACAGACTCAACCACTCACCCCAGAGATGTCTTCTCCACTTCTGGCTCATAAAATAGTCCTGGGAGCCAGACTTGATCAACCAGATTTCATGGGCACTGCGGCAGCCCCATCACTATGACACTCACTAAATTTGAACTGTACCCACAATGTATAAATTCCTTATTTATAAAGCACTTTCACTCACATGAGCTTATAAATCACAACTATCCCAATACAGAGATGAGGAACCTGAGGCTCAGAAGGGCCAACTGGGTTCCCCAGGGTCATGCTTCTAGTGAACAGAGAGGAGACCGGATTCAAGGCAAAAATTTTGGGACTTTTCAGAGGGCTAGTGGGCTGACAGGAAGCTAAACCTGGTAGGCTTGTTTGCAAAAACAAAGACTTCTCAGGTCCTCATGGAGGCCTCCTCCAGCTGTGAATAAAGCCATCTTCTTGTTCTTGTCTAAGGGGACAGACTCAACCTCCAGCCATGCCCTTCGCCTTCCTGTTTCTTCTGCTTTTCCACCGGGTAGTCGGAAGCCAGGAGTGTGAAAACTGGAGGCATTTCAGGGCCGAGGTGCCCATCGTCCTGATGAGCGGCTGTCTCCTTTGTCCCCAGGCTGGGTGAGGAGCCAGCTGCCAGGCCAAGCTGGTCTGTAGGCACCCCTTCCCAGCTGGCAGCAGAAACCAAGGCACCCTCTGCCCAGGGTGCCAGGCCGTCTGTCTGTACTGAAGCATCCGGCTTGAGCTAATGAGCTCTTGGCGTGGACGGCCAATTATTTTAGCTCTTTAAACACCTGCCAAGATCTCCCTCTCTTTTATTTTTTTATTCACATAGCATTCCCATAATGACTGAGGACCGAAATCAAACCCTCTGTGTTGAAGTCTGCGGCCTTGCCCTAGGACACCCCCACCCCTTTCACAGCCTCAGGCCTCGGGCCCACGAGTAGACTGGGATATTTTCCCCTGGAGCCTAGCTCACCCCAGCTCCCCACATCTCAGAGTCCAGAGTCCAAGGAGGGTCTCAGAAGCCTTGCTCCATTCCAGGTGGCCCCAGAGTGTTCCTGGTCCAGAAGAGAGGCCAAGGCTCCGGCCCAAGTCCTACAGGCCTTCAGGATGGGTGCATTCTGCAGCCAGGCTGCAGCTCCCAACACAACTCCAGCGCCCCGGGCCCCCACTCCCCACAATGTGGCACCCCAGTCCATAAGCTGCTCCCAAGAGAGCCTGGGAAGTCACATCTCCAGCCTAAAGTACTTGTATCAAAGAAGACACACCACTTGGAGTGGGTGCCGTAAGGCATACTCTCCAAAATGACACCATTTCACACTTAAAAAAATAAATTCTTCATCTGGCTGCACCAGATCTTAGTTGGTGTATCTTCATTGTGGCGTGTGTGTGTGTGTGTGTGTGTGTGTGCGCGCGATGCACACGGTCAATCGCACAGCTGTGTCCAACTCTTTTCGACCCCCTGGACTGTAGCCCATGAGGCTATGCTGTCCATGGGATTTTCCAGGCAAGAAGGAGTGGGCTGCCATTCCCTTCTCCAGGGGATCTTCCCAGCCCAGGGATCAAACCCACATCTCTCGTATCTCCTGCCTTGGCAGGTGGATTCTTTACCACCGAGCCACTTGGAGAACGTGGCATACCTGACCAGAGATCAAACCTGGGCCCCCTTGCATCAGGAGTCTTAGCAACTAGACCACAAGAAAGGCCCATTCCACACTTCTTACAGGTTGCTCTAGACGTGATGGCTTTAAGACTCTGCTGAGCACATACCAAATGGGCTGTGAGAGAGCAGGACTGAGTGAGGCCCAGACAAGGCTGTGCAAGGCGAGGCCCCTGTTAGGAACTTGCTCTGCATGGGCTGGACACCCGCGCCCAGCTGGGTTCTCAGAGCTGTGCATGGAGGAGAAAACTGTCAGAGAAACAGTGTCCGCTTCTCGCTGCTCTGTGCCGTCCACTCCTTGCACACAGCAGGGCCCTGCAGTCTCCACAGCAGGCAAGGTTTTGGTGTCTTGTCCTTCCCCGGCCTTTAAGAAGGGCTCCAGATAACAGGTGGAGTAAGTTACAGGTGTGGAGCCATGCGTCCTGGGGCCAGATTGATCTCTAGGTCTCTCTGTCCATTGAATGAGGAAAGTTTATTGAACAACACTCCGGGCCGGGGCCGGGGCAGAGGAGGTGAGTCATGAGGCCAGAGGCCAAACCCAGCTGTGGTGAAGAGCCCCAGCCGTGGTCACCCGAAGCCCACGGGAATCATTCTGTCTCTGTGACTCAGACCAGCTATGCCAAGCCACTCGGCTCTTTTGTAAAATCCAATGTGGATTTCGTTAAATAAGATTGCACTCTTAATGCTGTGCTGTCCACAGGGAGCTCTCAAGACTCTGCAAGTGTCTGCAAGGATGGTGGTGATGATGCAGTGTTGGGAGGCGGGGGCATTGTTCCCTCAGGTAACTTCCATCTAGGGAGGGAGGGAAGACAGCAAAGCAAGGTAGACAAGGAAATCGGGAAGGCACGGATGAAGAACTCCCGAGGGGTGAGGGAGAAACCCTGTCTCCTTGGGGTGATGAGGGAAGCCATGGTGAGGAAGGCAGCCCTTAGCAGAGCTCGGGAGGTGGGAATTAGACCTGCCATGGCCAGGGAGACATCCCTGGTGTGGGAAGTACCACAAGCAAAGGTCCAAGAACAGGAAGGTGGAGGCTCATTCAGGGACGGGGTGATGGTGTCTCTCAAATCGGTGTGTGTGTGAAATTAATAAAGAGTGAGAGAGAGTCTGGGAAGGCAGTTTAGGGTTACTAGAACCTTTGGGGTCACAGGGTAGAGTGGTACTTTCTGCATTTGTGCAGTAGACCTCCTCCCCTCTTGTCTGTTCAAGGACATCCCTTCAGCAACTTCCCTTCCTCTCCTGTGTCACTGTTTCTCCTTGCCTGTCTCATTCCCATCACCACACAACCATACTATTATTTCACCCATGTTAACATGAAACTGATCAAATACATCTCCTTGACCCCACTTCTGTGCTCCTCTTTGAGCAAAGCTCCTAGAAAGGTAGCTACACTCACTGTCCCCAGTTCTCCTTTCCCCTTCTCAACCCAGCTTTCATCCCCAGTGTTCCACTGAGACTGTTCCTGCCAAGGTCATCCCTGGCCCCCACATGGCTCAATCCAATGTTTATCTTTCTTGACCCTCAGGAGCATTTGACACAATCAGTCGCCCCCTTCACCACGGGCACTTTCTCCACTTGGCTTCCAGATACCACCCCCCTCCCACCTCATTAGAGGCTCCTTGTCATCAGCCTTTCCCCCTTTCTCCCCAGTTCCCTGATGACCTCCTTCCATTAGAGTACCCCAGGACTCTGATTTGCACCACCTTGCTTTTTATTTTTAAGCCAGTGTTTATTTCAAAATTATTTTAACTATGGCAAAATACATATAACATGAAATTTACCATTTACTCATTTTTAAACGTATGATTAAGTACATTTACATTGTTTGTGCAAGCCGCCTCCAGAACTCTTTTTCATTTTGGGAACCTGAAGCTCTGTACCCACTAAACATCCACTCTCCCGTCTCCCCTCTTCCAGCCCCTGGCAACCAACCTCCTACTTTCTGTCTCTGTGAATGGGACAACTCTAGGCACCTCGTATACCTAGAATCATATGGTATTTGTCTTTTTGTGGCTGGTTCCTTTCACTTAATGTCCTCTGGGTCCATTCATGTTGCAGGCATGAGAGGATCTCTTTCTCTTTCTATGTTGGATAATATTCTACTGTATGTATAGACCCCACTTGGTTTACCCATTCATCCATCGTTGGACTTGTGGGTTCCTTCTGCTTCCCAGCTATTGTGAATAACACTGCTATGAACTTGAGTGTGCAAATATTTATTTGAGACCCTGCTTTCAATTCTTTTAGGTGTTTACCCAGGGGTGGAACTGCGGATCACACGGAAGACCTCTTCACTTCTCTCCACACCACGGAGATCTCACCCAGTTCCAGATCTTGAAATATATTTGCTGATGACTTCCAAATTTACTGTTCCAGCCCAGATCTTTCCCCTGGTCTCTTGACTTGTATATCCAACAGTATATCTTTACTGGGATATACAGTAAGCATCTAGAACTTGATATCTTCCTAAATTGAATATGTAATTTCTCCCCAGAACCTGATCTTCCTCTAGTCTTCTCACCTGATGACAACCCCATCTTTCCACCTGCTCCATCAAAAAATCTGGAGTCATCCTTGCCTCCTTCTTTCTGTCATATCTCAGAGCCAGTCCATCAGGACATCCTGTTGGCTTTATATCAATAAATTCAGAATCTGACCACTTCCATCACCTTGACTGCTACTCCTGTGGTCCAAGCCAGCATCATCTCACCTGGATTATTGCAACAGCCTATGAGCAGGTCTCCCTGCTTTTATACCTGGCCCCTTTTTCTAAATCTATTTCCAGGTTACAGCCAAAATAATCTTTTCAAAGACTTTTTAAGTCTGATGACATCTCCCCCCTTCTCTCCTTTAGACCCTCCGATGGCTCCCACCTCAGAGAGAGAAATGCCAAAGGGCTTTCACAACCCACAGTCCCCACAGGTCTGCCTCGCATTGGCTCTGTGACCTCATCTCTTACCCGTCTCCCCTTGGGTATGAGTTATCTATGACAGCATAGCAAATTACCCCCAAGCTCAGTGGCTTACAGCAGCAAACGTTTCTTCCATCCCAGTTTCCTGGCAGGAGACGGGGTGTGGTGGCGTAGGTGGGTCCTAGAGCTCTGCGTCTCTCACAAGGCAGTGTCGCTTGGAACAATGGTCACCTTGAGGCTCAACCCTTCCAAGCTCACACACCTGGTTGTTGGCAGGACTCGGGTCCTCGTGGGCTCTGGGGTGAGGGGCTCAGCTGCTCCCTGGCTGTTGGCTGCAGGCCATGTGCTCTCCATAAGGAGCTCACAACACGGCAGGAGCTTCCATCAGAGGGAAGTGACAACCAGAAACGTCACGCCATCATTTTTGCCGCATTATATTCATTGGAAGCAAAGCTCTAGGTCCAGCCCACACTCAAGGGTTGGGGGTTACACAAAAACATGGACCTGAAGAGGCACAGATCACCGGAGCCACTGGAGCAAGGGCTGTGTCTCCATCCACCCTGGCGTCCTGTCCTTCCTTCAACACACAGGGCTTTGTCCCAGCATGGACCCCCCCCGCCCCGGACCACGCTCCCCAACAGCTGGGTCATCCCCCTCAAGTCTGTGCTCAAGTGTCACCTCTTCAGGGATGCTTTCTCTGACCCTTAACCCCTCATGCTCTCTCTTCCTTCTCCCGCCTTTTCTCCCTCACACTTGGTAACTTCAAACAAACTCCAGCGTAGGCTGTTTGTCCGCCTTCCTTGGAACACAAGCTCCTGAGGGGCAGGGATTTTTGCCTGTTTGTTTCACTGCTATATCCCCAGGACCTAGAACAATGTCTGGTACATAGTAGGTGCCCAGTAAATGAACAAAGCCTGTAGGTCAGTGACTTTCAACTTCTCAGTGTGTGGCCCTTTCTTTAAAAAATATTGTAAGAGACTCCCACACTAGAGTAAAGAATCTGCCTACAATGCAGGAGAATTGGGTTCAATCCCTGGATTGGGAAGAGCCCCTGGAGAAGGAAATAGCAACCCACTCCAGTATTCCTGCCTGGGAAATCCCATGGACAGAGGACACAATTTAAGAGACTAAACCACCGCCACGATCCATACATCAGACAGACAGAAGCAAAGCGGTGGTGTTGGAACCAGAGGGTAGGACACACAGCCCTACTCCATCTGCTACCCCCAACCCTGTCCCTCCCCTTTGGTGGCTGTTTCAGGGGCTCACAGACCCTCGGGCTCGCAGAGCACTGTGAGACGTTTTGTTCAGAGCTCGCAGTTCCAGCCCCTTGTGTGAGTAGTGGATCCTGCTGGAAGCTGGCCTGGTATTTTGAGCTGCAGGAAAGGAGCCCAGTAGCCCCTGGCCTGTTCCTCCCACAATCACCAATGACTCACTGTGTGGACTCGGCTCTCTCCCATTCAAAACTCTGTTCTATTCCTGGCCTCCGAAAAATGAAAAAACACTCAGAGACTCTCAGAGAGTCACTGTTACAATCGACCTTACACATCGCTTAAGATGACCTTCTGCCCTATTGGTGTCCAATCATTAATTCATTCAACAAACATTGAGTACCTGCTGTGTACCTGCCGGGTACTTTAGAGAGACGTAGAAAGCAGAGTGCCTACCTTCCAGAAGTACGTGGGAGTATAGCAAATACTGAGATGTGCTTCTCCAGATCCCCTCTGTTTGCATACCTCCAGCACTGGGGAGCTCACTACCTCATAAAGCCACACATTACACTATCTGATGCCACCAGCAGCAAGACTGTTCTTTTTATTGAGCCCTACATCTGTTTTCTTCTAACTTCTACCTTTGGTCTTAATTTTCTCCTCTGGCTCCACACCAAATAAATCTATCTCTCTTCTAAATGATAGCCTGTTAAGTACTTGAAAACAGTAATCAAGTCCCACAGAGAGTTCTCCGTAGACTTGTGGCCACTCTGGGGGGCCTGTGTTTTGTGGTTGTCCCTGAAAATTTGGGATTTGGGAACTGGGTGGGGTTCGGCTGCTCCTGATCTCAGAGCAGAGCTGTGGTGATCAGAGCCCCCTCTCAGAGCCCAGGGCCCATCCCACCCCACCCTGGCACCAGGAGTTTCCAAAATGCTTTCACTGGAGGCTGAAGGGTTCAAGCCAGAGTCAAGCCCTGGGTCTCAGGTCTGCACACTCCCCTTCCTAATAGGGCAGTTTCCCCTCTGGGGGCAGAGTTTTGCCCTTCTCCATTTGATCTCAAGGAGGTCTCCTGGTTTTCTGGGGTGGGTTAGACCCAGGGAGGGGAACCATCAATGAGCCCAGAAAGCCTGGCTGTAGTTGGAGGAGGCAGCAACAAGGAATTCAGGGGTTTCTTGGTGTGTTCTTTGTTTCCATAAAATGTCGTTTTCCAAGTAATTGTCTGTCTGACGCAATCGGGGGGCCGCTGGGCCTCCGAGTGTAAATCTTCCCGACGACCAGGGGGCAGAGCTCCGCTTTTTTTTTTTTTTTCCCTGCAAGCCGAAGCCCAGCTCTCTCTCCGGGCCAGCCCCGCAGGTCTTGAAGTCATTAGTTCAGGCCACTTAGCTGAGCTGTCTCCGGCACTCCTGCCAGAGCTGTGGGCAGCTCGGCACAGTCCTGTCTGCCCTGGAGTGCGGGAGGCCAGGATGGCCTGCCCCCGGGAGAGAAGAGGGGAGGTGATGCAGAAGAGGGAAGGGAAGGGAAGGAGGCAGGGTGTGCGGAGGGGAGGGGAGAGCGCAGAGAGCCCTTCCCTCGTTGCTGGCTGACTGGGAAACCTCAGCAGGAAGAGCAAAAGCCTCAGAAAATATCCTCGGTCCCAGAAGACCCAGGATACCAGGGCGACACCCTGCACTGCTGCCCGAGGAGGGAGGTTCCTGGAAAATATCTGAGATCCCGGTTGCAGGGATAAGAGGTCCATTCTATTTATCTTATCCATTCATTTTAATATTTTATGTGTGTTCGTAGGGTCTTCATTTACTCGGCTGTGCTGGGTCTTAGCTGCGGCGTGCAGGATCTTGGTCATGTCAAGTGTGTTCTTGCACTGTGGCGCACACACGCTCTGGTTGTGGCACGTGGGCTCAGTTGCTGTGGCACGGAGGCTTAAGTGCACCTCAGCATCTTAGTTCCCCCACCAGGGATCACAGCCGTGTCCCCTGCATTGCAAGGCAGATTCTTAACCACTGGACCACCAGGGAAGTCCCCGGAGGGAGGTCCACTTTCTTAGATGGTCTCAAAATGCTCTGGGTGGCTCTGCCCTTGCCTCCCTTCCCTTCCTTCTCTTTTCCCCAGGCACTTGTTTCCAGATAAAATATAAAGAAAGAAAGTAGAGCTTTCCGGACTTCCTTTCCCTTCCTCCTCCTTCCCCCGCTCTTCATTCACCCCCAGCTTTTGTCCATCTCAAATTCCATCCCAACCCCACTTCTTCCACACTCATGAGTGCGGGAGCAAACGGGGCTCTTCACTTCCCCTGGGACCAAGTCCCTCTCCCAGGACTCCCTCTTCAGCGTAAGTCATCTGGCATTACGTGAAGTGGAGGGTCGGCATCCTTGAGGACTTCTAGGCATCTTACATGAACAGAGAAGAGAAAAAAATCTGTCCTTCAGAGTTCATTAGAACATAAGCTCGTTGAGGGCTAGAAGCCAGCAGGAATCCATGTCAAGCGCCCATCACGTGGCATCACCCAGACCCCACCCGTCCACCCACTTCTATCCTCCATTGACTTCAGTAAAGCAGAGCCATTCTGGTGCACCTGGGCCTTTTAATCCGTGACCCTAAGGCAAGGCTTTGGGTGGAACTGTTCACTGGGTACCAGTTCAACTCTTTGGCAGCCTCATCCCTCTAAGGTTTGCAAACCCGGCACCCACACCCTCTCTTGCCTGCCCAGCAAAACACGCCGGTAGGAAAGTACTCTGAGCTCAATCCTTTAGACTCACACGTGAATTTAAATTAGGTCAGCCTAGAGATATTTGCTTTTCAATCATCCCTAACCGTGGAATTAAAGGCTTTAAAATGACCGCAGGCAGATCCACCCAGGCAAAGGCCTTGAAGGGACCATTGCGCTCTTTCATGTGCCCAATGTAGACTCTGCAGGCAGCTGCATCCTCTCTGCCCACAGAGGTCAGCCTAGAACCCAGTCCCGGAAGCCAAGTTAAGAGGCTGCTTATCTTCACTTCCAGACTGGAGAAGGGCTGTGAAACATGAGTGAAATAGTCCCTGCCACCCCCCAGCTGTGTATGGAGAGACACAGCTGAGTGTATGCGTTACAATGAGATGAACCTAGACACGTTCCTGCCAGGACACAGGATCCTGGGCTGGGGGTTCTGGGAGCCCTGCAGTTGTGGGGTTCTCTGCAGGCACAGCCCATGGTCTCTACCAGAGCCGGACACAACAAGAAGTTGAATCCTTTCACTCAGTTCAGTTCAGTCGCTCAGTTGTGTCCGACTCTTTGTGACCCCATGAACCGCAGCACGCCAGGCCTCCCTGTCCATCACCAACTCCCAGAGTTCACTCAAACTCATGTTCATCGAGTTGGTGATGCCATCTAACCATCTCATCCTCTGTTGTTCCCTTCTCCTCCTGCCCTCAATCCCTCCCAGCATTAGGGTCTTTTCAAATGAGTCAGCTCTTCGCATCAGGTGGCCAAAGTATTGGAGTTTCAGCTTCAACATCAGCCCTTCCAATGAACACCCAGGACTGATTTCCTTTAGGATTGACTGGTTGGATCTCCTTGCATTCCAAGGGACTTTCAAGAGTCTTCTCCAACACCACAGTTGAAAAGCATCAATTCTTTGGCGCTCAGCTTTCTTTATAGTCCAATTCTCACATCCATACATGACCACTGGAAAAACCATAGCCTTGACTAGACGAACCTTTGTTGGCAAAGTAATGTCTCTGCTTTTCAATATGCTATCTAGGTTGATCATAACTTTCCTTCCAAGGAGTATCTTTTAATTTCATGGCTGCAGTCACCATCTGCAGTGATTTTGGAGCCCAGAAAAATAAAGTCTGACACTGTTTCTACTGTTTTCCCATCGATTTGCCATGAAGTGATGGGACCAGATGCCATGATCTTCGTTTTCTGAATGTTGAGCTTTAAGCCAACTTTTTCACTCTCCTCTTTCACCTTCATCAAGAGGCTTTTTAGTTCCTCTTCACTTTCTGCCATAAGGGTGGTGTCATCTGCATATCTGAGGTTAGTGATATTTCTCCCAGACATCTTGATTCCATCTTGTGCTTCTTCCAGCCCAGAGTTTCTCCTGATGTACTCTGCATAGAAGTAAAATAGGCGGGGTGACAATATACAGCCTTGACGTACTCCTTTTCCTATTTGGAACCAGTCTGTTGTTCCATGTCCAGTTCTAACTGTTGCTTCCTGAACTGCATACAGGTTTCTCAAGAGGCAAGTCAGGTGGTCTGGTATTCCCATCTCTTTCAGAATTTTGCACAGTTTATTGTGATCCACACAGTCAAAGGCTTTGGCATAGTCAATAAAGCAGAAATAGATGCTTTTCTGGAACTCTCTTGCTTTTTCCATGATCCACCGGATGTTGGCAATTTGATCTCTGGTTCCTCTGCCTTTTCCAAAACCAGCTTGAACATCTGGAAATTCACAGTTCATGTATTGCTGAAGCCTGGCTTGGAGAATTTTAAGCATTACTTTACCAGCGTGTGAGATGAGTGCAATTGAGTTCAAATCAAAAGAGCATCATCGTCTGGTGCGTGGTTAGTACAGCAGGAGAACATTTGTCTGGACTTCTATTTATTTAACTTTTGGCTGCACTGGGCCTTACTTGCCCCTTGAGGGATCCTCCTTGGAACGCTCAGGCTCTATAGTTGAGGCACGTGGACTTAGTTGTCCCAGGGATGTGGGATCTTAGCCCCCTGACCAGGGGTCAAACCTGTGTCCCCTGCCTTGGGAGGTGGGTTCCTAAATCACTGGGCTACCGTAGAAGTCCCCTGTCTGGACTTGGATGTACATGTCACCCAAGGGTTCTACAGGGAGTGATGTTATGACACCAGCATTATTGTCAAATGGCATTTTCCCCCCAGGATGTCCAGATGGTCATATCCCTAGGATAGGCCAATTAAACGGCTCACTCTGCAGTGTCGGGAGCTTTCTTTTCAGCATCAAGAGCCACTGCTCACTGAACACCCGCACAGCTATGTTCTGCAGCCAGCTTCTCCTCGCCGTGTTAGTCTGGAAGTAGGAAAGAAGCAAACTTAACCTTCTCCAGAAAGGCTGCAGAGGCCTCTGAGGGTCTGGCCGAGGCTGAACAAGAACCCTTATTTCATTTGTTTGGTGGTCTCAGCCACAGAGCTAATGAGCTGCAAATACCCGCCTTCAAAAGGAAGGGCTGGGCCTTTGAAGCCTGGGTTCCCACCCAGAAAGAACACCACAGCCTCCAGCCGCAGCCAGCTCTTTGCTCCCCAGAAGGGCCCTGGAGATCTCCCCGGGACGGGAATTAGAGGGCCAACCTCCAGGGCACACCCAGCCTCGCCTCCCCGTTGGGAAAGGGGAGCCGTTTTGCTTTGCACCCTGCCCTGGGGACAGGACGAGCATAACAAGCGCCATTTGTGGGGTCGTTGAGTCCACGCCAGCCCTGTGCCAAGCACGCTGGTGTGTCACTGTCTCTGTTTCTCCCACAGGCCTTATTTTAAAGATACAGAAACTGGGGCACAGAGAGGAGCGGTCATTAGACCAAGGTCACACAGCTGGAAGGTGCAGATCCAGGACTTGACCTTGCAGTGCTTGGACTCGGTAGTTGCAGCTCTTGGGTTTAGTCGCCCCAGGGCGGCTAGCTGACTTCCAAAACCATACATCTTAACACATGGCGAATATTTTCTTTCTATAAAACCCTGAAAATCAGCCTTGATCTACATGTGTCTGGGATCCATGTGCTTAAGACCAAACAGAAATTGGTCTATGGCCGACAGGCTGAAATAAATTGTGCCAATGTTCATCTCTGAGAGAACGTGGGGAAAAGCCCTCTCACATTGAGCTCCTGCCCCCCACCTTCAGCCAAGCTTCAGCCAAGCACCGAGTGTTTGGTGGGAAGACTTCTGAGTATACATACTGCCCACCCTACGAAAGGAGGAGCATTAAGAACACTGCAGGGAGTTGGGCAGCCAGAGAGATCTCTGCATCCTAATGATTTCTGAGAACACACCGGAGATTACCTGCCTGATCTCTGGTCACAAGCAGCCAGCCCTGGGACAAGAAGGCAGGGAGTCAAGCAGAATTAAAAGCAAGTTTCAGAAGCAGAGGAAGAGCACCAGATTTTTCACAAGACTGCTCTGGGTATGTACCTAATGCTTGAAACTCAGAGCGGCTCATCTGGACACAGGGGAGGGAAGCAGAGGGTGGGATAATTGGGAGATTCGCTTTGAAATATCTACACTGCTATGTGTAAAATAGACAGCTAGCGGGAAGCTGCTCTATAGCACAGGGAGCTCAGCTCTGCGCTCTGTGATGACCTAGAGGGCTGGGAGTGGCAGGGAGTGAGGGGAGGTGCAAGAGGGAGGGGATATAGGTATACTTAGAGCTGATTCACTTGATTGTACAGCAGAAACTAACATTGTAAGGCAAGTATACTCCAATAAATAAAATAAAACAATAGTATTTTGGATATACTGGATTAAATAGAATAATTGTTAAAACAACCTCACAATGGTGTGTGTTTCTGTGTGTGTGTGTGTGAATGTGTCTCTGTGTGTGTCTGTGTGTGTATATGTGTCTGTGTCTGTGTGTGTGTATGCGTCTGTGTGTCTGTGTCTCTGTGTATATGTGTGTGTGTGTGTGTGTCTATGTGTGTGTGTGTGTCTATGTATACATATGTGTGTGTATCTGTGTATATATCTGTGTCTGTGTGTTGGGGCAGAGAGGATGGGGAAGGGGAGAATCTTTTGTGAACCAGCTGAGAAATGACCACTCTTCTATACAAAATAACAGCGCAAGTGGCCTGCACTGCACCCTCCATGAGTGCTAGATGATTCAGTACCAACTCTAACCACAGCCGGAAGCCAGGGCGGTGGAACGGAGGAGAGTCAGCAGGGGCTTCTCGAAGCATGAAGAGGACGTCAGATGGCCCTTGAAGGCTGAGATGCAATCATGTGCTTCAAGCAGGAGGGCTTTCCTGCTGAGAAGCACACATAGGAAGACGGGAAATAAAAGCTCAAATCCCAGCTGCATTGGACTTAAAATCACAAGCTGTTAGGGCTCAAAGGGATCTCAGAGCTGTGGGGTTCAGGCTTTCCCTTCACCGATAAGAGCACAGAGGCCTGGAGAAAGCAAGTTGCCTCGGGTGAGCTGTTACCTCCTTGGGCTCAGTGGATGTTGGTCTCCATGGAAGCAGGATGCTCTGTAGACAAGATCTCCGTTAACCCAGTAACGTCCTTGGGAGCCAGCCCTGTGCAGAGGTGGTGACAGAGCAGCTGTGGTGATTTGATTGTCTGTGTTACAATGAGCTGGAAAAGAGCCAGGTCCCCCACTCTGCTGTGTCAGATTCTCTAGCAGCAAAGCAACTGGGAAGGGGGGACCTTAGCCTCCCTCTGGCCTCCTGGCCTTCTGTTCCCTTCCCAGCTGTTCAGCTCACCACTGCCAGGTATGAAAAAAGTGAAAGTGTTAGTTGCTCATTCTTGTCAGACTTGTGACCCCATGGACCGTAGCCCTCCAGGCTCCTCCGTCCGAGGGATTCTCCAGGCAAGAATACTGGAGTGGGTTGCCATGCCCTCCTCCAGGGGATCTTCCTGACCCAGGGATCAAAGCTGGGTCTCCCACATTGCAGGCAGATCCTTTACCATCTGAGGCACGAGGGCAGCTAGATATGGTTTGGTACAATAAAACTCACCCATTTTAAGTGCAAAATTTGATAAAATTTTAGAGATTGCATAGACTCCTGTAAACATGACCATACTCAAGATAAACGTATTTCCATCACCGATCCTTTCCACAACCCTTGCCCCAGGCAGCCACAGATCAGTTTTCCATCACTATAATTTCACCTTTTCTTAAATTCCATGTGGATGAAATCAGGCAGCATGTAATCTTTTAACTTTTTTCACTTAACAAGGCATTTTTGAGATTCATTCATGTTGCCCACGTTAATATTTCATTCCTTTTTATTGCCGAGTGTTGGATGGATATTCCACAATCTGTTTATCTACTCTGTAGTAGATTGACATTTGAGCTTTTCCCAGTTTTAGCTATTTTGAATAAAGCTCCTAGGGACATGCATGGACAGGTCTTTGTGTGGATTAAGCCTTCATTTCTCTCAGGTAAATATCTAGGAGTGGGGTTGCCAGGTCATGGACTCTTGATGCCCGGCTAGCTCAGTCAGTGGAGCATAAGACTTAATCTCAGGGCCGTGGTTCAAGCCCCACATCAGGCAGGTCTTCTATGGACTTCCCAGGTGGCTCAGTGGTAAAGAATCTGCCTGTGGATGCAGGAGAAGTGGGTTCGATCCCCGGGTTGGGAAGATCCGCTAGAAAAGGAAATGGCAACCGACTCCAGTATTCTTGCCTGAAAAGTCCCATTGACAGAGGAGCCTGGTAGGCTACAGTCCATAGGATCACAAAGAGCTAGACATGACTGAGCATGCACGCACGCAGGGTGGGTGTATGTTTAGTTTTGTAAGACACTGCCAAACTGTTTCTAAAGTTCAGTTCAGTCGCTCAGTCGTGTCTGACTCTTAGCGACCCCATGGACTGCAGCATACCAGGCTTCCCTGTCCATCACTAACTCCCGGAGCTTGCTCAAACTCATGTCCATCGAGTCGGGGATGCCATCCAACCATCTCATCCTCTGTCGTCCCCTTCTCTTCCTGCCCCCAATCTTTCCCACCATCAGGGTCTTTTCAAATCAGTCAGTTCTTTGCATCAGGTGGCCAAAGTATTGGAGCTTCAGCTTCAGTACCAGTCCTTCCAATGAACACCCAGGACTGATCTCCTTTAGGATGGACTGGTTGGACCTCCTTGCAGTTCAAGGGACTCTCAAGAGTTTTCTCCAGTGCCACAGTTCAAAAGCATCAATTCTTCAGCACTCAGCTTTCTTTATAGTCCAACTCTCACATCCATACGTGACTACTGGAAAAAAACCATAGCTTTGACTAGACGGACCTTTGTAAGCCAAGTAATGTCTCTGCTTTTTAATATGCTGTCTAAGTTGGTCAAAGCTTTCCTTCCAAGGAGCAAGCATTTCTAAAGTGACTGTACAATTTTGCATTCCCTCTAGGAACATGGAAGGGTTCTGGTTGTTTCACATCCTCATCAACGCTTGGTTTTATCAGTCTTTTTACTCAACTTGTTTTAGTGGGTGTGCAATAATATTTCATTGGAGGGTTAATATACAATTATCTTATAACTAGTAATACTGGCAGCTTTACACATGTTTACTGGTCATCCCTATATCTTCTTTTGAAAAGTATCTATTCAAATTGTTTGCCTTTTTTTTTTTTTTTTTTGGCTATCCTGCCCAACTTGCTGATCTTAGTTTCCTGACCAGGGATCGAACCCAGACCCTCATCAGTGAAAGTGCAGAGTCCTAACCTTTGAACTGCTAGGGAATTCCCACTCTTTTTTTTTTTTTGATTTGCCACTTTTCTTATTACTGAGTTATTACTTATTACTGAGTTCTCTGTATATTCTCAATACAAATCCTATGTCATAAGTATGCTATGCAAATATTTTTTTTTCAGTCAGAGACCTGCTTTTTGTTTTCTTAACTGTATCTTCTGAAGAGCAAAAAGTCTTTAATTTTGTTGAAGCCGATTTTATCAACTGATTTGTACCCTCTGTATCTTTGCAACTTATTTGCTTGATGTAAGAGAGGTGCTAATTTGATGTTTTCTTTTAACTTTGGTTCTCACATTTAGATTTTTAATTCATCTTGAGTTAATTTTTCTACATGGCTTAAAGTAAGGAACAAGGTTTAATTTTTTTTCATACAGTGATTCAGTGGTCCCAGCACCATATGTTGAAAAGTCTATTTTTTTCCAAGTGAATTTTCTTGGCACTTTTGTCAAAAATCAATTGATGATTCTTAGGACCATAAAACATTCTATATGATACTATAATGCTGGATACCTGTCACACGTTTGTCAAAACCCATAGAATGTACCATACCAAAACTGGAACCCAATGTAAACTATGGACATTGGGAGATAGTGACAAGTCAACATAGGTCCATCAACTGTAATAATGCGTGTACCACTCTGGTGGGAGTTGTTGATAGTAGATTAGGCTGTGAGCTTGTAGGAGTTAAGAGTAGGAAGTATATGGGAACTCCTTTTACTGTCCATTCAATTTTGCTGTGAACATAAAACTTCTCTAAAAAATAAATTCTACTAAAAAAAAAAAAAGAAAAGAAAGTCAATTTTTAAAACAACTGACTGTATAAGTGTGGCTCTTCTTCTGACTGTCTAGTCTGTTCCACTAAGTGTCTTGCCAGCTCTTAGCTGGGGCATGTGGGATCTAGTTCTCCGACCAGGAATCGAACCTGGGTCTCCTACACTGGAAGCTCTGCATAGTGTCTTAGCCACTGGAACACCAGGGAAGTCCTCCACTGATGTGTCTGGATCATTATAAATTATGGTAAGTTTTAAAATCAGGTAACATAAGTGATCCAACTTTGTCCTTCTTTTTTGAAATTAATTTGGCTACTCTCTGTATTTTGTCTTTCATACAGATTTTAGCATCAGCTTGTCAGTTTCTTCAAAAATACCTACTGGGAATTTTATTGCATTGAATCTATAGGTCAGTTTGGAGAGAACTGCCATCTTACTCATACTGACTTTTCCAAACCATTAACAGGGAATCCATTTAATTAAGTCTTCCTGGGCTTCCCTGAGAGCTCAATGGGTAAAGAATCCACTTGCAATGCAGGAGACCCCAGTTCGATTCCTGGGTTGGGAAGATCCCCTGGAGAAGGGATAAGCTACCCACTCCAGTATTCTTGGGCTTCCCTTGTGGCTCAGCTGGTAACGAATCTGCCTGCAATGAGGGAGACCTGGGTTCCATCCCTGGGTTGGGAAGATCCCCTGGAGAAGGGAAAGGCTACCCACTCTAGTATTCTGGCCTGCAGAATCGGCCAAGAGTCTGACAAGAGTCACAAAGAGTTGGACACAACTGAGCCACTCTCACTTCACTTCACTTTGCAATGTTTTTTTGGTTTTCAGTGTACAGATCTTGCATATCTTTTGTTAAATCTATACCCAAGTATTTTTATGCTATTGAAAATGGAGATTTTTAAAAAATGTGTTTTCTAAGTGTTCATTACTAGTATCTATGAATAAGATTAATTTCTGTATATTGATCTTACATCCTGAAATGCTGCTAAATTTATTTATTAGCTCTAGTAGCTCTTTTAAAGAATCTTTAGGATTTTCCTCAAACACAATTGTGTTATGTACAAAAAAGATAGTTTTACTTCTGCCTTTCCAGTGTTTATGCATCTTATCCCTTATTTGATTTACATTCCTTTTATTTACAACCTCTGGCACAATGTTGAACAGATGTGGTTTGGACAGACATCTTTGCCTTGTTGCTAATCCAAGGCAGAAGTCATGGGGCCTTTCACCTTAGAGTAAAATGTAGGTTTTTAGAAAAAGCCCCTAACCAAATTGAGGAAGCTCCCTTCTTAGTTTGCTGAGTGTTTCATGAGTGCCTCATTTTGACAAATGTTTTGCTGCAGCTATTGAAATGATCATATTGTTTTCCTCTTTTATTCTATTAATTTGTTGAGAAACACTGATTAATTTTTAAATGTTAAGCCAATCTTGCATTCCTGGAGTAAACTTCCAAAAGGAGGAAGACTAAAAAGTGCTATTCTCATCACATCATATCAAACAAAGGTGCATGTCAGCATTGTTTGCCACGGTTCTCCACTGTAAAATGACTCCTCGTCCTCCCCGACCCCTTTCCATGGTTTGCTCTTTGGGAATTACAAGTTCCTCTCTGGCACAAGGCGATCCAGGTTCATTTCAGATAGTCCCTGTCTCAGTCCTAGAATTATTACCACTTTAGCCAAGCCCACAAATTTTGATGTGGTTTGTTTTTGTTATCACTTAATTCAAAATATCTTCCAATTTTCATTATGATTTCATCTTTGATTGATAGACTATTTAGAAGTATGTTACTCAGTTGCCAAATATATGGAAAATTTCCTGGATATCCTCTTAATTTGTAATTTAATTCCACCATAAAGAATACATTCTCTCTAATAACAATCTTTTTAAATTTAAGACTTGTTTTTAATGGCGCAGCTGATGAGCTGTCCTGGTAAACACACTTTTCATGTGCCCTTGAAAAAAAAAGTATTCCATCATTGTTGGGTGTTCTAGTCTATAGTTCAGTTCAGTTCAGTCGCTCATTCGTGTCCAACTCTTTGCGACCCCATGAATCCCAGCATGCCAGGCCTCCCTGTCCATCACCAACTCCTGGAGTTCACTCACACTCACATCCATCGAGTCAGTGATGCCATCCAGCCATCTCATCCTCTGGCGTCCCCTTCTCCTCCTGCCCCCCAATCCCTCCCAGCATCAGAGTCTTTTCCAATGAGTCAACTCTTTGCATGAGGTGGCTGAAGTATTGGAGTTTCAGCTTTAGCATCAGTCCTTCCAATGAACACCCAGGACTGATTTCCTTTAGAATGGACTGGTTGCATCTCCTTGCAGTCCAACGGACTCTCAAGAGTCTTCTCCAACACCACAGTTCAAAAGCATCAATTCTTCGACACTCAGCCTTCTTCACAGTCCAACTCTCACATCCATACATGACCACTGGAAAAATCATAGCCTTGACTAGACGAACCTTTGTTGGCAAAGTAATGTCTCTGCTTTTGAATATGTTGTCTAGGTTGGTCATAACTTTCCTTCCAAGGAGTCAGCATCTTTTAATTTCATGGCTGCAATCACCATCTGCAGTGATTTTGGAGCCCAGAAAAATAAAGTCTGACACTGTTTCTACTGTTTTCCCATCGATTTGCCATGAAGTGATGGGACCAGATGCCATGATCTTCGTTTTCTGAATGTTGAGCTTTAAGCCAACTTTTTCACTCTCCTCTTTCACCTTCATCAAGAGGCTTTTTAGTTCCTCTTCACTTTCTGCCATAAGGGTGGTGTCATCTGCATATCTGAGGTTAGTGATATTTCTCCCAGACATCTTGATTCCATCTTGTGCTTCTTCCAGCCCAGAGTTTCTCCTGATGTACTCTGCATAGAAGTAAAATAGGCGGGGTGACAATATACAGCCTTGACGTACTCCTTTTCCTATTTGGAACCAGTCTGTTGTTCCATGTCCAGTTCTAACTGTTGCTTCCTGAACTGCATACAGGTTTCTCAAGAGGCTAGTCAGGTGGTCTGGTATTCCCATCTCTTTCAGAATTTTGCACAGTTTATTGTGATCCACACAGTCAAAGGCTTTGGCATAGTCAATAAAGCAGAAATAGATGCTTTTCTGGAACTCTCTTGCTTTTTCCATGATCCACCGGATGTTGGCAATTTGATCTCTGGTTCCTCTGCCTTTTCCAAAACCAGCTTGAACATCTGGAAATTCACAGTTCATGTATTGCTGAAGCCTGGTTTGGAGAATTTTGAGCATTACTTTACTAGCGTGTGAGATGAGTGCAATTGTGCGGTAGTTTGGGCATTCTTTGGCATTGCCTTTCTTTGGGAGTGGAATGAAAACTAACCTTTTCCAGTCCTGTGGCCACTGCTGAATTTTCAAATTTGCTGGCATATTAAGTGCAGCACTTTCACAGCATCATCTTTCAGGATTTGAAATAGCTCCACTGGAATTCTACCACCTCCACTAGCTTTGTTCGTAATGATGCTTTCTAAGGCCCACTTGACTTCACATTCCAGGATGTCTGGCTCTAGGTGAGTGATCACACCATCGTGATTATCTGGGTCATGAAGATCTTTTTGTACAGTTCTTCTGTGTATTCTTGCCACCTCTTCTTAATATCTTCTGCTTCTGTTAGGTCCATACCATTTCTGTCCTTTATCGAGCCCATCTTTGCATGAAATGTTCCCTTGGTATCTCTGATTATCTTGAAGATATCTCTAGTCTTCCTCATTCTGTTGTTTTCCTCTATTTCTTTGCATTGATTGCTGAGAAAGGCTTTCTAATCTCTCCTTGCTATTCTTTGGAACTCTGCATTCAGATGCCTCTAGTCTATAAATATCAATTAAATCAAAGTGGTTGATACTGTTCTTCAAATCTACAGTGTGTGGCAGATTTTGATTTTGTTTTGGCTTGGTCTTTGGTCTAGTTTTATCAATTGCTGATGACGAAATGATACAATCACCTATAATGGAATTGTCTAGCTCTCTCTTTAATTCCATCAAGTATGCTTCATATATTTTAAAGCTTTAATATTAGGTTTACAAATATTTACAAGTAATGTTTTCTTAATGAAATGACTGCTTTATCACTATGAAATGTCTCTCTCTGCCTCTAGTAATGCTCTTTGTCTTAAATTCTTTTTTCTGACGTTAATATAGCCACTTCAGCCTTCCTACACTTCCTGTTTACATAGTATGTCTTTTTTTCATTCATTTATTTTCGGCATATCTGTGTCCTCATGTTTAAAATGTGGGGACTTCCCTGGCAATCCAGTAGTTAGGACTCTGCACTTCCAATGCAGGGGGCACAGGTTGGATCCCTGGTCAGAGAACTAAGATCCCACATGCTGTGCGGCACAGCCAAAAAAAACAATCTGTTTCTTGTAGAAATAGAAATAGAGCTGGATTTTGTTTTCTTCCAATCTCTTTTAAATGAAGAATTTTAATCTATTAGTATTTAATGTAATTATTGGTATTGTTGGGTTTGAAGCTACCATTGAAAATTATTTTTTTTTCCTGTTTTATTGTTGTTTTTGTTCTCCCATTGTTCTTCATTTTCTATTTTTTGATTCTTTGAACTTTTTTTAAGTTTTAATTTTCCTCCTGGCTCTTTAACTATCCTTCTTTGCATTATTTTTAGTGGTTTTTCTCCCAGGTGGTGCTAGTGGTATAAAGAAATGGGCTGCCAATGCAGGAGACCTGAGTTCAATCCCTGGATCAGGAAGATCCCCTGGAGAAGGGAAGGACATGGCAGCCCATTTCAGTATTCTTGTCTGGAAAATTCCATGGATGGAGGAGCCTGGCAGGCTACAATCTATAGGGTAGCAAACAGTGGGACATGACTGAAGCGACTTAGCACACACTAGAAACTACAATGCTGCTAAGTCGCTTCGGTCGTGTCCAATTCTGTGCGACCCCATAGACAGCAGCCCACCAGGCTCCCCGTCCCTGGGATTTTCCAGGCAAGAACACTGGAGTGGGTTGCCATTTCCTTCTCCAATGCATGAAAGTGAAAAGTGAAAGTGAAGTTGCTCAGTCGTGTCCGACTCTTAGCGACCCCATGGACTGCAGCCTACTAGGTTCCGCCATCCATGGGATTTTTCCAGGCAAGAGTACTGGAATGGGGTGCCATTGCCTTCTCCAAGAAATTACAATACACATCCTTAATTTTTTACAGAATACCGTAATAAACATGGTACCATTTCACACAAATTATGAAAAACTTGTAACTCTGTTGATCCATATTCCCTCACCCCACCCCAGCCTATATGTTATAGCTGATGTATGGAGAGATTTTCTTTAGCAGTTCTTATAGTATGGGTTGGGAAGGAAATGGCAACCTATTCCAGGGTTCTTGGTTGGGGAATCCTATGGACAGAGGAGCCTGGCAGGCTTGTGTCCATAGGGTCGTACAGAGTCGGACACGACTATAGAGACTTAGCATGGCACGGGACATAGGTTTGCTGGCACAAGATTCTCTTTCATCTGAAAATTTATTTATTTAACCCTGATTTTGTAGGATATTTTCACTGGACAGAATTCTGGGATGATAGTTTTTTCTTTCTGTACTTCAAAGAAATTCTACTCTTCTGGCTTCAGTGGTTTCTAATGGGAAATCGGTTCTGAATTGAATTGTTGTTCCCTTGTGTATATCACTTTTCTTTTGCTGCCTTCAAGATTTGCTCTTTATCTTTGATGTTCAATAATTCAACTATGACAAATCTTTTTTCTCTCTCCACGCTTTACCTTGGATATTTTTATTGCTCTATTTTCAAGTTTACTTACTATTCTCTCTGTCATTTCCACTGGATACTAAGTCCATTCAATTCTGACTTTATATCTTTCGGTTCTGAATTTTCCCTTTAAGTGTTTTTTTTAATCATTTCTCTTTCTCTGCTCAATTTCCTATCTTTTCATTTATCAAGAGCATATTTTATTTTAATTTATTGAGGATGGTTTGAATAGCCATTTAAAAATCCTTGTGTATAGTTCCAATATCTGGGTCATCCTGGGGTCATTTTCAGTTGATTTCCTTTCCTCTTAAGAGTGTGTTCCATGTTCGTGGGTCTTTGTAGGTCAGATAACTTTGGGTTGTATCTTGGTCATTACAAATATTAAGCTATGGAAAATATTGATTTTTTTTTCCTGATAAGAACTAGAAACTCTGTTTTTAAGTGGCATGTTCTGTTTTTGTCCAGATATTTTTCTCTAAATGAAACCCTTTGAGTCTGCTCTGTACATGCATGGTTCGGGGGACTATTCAGAGACACTGGGTAGTCAGAATTTAAGATTCTTTTTTTTTTTTTTTTGGCTTTTTCCCTTTCATGATGCCTTTACTCTCTTCAGCAGTCACAATTTCTCTGGCTTCAATTTCCTGGTTTCCCAACCCAGAAAGATCACAATTTTTTCCACCAGTACTCTGCCACCTCTGGCATCACATCACTGAATTTGGCCCACAGAAAAAAGCCCCCCAAAATGACAACTCACTTTGGTAAAACTCCCTTCCTGGAGGGTGTACTTCCTTGAAGAGTTTCTGCTTCTGTTACCCTCCTGAGCCTCACATAGCGGCTGTGTTGCCCCTTGTCCAGATTTTTAGTTAATTTTTATAGGAGCGTCAATCTGGTAAGATCTCACTCGTATTTCTAGAAGCAGAGGCTCTAAGATATTTTAAAAAGCAACTATCGTGTCACTCCCTGCTAAAACCTCATAAGCATCTTATCATTGCCCCTGGAGTAAAGCCCTAAATCCTTTGTGTGATCTTGACTGAGGTCCCTGAGCAGGAAACAAGGCACCCTCAACTGGAAATTTTAAAGACAGTTAACAGAGAAAGATAGATATCATATGATATCGCTTATATGTGGAATCTAAAAAATTATATAGGCACTTCCCTGGTGGTCCAGTGGCTAAGACTTCACACTCCCAATGCAGGGGGCCCGGGGTTCAATCCCTGGTTGGGGAACTAGATCCCACATGCCTTAACTAAGAACTGGTACAGTCAAAAAAAAAATTTTTTTTAATAAAAAATAGTACAAATGAACTTATTTACAAAACAGAAACAGAGTCACAGATGTAGAAAACAAATGTATGGCTACCAGGGGGGACAAGAGAGGGATAAACTGGGGGACTGAGATTGACATAGACACACCACTATGTATAAAATAGATAAGGACCTACCATATAGCACAGGGAATGCTACTCATTACTCTGTAGTGACCTATATGAGAACAGAATCTTAAAAAGACTGAAAAAATAATTTTTAGAAAAGTAGCTGTGAAAAATATTGTTAATTGAATTTTTAAAAAATAGTTCAATAAAGAGACCGTTGAAAGGGACCATCATCACCTTTGGTGAGAGTGAGGTTGAGATGGAAGGTGAAGGGCAATGAGCTGGGAAGAAATGAGTGGGAAAGGGAGGCAGGAGTCAGAAAGAAGGGCCCGTGTGCTCCCCGAGAGGGGCTGGCCCGGGGCTTAGGGGGAAGGTGCAGGGGTGCAGACACGAGGCAGCTGCACCCCCATAGTCATGCCCTCTAGGCCCCCGGCTCAGGCCAACCCTTTGTATGCTCCATCCCCAATCCTTGTCACACCAACCCACTGCCAGCCCCATTTTACAGATCAGGAAACTGAGGCATGGGTGTTGTGATCATTCTATTTCCTGCGGTCTCACTTTAAAAGTTAACGTCTCAGGCCATCACTGACCGCCACTTGAATAGCCAAGGCCGGCTTCTTTCAAACCAGCAAGGGCTCAGTTAAATGCCTCAGGAGTTCAAGTGCAGGCCTTCTGTGAATGGAGAAGAAGGTGAATGGAGGAACACTTGACTTTTAAAGTAAACACTCTGCTTTTAGGAGATGACTGTCAGAGCCAGTTTCTGCCTTGTGCCACCATATATTATTAATATATAAACCCAGGGCCACCATATTTTATAACTTTTAAAGAGAAGCTGGAAATCAGATCCTTTTTTTAAGTACAACTTTTAAATATTAGTTTAAAAGAACTTTTTAACTGTACCGGCCAAACATGGGAGTTATAGAGGCTGAATTCAGCCCATGGGCCTCCTTTTGCAATCATGATTTTAAAGAGGATTTCTTAAGAGAGGAACAGTCTGGGGCAAAGTATAAAAGTGAGTGAGGGACTTCCTTGGTGGTCCAGTGGTTAAGAATCATCCTGCCAATTCAGGGGACATGGGTTCGATCCCTGGTCTGAAAAGATTCCATAAGCCTCAGGGCAGATAAGCCCATGTGCCACAACAACTGAAGCCAGCACGTCTAAAGCCCACAAGATAAACAGTCGCAATGAGAAGCCTGCACACTGCAACTAGAGAGAAGCCCTGGTTTTCTGAAACTAGAAAAAGCCTGTGCAGAGCAAAAATAAATTAATTAATTTTTTAAAAAAATTTTGAAAAATGAGTGAGCACCTCCAACAAGGTACATGCATGCCCAGTCATGTATGACTCTTTGCAAACCTGTGGACTATAGCCCACCAGGCTTCTCTGTCCATGGGGATTTTCCAGGCAAAAATAATGGAGTGGGTTGCCTTTTCCTCCTCCAGAGGATCTTCCCCACCCAGGGACTGAATCCATGTCTCCTGCATTGCAGGCAGATTCTTTACTGCGGAGCCACTGAGGAAGCCCCTCCAACAAGGTTCTATTCCTTAATCTTTAACTCTGTATGCATAGATCATTTAAGACTGTGCTTATGTTTTTCCCAGTCAACAATAAAGCCTATTATCATTACAACGTTTCAAAAAAGAGAGAGACTATTTACAGAAGTTAAAGGAAACACGAAGTGAGATGAAGGAGCCAGGCAGTAGCAATTGTAGGGAGTCATGGTGACTATGGGCCTTAAAAGGCAGAATGAACAAAAGCTGTTTCCAGAGCCACTAAAACTGGGGCCGGAGAAGTGGGGCCACTGGACAGGAGCTGTCGTTACAGGACACAGTCACCACCAGAAGCTCAGCACTCAAACAGGAGAAGAAAGGCCAGGCCATGTCTCCACTAAGTTTTCTGATCTCCTCCATAGCCCTCCATCACCGAGAACACTCAATGGGAAGCCAGGAGGCAGTTTTATTGTTCAGCCTGCTGGTTGCAGAACAGGGCAGAGAAGGACCTCCTCTAGCCACATCTCGCCTCTATGGTTCCCTCCATCACAGCCAGGCTAGACATCTCTCCATCCCTCCAATCAGCTCTTTTGCCCTTTGCCCCCAGAGGTCCCTTCCCTTTGCCAATCTCATTGCTCTTCAGCCCCTCATTGTCAGCCTACACCTAAATCCCTGGAGGAGCTCTTTTTGACTCCCCAGCCTAATGACTCCTTTAACTATATTCCTAAAGATCCCTGGGTCGGGAGCATGCCCTGGAGGAGGGCATGGCATCCCATTCCAGTATTTCTTGCCTAGAGAATCCCATAGACAGGGGAGTCTGCTGGGCTACAGTCCATGGGGTTGCAAAGAGTTGAACACAACTGAACCAACTTAGCACACAAATACGCATATGGCACCCTCTGCTCCTCTTTTAAAACATCATGCTATCTAGTGACTAATGAATTGTGCTAACATTTAGTTATTTCTCTTTCTGACTTACTTCACTCTGTATGACAGACTCTAGGTCCATCCACATCTCTACAAATGACCCAGTTTCATTCCTTTTTATGGCTGAGTAATATGGAACAACAGACTGGTTCCAAATAGGAAAAGGAGTACATCAAGCCTGTATATTGTCACCCTGCTTATTTAACTTCTATGCAGAGTACATCATGAGAAACGCTGGGCTGGAAGAAGCACAAGCTGGAATCAAGATTGCCGGGAGAAATATCAATAACCTCAGATATGCAGATGACACCACCCTTATGGCAGCAAGTGAAGAGGAACTAAAAAGCCTCTTGATGAAAGTGAAAGTGGAGAGTGAAAAAGTTGGCTTAAAGCTCAACATTCAGAAAACTAAGATCATGGCATCTCATCCCATCACTTCATGGGAAATAGATGGGGAAACAGTGGAAATAGTGGCTGACTTTATTTTTTGGGGCTCCAAAATCACTGCAGATGGTGATTGCAGCCATGAAATTAAAAGACACTTACTCCTTAGAAGAAAAGTTATGACCAACCTAGATAGCATATTGAAAAGCAGAGACATTACTTTGCCAACTAAGATCCATCTAGTCAAGGTTATGGTTTTTCCAGTGGTCATGTATGGATGTGAGAGTTGGACTGTGAAGAAAGCTGAGCACCAAAGAATTGATGCTTTTGAACTGTGGTGTTGGAGAAGACTCTTGAGAGTCCCTTGGACTGCAAGGAGATCCAACCAGTCCATTCTGAAGGAGATCAGCCCTGGGATTTCTTTGGAGGCAATGATGCTGAAGCTGAAACTCCAATACTTTGGCCACCTCATGCAAAGAGTTGACTCATTGGAAAAGACTCTGATGCTGGGAGGGATTGGGGGCAGGGGGAGAAGGGGATGACAGAGGATGAGATGGCTGGATGGCATCACTGACTCGATGGACGTGAGTGTGAGTGAACTCCAGGAGTTGGTGATGGAAAGGGAGGCCTGGTGTGCTGCGATTCTTGAGGTTGCAAAGAGTAGGACATGACTGAGCGACTGAACTGAACTGAACTGAACTGAATATGCTATTGTATGTAACACATTTTCTTTACCTGTTGATCAAACATCATATAAACACACACATGTGGAATCTATAAAAGTGGTACAAATAAACCTATTTCCAGGGCAGGAATAGACATGCAGACATAGAGAATAAACATGTGAATACAACAGGGGTCGGGGAGGGTGGGATGAACTGAGAGATCGGGATTGACATGTATAGCCCACCGTGTGTAAGACAGCTAGCAGGAAGCTGCTATATAGCGCAGAGAGCCCAGCTCAGGGCTCATGATGACCTAGACGGGTGGGATGGTGGGAAGGGGTGGGGGAAGCAAAAGAGGGAAGAGCTAGGTGTGTATACTTACAGCTGATTCACTTCATTGTACAGCAGAGACTGACACAATGCTGTAAAGCAATTATCCTCCAATTTTTTAACAAACAGTTATTTCTCTAATCTCTGCCTTCTCTAAGAAACTGCAGGCTCAAGGAGGGCAGGAGGGGTTTCTGTTTTCCTCCCCACCCTCTTTGTAGTACCAGGGCAGGATCTGGCCTGCCTAGTGCTCCATCAGGGTATGTTGACTGAATAACCTACGTGTCCCTGTCTCTCTCTTGCAGGAATATGAGTGAGCTGAATGCATACCACTCGTTTCTGAATCCTGCCATGTGATTGACTATATTAATAAAACAATCAAACTGTATTTTAAATCTATAGCATAATTAAAAGCAGAGTCCTATTACTTGAATGCCAATCATGAAAAGCTGCCCTTTCCTTTATTGGTCCTAGAATTACCTCTTTTAAGTGTTGGAGGCTGCCATGCTCCCCAAACTTGGGATTTTCAGATGTAGTAGCCATATCTGTGTTCAGCTTTCTACCACGTTTTTGAAGCCTTCACTTCTAACATACACGCTTGATTTTCCAATCAAAAAGGGCCTCCTGTCTGAAACCTCTTTATACTTGGCCAACTTCAGCCCCTAGAATACGTTACTCCTTTCTTCTAGAATTTCTCAAGTTCTATCGTGGATTATTGGTCAATCAAGATCAAAAATGCCCATATCCTTTTGTTCATGTGCTAGGTTCTTGTGTCAAAAAAGGATGGGACTTTTCCTTTCTGGCCATTAGTCAGATCCTTGGAGAGTCGGTTTCTTCATCTATAAAACAGCAGCGGTGTCTGCTGTGATAATTACATGTTGCTGAGTAACAAACCACTAAAAAACTTAGTGGCTTCAAACAATCATTTTATTTGCTCATGATTCTGTGAGTCAGCCATTTGGGTTGGGTTCAGTTGGCAGTTCTTCTGCTGGACCCTGACTCTCCCCCACCCCAGGTCACTCACACAGCTGCATTCAGCTGGCCCATAATCTGGAGTTGGGATAGCTTAAGGGGCCTCATGGGGAGAGTCTTCTCCTCCCCATGAAGTCTCATCCTCCACAGGCTAGTCCAAGCTTCTTCCTATAATAGCAGAAGTGTTCCCGGCAACAAGAGAAAGCAAACCCTCACTATATAAGCACCTTTCAAGCCTTTGCTTGCATGACATTTACTAATATGGCCAAAGCAGGTGACCTGGCCAAAGCAGGTCACCAAGCCAAGCCCAGAATCATTGTCAAGGGGCTACACAAAGATGTAGATACAGAAAGAATGATTCATTGAGGACCATTACTGTGATGATCTACCATGTCTGTTTCCTGCAGACAGCTATGGCCAGGATCAAATAAGATGGTGTTTGCACTCCACACGGTACAATGCAAATATTTATTTGGTTGATGTATATAATTCCATTACTTTCATTTTACTTGTGATGTATCTAGGGTCTTTCTATGACCCCTCTGAAATTCAGGTCCCTATGGGATGGTATTACAGGTCAGATTGTATTCCCTCCAAAATACAATACAAACTGTCTTCCCCCCAAATACAAAATACAAATACAGCTGGGGTTGAGGTTCTAACCCCCAGAACCCCGGGATGTGACTTTACTTGGAAATAGGGTCACTGCAGTTGTAATGTCAATCCAGTATGAGGTCATACTGGAGCTGAGAGGGTCTTTAATCCAGTATGCCTGGTTTCCTTATAAGAGGATGGCCATGGAAAGACACAGAAACACACGGGGAGAGCACCATGGAAAGTCAAAGTGGAGACTGGAGTTGTTCTGCCACAACAACTGGGATGACCAGAAGAGCAAACAGGCAAGAAAGGATCCTCCCCCCGAAGCGTCTGGAGGGAGCCTGGTCCTCTTGGCACCTTGGTTTTAGGCTCCCAGCCTCCAGAGCCATGAGACCAAAATGGGTAGACTGCCGCCCTAGGAAACTAATACAGATAATAAATAAAACCTTAACTCTTATCAGCTTCATCTAAAGAGGAATAGAGGGGGCCTCCCCTAGCTTTCCAGTGGTTAAGATTCTGAACTTCCAACGCAAGGGGTGAGGGTTTGATCCCTGGTCAAGGAACTAAGATCCCATATGCCGCACAACATGAGCAAAACAATAAAATAAAACAAAGTTGTTAAACGGTGTAAAAAATAAAGAGGAATGAAATAGAATGGACCATGAGACTGGTTGAGAGTCAAAAATGCAGGTCACTCACCATCAGTAGAACTTGAACAAGTCACTCAACCTCTCTGGGCCTTAGTTTTCATATCTGTTGAGAAATAGGGTTGCAGGAGATCCCTGTTTGGAAGCATGGGGCACAGCTACCACAAAAAGGTACTTGGGATCATTTTACACAGGTACACAGGATAACATTTTTTAAATTTTAATGGTTTAATTTTAATCTTAATCATAGTTATCTTAATGAGTAGCAAGTCAGGCTGGTTTTCCATTTATGCTGGTAACATAAAAAATGCAGGGTTTTGAAAAATCCTGATTTAAATAAAGCTATGAGTAAATAATAGAACAGTTGGCATATGGATATGGCAAAAACTGTGAAAGTGGTGTGTGAAAGACTGACATTTGGGGAAACACTGAATTATGTATTCTCAAAGGATTCTTCCAGATGGGAAATGCTAGGGTTCTGTGGATCCATAAATATGACCACTAGAGTGGAAGACAAGCAAGACTTCCAGAGGAAGACAGGTGGGCAGTTAATGAGAGAAGATACAGCTCTGCCAGAAACCAAGAGAGGCAGTGAGCCCCTTGTCACTCTCGGGAGGTGTCCTCTGATTCAGTCTTTGTTTGCTCTGCATCCGTCATATAGCCCTACCTCCAAAGACACATCACATGAGGTGTCTTTGCCAGGATGTGTGTTACAGTGAGCCCCCTACATAGGACCCTTCAAGTTTTGAACTTTCAAAGTTTATATCTGGTTCTAGCAAAGAACCAGAACCTGTGCCCTCAACATCAGGCAGGAGTGAAATTGCAATTTGCCCTCCATCTCCTTAGATTTCCCTGGTGGCTCAGATGGTAAAGCATCTGCCTACAATGCGGGAGACCCAGGTTCAATCCCTGGGTCAGGAAGATCTCCTGGAGAAGGAAATGGCAACCCAGTCTGGCATTCTTGCCTGGAAACTCCCACGGACAAAGGAGCCTGGTAGGCTGCAGTCCATGGGGTCGCAAAGAAGCAAAGAGTTGGACATGACTGAGTGACTTCACTTTCTTTCTTTTCTCCTTCTAATGTTAATAACCCTTCAGCTCTAAAACCCCCCACCTCATCTCCCTCCTCCAGTCAGTAACTCTTCTCCCCTGTTTCCGTGACACCAGCCCATGGATGCCAGCTGTTTCACTGCACTACTGTACTCTTCAAGGTACTGTTCTATAAGAGTAAAAACTTTTTCTGTAGTTTTTGTGTTTGTGTTTTTATGTATTATTTGGGTGAAAAGTATTATAAACCTATTAGAGGATGGGGCTACAGAGACGATTGTGTTAGTTGGGTACCTAGGTTAGCTTTGTTGGACTTAAGGACAAATTGGACTTGCAAACGCACTCGTGGGATGTAACTCATTTGTATGTAGGGGACTTACTGTACCCTGTTTAAACTTCTATGAATGGCAGTCCCAGGTCCTGAAACACAAACCACCTCTCCACTCAAGAGGCAAATGGCAGGAACTGTCAAGTTGTGTAGCTGGAGAGTCTTGCAGTTGGGCTGGGCTCTGTGCTGTGTCCCGGTCTTCACAGTTGGATGGCATATGATGGTCACACTTGACAGTAAGTGGTTAATAGTAGCTGAAGAAAGGGCAAGAGTCATAAAGATATATGACTCAGAGTCTCACAGAAGAGATCTTGGAAGTCCTCTAGTCACTGGTGCTTCCTTGTTGGATTCTCCCAGCTCCTGCAGAAACACTTCCATTGATGAGATACTTCCATTGTCAAGTGGCACGTAGGGTTAGACATGCCCATCTATGGTGGGCTGCGGCTTCCTAGGCGGTACGGGTGGTGAAGAACCCACCTGCCAAAGCAGGAAACAGGAGACCCGGGTTCCATCCCTGGCTTGGGAAGATCCCCTGGAGAAGGGAACGGCTAGCCACTTCAGTATTCTTGCCTGGAAAATCCCACAGACAGAGGAGCCTGGCAGGCTTCAGTCCATAGGGTCGCAAAGAAGTGACTTAGTATGCATGCATGCTTGGTGGGCTGCAGTCTCCCATCTATTAACTGACATGAGTGGATCTTTTGAGCTGGAAGGACCCTCAAGCAATCATCTGGTTGCCCCCGCTACTTTGAACAGGGCAGGTGTTTTTATTTTTCACCGGAGACAGCTGAGACCGAGACAGGGTTAATGGCAGAGGGAGGCTCCCCACTTCCCATTCAGTAACTTCCACACTGTTAAGCCATGGTGTTCTGATTGACTCTTAGAGCTGAATGGAGCAGAAGGACATCAGTCCTTCTTTGCTCCCATGTAGGAATCTCTTCTATAGCATGCTTGATGTGTGGCCATCACCACCCACCAAGTCCCATGCTGGTTCTCACCACTGTCCACCAGTCCTAGGAGAGACTCCAAAGCACAAGGACAAAATATACCTGTCTGGTTTCTGTTCCACTGTTGGCACTGACTTGGTTTTCAGATTATTTCCCTTTGGTTCTTTTTCCTGACTTTAGACTATACTATAGCATATTCAAAAGCAGAGACATTACTTTGCCAATAAAGATCTGTCTAGTCAAGGCTATGGTTTTTCCAGTGGTCATGTATGGATGTGAGAGTTGGACTGTGAAGAAAGCTGAGCGCCAAAGAACTGATGCTTTTGAACTGTGGTGTTGGAGAAGACTCTTGAGAGTCCGTTGGACTGCAAGGAAATCCAACCAGTCCATTCTGAAGGAGATCAGCCCTGGGATTTCTTTGGAAGCAATGATGCTAAAGCTGAAACTCCAGTACTTTGGCCACCTCATGTGAAGAGTTGACTCATTGGAAAAGACTCTGATGTTGGGAGGGATTGGGGGCAGGAGGAGAAGGGGACGACAGAGGATGAGATGGCTGGATGGCATCACTGACTCGATGGACGTCAGTCTGAGTGAACTCCAGGAGTTGGTGATGGACAGGGAGGCCTGGCGTGCTGCGATTCATGGGGTCGCAAAGAGTTGGACACAACTGAGCGACTGAACTGAACTGAACTGAACCAAGTGACAGTCATCAAGAGAGTATACAAACAGAAATATACCCCAAGGCACAAAAACAGAAATATAGGTCAATGGAACAAGATAGAAAACCCAGAGATAAACCAGCACACATCTATGGGCACCTTATCTTTGACAAAGGAGGCAAGAATATATAATGGAGAAAAGGTAGTCTCTTCAGTAACTGGTGCCAGGAAAGCTAGACAGCTACATGTGAAAGAAAGAAATTACAACACTTCCTAACAACACACACAAAGATAAACTCCAAATGGATTAAAGACCTAAATGTAAGATCAGAAACTATAAAACTCTTACAGAAAACCACAGGCAAAACACTCTATGACATAAATCACAGCAAGATCCCCTATGACCCACCTCCCAGAGTAATGGAAATAAAAACAAAAATAATCAAGTGGGACCTAATTAAACTTAAAAGCTTTTGCACAGCAAAAGAAACCACAAACAAGGTGAAAAGACAATCCCAGAATGGGAGAAAACAATAGCAAATGGAGCAACTGACAAAGAGTTAATTTCCAAAATATACAAGCAGCTCATGCAACTCAATACCAGAAAAACAAACAACCCAATCAAAAAGTGAGCCGAAGACCTAAACAGACATTTCTCCAAAGAAGACATACTGATGGCTAATAAGCACAACATCGCTCATTATTAGAGAAATGCAAATCAAAACTTCAATGAGATATCGCCTCACATTGGTCAGAATGGCCATCATCAAAAAAAAAAAAAATCTACAAATAGTAAATACTGGAGAGGGTGTGGAGAAAAGGGAACTCTTGCATTGCTGATGGGAATGTAAATTGGCACAGTCACTATGCAGGACACTAAGGAAATTCTTAAAAAAAAAAACTAGGAAGAAAACTACCATATGACTCAACAATCCCACTACTGGGCATATACCCAAGGAAAACATAATTGAAAAAGACACATGTACCCCAATATTCATTGCAGCACTGTTTATAAAAGCTAGGACAAGGAAGCAACCTAGATGTCCATTTTTAGATGAATGGATAAAGAAGCTGTGGTACATACATACAAAGAAATATTTGTTGTTCAGTCGCTCAGTCATGTCTGACTCTTTGTGACCCCATGGACTGCAGCACGCCGGGTTTCCCTGTCCGGTGCCATCTCCCAGACTTTGCTCAAACTTATGTCCATTGAGTTGATGATGCCGCAATCCACCCATCTTATCCTCTGTCACCCCCTTCTCCTCCTGCCCTCACTCTTTTCCAGCATCAGGATCTTTTCCAGTGAGTCAGCTCTTCACATCAGGTGGCCAAAGTATTGGAGCTTCAGCCTCAGCATCAGTCCTTCCAATGAGTATTCATGGTTGATTTCCTTTCGGATGGACTGGTTTGATCTCCTTGCTATCCAAGGGGATGAACTTAGAGCCTGTTACACAGAGTGAAGTAAGTCAGAAACAGAAAGGCAAATATCGTATATTAAAGTATATACGTGGAGTCTAGAAAGACGGTACTGATGAAACTATTTGCAGAGCAGCAGTGGAGATACAGACGTAGAGAGGAGACATGTGGACACAGAGCGGAGAAGGAGAGGCTGGGGCGAGTGGAGGAAGCAACATGGAAACATATACACCACCACATGTAAAATCCATAGCCAGTGGGAATTTTCCGTATGACTCAGGGAGCTCAACCCAGTGCTCTGTGACAACCTAGAGGGGTAGGAAGGGGAGAGAGGTGGGAGGTTTAAGAGGGAGGGGACATATGTATACCTATGGCTGATTCATGCTGATATATGGCAGAAACCAGCACAATATTGTAAAGCAATTATCCTTTAATTAAAAATAAGTTAAAAATTTTTTTGATGTTGACCATTTTTAAAGATTTTATTGAATTTGTTACACTATTGCTTCTGTTTTATGATTTTTTTTTTTTGGCCTCGAGGCATGGGGGGTCTTAGATGACTGACCAGGGATCGAACCTACACCCTCTGCATTGAAAGGTTGAGTCTTAACCACTGGGCCAGGAGGGAAGCCCTACCCACAGGTTCTTGTTCTACCCTCAGAACCTCTACACACTATGCCCTTCTTCTAGCTTGCAACCCTCCACAGTCTTCATAAGACCCCCTCTCACAACCATGTGAATCTTTCCTTCTGTAGACTAAGCACTCTCCCACTGTTGTCCAAAGGACGTGGTTTCCAAGTCTCTGGTTGCTTTGCTGTGGTCCTCTGGAGTGCTGCAGTGCGTGATGTACCAGCAGTCTAGATACAGCGCAGAGGTAACATCACTGCTGTTACTTGGCCACTAAGCTTCTGTTAACGCAACATTGACGACTGCATAACCACAGGCCCCTCGGGACTTTGCAGGTGAACTTACAGTCAGTTAAATCCCTACATTTATGAACCATTGTTAGATTAGCGTTTCCATATCTTTCACTAGCACGATGGATAGTTTTAATATTTTTTTTTTAATTTGGCTTCGACATGTCTTAGTTGCAGCACGCAACTTTTTGTTGCCACACACAGACTCTCTAGTTGTGGCACATGGGCTCCAGGTTGCACAGGCTCAGTAGTTGAGACGTGTGTGGTCTCAGTTTTCCCCGACCAGGGATTGAACCTGCATCCATCCCCTGCATTACAAGGCAGATTCCTAACCACTGGATTAGCAAGGAAATCCCTAATCTAATCTTTTAAAAATTTCAGATTTTCACCCGGAATACTTGTTCATCTCCTCCAGGTCTTTGCATAAACATCATCTTCTTGGTGGTCTTCTGGACAAGCCCATCAAGTTTTGGCTAAACACACTTTGGTAGCATTTCCTATCTCATTCTCTGCTTTATTTTTCTCTATTGTTTTGATCCCTGTTTGACATACTATGTACTGTATCTATTCTTTTTCAATCTGTTTTCCTCCCATTAGAATGTAAGCTCCGATGGGGAGGGGACTTTTTATCTGTTTGTTCACCACCCCCATAGAGATAGTAATTTCTGACACACAGTAAGCAGTCAGTATATCCTGGGTGTATCAGTGAGTGAATAAAATGTAGGTGTTAAGCAGCTTGAGTTACCATAACAAATACCATAGATCGCGTGGCTTTAAATGATAGAGATTTATTTCTTATGGTTCTGAAAGTTGGGAAGTCCAAGCTCGGGGTCTGGCAAGGTCTGACTTCTGGTGAGGGCTCTCGTCTGCAGACAGCTCCTTTTCACTGTGTCCTTAGATAGCCTTGACTCTGTGCATGGAGATCTCGCTTTCTCTCTGTCTCTTTCCTTAAAAGGCCACCAATTCTATGGGATTAGAACCCCACCCTTATGACCTCAGTTAACCGTAATTACCTCCCTAAAAGCCCTGCCTCCAAATACAGTCACATTAAGGGTTGGGGCTTCAACATATGATTTGGGGGGACACAATTTCAGCCATAGTAATAGGATGTGGGGGTACTTTACTCAAACCATTCATACATGTAAGGAAACCATGGCCCTGAAACACTGAGGCAAGATCTTGCCTGTTCACCTGCGGGCAAGCCCTCACATAAGGGCTATCAGTGGCACCGAGGGATCGATGTGGCCTCCCTTCAAAAAGCATCCATGCATCTAGCAGCTCGGTCCTCCTTCCTCACTGAACCCTCATCTCCAAACTTCAGGGCCAAAGACCCTCCTTGCAGTCTACACTGTGCAAGATGGCCACAGTGGCCAGTTTTCATCCACTGGAGGAATTTGCCCTCTTTCCAGGAACCCATCCATCAACCTGTCCTTACTGAGTCCAGCTCAGGCTACAACCAGCGGGCTGTCTCAGTGATGACAACAAGCTGGTAAGACAGAGCTAATTTTCATGAAGCTATTAGAGAAAAATTAAGTGCTAACAGCATGTGAGGACCGACTCCAGGATGTCAAGAGTTCCAAGAAGAGAGAAATCAGAGTGAGTGGCAGAGGGCCTCCCTGGTGGCTCAGTGGTGAAGGATCCGCCTGCCAAAGCAGGAGACACAGGTTCGATCCCTGATCCGGGAAGCTCCCACATTCCTCAGAGCAGTTAAGCTTGTGCACAGCAACTATTGAACTTATGCTCTAGAGCCCGGGAGCTCCAACTACGAAAGCCCATGCAGTCTAGAGCCAGTGCCCTGCAACCAGAGAAGCCCCCACAAGGAGAAGCCTGTGCACCGGAACTTAAGGGTAGCCCCTGCTCACCGCAACTAGAGAAAAGCCCACACAGCAGGAAGACCCAGGACAACCAAACATCAAGTTTAATTAATTAGGAAAAGAGAGTGGCAGAGAGCCTCTGGGAAGCTGTGGGACCTGAGTCAGGTCTGAAGGATGCACAGGACCCAGACAAGCAGAGGGAAGAGGGGTGACACTGAGGATGATGGAAGGGTCGGGATGGTAACCCTACATTATGAACCAAGGACTGAGTGGGGTTGGGAGGGGGATGAGGGGGATGAAGAGCACCGTTGAGGATGGGGGAGTATAGCCCTGGGAAAGACAAGCTCTTTGGCCAAGTTAAATTATTTTGTCCTTCCTTCCTTCTCCCCACCTGGATCAGAGAGGGCCAAAGCTTGCCTAACATAGTTTGTAAGGAGCCTCCCAAGAACGTCCATCAACAGCAGTTCTTTTCTTTTTTCCATCAGCACAGGCAGCTCCTCGGATTTCTTTGCTGTTCTTCTTACCCAGAATTTGTCCTCCACCAGCAGCCAGACTGGGGGGTTGGGGAGCTGCAGCTTGCTCCCCGGAGCAGAGTCCATGTTGCTTGGGGTCTGAGGTACAGTAGGGTAAAGGGTTTGGCCGGTAGGTCCCTTCCTTCTTGGATTCGACAAGAAGTGGGCAGGTCTGGGGCAGCTGTGCTGAGTATTTATGTTACGCAAAAGGCCGACTCAGCCCTCCTTCCTGCCAAGGTCAGCAAGCCACATTCCGGGCGGTTTGGGTGTGTGGGTGTCTTCAGAGTGAGCTGGAACATGGGCCAGGAGCCCAGGCCTTCGCCGGTGCAGCCCCATGGAGCCCGGGGGGCTTCTGTGCCCACCAGGCACCATGAGGGATTCCTTAGATCGTTTTTTTCACCCTAGACCTTCCACCCTTTCTTCTCTGAGCTTCTCTGTTCACCAGTGAGTGGGACCAGGGGTGGGGCATGGAAACGGGGATCTGGCCTCACTTGGGGTGGTGGGGGGTGCAGAGAAGAGACCCCAGAGAGGCTACAGGGAGGGTGTGATGTGTGGGGGAAGGCAGAGCCACAGCAGTCATGCACTTGCCTGCACAACTTCAGTAAAAGTTCAAGGGGTATGTTGCCTCCCACCCCCCATGACCATCACCAGCCACAAGTACACACATTCTCAGGTTGGACTGCCGGCCTTGGACTAAAGCGGCCATCATTTAAATGGGAAAATCAGTAGCCACAGGACGGTCTGAATGTTAACTATGGCAGGGGAGCAGGGGCGCACCCACCCTTCACTTTAGAAATTACCAGAATGCGGAACCTCCCTGGTGGTTCAGCGGTTAAGAATCCACCTGCCAATGCACAGGACGTGGGGCGGGTTTGATCCCTGGTCCCGGAAGATCCCACATGCCACCTGGCAACTGAACCCGGGTGCCACAACCCCTGAGCCCGTGAGCTCTAGACCTCGAGAGCCACCAGAGAAGCCACCACAGTAAGGCCGCTCACCACAACTGGAGAATAACCCCTGCACGGCAACTAGAGAAAGACCACACACCACAATGAAGACCCAGCACAGCCAAATTAATTGATTAATTTTTTTAAAAAAGAAATTACCAGAATGAGATGAATTTGGGAATTAAGGACTTCTAACGTGCAGATAAACCTCCAATTTTATCAAAAATGTGCAAGACAGCTCTTTCCTTGTCCCTCAGGCTTCCTTTCTCCTACACAAACCCTACCAGTCCCTCAGGGTTCGGCTCTGGGTGAAGGCTCTCTAGAAGGCCCTTCATCCCCCATCCATCTCCCATGAGCCAGGAACCCTGATGTTTGTAACCCGTCTAAGGAAACCCCTGCCCGTTGAGCCCTTGGAGAAGCCAGGATGGAGTAATTATATCTCCTTGAAATTTCCTGGGTCCTTGAAGACCAAACCCACACAGTTCATCATCAAGGCAAGAGACAAAGGTGATAAATACAAAAGAAGGGCGGCTGGCAAGAGAAGCACCAGGATGATGGGAGAGGCTGCTGAGTGTATTTTCTCCAGAGATGCGTCTGAATCAAAGCTCAGGGCGGGCCCCCAGGATCAGTACTGGGCTCCACACCCCCACCCTATCCTCATCCACTGACGAGACAAGCAGGGGACCCTTGAGCCCCTGGCTCTGCAGGTGGCATTCGATATGACCAGCCCGGTGGGGCCTGAAAGGCTGAGTCTGGTGCTGAACTCTCTGTAAGCGAGACTCAGGAGCCCCAGTTTAATTAGAATTCCTGCCCAGGATGAAGGCTTATGGCTGCCAGCCCAAGCCTTGAGCCATTGGTCACGCCCCATAAAGGCCACACACAAGTCCTGGATCCAGGGTGGGCTGGCTCCCCTGGTGGGGGTGGCCTCAGAAGTGGTCCCCGCCAGCAACCCTGGGCTCCCCAGGACTCCATCAAAAGGTCCCCTCTCCGTAGGGCACATGTATCATGACACCCGAGGAGGACTTGGACCTCTCTTCTGGGCCACTCAGGGTGGGGGGGGGTCTCTATTCTCTCCCTGACGCCTTCCAAGAAACCACTCCTGTCCCAGCATGCCCCCACGTCTGCCTTTGATCCCAGCTGTGGGGACCGCCGTTCAAAGCCCCACGTGTCCGAGATGGCTGTGGGGTTGGCAGGAGGACCAAGGCAACCTGCGCCAGGAGGGTGAGTATTTCGAGAAGATTTACATCAAACACACACTTTTAAAACTGTGAAATATGCTATAAACTTCATACCAGGTTTGCTAATGATGGAGTCAGTGTGGGCTGGCAGCTGCTGGGCTCTGCAAGGCTCCCAGCGGCTCCAGCAGAGACCATGAACTTGGGCGTGCAGCCAGCATGAGAACTGGTGAAGGCTCCGCCCACCTCCATCCTCCTGGTAGCCTGACCCCCAAACAATGGGGGCCCACCAGTCTGCAAAGTGTGACCCTGAAGGGTCCAGATCCCACCCATGACCCACATTCCTGAGGTTGCTTCAGACTCCACCTTTAGTAAAGCTTTGGTTTAACACTCGCAGGGTTTCCCTTTAAAAGGAGGGGAGGGGTATCCCTTTAAGGGGTTTTCAGTCATTTACACTTCAGTGCGAATGAAGGCCCTGGGGGAGGTGGACACTGGCAACCCACTCCAGTATTCCTGCCTGGAGAATCCCAGGGACAGAGGAGCCTGGTGGGCTGCAGTCCATGGGGTCGCAAAGAGTCAGACAAGACTGAAGGGGCTTAGCAGGCATGCCTGTGAATGAAGGATCTGAGACCAGATTAATTTAGAAAATTAGGAGGTGGGGGCCCAGGGTACCAGGGTTCTGACCGTAGGGGAAGTACTCAACGAAGTCATTTTAAGTCGGGGCAAGTTCTGCTCCTTCGTGGATGACTCTGAGGTTGAGGGCGTTATTGAGGCCAGATCGCAGAGGCTCAAATCCTAGAGTTGCCACGTCTTAGCCATTAACTGGGTGCCTGTTTGCTCAGCTGTAAAAGGAAACTCTTAGCAGCATCCTCTAATGTTGTCGTGAGGATTTAGTAAGTCGGTGCACGTGCGAAGCATCTTGAGAACAGAGTCTGGCACAGAAGCCGTAAGTAGGCACCACGTAAGTGCTGCTATTATTATCTACAAAATTCAGGACCGAGACAGGACTGTCTTCGCCTCCTGTTGTCAAGCGTGTGGAGCTCCTGAAGGCAGTCTTTGAGAATGCTCTCCTGTTTGGAAAGTATCTCTTTGCTCCCCTAAGAAAGGCTCCTGGAGTGGCAGGAAAGAAGTTCAAAGAAATCCCTGCAGAGGCTACTCAGTGGCCCCAAACCCTCCATCCCTCTTCCTGCAAAGTCCCACTCTGGATTATTACCAACTTTCTGTCTTGCATGCAAATGCAGTGCCATGTTAATAAATCAATTTCCAGCCATTAGGAACCTGTAATAATCCCTTTCACTCAGCCCTTCAAGCCTGTTTTCCCCAGCGCCCAATTAACTAATAGCTGGGACTTGGGGCTCCTTTGTCCTGGGTGACTCCTCACGGAATCCCTCCCCCCAGAGTGCTCCCCTGGTCCCCTTGATTGTCTCTGTGTCAGAACCCGCCTCACAGGCCAGCCAGGAGATGATTGAGCAATTAGAATGTGGAAAGATGGGGGCTTTATGCTAATGGAGATGAGAGATAAATAAAAACATTTAATTTAATTAACCAAGCAATCAATTATGACTTGAATGCTATGTCCTCCCTGTAAGGTCCTATCTTAATGTTTCCACTTAAAAAAGTCAATAAATCATCATGTTAATCTATGAGTCTCTCAGTTTGCTCCCTCTCCCCACTTACATATTTTCAAAATAATCACATTCTTCAAGATCGAGTTCTAACTCATTCGGACTCATCTGTCCTACTGAGTGCCAGGCCCTGAGCTACAAATAGGAACCGAGAGCAGTGGTCTCCCAAAGGGCTACATACACCCTGGGGAGGAGCACCAGGTGAGTTAGGGGTTGATAAGAAAATACTGGAAGTTCCATTTCTATTTTTTTAAATATTTATTTGGCTGTGCTGGGTCTTAGTTGCCGCTTGTGGGATCTAGTTTCCTGACCAGGGATTCAACCTGTGTCCCCTCCATTGGGAGGGCAGAGTCTTAGCCACTGGGCCATCAGAGAAGTCCCCATTTCTATTTATTTATTTTTAAGCATGCCCTCTGTTAATCTCTATTCTTGTGTTTTCTTTATGATGACTGTAATATATGAATGGGCTTCCGAGGTGGCTCAGTGGTAAAAAATTTGCCTGCAATGCAGGAGACACAGGTTCAATCCCTGGATCAAGAAAATCCCCTGGAGAAGAAAACAGCAACCCATTCCAATATTCTTGCCTGAGAAATCTCATGGACAGAGGAGCCTGGCGGGCTACAGACTGTAGGGTCTCGACAAGTTGGACACAACATAGCAAATAAAACAACAACAATGTATGAATACAGAAGCACACAGGTGTCATTTTTTTAATTAATAAATACCCAAATATTGAGGGGACATAACTTAAAATTTTTAATACATGGGGTACCCAATCAAAAAAGTTTAGAGATGATGTGTAGAGCAGTGGTTTTCCAAGAGGAAAGTGGGAAGGGGGTGAGAGATTTAGAACGCTCTGGAGAGAACCTTTTCAAGCTGGACTTGCCCATCCCCCTGGCCAGAAACCATAAGAGTCACAGGAGAACAGGTGGAAACTGCTTGTCAAGTTTTAAATCTCCAGGTGGTTTATACTGATCCTCCACCCTCTCTAGTCCCTGCTGAGACCCGCCTAACCACTGATTTCTGGGAAGCTCTCTTCCACCCCCTCCCCAGCCTGCACTGGACCGTCCTGGGGTGTCCAGGTCTGAGGGTGGGCCCATTGTCAGTTCCTGCAGATGTGGGGGTTTCTACCTGGTGCCTCTTTCCAGAAGGTGTGAGAAGGGGAAGACCAGCGTGCTGGCCTCCACACATCACCCTCAGCGAAAGGCATTAAACACACACGTCATGGGGCAGGCCTTCCCAGGTGGCACTAGTGGTAAAGAACCCACTTGCCAATGCAGGAGACAGAAGATAAGTGGGTTTGATCCCTGGGTCGGGAAGATCCCCTGGAGGAGGGCATGGCAACCCTCTCCAGTATTCCTTCCTGGAGAATCCCGTGGACAGAGGAGCCTGGAGTGCTACAATCCATAGGGGTTGCAAAGAGTGGGACACGACTGAAGCAACTGAGCACGCACACTTGGGGCAGAGCTGGAAGGTGGTTTCCAGGACTTGGTCCCCTGGAGAGTCCCTGAGGACCCACCCCTCCAGACAGAACACAAAGGGCCCGGTTACTCAACATGCAGCCTCGCCACCCTTTCTGCAGACCTTTTCTCTGAACTTTCAGCACCCACTGCCCTCCTGTTGCCTCTCTTGTCCCCGAGGAATTTACACTGAGTAAAAGGCCTGTCCAGAGGTCTGATTTAGGAAGGGAAGACGCTGAGGACGGACAGGCGCATGGCTGCGAAGCAAGCCCTCCAACCAGACCTGTCAGTTACATGGCTGCCCCGCCCACACCTACGCTGGGGTGGCGGTGCTAAGAGGTTCTGACCCAGGCTGGCGGGAGCCGGACGCCGAGTCCAGGGCTGCCCACCCACCGGCATGCTGGCAACCCTGGAGATAGCCAGACATGAAGAATTCAGCCCATCTGACTGCATGTGTGATGGAGACAAGAAAGAGATGGAAAGCTGGTCAGAAATGAGACACATGGAGAGAAGGCGGTGCCGGGCAGGGTAGACCCTGTGGCCAGAGCCAGCCCAGTGGGCAGCTGGTTCCAAAGCCACCTCGGCGGGCTGCGACTCCTAATTCTAAGACAGTGCTGCCCCTTGTTCTCCAGGTGGTCTGGGAGCATCGGGTCCCTGCAGATGCCAGAGCCAAGGGAAGCCAAACCTTGGGTAATTGTCCGCTTCCCAGGCAGAGCCTCCACGTATGCGGGCAGGGGCGGGGACACACGTGGGCAAGGCCATCCCGTGTGCCCCTGTCTCCACACCCAACTCCGTTTCAGGCTGAGCTGGGACCCTTTCTACTCCCAGGTCAGCCCTGGGGACTCACAGCAGCAGGGTTCCCCCCTGCAAATATTGACTGGGAAGGAGACTGGAATGAGGCTTGCATTTAGCGCCCTGGGATTGGCCGAGATCCGACGAGTTTCTTTCCGCAGCAGCTTGAGACTTTGGGGACTTGTCTCTGCCCTCACACGGTCTCTTCTAGAAGGACATTTGTCCTGTTGGGTTAGAGGTCCCCCTGCCCCAGTCATCTGCCTTCTCACCAGAGGATCGGGAGCGGGCAGCCACACATCACAGCCGGTTCAGGCTCCTCCTCTGGTGAAGCAGAAGTGAAGTGAAGTCGCTCAGTTGTGTCCGACTCGGCTTCTTTGCGACCTTATGGGCTGCAGCTACCAGGCTCCTCCGTCCATGGGATTCTCCAGGCAAGAGTACTGGAATGGGTTGCTATTTCCTTTCCAGGGGATCTTCCCGACCCAGGGATCGTACTGCGGTCTCCCGCATTGTAGGCAGACGCTTTACCGTTTGAGCCACCAGGGAAGTCGAAGGTCTGTTCTGAAGAGGGAAGGAGGGGATGAATGGGGCTGCGTTGTTGCCCAGGATAATGGCCAGGACCCAGGGTGAGGGCAAGAAAGGCCAGCCATGGTCAGACTTAGGAGGTCATAGGAGGAGGGCCTGAGGACAGGGGCACCGACCTGAAGGACACTGCAGTGAACAGAAGGGTGCTTCTGTGCCCCAAAGAGGACAGAGAGGAACTCCAGGAGAACCACTTGGAGATGGTGGTTAGATCAGAGACTCCCGAAAAAAGAAAGACTGGCATCTCATCCTCCCGCTGGCCAGTGACAGAGCTGGAGAACTGATAGGAGTGGAGGGTGATGAGAAACTCTTCAGAGAACGTTCTGGAAGCCTAAACGCAGGATGCAGTGGCATTTTGGCCCCCCTCCTCCATACACGGGGACCACAGAGAAGGTGCTTGACATGTGTTCCTTTACATTTGTGAGCAGAGGTACCAGCTCAGCGTCCCAGGACTGCCGTTACAAAGAACCACAAATAGGGCAGCATGAAACAGCAGATATTCATTGTCTCTCGGTTCTGCACATCAGAAATCTGAAATCAAGGTGTGGGCAGCACCGTGCTCCCGCTGAAACCTGCAGGGGAGAATCCCTCCTTGCCTCTCCCTGACTTCTTTTGATTTGCAAGCCTTCAAGTTCCTTGGCTTATAGCTGCAGCACTTGCATCTCTGCCTCTGTCATCTGTGCCGTCCTCCCTGTGTGTGCCTCATCTAGTCCCCTTACAAGGACATCAGTCACCAGATTAGGGGTCCTCCAGACCTCTTCTTAACCAATTATATCCGCAGTAACCCTGTTTCCAAATATGGAACATTCTGGGGTACTAGAGTTTAAGACTCAACATATCTTTTTTGAGGGGGACACAATTTCACCACCAACTGTTACTGTTATGGTCTGTTTCTAGACCAGAGATTTCTGAAGGTAGGAGGCTCACTGGATTGGCCAGAACCAGGTGAATGAGAAGGCTCTATATATAGCACAGAAGAGTGGTCCCCAACCTTTTTGGCATCAGGGACTGATTTCATGGAAGGCAGTTTTTCCACAGACCAGGGATGGGGATGGTTTCAGGATGATTCAAGTGCATTACATTTATCATGTGCTTTATTTCTATTATTATTACATCAGCTCCGTCTCAGATCATCAGCCACTAGATCCCAGAGGGGGGATCCCTGGCATCAGTTCAGTTCAGTTCAGTCGCTCAGTCGTGTCCAAGTCTGTGACCCTGTAGACTGCAGCACGCCAGGCCTCCCTGTCCATCACCAACTCCTGGAGCGTGCTCAGACTCATGTCCCTCGAGTCAGTGATGCCATCCAACCATCTCATCCTCTGTCATCCACTTCTCCTCCTGCCTTTAGTCTTTCCCAGGATCAGGGTCTTTTCTAATGAGTCCACTGTTTGCATCAGGTGGCCAAAGTTTTGGAGCTTCAGCTTCAGCATCAGTCCTTCCAATGAATATTCAGGACTGATCTCCTTTAGGATGGACTGGTTGGATCTCCTTGCTGTCCAAGGGACTCTCAAGAGTCTTCTCCAACACCACAGTTCAGAAGCATCAATTCTTTGGCCCTCAGTTTTCTTTATGGTCCAACTCTCATATCCATACATGACTACTGGAAAAACTAGACAGACCTTTTTCAGTAAAGTAATGTCTCTGCTTTTTAATATGCTGTCTAAGTTTGTCATTGTGTTTCTTCCAAGGAGCAGGTGTCTTTTAATTTCATGGTTGCAGTCACCATCTGCAGTGATTTTGGAGCCCAAGAAAATAAAGTCTTTCACTATTTCCATTGTTTCCCCATCTATTTGCCATGAAGTGATGGGACCAGATGCCATGATCTTTGTTTTTTGAATGTTGAGTTTTAAGGCAGCTTTTTCACTCTCCTCTTTCACTTTCAAGAGGCTCTTTAGTTCTTCTTTGCTTTCTGCCATAAGGGTAGTGTCATCTGCATATCTGAGGTTATTGATATTTCTCCCTTCAATTTTGATTCCAGCTTGTGCTTCATCCAGTCTGGCATTTCCCATGATGTACTCTGCATATAAGTTATATAAGCAGGGTGACAATATACAGCCTTGAAAAACTCGTTTCCCAGTTTGGAACCAGTCTATTGTTCCATGTCTGGTTCTAGCTGTTCCTTCTTGACCTGCATACAGATTTCTCAGGAGAAATGGCATGAGCTATGCCCCTGGCATAGAGCACCCTACATAGGCAGGTAACACCCATCCATTCATTCCAGTGCTCAGCGATTGCCAGAGGATACAGTGACAACCCCAGGGACTCCTGTGGTTAGGTGTCAAGGAGTCTGTGGTTAGCAGGCAGGCCCCAGGGTGAAGCTGAACATCACCCCCAGAAAAGCCAGTCTGGAACCTCCCCACTTGACACGGGGTTGGTCAGGTAAGGAAACCTCTGCCTCCTCCACCCTTCCTTCCTGCCCCTCAGCCCCTTCTAGGAGAGAGAAAAGGAGAAAGGGTCTCAGAAACACACTACACCCTCTTCCTGCTCTCTAAGCAGTCGTGAGCCAACACTCTGGCCAGTCCAGGAGGAGGAAGGGGACAGTATCATATTGTGCTTAAGACTGAAGTCTAAAATGATGGAAAGAGACGGGGCAAATGAGTCAAAGTGATAGGCAAGTCAGCACCCAGCCAAGAAGTCATTAAGGAGTGCACTCGCCAGTGAGGGGGGAACAGCTACACTTATAAATACAAGTAGTGAGCGGGAAAAAATCATGCCATTTCAAGATCACACTCCAGCCAATTGTGATTCCTCCATCTGCTAGCTGCCGTGAGTGTCTCTGAAACTGATTTATGAAAGTATCACATGCAGGCTGCTGCCCTCGCCAAATAGACTGTGCCCTTCATCACGCGCTTGGGCCATGAGCTCAGACAGCCGTCTTCCTGTAACTGAGGAAGACATCTTCCTGCCCAGGTAAGAACAGGTCCCAGCCCTCAGCACTCCAACACGAGACACCAAGCCACACTGGAGCAGCACAAAGAAGTCTTTGTCAGTCTCCATCCTCAGAGGATCTCAGTACTCCTCCCATCTGATTGCAAGTGTCAGAAATCAAGGAACTTTCTCCAGGGTGGTATGGCTAAGTAAGGGCTGTCTGGAATCCAGGAAGCCAACTCCACGATGTATTTTGAGGAATCAAGGTTATTGAGCGACACAGACCAGGGAGAAAAATGCTATAGGCAAATGACTTCTTGAGCTTGTTACTGCTCCAGGGCAAGGTGTGAAGAAAGCATGCTGATCGATGCTGCACTATGGAAAGAAGTGGCAAGAAGGGTCAGGATAAACTTGCTCACTGCTAACAGTCAACAACAGCAAAAGAAAGAGCAGGAGTATGGGGCCAAACAGGACGTCCCCCGTGGCTCAGACAGCAAAGCGTCTGCCTGCCATGCGGGATACCCGGATTCAATCCCTGGGTCGGGAAGATCTCCTGGAGAAGGAAATGGCAACCCACTCCAGTATTCTTGCCTGGAAAACCCCATGGACGGTGGAACCTGGTAGGCTACAGTTCATGGGGTCACAAAGAGTCGGACACGACTGAGCAACTTCGCTTTCAATGGCGATTCAATTAGAATATATCCATCAAATACTAATCAAGAACCCACTGGTGTAGACATAGTGTTAGGCATGTGTGTGTGTGCCCATAGTTGATTTGGTCGTGTCTGACTCTTTGCAATGCTATAGACTGTAGCCGACCAGGCTGGAACTTCTATTAGGTAATATAATACATAGAAATGTTTTACTTTATCCCCCATGTCTCTTAACATCTCTAATATTTTATACATCTTTAAATTTTTACAATAAATTCTGGGCAATTTCTGAAAGCTTTCAGTTTGCTTATTCTTTTTGTATGTCATTTTGCTTTTTCAAACAATTATTGTGTTTTCATTTCAGTGCCCATATTTTCATTTAATATGCCCACTATCTTTTCGCTTTCTCTTTTCTAGCATTTTTATCACTTCATTAATGTCTTTAATCCTTTGAAGCATCTGTTTTTAAGAATTCACGTGCTGTGCTTAGTCTCTCAGTCATGTCTGACTCTTTGTGACCCCATGGACTGCAGCCCACCAGGCTCCTCTGTCCACTGGGATTCTCCAGGCAAGAATACTGGAGTGGGTTGTCATGCCCTCCTCCAGGAGATCTTCCCAACCCAGGGATTGAACCTAGGTCTGCCACATTGCAGGTGGATTCTTTACTGACTGAGCCACCAGGGGAGCCCAAGAATACTGGAGTGGGTAGCCTATCCCTTCTCTAGGAGATCTTCCCGACCCAGAAATCGAACCAGGGTCTTCTGCATTGCAGGCAGATTCTGTACCAGCTGAGCTACCAGGGAAGCCCTTTAAGAATTCATATCTCCTACATTTTCCAAAATTCTTAGTCATATCCACGGACACATGTTCGTTATGGTTTCCAAGCGAGTTTTAAATTTCTTGAGCCCGTATTCAACAGAACTCCATCTGTGAGAATCCTGTGTCAGGGTGTGTCCTTCCAGTGGGATTTTGTGTTTGCTTTTGCCAGCCTCCCAGGAGGTATCATCAGCCTTGGGCCATTTGTATGTTAATGTCTTAGCCTGAGGATTCCTGGACCACCCGGAAAGTATAAATTAGAACCAAACTCAGGCAAGGTACAGGCTGTGACTACAGATTCTCAGGGGGTACTCTTTCCCATCCAGACCCAAGCCAAAGAAGACAAGTATCTTTGCTGGCTCCTTCTGTTGCTGAGTGGACTTTTGTTTTTAGTCCATTATTTTACTGAGCATGTTGCCCGTAAATGACTCTAGTTTTAGGCAAGAGCCTCAGTTCCAACCCCTCTGCTTGATGCGGGTCCAAGGCTTTTTCTCTGAGGGGGTTCAGACCAAACTCCTATCCATTACCAGGTCTCAGAACAAGCTGGCCTCCTCTCAGGACTGCTGGGTCTTTGATCACATTATTTGTTGTTGTTTACTCACTAAGTTGTGTCCGACTCTTCTGTGACCCCATGGACTGTAGCCCACCAGAGTCCTTTGTCCATGGGATTTTCCAGGCAAGAATACTAGAGTGAGTTGTCATTTCCTTCTCCAGGGGATCTTCCTGACCCAGGGATCAAATCTGTGTCTTCTGCATTGCAGGCAGATTCTTTACCTCTGAGCCACCGGGGAAGCCCCTATTTACCAGTCTGGTTTTCTGTTTGCTCTACATTTCTGGCCTTGGGGATTTCTTTTACTTTTCTATAAGCTCAACTGTGTATTGAAAAGAGTACTTGTTCTATCATAGCCAAGACTTTTAGGTGTTTTGTAGCAAAAGAGTTCCCCAAATTATACTGGTTCATGGTATCTACAAATTAAAGTCTGAACTTCCTCATAGTTATTATCTTCTCATAGTTTGCTGAGTCAGACACTTTATTACTCCAGATTAATAATTTCATTGCCTCTGTGGGCAATATGTCAGCCTCAGCTCCTCTTGTTAAACACCTGGCCTCGCCACCTGTCTTAATTCAAATTCCTGGGAGTAGTTCCTGGTTTGGGCCAGTCCACTGGGCCATGGGCAGCCCATGAGTCAACTGCTTTTGAGTCAGGTCCAGTCAGATGCAGCTGGAGGAAGGGAGGGGTCCCATGGTGTAAAAGACCGTAGCCTAGTGCTGCCTCAAGTCAGATAAATCCTTAAAAGGGCCTGTGGATACACTGGCCCTGCCATAGGCATTTTGAACCCAGTCCTCTGCCCAGCACTGTCAGAAAAAGATCCCTTCATCATCCAAGTAGCATTTTGCCCATGAACAGCAAATAAATGAACAAATAGTTAAGGTGTCCAATAGAACAAATAGCTAGCCCATAGTCGCTTGTGCCAATTGTGACGGTTAATATAGTTTTGATTGAAAAGGCAGTCTCTAATGGCCTCTGGTCAACATTTTTTGTCGACGATTTAGACACTGAGATCAAAGTTGGTTTATAAATTTGACGCATGAGACAAAGTTGAAAGGGACAGATAACACATTCCAGAAACAAAGTTCAAATGGTTTCGGCTGATTAGAATAAACAAGATTAAATTTAATAAGGATTAGGTAAAGCCCTGAAGTTAGGTCCAAAATACCAATGGGGAAGCACAGGATTGCTGGCTTGGCATCAATTCACAGACAGAGGACCTGGGGGTTTGAGTGACCGTAATTTCAACCTGAGCCTGGTTGGTCCTACTCAGCTCCCACCCAAGTCCTCCTAGCCTTGGCAAGACATACAGGACCCACAGAAAAGAGCTCCCCAACAGTCACGCAGCATCCATGGGCTTAGATGCTAGTTTGCCTCATCAATCCCACCCTTACTCTGACCTCTGCCCATTCCTTGTATTCCCCAACTTACTCTCATTTTATCCACAGCTTTGTTGCCTGGACCCTTCTTTCACATCTCTGCTCTTTAGTCATTGCACTTGGAGCCTTCTGGGTCTCTGAAATCCACCTCACACTAGGACATTGGAAGAAATTCAGGACATATTTCTCCTGGAGAAGAGGCCATGGAAAGCATTCGGGCATCTCTGAATGGAAGCAGGAGCAGGCATGTTCTGTGTTGCTTCAGGCAGAAGGGAGAGTCACATGGATCAGATATCTGTTCAATATCAGGCTTTCACATTTCAATTAGTATGTGCGAGCTTACTCTATGCAAGGAGATAGGTGCCTTGAGCCATCCAAAGGAAAGACTTTGCAATGAATGGAATTAATTAATGGATTTAACCAGCCACAGTGTTGGAGGAAGATCCTTGACCCTTTATCAGGAAAACTGCAGAGTCGATTCCTGCCCTGGAGAAGAGGTCTAGATTCTGACCTAAAGACCCCCATCTGATGGCAAAATTCTGGTTCTATCATACTATTTTCAAGCCAGGCCAGCTTGCTCAGAAAAGCACTGACAAGAACTAATCTTTTGGATGCAGAAAGAGTGACAGTCCACAGCTTGTCACACCAAAAGAATCAGAATGATCTGCAAGAACACCTGCAAACACTTCTCTACCCATGCACTTTGCTTCTGGCCCTTTAAGTTAGCCCAGCCCATCCCCAGGCTGCACCTGCAGAAGATAAAGCCTGCCTGAAAATAGCCACGGGTGTTCAGAGCAATTTCCCAGAACTTCCACTCTCTGATTTGGCTCGAATTCCATCTCACCCTCCTCCAAGCTCTTGGCTCTGACTTCACCTCAGTTATCTGAACCTTGGCTTTACTTATTCTATAGACCAGAGAGATTTTCGGACTTTAGCACCAGAATCACCAAGAGAACTTGTTAAAACATGATTCCTGTCTCCATCCCCAGAGTTTCAAATTAAATAGGTCTGGGATGGGCCCAAGAATTCACATGTCTAACGTGTTCTCAGGGAACACTGATGCTGCTGGTCCAGGGACCATGCTTTGGGAATCCCTGCTCTAGCCTGTAGCACAGCTCTTGCCTCTGCAGGAACTCCCCAGGCTAACTCAACCCCCACGAGATCCTACCTCTGCCCGCTAAGCTGCTGTAGCCCCAGCCACCCCTCGGGTACTGCCAGCATCTTTGGATGCTATTGACAAAGAATGCCTAAAATTCCCAGATCACTTCCCCGAAACCCAGGCTTTCTTGATCTCTTCAAATGCAAGTGCTTCAGAAGGTATTTTGCCATGAAAGTGAAAGTTGCTCAGTCGTGTCCGACTCTTTGTGACCCCAACTACTATACAGTCCATGGAATTCTCCAGGCCAGAATACTGAAGTGGGTAGCCTTTCCCTTCTCCAGGAGATCTTCCTGACCCAGGGATCAAACCCAGGTCTCCCACATTGCAGGCAGATTCTTTACCAGCTGAGCCACAAGGGAAGCTCATTTTGCTATGGTTTTATAGAAATTATTCATCACCGATCCTCTGGGAATGGTATTCTTTCCTTGAGAGAGTGTTTGAAAAAGCCATCACTCCCCCAAGTCTTCCTAAATCAGGTGAGACCTGGCTGGTAGCCTTCTAGGTGCAGAACTGGAGGGCCAGAGCAAACAGCTAAAGGTAGACAGTAAGGGCCATTTATTATTTTTTTAAAAAAGAAACTCTGCGTGTTTTTTGTTTGTTTTTAACTTATTTATTTGACTGGGTGGCATCAGTTGTGGCACATGTGCTCTTCTATCTTCATTGCAACATGTGAACCCTTAGTCGTGGCATGTGGAATCTGGTTCCCTGACTAGGGATCAAACCCCACCCCCTACCTTGGAAGCATGGAGTCTTAGCCACTGGACCACCAGGGAAGTTCCAGTAAGTTCCAATCATTAAAGTAACTCTAACTTAACTTTCATTTTGGTCCAGGCTCTGTCATAAGCACTTTGCATGTATTTGTTATTCCATGCCTCATAGCAAACCCGTAAGGAAGACATTACTGTTATCCTCCTTTCACTGATGAGACAACCAAGCACAGAGGTCGGGTAACTTGCTGTAGGTCACACAGCTAGACCCTGACAGAGCCAGGATCAACCCCGAGAGTGCGAGCTCCAGAGTCTTGCACTCTGGACTGCGCTGCAAACCTGGAGTGACTTGCAGACTCTGAAATCTATGTTCTGGGGTCAGGCTCCTTTTTATACAGAAACGTGAACCCCAGTTGGGCACCAATTCTCAGGTCTTCTACCACTTCCTCACCATCTTCTTTCACACTGAGACCTGTTCCCATATAAAGGAATAAGTAATTTGGGAACACATAATTTGAAGAGTCAGCAAACAGAGATTTGGGAGAGCCAATGGGGAGGACCTAAGACCATTCCAGGCATACCCAGCTGACCATGAACATAAACCTGACTTTAATTAGCATCTTGACTGTTTTGCAATGACTTAATTGAGGTGGGAACGCTGGGGGCACAGAGTTCTTGAGGGCTGTCTGAAACAGTAGGCATCCCTGGAAGTCAAGGTAGGTCTGAGCCACTTTTTTTTTTTTAAGATTTGTGTGTGTGTGTGGACCATCTTTAAAGTCTTTATTGAATTTGTTACAATATTGCTTCTGTTTTGTGTTTTGGTTTTTTTGGCCATGAGGCATATGGGATCTTAGTTCCCCAGCCAGGAATGGAACCTGCACGCCCTGCATTGGAAGGCAATGTCTTAACCACTGGACCGCCAGGAAAGTGCCTGAGCCACTTTTAAGTTTTGGAGGTATTTCCTAAAGAGGAGCTTATTACAAACTTTTGCATCAAGTAGACAGACACCTTTAATGTAAGAAATACATCGTGCAATAGCCTGGTGAAATTCACAAGATGACTGATTCCAGGATCTATTGGAATGCGTGTGAATTCTGTGTGCCCTGGCCATGCGGTGGGCTAACAATCTGCCACCTGAGGGTGCTGTGAGTGGTACCTATCCTGTCAGGTAGCTCAGTGCCTGTGTGTGAAGCCTCATACAGAAAACATCTACACGCAGTGCTGGGGTCGTCCCTTCTGCCCAACAGCCATCCCTCCCCTGGGAATAGTCCCAGCTCCCTGCAGATGCTGAGACTCTGGGTCTCCTGGAGTCTGGACCAGCCTGTCCCAACACTTTCCACCCTCCGTCCTCTGTCTTCAGACCTTCTCCCTTCCTACCTCTCTACTGAATTTCTCCCATCTACTGCTGCCCGAAAACGGAAAATGCATGATGTCCTGGCCAAATACCAACATTTTAATCAGCATCTAATGGTTCCTTTGCTTTTAAAGATCCCTTGTCTTGAATCCAAGAACACAGTTCTAGACCTGTATATTATTTCCACCTCTGGCTGTGAACTTGACTGAATAAACAGAATCCGGTCTGCCTCTTTATTGGAACAGAAGGGGTACTGTTTTAAGTTTGCCTCCCCAGCCTTTCAGAGGGGCTGTACTTCCACACAGACCCTGTTCCCACCCAATATCTGCTTCCAAGCAAACCACAGCTGGACCAACAACTAAACTTTTTCCAGGAGTGGGGGCATCTCAGCAAACTGATAGGGTTGATGGACAAAATGCAGGCTGCCCAGGCAAATTTGAATTTCAGATAAACAATGAATACTTTCATGGTATACGTGTACCCCAGGCAATATTGAGGCCATAGTATAAATAACACAAAATATAAGTTGGTTTAAAGGTACTTGCCATTTATCTGAAATTCAAATTTAATTGGGAATGCTGTATTTTTATTTGCTAAATTTGGCAACACTAAGGATAGATCAGATAAAATCCAGTTAAATGAGTTCCAATATGGAAGCAACCTATATGTCTATCAACACAGGAGTGCATAAAGATATGGTGCATGTATACAATGAAATATTCAGCCATTAAAAAGAATGAAATAATACCATTTGCAGCAACATGGATGGACCTAGAGAGTGTCATACGGAGTGAAATAAGTCAGACAGATAAGGTAAACTATCATATGACATCCATCATATGTGAAATCTAAAAAGAAATGATCCAATGGAAAAAAAAAAGAAAGTTCCTAGTTAAAGTATTTTAAAATTGAAAAAAACAGATGTGGTACGTATATAAAATGGAATATTACTCAGCCACAAAAAGGAATGAAATTGTGCCATTTGCAAAGATGTGGATGGACCTAGAGACTGTCTTACAGGATGCTGTAAATCAGAAAGTGAAAAACAAATATCGTATTTTAATGCGTATATGTGGAATCTAGAAAAATGGTACAGAGGAACCTGTTGGCAAAGCACAAATAGAGACAGACATAGAGAAGAAAAGTATGGACAGCAAGGGGAGGAGTGAGGATGGGATGAATTGGGAGACTGGCATCACTTGTATGAACTACCATCCCATGCCTAACAAGCCAGCCTTTGGGGCTCCCCAGGTGGCGTTAGTGGTAAAGAACCCACCTGCCAATGCAGGAGACATGGGTTTGATTCCTGGGTTGGGAAGATCCCCTAGAGGAGGAAATGGCAACCCACTCCATTATTCTTGCCTGGAGAATCCCATGGACAGAACAGCCTGTCCATGTGGTTGCAAAAAGTCAGACATGACTGAAGAGACTTGGCAGGCATGCATTGCATGTAAATTACACTGCGATAAAGCTGATGAAAAGATTTTCATAATTTTTGGGCTTCCCAGGTGGCGCTAGCAGTAAAGAACCTGCCTGCCAATGCAGGAGACACAAGAGACGCGAGTTCCATCCCTGGGTCAGGAAGATTCCCTGCAGGAGGGCTCAGCAACCCACTCTAGCATTCTTACCTGGAGAATCCCATGGACAGAGGAGCCTAGCTGGCTACAGCCCACAAAGTCACACAAGACTTGGAGAAGATTTAGCGACTAAACAACAACTTTCCTAAAAAGCAAAGGAAGATAAAGGAGATTGATGCCTTTTTTTTAGCCCCAGGACTGATCACTGCATGATTTGGGGGTATACCTTTTACAGAAACCCCACCGCATCCACAGTGCCTCAATTTCATCCTAGATGCAAAATGAATTTTTTCTGGATCCTGAAATCATCTTGAGGTCTTCAGAAGAGGTGTGGGAAACAGTCAAGGAAGCCTTCTATCATCTCAATAACCAGCAACAGTGAGATGGCCCCACCCCTCAGATGAAAGGGGAGGAAAACAGTCTCCTTAGAAAACATTTTTTAATTAAAAAATTTTATCAGAAACATTCACAGAAGGATTTTAGTCAAATGATGCAATAATTTTACGGCAATCATAACCATACTTTTGAAAGCCAGGGCTGATTACCAGGTGTATTAGAAATGGCCTTGGGGGAAACCTCTGTGCAAATATTCCTTTTTTAGTTTCATTTCAAAGACAACTTAAAAGGGAAAAGGGAGGGTGTCTGAAGCAGTAGAGTAGCAGTCATTTGCACCTGGACAGCCTATGTGTCATCTCAGAGTCTGGAGCATTTTCTGCACCGGTGGGAGTGCCCACGTGTGCCCAGGAAGCCCTGGGAGCCAGATGGAGGGGCGTGGCAGAGAGACGAGGTGCCTCTGCCAAGGTCACTGGGAAACACAGGTGGACTTGAGGGCTCCGCTCCCACCTGATTACAATCACTCGGCCTCTCGGCTCTGAATGGAGCACAGTCTTTGGGAGGTCCCTCCGAGCCTCAGGACCGCAACCTCTGCAGCCGAAGGGAAGCTGATGAGGCCCCAGCCAAGTTTCCTGAGCTCTTGCTATATGAACGGCACCAGTAGGCCTCCTGGAAGAGAATGAAGGTGGACACAATTCAGATCCTCCAACAAGGGTGAGGTTAACTCACAAAGACAAGTCTTTGGGAAGAGATGAGACCTGCCAATGAGGTGTTCAGACCTTTCCCTTGGCCTCCAAGCTGAGGTGGGAGCACACATGTTGTTGTTTAGTCGATAAGTCATGTTCGGCTCTTTTGCGACCCCATGGACTGGAGCCCGCCAGGCTCCTCTGTCCCATGGGATTCTCCAGATCGGAGTCCTGGAATGGGTTACCATTCCCTTCTCCAGGGGATCTTCCCTTGGCAGGCAGATTCCTTACCACTGTTGAGCCACCAGGGAAGCCCTGGGTATAGATGTAGACATGGAGTATTTCACAATGTCATCCTGCCCATCCTATATCCTGTCCAACTGGAGAACCCCTGCCTCTTCCCCATGACAGGCAAAGCCAGCTCGACGCTGGCTTTGAGCGTTGAGCGTTGGCCTCCAAGCTGTTGGCTGAAAACCAGACCCTTGCGGTCTCCTCCAAGAAATCCAGAAGGGACTTTGGATGGTGTGTTCCCATTCTGTTTGTGTTTTGCTGGTTTCCCGCCCCACCCGGTCCTCTTTTCCGCTCCCTCTTTCCTTCTTTTCCTTCCCGCAGAAGAAAAACACCACACTTAGACCTCAAGACAAGGAGAGCAGAGAAGCTTCTGGATCCTCACCCCACTTCCCTGAGCAGTTGGGGAAACCATGGTTCATGTTAGAGCTGAGCCAGGGCCTGTGCCCCGAGGAGGGTCCGTCTGACCAGGGCAGGACCCCAGGGTGGACCTGTTTGTCCCCATCCTCTGAGTGATCTGGACTAAAGGATGAGGCAAAGGTCAGCGGAAGGCAGTGGCCAGGGGGACCCACCAATCACCCACCACAGCAGTGTGGTCAGTGGCCAGCCTGGATTCTCTAGAACAGTTCCAGTTTCAAATACCCCGGTGACCCCATAAACCATCCAAATGGCCTGGAAATTATACCATTTCAGTGTCCAAACTACAGTTTCAAGACTGCCCCCTAGGTCTGGAATGGGTACAAAAATCTCTCATCGCCCAAATGTCCCAGCTGGGTTTTAGAAACCGTGATCACTGCGGCTCGGGACTGATGGGGAAAGGGTGAGCTGGGTCCTCATGCTCTCTCCCCAATCCCTGACATCTGTGCTCTCCTCCCACTCAGCACTGCCTGCTGCCCATCCCCTCCCGCCTCCTGCTGGCCTCCCCTTGGAGGAAAGGAGGGATCTGGCAAGAGCACATGGAACCCAAGTATCTGAAGAGGATTGTAGGCTCTTCGCACCCTCACAAGAGGTGATGTCTTGGGACTAAGGGCATGTTCAGTCACTCAGTCGTATCCAACTCATTTTTGACCCCCCAGACTGTAAACTGCCAGGCTCCTCCATCCATGGGACTCTCCAGGCAAGAGTCTTGGAGTGGGTTGCCGTTTCCTCCTCCAGGGGATCTTCCAGACCCAGGGATCAAACCCTTGTCTCCTGCAGTGGCAGATGGATTCTTTACCGCTGAGCCACCTGGGAAGTCCCTTGAGACCAAAGGTTGACTCCTAATAAGGAATTAGGGGCTTAAGCAAGCTAATATGAGGGAAGGGAGAGAGGGAGACCCCTGGAGCCCCTTGAAGCTAAGTGGCTGCTACCTGTTCTGCTGTGGGCCAGCTTAAATCTCCCGCCTCTGAAGGGGATGGAGGAAACCGCAGCTGCCGTGGTCAAAGGAGAGAGCAGGTGTCAGGAAGGTCTGAGCATCCTTCACTGAGCGGCCACACTCACTTCTGGGTGCAGGACCATGAGGCAGGAATACATACCGAGATGGCCGGACCCGAGGACCACTGGCTGCTGGCTACAAGCCTAAAGGGGACTCCTATATATTTTGTTGCACTTCTACCCCAGGGAAAACATGAAACTTGTCCACCAGAAAGCTGCACAGTGGCTGATACCAACAGGAAGTACTCGGTCCCTTGGGGCGCTGAACTACCCACCGTGATGGTCTCTATGTCACCGCAGTCGCAGTCACCAGGGACATGAATCACGGCCAGCCTGAGACTGTGGAAGCAGAGTGTGCTGTAGCTCATCATAGGAGTCCCACCCAGGACGCTGTCTCCCTTGGTCAGGGGAGTCTTTCGGGGATCCACCTAAAAGGTTCTGCCCAGGGCTGGAGGTCTAGGTCTTGAGCAGTTCCCCCAGTCCCTCCCTCCCCATGCTCGCTTCTCTTCACTCCCTGATGACAACTGTCTCCCTTCTGCTCTGCCTCCCGCAGCCTCAGTGAGGCTCTGCCTGCTGCCTTCCCAGTTGCCTGCTTTCTTTCATTCTCTCCTCTCTTTGTTCTCTGTACGGCAGATGATAAGTCAACTTCAGCCCTAAAATCCATCCTCTGGTTAAAAAAAAGGATGCATGACCATCTTGGAAGAAAGTCTCCACAGAAGGCTGTCTCACCCTCTGTTTTTTCCCTCTGACTTGTCCTCCTATGGGCCGATGCTTTCACACTTAGAAATTAATTTCTTTGACTTTGTTAAAATACGGATATGTGGAGAAAGGGAACAGCTATTTGTGTTTCAGAGCAAATGTACTTATTCCACGAGGAAACTTTGATAGAGAAAGAAAGAATCTGAGAGTTCCTTTGACAGGGAGATGCAGAATTGGAAAATAAAGGAGCTGGGAACAGTTAAGAGAGGCCCCAGAGAAAGAGGGAACAACTGGATAACAGAGAGATGGAAGAGGCCCAAGGCGCACTGTTCCTGTTTCAGAGCTTTGCACTTGCCAAGCAAGTCTGAGCCAGGTCTCAGATCAACAAGGGGAAAGGGGAGGGGTGTGATGGCACCAGTTCAGCCTCAGCCACAAAGGCCTCCTTTAGGCCAGAGACTGTGTTCAGTTCAGCTCAGTTCAGTCGCTGAGTCATGTCCAACTCTTTGCAACCCCATGGACTGCAGGGCCTCCCTGTCCATCACCAACTCCGGGAGTTTACCCAAACCCATGTCCATTGAGTCAGTGATGCCATCCAACCATCTCATCCTCTGTCGTCCCCTTCTCCTCCCGCCTTCAATCTTTCCCAGCATCAGGGTCTTTTCCAATGAGTCAGTTCTTCACATCAGGTGGCCAAAGTATTGGAGTTTCAGCTTCAACATCAGTCCTTCCAATGAACACATAGGACTGATCTCCTTTAGGATGGACTGGTTGGATCTCCTTGCAGTCCAAGGGACTCTCAAGAGTCTTCTCTAACACCACAGTTCAAAAGCATCAATTCTTCGATGCTCAGCTTTCTTTATACGCCAACTCTCACATCCACATATGACTACTGGAAAAACCATAGTCTTGACTAGGTAGACCTTTGTTGGCAAAGTAATGTCTCTGCTTTTCAATATGCTGTCTAGATTGACTATGTAGGCACCAGTAACGCAAAGAACCAGCTCCTGCCTTCAAGGAGCTCACCAACTCATGGGAAGAAGCAGAAGGGCATCAACATTTGAGAGTGCTTCAGCTGAGTGATGTACACAGGGGAAGAGCCTGGGGAACGGGGAGGATCGGCTCATAGGCTATTAACAGACAAGTAAGAAGGAATCTAACAGCAGAGGGAAAGGAATACCTGGCAGAGGGAGCAGCCTAAGCAAAGTCTCATGAACATGACTTCCATGGTGTCCAGTGGCTAAGACTCACTCCCAATGCAGGGCACATGGTTTGAATCCCTGGTTGAGGAACAAAAATCCCACATGTTGTCAAAAAAGCAGAGTTCTGCGTGTTTGGAAAATAGAATCCTTAAGATGATGGGAGATGGGGCAGGAAAACTGCTTGGCCATCAGAGCGCCAAAGGGCATGCCCAGATGCGTAAGCTTTCTTAGAAAAGCAGTGAGAGGAGCTCTTGATGGGTTTTAAACAGGGGCCTGTAGGGGGTGGGAGGGAGGCTCAAGACGGAGGGGATATATGTACACATATAGCTGATTCACTTTGTCGTACAGTAGAAACTAACACAACTTTGTAAAGCAACTATACTCCAATAATAAAATAAAAATAATAAATAAATAAAATAAAAGCAGGGGCCTACAAGGGCAGTTTGTTTCTGGACGATCATCTGAAAGCAAGCAGATGATAGAGAAGGGAATGAGACCAGAGATAGAGGCCATTCAGGAGGTGCTGGTAATAGGGGGAGAGGAAGAACTGGCCCAAAGCAGGGGCAGAGGGCCTGGAGGAAGATTGGAAGCAGCACCTGTGAGACCTGGGAGCGGCACAAGGCCAGAGGGATTGTAAGGAGATAACAAAACGATGCCTGGATTTCTGGTAGGGCCACTGGTGAATGGTTAACTATCCACAGAGAGAGGAACGCAGGGGAGTCATCCAGGGCGGAGGTCCGATAGTCTGGATGTAAGTATAGCCTCGCTAGGTCAACATTCTATTTGAAAATCCCTTCAATTATCCATAAAGTCCAGTTGCTTTGGTTGAATTAGATGAAGTTCCAGGACCTTGCTCACATGATCATTAAATCCCAGAATTGTACTCAGCATAGAGCTATAACTCATGGCATGAAAAACACAAGGAACCTGCCTCTCTATGGAATAGAAGAGTCATGTCCTCACCATGAGGCTGTCAGCCATGGGTAGGATGGCTGGCAGGTACCTCACATGCCATTTAAGTCAGAGATTCTCAACCAAGGCTGAGTGTTGTATCTACCGGGGGAGGTTGGAGATGATGGCTGAGTCCCACACGCAGAGGTTCTGACTTAACTCTGGAGCACAGCCTGGGGATGTGAATTATCAAAAGCTACTGGGAAACTCTAAAGTGCAGACACAGTTGAGAGTCTCTGATTTAGATTGTTCTCTCTCCTTCCCAGTGTATTTGAATTCCCCTTCCCTAGAAGCTCAAATGGTAAAGAAGCTGCCCGCAATGCGGGAGACCAAGGTTTGATCCCTGGGTCGGGAAGATCCTCTGGAGAAGGAAATGGCAACCCGCTCCAGTATTCTTGCTGGGAGAATTCCATGGACAGAGGAGCCTGGCGGACTACAGTCCATGGGGTCACAAAGAGTCAGACACGACTGAGCGACTAACACTTTCAAAGTTCAATGAGCCAGGTCATCGTGGGACCAATGGTGACTAGCAGAGGCTCAGACAGTGACATCCTTGGCCCGCCTCTGATAGTCCCTCTGGATCTCACAGTAAATGTTTATCCAGGCAGCCCCGGGTCCGGCAGCGGCTGCTGATTGCTGGGTACACTTGCTGGGATGGGGCAGAGGCTCTTCCAGACACTGGTTCCAGACAGCTTGGCTCTGAAACACAAACAAACAAAAAATAGTCCCTCTGCCTCTCAACCTGTTCTGCACTGGGGAGGTGCTGGGGTGGGGATCAGGGGAAGATTTCAAACCAGGGCAACATTTACTAGGCTTTTCCAACCTGTGCTAGAGTAGTTATTACTGCAAATAACCATTTGGGCGGCCACAAGTCTGTAATTTCAACCTCTGAAGCAGCATGTTCTCAGAGCCCTGGGTATCTCATTTCGGTGATGCAACGAGGAAGATCCAGGGACAGGACAAAAGGCAAGTCTCACCGCTCCCCCCAACCTCTCCCAGCTGCTGGCACCACGACCACCAGGTTATTCAAAATCGGGCTCCAAGATTTTACAAGGAGGATCCTTCAGAGTCCAGGCTGGAGCTTAATTCGTCTTTTTCTTGCCATATCTGCATTTGTTGTTGTTCAGTCACTAAGTCGTGTCCGACTCTTTGTGACCCCATGGACTGTAGCCCGCCAGGCTCCTCTGTCCATGGGATTATCCTGGCAAGAATATTGGAGTGGGTTGCCATTTCCTTCTCCAGGGGATCTTCCTGACCCAGGGAATTGAACTTATGTCTCCTGTTATCTCCTGAATTCTTTAACACTGAGCCATCAGGGAAGCCCCATTTCCACATACCTTCCCCTTTAAATGGTCCTAGATTCTCTGAGTATCTTCCCTGGAGCATCTCTGAAGCTCTAATCCCAGTGAACCTTGATCCATCAGAGGCAATGGAGACTGAGTCAGTTTATCCATGAGTCCACAGCGCAGCCTCCTTGCTCAGCAACCAGAGCAGAAAAGCCACACACGTCCAGAGTGGAGGCCACCAAACATAGCAGAGACCCCCTTCAGCCACTCGGTTCTTCCCTGACCCCTTGGGTATCAGTAGGGCATCCCCATGAGAGCCCAGAGGAAAGTAAAGGTACATAGTCTTAGTTTTGTGGGGAAGAAGGGTATATACCAGTCCCAGCCTTGGGGACACCTTAATCCAATCAGTGTTCATCAAGCGCAGGGCAGAGAAGGCTTAAGACATCAGATGAAAATCCGAACTCTGGGGGGCCCCTGGGTTGACCCCAAATTCCTAGAGCTGCAGCTTTCCTAGGACTGCTTTAATCCGCTGTGAAGGCACCTCTTTAGTGGGAGCCAGTTGTCCCCAGCCCACGAGTGACCCAGGACAGGGGCTTCTGCCAGGGTGACTCGCCCCAGGCTCCCGGCTGACCAGCTCCTGTGTCCCTTGCTGGTGTGTCATGTGGGTGACAGCTGGTCACCCTGAGATAAGGGTCTTCTTTTTTTTTAAGGCAAACTATTTGTTCATTTTCTCTGGCTGGGAAGCATGTGGGATCTTAGTTCCCCAACCAGGGATTGAACCCACACACCATGCATCAGAGTGTGGAGTTGTAAACACTGGATCACCAGGGAAGTCCTGAGACAAGTGTCCTCCAACCTGAGGATGAGGCACAAGGGTTTTCATCCTTCTCTTGGGGATCCCCCAGATGTGCAGTGGCTTCTGCAGGTGGCTGTGAAATTCTCAAAAACCAAAGTCATTTGAATTCATTTTCATCTTTTTAAAGCAATCAATGCAATATCAGAAAGTCCTCTGGGGGAGCCAAGGGGATGGAGAACCGTCACAAATTTGACAGATTCCTCCTTGTCTTAGTCGTCACATTTGATGGACAAATTCACATAATTCATTCATTTCAACGAACACCCAGCAGGCGCCCGGTTCTGTGGGTGACCCCCTCCCTGCAGGCAGGAATCCCGCAGGGCCCTGGCCCGGCAAGGTCTCAGTTGCGGTTTAGAAGGCAGGTGATCGTCAGAGTGTGTGAACAACAGTGTGTGTGAAAAATAGTGTGTGACGACTAACAGAGGGGCGGCCCGCACGGGGGGCTAACACTGCCGTAGGGTGTCAGGAAAATACATGGGGAGATTGGGAGCAATTCACCAGGACCTGAAAATGAGAAGTGTGGGGAAAGATGGTGGGCTCAGAGCTGCAGAGCCATGGGGAAAGGCGGCCCCTTCGAGAGTCGGCTTCCACAGGCTGGACCTCACCCCAGAGGCCCGGCTGAGGTCAACCATAGGATGCTGGTGCTGTGCCCGGTCCAAGAGCTTTCCTGGCCCTTTCCTAGTGAGATTTCTTCTTCACTGCACGCTGGGTGGATGAACATATGTCTGATAAGCAGCGCCACGGGTATGTGGCCTTCAAAGTCACAGACGTCATCCTCTTTGGAAGGCTAAAAATAACTCTCCCATCTGCTGCCTCCATCTCACCTGCCCAGGCAGAAGGCAGCCAGGTGGGCCGCATCAGAAGCAGGACTTGGCAGAGGAGGGAGGACTCTGGCAGCTCCCCAGTTTGATCAACTATCCACCGATTTCCAAGCGTATCAGGAGAGTCTTGTCACACGAAGATATGAGCCCAGAGGACCGTCCAAAGGAGAGGAGAAGAGAGTGGGTGCTTACCGAGTGTCCACTCTCCATCGGCCCAGGGTCAGCCGCTTCGTGGATGTTACCATCATCTCTGTTTAAAGAGGAACCCAGGCTGCCCATCCCACGACTGGAAGGTTTGAAGTCAACCCCATGCCCACCCCTGTGGGCACACACACCAGCCCCCACTCCAGCTTCCTGGTTCCCCGCTCTGCCCCCTCACCAGCACTATCTTGGCTGTTGGGTTTGGAAGGGCCTCATTCTGGGCTGCAAGCCCTCCTTTTCTCACAGCTGCTCCAGCAGGAGCTGTCAGCACTGGCCCACGCGGGAGTGGGTGTTTGCAAACGTTCGGAACGACCTTCCTTTAATGACAGTAGCATACGGATCCTTGAACAAGTAACACACGTCTGTATCCTTTTCCAAGAGATGCCCTCACTTGCCTGCATGAGACAAAGAGATATGGGATAGAAGATGCAGAGGTAAAAGAATCAGGTTTGGAAATTAACTCCTTGCACATTTAAAAAATGAAACTCACAGGAAATTCCCTGGTAGTCCAGTGGATAGGTCTCGGTGTTTTCACTGACATGGCTGGGGTTCAAGCCCTGGTTGAAGAACTAAGATCCTCGAGGCTCGGCCAAAAAATAAAACAAATAAAATAAAATGAGATGTAGCTGGGCATTTGTATTTCTTTTTAAAAAAGAAATTAACAAATTCCTAACCCCTTATCCCACACACAAATATCCTCACGGAACCCTAGAGTGTGGGGTCCCTCAAGAGAGGACATGATGTCCATTTACTTCAATGCCTTAAACTGTCCACTGGTCTATAACACACGGACCATCTCACCCATCAGGTCCTACACGGCACGCATTTCCCTTCTCACTTCTGCACCCGCCTCCAGCCAAGGCAATGGGAAGTTCTTCTGATTCTGGTTCTCCAGACTCCTACCCCACTCAGAAAGCTCTGCCTTTAGCCTATTTCTCTTGAACCTTCAGTCCCAGAGATGCTACTGTTCGTCTGCTTTTTAGAAATTATCACCCCCGAGTCATCTCTTTATGTTCAGTCTTCTTATCTCTCCAGTCTCCTAACTATGTCCTATTCAAGGACGTGAGCGTGAGCGTTCAGTCTGGTCTTTGACGTGAAATATGAAAGAAAGGTGAGCGAGACAAGTGCGTGTGTAACCACACGGAGGATGGAGGGCAGGATGGGAGAGGGGGTTGAAGCCAGCGAGTCTTGTGGGTGTGCTGAGGGGGTGGCAAGGGAGGCTGATCAGAGGCAAGAGCTGAAACTCTAGAGTTAGACTTCATTTTTCTCCTTACACTTCTGTTTGCTTTTCATTAAAATGGGTAAGTGATACCCAACAGGAAAAGTTAAAGGACTAACTATATGTGTAGAACTTTACTTCCATGACCTCACACTCTTAATCTTTTTTTTTTCTTTCCTTAACAGGTGAAGAAATTGGAGCTTCAGTTCAGTTCAGTTCAGTCGCTCAGTCATTTCCAACTCTTTGCAACCCTATGGACTGTAGCACTGGAAAAACCATAGCCTTGACTAGACGGACCTTTGTTGGCAAAGTAATGTCTCTGCTTTTTAATATGCTGTCTAGGTTGGTCATAACTTTCCTTCCAAGAAGTGTCTTTTAATTTCATGGCTGCAGTCACCATCTGCAGTGATTTTGGAGCCCCCAAAAATAAAGTCAGCCACTGTTTCCTCTGTTTCCCCATCTATTTGCCATGAAGTGATGGGACCAGATGCCATCATCTTAGTTTTCTGAATGTTGAGCTTTAAGCCAATTTTTTCACTCTCCTCTTTCACTTTCATCAAGAGGCTCTTTAGTTCCTCTTCACTTTCTGCCATAAGGGTGGTGTCATCTGCGTGTCTGAGGCTATTGATATTTCTCATGGCAATCTTGATTCCAGCTTGTGCTTCTTCCAGCCCAGCATTTCTCATGATGTACTCTGCTTATAAGTTAAATAAGCAGGGTGACAATATACAGCCTTGACGTCCTCCTTTTCCTATTTGGAACCAGTCTGTTGTTCCATGTCCAGTTCTAACTGTTGCTTCCTGACCTGCATATAGGTTTCTCAAGACGCAGGTCAGGTGGTCTGGTATTCCCATCTCCTTCAGAATTTTCCACAGTTTACTGTGATTAAAGATGATATAACTTGGAACTTCCTTGGTGGTCCAGTGGTTTAGAATCCATCTTCCAACAGACGGGATGCGGGTTTGATCCCTGGCCGGAGAACTAGGATCCCACATGCCGCAGGACAACAAAGTCTGCGTGCTGTGACTAGAGAAGCCTGGGAGGTGAAATGGAGACCCAGAAAGTGAAGCAATCTGCCCAGAGACTCGTAGATGGGAAACGGCAGAGCCGAGGTCCAAGCCCAGGCTGGTCTGCGTCTGCCACGCTTGCTTCTAGCCACTGCCGATGCTGCCCCCTCTGTACGTCTGATGTCCAATTGGCAGGAGCACCAGGGGCTTGCTTCAGAAACCACAGCTACTCAGGGAAGGAGTACACACCTCCCAGCCGCCATCCTCTCCAGGAGAGAGATCCTTGCTCCTCTCCCAACAATCTCTCCCCACTCCCCTTTATTCCTGAATAGGCAGGTTGGCCCACATCCTGCCAGATTAACTGTGACTCTATCATTGTCAGTGTTGCGATGCCCCAGAAAGGGCGGATGCAGTCTTCTTCAGAGGAAGGATCATTTATTCCCTTCAGATCTCTCTCCTCAGCTAGTGGGGCATTTAGTAAGTCCCTGATTAAAAACAGTCACCCCTGGTCTCTTGGTGGCAGGGGCCAGGGGGTGGGTAGGGGGCTTGGTTCCAGGATCCCTGAGGATACCAAAATCCAAGCATGCCCAGGTCCCTTATATAAAATGGCACAGTATTTGTGTATAGTCTATACACATCTTCCCTTACGCTTTAAATAGTCTCTAGATTACTTAGAAAACCTAATAAAATATAAATGCTATGTAAATAGTTGTAAATACAAAGTAAATACTATTGAAAATTCAAGTTTTGCTTTTTGGAGCTCTCTGGAATTTTTTTCTTCTTGCATATTTTCAATCTGCAGTTGGTTGAACCACGGATGGGAAGCCTACAGATAGGGAGGGCAACTGTACTTCATGTTTGATGTACAGCCAAGACAAGGACTGATGGAGGGTGGGAGTGACCACATTTCTCAGAGCTTCTGTGGTTCACTGTGAGATCCTGACCTCTTGAAATGTGTCACTGGCAGACAGGCCACTGAGCAGCCTCTGAGTCCCAGGTGCCATTTAATTCTGAAGTCTCAGGGGACCCCAGGAGACTGCAGCAGAAGGGGGAGCCACATATATCATCCTCATGACATTTGTGTTGATTTTAAGTATTTAGCTTTAATCACAAGTGTGCATGCATGTGTAGTCATGTGCAACGCTTTGCGACCCCACAGACTGTAGCCCACCAGGTTTTCTGTCCATAGGATTTTCCAGACAAGAATACTGGAGTGAGTTGCCATTTCCTTCTCCAGGGGATCTTCCTGACCCAGGAATCAAACCTGCATCTCTTGCATTGGTAAGTGGATTCTTTACCACTAGTGCCACCTGGGAAGCCCAAGTGGAGGTTTAACTTTTTTTAAAAAACCAATCTTTAGAAGTAATTTACATGAAAACATACGTCTATGCAAAATTCTGCATATGACTGTTCATGGCAGCATTATTGAAAATAGTCAAAAGTGGAAACAATCCAAATGTACCTCAAATGATGAACTGATACATGAAGTGTGGTATCTCCATATAATGGAATATTATTGGGGGGAAAAAAGGAATGAAGCACTGATACATACTACAACATGAATGAACCTTGAAAATTATGCTAATTCAAAGGAGCTGGGCACAAAAGACTACAAACTGTAGGATTCCATTTATATGAAATATTCAGAGAGAGAAAAAACAGAGTAGTAGTTGCCAGCAGCTAGGAGGAGATGCGGAAATCATAGCTATTGTGTGGGGGGTTTATCTGAGGGTGATGAAAAATGTTCTAAAATTGATCATGGTGACAACTGCACAACTCTAGGATATACTAAAAATCATTGAATTATACACTTCAAATGGGTGACTTTCTAGTGTATGAATTATACCCCAATAAAGCTATTCCAAATACAAAATAATTTACAATGAACGTAACTGTTTCTTACAATTGATATTGATTCCAATTATGCCAATCACTGAGATGTCGTCTACTTCATGGTTACTCTACTTCACCTGTTTACTCTCAAATCAGCTACTTTTCAAGGGCATTTGCTGATTTTATTTTCCTTTCAAGCCCACAAAAAAGGCACAAGGATTTTTTTTTCTAATCTGAGATCTTTTTATGATCAAAGTGATCCGTTTTTAAAAATTCATACCATACAGAAATAGCATAATAAACATCAAACATCTACTCATAACCCCTTCCCCAAAGACTGCCACTCTAATAGGTTGCTTGATAGCCTTCCTGAGCTTTAATGAATGTACAAACATAAATGTAATTTGCACGAACTTGATCATCCAAGTACACTGTTCTGAAACCAGCTTTTTTTCTTTGACAGCCTGTCATAGATGGCTTTCAACGACCAAACATTTTGATATACACCATCATTTTTAATACCTGCTTAATATTGTTGAATAGATAACCCCCAGTTATACTAGTCAGCTCCACGTTAATGGATATTTAAGCTGTTGTCATGTTTTTTCTATGCTAAATAAGCTACAAGACATTCACTGAGATATTAGGCTGGCCGAAAAGATCATTCAGGTGTTTTCCATAATATCTTACAGAAAAACCTGAACGGATTTTTTTGGCCAACCCAATACATTCCTAGAAATGGGAATGATCAGCCAAAGGAGTCACGTATTTTACAACTGGATGTCTATTCCTTGATCTCCTTCTAGAAAGGAGGCTAATTGGGACGATCCTGCATTAAAAAGTGTCTTTTAGACCTCAGCAACTGGAGCCAAGGGACTAGCAAGGGGCTCCATTTGGCTGTCCATCACTCCCCACCTGGAGTCAGAGATGAGGACATCACATCTTTTCACTTCTGGTGAATTTCCACAGGTGGAAACCAGCCAAATCCTTGAGTTATGGCCATTTTTTCCAGTTCTAAGATTCCAAGGATTTCCTCTCTCAATTTCTGGTAACCTCTTTGCTCACATAGTCCAAAGATTTCATGGTGATTTCCAAATTTAGACAAAATTCGTTATGTCTGAAAGTAATTGGAAGAAAGTTTAGGATCACAGACTGCACGAGATGTTAGTACCAACTAAGGATGAGTTCACAGAACTAGTTACAGCAAAAAGAATAACTCTTCAAGGTCCCAAAGAATCATTTGGTTTTTTGTGATCTTCTCCCCAAAAAACCTTATTTTCAGAACCAGGCATTTAGCTACAAGCCCTGATTGGCTTCCTAGCAAATTTTAAAACCTACATCCCTTAAATAAACCCTACTTCTCTCGAGTGAAATAGAAGTTGCTGCCCTTCCCTCAAACATGCTGTATTTTCCTACATTGTGTCTTTGCCATTAATAATAAAAAGCTGGCACCATTTCCATCTATTATATGCCAGGCACTCTTCTACATGCTTTGGGGGGGCGGATATTTTAGGTAATTCAACGAGGCAGGTACTGTTTCTCCCCATATTCATGTAAGGAAAAATGAAGCTCAGAAAGGTTGAGTGACTTACCCAGAGTCACACAGCTGCTCAGGGTCAAGCAGATCACATCATCCTAATTCCAACACTTCTGCTCTCAATCTCCCCCTCTGCATTGCTTGACACCCTCCACTCTCTCTGGCTCCCAACAATCTAAATCCCTCAAGAGGCACCTCAAATTCCATCTCTTCTGACAGGTCCCCACCTTCAACCCCATGGAAGTTCTTTCATCATTCTGGATTCTTACTGTCTGAACTCCGAGGGGCTTATTGTCCTCAACACAGTTTCTTCAGCAGCTTTCAAGCACCAGACTGCCAGATGTCCAGCCCCAGCCCCAGGTCTCAAGGAGGTGCGGCCAGGGTTGTGTCTGCCACTAGACTGCAGCCCATCGGAGGCAGGTGTGACGGATACCTCCCTGTATCTCTGGGAACGGCAGCCGCCCAGGAGGCCCACAGCAGACATTTCTGGGTTCACTGGTGAGTTGGGTGGACGATGGCAGTGCGAAGGGATGGCTGCTTTTCTCCCCCTGCCCCCAAATCAGGGCCTCTGAGTCTCTGCCTGTTCCTGTGACCCACTGTTCTGTGCATTCACCCCTTCCTGTTCTGAGGTGTTTCTCCTCTCACTGGGGAGGCAGCTCTGGCCAGATAATTTATCTCCATGCCCTGTCTTCTGCAGAGGGCGACGTGCAGCCTGGCAGGTGCCTGATAACAAATCCATTAAACCTCCGTCTCTTCTCCCAGTATGAGCTCCTGGGCACTCCAGAGTGTTTATCTTCCCTACCCAGCAGCCAGGTGGATGACAAGGGTCTCCTTCCACGTACAGCAAGTAGGAAAGAGACTGTACTTTGAGCCCCAAGTCACCTGAATGACACCCAAAAGACAGAACAACAGGAATTGTACCCTGTATGGCATCCCCTTCCCTGAGGACCAGGGTTTGGCCTGAGATTACTAGAAAACCAAACCCTGATGTCCATCCCCTTTCTCCTTCCGATGGCTCCTCTGCCCTCACACACACACACACACACCCCTACACATACACAGACGGCCCCTCCTTCCCTGGACCCCCGACAAGAAAACTCAAAAGGGAACACAGGTGAGGGCAAAGCCAAGACTATGTCATCCAAGGGTCTGGGGTAAGTGGTACCTGCTCCCCGCGGTACAATTTGAGAGAATCAGGCAGAACTAACGCCTGGGCTTCCTGCCACCAGGACCTGAAAGTTATCCTTTAGGATTGTTGCCTGAGTTGGCCTCACAGTCTCCCTTTGGCTTCATGGCACGTGGAAGAATCCCCACATCTAGTTTTATGCTCTTCAGTCCTGAAGGGCTGATGCTAAAGCTGAAACTCCAATACTTTGGCCACATGATGTGAAGAACTAACTCATTAGAAAAGACCCTGATGCTAGGAAAGATTGAAGACAGGAGAAGCGGACAACAGAGGATGAGATGGTTGGACGGCAGCACTGACTCGATGGACATGAGTTTGAGTAAGCTCCAGGAGTTGGTGAAGGACAGGGAAGCCTGGCGTGCTGCAGTCCACGGGGTCTCAAAGAGTCGGACACAGCTGAGCAACTGAACTGAACCGGGGGCCATCTTGAGATTCCTAACAATTTTTAATGAGAGTGATCCTTTGTTTTCATTGTGGGCTGGGCCCCACAAATCATAAAAGCTGCTTCTATTGATCAGAAGGGAGCAAGATTCTTCAGAAAAGGATGAAGGATGGAACAGGGGGATGAAGGGGGAAGAGGGCAGGAGAGGGCTGAAGGGCTGTCCCTGAGAGCTGGGGGAGCTTCATGGGTTCCAATCAGACCCCAGAAGCTCAGGGAAGCTGAGGCTGGGCCACCCTGTGTCTTGCCCCTCCCCCATCAGCCTTTCCCAAGTCGCTGAAGCCGGCAGAGCACTGAGAGCTTCTGGGTCTCACCATGGCCCCAGGAAGATGTCAGAAAACACCCTCCCTCCTCGAAGGCAAACTAGTGCAGCCACTATGGAAAACAGTATGGAGGTTCCTTAAGAAACTAAAAAGAGAACTACCCTGTGATCCAGCAGCCCCACTGCTGGACATGTATCTGGAAAAGACAAAACCTCCAATTTGAAAAGATGTTCACCGCAGCCCTATTCACAATAGCTGAGACATGAAGCAACCCAAGTGGCCATCCAGAGATGACTGGATAAAGATGTGGTATATATCAATATATGCAATGGAATATTACTCAGCCATAAAAAAAGAATGAAATGCTGCCATTTGCAGGAAACTGGATGGCCCTAGAGATAACCACACTAAGTCAGACAGAGAAAGACAAATGTCACACAACATCACTTCTGTGTGGAATCTTAAAAAATAATATACAAATATATGAAACAGAAACAGAATCACAGACATAGAAAACAAACTGATAGTTACCAAAGGGGAAGGTGGGGAGGGATCTATTAGAAGTATGGAGTTGGCAGGTACAAACCACTATACATAAAATAGATAAGCAACAAGGATTTACTGTATAGGGAACTATATTAAATATCTAATAATAACACATAGAGGAAAATAATCTGAAAAATATATACATATCTCTAATTGAATCACTTTGCTGTACATCTGAAACTAACACAATATTGTAAGGCAACTATACTTCAATTGTTAAAAAAAAGTGTCCCCCTGCCTCCCGGCCCTGGGTGTGCACAGGGAGTGTGATGGTGGCTCCTCCTATATTTACACTCTTCTGTCCATCCCCCAGGCCCGGGGCTCAGCCTCCAGCTCCAAGTCCTTCTACAGGCCCAGAGCCACGGCAAGGCTGACTCTGAGCAATCCGCTGCAGTTTGCCAGGTGCCTTCAGCCACGGCAAACTGGGACTGGGAGCCCCTGGCTCACTGGAGTTGAGCCCATGCCACAGAGAGCCTATTTAAGGCTCCCTGTGATCCAGAGCCTCGTTAGGGAGCAGAAAAGTCACGCCCAACCTCATCCCCAGCAGAAGCCCTGCCCCGTCCTCTGGGAAAATCAGCCCTTTATTAAAGCTGGGAGCTGGGCTCTGTGAGTGAGAGTGGGGACTTCTTTCAAGCAGGATCCAGGTCTTAGACTCCTGTGTATTCCAGGATCAAGCTCAGATCCCTGGTAGGAAAGAAGGAAAGATGCAGAAAGGGAAGGAGGGAAGGATGGATGGATGAGTTGGTCACCTAGGCCTGACTATTCAGAAGAGCACCTAGGAAACCCTCCTGTCTTCTAATCTCCAAAACAGCCTGTCAGATTCCACCAGTATTGTTGCATTTCGTAAGAACCTTCTGGCCTTGAGAAGCCCTACTAAAATTCAAATACTCCTGGAAATCAACTCTGTGAGCTTTCTTCCAGGGAGATAAAGGGTGGTGCTCGGAGTCTGGTGAAAGCAGAAAGAAGGCGGGGAGGAGGAGGGAACAGGGGCAGCAGTGACAAACACAACTGCCCCGGAGGGACACACCCGCGGCCACGGCGGGGAGAGGCCCTGTGAGCTCACTGCTGCCTATAGCGCAGATGGATCCAAGTGGTTCCTGGGCTGCGGTTTGCTGACTTCTACTTGTCCTAAGCTCCTTCGTGTCCCAGCTCCCTGAAGTCCAGGACCTGAATCCCTCTCCCCTCCTGAGCAACCCAAAAGCAGGGCCTCCCTTCACGGAGGGGAAGATCCAAAGCTACACTGTGGGTGGGAGCGCGGATGCTCCGGGAGCCCTGCCTCCCGGCCCCTCCGCCCAGCACCCCGCCAGCCTAGCTGAGCCCCCAGCCGAGGTGCTCGGAAACGGGGCCTCCCGCTTGGTCCCACCGCAGCAGGGGCAGCGGGAGGAGGACCTGGAGGGCCTGCTCCCAAACCCTCCCTGGAGACCCCATCTCGCTCCGCAGGCTGTGACCTCGTTAAGGGGGCCTGCTGGAAAGCGGATTAGGCATCCCAGTGAGTTCCCGTCATGTGGTTATTATTATCCGCAGTTTTCATCAGAATTCGGAACCGGTGCCCTCTGGCCAGCTGCAGCTGCCCCCGGATCAGCTGATCAGCGTCAGCCCCCTACTGCGCCACCCCCCTCCCCCCAGCCCTACCCACATTCCTTCCCCCTTTCAATCCATGTGGATTCATCAAGCACGTGGATTCATCAAGTACTCAGCCGGCAGTTACGCTATGCTAAGTCACTTCAGTCGTGTCCGACTCTGTGCGACCCCATAGACCGCAGCCCACCAGGCTCAGCCGTCCCTGGGATTCTCCAGGCAAGAACACCGGAGTGGGTTGCCATTTCCTTCTCCAATGCATGAAAGTGAAAAGTGAAAAAGTGAAGTCGCTCAGTTGTGTCCAACTCTTAGCGACCCCATGGACTGCAGCCCACCAGGCTCCTCGGTCCATGGGATTTCCAGGCAAGAGTACTGGAGTGGGGTGCCATTGCCTTCTCCAAGCCGGCAGTTAGACCTGCCTAAAAGTGAAGTAGAGCCTCCCCACCAGAGAAGCCAGGATCAAGTGCTGGGTGGGGGTGGGGGGGGGGGGGGGGGGTGGCTTCCCAAGAGGGTGTGGCCAGAGCAGAATGGAGCAGTGGGTGCTGGAGTAGCCAGAAATAAAGGCAGCCAGAGACTTTCTGCCTAAGCACTGGCCTCTGCTCCCCTGTCTGGTCTCTGATAGCCTGGAAGGTTCCCTGTAACTGCCCCCTAAAGCAGCAAAAGGCATTCTCCTGTGAATTCTAGAAATCAAAGTGGTCTTCCCTGACCCCTGGCCTCCCCAGGAGCTCCCCGACAGGCCTGGGAAATGAGGATCACTTTTTTTTTTTAACAAAACAAGTGCTTGGGGAGTTATTTTTTTAATAAAACAAGTTAGTCCAACAATTCCAAGGTACAGACTTAGCCAGTTTTGAACTGATGGATGACAAGGGCCCAGAGGTCAGTCTTTCCACAGAGGAATGGTCTCCCTGATGCCCTCCTCGGTCACGGTGCAGATCCTGAGTGCGTCTCCAGGGCACACATCTCTCTCAGCAGCAGAAACACAGACGTCTAGCGGGAGCATCTCAGTTGCTCTTCACACCCGCTGCTTCGACCAATCAGAGGGCAGCCTCCAGGGTCCGGCACCCTTTCCCTCCCCCCTTCAACCTGGAACAGTCTCCTGGGGTGACCCGAAGCCTGGGGGCCAATTCAACCCCAGGCAGCCCCTTAGCTACTTCTCAATGCTCCCCCTGACTGGAGAAGCTCAGCTCAGGGCTGCACAGGGCGCTCTTCTCACACACAAGCACTGCCGTTCAGGTCGTGGTCCCCGGGGTCCCGTCTCACCCACGGTGTTCATTCATTGGCTCGGCCGGATGTCTGCTGAGCAATTACTACAGGCCGAGCACTGGTCAGGGTGGAGGACAGCAAACCCACTCATCCTCAGGCAGCTCCCCGCCTGCGGAACAGACAAGGAGCAGGGCTGGGTGGAGATGACCATCGTGTGGGAGGCACTGCAGGGAGTTAGTTCCACGGCCTTTGCCTTCAAGAAGCTTAGAGTCAGGTGGCCAGGCTGACTCAGTGTCATAAGGCTGGAAGGGGGGTCAGAGGGAGGCAAGAGCGAGCAGCTAAGAAGGGACATCCAAGAAGTGCTTAAGATAGGGGGATGAGACACAAGGCAGAGGCGTGGCAGACCCACAACAGGGATGGATCTGGGAGCTGGAGCTCAGGCGGGAGAGCAGAGGCCCTCCACTCTAGGCAGAGCCCTGGAACAACCAGGTTTATGCTCTTTTTTAATTTTTTTAAGATTTTTTTAATTTTTTTGATGTGGACCACTTTCAAAGTCTTTTTTGAACTTGTTACATGTAATATTGCCTCTGTTTTAGGTTTTGGGTTTTTTTGGCCCTGAGGCATGTGGGATCTTAGTTGCCTGACCCGGGATCAAACCCGCATCCCCTGCAGTGGAAGGCCAAGTCTTAACCATTGGACCCCCAGGAAGTCCCCCCAGGTTTACATTTTAGAAAGTAACTGGCCAGAGCTGGGAGGACACTACCCTGGGGGAGTCTACCTTTGTTTAGTGAGCGATGCCTGACAACTGAATTCAAGCAGCAGAGGTGAGGCAGGGCAAAGGGGCAAAGTGAATGGATTTAAGGAGGGTGAGTGGACAGGATGTGGTGACTAATGGATGCAGGCTGTGGGCCAGAAGGAAAACGACACCTGGCTTCTGGCTTGATCGGCCAGGAGGACAGCTGAGCAACTAAAGAAGGCAGGGAACATGGACAAGGGGCAGGATGCTGCGAATGATAAAGGGTTCAGTTTCGAACTTGTTGACACTGAGGCGTCTGTGGGACAAATAAGAGATGCTGGAAAGCTGGCAGATGGTGTAATGGATTTGGAAGACATGGCAAACTGAAGGCATACAAGGACCTGAGATCATCCAGTTTGTAAATGATAGCAAAGTTAAACCCTGAGGAACACCATCAAGTAATCCAAAGGAAAAGGAGAGGAACCGGGAAAAGTTGAACAGGATGATCAGAAATAGAAGAAAAATCAGGGGAGAAGGAGAGGAAGTGCATTTTCCACACGTAACCAGAAAAGTCAATTCAAACTGATCTAAGTAATAAAAATTATTTAAAGGTGCATGTAATTGGAAATCCAGGGCCAATACTGGCTTCAGGTTCAGCTTGATCCAGCTGCTCAACAACAACATCAAGGATTCAGTTTCTTTGTGTCTCTTGGTTTTGCCTTAGGTAAGATGAGCTTTCTTCTAATGCCAGTTGCCAAAATGCAGATTTCTTATCATCCCCTCAAAGTCAGGGGAAAGAAACCCAAACAGCAAGATATCTCCCAGAGAATCAAGGAACTTTTTTACCTGGAAAACTGCCAAAATTTTTCCCCAAGCTCATTGGCTTGAATTTGGTCATATCCCCACCCCTGAACCAATTTCTGTGGTTCTGACTAGCTTATACCCAAAAAGCACTTGCCCCAGGCTTAGAGCATAAGACAGACTTGGTTTTCCACAAAGCAGTTAGAGGAGTAGATTCTTTAATTTTTTTTTCTTTAAATTCTTTAAAATTTTAATTTAGTAAAATTAGTAATTTTTTAGTTTTAATTTACTAAATTAAAAAATTTAGTAATTTAAAAAAAATTACTAAAAAATAGAAAGAATGCATGTTATGGGTAAGCATCACAGATGAGATCCTTTCAAGGAGGAAGTAATCAACAGCATCAGAAACAAAGAGATGGGGACTTCCCTGGCAGTCCAGTGGTTAAGACACCACATTTCCACTGCAGGAGCTATGGATTCGATCCTTGGTCAGGGAACTAAGATCCTGCATGTGTGTGATATAGCCAGAAGATAGAAGGAGAAGAAAAACAGAACAAAAAACAGATTAAGAGTCATCTTTTTGTATGAGCTGGAATGGAAATAGCTGTGAGGGTAGGAGTCCATCTAGAAGTTTCCCTAGAAATTGTGGTCCCCAAAGGGAGTCAAGCCTAGGCACTGGACACTATGTGTGAGCACGAGCGCACGTGTGTTGGGTGTGTGGGTGTACAGCGGAGGGCACGGCCACAGTGGACCTTTGGGAAACTCACTCTGGCCTGAGGGAGGGGATACAGTGAAGGAGCAAGGAGCCGGCTCCAAGAGCAGGGGAGGCTCTCTTAGGTACCTGGGAATGATCAGCCAGGTGGTGGTGACCGGGGATGGAGAAAAAGAATGAGTGATGTTAAAGGACTGGGGAGTGTTTGGAAGTGAAGGGTGAGGAGGGGTGGTACTCTGGGTGTGAGGACAGGGCTGGACAGCCCCCGCCGGCCACCATCGAGGATGAAGGCCCTGCCAGAACTCTCCTCCCCTCCCCAGCCGGTCCATCCACCGCTGAGATGCCAGTGAGGTCACACGTGCTGCCACGGTCAGGATGACTAACTAGTCACTGCGGAAAGGAAATCGCGTATACACATGTGGGAAACGCTCCAGGCTCCAGCTGGCCCCACAGGTGGGGGCGGGAGGGCGAGCTCCAAGAGGAAGGGACCAAAGGGAAGAGATGCTCCCCCATCAAATTTTTTTACAAAAGTGCAAGTGGAAGAGGATTTTGCCCCAAGGAGCAGCTAAAGCAGAAGAACAGGATCTTCAGTCTCCATTTTGGAGGCAGCTCCCTCAGTGGCTGGTAATTTTTCTTCTGGAAGGTGAAGTGTTTGCAGCTCTTGTTCCAAGAACTTGGACCCCACGTCCTTTTTTTTTTTTTTTTGCAGACTTTGGCTTTGGTCAAATGGGAGATGCTGGAAATCTTTCTGCAGGAGACCGGACCAAGTTGCACTCTTGGCCACACTTCCTTGGGCTGGGCTCCAGTTGCGGGGGGAAGAGGAGAGGGCTGGCGGGGGTGGCGCTGACGGAGCGGAGAACACACAGGGGGATGACAAAGCAGGGATGGACAGCTCTTCCCAACAGCCCTGGGAAGGAAAGACAGGAAGGAGAGTCCTGGCAAAACAGCTAATCCTCCGTCTCTGCTTCCTCGCTCAGCATCCGCAGGCCTGGACTTCTCACCCTCTCACTCCAGGTGAGAAGGAGGCGGAGGAGCTGTGGATGCAGCATGTTTCCAAGACCCCTGCTTTGCCAAAACCAAGGCCACCAATCTGGAAAACACGAGGCCTTGGCTCACCGCAGCCACACCTGCCTCCGCCCTCGCAAGTGAGGCGACCCGGGCTTGTGTCTCCAGGATGTGGTTCACATCCGACCCGGACGACGACGAAGGGAGGAGGACCGGGAGCTGCAGCTGGCTGGTGGACGCCTGGCCTCGATGCTCTGGCCTTCTTGTCTGCCCCCAGAGCAGCGGCAGAATCTGGGAAGGAGTCAGACGCGAGGTCCGTGACTATTTTCAGAAGATGCTCAAGGAAATCTCTTCTTCAACCTAAAAACCTCGCCACCCAATCACCAGGAAGGCCACAAGGTCAAAAGCGGCCTTTTGGCTCCTACTCCGCCCCCTTCTTCCCTCTCACTGAGCACCGAGAATAACTTCCTGCTGGGGATGAGGTGGGTAAAAAAAGATTTAATTACAGTTTCCGTTTCGGACCTATGCTCCCCCACCCCGGGGCAGCCATGTTGCCCTGCCTGGCTGCGGTGTCAGTGAAAGGGCACCGGCCTGGGCCGCCACCACAGGCCAAGACGTCACCCAGCAAGAGCCCGGGAGGTGGAGGGCCAGCTATCTCCTCGGCCAAGCTCACGCGTTCTCACAGCAACCCCTGAGCAATCTCTGGTAATGCCTAAACATTTGGCCTTGGGGTATCTTCTCCAGATGCCTAAGGCATGATCAGTTCAGTTCAGTCGCTCAGTCATGTCCAACTCCTTGCAACCCCATGGACTGCAGGACGCCAGACCCCCTGTCCATCACCAACTCCCAGAGTCTACCCAAACTCATGTCCATTGAGTCGGTGATGCCATCCAACCATCTCATCCTCTGTTGTCCCCTTCTCCTCCTGCCCCCAATCCCTCCCAGCATCAGAGTCTTTTCCAATGAGTCAGCTCTTCCCATCAGGTGGCCAAAGTATTGGAGTTTCAGCTTCAACATCCGTCCTTCCAATGAACACTCAGGACTGATCTCCTTTAGGATGGACTGGTTGAATCTCCTTGCAGTCCAAGGGACTCTCAAGAGTCTTCTCCAGCACCACAGTTCAAAAGCATCAATTCTTCGGTGCTCAGCTTTCTTTATAGTCTAACTCTCACAGCCATACATGACTACCGGAAAAACCATAGCCTTGACTAGACGGACCTTTGTTGCAAAGTAATGTCTCTACTTTTGAATATGCTATCTAGGTTGGTCATGACTTTCCTTCCAAGGAGTAAGCGGATGGAAGGATTCTAAGTCTTTGAAAGGGAGGGTGATTTTCCTCTGGGTATCTCTAGGCCAGCACTGTCTTCTCCCCCAGTTTCTTAATCTCACCCTCTCCCCCCGCCATCCTTCCCCTCACCCCATCACATCCTTGCCGCTCTGTGGCTGGCCACCAGGACTGCTTCACGCCAAGGCTTTTTCACATGCGACTCTCATCAGCATCGGATGAGGCCCCACATTGCGTGGCCTGCCCTTCATTGTTGGCAAGCCCAGGGCACACACACCTCCCTGGATCCTCCACCACTCCCACCCACCCACCCCTCACCTCCAGCTTCCAGTGGGAGATGTTTAAAAATCCAATATTCACAAAGCAAACATTTTGCAAGTCCTTCTCTGCCCTCATCCAGCCCTTAGCTGTCCTGTTAAACAAGCAGGTGAGGTGGGCCCTTCTCCCCACAAAGTCCCCTAACCTCCTCAGAGATGCCTTCTAATCTGGTCATCAGATATTTCTGAAAATGAAGACTGGCCCGGATGGGGCATCAATGGAGCTGTGGTAAAGAATGTTTTTCTGGTTTGGGACTTCACCCGCTGGGTTTCCGTTAACTGTCTTTGTTGTCCAAGAATGCAAGTTAGGAATCCCTCCAGAAGGTGGGAGGGGTGATTAAAATGAAGAAGAGAATAAAAGCTTTTAAACATGGTCCCTCGGTGCCAAGAACAGCTCCCAAGGCTTACAAGTACTAGCAGGCCCATCAAAGGGAAGCCAGGCCAATAGCTCTTATTTGTTGACTCGGTGAAACACTACGTCTCAGGGTTACTGCCATTGAAAACATCTCTTCTATCTGGGATCTTTTCTACACCAAATGCACAATTGCTTCATTCATCTCCTCGGAGGAATCTGTCACCAAATCTATAAACTGCCTCTGCCAGCAGGCAGGGCAGGACACCCACCTGCCCGGCCTCTGCCCACTGGGATGAGATAAGGATGTGGTTCCTGGGTTAATAAAGCCCAGATTCTCTCCCACCCTGTGGGAGGCACTCTCCTCCTTTCCCCAAACTAGCCCCAGCCCCCCTCACTCTCATAAAGAACCAAGGCAAAGGGAGAGGGTTGGAGGCAGGAAAGTGGTCTCCATCAATGTTCGGGGAGCTTCATGTAAACATACGATGTATTCCTCCCCACCCCAGAAAAGAAATCTAACCTCACAGTGTGCCTTCAATGTGCCAGACATAAGCTGTGTCACACGTTTGCTCTTTACCATAACCCAGAGAGGCGGGTCTTTCATGGAGGGAAAAGTTGCCCAAGAACCCAGTGGCAAGAGTAGGACTCGAGAGCAAGTCCCACCAGCCGATGGTAAGAATGTGGGCAAACCATGGAGAATCTGAGCTTTGTATCACCTGCCTCTTTACTGAAGGTAGTAATGGTACCTCCCCACTCCAGCTCCCAGCTCTGACTTCCTCAAGCGAGATGGGATCTCCTTCATCTCCTTCATGGTCCAGGTACCATGATCACCCTCCTTGGATGTTTGACTGGAATGAAGCGGTACCCACATCACATGCCATGGGGAGCAAGGAGAGACTCACCCATGGTCCAGAGAAGGGTATCAGTAGGAGCCGGGGGCTGGAGGGGGAGTGCCAGGCATCACGGGGCAGACCAAGGGGCGGGAAGGTTAAGCACATGCCCTCTTCTGGGAGTGGGAAGCACTCAAGGGTACCCTCCCCCCACCCCCAAGGCTCATCAGTTATATCAGTCAAATCTGCAGAAGTCTTACAGGGAGAGCCAAGTGACCCCATCACAAGAGGTGAGAGTGGAACCGACATCCAAAGCACCCTCCGTCTGATGGGACAGTGGGGTGGGCACAGGGGTGACACCTGCCTGGTGCCACCTTGAAGAGACCCAGCAGTTCCTCAAAGAAGGGCGGCCCCTGCCGCCTGGGTGGGACTCATCCATGAGTAAAAAGGGCAGGTTTTAGTCCGAGGGAGGGGGTTCCCCACAGAACCACCTCAGTCTAGACCCACCTCAGTCTAGACCCACCTCAGCCCTAGCAGAGGGGCATCTGCGGAGGCACAGACATTGCCCTCACCTCCTCCTCTGCTCCCTGAGTGAAAGACCGAGTCCCCAGGGCACTCCTCTGTACATTTCAGGGCACCACCTGCATTCTGCGTTTTGCTGAAGGCCCTGCTGTTCTGTCTTTTCTTTGTGGAGCCCAGGGCGGGGCCCTTATGCCCGCCCCCCGGGTCCCCTCAGCGGCTCCAACGGGCCCCGCCACGGATCCCCACCACCCCGCCAACCCCGGTGGAGATGAGGGTGGGTTCAGGTGAGGCGGGGGTTGGGGGCAGAGGAAGGTGAGAACGGCCCGGTTCACCCATGCTCCCTAGTCTTGCCCACCCACCGTCCACCCCAGGCCCCGAGATGGCCCACCGGGGTGCCAGGCGCATTTCAGCGGGGGTGAGGAGTGCTGCCCCTGCTCTCTGGCCCCCGGGCCCCCGGGCCCCCGGGTGTGAGCCCAGCGCCGCCTCCCAGCCCGGCAGGAAGCGCTCCAGCGGCTTCACCGCGTCTGCATCACGGCCGTAATTGAGCCTCGCCCTCCGGGGTGATGTGTGTGTCAAAAATACGCCGAGGCTGTAAATCAGGCGGTAGGAAGCTCCGTCTCCTGTTTGCCTGCTCAACCAGAGGGGGACGAAATGTCCTGTCACGGGCTCCCCGAGTCTGCGAAACCGCGTGTGATTTCAGGAGATTTGTAACCTGCATTAACACCGGCCTGCGCCTGGGGAGCCGGGCTCCCGGCGCCCTGCGCGCCCCCAGCCCTCCTCCGCAGCTGGGGCCGAGCCGGCGGGGGACCCGGGGACCAGGTGCCGGACCAGCCCTGGTGTTCAGCAGCAGCTGCTCCGGCTCCTCCCCAGGAGGATCTGGGGGGAATTTTCCATTGCCCAGTTCCATGGAGCTTTCACCTGCCCCGACTGGTCACAGGGAGGAGAGCGGGGGAAAGTTGCGGGGGGGAGCCGCACGGAGACCCCCCCAACCCGCATCCTACAGGCATCTGTGGGGGGTGGCAGGCGGGCGAGTCCCGAGAGTGGATTTTGTTTGTTTTCTCTGGCCCTGGAATGCCGAGGTGTGTGGAGGTGGCTTGTGGGTGGGAACCCGGCATCCTTTTTGTGGGGTAAGAAAGGACAGGATCCAGGCCCAGGTTTCAGAGAGCGAGCACAAAAGCCAGCGAGAGGCCTGAGCCGCCCAGCGTGGGTGAAGGCTGCCTGCGCCTCTCGCTGTGGCCTCCCTGCCTCCCTCCCGCTGCTCCTCCCCCTCCCGGAACCCGCCCCCACCCTCAGCCCTGAGCCGCTGATGCCCTCGGGGTTCTGTTTTCATTCCAGGCTGTGGATCCGGTCGTGGGAAGCAGGTAGGAAACCATGATTCTGGAGGTTAAATGAAGAATTATATTTAGTGCTCACAGAAAGCCAAATATTGGGTTAGCAGCCAGGAATGGAGAGGGGGAAAAAAAAACCCAAAGCAAACAGCAGAGGAAAGAAATTCCTACCAAACAAGGTTCCTATTCATTCTCCCAGTCCCAGGTGCAGAGGCGAGACCTGGCCCAGTGGAAGGGGTCTGCCTGTCGTGTGTTCATGGCTACAGAGAAGCTGTGGACCCCAGACTTCTGTGCCACCCCAAACTCTGATCCCTCACTGCCTGTCCCCATGGGACCAAGGGACTCTCAGGCCTGCCCACAAAGGTGGTCAGCAGCTTGGCTGGCAGTGGTACCCCAGGCTTACTACATCAGGAGGTAGGGATGGAGTGGGGAAGGGGAGAGCAAAGTGAAACGCCCCTGCCTTGACTTTGAATGAGTGATTCAACCTCCCTGATCCTCACCTATGGAATGCAGAGTTGCATAGTGATTTCACAGGGCATCACTGACTCATCGGACAAGAGTGTGAGCAGACTCTAGGAGGTGGTGAAGGACAGGGAAGCCTGACATGCTGCAGTCCACGGGGCTGCAGAGGCAGACACAACTGAGCGACTGAACAACATCCTATTATTCTGTTCTGCCTAAAATAAATCATAAAAGTAAGAGTGTGAACAAGACCACCACAGCAGCACCCATCTGCTTCCATCAGAGCTTAGGGTGAGGCCCAGACGTGGCAAGCTGCGTTTTAGCTGGTTCCCCATGACTTCTAGGATCTGAGCTGACTCCGCTGGACTCCAGTGATGTTTCTGGAACCTGCTCTGACTGCTGCAAAATCAGACAACAGCCTGGGCTGGGCCGGGGTGGGGGAAGGACTGGAGGTTCAGGAAGAAATTGTGAGTAGGTGGGAGAGAGAACGGACAGAGGAGGAACCATCACAGACCCCGCCCCCGCCACCACCTTTAGCCAGCATCTTCTGTGGGACCACGGAGATGGCCATTTGTTTTCCTAACTCCAAGGCTCATTTCTGTCCAGCCACTGGATTGTTTAATTACCTTCTCCCTCTGTGGATTTCTCCCATAGGGGAGATCTATGGTAGGAGGCTGGATCCCAAGTGAGAAAGGACCTTTAAAAGCAAAATTGCTAGCTAGTAAGGACAAAATTCTGACCAATCCTGAAAGGAGAGACAGCTCTCCTAGGTCTGTCTGTCTCTGTGTGTCTTTATTTGTTTCTCAGACACTTGAGTCTGTCTGCCTCCCACACTCTAGTGTTCTCTAATGGGCCCAAGCTTCAGGCAGAATTTGGGCACCCGCACACCCTGTGGGTAGGAAGTGCCAGCCTGAGGACTAGCCTTTCCTGTATGTTGATGATGATGAATGCGCCCTCCAAGGAGCCCAGCCTAAGGGCACACTTGTTTACTAGCTCATCCCCGGCGCATCCACAATTCCCCAGGTTCCAGCCCGCATCAGCCAGCACTCAGAAACAGGCATCGGTCAGGTGAGTCAGACCAGAACCCGGGGAGAGGGCACCCAGAGCCCACGGACAGAATTGTAAGATAAAATGAATTCTCACAAACCTGCCCCTTCCTTTGCATGCCTTAAGCTCAGCAAATAACACCGCCTTCCACGAGTTTTCTAGAAACTAAAAATCATCCTTGACGTCCATCCAATCCACCACCTCCTATTTATCTCCCAAGTTTATCTCTATAGTCTCACCACCCCCACTGCCACTGCCCTCGTGGGCCCTTGGACGATGGTATCGGGAGGATGAAGGGACAAAATAGCATCTGCATGTGGTGAGAAGCAGTGGAAAGAGCGCTAAAGCCTTATTGTCCATGGAGGGAAGTCTATCAATAGTACACAAAGCTGAAAAATAAAGAGGTAGAAATATAAGCATATTATTTGGTGTTTACAAAGGTAAACACCCAAAGAAGCAGTTAAAGGAGTTGAGGGACTTCCCTGGTAGTCCAGTGGCTAAAACTCCGCACTCTCAATGCAGGGAGCCTGGGTTCGATCCCAGGTTGGGGAACTAGATCCCACGTGCTGCAACTAAGACCTGGTGCAGCCAAATAAATAAAAATAAATATACAAAAATAAAACGACTGAGTAGGAATAGATGATCAGATAAATACAAATAGCATAAGACAAATAGAAAAGACAGATAAAGACAAATAGAATAAAGAGCCCAGAACATCAGTAGGGAAAGAATTATTTGGTTAATGGTACTAGGGCACCAGAGCCGTGTCCAACTCTGTGCGACCCCATAGACAGCAGCCCACCAGGCTCCCCCGTCCCTGGGATTCTCCAGGCAAGAACACTGGCGTGGGTTGCCATTTCCTTCTCCAGTGCGTGAAAGTGAAAAGTAAAAGTGAAGACACTCAGTCGTGTCCGACTCTTAGGGACCCCATGAACTGCAGCCCTGGAAAAAAAATTAAATGGCTACTTCACACCATATAGAACATATAAATTCCAGGTGTTCAAAAGACATAAATTTAAAAAAGAAAAATTTTACAGTTTCAGAAGAAAATATGAGGAAAAAAGAAAATAGGATACCTTTGTGATCTCAGTGTTGAAAAAGAGTACTTAAATAGAATACAAAAGCCTGATCCATAAATGAAATTATTCATAAATTTACTGTAAGAAAATGTAATGAAGAGAAAACTAAAAGTTTTAAGACAAGAACTAGGAAAAGATACGTGAAGCATGCACAACAAGAGTTGAAGGACTTCCCTGGTGGTTCAGAGGGTAAGATTCCACACTCCCAATGCAGGGGGCCCGGGTTTGATCCCTGGTCAGGGAACTAGATTCCATATGCTGTAACTAAGTGTTCAGATGTCACAGCTGAAGATTTCATATGCTGTGATTAAAGATCCCACATGCCTCATCTAAAAGATCCTGCGTGGGCCTGGCCCAGCCAAATAAATACATGCATATTTTTAAAAAGAGTTTAATAAACTAATACAACATTGTAAATCAACTATATCTCAATTAAAAGTAGTTTAATGTAAGTATTTCATCCATATTTGATAAGGATCTCTTAAAGACAGTTTAAGAGAGGTTCCAGTTCCAGTGGATGGAGTAAGCATGCCCCATCCTCCTCCCCCATTAAATACAACTATAAATCCCACACAGACTGTATGGAGCAGGTAACTCTCCAAGGACCCTGAAAAGTAAGTGGTAATAAGTTGATGGGGCTTCCCTGATAGCTCAGCTGGTAAAGAATCTGCCTGCAATGCAGGAGACCCCGGTTTGATTCCTGAGTCAGGAAGATCCCATGGAGAAGGGAACAGCTACCTACTCCAGTACTCTGGCCTGGAGAATCCCATGGACAGAGGAGCCTGGTGGGCCTACAGTCCATGGGGTTGCAAAGAGTCGGATACAACTGAGTGCACGCGCACACACCCACACACACAATGGGCTAATGGGGGAAGGATGCCAGAATTCAGAATTTTACCCAACCGGGGTTGAGGTTGTCAGTTTTTCCCCTTCAATATCACCTGACCCAAAGGAAGCTCGAAACCCAGAAATACATAAAGATGAGCACAGAAGCAGCTCCCAGAGAAATCTCCTTTTTCTGGTCTGTGGGAGGGAAAATGGGAAGGGACATGACTTAGGGTCAGAACGGGTTCCCTGTTTTTGTTGGTTTTTTTTCCTCTTTTTTTGCTGTTCTCACTCCAGTCACCAGGCAGTACTGAAGTGGAAGCATGATACCTGTAGGTGCCAAAGCCTGGAGGGACACAGAGAAGCAGAGGTCTCCAGACTGGGCGGGGTTGGGGGGACATATTTCCTGTTTATTACTCTTTGATTTGAATGACTGGCGGTCTCTCATCAGATACCATGGAAGCTAAAAGGAGGAGGAATGACATTTATAAAATGCTAAAAGAAAAAATAAATTGAACCAAGAATTCTATACACAATTCAATGCAATCCTTATCAAAGTTCCAATTGTGTTTTTGTCAGACATAGACAAGCCAATCCTAAAATGTATACAGAATTGCAAGGGACTTTTAACAGTCAAATCAATTTTTTTAAAGAGGAATAAAGTTAGAGAACTCATACTTCCCAATTTCAAAACTTACTACAAAGCCGCAGTAATCAAAACAGTATAGCACTTGACAGATGAATGGCTAAAGATGTGATGTATATATACACACAAACAATGATACACAGTGGAATATTACTCAGCCATAGAAAACAATGAAATAATGCCACTTGCACCAACATGGATGAACCTAGAAAGTATCATACTAAGTGAAGTAAGTCAGAAAAGAAGACAAATATCATATCATTTATATGTGGAATCTAAAAAAATGATACAAATGAACTTATTTACAAAACAGAAACAAATTCACAGACATAGAGAACAAACCAATGGTTACCAAAGTGAAAGGGGGGTTAGGGATAAATTATGAATTTGAAATTAACAGATACACACCACAATATATAAAATAGATAAACAACAATGATCTGCTATTAAATATATGGCACAGAGAGTTATATTCAGTATCTTATAATAACCATAATGGAAAACAAACTGAGAAAGTATATATATATATATATTCTTTCTTATATATTCCATATCAAAGACCCAACTGTAAGAGCTAAAACAACAAATCTCTTAGAATAAAATATAGATGTAGATCTCTGTGATCTTAAATTTGATAAGGAAGTCTTAGATATGTACAAAAGGCATAAGCAGCAAAATAAAAATAGATAAATTAAACTATCAAAAGTTTAAACTTTTGTAAATCAAAGAAATGAAAAGACAACCTACAGAATGGGAGAAAATATTTATATGTCATATATCTAGTATCTTTGATATATAAAGAACTCTTACAACTCAACAACAGAAAGACAAGTCAATTAAAAAATGGGCAAAAGACTTGAACAGATAATGACCTAAAGAAAATATACAAATGACCAATAGCACATGAAAAGATGCCCAACATCATTCATTATTGCTGCTGCTGCTGCTAAGTCACTTGGTGCTTGTGTCCGACCCTGTGAGACTCCATAGACGGCAGCCCACCAGGCTCCCCCGTCCGTGGAGTTCTCCAGGCAAGAATCCTGGAGTGGGTTGCTCTTTCCTTCTCCGATGCATGAAAGTGAAAAGTGAAAGTGAAGTCGCTCAGTCGCGTCCAACTCTTAGCGACCCCATGAACTGCAGCCCACCAGGCTCCTCTGTCCATGGGATTTTCCAGGCAACAGTACTGGAGTGGGGTGCTATTGCCTTCTCCGTCATTCATTATTAGGAAAATGCAAATAAAAAAGCTGAGATACCACACCCATTAGGTTGGCTATAAAAAAATAAACAGGAAAAAACATGTAAGAGTAAGGATGTGGGAAAGTTGGAACCCTGATACGTTGCTGGTGGGAACACATAATGGTGCAGCCACTGTGGGGAACAGTTTGGCAGCTTCTCAAAGGTTAAACAGAGAATTACTATATGACCCAGCAATTCTAGTCCTAGGTCTATATCCGAGAGAATTGAAAACAGGTGTTCACACAAAAACTGGTACACAATTGTTCATAGCAGTATTTATTCATAGTAGCTAAGAACTGAAAACCACCCAAATGTCTGTCAACTGGTGAATGGAAAAGCAAACTGAGATATATCCATACAATGGAACATTATTTAATCACAGTAAAGAATGAAGTATCGATACATGCTGCAATGTGGATAAACCTTGAAAACATGTCATGGGAAGGGAGCCAAATAGAAAGATCATGTATTATATGATTCCATTTATATAATGTGTCCAGAATAGGTAAATCCACAGAGACAGAAGTCGGTTAGTGGGAATGGGGGGAGGAGACTAGGGAGTAACTGCTTAATGAGAAGAGTTTTTTGGGGAAGGAGGGGGTAATAAAAGTGTTTTAGAGGTAGATACTGCCAATGGTTGAGCAACATTACGAAGGTACTAAAAGCCACTGAACTGTGCAGCTCAAAATGGTTACAATGGTGGATTATATATCACGAATTTTACCTCCATTTTTTAAAAAGCATTCTAAATCCAGTGAAAATATTCTTCAAGAATGAAAATGAAGTAAAGACATTCTCAAATAAAACTAAGAGAATTTGTCTGCAGCAGACTCATTCTAAAATAAATGCTAAATATTTCAATAAATATTTGAAGAATAATTTTTACAATAAATGCTAAAAATTATTCTTCATATAGAAGGAAAATAATACCTTAAAGAAATTTAGAACATCAGAATGAAGAAAGAGAAAAAGTGGTAAATAGAATAGACAATCCTTCTCTTAAGTTCTTTAAAATATGTCTGACAATTGAAACCAGAAATTATAACATGGTTCAGTGAATTTCCGGTGTATATAGATGTGATACATATGACAACTACAAGATGAAGGGGGAGGGTAAGGGACCTATATGATGGTAAGGTTTCTACAGGCTACATGAAGAGGTACAATACTAAATATATATTATAATCTTTGGGGGACTTCCCTGGTGGTCCAGTGGTTAAGACTTCATGCTTCCAATGCAGGGAGTCCAGGTTCAATACCTGGTCAGGGAACTAAGATCCCACATGTCACAATCAAGAGTCACAGGCTGAAATTGAAAAGATCCTGAGTGTAACAACTAAGACTCCACACAGCCAATATATATATACTAAAATATATATATGTATACATATATAGAGAGATAGAGTTGGACCCGAAAGAAAGCTGAGCACCAAAGAACTGATGCTTTTGAACTGGTGTTGGAGAAGACTCTTGAGAGTCCCTTGGACTGCAAGGAGATCAAACCAGTCAATCCTAAAGGAAATCAGTCCTGAATATTCACTGGAAGGACTGATGCTAAAGCTGAAGCTCTAATACTTTGGCCACCTGAGGCGAAGAACTGACTCATTGGAAAAGACCCTGATGCTGGGAAAGCTTGAAGGCAGGAGAACGGGATGACAGAGATTGAGTTAGTTGGATGGCATCACTGACTCAATGGACATGAGTTTGAGCAAGCACCAGGAGTTGGTGATGGACAAGGAAGCCTGGAGTGCTGTAGTCCATGGGGTCACAAAGAGTCGGGCACAACTGAGTGACTGAATGGAATTGAACTGATATATATAATAATCCTTGGAGTAACTACTGAAAAAATTCATTTAAAACTATACTAAGAGATATAGTTAAAAGCTCAACAGATAAATTAAAATAGAACACAAAATACTAAACATGTAGACCTAGTTTTAAACATTATCAGTATACATATGAAATAAAAGTGGTCCGAAAGACAGGGACTGTCAGATTTAACCGACTATTCGCTATCGATGATTTTGTAATATAAGTAGGTTAAAAGTAAAAGAATGGGGAAAATACCATGCAAACACTAATCAAAAGAAAGCTGAAGTGGCTGCATTAATATTAGACAAAAGACACTGCATAGCCAGGATAATTTCTAAGAATTAAGAGGAGCAATACACAATAATTAAAGAGTCAATTCTCCAAGAAGGCATAGTAATTTTAAATATGTTTGCACTTAGCAAAAGAGCTTCAAAATACACACAACAGATGCTGGTAGAAGTGAGTTAGACAAATCCACAATTACAGTTAGAGAGTTCAATACTCTTCTCTCAGTAATTGATAAACAAGCCAATAGGAAATCAGCAAATATATCAAAGAACTAGTCCTTCTACCAGCTGATCCGATTGATATTTACAGAATACTCCACCCAACAAGATCAGAATATACATTCCTCTCAAATGTACATATACATTTCACTATGACAGATCATATCCAGAGTCATAAAACAAACCGTAATAAATATAATAGACTTGAAATCATACAAAGTATGTTCTCTGACCATAATGGAATTAAACAAGCAATCAATAACAGAAAGATAGCTGGAAAACCTCCAAACACTTGGGAATTAAACAACGTAATAATTCATGGGTCAAAGAGGATGTCTTGAGGGAACATCAAGTATTTTGATGGGACTTCCTTGGTGGTCCAATGGTTCAGAATCTACCTTGCAATGCAGGGGATGTGGGTTCGATCCCTGATCGGGGAAATAAGATCCCACATGCCACAGAGCAACTATGCTCGAGTACTGCAAGTACTGAGCCCATGCACTTTGGAGCCCACACACCACAACCAGAGAGTCTGTGCACCACAACAAAAGATTTGACACAATGAAGATGCTGTGTGCCTCAGCTAAGACCTGATGCAGCCAAATAAATAATATATAATAAAAAAAAAACCTTCTGTTTAAAAAAAAATTGACCTGAATGAAAATACCACATGTCAGAGTTTGTGGGATGCAGCTAAAGCCATGCTCAGAGGGAAATGTATACTGTTACATGCTTGCATTTGAAATAAAGAAAGATCTCAAGGCTCTAGTCTAAGCTCCCACATTGAGAAAAGGGCTTCCCTTGTGGCTCAGCTGATAAAGAATCTGGCTACAATGCAGGAGACCTGGGTTTGATCCCTGGGTTGGGAAGATCCCCTGGAGAAGGGAAAGTCTACCCACTCCAATATTCTGGCCTGGAGAATTCCATGGACCGTATAGTCCATGGGGTCGCAAAGAATCAGACACGACTGAGCAAAATTTCATATTAAGAAAAACTAGAGTAAAGTAAACCCAAAACAATAAGAAAGGACAAAACAAAGATGAAAAAGAAACCAATGAAATTAAAAGCAAAAACAATGGAGAACATCAATGATAAAACTAAAAGCTGATTCTTTGAAAATTTCAATAAAAATGGATACATCTCTAGTTAGAGTAACGAAAAGGGGGGAGTGAGACAGAAGAGAGGACACAGACTATGGTCCTCCCTCATTATCTCGGAGGGATTCGTTTCAAGACCCACCTTGGATACCAAAGTCTGCAGATTCTCAAGTCCCTTATATAAAATGGCAAAGTACAGAAAGCTGTATGAATCCATGGGGTCTCATCCACCCATAGGAAGGAAATACCATACTAGCTGCCAGAGTGAAAGAGAGGATCCCCCAATAGACTCCACAGACATTAAAAGAATAATAAGAGAGTACTAGGAACGAAGAACAACTCTACACAAATAAATTTGACAACTTAGATAGAATGAACCAATTTCTTGACAGTTACTAATTAACAAAGCTTCCCAAGGAAGAGATAGATGACCCAAATAGTTCCTATCCATTAAAGACATTGAATTCATAGTTTAAAGTAATCTCATAGTGTCTTTCAATTTCATTGATTTTTTTTAACATGTGTTAGAACTGCAAAACTCCCTCTCCTCAAAAAAAGTCAGTTTTACTCTGATTTTAAAAATCAATTAAGAAAAAACCCAAATGAACAGATATTAAAGTAGACATAAGTAGGAAAGTCACACAAGAAACAAACAAAATCTGTAAAGATCTTCAACTTCCCTGCTAGTCAGAGGATGCAATTCAAATGACGATAAGAAGTCATTTGGTACCCAGAGGTTGATCAGAGCAAGTACTGGGAAGCTGCAGAACCACAAGGCTGTCACTTACTGCTGGTAGGAATACAGCTGGCCAACCCCTCTGGAGAGGCATTTCACAAGAGGAAGCTAAAAATGGTCCTGCCCTTTCCCCGAGCAATGTCCCTTCTAAAATTCTCTAAGGAGTGCAAAGAAGGACATGCCAAGAAAGTTCATTTCAGCGTTGTCTGCAATAATACTTTATGCAAAATATTTTAAGCCAGAGATTTATACATGGTGTATTATTCATACAATGTAACACTATACCATATTCTTAAATGCTATTGATTTTATACGGTTTTAAGTAAATGAACTTTGAGCTATGTGAACTCGAACATAGATAAAATCTCATAGATAGAATGTCCAGCGCAAAAGCAAGTTGTAAAAATGACAGATGACACTCTATATAAAGTTTGAAAATATGCAAAACAGTGTTATATATTGTTGATGGATACATAAAAATGCTTGAATGGTATAAAAACATGTCTCTAGAAAATTGTACAGATGAACTGAGTTCCAGGGCAGGCATAGAGATGCAGACATGGAGAAAGGACCTGGACATGGGGGGAATGATGAGTTGGGAGACTGGGATTAACAGATATACTCCATCATATGTAAAATAGATAGCTAGTGGAACTTGCTAAACAGCACAGGGAACTCAACTCAGTGCTCTGGGATGACCTAGAGGGGTAGGTTGGGAGGGAGGTCCAAGAGGCAGGGGATATACGTACACATTTAGCTGAATCACCTCGTTGTACAGCAGAAACTAGCGCAACATTGTAAAGCAATTATACTCCAATTTAAAAAAAAAGAAAAAGAAAAATCATGCCTGGAAACATAAACACAAATTCAGGACAGGCACCACCTCAGGGGCCAGAAAGGAATGTGCTCAGCATAAAATACACAAAGGGGCTTCCACTGGACCTAAAATTTCTTTTCTCTTTAAGAAAACTATGCAAGCAAGGCAAAAGACTGAAATTCAGTGGAGGTAGAAGATGGATTTATGAGACTTCATTATGTTATTCTTTGTATTTTTTTTTTTTTTACATAGGGGATATTGGAAGTGTTTCGTAATGAAATGGAAAATTGCTTTTGCACACAATAATGAGCCTAGTGGTTAGCGTCCTTAGCCCTGAGCAATGTGGTCTGGCTGCCCAGGCTCTGATTCTACTTGTTCTGCTCTCTGGCTGTGGGATTCAGGAAACGCTACTTAACTTCTCTGAGCCTCAGTCTCCTCATCCATAAAATAGGGATAATATTAGGACTTTCCTTACAGTATTTTTGTAGCGGTTACAAGCGATGAAATGTAAGCCGCTTTGTGTAATTCTGGACACAGAGCAAATATAATTTTTGTTAGTGAGGCAGGAGATAGATGGGCCCCCAGGCTGAACGGTTTCTCCCCTGTGGACAGAAACTCCGTAGCAGCAAAAGCTCCATAAAAGCAGGATGATGGAAGAGGCTGGGCCCGGCTCAGAAGAGACAAAAGACCACATATTCCTCATTCTCGAAGTCAAGCAGACCTCCCTGACTACACATGTACAGAAAGGCTCCTGCGTAATAAGTGATGCCAGCTACCCATAAGCCTCTTCACTAGAACCCGTCTTGGCTAAGAGATGCGCGCGCACACATGGGAGAACCCTGAAAGATACCAAATACGGACTGAGTCCCAGGCAAAGCAAGACGAACCATCAAAGGAAAACCCAGGACGAATGCCCCGTAAATGTGAGTCAAACTACTACGAGGGCGCGACTCTCTCAGCCCACCCCATGTCGATCCCCCCGTACTGAACTCTTTTTCTTCCTAATGAATACTTTACTTGTTTCACGACTGCTCGTCTTTCCAGGAATTCTTTTCTGCAAAGCGGAAGGACCAGGACCTTGCCGTTGACCACTGGTAAGTGGCTAGGAATCATCGCTCTCGGCACCAAGACCCGGCCTCAATCTCTGGCTGAGAAGTCCCACTTCAAGCCGTTGCAGGCCAAAGCCACCTGAGATCATTAGTTTTTTTTTTTTTAATGATTATTCCTCAACCTTTGCAACTCAACTATCACCTCTGTGACACCTTCCCCACCCAACACTGCTTCCATGTCAAATCCATCTATCAACCCTGGACCCAGGAGAACTGGGCATTCCATTCTCACTGTTCACCTTGCTTATCTGTGTAGCTTAACTATTCGTTTGTCTGTCTACCTGACTACGCTATTTTCTCATTTACCATTTTATCTCAGCGTCTGGCAACAGTAGGAATGTGAGAATTGTGATGAATGTCTAAAAGAACAAACCACTGACTATCCCTCCTGTCTCTAAATAAACCCACTTGTGTTTTCTCTCCCTATTCCCTCCTCTTCCCCAAGAGCCTGAGACCCCTGAGAGCAGCTTGTGCTAAATCACTTCAGTCATGTCCGACTCCTTTGCAACCCCATGGGCTGTAGCCCACCAGCCTCTGTCCATGGGATTCTCCAGGCAAGAATACTGGAGTAGGTTGCCATTTACTACTCCAAGGAATCTTCCTGACCCAGGGATCAAACCAACGTCTCTTACATCTCCTGCCTTGGCAGGCCAGTTCTTGACCACTAGTGCCACCTGGGAAGTCTGGAGACCAATTTAAATCCCTCTAATCATAGAAGAAATACTTAACAGTCAGTGCTCTGAACATACACTCTTTTTGGATCAGAGAAGACAAGCTTAAAACAGAAAAAGAGTCTCTGATGGTGAAATTTCAGACCCTAAGGATTGCACTACACACACACACACATCTATCTCTGCTCCGAGAAGGATTGTCTCAACCAGTGAGGTATATTGAAAAATAACGAGGGAACAGAACTCTCAGGAAAAGAGTTGTGAATGTTCTCTTGAAAAATTGTGGTGAATCACGTTTTTTTAAAAAAAATACAAATCATATTCTTCGTGAATAAAAGAATGTTTCTCATTTACTGGCAAAAGCAGGCTAGTTAAGCCTTCTAGTGAATTCTTTATTAAAGACTGAAGTAAGGAATTCTTTTGTTAAGTAAATATTCAGGCTCTTCCTTGCCAGCAAGCTTTTGAAACACTTGCTGTAATTATGCTGATGTTTTCTGAGTTTATATGTTAAATGCCTAGGGTTTAATTGTTAATGGGTAAATAAGAGAAGCCGCAGGTCCCTGCCAAAAGAGGCCAGATCACTGGGGCCCGGAGGACAATGGCTCGGCGGGACTCCCCTGGACGGGCTGGAGGGCAGTTAGGACAGAGCGTTGGCCCCAGCTTTGCTCTGCATAGACACGGCTCCCCTGGGCCGGGGGTGACCCGCACCTGCGGGGAGAACAAAGCGACGGTCAAGTCCTGGCCCTGGTCCTGAATTCTAGCCTGAGCTTTCTTGCTCCTCATCACCCCCACCAAGATCAAGAATTCCAGTTTCCCCGAGAAACCAACCAGAGCATATGATGCTGTTCAAGCGACCATCAAACAGGCGGAGAGCTGGGTCCCGGGCAGGTGGTACCGAGGCAGGAGGCCTGGGCTGGAGACCCACACCCTCCACGCACCAGCCATGGTTGAGGTTTCATCTCTGTACAGGGTCCTCATAGGCCTGATAGAGCTTCCCTGGGGGCTCAGTCGGTAGAGTCTGCCTGCAATGCAGGAGGCCACCTGCAGGGCACAAGACCCGGCTTTGATCCCTGGGTCGGGAAGATCCCCTGGAGAAGGGAATGGCAACCACTCCTGGGAAATCCCACAGACAGGAGCCTGGTGGGCTACAGTCCATGGGGTCAGAAAGGACTTAGCTACTAAGCTACTACTACTGCTACATCAGCATGATGGGGATGAGGGTACCTACCTCCTAAGGGTTTCATGACAACTAAGTAAGTGAATACTGTAGAAACATGCTTAGAACCATGTCTGGCACAAAGTAAGTGTATTTAAGTTAAAGATCTAGCTGAGAGTTAAATAAACAGTGTGTTAGGTTTCCAGGTATCGAATTTATCTGGAACAGAGGCACAAGTCACACCGTCTGCGTGGATCTTACAGACCGTTTGCTGAGTACAGTGAATTGCCATACATATTTCATGGGTCCTCCTTCACATCAATGCATATTTAATTATAGTGTAGTCTTTCTTGTCTCTGCCAGCATTCTCCGGAAGATTACACACAGAGGATGGCAGTTAGTGAGGAAACTTCCATAGACCCCTGTTGAAAGCCCAACAAGGCTTGTTCGGATCAATTCTTGTCTTATCTTTCCCTTAAATTCCTCCCCTTTAAGGATGGAGGTCCTGCAGGAAGCAGGCTGAGAATGGTTAGCCTGCTAGGGTATCTCCAAGATCATCTTAGCTATTCCAGGCAAAGTAACCTTAAATCCCAAGTCAGAAGGTCCACTGGAAGGAAGGAGTTAACTGGAAATCTCTCTAAGAATGTTTGGAGTGGAGAGGAGAGGGCGGAGATTCCAGAGGATACAGGCTCAGCTAAGGCTAGGTAGTCCCCTCCAGAATCCAGACCTTCAGATGGGTTGGATGCAGTCAGAGATAAGGTTCTTAAACAAGCAGCAGGGGAAAAGCTCTCCAGGATTATTGTTGCTGTTGTTCAGTTGCTCAGTCGTGTCTGACTCTTAGCGACCCCGTGGACTGCAGCATGTCAGGCTTCCCTGTCCATCACCAACTCCTGGCGCTTGCTCAAACTCATGTCCACAGAGTCAATGATGTCATCCAACCATCTCATCCTCTGTCATCCCCTTCTCCTCCTGCCTTCATTCTTTCCCAGCATCAGGGTCTTTATCAATGAGTTGACTCTTGGCATCAGGTGGCCAAGTATTGGAGCGTCAACATCAGTCCTTCCAGTGAATTTTCAGGATTGATTCCCTTTAAGATTGATTGGTTGGATCTCCTTGCAGCCGAAGGGACTCTCAAGAGTCTTCTCCAACACCACAGCTCAGGGCTTATTAGGCTCTTAAAATTTCAGAGTTGAAAAGGGGCATCTCAACCCTCAGCTATCAACACGGCACCAAGAACTGAGTCCCCATGTTTCTAGGCACAGAAGGCCCCCTAGTTCTCACCATCACTGGGCCAGCGCCTGCTTGGGTGTGAACTCCCTCAGAGCATAGACCCCACCCATTCTCTCTCCTGGAGAGAGGAATTCATCATAGCATTGTCAAATAATCTCCCTGGCTCCCCACAACCACATCTTTGAGGGTAGATGTGTGTGCTAAGTCGCTTCAGTCATGTCCGACTCTGCAACCCTATGGACCATAGTTCCTCTGTCCATGGGATTCTCCAGGCATGAATACTGGAGTGGGTTGCCATTTCCTCTTCCAGGGGATCTTCCCGACCCAAGGATCGAACCTGTGTCTCTTACACCTCCGGCACTGGCACGGAGAGCTACTATTAAGGCATTTGACAGCCAAGGAAGCAGATGCTCCTGGGGGATAATGACACACCCAGGACCACGTGGCTGCTTCACCTGACCCGATAAACCCACTCTCGGTTTTTGAGAGAGCCCCAAGGGGGTGTCGACTGCAAATGGCACTTTCGGTAGGCACTTGCCATCCACCTGTGTGAGGATTAGATCGGGTGCTGCTGCAGCTGCTGACCTTCAACACCCCAGAAGGAGTTCAGGGTTGAGACCAGGAATGAGGCACTCTGTGCTCAGGGTAAACTGGCAGGACCAGTCTTCAGATAGTTGGATATTCTCATTTGCCAACTTTATGAACCCAGTTCTTGTATCTCCTCATATCTGGAAAAGCACTAAAATCCTTCGTGGTGACGACTGTTTCTCATGACCAGCAGAAGTTTCATGAGTCCAGGAGTAACCTTTTGGAAAAATATGTGCTTGATTGCATGTCTTCCCCCCTTCACCAAAATCACATTGTATACTGACCTTCCCCTGCCTCTTTGGAGCAATCTCTCAGAGCTATCTGAGCTATCTCCTGGGCTGCAGTCCTCATTTTGACCCAAGTAAAACTTAACTCACAACTCTCAAGTTGTGCTTTTTTGTGTGTGTGTGTGAACAGGGAGGAAGAAAAGCAAGGACTCTACCTTTTGTGTGAGCACCAGGGCCTGATCCCCACGTCCCCATTAGAACCGTGGCTGGGGCCCACATCAGGGGAAGGCAGGTCAGTGAGGACCCCTCACAAACCTCAGAGTGCAGCGAGTCCCTCCTTCCTTGGCACCTTCAGAAGCGGCTGGTCCTGCTCAATGCCCAGCAATGGGCTCTCCAGACACCCCTTTATCCTCCTGCCTGGGATACTTGGAAGAAAGGTACTCCCAGAGATGCTGGGGACCACGCTTCACAGGTGCCAGGATTTCTACCTCGTGACAGCTCGGTGGAGACAACTGCACACCAAGACCCTGGGAGGAAGTCAGGAAGAGGTGCCCAGCCAGATAGGGGGTGAATCCTGTGGGGAAAGAAATGCTCACAGTTTATTCAAAGAGCCTTGGACTTGGAGAGGGCCCTGGAGATGGCGGAGTCCAGTCCCAGAAACTGCTTGAGGAGCGTCGGAGCAAGAAACTGAAGCCAGCCAAGGAAGGGAGGATGGGAAGGAGAGGGTGGAAAAGGGAACGGAAAGACAAAGAACAGGCGGTTCGGAAGAGCCAAGAGCGTAAATCGTTTGCAGACGCCCGTGCAATGTGCAACCGAGGCTTCAGTGGGGGTGTGCCCATCGCTGTGGGCTCAGGCACGTCACACTGAGTGTGAGCTTGCGCGTGTGAGCAACCCCATGAGTCATCTGGTGTGTGTAATGGTCCTGGCAGTTCGTGAATCACAGAGTGTGTCAGAGCTGTGTGTGTGTGTCTGTGTGTGCGTGTGTGTGTGTGTGTTTCAGTGCACAAGGCCATGATGCCCAGAATGACGCGGGAGAAGGACGAACGCCAGCCCTCCCGGGGCGAGCTGTGTTTAAAGGGCACCACGCTTCATTCACACCATGCATCACGCTCCACATTTCTGAACTGGGTCCAGAGAACGCCATCTGTCCCCCTTCCTGCTGAAACCTCCCCCCGTCGTGGAGCAACAGTGTGAAATTCTTTGGGCTTGTGGGGTTGTTTTCAGAGTCAGAGATGGCCAGGATCCTAGAATCCCAAATTTCCATCCCTCCGTTTTAAAGAGAGAGGAACCTCGGCAGGGAAGGCCAGTCCCAGAGTCACAGGGAGAGCTTACAGCACAGCTTACAGCACAGCCAGGTGCAGCCACGGGTCCCCTGGCCTCCCCCCGCCCTGCTGTGCTCGGTCCACCCGGACAGAGTGGGTCCTTTTCCCTTTTCTGCTCAAGGATGTAATGAGATCACTTCTTTTTACTGAAATGCACCGGACCCTTCCATGGACTGAAGCACTGATGTTGCATCTTAGAGGCTGGATGACCTCACGGGCAAAGCTGGGGCGTCTCTGGCCAGATGGCTTCAACTGAGCGTCATTCTACCTTTTCTCCCAGAGCCTCCCTCTCACCGCACCCAGGTCAGGAGGAACCCTTGGGGAGACCGCTCTTGGGTCTGCATCTGTAATTGGTGGGGCCCTTTGGCAGACGACACTATGATTCAGAAGTTGCTTATGAGCCATCTATGAATGCCTCACTCGGGACTCCTGGTTCTGTCTCCTTTCACCTCCCTGCTCCATTTCACCAGCTCCAGAAAAAATGAAAAGACAAGTACAGCAGCAGGTTTACTTTGGCAGTTCTGAGGCAGGGTTACTAGGTAAAGGGCCTGAACCTATTAACTATTAGGATGAGGTGTGGTATTATCTATGAGTTTCAATTATCCATTCCCTTCATTCTTCCCCAATGGCTCAGAGCTGACTTGAACTTCAAAGGGAGAGCTCCAGCCCCCTGGATTTATTGTTCTTATTTCATATTAATTAAGTACTTACTACACACCCAGCACGGCTGAGGCCATTCAGGAGGCACCGACTCAGCCCAGCATCCCTGGAGAGCAGAGATTGATTATATCATCTACCGGGACTTCAAAGCCCTTTCCTCCACAGCATCTTGTCACTGACTGTGGGGGCGGCTGGGATGCTGAAGGCACAGCAGGGCAGAGGGAATAAAAGGAGCAGAGAGGTCGAGGCTCTGGGGCAGGCGTGGAGTGAGGCTGATCTTGTATCTGAGTCCAGGTTCCGCAGTTACAGAAAAGTGTCTTCCAAACATGCTCTGCTAAATGCATGCACTCAGGAAGGAAGTGAAGATGACTTCTCGTGTGGTGGACAGACGAACAGACCCAGCAGACCTTAACAGAATCAGTGTCCCTCATACACACGGCACATGGGCCAAAGGAACATAACCACGTGTTTCTTTGAATATAAATAATTGTATTCAGGAAGGTATTTCTTTCAGCAGCATACATAATAGCAAAAAGCTGTGAACAACCCAAAATATCCGTTAAGCATCAATTATTAATTAATTAATTAATCATGGTACATCTATACAATGAAAAACAACGCAGCTGCGAAGAAGAATGAGTTATATCTATGTCACCCTTATGGCAGAAAGTGAAGAGGAACTAAAAAGCCTTTTGATGAAAGTGAAAGTGGAGAGTGAAAAAGTTGGCTTAAAGCTCAACATTTAGAAAACGAAGGTCATGGCATCCGGTCCCATCACTTCATGGGAAATAGATGGGGAAACAGTGGAAACAGTGTCACACTTTATTTTTGGGGGCTCCAAAATCACTGCAAATGGTGACTGCAGCCATGAAATGAAAAAACACTTACTCCTTGGAAGGAAAGTTATGACCAAGCTAGATAGCATATTGAAAAGCAGAGACATTACTTTGCCAACAAAGGTCCATCTAGTCAAGGCTATGGTTTTTCCAGTGGTCATGTATGAATGTGAGAGTTGGACTGTAAAGAAGGCTGAGCACCAAAGAATTGATGCTTTTGAACTGTGGTGTTGGAGAAGACTCTTGAGAATCCCTTGGACTGCAAGGAGATCCAACCAGTCCATTCTGAATATCAGCTCTGGGATTTCTTTGGAAGGAATGATGCTAAAGCTGAAACTCCAGTACTTTGGCCACCTCATGCGAAGAGTTGAGTCATTGGAAAAGTCTCTGATGCTGGGAGGGATTCGGGGCAGGAGGAGAAGAGGACGACAGAGGATGAGATGGCTGGATGGCATCACTGACTCGATGGACGTGAGTCTGAGTGAACTCTGGGAGTTTGTGATGGACAGGGAGGCCTGGCGTGCTGCGATTCATGGGGTCGCAAAGAGTCGGACACGACTGAGTGACTGAACTGAACTGATGTTAACTTGGAGAGATCTAGTTATTAAGTTTAAAAAAAAAAAGCAAGTTTACAGAAGATGACTTATTTGTATGAAAAAAATTTAAAGGATAGCCTATAAAGAGATACATATGGGGCTTCCCTGTTGACTCAGTGGTAAAGAATTTGCCTGCCGATGCAAGAGACACAGGTTCAGTTCCTGGTCCAGGAAGATCCCACATGCCATGGAGCAACTAAGCCCATGCACACAGCTATTGAGCCCGTGTGCCCTACAGCCTGTGCTTTGCAAAAAGTGAAGCCGCTGCAATGAGAAGCCCGACGACCACAACCAGAGAGGAGCCCCTGCTCCCCACAACTAAAGAAAAGCCCACGCAGCAATGAAGACCCAGCACAGCCAAAAATATAAATACATAAATAAAATTATATAAAAAAGAATGTCAGATGACTACCAGAGCTTGAGAAAAATGAGAAATTTTTTAGTGTTTATTAGAGAAAGAGATACATATGTTTATGAAAGTTTGTATATGTTAAAAAATGTAGGGAAAATCTGGGAACGATGTATATGAAAAATGTGGAAAGATACTCATGAATGTGGTTACACTGTTTACTTCAGAGGGTGGGGTTGGAATGGACAAGAAAATTCATTTTTCTATACTGGACTCTATTGTTTGACTTTAGGTCTGAGCTAGTTTTATAACTTCAATAAAGAAGAACGAAATGTATTGTGAGACTAAAGAGAATAAAAATAGGCTTGTCAATGCTTCCCGGCCACCCTCGACCCCAAAGCATGCCCCCAAGTGAAATGCCTCGCCAGTTATGACATTTGGAGAGCTGGCAGCGTCGCTTGAGAAAACATGGCCCATCTGGCCTCTGCTGCAGCGTCATGGGACAAACAGAAACTTCAGCTGTCAGCTCCAAAGAAAAATACTGATTTGCATAAACATATGTGACCTAAACTTATTCCGTGACTTTGAGATATCTCACTCTAAACATATAACATTAATTAAAAGGAGCGCAAGTTTCTGGCAACTGTACCCTACCTCCCCTATTTTTTTTTTTAGTTTATTTTTAATTGGAGGATAATTGCTTTACAGTGTTGTGTGGGTTTCTGCCATACATCAACAGGAGTCAGCCACAGGTGTACATATGTCCTCTCCCTCTTGAACCTCCTTCCCACCCCCCTCCCCCACATGATGATCCAGGGCATTGAAAATTGGAACACATCACAGATCCTTAAATCCCATCCTGAGTCAGGAGGAGGGAGGGGACAGGGAAAGAGGGTTTGCTGTATGTGCCAGGCCCTGGGCTGGGCACTGGGCCTGTGCCGTCCCACTGGACCCTGTGATCATTCACCAAGTTTGGAGGAAAGGACACACACACACACACACACACACACACAAGCATGCACTAGAAACTACAGAACAAGGCACAGAGGAAGCACCTAAGACTCAAGGAGGCAGTATGCCCATGGCCTTCAAGTGGGTACCTGGCAGGCTATCCATCAGGGCAGGAGAATAGGGATGCTGGGGTCCCCTGGACACCTTGGCGAGGAGACTGGCTAGTTTAACTCTGCCTGGGTCTACTTCATCCCCACTGAGGGTCTGAAGCTCTGGAGGATGGAGCCTACGCATGAGAGGAAGCTGTTATTGCTAGGACTGAAATCTAACTCAAACCAGCTTAGGTAAGACAGTGAGTTATTTGACTCTTAGAACTAAAAATGTCCATAAGTAGATGGCTCCATGGGCTCAGGACTCAACTAATGTCAGTCAAGTTTCATTCTGTCTCTGAATTTTTCAGCTGTGCTTTCTTCTGTGCTGTCTTCATTTTTCAGGCAAGCTCTTTGAATGTGGTAGCGAAGATGGCCTCAGAAATTCCATGTATTACTTGGTTTCTTGCAGCTACCCATTCCAATGAAAAGCAAGCATTTGTGCAAAAAAAAAAAAAAGGAGGTGGGGACTTCCCTGGTGGTCAGGTGGTTGAGACTCCACTGCAGAGGATGTGAGTTCAATCCCTGTTCAGTGAACTAGGATTCTGCATACCATGCAAAAAAAAAAAAAAAGCAAGCATTTGTTTCCCAATCATTTCAGCACAAGTGCCAAGGATGGCTCTCATGAGGACAGCTGGGGTCACATGCCCATTTCTCAATTAGTTACTGTTTCCCAGACTTCTCCAGATCACGTGGATTAGGAATGAGGGTGTGGTCTCCCTTCTCCAAAACTGGAGGAACAGTACCAATGGAAGAAGGGAAGGATGTTGGGCAAACAGACCACAGATGTTTATCACAACCTCTCAGGGAAACCTGCCAGGAAAATGTAAACTGAGAAACTGGGAGGTGTTGGTTTTTTTATACCTGTCATCTCTTGGCAACCATAAAGCTCTTGGAAATTGCTGAGGTTCTGCAGACACTAAGGATCCGGGTCTGCCATGATTTGCCCTCCACTCTTGGAGACCCAATCCCTACTCTTCCCTGCTTTGAATCCCCTAACCCCTTTACTTAGTGGGAAGATGAGGGTGGACACAGAGGCACAGGCTGCCAGGGGCACCTGTGTCCTGGCATCAAGGGGGAGGGGCAGGCAGGGAGTATGAGCAAGTGGGGATCTGGGCAGACGTCTGTGTCCTCAGGTGGGACTGCCTCGTGCTGGGGTGCAGGAAGGCTCTCTGCTGGGCACAGCCAGGGTAGGGCTGCCTTGCACACTTGTTCGAGCTGGGCCATAATATACTAAATTCAACCAAATTTTCCTTAAGGAAGGGGCATCCTCATCTGCTCAGAGAAGCCATATGGGTAAGCAGAAGCCCTGCTAATCAATGACACAGACAGAACCCACTCCGTTGTTAGCTATGTGCTTTGGGGGTAAAAATATCATGGAAGTGACGGCGCTTTTTTCAAAGTCATAAATATCAGGGACCATTCTCAATCACTCTCCAATTCTCCAGCCAGTGGAGTGTGGCACGTTACCTAATCTACTCCCGGGTTCTGGGCATATGAGAGCACCAGCCCCTGGGAGCTACTGACGCCTGCGGTTCCCTTAAAAACACCACACCCACGGCAACCTCTCATCTTTCCACTTCTATTACATGTAGGACTGTATCAGGTATTTAGAAGTTAGGGCGTTTTACAATGTTGATAACCTTTGTTTGAGTGGATGTAGTGTATGTGTTGGGGGGTCCGTGTGGGGACAGGGAATGAATAGGTCCATTCTCAGTCAGATTATAAACTCCTAGAGAATGCACATTTGTCCTTGTGTCTCCCATATCAATTACTTTTCTCCCCTGGTTACTGTGTTAAGAGTTAAACAAATGAAAATGCTTCTAATAGAGATGAAATTAAATAACTTATAAATGATGCCTAAACAGTATTTGGTCTATAGAAGATGCTTATATTTCTTTTCCCTTACTCCTCTTCTCTCTGACCCTCCTCTTACTTCAGATGCTGAAGGAATAAGAACATTTGTTCAATAATATTAACTGGAGAGGAGGGATAAATTGGGAGATTGGGATTGACATACACACTCTACTATATATAAAATAGGTAACTAGTGTGGACCCACTGAATAGCACAGGGAAACTCTGTATTGAATGTATGGGAAAAGAATCTTTAAAAGAGTGGATATATGTACACGTATAACTGATTCACTTTTGTAATGCATCATTGTAAATCAACTATACTCCATTGAAATCTAATTTTAAAAAACAATATTAATATGAGGCCACTTGTTAAGAGCCGGGCATCACGCTGTGTACTGGAGCTGCAATGATACAGAAGAAATAATATGTTTTCTACTCAAGTTCTGTAGGCCATCTGGCCTGAAAAATACCCTTGACTGTAATCTTTCCGTGTTATATGGAGTTGTAAACAAGATGCTCTTGGATAGAGGACAGTGGAAGGATAGTTTGATAGTTTTAATGATTTTCTGGGGTTGGAAGGAGAGCAGGAGAATGCCAGTTTGGAAGGTGATGTTTGAATGGGGTCTTGAAGGATGAATAGGAGTTCACAGAGCCAAAAAGAGGAAAGAATGTTACAAGCAGAGGAAACAGAATAAGCGAGGCTAGTTTCAAGACTTAAAGCTTGAAAATAACCACCTTCTTGAACAGAACTATGATCCATTGCAACTGCTGGGGCAAGGGCCCCAAATCAAAGGCTATTGGTGGGAAGACAGAAAAATGCCTCAGAGCTGGGCTCCATTAATCATCTCACACTTACGGCTCTTCAGGCCCTGGTAATAGCTTTTACATACTTTTAGTTTGAGGATGTTCTGAGCTCTTTAAATGATGCAAGTTATTGTTTTCCATTATCTAGAAAGGAACTGTTTTTGAAGCCGAAGACCAAAGACTGAAACCCCTAGGAATTTATTTTAAACTCGGGAATTTCCCCGAGGCCTGGAATCTGGTGTCTGGGTTCCAGATTTGGGGGTAACTGTTGGGCTCCCTTCTCAGACTCTGCCTCCCACATGTGTCTCCTGCCTCCCCCGCCCCTACCCGTACCATCTGTTCAGCAGGGCACAGCTTTCCAAAGCTCTGGGTCAGCCCTCGCCTGGTAACTCTACCTGGGGAGAGAGGCTGCTCTGATGACCCACCAGATCAAAGATAAAGCCCAGAGTGTTTACAGCATCAGCTTTCGCTCCCTGGAGAGAAGGACTGTATCTTTCTAAATGGCTACAAAACCCAACTGTGGCTTTTTGAATGACTGGCCCTGTTGACACCTCCAGGCCCAGGCTCCCAGCTGCTGCCCTGGCCCAGCCCAGGGAGGGACGGAGGGAGACCACTGATAGGACACCCATCAAGAAAACAAATCTATCAGCCCCATCTTCCCTGAGTACCAGCCTCGCCCTCACACCTGCCAGGCGGCGCCTCCTCTTTCTTGGTAAACGTCTTTGTCCCTTCATTGGGCCATGTGGGAGACTCTCGGGGCTTGTGCTTGATTAGCAGCTGGATCTGTGTCCAGAACCTGAGATCTGGAATCCATAGATCTGGGCTGATACTCTTCTTCCAACTGTGGCCGATTGTGCACCGGAGCCTTAGATAATTATGCCTCTCAAAGCTGTTGACTCATTTACAAGGATGCCAACACAGAGCAGAAGAGGCAGACCGGGGTGGATGGAAGCCAGGGCTCAGCTCCTGCTTGTCACCCTCCCTGGCTTCACATATAATCTGTCGCTTCCCAGTTAGGGGACCCTTTGGTGCCTCGGTGTTCCTCATCTGTGAAATGGGACTGCAAACATTCCTCCTTCACAGGGTCACTAAGAGGATTAAGGAGGATTAAATGAGATATACTTATGAAGAGCTGTGTACGCTGTTTGGCACAAAATAAAATTTATCCAGGATCTACCAGCTTCCGGGGCTGTGGAAGGTGCTGGGGTGCCAGAGGCACAGGGCTAACAGTAGGGTAACTGAGAGGAGAATCAAATAGAATAACAAATACAGAAGCAAATCAGATTACTGGCCCTCCTCATGCACCTCACTTCAAAAATACCCCCTTATGTGTGTGTGTGGGAGAAGGCAATGGCACTCACTCCAGTACTCTTGCCTGGAAAATCCCATGGATGGAGGAGCCTGGTGGGCTGCAGTCCATGGGGTCACTGAGTGTCGGACACGACTGACGCTACTTAGCAGCAGCATGTGTGTGTGTGCATGTCCTCACCATGCAGCACGGCCCCCGCCTACCTCTCCAGTGTGTGTGTGTGTGTGTGTCTGTGTGTGTGTGTCCTCACTGCATGGCATGGCCCCCGCCTACCTCTCCAGTGTGTGTGTGTGTGTGTGTCTGTGTGTGTGTGTGTCTGTGTGTGCCTGTGTGTCTGTGTGTGTGTGTGTCTCCTTACTGCATGGCATGGCCCCCACCTACCTCTCCAGTGTGTGTGTGTGTGTCTGTGTCTGTGTGTGTCTGTGTGTATTGTGTGTGTGTGTCTGTTCGTGTCTGTGTGTGTCTGTGTGTGTTGTGTGTGTGTGTCTGTGTCTGTGTGTCTGTGTCTGTATGTGTGTGTCTGTGTGTGTCTGTGTCTGTGTGTCTGTGTGTGTGTGTGTCTGTGTGTCTGTGTGTGTGTGTCTGTGTATGTGTGTCTGTCTGTGTCTCCTCACTGCATGGCATGGCCCCCACCTACCTATCCAGTGTGTGTGTGTGTGTCTGTGTGTGTGTGTCTGTGTGTCTCTCTGTGTGTGTGTCTGTGTGTGTGTGTGTCTGTGTGTGCCTTTGTGTGTGTGTGTGTGTGTCCTCACTGCATGGCATGGCCCCCACCTACCTCTCCAGTGTGTGTGTGTCTGTGTCTGTGTGTCTGTGTCTGTATGTGTGTGTCTGTGTGTGTCTGTGTCTGTGTGTCTGTGTGTCTGTGTGTGTGTGTCTGTGTATGTGTGTCTGTCTGTGTCTCCTCACTGCATGGCATGGCCCCCACCTACCTATCCAGTGTGTGTGTGTGTGTGTGTCTGTGTGTCTGTGTGTCTGTGTGTGTGTCTCTGTGTGTGTGTGTGTGCCTGTGTGTGTGTGTGTGTGTGTGTGTCCTCACTGCATGGCATGGCCCCCACCTACCTCTCCAGTGTGTGTGTGTCTATGTGTGTGTGTGTCTGTGTCTGTCTGTGTGTGTCTGTGTGTGTGTGTCTGTGTGTGTGTGTCTGTGTGTGTGTGTCTGCGTGTGCGTGTGTCTCCTCACTGCATGGCATGGCCCCCGCCTACCTCTCCAGCACCTTGCTCCTTGTCCTCCAGCCACGCTGGACTCCTTTCTAGCCCTTGAGCCCACCAAGCTCTTTCCTGCCTCAAGGTCTCTGCTAGGATCCCTTCTGCTTTGAACAGTGGTTCCAGGACCAGAAGCATGTCAACATATTCTAGGAACTTGATGGAAATGCAAATTTCCCAGCCCCGCCCAGGCCCTCTGGAGTCCAGCGTGCTAACATTTAAGCATCCCTGGCTTCTGCTCAGGGAAGGACACCCCCTTAGCCTCTCAGAAGAGCCCGCATGACCAGGCTGTGTCTGTGTGTGTGACTTCCTTGTTGACCTGTCATTTCGTCTGGAAGAAACAGGACATCCCTCTAAGAAGCCAGTCTGGAACCGGCGGGACCAGCTCTGGATAGACGATGTCAGCAAAGCGGGGGCCGGCACCTGGGATACACGCAGACCTCCTGGCCCACACGGCCGCATCTCGGGACACGCACAGGCCAGAGCAGGGGAGCCGGCTTAAGTGAGAGGAGCCAAGTCACTTGGGCATAGTTAGCACCTAATGGAAAAGCAGAAACGTTAAGGACGTAATTAACACCTATATTCTAATCTCACTGGTAGCTAAAGTAGGACTTAACCATAAGCTTGAAAATAACAAAATAACCCCAGGACAAAAGCAAAGCTATAAAGATGTAGCTAACAGTTAAGTGAGTGATACTCGTTTCAAAAGAAACGAGTTTCTTTTTCCTTTGAACATGTTGACTTACTGTAGTTTCACCCCCCCCCAAAAAAAAACAAGTTCCGTGAGTTGCATTGTTGCTGTTGAGTCGCTAAGTTGTGTGACTCTTTGTAACCCTGCGAACTGTAGACCTCCAGTCTCCTCGTCCATGGGATTCTCCAGGCAGGAATACTGCAGTGGGCTGCCAAGCCCTCCTCCAGGGGATCTTCCTGACCCAGGGATTGAACCTGTGTCTCCTGCACTGGCAAGCAGATTCTTTACCGCTGAGCCACCAGGGAATCCCAAGTTATATAGCTGTCTTTTAAATATTTGTCAAGGCAAGGATGAGTCTATTCCTGACACATTTTGAGTCTGCATTGCCTAGGAAGACCCCCCACACACACACATGTACACTCACCTGACAAATAGCAGCTTCCTTCCAGTCAAAGCAGAGAGAGAGAGACTCTGGAAAGACTCAGAAGGTGCCATCGGCACACGGAAAGGCCACAAAGTCCTGAACGGGGTGTGGCCCAGGCCTGCGGGCACAGAGGAAGCCCGGCTGCTGATGCGCACGGCAGGCTCCCTCGTCTGCAGAAATAATGCAATTGTGAGGGGCCAGAGAAGCCACAAATAGAACAAAGGAAGGAAAGGAAAAATCGATAGCTTTAGAGGGGAGGAAGGGAGCCAGGCATGCTGCCTGAGTCTTGCCGGCAAGAACAGTAAAGAGGCAGCAGGGCTGGCCGGGGGGCCCCTCACCCACATCACAGTCCCCCTGGGTGGGGGCCGTGTTCCTGAATCCCTTGCTAGGCAACCTGCACCCTGCCTCTCGCCAGCAGGCCCTAGTGTCCATCTCCCACACCTGGGGATTGAGAGGTGGAAAGACTGTGTAACTCGCTCCAATTCTCACTCTCAGTAAAAGCACAGAGACTTGAACCCAGGGTTGCCATCTGTCAGCCCAAGCTCTTCCTCGCCCACCACAGCTATTTGGACCAGGAGGGCTCTTGTGGCTTAGGAGCCAACGTTGAGTTTGGAAGGAAGGAGGACCATGCTACCTGTGTGCCTGGAGCTGGCTTCCCCAGGCCTGATTCACCTGGAAACAGCCTCTGGGGAAACTTGATCCCCTCCCACCCCCCATCCCTGTGCAGCACAAACTGATGGGTATCTCTGAAAGCAGACGGGATGAGACCCGCAAGTGGCCTTCCCAGGACCTCAGAAGATGAACGCCTTGCTCCTTGGGATTCGCTCCTTCTTCCCCTCCCCGGAGGGCCTGCCAAAAAGAAAGGTCTCAGAGGAGCAGGACAGGGCAGGGGTGGGGCCCCCAGGGAGCAGGGGGAAGTGGGGTCTGCTCTTGGTTGATCCACACCCCGAGCCCCTGGGACCCGACATCTGCCCACCCCCGGCTCCTCTCCCTCTGCAGTGTTTTAGTTGGAAAGTAAGACCCAACTCGTTAAATCAAAGTGGTTTCCCCAGCAACCCTGGGAGAAGCAGGTTTACTTACAACAGGTAAATAATGCATGAGCTCAGGCTGAGAAATACAGCAACCAAGTTCATGTTACTAACAGATTCACTGAACCTGGAGGCTCGGCTCCTGAGCCCAAGTCCCAGGGGATAAGGTTGCAATTCCCCCCACCTCACCCCTCCTCTCCTAAGGAATCCTTTCTGCATTCGGGTTGTGCATGTGTGTGTGTTCTCAGTTGTTTTTTTTTTTTTTTCCTGGCTATTTCTTACTCCCTAAATCAAACTGCCTCTGCCTTCAAGAGCAAAAGGAGTAGGTGTCCATCCTCCGTGTGGCTTCTCCAATCTCTAAAGGCAGGGCGCTGAGAAAGTCTCTTCTTTTGCAAAGTCGGACAAAGCAGACCAGACCTGCACCACGCTCCTTGGTCTGGCAGGAGACGGTTCATTTCCAAAGCCAGTTGGTGTACCTGACGGTCGGCCAGGTCCCCATGCTCCCTGGCACAGATGAACGCCGCCAAGAAGAAAGGTACACTGAACCGAATTGTGAAAGAACAACTCTTGATAAAGACATTGCGTTCCTCCCTCCCCGCTGAGAATAACTGATACTGAACCTACATCTCTCTACCCTCCTGGAAAGATGCTGGGCTTTCCCTGCCTGGCATTCTGGAAGTCGTAAGTTTTGTTTTTAATTTTATAAATAGGAAATGAGAGCGCAATAGAGAAAACGCCTTTTCAAATTACACAGAGCCCTCCCAATTTGATATCCCCACACCTCCACTCCAAAAAGAATCCTTTATATATTTAGATGATTGAAAACTCAGTACAAGGAGAAATTTTAAAATGCCAGTCAGAATGAACTGGCAGGCTTAAGTTGGGGACAGGGTTGCTTTGCTGGTGGCTCAGATGGTAAAGAATCTGCCTGTGATATAGGAGACCCAGGTTCAATCCCTGGGTTCGGAAGATGCCCTAGAGAAGGAAATGGCTACCCACTCCAATATTCTTGCCTGGAGAATTGCATGGACAGAGGAGCCTGGCGGCATGCTACAGTCCACACAGTCCGTGGGGTCGCAAAGGGTCTGACAAAACTAAGCAACTATACACACATAGGTTTAATGGGGGGTGGGGGTGCATGAAAATTTAGTCCCTGCCCAAAAAGATTTGCAAGTTTCAGGGTTCTCCTAGGAGGGCAGTTGGCCCTCCAAATCCCAGAAGATGAAGCACTTGCAGATGTGTGTAGCACCTGACTTGTCCCCTGTGTCAGCAGATGTGAGAGAGCAGCCAGATCCCTGTTTGCCTTGGTTCACTGCCTTGTAAACAGTAGGTACCATCTAGATGAATAAGGGAAGACAGAGAAGCTGATGAAAACGTCTAGCTCCCCTGAAAGCAAAAAAATTTACAAACTTGCCTGAACACAAGTAAGGAGATTTAGGCAACTACAGCCACTTGTGTCTGCTCAAACGTAGTTGCAGTATTATAAAGTGGCCTGACTCAGAGATTGTGTGGAGCATCAAGGTGTTAATGAGTAACTCTCGGTGGAAATGCTCCTATTGGAAATCCCCCAGTTTCTCAGGTGGAAAGGAAGTAATTCACACTGACAATAGATACCGCTTCGTGACTGCAAAACGAGGCATGTCTTCAGTGAGTATCATAGCAACCTCGTTGGGTCTATGAAAATTATGTCAGCTTTGCATTCAAAGCTGAAAACCCAACAGCCAAATCTGTTAGAAAAACTACTCTCGAAAGAGGAAATTCTGACATGTGCTGCCACATGGATGAACTCGAGACATTACATGAAGTGAAATAAGTCAGCTACGAAAAGGTAAATACTATAGGATCACACTTATGGGGGTGCTTAGCATAGTCAGGTTCATAGAGACTGAAAGATGGTTACCAGGGGCCTGGGAACAGACAGGAAAGGGGAGTTGGTGTTTAATGGATTTAGAGTTTCAGTTTAACAAGACGAAATGAGTTCTGGAAATGGATGGTGGTGACGGTTGTACCACATTATGAATGTATTGGATATGATTGAACTGTAGGCTTAAAAATGGTTCAGATGGTAAATTTTATGTTATGTGTATTTTACTGCTATTTAAAAAAAATGGAAAAGGAAAAAAAAACCATCCCAGGCACAAATGTAAACAGGATGACGGAAAAACCTTCAGGTTGACTATTGAAGCGGCTTAGACAAAACCACCCAGATAAAGCAATGTCTGACTTGAGAGTGAAATCAAGTGAGGTGTTTGGTCTGGACTGAAAATTTGTTTAGTTGGTCCCAGGTCATGCATCCACCGCTAAACATTATGACAGGCACATAAGAAATGAAAATGTATTCGGGAACAACCAACTGAGGAAGTGGTGGAAGGTATAATTGGAGGGCAGGCACCCTGTCTGTCACAGATCTCGTGGCAGGGATAGAACAATTAGCGGGCAGCCAACAGCTCGCAAGGGCAGGCTGCCCCGGGGATGGTGCAACGTGATAGCACGCTCCAGAGAATGCTCTGGAAAATCACCACCACCGAAGGTATTGGACTGAGCCCTAACGGCACATCAACAAACCTTGTCCAACTGGGCAAACAGTCTGTCTGTGGGAGAAAATGAATAATTACTGTGGAAGTCGTTGACAGAAGTACAAAAGTCTCGGGAGCAACATCCCAAAACCTACTGAGAAAAATAAGACAGTGCGTGCCCCTGGCAGGCCAACCCTAGAGGAACAACAGAACCGCAGAAACTTGTGGAGTAAAACCTGCTACCCCTTTGGAAACCAGAGAGGGATCTGGACACTCGCTGACCGTCTCATGGGCATCAGGCTGTCAGCCGCTTTGGCGTCAATTCAAAAGGCAGTACATCAAAACGATTACGTATCAGTGTGACATTCCTGTCCCAAACACAGATCGTGTTCACCATTCTTGGCTAACAGAGCACGGACTGTGATAATAAGTTACGTAAACCCACTCAGGCTATACGTTAACACGTTGCAATATACATAGTACTTCCAAAGCACGATTGGATCTCTTATCAAAGGCGTGCTTTTACATCTATCCTTCCATCTTTACTACCCCAAGAAAACAGGGAGACCAATTGAAATAACAGTGTTAAAATAATTTATTTTTATTTTTGGTTGCACTGGGCCTTTGCTGCTGTGTGTGGGCTTTCTCTAGTTGCAGTCAGCAGGGGCTACCCTCTAGTTGCAATATGTGGGTTTCTCATCGCTGTGGCTTCAGGCACCTGGGCTTCAATAGTTGCAACATGCGGGCTCAGGAGTTGCGGCTCACGGGATCCATTGGTCCAAGGCAAGTTGAATCCTCCCGGACCAGGGATCAAAGCCATGTCCCCTGCATTGGCAGGCGGGATTCCTATCCACGGTACCACCAGGGAAGCCTTGAAGGAGCATTTTACAAGAGAAAAAAACTCAAGCCGGGCTGGGCCTTTCCCAGGGCCTGTCTCTGTGGTCTGACCCATCCCTGTAGCTGCACTGGACATTCATTCCTTGTGGACACAAGACACTTTCCTACAGGTCAGGGTGGGTCATCCAAATGGTACCTTTCAACACTTTGAATGCTTCCCTGGGTTACCCCCATAACTGAGGGCCCCAAGTGGATGGGCGACTAGCACACCTCTGCCTCCCTTAGTGCTGGGTAAGCCAAGAGATCTCTCTGGCTCCGGGGGCCACGTCACCAGTGCACGAGCGTCCCTCCAGGACGACCTCGCCCTGGGCTCTGACTCACCTAATCACAGCCCCGTGCCTCTCTGTGAGCCGCAGGGAGTAATTTAGGAGTTTGGGCCCGTGGAGTGCCAACAACCCGGCCAGGGAGGGAAAGCCCCACAGAACTGCTGAGGCCTCCGGTCAGGGCGGCAGTGGCTACAGAGCAGAGGGCGAAAGGCCAGTGTCCCGCGGGCAGAGGGCTGACCGGGAATCGGGCTGTGCTCACAGAGGGCTCTGTCCCATGGCACAGAGACCCCCGCCCACAAGCACATGCCTGGTACAGTTAAGAACCAGGCAGAGACGTCCCTGCAGAGCCACAGATGCAGCCTAAACCTCTGATCGGTTTTAGAGGGGGGTCTGGGGAGTCCTCAGTTCCTATCAGAAGGAACTGCCCACAGCCACAGGGAGGCCAGGCCTCCCTCCACTGGACTAGACGTCACCCCACCCACCTCCAAGCCTGGCTTCTCTCCCAGTTTTTCCAGAATTCTCTTCCGCTCTTAAAATGTCAAAAGCTCCAGTTTAACTGCGCTGACCACCACCCTGCCCTTCAAGCTCCACCTCCACCCCTGAAAGGAAAACCAGACTCCCCACAACCTCAGATGAAACTCCCAGTTCTCAGACCCCCACGGCCACACACTTCCGCATCCAGCTCTCAGAGGAAGTCTGGGGGCTGCGGGAAAGGGGAGCGACCTGAAGACCCAGCGCTCTGGGCTCTACGTGCGCGCGTGCTTGTATGCTAAGTTGCTTCAGTTGGGTCCTCCTCTTTGCAACCCCGTGGACTGTTGCCTGCCAGGCTCCTCTGGCCATGGGATTCCCCCGGCAGGAGTACTGGAGTGGGTTGCCAGTCCCTTCTCCAGGGGATTTTCCCCACCCAGGGATCGAACCCGTGTCTCCTGTAGCTTCTGCACTGCAGGTAGGTTCTTGACTGCTGAGCCACCGGGGAAGACCCTCTGGGTACAACAGGCACTGGATTTCATCTTCCCCTCACCCTACCCACCCCTAACACAGCCTCATCTCCCACCCTCCCTGCACTGGGGGTCTGGAGAGCACCCCCAGGACTCAAGCATGCTTTCCCACACTCCCAGAAGCCCCGTGGGGCAGGTGGTATTATCTGGTCCCTAGAGAAGGATGCTGAGGCCAGTGGAGTTAACTGTACACGGTAGACAGGGCATTGGAGCAGTGAATGGCTGAGCTCCCAGATCCTCAGGATGGCGCTCACAGCAACCTCACAGCTCCCCTGCAACCAACATTCTCCTCTCCCCTGCCGCCCCTACAGCAACGCCCCCGCCCCCGACCCTTGAAGTAGGAACTCTGCCCCTATTCAAGCTTCCCTTACCTCTTGGGAAAGTGGGGCACACATTATTTCCCTCCACACCCTTGACCTACAAGGGGGATGGGGAATGGAAATTACAGCGGCACCAGGGAAGCTGGGCTCTCCTTTGATTCCGCTTGTGAAGGGCACGTCGGGGCACAGGACATCAGAAGAGCTGCCCAGAGCAAGGCCAGGGGCAGCACCCAGGGACAGCAGGCAGGAGAGCTCCTCCCACCAGCAGGTCCCACCGTGGGAGGTGGGGGTGGGGGAGGGGGTAGGAGAGGTTGTACCATGCCCATCGGTTCCACCCTCTGCAGGCATGGGCACCCTCTGCTCTGGGTTCCTTCTGAAGGAAGACTTGATCGGGACTGCTGAGCTTCTGAGACTTCAGCGGTCTAATGGGATGCAAATTGGAATTTGCTCCCATAAAGATGCATTATGCATGGACTTTCTATTAGATTTCACTTGGAAACTCATCATCCATCACCCGGCAGGGCCTGCTGTACCTCGGGCCTGTGTCAGCAGTTTCTCGTCATCTGGTGTCTGAGGCCAAAGTCATCTCCCTCGTGGGGGGAGCCTGGGGGACCCAAAGCTTTGGAAGGTGGCCCCGGGTGGATAGCAAAACAACTTCCTGGCTGGCATCTTCCAAGGGGATCCCAGCCCTCTTGTGAGGGAGCAGGGCCAAGATGAGAAGGCAGGGCCCGACCCGTGGAATATTCCTTGGAAGGACTAATGCTGGCCACCTGATGCGAAGAGCCGACTCACTGGAAAAGACCTGATGCTGGAAAAGATTGAAGGTGGGAGGAGAAGGGGACAACAGAGGATAAGATGGTTGGATGGCATCACTGACTCAATGGACATGAGTTTGGGTGGACTCCAGGAGTTGGTGATGCACAGGGAAGCCTGGTGTGCTAGTTCACGGGGTTGCAAAGAGTCGGACATGACTGAGCAACTGAACTGAACTGAACAGACCCGCAGAAGCAGAGGATGGAGCCACTTGTCTCAAGATGCCACAAAGCCCACTGCACAGCCGATAATTTGAGGGACAGGCCTGAGCTAGGGGGGAGGAAGGAAGGAAGGCTTTGTCTGAGGGCCCAGACTTCTGCCAAGGGGGTCAGGACCACAGTCTTCTACCCACAGGGGCAAATAAAGTCCTGAGTCTTCTAACAGGATTAGTCTGGAAGACTTTTCTTCCTAAGGGTTCACATACCCACACTCACACATACACACAACCCACATCCCTGTACCCTTACACACACTCACAACCTTGCATACACACATCCAACCCACCCACACCCCCACATTCACACATACAATAGACACACACACACACTTACAGTCACACATGCACAACATACATGCACACTCAAACACGGCATCCCTTTTCATACACGCCTGTGTTCTCACACACACACCCATCTGCTCTCCCACTCACACCCACTCAAACACATGCGACACTGCAACACACACACCCATATCATCACACACCCACACTCACACAGCACACACATGCTTATATACATGCACACGCACATGTACACACTCACAGTCACACCCATACAACACACATCCTCATATCCCACCCCCAAGATGCAACACATACACCCACACATGCACACATGCTCATTCACATCCAAGATTACCTCTGAGGCCACAGAAGTCAGAAGGGAGTTTTTCTTCATTCATGAAAGACTGCGGATGCAGCCTCCCAGAGTCACTAGGATACAGACTCTGTGGGTGTCATCAGAACAATGGTAGCCGATTCCAGGCTCTTGGGAACAGAGATTGGGCAAGGGGGAGCCATGTTCCCTCCACCAGTGGAAAGGCAGGTGGGCAATGAGGCACAGGAAACCCAACAGGAAGAATCAGCTGGACGTTGGAGGCATGATACAGTGCCAGGTAGGAAAGAGAGTGCTCAGTCCCTGAAGCGTGTGAAACAATCCACTCATCAACTGCTGTTGACCGAGCATCTACTGAGTTCCCCAGGCTGAGCTGGGGGTCGTGAGACCCAGAGTTTGCATGTTGCAAGGCATCAAGCCAGTTCACAAAAGATTGCCCACAGTTCGGGATGGGAACAAGGGCTTTGAAACCGGAAGTGCTCATCTGGACCATCAAAGAGGCAAAGCCACTGTGGGCTGGAGTGATTCCAGGAGGAGGAGAAGGCAGAAATGGGTGAGGGCTAAGACTTACAGGCAAGACCATGGGAGGCATGAGGAGAGGAGCTAGCCCTGAAGAATTGGGCGATGAGAATCTGGCCCCTGCAGTGCACTGAGGTTAGGAGCCTGTCTTTAAATTTACCTCTGCATACTCCAGGGAAGGAGGAAGGCCTTGGTGTGTCCCTTAACTGTGCTTCCAAGTTCATCTCCTCCAGGAATCCATCCAAGATCTCCCTCCTCAGAGCCCAGCACATTTAAGGCTTTAATTTCTTGTCATCTCAGATTTAGACCAATTCAGCACATAGTAAGTTTTCATGGTAAGCCTCTATTGTTAAGAGTAGAATTCCTGTCTACCAAGGAAAGTCATATAAACCAAGAGCTATACTAGCAGTGTATTAATGCTTAAAAGGATTGATGCTTTTGAACTGTGGTGTTAGAGAAGACTCTTGAGAGTCCCCTGGACAGCAAGGAGATCCAACCAGTCCACCCTAAAGGAAATCAGTCCTGAATATTCACTGGAAGAACTGAAGCTGAAGCTGAAGCTCCAATACTTTGGCCACCGATGAGAAGAACTGACCCATTGGGAAAGACTCTAATGCTGGGAAAGATTGAAGGCAGGAGGAGAAGGGGATGACAGAGGATGAGATGGTTGGATGGCACCACCGACTCGATGGACATGAGTTTGAGTAAGCTCCAGGAGTTGGTGATGGACAGGCAGGCCTGGCGTGCTGCAGTCCATGGGGTCTCAAAGAGTCGGACACGACTGAGCAACTGAACTGAACTGAACACTAGCAGTGCCATTCCCTTACACAGAGTGGTATAGGGCTCAGAAGTGGAGAAGCAAAAATCCAAGAGGACAATCAGAAAGGGTTGCATAGGGACTTCCCAGATGGTCCAGTGGTTAAGGCTTCACCTTCCAGTGCAAGGGGTGTGAGTTTGATCCCTGGTCGGGGAGCTAAGATCCCATATGCATTGTGGCCAAAAAAGCCAAAACATAAAACAGAAACAATACTGTAACAAATTCAATAAAGACTTTAAAAATGGTCCACATTAAAAAAAAAATCTGTAAGAGAAAAGGCTTCACAGAGGCAATGATGTTCAAGGCCAGGCAGAATGTGCCTTGTCACTGTTCATCAGCTTACCTCTGGCCCCCATAGTAAATTGTGTTTATTACATCATATACCTCTTCATCTATAATGCTTGCTTGTCTGCTAAGTGGCTTCAGTTGTGTCTGAGTCTTTGTGACCCCGTGGACTGTAGCCCGCCAGGCTCCTCTGTTCATAGGATCCTCCAGGCAAGAATACTGGAGTGGGTTACTATGCCTTTCCAACCCAGGGATTGAACCCGCGTCTCTTGTGTCTCCTGTACTGGCAAGCAAGTTCTTTACCTCTAGCACCACCTGGGCAGCCCACCATACCTCTTCATCTCCTATAATACCTAGCATAAAACTGGGCATCAGCAAGTTCTTAATAAATTTATTATCTTGGTCATTCATTCAACACCTACTGGCTTCCTTTCATGCTCATTGGTGGAGCTTCTAGGATGCTTCTTTACCCTCCAAAATGCTGACGTTTATACCCAGCCAGCACCCAGACTTGACAGGACAGCAAATCGAGGGAGGGTGGAGTGCTCCCTGGGCGGTCCTATGGTTGCCATCTTTTCTCTGTAGGTCAGAGTGTAGACAGGGAGTACAACTGAGAATCTTAGAACCAGACCTCAAAGATGTCCTGTATCTTCCTTCTACAGCCAGAGGCTAGAGATAGTAAGTGGGTGTGCAAAGTCCCAAAGGCGGTTAGATAAGATCAAAGGAAATCATATCTTAAAAACTGTGCTTTGATCTAACTTGACAGTGGAGAATCCTAACCTACCTCATCTGGTGGCTTCTGGAGGAGGTGAGCCTTATCTCCAGTGATAAGTCAGATAGTCTCTCCTGTCAGTGGGATGGACCGAAAACCCCACTTAACTTCTATGCTCTTCCTCCCCAAGCCCCTACCTCCAGTCTAATCATGAGAAAAACATCAGCCAAGTCTCAGTCAAAGGAGACACGATATCTGACCAATATTCCTCAGATATCCAAGGTCATTCAAGATGAGGAAAGTCTGAGAAAGTGTCACAACCAAGCACAGGCTATGGAGACACCAAACTGAATATAATGTGGAACCCTGGATTAGAACAGAGAAAGGACTTTAAGAAATCTGTATAAAATTTAGACTTTAATTATAGTGATGTATTAATGTTGGTTCCTTAATTTTAACAGATATGCCATACTAATGTGAGAGGGTAGTAGTAGTGGAAACCAAGTCCTGGTGTGTGTGAACCCTCTGTACTATCTTTGCTTTTTTTCTAGAAATCTAAAAATGTTCTAAAAGAAAATTTTAATTAAAAAAAAAAGTTGGGAGGACTTCCCTGGTGGTCCAGTGGTTAAGATTCCACAACTTTCACTGCAGCGGGGTATGGGTTCAATCCCATGTGCTGCACAGCATGGCAAAACATACAAAAATAAAGCAACTTTTAATTAAAATAGGTTTTTAAAAAATTTTTGCTCTGCAGTTATAAAAACAGGCCACCCATCCTAGTTCTAATGAGCGTGAATCACAGACTCTCAGCCCAGGGCTCGCCCTGTCCCACCGCATGGTCGTTAGACACATTGATGTCTCTTTAAGCCCCTCTTGGTTGTGACAGTCTCTCAGACTTCCCTTGTTTCTGATGACCTTGGTGGTTTTGAGGAAGACTGGTTGGGTATGTTGTAGAACGTCTCTCAATCAGGATTTGTTTGATGTTTGGTTCCTCAGCGTGATTTCAAGTCCTTTAGAACCACAGTGGGTCATCTCTTTCCCCTAGCAGGTTAGGGAGGGAAGCAAGTGTGCTTTTCATCCACTATGAAGCCTGTGTATAGGGCGGGTGAGGAGCCAGCGCAGAAAGGTAAAGCCATACCTTTAGGGCCCAGAGACCACCTGGGCCGTTCTGAAATCAGCCTTGGCATCCTCACTCCAGAAGTGCTGGGCCTGATGTATCTCTCAGCTTCGTCTCCTGTGGGAGCTCCGGCCTCCAAGAGAGTCTTAACTGGGGGACTGGGGACTGCAGAGAACTAGCTCTGTTCGCGTCTCCCCAGAGCCAGTTCCAATAGAGAGGCTTCTTCTCCACAGCCAGTTCCTGTGGTCCATGGGGACCCATGAAACTGAGAATACTGGGGTCTACGAGATGTTGCCTTGACAACCCAGCCTTCCAGGTATGGGAGGGGAGAGGGTGATGCTTGTGTGAGTTCCGAAAAAGGCAGGATGCTAGAGCTGAGCTGACTCTAAGGGTGTTATCGTCTTTACCTCCCCCCAGCCCCACCCAGGTCCCTTCATTCTACAGTCTCTTAGCCTCAGTCCTCTGATCCAGCCACTCCTTCTAGGATGCCGCCCTGGTGAGGGGGGAGGCAGCCACCGGGCACTGAACTGTGTGGGTTTGACGGGAGCTGGCAGGCAGACTCGGCGAGCTAAATCCAGTGGACCATTCGAGATGTCTAGACAGGAAGCCAGGCTGGGAGAAAAGCAAGGCCACTCCCTGAGGCTGGAGGCCTGAGGCAGCCGGGCGGGCAGCTGCCACTGTTTCAGGAGCCCAGGGGATACATCCGCAAGGGCCGGGGTGGGGCGGGGTGGGGGGCAGCTCAGGGCACATCCTTATGGCCGTAAACGGCATGCCTTGCCCCCACACAAGTGCAGCAGGGGCGTGCCAGCTGGAGCAGACATCCCATTAAGGGGCAGTGCTCAGGTGACCATGTAGCCCACCTTGACACTGAGGTTGAGTTGGAGAGAAGGGGACCTGGCATCAGGCTTTCAGGCTCTCATCCCAGAGCCAGTACTGACATCCAAGTAGGGCAAGGAGAGGGGGATGAAGCACCATCCAGGGTCCAGCCCTGGGGCCTCGAGCCAGTTAGCCACCTGTCAGTTTCCCCATTTGTAAAATGGGCTAGTCGGACACCTGCCACCCCTGCTCCGTGGGTCATTAGGACGGGCAGATGAAACGCTATACGGGAGAAGACTTGTGTGAAGTGCCTGGTAGGCATGACGATCACGAACAATGTTTATACTGTAAGCTTCAAGGCTGTTGAGATATTCGGTTGCATTGAACTGGCAGGCTTGAGTTCTTTGGCTGACAGTCGCCGACTCACTTAGATTTTTCAGGCCATTTAGTTCCAACACACCCATCTAGTCCTTGATGAAAGCTGGACATGGTTCTGTGACCTTCTGAGGTCCTAGAACAAGTTGGTATCTGAGTCCAGGGGCCTGCAGTCCAGGGTTCCTGATTCCCACCAGGATCTGGAGCGCCGTGCATGCCACGTGGCCTCCGAGTCCTCTTGTTTTCTGCATTCCACTTCCATCTCCAAGAGCTGGTCCTCGTTCCCTGAATTTGCATTTTAGCGCACACCCACTCTCGACAGCTTATGCTAGAACCAAACACCCCTGCCAGGTTCTGAGATCTTTAAGGAAATACAAAAGGGTGAAAGACACAACAGAAAGAAGATAAGCAAGTGTGCCTTTGGAGCCCGGCCAGTGTGGATCGGCAGGACGCCCTGGAGCTCCCGCCCTCAATCTGTTCACCAACCTGTTTCTCTCCCCAGTCAAGCTGCTCCTGAAAGCTTCTCTGGGAAGACTTCCCAGATCAACCAGGCACTGGCAGCTTCTGTGGCCTGGCCCTGTCTGAACCTAGCACTGCCCTGGGTGTCACTCACCCACCTTCCACCTTGCTCACGGGGCACTTGGTCTTGCCCTCCGCACCCAGCTGCTGGGCCAAGCAGCTCCCACCTCCTTGCCCAGCTTCTGTGCGAGAATGCTTGCCCGCTCTCTGCCTTAATCCCAGCCAGGCGCTTGACATACATCTGACATCGATCCTGAACCATCTCTTGATGTATTCATCCCCTGCTTTTACTGGGTCACGAGCTCGCCCTCTCCTTCTCTCTGCACGCCTGTGTTGTTGGTCTGAGACAGTTATAACTCAGGGGGTCTCATTATCAAGAAGGGAGAGTTGCTCACCTCTGGTCTTGGGTTGATTCAATCAGGAGGCGATTGGACTCCATTGGGTCCCAACTCCATGTCTCTTCAGCCCTGGCTCCAAAGCTGAATTCCTGACATGCTGTCTCTTTTCTTTAGAGTGACAATTCTGTCTTTGATTTAGACTAGACAGATAGATAAGTCCATCTTCTCTTGCCAGACAGTCTCCTTACTCTGACCTTTTACTATCTGATCATAATGTTGTTTGAAAGGAGCCTGCGGACATGCTACCAGTGTCTAAAAGGGAGAGGGAAGGAAAACAGAATACAAACACACAAGTGTGCACACATGCATGTCCATGTATGTTTTGCTGTCAAATATAACTTATCTCTAAATAATGAAGTATCGATTTGTCTCTGTAAGCATACATGATCTCCAAATGATATACACAAATCTGAAAATAACAGCTGCCATTGGAGAAAGATTTCCATGATATATATTTTTCTGCCTTTTGAATTCATAAAGCATTTTATGATGAATTATTTCATATGTACAGAAATATATGAGATTAATGTATGTATTGAGATAGGATTAATAAATAATTCTTCCCTGTGGATCTACCACCCACTGTAAGAAATGGAGCATTACAATAGGGTTAAGACTTCTTGCAGCATGCCCCTGGTCCCACAAAGGTCACTGCTGTCTGCTTGCCCTCAGTATTGCCTGCTTTTATTTTTTTTTCTTTTTAATTCTTATTTATTTAGCTGCACCAGGTCTTAGTTGTGGAACGAGGGATATTTAATTGTAGTGTTCATACCCTTCGTTGAACCCTGTGGCATCTAGTTGCCTGACCAGGGGTTGAACCCAGGCCTGCTGTGTTGGGAGCATGGAATTTCAGCCACTGGACCACCAGGGAAGTTCCAAATTTGCCTGCCTTTAAAATTGTGTTGTGGTGTTGGAGAAGACATTTGAGAGTCCCTTGGACTGCAAGGAAATCCAACCAGTCCATCCTAAAGGAAATCAATCCTGAATATTCGTTGGAAGGACTGATGCTGAAGCTGAAACTCCAATACTTTGGCCAACTGATGCAAAGAACTGCCTCATTGGAAAAGACCCTGATGCTGGGAAAGACTGAAGGCAGGAGGAGAAGGGGACGACAGAGGATGAGATGGTTGGATGGCATCATCAACAAAATGGACATGAATTTGAACAGACTCCAGGAGATAGTGAAGGACAGGGAAGCCTAGTATGCTGCAGTCCATGGGGTCGCCAAGAGTCAGACATGACTTAGGGACTAAACAACAACAGCAATATATCCCTAAGTAATATAGTTTTTCACTTCACTTGTTTGGAACTGTACAAAGATGGTGTCAAACTGTATGTATTTTTCTATGATGAATCAATGTCTGTCACCCTGGTAGTAAGATTCACTCATGCTGATGCTTGATTCATGTGTTTTCATTGTGTTAATGCTTCACTGTATGAATATGCCCACTTTATTTACCCATTTTCCTGGTGTAAGACATTGGACTGTTTCCCATTTTTGCTGCTATGAGCTTTCTCTGACTGCCTTTGGTGCCCACATATAAGAGGGACCTAGGGTGTGATCCTGGCAGTGGTGCTGCTGGGCCAGAGTAGCTATACCTTCAGCTCACCGACCATTTGCCAAAGGGTTTCCAAGATAGTTGTGCTAATTCATAATCCCACCTGCACATGAAGGGTATTTGTTTCTCTGCCTTTTCGTCAATGGGATATTAACAGACTCCACATTTATCGGGTGTAAAACGGTGTGATATTATGCTAAGTCACCTCAGTCGTGTCCAACTCTGTGTGACCCCATAGACGGCAGCCCACCAGGCTCCCCCGTCCGTGGGATTCTCCAGGCAAGAACACTGGAGTGGGTTGCCATTTCCTTCTCCAATGCGTGAAAGTGAAGTCGCTCAGTCGTGTCCGACTCTTAGCGACCCCATGGATTGCAGTCTAACAGGCTCCTCTGTCCATGGGATTTTCCAAGCAAGAGTACTGGAGTGGGGTGCCATTGCCTTCTCCTATAATATGAACTTAATTTACATTTCTCTGGTTACTGGTGACATTGAAAGCATCTTCTTATGTTGGTTATCCATTCACGGTTCCTCTTCCATGACTTTCTGAATTTTGAACCATGTGGACATCTTATCTATTCAAAAACATATATACTGAAATGTGCTTATCATATCCCATTTCTCATATGCAAAAAGGTGGGAAAAACATCTTCCTACAAAGCGGGAGACCCGGGTTCAACCCCTGGGTCAGGAAGATCCCCTGGAGAAGGAAATGGCAACCCACTCCAGTATTCTTGTCTGGAAAATCCCATGGATGGAGGAGCCTGGTAGGCTACAGTCCATGGGGTAGCAGAGTCAGACACGACTGAGCAACTTCTTTCTTTCTTTCTTTCTCATATGCAAAGGGCCACTGTCCCTGCAAAGCACACAAATACTCTCTCTGAAAAGTGTCACCATAAATAAAATTGCTGGGCTTCCCTGGTGGCTCAGTGGTAAAGAATCTGCCTGCCAACGCAGGAGATGTGGGTTCGATCCCTGGTCTGGGAAGCTCCCACACGTCACGATGCAACTAAACCTGTGGGCCTCAACTACTGAGCCTGTGCTCCAGAGCTCCGAACTTCAATTGCTGAAGCCCACACACCCTAGAGCCCGTCCTCTGTAACCAGGAAAGCTACCTCAATGAGAAAGCCACGTTTGGCAACTAGAGAGTAGCCTCCACTCTCCCCAACTAGAGAAAAAGCCCACACAGCAATGAAGAACCAGCACAATCAAAAATAAATAATAAATAAAAGGTTGTTTTTTTTAATTGAGGACAATAATACATTGGTGAGTGTTGTGAGCTAAATTTTTAAACTTTTTTTTAATTGTTCCTTTTAACTTCTTTTAAAATATTTGTTCATTTGTCTATTTGGCTGTGTCAGGTCTTTGCAGCCCATAGGATCCTTGTCACAAATGCAGGATCTTTCGTCGCAGCCTATGGACTCTCTATTTGCGAGATGCACGGATTCTCTAGCTGTAGTGAGAGCTCTGAGTTGCTCCGCTGCATGTGGGACCTTAGTTCTCCAGCCAGGAACTAAACCCACGTTCCCTGCACTGCAAGGTAGATTCTTAACCATGGACCACAAGGGAAGTCTATGGGCTAAATTGATGACCTATCAAATTCATATATTTAAGCACCAACTCCCAATACCTCCAAATGTATCCATAAAGTCTTTAAAGATGTATTAGGTTAAAAAGAAGTCTGTACAGTGGGCCTTACAACAAAAAGGAAAACAGGACACAAATAACACAGGGCAAGAACAGCCATGGGAGGACGCAGTGAAAAGGCAGCCATCTGCCAGCCAGGCAGAGATGTCTCAGAAAAACCCAGCAGCTTGCTCTTGAACTTTCAGCCTCCAAATGGTGAGAAAAGAGTACGATTCTGTTGTTTAAACCCCCCAGGCTGTGGTACCTTGTTCTGACAGCCTGAACAGACTAATGCAGCAAGCAGATTGCTGTTTGCACAGCGCTCTCACATACTCATTCATCTACTCATTTATTATCAAATATTAATAGAGCCCAGCCCGGGTGGAAGGTACATTTCATTGTTAAATCCTCCCTGAGTCAGGAATAACGATCCCTGCCTTTAAAACAAGAGGACTGAGTCTCATCGTGTTTGGGTGAGTGCAGAGAGGCAAAGCAAATGGCAAAGGAATGAAGGTGGCTTCTGGGGGCCAGAGAAAACTCAGGCAGACACGATCAGCTTTAAATGCATGACTGTCACGTGGGGGACAGAATCTATTTTTCTTTATGTCCTGAAGGGATAGAAGTATGGTAAATAGGAACAAACATCAGGAAGACAAATTTCACTTTGAAAGAACAACTTTGCACAGAATTGTCTAAAGATTCCCAGCCCAGGGATCGAACCCGGGTCTCCTGCACTGCAGACAGATTCCTCACCATCCGAGCCACCAGGGAAGCCTAACAACAATTCAGCAAGATGTCTCAAATGTAGTGAGCTGTTCCTAAAGAAGCTGGACAACCACTTTATGAGAGATGGTGTATATGTGTGCATGTGTATGTGTGTGTGTAGAATAAGGGTCAAGCTTCAGGTTTGTGGTTGGAGGACATGACCTTGAAGGGCCCTCCCCATCCAGAGAATCACATATCTCTGAGACCAAGTGGTGGACCAGAAAGAGAAGCTGTCTTCTGGATTCTGATTCTCTAGTCTTCCCACCAAGCCAAGCTGCCTTTAAACAGATTAGCAGCTGGATAAATGTGTTCTGGGCTTCCCTGGTGGTTTGCTGCTACTGCTAAGTCACTTCAGTCATGTCCGACTCTGTGCGACCCCATAGACGGCAGCCCACCAGGCTCCCCCGTCCCTGGGATTCTCCAGGCAAGAACACTGGAGTGGGTTGCCATTTCCTTCTCCAATGCATGAAAGTGAAAAGTGAAAGTGAAGTCGCTCAGTCGTGTCGGACTCTTCGAGACCCCATGGACTGCAGCCTACCAGGCTCCTCCATCCATGGGATTTTCCAGGCAAGAGTACTGGAGTGGGGTGCCATTGCCTTCTCCTTCTCCCTGGTGGCTTAGACAATAAATAATCTGCCTGCAGTGCAAAAGACCCGAGTTCAATCCCTGGGTTGGGAAGATCCCCTGGAGAAGGAAATGGCTACCCACTCCAGTATTCTTGCCTGGAGAATCCCATAAACAAAGGAGCCTAGCGGGCTACAATCCATAGAGTCACAAAGAGTCGGACACGATTAAGGAACTAAGCACTCACAAATACATTCTAATGATGACAGCATTCACTGAGCAACCTGGGGACAGGACATAGCAACAGGGAGTGTCCAATTTTTAAAATGAGAGAATTACTTCTACTCACTTTCCCCTTCTCAGAAGTCTTGATTGCAGCCAGGTAGGTAGCAGAGAGCAGGAGGGAACATGCAATTTTGAGAACCTACTTAAGCACTGGGGTTCTCATACACCTTGATTGCTATTTCATCTTTATATTAGCTCCAGCTGTGATATCATTCTTTATCTCCACTTTACAGATGTGGAAGCTGAGACTCCAAAGAAGCCAGGCAACCGTCCAAGCTTCCAAAGCTAAATCACAGCAATGACCTTGAGCCAATTCCCTGCCTCGCTCTTGGAGCCAGAGCTTGCCTGATTCCAAAATCCATCACGTCTTGTTACCTAATGGGTATCGGAATGTTAAAAATGTGGGTTTTCTTTCTCTAAATCCAGACTACTGTCCTTGAGGACAAACCCAGGATAAACAAGTTGTCTTGAATTAGGACTTACAAGCTGGGGGGTGGGGGTAGGGGGTGGAAACATTTCGTTCCTATTCTCTGATTGGACAATTGACACCTTCTCAGCTTCAGGTAGGGCTTCACTGGTGGCTCAGTGGTAAAGAATCTGCCTGCAATGCAGGAGCTACAGAAGACATAGGTTTGATCCCTGGGTCAGAAAAATCCCCTGGAGAAGGGCATGGCAACCCACTCCAGTATTCTTGCCCAGAGCATCCCATGGACAGAGGAGCCTGGTGGGCTACAGTCCGTGGGGTCGCAAAGAGATGACTAAAGCGACTTAGCACGCACAGCCTCAGGTAAGGGGCCAGCTCCTCCCTCGGTCCCCAAGTTCTCTCCTAACATATTTACTATTTCCTGTGCAGTGAGTAAATATCTTCTCCTCCTCCTCTCTCTCTGAACACTTTTATTTCTGGAGGTAATGAGACCCACCTCTAGAAGAATCTCTCCGCAAAGAAGGGCAGTACCACTGGTCATGGCCCAAAGACCTATGTGGGTCCTGTGTCCAGCTGAATGATCTACTCAGTCTTCATTGATCTGTGATCTGGGCTGAGAGCCCTTTAAGCTGGCGGGAGAAGAGGACTCTGAATGGAGAGTGCTCTTCTTTTTTATTTTATTTTTTTTCTTTACCCAAGGCAAAATGCAGCTTCTGTTTTAATCTGAGCCCCACCTCCTTGGTTTGGACAGATAAACAGAAAGCTGGCCATGGTCCCCTTACCAGACAGTAACAAAGGAAGGGAGGTTGTTTTTGCCTGGGAGCTGGAGGGCTGGAGGAACCCACTCTCCAATTCAATTCAATAGGAAAGGAAGCCGGGAAGTTTCCAGAATAGGAAAGAGCCTTCCCTGCTCTCTACCAGCCTTGCTCTGACTTCTAGGGGCTTCACGTGGCTTCTTCCATGCCCAGAAGTGTCAGAGCTTATTTCCTTCCCAACATAGCCTAGTCCTGGAGCTGAACCTCCTTAAGCTCCAAGGTTTTCACTCTCACCCCAAGCTTTGCTTTAAGAATCCTCCCCTCCACCAGCCTCCCAGCTCCAGTCCGCCTCATTATTCAATCCATCTGATCTTTTTGGAGCTCAGAACAGAGGGCGTTGCTTTGTTAGAGATAATAGACCCAAAGAGGTGGAGAGTCTCCAGAACAAAGAGAATAAACGAATGTTTTGTTTTGTTTTGTTTTTTATCCCTCAGGAAGTTTAACTTCGGTCAGGTGAGCACAAAGGGAAGCCAGGTAAATGGAGTGTTTATGAGCCAGTGAGTGGCACCTCGCACCCCTCCTGGAGGTCAGACTAGGGAGCGCTGCAGAGTGGTGGCCTGGGTTCTACCTTTTAGGGACTCAGTGGAAGAGGCCAGCTCTCAGCTGTCGAAGGGGAGGGCTGGGTCGCTGTCTGCCTTCGAAGGGGAGAAGAGGTGCTCCATTCAAGGGAGCTAAGGTAGAGTCCCGTGCAGTTGGTTAGAGAAGACTGAGAATTTACCTGGTGGTTCAGTGGCTAGGACTTCGCACTCCCGGGGCAGGGGGCCCCGGGTTCCATCCCTGGACAGAGAACTAGATCCCACTGGCCACAATTAAGAGTTTGCCGGCTGCAACTAAAAGACCCCACCATCCCTCAGTTCAGTTCAGTTCAGTTCTTTGTGACCCCATGGTCCGCAGCACGCCAGGCTTCCCTGTCCATCACCAACTCCTGGAGTTTACTCAACCTTATGTCCATCAAGTTGGCGACGCCAACCAACCATCTCATCCTCTGTCGTCCCTTTCTCCTCCTGCCTTCAGTCTTTCCCAGCATCAGGGTCTTTTCCAATGAGTCAGTTCTTCACATCAGGTGGCCAAAGTATTGGAGCTTCAGCTTCAGCCTCAGTCCTTCCAATGAACATCCAGGACTGATCTCCTTTAGGATGGACTGGTTGGATCTCCTTGCAGTCCAAGGGACTCTCAAGGGTCTTCTCCAACACCATCCTTCATACCACAGCTAAGATCGAAGATCCCACATACCACAACCTGGGGTAAGTAAATAAATAAATATTAAAAAAAAAAGGGGGGGGAAGGAGACTTTTCACTTCAAAAAGAGAGAGAGAAACAGAGAGACTGATTCTCTAATACCAGAACCAGGGAGGCAGGAAGATCACTGCCCTTTCAGGGACCACGCAGTGTTTGTCACACATTCTAAGGCCCCATCACACAAAGGCCCCAGAATGGGGAACACGTTGAGAAGAGACAGAGGGCACCTACCTGCTATCTGACCTTGGATGGGTCCCTTGAGTTTGTTAGGCTTCAGTTTCCCCACCCCCGGGAGGAACGGGTTGGATTTGATCCGTGATTCCCAAATTTGGGTCCAGTGCAATTTACTGAAACTTTACTGAAAACTTGTCACCAGATAAGAATATTTTTAAAATATCGCTGGCTCCTCTGACTATCATTTAAAAAAGGAAGCACATTTCAGGACTAAAAAAAGGAGGAGAGACACAATCTTAGAACATAAAAAAAGGAGGGGACACACAATCTTAGAATATGAAGGAGAATCCTTTAAAAGAAATATGGGAAAACTCACTACGTGATTTTATTTTTCTCATTTCGGGGCAGACGGTTGTTAAGCTTCATCACAGAGGGAAATCAATTCAAGAAATGGGAAACTACCTAGCATCCTAGCTCCTAAGATTCCATGATTTGAAGCCCAGTGGGGCAAATCACCCAGCCTCCCTCTGATCCTCGCTTGGCATGTCCCAAAGCCTGAAGCATAGTGAGGCTGGTGGACGGTGGTTGCCGCTCGCTGTGCAGGTGACCCCTGATACCTGGAATGCAAGCTTTATTCTCCCTTCTTATGCCATTATGTTCCTCCTGTCTCCTGAGACGCAAAGGAGGTCCTGTCACCGGGACAGGGGCTGGTGGGTGCTTCGGGGAGAACGCTTGAGATATGCCCCCTTCCTGCATCCGCTGGAGGAAGTAAGTCAATGGGCAGGGGGTTGCCTCTCACTCACCTTGGACACCTTCACAGCACCTGTACATGAAACCTCTCCATTAATAGATATGTGAGTTCGTGTCTGTACACTGAGGCCCAGAGATACTAGAGTCCACAGAGGGAAGAGGGAAGCTGGCACATGTTCAACCCCTGGTCCAGGAACTAGATCCTACAAGCCATGCAGCACAGCCAAAAGATAGATAGATAAATAGTTTTTAAACTAAAATTAAATAAAAATAGTTATGACAGAAATTTTAAAAATAATTTCATTGTAAGCATCATCACTCCCCCTCCAACTTAGAGTTCTCCCAGTCGCTCAGTCATGTCTGACTCTTTTCGACCCTCATGGACTGTAGCCTGCCAGGCTCCTCTGTCCATGGGATTCTCCAGGCAAGAATACTGGAGTGGGTTGCCATGCCCTTCTCCAGGGGGTCGTCCTGACCCAAGGATTAAACCCAGGTTTCCTGCACTGCAGACAGATTCTCTACCATCTGAGCCACAAGGGAAGCCCTGAAAGATAAATAATTTTTAAAAGACTTTAAAATTAAAATTAACTAGAAATGGTTATGACAGTAAATTTTAAAAAATAATAATTTCATCGTAAGCATTGCCATTCCCTCTCCAAGTTAGAGTTCCCCCAAGCAGGAGCCAAACAGTTTCTTTTTCTTTGCCAGAAAGAAGCATCAGAAAGGTCTCATCCAGGAGGTGTCTGCCTGCTCTTATTTCCTTCATCTGCAATGCAAGGGGCCACGGGCAGCTGGGGCTGACCCCATCCTGGGCTCAAGGGCCCATTAGGGCATCCCCTGGGTGCCCTCTCTACAGCCTGGCTCAGGAGCTTGGGGCCAGTAAGAAACCCCACCACAGGGAAGGGTCAGCCTCTGTCACTGCCGGCTTCTCTTCACCATTCACCCCTCCCCCTGCACCCCTCACCTCCATGCACCCCTGTAGGAAGCAGAGCCGTGGAAAAATCAGCATTGATGAATGGGGATTCTGGGTTCTGTGTTTTTACAAGCCGTGGTCTGGAAGTGCCAAGAGGCTGCCTTAGTTTGCTAGCGGATTGATTCCCTAGAGAAGGATAATGCGATTGACAAGAGATTGAAAGGGACCTCTGAAAGAAGAAGGTCAGCAAGTTCTGCCCAGGAGGAGAGAGCAGTGAAGCAGAGGGCAGAAGCCAGAGCAGGAACATTGTGGACACTCCATAAATCTTCAGCGTTACATCATTCATTTGAAACCTGGCTGAGAGGCGCAGAGAGAATGAGAATCCGAGGCCAGAGAGGCATGGCCAAGGAGGCTATTGAGAAAAAGGATCTTGAGAATCAACAGTCTGTTTCACTCGCCTTGATTGCTCACCTTCTGTTTTTCTTAGCCTCAATCACTTCTTCTTTGATGTCAGTCCTTACGGAACCTGGGCACTGCAGGTACTTTTCAGGATGAAGTGTGGAGTGGGGATGTGGGCAGATGAAGCCCATTGATGGTGATGAGAAGAAAGGAGGGAAGGACTTCCTGGTGGTCCAGTTGGCTAAGACCTCTACACTGCCAATGCAAGTGGCAGGGGTTCAATCCCTGGTTGGGGAGAACCAAGATCCCGCATGCCGCGTGGTGTGGCCAAAAAGAAAAAAAGTGGTGAGTGGAGTGGGGCAAAGGACTCAGGAAGTCTCTTTAGACCCAAACTGGGATCAATCTGGGTGAAGCTTTAGCATCCCTGAGTTGGGGTGGCCAGCCTGATCCCCCTCCTACCACCAGGGAATGGTTTTGAAGCTAGAGATTCGCCCCTTGGTGTTCCCGGTAACTCCGGTAAAGCCAGGCTACATTTAATGAGCAACTACTGCAGTGTCCAGCACCACCTGCGGGGCTTTAGATGGATTGTTTTGGCTTTTTTTTTTTTTAACATCTTCACGACCCTATTTATCCATTTTACAATTGAGGCCCAGAAAAGCTACTAACCTTGTCAAGGTGACACATAAAAAAAATATTCGGATTCCAGACCCACCAGTGCTTACCTCGCCCCGGAGGAATACTGGAAACTCACTGAAGCAAAAGGCTAGGAGATCCCTCCCTGGTTATCCTGCATTTTTGATTAAGGCTAAAGAAAGTCTCATTTAGATCCTCCAATGCGCTTTAGAGTTTCAATAAAAGGCCACCTGAAGCAGAAACAGGAAAAGGAGGGCAGGAGGGGGGCCCGACCGCTCCCCAGTCCTAGGACAAAGCACCTTCTCCCCCGTCAGGGGCGACATGACCTACCCCGCCGTCTGGACCAAGTAGGGTGTGCATTCCCTATCCTAGTATGTTCCCAGCAATTCACTACCTGTCATCAATACTCTGCTTTTCTTTTTTTTTTGCTGCCACCAACACACGATAATCTGATCTGTAAGGGGAAAAAAGGGAGTGGAGGATCTGTAGAAACAAACATCATCAAATGTCCTGGCTCTGTTCCCGGTGCTTCAATAAAAATGCAGGAAGGAAGAAATTGCAGAGATGAGCCTTGGCGGCCAGGCTCCCTGAGTCTCCATTAAGTCATTAAGAGAGGACTTTGCAGCATCGGAGCCAATCGCCAAGATGCTGCCGCGGAGGGCAGCCCTCGCATTGGAGGGTCCAGCTTGGTGACACAGAGGGATGAGCCATCTGACTTGGGTACTTGTCTTCCTCTCGGTTCTCTTCCTTCACCCCCGACATTCGACTTTTTACCATAACAAACTTTCTCCCCTGACTGTTTTCATAAGGTTTACTGCACTGAAGACCTGGGCTTGGAATCGTACTACCCACGGCAGCTCTCATTTGGGTGATTAGTGACCCGAATCATACATACTCTTGGGAAGGTGGGCTGTGGGGCCAGGGGACCTGCTTCTGGGATCTTCTACAGAGGTGACAAAACACCAGAGCCAAACAAGAATTTGTGGGGATCATTCCTACGGGCAACCAAGCCAAACAAGCCATCCCTCTAATCAAAATACCACCCCTTGTTCTTCTTCTGAAAACTTTGAAAAGCAGGAAATGGAATTATAAGAGGGTAGGGGTATGGAAAAAGATTAAAATGAAAAATAAACTTGAAACATACCTAGCAGAAAGCACATTTGATTTGAAAGATTCTTTCCATTTCAATTCTCTGTGGGCCTATTCATAACAGAGATATGGTTACTTAAAATACAATTTCTGCGCTGGCTGGTTGAGTCTCTTGAAAAATGCCTTCCATGTTTTCCCAAGCCCTCACTTCAACTTCACCACAAAATTCCTGAACAACATCTCCAACAGCACCAGCTGAACTCAAGCAGAGTAATTCTGAAACCTAGTGACACCCCTAAGAGATGTTGACGCTTGGGCTCACAGATGCCAGATTTCAGTTCTTTCTTTTCCCTGCCACCCGACTTCCTACCCCCGACACATACACACTCCCAAGATCTCAGAAGGCGTAAATGTTTTAGGAAAAAAAAAAAATGACTCTGGTATTGATTGAGTCAAGCAGACTAGTAACAAGTTCTCTTTAAAATACATACTCAAACTGTGACAAATCTGTTTAGTGTGGTTTAAACTTTTTTTAAAAAAATAATTGAATCTTTAAAGCAAGAACAGTTTTAAATTCCCTTTTGTAGACATTGCTAAACCAAGAGCAGCTTCTTTTCCCGAGGTGAAAGGCTGGCAGTGAAGGCTCTGGAGTCAGACTGTCTGGATCTGCAGAATCACTTCCTTAGCTCACCACTTGTGGGTCAGGTTAGCCTTGCCAAGCCTCAGTTTTCTCATCCGTGAAATGGGAGCTAACAGTCATCCCTCTCTCATTGTTGTGAGATTTAAAAGTAATGACCTCACTTAGCAAATGTAAAAAGCATTTAGAAAGGTGTCTGCCTGGCAAGCATTCATTAACTATTAGCTCTTGGGGATGCCAAGCAAAACATTAAAAAAAAAAAAAAAAAAGGCTTAGGCAGAGAGATCAACCCTAATGCAGTTATTTGCGTTTCCTATACACTTCTTAGAAAATAAGCTCACGTGCTTAGAAACCTATGACAGTCAAACAAGTAACTTTGGGAATAACAGTGAATTATTAGCCTTTGCCTAGCTTTGGCGAGAAACTCCCCGTAAGACTGAACACTCATCCGGATGGTTTCCTAGTAAGGTCTCAGAATTCCACCCCAGTTCACTCAGCTGACTCCCCCGCCTTGGACTGCTGACTGAAGCCACTCATGGGCTACAGGGCACAGCAGGAGAGGGCCCTGCTTCTGACTAGGGAAGAGCCTCCCCACCCTGCACCCCAGCACCCCGCCCTTGGGCCCTGCTGTTCAGAGGAGAGCTGGTTTCAGGAACCACTCATGATGGGAGGGGTCTGCAGCCCCCCCTGATTCCAGTGTGCTGTTTATAATCATCTGCCATTTCAGAAATCAGCTTTCTTGTTCTCTGTCTCTTCAGATCTGGGGCCATTTTGCAGAGTGGTTGGGGCTGTGGTCACTGTGAAAGAAAGAACGGGTGCATCTGCGAAGGCCTGAGAGTGGCCACTTAAACGCTGTCCCTGTGGACGTGCATTGGTGGGATGTGTCTCCATGATTACTGAAGATAAAGTCATAGCACTCAGTGTACCTTTGCTTTTTCCACACATGCCATCATCATATCATCATTACTTTATTATCTTGCTGATCATAAAAGTAGTACATGGTCAGGAACAAAAGAAGGTGCCACCTCCTCTGGACAGAGGTCAGGGGAGAAGTGCACAGAAATTTTAGCCCCTGAAACACACACCCAGCACTCAGCCTGATCGACTGTAGAGACTACCCTATAGACAAGCTCCGTTCCCAAAGTTCAAATGATAGAAAGGTATGTAAACAAACAACGTAAGCGTCCTATAACTGCATCACAAAGGAAACCGCTAATAATAGTTTAGTTCATAGAAGTTTGCTTTGTTTTAAATAATGACATTCAACTAAGAGGGAAAAAACATAGGCACAGGATGAAATTTTTATAGTAGTCCAAAAGGGTAGTCTGAAGGGCCCCTTCCCCGACTTACACCCTAGACATTCAATTCACCTATTGTGTGTGTGAGAGTTTCCTTCCAGGTAATCTACAATTAGATAAACACACACATATATAGGTATCTGCATATGGGCTTCCCCAGTGGCTCAGAGGTAAAGAATCTGCCTGCAATGCAGGAGACGGTAGTTTGATCCCTGGGTCAGGAAGATTCCCTGGAAGAGGGCATGGCAGCTGACTCCAGTTTTCTTGTCTGGAGAATCCCATGGACAGAGGACCCTGATGGGCTACAGTGCATGGGATTGCAAAGAGTCGGGCACGAATGAAGCAACTTAGCAGGAGCCAGGCAGGCAGGTATCTGCCTGTGTAATGGTGTGTGTGCCCCCGTTCTTTCCTTAAACAGAAAAGATCTGTTATATATACAGTCCAAAGCTTCTTGCTCTTTCCCTTCCATATAGATCTATCATATTCCTTTTAATAAATGCACAATTTTGCATTTATAGACCACGATTTATTTCACCAAGTGCCCTATGGCTGGTGTTTTGTTAGGGATGGATGCCCTATGTATGGTGTTTTGCAACCACAATGTTGTAATGATTATCATATACATTATATAAATGTATCTATATCCATGTGTTATATAGTCTTTTTATATAAACATATCTATGTATTAATATATATTATATACACAGTCTTTCTACACATACAAGGACATCTGTATCTTGAATTCCTAAAAGAAGAATTTTTGGGTCAAAGAGTATGTGAGGTATGTACCTTTTAAATATTGATAAATATTATGACATGGTCCCCAAGGAGGTTATACCCTCAGCACTCTCACCAACAAGCATTTGGGGTGTCCATTTTCCCACACCCTCACTGACACCTTCATCTCTCTGTCTTTTAAAATGCATGCCTATCTCTCCTAACCTAACACTGTCTATTTTTAAATTCTTTTCCTCTCTGACCCTGCTTGTCCGATATCACCAAAAGTTCTTAACAACCCAGGAGAAGTCATCTGCAACTCTGTTAGCATATCCTTGGATGGAATCCACTTCAAAGGTGTATCCCAGTCTAACCCTGCATCTTTGATCTTTGTCCCTGGGCAGGGCAGAAGCCTCAGGAACTGGGTTCTCTACTCCTGGGGAGTCCTCAGAAATGCAAATGTCCACTTTTCGGTCACTGCCACCTCTGTCACCTCTCAGCTCCCCAGCACGGTGGTTTGGACGGGCGGCTTTTACGGGGAGAGGGTTTGTACTTTGGGGTCAGAAAGAGGGGATAGTTCAGGGAGCTCTGAAGGAAAGCAGAGGACAAAAGGCCAGCTGGTTTGCCATGAGCATCCTGGAGGGGGTCTGAAACCTAGACCAGGGACCACGGCTGTTAGGATCGTGGAGGTTTTATAAGCCTTGTTAGCTTCTCCATATGTGTTCTTGTTATTTTCTTCTTGTTTCACGGTTAAATCTGTAACAAAAGGGGCTGCTTATCTTGATGGGGTCAGCAAGGAAAGAGGAGATTAGTGGGAAAAAATATATATCCTTTACTGCAGATCTTGGGCAGAGGATCTGAGGGTGGTGGTGATTGGGTAGTCTCACCACAAAGATACCTGAAAAAAGGCACCCAAAGAGGTGATTCTGGGTTAAAATGGAAGAGCAAGGTTAGCATTTATGGAGCACTTGTTCTGTGCCCAGCACTGAGTTCATCTCTCCGGAGCAAGCCAATTCAGAAGCTTCAGCATCCTGACATGCATGCACTCTCCCATCTTGCCTTCCTTCAGCATCCCCCATGGGCTTGTGAGTTTCACTTTCAAGACTCAGGCATTATTACTTCCCCTGAGCCACCTCCTCCCCAAATACTCAGCAGGTGCCCCTGACTCCCCAACAAGATTGTCAGCTCCTGGAGGCTCATCTCGGGGCATGAGCTCCCCCTCATCTCATTCAGTCTTCGGAACCATGTGCCCAGCACAGTGCCTGACACAAGAGATGTCCCCCTCCCCCACCACCCCACCCCAGTGCTCGGAGGATAAATGTTGCACTCAAGCCAGAGAATCTGAGACCTCCCTTTCCCACTCTCAGTTGGTCGGGAGAGAGTGAAATGTTATTTACAGAAACACCAAGCCAAACAAGACCCTCCCTTCCCCGATATGCTGAAGCTGTGCTGAGAACAGCCAGGGGTCACCAAATGGCAGCCAGATGGTAACTGACTGCCGCTCCCTAACTCCAGGAGCCTAGGGCAAAAGGCTGGCCGGCCCACCTGCTCCCGGGGACCTGTGAACCTCCACCGTGGAGGGAGAAATCCTGATGGTTCCCTCCTCTCGAGGCTGCTCCCCTGCAACCAGTTCAGCCTCTACCGGTACCCCTCCCAAGTCTGAGGAACCCCCAGAGCTGGCTAGAGCTGCTCTCCAGCCCTTCCTGCCCTGCTGGTGGTAGGCTTTGCTAGCCTCCCCCTCCACACTCTTCCATAACAGGGAGGTGTCAGCTCTGCAGGGCCACGCCAGCGGAGCAAGGGTCCTCATCGCTGGCGGGAACAGCTGAGCCCTAAAATAACTAGACTCAGATGGGGCAGGGGAGTCCTGGGGAGGGGAGGGCCTGCCTTCTCAAGGAAGAGGTCTGAGGACACTGCAGGAGGAGAGAAGGGCTTTTCTGCAGTGTTCCCAAACAAAGACACCCGATCCGGCTTTGGGGAGAGCTCCTTTTTGCTGGGTTTCATTCAGCACCGCTCACCTCCTCCCATAGACACAGGAGGCAACAGGTCCCCAGACGGTTATCAGGTCCTCGAGGCCGTGCGGGCCTTTGTCCCCCTCCCCACCCTCCTAGACATCTAGCTGGCAGGGCGAAGGACCTACAGATCCTCCCCAACCCTCCCAGCTCTTTGTTATCTCAGAGGGACGATTATATTTCTGTGCAGAGAGGCAAGGTGCCAGGAGTCCCCAGAGCAGGACAGAGAAGCAGAGTGGCGATCTGACCCCCTCTCTGCCCGGAGAGGCTGGGGCCGCCCTGGGGAGGCGCTCCCTTCACTGGCCTGGGACCCAATCCTCCAGTGGAGGGTCCCCCTTTCAGGAAGAGGAAGGGGAGCAGCAGCACCCAAGGGGAGCTGGGCTGGGAGGAAAGAAGCCCTGGCCTCGCAATGACTCAGGAGCCCCGTCCGAGGTCTGTGGATGGCCTGTTCATTCATTCCTTCCCTGGGTTTCCCACCTTTCCTGTGCTGTCTTTGGCTGTTTCCCTGAGAACTCAGGGAGTGAGAACTACCAAGTTGACCACTTGCTTTCATTTTGGTTTCTTGCTACACCTGCAGAGACATTTCCTCAACCCCAGGTTGATGCCACTCAACAACAAACAGACAAGCATCAGAACATCGAAACAACATTTGAACATTTTCTGTTGAAATCAAGGACACATTCTTTAGCGTCATCTGTGGGATTCAAGGTACCTGTAAAATGCTTCTAAATCAGAAGGCAAAAGGGCTGGATTTAAAAATAAATAAATCAATAAAACCCTGTTGGAACCTCCCCAGTGGTCCAGTGGTTAAGACTGCTTTCCAAAGCAGGGGGTGTGGGTTCAGTTCCTGGTCAGGGAGATAAGACACATGCCTCAGGGTCAAAAAATAAATAAGACTGGAAAACTCCCTGTTTTAGAAGAATCAGAAAGACGAAGTGTGATCTATTCTCTTGCAGTAACAAAGTGTGAAAACACTGGTTGGATGTTAAATGCTGGACTGTCTTGGCTTGTATTCCCTCTCCAACTATATTGTCTTGTCTGGTCACCCAGGTTGGTAATCAAGTTCACCAACAATATAATGAAACACCTCCTGAGAGGAATCCCGAGCTAGGTCAGATACAAGATGGGAACCAGGCCCTAAGACAGTTTGGGAGCTGGTTAGAAGAAAGAGTAAAAAAGACAACCAACAAAGAAATGTGTGCTTAGTCACTCAGTCGTGTCTGACTCTTGTGACCCCACAGATTGTAGCCTGCCAGGCTTCTCTGTCCATGGAATTCTCCAGGCAAGAATACTGGAGTGGGTTTCCTTGTCCTCCTCCAGAGGATCTTCCCCACCCAGGAATCGAACCCAGGTCTCCTGCATTGCAAGCAGACTCATTACCAAGTGAGCCACCAGTTTTGTTACATATCAAATCAGTGGGATATACCAGAAGGTCAGTAGGGATCCCAGGGACTCATAGAGCGGAGATTGGCTGGGAAGGCCCCACCTAGGGGGAGGAGTGTGAGTCTGGCCTTCTTACAGGGCTGGAATGAGCAGGATTTAAAATGAAGGTGGTGGAGGTCTCTGGTGGCACACTGGATAATAATCAGCCTGCCAGTGCAAGGGACATGGGTTTGATCCCTGCTCTGGGAAGGTTCCACATGCCAAGGAGCAGGAAAGCCCACATGCTACAACTGCGAAGCCGGCATGCCTAGAGCCTGTGCTCCGTAACAAGGAAACCACAGCAATGAGAAGACCCCACACTACAAGGAAGAGGAGCCCCCGCTCTCCACAACTAGAGAAAGCATGAGCAAAGCAATGAAGATCCGGGAAAGCCAAAAATAAATAAATAAAAATTGATAAAGAAAGAAAATGAAAGAGGCCTAATATATGGGCAACTTGTTTTGTTGTTGTTGAGTTGACAAGTCGTGTTCAACTCTTTGCTACCTCATGGACTGTAGCACTCCAGGCTTCCCTGTTCTTCGCCATCCCCCAGAGCTTGCTCAAACTCATGTCCATCAAGTCGGTGGTGCCATCCAACCATCTCATCCTCTGTTGCCCCCTTCTCCTCCTGCCCTCAATCTTTCCCAGCATCAGGGTCTTTTCCAATGAGTCAGTTCTTTGCATTAGGTGCCCAAAGTATGGGAGCTTCAGCTTCAGCATCAGTCCTTCCAATGAATAGAACTTAATCAGGAGCAGAAGGGTTGAAGGGTAGAGAGATAAGCTCACAGGGGGGATAACTCCATAAATGATAACTGGGACTTCCCTGTGGTCCAGTGGACTTCCCTGCCGGTTCCATTCTGGGCTGGAGAACTACGATCCCACAGTCTACGTGGTACAGAGCAACACGTGGTGCTGGAAAACTTGAATACCTCTATACAAAAAACACAGCAACAACTGACCATGCCTTGCACAATTTACAGAAACCAACTCAAAATGGTTCATGGACCTAAATGTAAAACCTAAAATGAATAAAAAAATTGATGACTGAAGTTCATTTATTCCACAAATATGTGAGTTCTTGCTTTGTATTTAATGTTTTTTTTTTCATTCATTTGTAAATATTTATTTACTTGTCAGTCAGTCCATAAACATGTACTGAGCTCCTACTATGTGAACAACACTATGATAGTCACTGTTCTTTTACCTGCTGGTCCAATACAAAAACTAACTTGAAGGGAATTTCCTGGCAGTCCAGTGGTAAGGACCTGATGCATTCACTTCTAGGACCTGGGTTCCATCCCTGGTGGGGGAACTCAGGTCCTACAAGCCACACAGCACAGCCATAAAAGAAAAGAAATAACTTGGAGATACTTTCCTTAACCGTTGGGGTGGGAGGGGGTTGTCTTGTTCAGTTTTTGAGCTTCCACAACCTTGTGGGTTTCAGTGAGGTGAGGATGAGGGAATAGGCCCTACCAGTAACTTACACAGCAACTTTATTTATATCAAAAGTAACACTTTGTGTGCACTGAATTCCATTATTTTATTTGATTTTGGTGACAACCTTGTGAGGGGGCCCCAGCCAACTGAGGGAAAACATGTAAACAGGTCTTGATTTCTTTCAAATGCATGACTTATCCAAAATCAAACAGTTCTTAAGTAGTGGGCCAGAAAGAAGGTATCTATCATATCTAGGGTGGCACACTTCTCACCTGCAGGTGGTCCCCTACCTGACACCATGGGAGCGGCAGAAAAATATAAACTCTTTGCTCCTTCCTGGGACAGCCTGATCTCTCAAGTCTGAGCAGGTCCAAGAATTTATATTTTTCAGAACTTTTTGGGAGGACTGATGTCCATTTGGATCAGGGAACCACTAGATTATACCAGCCTGCAGAAGGACCCAGGGAAAAGGCCATTTTAGCTACTTTCCCTTGAGTTCCATGGAGTACTGGAGTGTGTGCTGGGTGGGCTTTGATCAATTTCCAAATCAACACCTCTTAGCTCCTTTCACTCTTTGCTTCTGAAACATTCGCTGCAGACTGAAGACTCCGGAGGCGGAGAATGGTGCTGCAGAACTGACAAGACTCAGCAGCCCTGGACCACAAAACCTAGGCCATATGTTTGGGAAAGTGAGATGGAAGCAAAGTGTCTGAGGAGCCATCAAACTTCTCATGAATAAAAGCAATTTGACTTTGCTCAGTAACTCTGTGGCAGGTCTTTATTTAATCCTCAACTGTATATGGAAAGTGCTATTGTTCCCCTTTTTGTTGTTCAGTGGCTAAGTCGTCTCTGACTCCTTGCAACCCCAAGCACAAGGGGCTTCCTGCTCCTTCGCTATCTTCCAGAGTTTGCTCAAACTCATGTCCACTGAGTCAGTGATGCCATCCTCTGTCGCCACTTTCTCCTCCCGTCTTCAATCTTTCCCAGCATCAGGGTCTTTTCCAACGAGTCAGCTCTTTGCATCAGGTGGCCAAAGTATTGGAGCTTCAGCATCAGTCCTTCCAATGAATGTTTAGGGTTGGTCTCTTGGGCTCCAAAATTACTGCAGATGGTGACTGCAGCCATGAAATCAAAAGATGCTTGCTCCTTGGAAGGAAAGTTATGACCAACCTCAGTTCAGTTGAGTTCAGTTGCTCAGTCATGTCCGACTCTTTGCGACCCCATGAATTGCAGCACACCAGGCCTCCCTGTCCATCATCAACTCCCGGAGTTCACTCAGATTCACATCCATCGAGTCAGTGATGCCATTCAGCCATCTCATCCTTTGTCATCCCCTTCTCTTCCTGCCCCCAACCCCTCCCAGCATCAGAGTCTTTTCCAATGAATCAACTCTTTGCATGAGGTGGCCAAAGTACTGGAGTTCCAGCTTCAGCATCATTCCCTCCAAAGAAATCCCAGGGCTGATCTCCTTCAGAATGAACTGGTTGGATCTCCTTGCAGTCCAAGGGACTCTCAAGAGTCTTCTCCAACACCACAGTTCAAAAGCATCAATTCTTCAGCGCTCAGCTTTCCTCACAGTGCAACCCTCACATCCATACATGACCACTGGAAAAACCATAGCCTTGACTAGACGGACCTTTGTTGGCAAAGTAATGTCTCTGCTTTTCAATGTGCTATCTAGGTTACTTTTCTTCCAAGGAGTAAGCATCTTTTTATTTCATGGCTGCAGTCACCATCTGCGGTGATTTTGGAGCCCAAAAAAATAAAGTCTGACACTGTTTCCACTGTTTGCCAATCTATTTCCCATGAAGTGATGGGACCAGATGCCATGATCTTCGTTTTCTGAATATTGAGCTTTAAGCCAACTTTTTCACTCTCCACTTTCACTTTCATCAAGAGACAGCACATTAAAAAGCAGAGACATTACTTTGCCAACAAAGATCCATCTAGTCAAAGCTATGGTTTTTTCAGTAGTCAAAGCTATGGTTTTTCCAGTAGTCATGTATGGATGTGAGAGTTGGACCATGAAGAAAGCTGAGCACCAAAGAATTGATACTTTTGAACTGTGGTGTTGGAGAAGACTCTTGAGAGTCCCTTGGACTGCAAGGAGATCCAGCCAGTCTATCCTGAAGGAAATCAATCCTGAATACTCACTGGAAGGACTGATGCTGAAGCTGAAGCTCCCATACTTTGGGCACCTGATGTGAAGAACTGAGTCATTGGAAAAGAGCCTGATGCTGGGAAAGATTGAAGGCAGGAGAAGGGGACGACAGAGGATGAGATGGTCGGATGGCATCACTGACTCGATGGACATGAGTTTGAGCAAGCTCGGGGAGTTGATGATGGATAGGGAAGCCTGGCGTGCTACAGTCCATGGGGTCGCAAAGAGTCGGACACGGCTGAGCAACTGAACTGAACTGACCTTTAGGATTGACTGGTTTGATCTCTTTGCTATCCCCTTTCACAGATGTGAAAACTGAGATACAGAACAAGAACATCGTTTCCCCAGGGCACACGGTCAGAGTCCATGTGCAACCTGAGGGCTTCAGGGTCTCATCTCCATCCCTCCAACTGCTCATCCGTCCATGGCCCGAAATTCGTGCGCCCTCCTGGAGGGGTACAGTTGGAGGGGCGGGCACGCGCGTCAAAGGAGGCCAGACAGACTGAGGCAAAGGAGCAGCGGATCGCCGGGCGGCTCAATCCGCTCCCCCCTTCTCGGGGGGCCCTCGGTTCAGAACTACAAGGCCCAGCAGGCAGTGGCAGGGGGAGGAGGAGGAGGTGGGACCAGCGCGGGGTGGGAGTGAGAGAGGGAGCCCTCGCGCCTTGCCGGCGCATAGCGCTCGGAGCGCTCCTGCGGGCACTGGCGCGGCGGCCTCGCCTGTGGCGGCGGCGCGGCGCGGGAGCCCGAAGTCTGGTCCAGCCGCAGCGCGCGGAGGAGCCCGGGCTGTGCCCAGAGCTGGGCGGCGACGTCCGGACAGCCCCGAGACTCCGCTTAGCGCATTGCGGCGACCTCGCCTTCCCCGGCCGAGAGCGCGCGCCGCAGCTGGAAGAGCGGCGGAGCCCGTGGACTTTTCTCCGGTCCGAGGGGCGCCCCACCGGGCGCAGGGGACCAGGGCGGCAGTCGGGCACGCCGCGGCGCCGGGGCCCCCGCCGGGCGATGGAGTCCGGGCTGCCAGAAGCCTGAGGGCCGCCGCCCGGTGCTGGAGAGGGGGGGGCCACAGGGTCTGGAGACCCCGGGCGGCGGACGGGAGCCCTCCCCCCGCCCCGCCTCCGGGGCACCAGCTTCTGCTCCATTGTTCCCGCCCGGGCTGGAGGCGCCGAGCCCCGAGCGCCACCGGGAGTCGAGCGCCAGCCGCGGGGGCTCTCGCGGCCCCGCCAGGACCCGAGCGGAGCCCGGGGGCGGCGGGCCGGAGCCAGGGACGCGGACTCCCGCCCGCCCGCACGAGCCACGGCGGACTCTCCAGAGGCGGAACCGCAGCGCCGGGTGAGGTAAGAGCCGCGGCGCCCCCGGATCCGGGGCGGGCTCGGCGTCCCGGGCGGCCCCCCGGCGCCGGAGCCTCCCGGCTGCGCGCTCTCCCCGCCGCAGAGCAGTCGGATCCGGCGCCTCCCTCCGCTCGTTACCCGCCCCTCTCCACCCCCGGCTCCCTGCCCAGCGCCCGGCGCCCCCCTTTTGTCTCCCCTCCCTTCCCTCCGCTCGCGTCGCCTTCTGCGCCCCCTCCCCGCGCCCGTCCCGCCGCCCAACTTTTCCGCCAACTCGCGCTGGGGAGCTGGCGAGGCGGCGGCGGCGGCTCCGCGGTGAGTCCGGGGAGGGACAGGGCCCGGGGCCGAGGCGGCGGCGGTCCTGGGTTTCCTGGGCCTGGGGAGGCAGGCGGGGGTGGGCAGCGAGGTGGGGTGTGTGTGTGTGTTGCATTCCACACCATCTCCTTTTAGTCCACCCAAGGGGAGTCTCCCCGATCCAGCAGGTAGCTTTGGGTGGAACGCAAAGAAAAAGAAAAAATCTGGGGTCTTCCTAAATCCTTTTCCATCTCCGGGAAAGTCTGGGGTCACTGCAGCAGGCGGGTGGGCGGCTGGGGGCCTGAAGGGGGAAGGAAGTGGAGGGGTCGGTTCGCTTCTCTTCCAGTCGGTTTTAAAGGGGGGTGTCGTCACCAAATGGCTGAAGCTGCTTCAGCGAAGAGCGAGAAAGGAATTCCCTTTTTCCAGAGGCGCTGATCTCCGACTTAGTCCCTCTCTGAAAGGGTCGGAAGTTTGGGGAAGGGGAGGGCGCCCAGCGGGTGAGGTTAAGCCCCATTACAGGGTCGGGGGGAGGGGATTGGTCAGTTCCTATCTGGTTCGAGGAGGTGGGGGAAGGGATGAGGGTTTTGTCCGGTGCGGTTCGCTCGGCACCGATGCTTGTTGCTTCGCGGGCCCAGAACCCTCTGCCCCCTTCCCGCTCCCCTTTCCCGCTATGTTTGGGGTGAGGAGAAGAGAGGGGCTGAAACCTTCGTTTGCAGAGGAATTTATTAACGTTGTAGATGGAATCATTTAACCCAGATCCTATGAAAGCAGTCAGATGCCTCTGGTTGGGGAGCCGGGGGCTTGGGGAGCGGTGAAACCTGCATCTCTTGTCTGGACCCAGAGGCTTTGGCCCTGTTCAAAGTTTCCGCCGTGTCTCCCCCCACCTCACCACCACCACTCCCCCCGCCGCGCCCCATTTTCCAGATGTAGCCGCCGCATCTGGTTCCGTTTCACCCCACCCGGGTACACCGCAGCCGCTTGAACGTCCCTGTTCCTCCCTGCCCCCTCCCCCGGATCGAAACGGAGATCCTATAACTTGTCCTCATCACCTCGCTCTTTACGAGTTTTTCTTAAGACCTGGGGACGAGGCGCTGGGACTGGGGGAGAAAAGAAGTTACCCTGGATGCCAGGGTACTTAGGCTGTACTGGCGCTTTCAGGCTCGTGCGAGAAAGAAGCATCGCCGGCGAGAGGGCCGAGGTTTAGGGGGTGACAATGTCTCATCGGATAAGTGGTGGCCTCTTTGGCCATCGGTCTGACCCAGAGCTGGCCCTGACAGAAGTTTCTGGAACCGGAGCATTGCAGTCTCCTCCCTTTTCAGTTAGAGCCGGAGCGGCGGGAGTGTCTGACCCTGTCCGGAGCCCGCCGCCGGGTCTCGGGCCGCCCGGCGGTGGCGTCACGCGTCCCCTTTTCCACCCTCCCTGGAGTGAGCCCGGGGCGCAGCGGCTTGGGCGTGGGAGGGGGGCCCGGGCTGTGGCTCCCTCGGTGTTTTGAAGGAGTTCTTTCTTTGGGCGGCCGCTCCCGGAGGCTAACGTGGGGAGTTTTACCAAGTCCGCGCCGGCCGCAGGTTTGAAAGGGGTTGGCCTGTTGAGGGTTTTTTGGTTCTGCCCTTTGAGGCAGGAAAGCGCTTTCTGGTTCCAAAGTTGCGAGAGGGTGGGGAGAGTTGGTCTCTCACCCTCTCCTCTCCAGCCTCTTTCAAATTGAAAACACTTCTCTGGTTTCCTCCTTTGGGCGGTCGTTCGGAGGCTGTAATGAAATCGCACTTTCTCTAGACATGGTAATTAAGGTGACTGTTTCCTCCGCAGATGGCGCTCTATCCTTTGCACCTCCGGCCCTGCGCTTTTTTTGGAAAACCGTCTAAATTGTACAACCTTAGCCTTGAGACTGTGGGGCAGAAAGTGGCCATTCCCCCCACCCCCACCCCAACTATTGGCCCGGGCTCCCAGTTTCCTCCCTGAGGCTTGTTTAAAAGCTAAGTAGCAGGGCCCCTTGGGACGTGCCTCTGTCTGGTTAATTACCCCCCGCCCCAAGCCTGGGTCATCAGCCTTCCTTCCAGTGACCCAGGGGGAGCCCTTGGTGGTGCTGGAGGGGAGACCCAGAGACCTTAGGGAGGATGGCCTGCCTCCCTAATGACTTGTTTACGTATTCTCCCCACCTCCCCCGCCCCCGCCCCCAGTTAGCTGGGAAGACCTCCAGGGCTGCTGCCGTGGACCGCCCCCCGCCCCCCCCCCCCCTCCGAGGAATACAAGGTGTTTGGGGACTGGGAAGCTGCCGGGGGTCTCGGCTCCAGCCGGCGATGGTTGCATACTGCATCGGGTGAGGAGCTCGTTGAAATATCTGTTGCATTTATTCTTAGTCATAGCGGAGTGTCAGCTTTTTAATGAGGGTCATCCGGGTGAAGAGCCACTTGGACAGTGTGCGTGCCGCGCGCTGTCTGCTCTGACGGTGCCCGTACAAATGCGCGTTGGGGAGGCATTTTCACGAATGGGATTTGGGCCAGAGTGGGCACTGTTTTCTTTGGCTCCCAAGTAGACAGCCTTGGGTACTTCTTTTCCTTGGCTCCTGGCCATGGAGGATGTGAGAAAGTTCCGTTAGGCACCCTTAGAATAGCAAGTGAAGCCAAAAGCAGGAGAAGACACAGAGAAGGAGCCTGGAAGGTGCTATGGCCCCACCCCTCCTGGGGCAGAGGATCAGAACATCTCCAGATGTTCTCTCAGGTCTGGTCCAGCTTTGTTCCTGTGGACTCCAGAGGCCAGGAGGATGGAGTTGAGAATAGAGGGGGTAGCCTCCAGCCACCGAGAGCAGGCTGGGCTGCTTTGGCTTTTAGTTGTCTGCTTTTGGTTTGTTTGGGGGTGTTTGGGGAGTGTTTTTTGTTTGTTTTGGCCTGGAAAAAAAAAAAAAGAATCCTAAAATAAGAGATTTGCTCCTGTGAGCTTGGGCCTTTAGCGGCCTCTGAACACTTTCTTCAGGTCTCCATTTTTTAATCTCTCTCATCAAAATGGCCGTGGTTAAGAGCTTCCTAGGAAGGTTTCAGCCTGTTGCTGCAGGAGGAAAAGGAGCTACAGAGTAAGTGATTCAAACATCTTACTCTGAAAAGGCCTCACCTCACTGGAGAGGAGTTTTAATTTCCTCTTGGGAAATAGGTATTGCATTTGGCTTCCCAAGAGCTTTGTAAAAGGTCTGAGTCAACCCCAGGACTTGTTGGGAGTCCAGATGCAGAGCTTCAGAGAAGATTCTGGGGTTTCCAGAGAGGATTAAAAAGCCGACCTGGACTAAGAGAATTGCTTTTCCCCCTAAGGTTACATCTTCCTGAGATAGAAATCCCCTGCTCATCACCATTCCACTTGCAATTACAAGGAGCCACATTTGGGCTCCAAGAAAACAGCCCTCACCTGGGTGAACACCTCCAAGCGTCTGGTGGTCCACAAGCCATCCTTCTTCAGTGGCAAGTCTTCCTAGATTACGGTGGGACAGTTAGAGTTTCTCTTCTTATTACTCATTTCTTACATACCTCACTCCCAGGGACATCTGGGCACTTTTTTTTTTAACAAGGACTCAAAACTTTTAAATGAGCGTTTCTGTTGGACCCACTCATGTTTCGCAAGCCGAGCTGCGTGTGTTCTGTTGGGTGTTTGTGGAGTATTTGCCCTGCCACTCTCCGCCGGGAGTAGGGAATGCTCACTTTGGGGAAAAGCAACCATTTCTGTTAAGAAGTGTTATTCCCAACTAAAGGGATTAAAGTTTTGGCATTACTTCCTCAAGTCTGAGGAATCAAGATGTTTAGAAAATGTCCGGGTTGGTATGCTTTGTAATCGAGTTTGGCTGGCTAACAGGGACGCCTGACGATTTTCTCTGACGTTGTCAACCTCTTCTCTGCAAGCGCAGCTCTGTCAGTTTCTTTCCAATCGGCCCTTCTTTGTTTTGTTCATTTATTCATCCAGTTACCAAATGCAGCAGCATCCGCTCTGTAGGTGTTAGGTGCTAAGGGTGTTAGCAAGGAGTAAACCAATGCAGACCCTCCTCTATAGGAGCTTGCCACCCTATGATGGACGTTTTTGGAAATTCAGAGGATCCTCGAAAGGCCCAAGAAAGACTTGTGGAAGACGTGGCAGTTTGAGGTGGGGCTCAGAGAATGAGAGAGGAATGAGAGAGCGTGGCCTGCCAAGGATAGAGGAAGGGCAAAGAAGAAGCGCTTGGCAGGCCGTGGAAGTTACCCAGAGCTGTCCTGTCCCCTATAGAGTAACACAGGCCGCGTGGAATCTCAGAGTTTTCTAGTGGCCACATTTGAAAAGGGAACAGGTGAAGTGCATTTTCATTAGTTCACCTGGATGTCAATAATATATCTGATTTAGCCCAGTATATGTGAAACATTATCATTTGAACATGTAATCAGTATTTTTAAAAAATCATTGAGAGACTGTACATTCTAGTACGTACTTTTCATTTCCAACACATTCCGACTTGCACTGGCCACATTTTAAGGGTTCCATAGCCATGGGGGCCACACGGAACGGGACCCCAAGGTCTAGAGTATGGGGTTTGGAAAGACTGGAGAGGGAGAAATGGTTTTGCAAAGGCAGGAAGTTCATGTCCTCCGGTTGCCAATTACCAAAGTCCCCTGAGAGTGCTATCAAGGAGTGACTCAAAGCACAATGTTTATAGATAATTCCTTACATTTGATTAGTGTTTTCAAGAGGAGAGAGCAAGTCCTTTCACCCACGCTGCGGGTTTAAGGCTTGTCACCCCCTGTGGTGTAGGCAAGGCAACTATAATATTTCAGCTCCCTCTGATGACAAGTGGGAAAACCGAGATGTCACGTGTCCTCTCCCTGCCCCTCTTCCTTCTTTTTCCCCCTCCTCGCCCCCCAGTGAGGACCTCTGCACCCAGAGCCAGAGCTGGGCTGCCAGTCCCAGGAGACGAAACTGCTGGAGAGAGGCTGATGGGGCCAGCTGCTGTGTGCACCTGCGGGGCTACAGGTCACATCTGTCAAGCAGTGGAGGAAGGAGACTGTCCCTAAGGGACTTAAAGAATTCCTTAATTAGTAGAATGGGAAGAAGGTGAGGTGAAGGGGGAGGGGACAGTCCCTAGGGTTCCAGACAGCGTGTGGACTAGTGGTCTGTGTCGCTGTGTTTTCCGCAGCAGGATGTGTACCCAACTTACCTTCTGGTTCCAGAAGGGGTTGCCCAGGGAGCTGGGTTTTCTGAACATCTTTTGTTTTACAGACTGGGGACTCAGTGCCCAGAAGGGGAGGAACGGAAGAGACTTTGCAGGGAAGCTGCCAGATTAGTTTGAAATGTGTTGATTGCAGAGCCGAAAAAGAGAGCGGCCAGCAGCCAGACCCCACCTGCCAGGAGGTGGCCAGGCTCTTGGGGGTTGGCAGGGGGGGTAGGCAGAGTGATCAAGTAGTGGTGGGACCTGCCTCCCTGCTACCTTTGAAAACCAGCTTTTTCATCTCAAGATGATACCACCCTTTCTCCTTGGGTACTAAAAATTCGTTCCTGACTCTGGCCATTCTAGGGGACTTATTGAGGTTCTTAGTCAGGTGTACCTTTCTCGGTGACTGCCCTGCATGCATTTGGTGTATCTTTGGGATGTAACGAGATGTGGAAGGTGGTTTCAGCATATTCTCTGGCCAGCATCACTTCTGTCCCTGGCTGGGGATCCGGCCTGTCCTGTGTCCTAGATGGTACCCCCAGGAGCTGCTTCCAAGGGTCTTTCTCTTGAGCCAAGAAGTTGAGAATCAAAGCTTCGCTTGTCGAGGAGCAACTAAGCCCGTGGGCCACTACTGAGCCCGCGTGCTGCAGCTGCTGAAGCCTCTGCACCTAGAGCTGTGTTCTGCAACAAAAGTGGCCACTGTAATGGAAGCTCACATACCGCACCTAGGGAGTGGCCCCCACTTGCTGCAACTAGAGAAAGCCCGAGTGCAGCAACAGAGACCCAGCACAGCCAAATGTAAAGTAAATCAATTAATAAATTGTTGGGGAAAAAAAGAAAGAAAACCCTTTCCCATTGCCAGAATCACCTGGGATCTGTCCTTATCTACATGGTTTCTGTAAGACACGGGGAATTACCCTCTGGAGAAAATAAGCTTTCATCCGGTAGAGCCAGTTTTGATCATGCCATTTTTTTATATATATTTATTTGTATTTATTTATTTGGCTGTGCCAAATAAATAAATTAGTTGCAGCATGCAGTTCTTTTTTTTTTTCTATCTGTGTCGGATCTTAGCTGTGGCTCGTTGTAGCGCACAGGCTTCTTTGCTCTTCAGCATGTGGGATCTTAGTTCCCTGACCAGGGATCAAACCCAGGTCCCTTGCTTTGGAAGTCAGATTCTTAACCACTGCACCACCAGGGAAGTCCCCATGCAAATTCTTAATTGCAGCATATGAGATCTAGTTCCCAGACCTGGGATTGAACCCAGGTCCCCTGCATTGGGAGCATGGGTCTTAGCCACTGGACCACCAGGGAAGTCCCTGATCATCCCCACTGTATTCTGAAAGCCCAGGTGATGGAGACCTCATGCTCTTGCCTCCCCTCTTGCCCACCCTGGGCAAAGCACTTAACCTCTTTGAGTCTCAGTTTCCCCATTGCTTAAAGGGCAATAATAATTCCCACCCTCCCCGAAGTTCATAGTGAAGAAGAGCTGAAGTTTTATAGTTTAAAATCGTACATAGTCCACACTTGGCATGGGTTTTAGGTACAGTAAATACTTACTCGATTCTGTCTCGTCTAGTCCTTTTCCTAAATTCAGAAAAACAGAAATGTTTACTTCTCGTTTGATTTGAAATCATTAAAACATTTCAGGAAAGCCTTGGGAGGGACGCAGGCACCGCCTGCGTCTTCCGCGCTGGCAGGCACTTGAGAACGAGGCCAGGAATCCAGGGGTTTTTCTGCCAGCCGGGACTGACTCACTCACAAGGGGCCCTGTCTGGCTCCGGGGAGGCCAGGCTGAAGCACCACATGAGGACATGTTCCGGGGAAGTGGATTCTCTGAATAACTCGGATGGTTCCCTGGAGTATTTAGGACAAAAGCCACCTGGAGGACTGAGAGGGTCATCCCCTTGCAGCCCAAATGGTGCCCAGAAGGGTTATCACTTAGGAAAGGTTGAGCAGCAAAGACCATTATCCTGAAGACCCTGGAGGACTGTTTTACATGTTGCTGCTCTAGACATGAGAAGGACTTCCTAGGTGGCTCACACAGTAAAGAATCTGCCTGCAATGTGGAAGACCTGGGTTCGATCCCTGGGTTAGGGAGATTCCCCTGGAGGAGGAAATGGCAACCCACTCCACTGTTCTTGCCTGGAGAATCCCATGGACAGAGGAGCCTGGCGGGCTACAGTTCATGGGGTCGCAAAGAGTCGGACGTGACTGAGTGACTAACACTTTCAGACAGGAGAAGGATAAAGGGCCGAAGTCCCTGCCTTTCACTGGGGTTGGCATGAGCCATCTTTGAGTCAGGCCTTGCAAGAAACCTTCTTCTACACGACCTTTCCCCATGTCTGGATCCATTTCTGCTGGACGACTGCTGTCACCTCTCGGTCTCAGGGATAACTGGGCTCCCCATCTCACGGCTCCCCACTTGGAAGCCTTGTTTAAGTAGCTGGTGAGAGTTGTGTTGTCTCCATGAGGGAAAGCTGCTGGAATCCTAGAGGTCCCCATGATGGGTCCAGTTTTGGAGACAAAAAGAAAGCACCCTGGAGATGGCTTATTTCAGCTTCCTTGCCGTGTGGGTTCAGAGAGGGTCAGCATCTCACGTGGCTCTCAGTCTGGGGACTTATTCTATGATTCCTCATCTCTCTTCACCCCTCACAAGGGTTGGTGTGCCCTAGAGGGAATGAAGACTTATCCTGGAAGAGGTCACATTCATACCCCTGGGCCCCCTCTGGGAGACTTTCCTGAGGCTGTTCGCTTTCCCAGCACAATCGATCGTGGGGCTCATCATGCCTTGGGGAGCTTGATGACAATTTTCCCAATATGGGAAACAGTCCACACTCAGTAAATAGTTGTTGGAGTGAATTAAAGCCCTCCTTGGTCTAATTAAGGCTTCTAACCTCCAGTTCAGCGTTGGGGCAGGACAACAATTCCCTTCTTTGTGTCTGAAGGAGTAAGAGATTGCTTTGGGCACCTTCTGGGCAGGGTGGTCGTGTGACAGGTTTCCCTCTTTTTTTTCTCCTTGCAGTGTGGGAGACCCCCCACCCCACCATTCAGACCCTCCTAACTTGGGGTTTTGTTTTTTTTTTTTCCTTTTCCCCAGAGTCAGCTTGCAAAGGAGGATCGAGCCCACGGCGGAGTCTCCATGGAGGTGTGGAGCCTGGTCACCAACCTCTAACCGCAGAACTGGGATGTGGAGCCGGAAGTGTCTCCTCTTCTGGGCCGTGCTGGTCACAGCCACGCTCTGCACTGCCAAGCCGGCCCCGACCTTGCCGGAGCAAGGTAAGGCGCAGGCAGAGGTCCAGCGCGGGCACACGGCCCTCAGCAGCAGGGTGGGCCAGGCCGGATGTGATGTGCTCAGCCAGGCAGATTCCATCCCAGGGGGCCTGCAGGAGAAACCCCTGAGCTGGCTGGGGCCTGCCAGTAAATGCAGCCAGCTTCATCAGAGGTTGGGTTGTAAAGGCCGACGACATCCATCTGCCAGAGGTGACATGCTCAGGGTGGGTCTGTGCTTTTCTTCTCTTGAAAAAAGAGCTGGTTGGAACCCAAGAGCCAGTTCCCTAAGCTGGATGGTGTCTAAAGTGGGGGCTGGGCGGTGCCGTTGGGTGTGGTGACCTGTGAATTTGGATTTAGAACTTGGATGGTCTACAGAGGATGTGGAGGGATGCGGGAGCTTCATACAGACCTCTGGCTTCTAGAAATCGTTCCCAAGACATGTCTTTTATGAGGGTTGGCCATCATGGCCACATGCCTGCTATTCTGTCTGTCTTGACCATGTCTCACAAGCCCTGTTGGGAGGCTTGGTAAGAGGTTTGCTTCGGATAAACTGCTGGAGGGATTTCAAAGAGATTTTGAAGAGCACTGCGGGACGAGGGTGCTGGTAGAGACCTGTAGTTTACTGGGAACTCAGGGGGATTTTTAGTAACAGGAAAGATTTGCCCCCACTGCTGATGGCATTTTTCCGGACTTGTGAAAATACCTCGTGGAGATTACAGGTACGGCACACCTGGCAGCTTTTGAAGGTCTTTGAGAACTAATATTTGGGCATTTCTGCTGCCAAGAGGTAGTGTGGCTTATGACTCAGCAGCTGATGACAGAAGCAGAGGAGGTTGGCAGGCACTGGGTGAAGGGCTCAGGCATGCGTGTGACATGGTGACTGCGTGTCAAGGGCCACCAGTCTCACTCGCAGGACCTGCGTGAGTGACAGATGAAGAGTGAGCGTGTTTATCCCCTTGTAGGGTGATGGAGAAGGAGGCAGAAGGGTGAAGGGGGCTTTCTAGAAGCTGGAGCAAGCAGGCTGGAGCAAGCAGGTACCTGTTGCATTCAATGACAGAACTGAAGGCAGGGCCTGACCTGGAACATATTGGAGACCCTAAGTGGGGCAGAGGGGGCCATCCTACCCACAGGGAGTTCACCATCAGGTAGAGGGTGACAGGTACAAAGACAGCTAAATTCAAGGTGGACCGTGTTTAGACCACACAGCAGAGTTATAACAAAGTGCAGTGGGAATGCCAGGGAAGCGGGGCAGCAGAGAGCTTCTGAAATGGTCCAGAGGGATGGGCAGGGGCTGGGAAGGAAATTCGGGGTGTTCCAGGTGGAACAGCATGAGGGGGTGCTGGGCAGGATGTATAAAGCGTTCTGAGAATGACTCACCTGATGCATAGGTAGTTGGAGGACATCATGCCTGGAAAAATTGGACTGAGTTAGCGAATGGAAGCCTTAATCCCCTGCAGAGGAAACTGTACTTAAATGGGTAAATACTGGGAGTCTTGAAAAATCTTGAGCAGAAAGTGACATGATCCAGCTTTCAGATTTTCAAGCATTTGGGTTTGGACGAATGGGAGGAAGAAGTCAGACAGACCTAGGTTCCAGTCGTGCTCCACCGCTTAATAGCAGCGTTACGTGCTTTGACAAATGACTCAAACACACTAAGCCTTAGCTTGCTTATCTTTAAAATGGGGAGAATGACACAGGATGCAGTGAGATAATCCACATAAAGCATTTGCTGGTAAAGCATGGATTAGTTATGACTGCTGCCGCCACTGTTGCCAGAGAGATGAGTTACTTTTATTTTTTGGCTGCAGCACGCGGGCGCCTTTCTAGTTGTGGCAGGCTTAGTTGCCGCATGGCTTGTGGGAACTTAGTTCCTCAACCCAGGATTGAACCCATGTCCCCTGCATTCATTGAAAGGCAAATTCTTAACCAGTGAAGCACCAGGGAAGTCCCCAGAGGCGAGTTACTTTAACAGTTGTTTTTGCATGTCTAGCTGGAAAAAGGGAGTGAACTAGGGTTGAGGGTTGTAAAGGAAGGAAAAACAGCAGAGATACTATAGAAATAAAACCTATAGGCTTCAGTAGGTTCAGAGACACAGATAGAGAAAGAGAAGTCATATTAGACTCTTTGCAACCCCATGGACTATAGCCCACCAGGCTCCTCCGTCCCTGGGATTTTCCAGGCAAGGGTAGGGCCACCCTGGAGTGGGTGGCCATTCCCTTCTCCAGGGGATCTTCCCAACCCAGGGATCGAACCCAGGTCTCCTGCGTTGCAGGCAGATGCTTTACGGTCTGAGCCACCAGGGAAGCCTCAGAGACAGACAAGGCGAGTGTAAAGGAGGTGAGTCAGGATGGGAGGTTTGTGAGGAGCAGGTAGAAATTGGGGTCAGCCACAGCAATGGGCAGCCATGAAGAGGGGTGGGTTAGGTTTGAGGATATGAGTTTACGCTCAACCCCAAAGTTGTTTTTTATTTTTGCCCACTTTCTCTAACAAACCCTTTTGCAGCCTGGGAATGAAGGGTAGAGAAACTGAATAGTAAGCATCTCGAGCCTGGGCTCCGGTAAACAGAAAAGGAATGTCCAAGGGTCCAAGGATAAGGAGTGGAGGGCAGGGGGAAAGAGTCCTTGAAGCTTCTGGCTGTGTCCAGACTGGGAGAGGAAGCTGGGGGCGGGTGGGGGCGGGGGGTTGTGCGCTGGAAGTCTTGGTCAGGACGAAGTCCCTGCTCCCCTGAACAGGAGGGAGGGGGTGGGAGAGGGGGCTGTTAGGAGGCGATGTGGCGGTGATGAAGGAAGGAATAGTGCCATGTTTTAAAAAAATTCAGCTTAACTGAGGTATCACTTACATTCTGTAAAATGCACTGATCGTAAGTGTAGAGCTCGGTGTGTTTGATAAATATAGTATTATCCCACGTAACTACACCCTCAGTTAAAAAGACATGAAACATTTTCATCATCCCCAAACCTTGCCTCGTGCCCCCTTTGCAGTCCACTGGGCTCGGGCAATGGCAGATCTACTTGGTGTCACTGCAGGTTAATTTTGCCTACTTTAGAATTTCTCATAATGAAATTACCTGGTGAATGTGTATCCCTTCACTTGGTGGTGGCCATTTGGGCTGTTCACACTTTGGGCTGTTATTACTAAAACTGCTGTGAGCATTCGTGTATGTTATGTTCATGTACTATGGGCATGAAGTTTCCCCTGGACTGCCCTGGTTTGGATTTTGGCTCCGTTTCTTACCGACTGTTGCCTGTTGACTGTCCCTCTCCGCCACTCTGCAATATTTATTGGTAATGAACATCTACTCCAGAGATCCTTGTGAATATCAGATGTGAATGTCTGCAAAGCTCTCAGAACCCTGGCTGGACATAGTCAATGAACCGTATGTGGGAGCTGTGGGTACCTTTTCCGGGGAAGCATCAGGTGATAAGGGGCTTGCTTCATGGCCACGCTTGGAACACCTTAGGATGCAGAAGTAGGAAATCCACTCGTCTTGATGGGCATCGGGTCCCTGCTTGGTTGAGTCAGCCCCTCCCCATGATTATCCATCCTGAGCTTAGTGATGGCAGACCACAGCCCCCACTGTCTGAAACCCTAAGGGGAAATCTCTCTCTGTGCTTTGTAAACTATAAGGTATCTCATAAATGTAAAGTATTACTGCTGGTTGTTGAATGACAATGCCGCTCTTGTCCTCAGAAAAGACTGGACTGTATAAAAAAGGTTTGCCCAAAAGTTTAAGACAAACTACCTCAAACCCTGCTCCCACTGACTGAGAGCTTTTCCCCTTCAGAGAGGCTTTGCTGTGAGTGAGAGTGGTGAGTGTGTGTGTGTCTTGAGAGCCCCTCCCCCAGTCTGCAAATGCTCCTCGGGGAGTGGGGAGGGCCTGGAGTTTCTGGCTGTCCTTGGAAAGTTGATTTAATAAGGGTTCCAGGAAAACCAGCCTCCCTCCTTCTCCCCCTCTCCTTTCCCTTCTCTTTAAGGTTTGGGATCTTAAAGAGGCTGAGCTGGTTTCAGACCAGGCTTTGTGGGGGAGTGGTAGGGGGAGACCGAAGCGGGCTCATGGGCCAAGGAGTAAGAATGCCCCTTTAAAAAGATAAGCACTGGCTTGAAAGACACTTTGAGCTTGAAGAGGCTTGTTTCTATGTATTTTTCTCTCTTTTAGAATAAGACTTGGAGAAAAGCAAGTGGACGAATCCAAAACCGCTTGCAAGACCACTTGTCACATAGCTGGGGTGGGGGTCCTGCCCTTTTTTCAAAGCAATAACCTGGGCTGAAACCCCCAGACCCCATGGTGGAGGGCACAACATGAGTCTCAAAATACTTGCCTACATGCTCAGAAACCTGCAACTAATAAATGGTTTAGTGGCTGGGGTTTTACAGCTCCTCCCACCTACCCAGATTTGAAGGAGTCTGGTGGCCGGTTGAAGGGGGAGAGGTTACCCTTAATGGAAAAGCCGCACGTTTCCATTTCTGGCTGCAAGCCCCCTGGAAGCCGGGCGCCACAAAGCGAGGCTTTGTCTTTGTGTGCTGCAGAAACCTGGGCCCGTGGGGGAGGCAGCGAGTGGTGCAGGAGACATCACCCCAGCTTCAAGTCCAGTCCCAGGCCCTGGCCGCCCCAGGCAACTCCCCAGGGGTTCCCCCAGCTCTGCTGGGCCCAAAGCGGTATGCATTTCAACCTGGCTACAGGCGGCAGCTCCAGATCAGTACCAGAAGGCATCTCACTGCTGTCCTCCTACAGGCCGTGGCCCCACTGGCTGCAGCTGATCAGCAGGGCCAGAGGACCGGTGTCCGCTGGGCCAGTGTATCTAGTGGCTATCCCATCCCATCCCCCATATCAGATCGTTTTGCAAAAAGAACCTGTTTGCTTCGGATTCACATGGGGTGGGGGGCGTTGAAGGGAAGCTTCTTCTCCCCGGTGCTGGAAGGCGGGTGGCATTCCGTGGAGCAGAGGGCGGCGATGCGGGGCGAGCCACTGGCAAACAAGGCTGGAGGATCTCAGGACCTGGGAATCTGCGGGGCGCCGGGCTACCCCCGCTTTCCCAGACGATCTCTGTCCCCCACCCAGGAGGGGCGGCTCCTGTACCCCGAGAAGGGTGCGTGAGCAAGTGTTCTGGAGCGGAGCTTTGTGGAGGGTGGGGGTCGGGAGAGGCTTTGAGGGAGGCGGGGAGGGCTCACATGTCCGCCTGACCACGCCGGGCAGAGCCACCCCAGGGCCGTGCTCTTGGCTCTGGCTCCTGCATTGCTGCACCATTAGCTTCACTGATTTTCCACTCTGGCTCTGCCGGCCAGCTCCCCCCTGAAGCCAGGGAGGAGGAATTTCTCAGGGAAGAACAAATGGCTGTCCAGAGCCCTGGCCCGGGGTAGGGGGAAGGGAGGGATCCCACACTGAGAAGCAGGCTGGGCTGCTGTCCCCCCTGGCTTCTGTGACCGCCGCCCACCTGGAGTTGAGGGGGGTGGGCAGGGACCAGAGGGAGAGAGAGGACCAGGGATGCCCCTGGGGAGGTGAGTGATGGCTCATGTCTGGGGCGGTGATAGACGGCCTTGGGAGAAGTGGGTTCTGGGGAGTCGTGCTCCGGGAGGGTGAGGTCCAGGGTCAGAGAGCCTGACCGGCAGCTGCGCCCTGTTTTCGCAGGGCCTCGGTCCTCGGGGGCCTCTGGGGGCTCCAGCTCACCCTGTGGACACCACCTTTGCCTCTTGCCTCCTGAAAGCCTGGCAGCGGGACAGCTGTTTCCCTGCTGACCGGGAAAGTCCAGCTGCTTCTGGCACTGCTGATCTCCCGGATTCAGCTGCCCGGGCCTCCCTATTTGTCCTGGAGAAAAGGCACTTCCACGCACTTCCCTTCCTTCTGCCCACCCTCTCCCCGACCTGCGCCCCCCAAGTGATTCAGCTGCAAGCCAACTGCTCAACATGGGCTCTTAAGGCCAGGAGGAAGTCCCACCCTGTTTCTTCTTAGGAGAAACTGCCTGGACTTGGGCTGCTCCTGAACTTGAAGGCTTGCTTTGACTCACAGCTGGTGATGGCCAAGTAAGCAGGGGACGATGGCTCAGTGCCCCCAGGGCAGGCTGGTTGTGGCTCCTTCCCTGAGCCCCCCTGTCCTGTTCTTGGTTCACACTGACCCTCGTTGCCCCCCTTGCCAAACGAGGTGCCCCCTGCCTTCATTTAAAGGCTTTCTCTTTACAAACGGGAAAGCTCAGGATGGGGCTGTATCCACTCAGTTCCACGCACTGAGAACCATCGCCCGGGTGGAGCTGGAAACGCAGTGCTCCTTCCCGAGCCCACGTGTTGTGGCATGGCCAAGCCTCCTGGGACAGGTTGTGTAAAAAAAGGAGGTGAGTGTTGGCGTGAATGTGGTTGTGTTTCCCGGGCCCTAATGTGTAGGCGTGTTGAGCCTCAAGTGGGTGAGAGGGTCAAGGAGTTCGGTGAAGACTGGACATTAGTGGTCATGAGTTTGGGCAGGGAAAGAGATGAAAAACCATCAGTGCTAAAGCTTCACATACTTGATCAACAACGAAAGTTGAACTGAAGCCTTTATCCCTTCCTCTGTGTTCTCCAGGGTTAAAAACTAGCCTCTGGCTAATGGTCTCTTTGCCATTTGTTTACTGATCACATTTTCTTCCTTTCTCCTTCCCTTCCCGCCATCCCTCCTTCCTTCCCACCCAATCACCTTCCTTCCTTCCCTCTCTACCATCCATTCATCCATCTGACCAAACAAGGCTTCCCTCTTTTTTGTTTAATACAGCACGCACATGCAATTATAACCATTGTTTATCCTGGTCCTTTAGCGGAAGTGTTCATCCCTAGCCTTTCCTGCTTTCACTCTGTCGTTTCTACTCCTAGCTTAAGGTGTAACTTAAGGGCCATCTCCCGATTGAAGCCCTCCTCTGTTTCCAAATAAATCACTTTTTTTTCTCTCTCCTTTTTGTGTAGCATTCAATCTAGCACTGACTTTCCCCTGCCTTACATTATTTAATATATGGCTGTTTCCTTCACCAGAGCAAAGTTCTGGGCAATTAGAAAGAATGTTTTTATTGCTCTTTTAAACCAGGGATATTTGGGGGACTTCCTTGGTGGTCCAGTGGTTAGGATTTTGCCTTCCAATGCAGGGGGTGGGTGTTTGATCCCTGGTTGTGGAGCTAAGATCCACGTGGAGCATAAGATCCAAGCTGTATGCCACACAGCCAAAACACCAAAACATAAAACAGACTCAATTTTGTAACAGATTCAAAAAAGACTTTAAAAATGGTCCACATCAAAAAAAAAAGGAATATTTCATTATAGAAAATTTAGAAAATATAGGCTTGCACAGAGAAAAACTTATATACCCACCATCCGAAAAGAATCACTGTTAACAACGAATCTATTTCTTTAGTTTTTTTCTACATTTATACAACGTGACTTTTCAAACAGGTAATTTTTACATTATATACTAGTGTGTAACATAAGCAGGTACTTATTGCCTTGCAGAGATGTTTCCATCATGCTCAAGTAACTACACAGAAGTATAGATGTACAAGATTTATTTATTCATGCAGTCCTCACTATTGGGCACTTAAGCTATTTTCAACAGTTTGCACTTAAGTGAACATACTTTCACAAATAAAATTTGTCCATGTATCCAAAGATTTTAGATACATTCTAAAATCTTTTCAATACATTCTAAAAGTTGTGATTTAGTTCAGTTCAGTTCAGTCCCTCAGTCGTGTTCGACTCTTTGTGACCCCATGAATCGCAGCACGCCAGGCCTCCCTATCCATCACCAACTCCCGGAGTTCACTCAGACTTATGTCCATCGAGTCGGTGATGCCATCCAGCCATCTCATCCTCTGGCGTCCCCTTCTCCTCCTGCCCCCAATCCCTCCCAGCATCAGAGTCTTTTCCAATGAGTCAACTCTTCGCAAGAGGTGGCCAAAGTACTGGAGTTTCAGCTTCAGCATCATTCCTTCCAAAGAACACCCAGGACTGATCTTTAGGATGGACTGGTTGGATCTCCTTGCAGTCCAAGGGACTCTCAAGAGTCTTCTCCAACACCACAGTTCAAAAGCACCAATTCTTTGGGACTCAGCTTTCTTCACAGTCCAACTCTCACATCCATACATGACCACTGGAAAAACCATAGCCTTGACTAGATGGACCTTTGTTGGCAAAGTAATGTCTCTGCTTTTCAATATGCTATCTAGGTTGGTCATAACTTTCCTTCCAAGGAGTAAGCGTCTTTTCATTTCATGGCTGCAATTTTGGAGCCCCAAAAAATAAAGTGTGACACTGTTTCCATTGTTTCCCCATCTATTTGCCATGAAGTGATGGGACCGGATGCCATGATCTTCGTTTTCTGAATGTTGAGCTTTAAGCCAACTTTTTCACTCTCCTCTTTCTCTTTCCTCAAGAGGCTTTTTACTTCCTCTTAACTTTCTGCTATAACGGTGGTATCATCTGCATATCTGAGGTTATTGATATTTCTCCTGGCAGTCTTGATTCCAGCTTGTGTTTCTTCCAGTCCAGCGTTTCTCATGATGTACTCTGCATATAAGTTAAATAGGCAGGGTGACAATATACAGCCTTGACGTACTCCTTTTCCTGTTTGGAACCAGTCTGTTGTTCCATGTCCAGTTCTAACTGTTGCTTCCTGACCTGCATACAGGTTTCTCAAGAGGCAGGTCAGGTGGTCTGGTATTCCCATCTCTTTCAGAATTTTCCACAGTTTATTGTGATCCACACAGTCAAAGGCTTTGGCATAGTCAATAAAGCAGAAATAGATGTTTTTCTGGAACTCTCTTGCTTTTTTGATGATCCAGTGGATGTTGGCAATTTGATCTCTGGATTCCTCTGCCTTTTCTAAAACCAGCTTGGACATCTGGAAGTTCATGGTTCACGTATTGCTGAAGCCTGGCTTGGAGAATTTTGAGTATTACTTTACTAGCATATGACATGAGTGCAATTGTGCTGTAGTTTGAGCATTCTTTGGTATTGCCTTTCTTTGGGATTGGACTGAAAACTGACCTTTTCCAAAAAGTTGTGATTACATAGTACCAAACTGCCCCAGAAAGGTGATAACCAGTTAAGATCTTTAAAAATTGTAATTAATACTGTTTATTACATTTTCACATTCTGCATCCTTTACATATTTTTACCTCTACACCAGTCCCTTGCCCATAGGTTTTATTTCCATAATCAGATGAGGAAACTGAAGTTCAGGGAGTTAAGTAATTTATCTAAAGTCATGGAGTTGATGGGCCTAGAAAAGGGACTAGCAGCCCACTCCAGTATTCTTGCATGGAGGACCCATGGACGGAAGAGCCTGGCGGGGCCACAGTCCACAGTCTCAAAGAGCCAGACACTACTGAGCTGCTAACACACACAGCTGATGAGAGGGGAAAGTGGAATTCAGGCTCAGGTAGGTCTGACTCCAGTAAATTTTTTTCCAGTGTACGACAACTCTATCAAATTGGGTTTCTCCCCAGAATTCAGGCAGACCAGCGTTACAATTTAAATGCTGCTAGGTTGGTCGCTTTTGTCTCACAGGAAGTAGGCGTCACCTCCCTTTCTGGGGTGGGACATACATGTGTGTGATTGGGGTAAGGCTGCTTACCTTGTGCCATTTCTTGTGGGACATTCTTCCGCTCTTGACTGTGAGGCTGTGCATTGCTCATAGGTCTGTGAGCCGCCCCAGTCAAAGTGGTTCCCTAGCCTAGAATAACCAATGGAACAAAAACAGCCTCTCCCAGTGTAGCTGAGACCTCCTACCTGGCGAAGGTCTGGGATTAGAGGTCTCTAAAAGCGTCAGAGTCCACACCTTGAGTTTTCCTTGTTGGTCGCACTTGTTTTGAATATAGTGTGTTGTCTGGACATGAAACCACCTGGAGTGCTTCTAAAACGGTCCAACAGTGTCTGATAGATGAGAATAAACATGGCTAGAAGGCTCAGCAGGCCTGAGCTCTAGTGTCCTTTTGAGGCTACCAGTATTTGTGTGCATGTGTGCTAAGTCGCTTCAGTTGTGTCTTTGCAATCCCATGAGCCCGCCAGGCTCCTCTGTCCATGGGGATTCTCCAGGCCAGAGTACTGGAGTGGGTTGCTATGCCTTCCTCCAGGGGATCTTCCTGACTCAGGGTTCGAACCCATGTCTCTTATGTCTCTTGCATTCGTATGCAGAGTTTTTTACCACCAGTACTATGTGGGAAGCCCCCACAAATATATATATATGTGTGTGTGTGTGTGTGTGTGTGTGTATGTATGTATATATATATTATAATATATTTTTTTTATATTTAAAACATGAAGAAATGCAAAGAAAAATCCACAAGGTGATAGGGTCTTGAAATTTTGTTTTTCTTAGTGTTTATATTTAGCAAAGTAATATTTTAAAAAATATATATATTATAATGCACTTGGACCAGTCACAAAATACTTAAATTGAAAGAATATTCAGCGTATATATTAATTTGTAGTACTCTGTCTGAAGTGTGTCCCAAGAATAGAACACACATTTATTGTAAGTTATTTGGTAAATATTTTCTTCCAGTTCTTTTTTTTTCTTAAGAGTTATATTTTTCATTAGTCCAAACATAGGAAATACACATCCGTGTTAAGTACTTCATTTTTTTTTAACTTTATTTATGTATTTATTTTTGGCTGCAGTGGGTCTTCCTGCTGCCCTTGGGCTTTCTCTAGTTGCAGTGAGCAGGGGCTGCTCTCTAGTTGGGATGCAAGGGCTTTTCATTGCGGTGGCTTGTCTAGACACGTGTCTAGACACGGGTTCTAGAGCTCAAGGGCTTCAATAGTTATGGCGCACGGGCTTAGTTGCTCCTTAGCATGCAGGACCTTCCTGGACCAGAGATCGAACCCATGTCCCCTGCATTGGCAGGCGGATTCTTAACCACTACACCGCCAGGGAAGCCCCTGTTTCAGTTCTGTCAGTAACTGTCTGTATGACGTTTGGGGGAAAAGCCTGCACGTCTTGGTGTCCCCTCTGGATTGGACGCCCAGGACAAAGGGCATCCCTGCCCCAGCCTCGCCGTGGGTCAGGCTCAGCCCCAGCCAGTGTCACTCTGACTCCACGTAGGAAAATACAGTAAGTGACTCATTGAAGAAGAGTCACCCAAAGACAACCTCAAATAAGGACATAAAACCTAGGTTATGAGGACATCTGAAGCCACAGGAGAAGGCTTCTTCCCTAAAGTGAAAGGACAAGCTGACCACTGTTAGGGGGCGGTGACATGTGTGCACATATATATCAGGAAGGCAGAGGTTTTGCTCTGTTTTTTGTTCACTCCAGCACCTTAGTGTCTGATATGTATTAGGCACTCAGTTAATACTTTTTGAATAAATGAATGCATGCATGAATGCACAGGGAAGTAACCATCCATTTTCTTTTTTTAAAAAAGATACTTGCAACTGATAAGAACCTTCTGTAAAGCACAGGGAACTCTACTCAATACTCTGTAATGACCTATATGGGAAAAGAATCTAAAGAAGAGTGTGTGTGTGTGCACGCGCGTTTCTGACCAGATGATAAAGAATCTACCTCCAATGTGGGAAACCCAGGTTCAATCCCTGGGTCAATCCCTCTAGAGAAGGGAATGCCGACCCACTCCAGTATTCTTGCCTGGAGAATTCCATGGACAGAGGAGCCTGGCCAGCTATAGTCCATGGGATCGCAAAGAGTCGGACACAACTGAGCAATTAACGCCGCTACCACTACATGTGTGTATATATATATATATATATCTGATTCACTTTTCTGTACAACAGAAACTAACACAACATTGTAAATCAACTATACTCCATTAGGACTTCCCTAATGGAAGTGGTCCAGTGGCTAAGACTCCAAGCTCCCCCCAATGCAGAGGGCCTAGGTTAGATCTTAGTCAAGGAACTAGATACCACATGCTGCAAGGAAGATCAAAGATCTTGAGTGCAGCAACTAAGACTCGGCACAGTCAGATAAATTAATTAATACTGAAAAGCAAAATCCAGGGGACTTCACTTTCACTTTTCACTTTCAGGCATTGGAGAAGGAAATGGCAACCCACTCCAGTATTCCTGTCTGGAGAATCCCAGGGACAGAGGAGCCTAGTGGGCTGCCATCTATGGGGTCGCACAGAGTCAGACACAACTGAAGGGACTTAGCAGCAGCAGCAGCAGCAGGGGACCCCCCATTTAAAAAAATCCATACTCCTACTTTTTTTAAAAAAGGAACTAGAGGGGAAAATACCAACAATTTCCAATTTTAAAAATAGGGAAGATAGGAATGAAATCCTTTTCAATGAAAAGGTACAGCAAATAGGTGAGAAATAATTACTGCTACCCCATATTGAGCCCTTTATGTCACCTAATGCAGTTTTCTGCGTTCTCATTTCTGCAGGTTCTCAGATTTTCGCTGCAGGGACATCACCCGGTAGACTTGTTAAAAACCCATGTCCACCCCTAGAGCTCTGGAGCCTGCAATGGGACCCCTACCAGGTGGTTCTAACAAGGTCCCCAAAGATGTGGATGCTGCTGGTCTGGGGATCACACTTTGAGAATCTCTGATATCTCTTAATTCTCACTCACTTCAAAAAGTCTACAAGGTAGATGTTTAGGAAACTGACTCAGAGGTCAAATGAACACTCCCCAAGGTTAAACAGCTAAAATAAATGGAGGATCTGGAGTTGACTTGGGTCTGTTTAATATAGGTGCCTATGACTCTAACCTCTGTACTGGGAGGTGAGGAGGGTAAAGAGGGCTGAGTCTGAATGCTGGGGGGTTTCGGAGGAAGGAAGACGAGGAGTAGAGAGTTGTCTGAAGGCCTGTCTGGAGGGAAGGAAACGCCCTCCTGCTTTGCTTAGGGCTTGAAGTCAGTTATCACTGCCGTTGGAATGTCATCAGCTCTCCCATCATCGGACCTTTTGCGTTCAGAAATGTCTGCCCCTTGTATATACAACTTCAGGGTTTACTTTGGGGATTAAGGTTTGTTTCCCTTCAGTTTTAGGAATTAGCTTTTAAAGAGTCAGGTTCCTTGACTAACCTACTGAACGAAATTCTCTCTTCGGCATCCAAAACTTTAGTCCATGTTATTTGCTCTCTCAAGCCTCTCTTAATGCCTGAAAGGTACACTTGGAAGAGGCATTTATTTTATAATGTTAGTCTTTCGCCACTACCCACTGACTACCAGTCCATTTTTTAAATTTATTTGCCTAGCTAGTGAGTATCAAAAAAAAAAAGATAAATTCTTCTAGAATACCTGGGTTCCTAGCTTATTCAGTCATAGTCTCTGGGCTACCCCACACCCTCAGTTCTGAGATTTCTTCTGGAACATCTTAGGCCAGAGGGAAAAGATGAAGAGAGACATGTATTGAAGGTGCTGGTGGCTATAACTCTGTGGCCAAAATGGAATCCCCTCTTCTTTTTCTTTCTTTCTTTTTTTAAATATTGACTCTATTTTCTGTGCTTTATATTACATGTTTATGGTGCTTAGTTACTCAGTGACCAACTCTTTGCCACCCCATGGCAAAGCTATAGCCCGCCCAGCTTCTCTGTCCATGGAGTTCTCCAGGCAAGAATACTGGAGTGGGTTGCCATTTCTTTCTCCAGGGGATCTTCCTGACCGAGGGATCGAACCTGTGCCTCCTGCACTGCAAGCGGATTCTTTACCTGCTGAGCCGTCGTGGGCTGGGGGTGGGGAGGGTGAAGCCCTGTAAGTTACATTCTTGCGTCTTACCTGTTTCATTTTGGTCACATGCTGCTGCTTTTTCTTTTCTTTAATGTTTACTATATTCTCTTTGCTGTTACATCCTTGTGTCTTACTTAGGCAGGTGGGATCTTAGTTCCTTAAGTGGAAGCACAGAGTCTTAACCACTGCACCACTAGGGAAGTCCCCTCCCTCTTTTAAGGAAAAGTAACTTGAACTCTCTTGTCTTCCTTCACTGAAGACGGAGTGCTGTGCTGGTAGGGGCCGAGGGGACACAGTGATTGGTATTCAATTCCCAAGGCTGGGTTGAAACTTAGAACGTTGGTTAGAGCTGCGGGCCAGGCGGGGGGTAATTAGGGCTTGTCCAGTCGGCCTTCCTATCTCAGAGTTGAGGACACGGAGGCCTAGAGAGGGATGACTTGGCCTAGGTCACGCAGTCCTCCCAGCGACTTCCATGCCAGTACTCTTTCTGCAACCATTTGGGGCTCAAGCAGAGTTTGGGACTAAGTGGTTTTGACAGTTTCAAAGGGGGCTCTCATTTCTTAGGACACCCGGAATGTGAACCCTGCCCACAGTAGGTGGTCTCTCCTGAGAGGCTTATTGTTCTAGATCCCCCAGTTCATCTGAGCACAGGAGTCTCCAGTGTGGACACTGACCCCCCAGGCAGCCTTTGGTCCTGGTTCTTCTACCTGCTCCATCTGAGAGCCATTTCATCTCAGGGAGAAAAATCCCTAAACCACGCTCTTTCAGTTTCTGAAAACAGTTTTGTTTGTTGTTGTTCAGTCATGTCCGACTCTTTGTGACCCCATGGACTGCAGCACACCAGGCTTCCCTGTCCATCACTGTCTCCCGGGGCTTGCTCAAACTCCTGTCCATCGAGTCGGTGATGCCGTCCAACTGCTCCCTCATCTCTGCACCCCCATCCCCTCCTGCCCTCAATCTTTCCCAGCATCAGGGTCTTTTCCAGTGAGTTAGCTTTTCGCATGAGGTGGCCAAAGTACTGGAGCTTCTGAAAACAGGATGAAATGCTCGACTTTCGTGGTGAATATGAAGGTGAGAGAGAATGAATATATGGTATGTCCATGGGCCCTCTGGCCCCTCGCTTACCTCCCAATCTGTGGAGAGGCCATTCAGTTCAGTTCAGTCGCTCAGTCATGTCGGACTCTGCGACCCCATGAATTGCAACACGCCAGGCCTCCCTGTCCATCACCAGCTCCCGTCAGATTTTAGATTTCACGAGCCAAATCCCCACCTCCCAATATTTTGGGTTGACAACTTATTTTGCCATGTAAGAACATCTTAAAAAAAAAACAAAACTTAACATTGTCCACGACCAATACTGTTTATTATGGTAAAATATACCTACTGTAAAATTCACCTTTTTTAAGTGTACAGTTCTGTGGCATTAAATACGTTCCCATTGTTGTACAACCATCACCACCGTCCAGCTCCAGAACTTTTCACCTTCCCAGCTGACACTCCACCTGGTAAACCAGTTTGTACACCATTGCCTTTTAAAACACTACTGCTGGTGGTCCAGTGGTTAAAACTCCCAGAATCCGAGTTCCCAATGTAGCAAGCCGTAAGTTGGATTCCTGGTTGGGGAACTAAGATCCCCACACAGTTCTGCCAATAAATAAATAAAAGATGTCTATTACCTTTATTCTCAAATAAGGGGCATTTCTTTAACATGGAAAAAAAAATGTGACTTTATGAAGAGTCCCTTTCCCCACTGCAGCTGCAGTGATCGTCATCCTTCACTGGATCCGATGACCCAGGCCCACCATCGCAGCCACAGGACTGGCCGGTGAAGGAAGGTGGCCAACCCCAAGGGCGCTGATAGCCCTGGCGCATGTGCTCCGAAGCCCCCATCGAGGTCTGGTGGGGAGGGCAAAAGGCAGATGCTGAAACAGCTGTGGCCTCGGCTAACTCATCAGCAAGTTTAGGAAGCCACAGTGTTTTCCTAGCCAGCTGCTGGGGTTTCCTTCCCCAAACCGGAGTCGGGGAGGGGGGGGTGCGGGGGAGGGGAGGCCCTGGGAGGGGGCAGGGCGGGGGAGGCGCCTACATTCTTTTCTTCGAGGAACCTGACCGGACTTCTAAGGTCAGAGCCGGGCCGGAGTGGGAGCTGCCTGGTTACCTCTTCGCCGTCGTCCCTCCCCCACTCTTAATGATCTTTCCATTACAGAACCCAGACCAGGAAGTGCCTGACAGGTCACAGCTGCAGACACATGGCTGGGGAGGCCTGGGCTCCGGGCCAGTGGTGGGAGGGTCTGAGCTCCCCTCGGAGCAGCGGGACCCCTGCACACTCACACACATACACACACACACATACATACACACACACACACACACACCTCTTCAGCTAATCCAGCTTTCCCTGACCGCTTTGGGGGGAAGGTGTTCTGTGTTGTCACAGTTGGTACTTTGGCCCCGCCCCCTTGTATTTACTAAGGGCAGGAGAAGTTCCCCACTCCATCGTCCTGATCCCTACACAAGTCCCCTTCCTGGGCATGTGGTTCTTTAGGGGACGTTTTCCGTGAATGAGCAAGGCTCTCCAGCTTCTTTTCCTAAGATGGAACCCACCAAACATGGCTCTAGAAGCTTCCAGGGCTGTGGTGAGGCACGGTCTTAATGCTGCCCAAACAATCGATTTAGCAACCAATCTAGCATGTGTTGTGTTAATTGCTCGAGTCAGTGAGTGAGTGAAGTCACTCAGTCATGTCTGACTCTTTGCGACACTGTGGATTGTAGCCCACCAGGCTTCTCCGTCCATGGGATTTTCCAGGCAGGAGTACTGGAGTGGGTTGCCATTGCCTTCTCCAGGGAATCTTCCCGACCCAGGGATCGAACCCCAGGTCTCCCGCCTTGTAGGCAGACCCTTTTCCTGCCTGAGCCATCAGGGAAGATGTTAATTGCTCAGTTGTATCCAACTCTTTGCAACCCCGTGGACTGGAGCCCACTAGGCTCCTCTGTTCTTGGATTTCTCCATGCAGAAATACTTGGGTGGGTTGCCATTCCCTTCTCCAGGGGATTTTCCTGACCCAGGGATTGAACTTGGGTCTGCTGCACTGCCCCATCAAAATGCCAGATTCAAAAGATTTTGCAGGGGATGGTTTAGAGGCAAGAGCATGAACTCTGCAAACCCACAGGCCTGGCTGGGCCAGCCCCCTTCATTTTGTTATCTTCACGGAGGCCGGCTCCTTCCACATACAAGTTTGCTCAGGAAATGTTAATTTACCCTAAACTGTGTCCAAGGGGGGCAGTTGTCACACAGGAGTTTCTGTCTCCACCGCCAGCTGTGTTGTTGGCTTTCTTCCCTGAATCTGCCAAGGCTGATTCCTCTGGTGCCAAGTGTGAGCTAGTGACAAACTTCTAGGAACCGGGAACTGAGAGACCTTGCTTCCCAGTAGCTGCAGACCACAACTTAGGTGAACTTGCCCCAGCCCAGGGCAGCTCTTTCTTCCTGGTAAGGCAGGCGGGAAAGCAGCCAAGGGTACCGGGCATCCTTTGGAGGAAGCGTTTCTGCCCGGAGTGCTTCTGTAAACACTGGGGCAAGAGGAAAAGGGGAGATTTCTCTTAAAAACTACTCCTGGGCACATTCCTTTGTTAATCACGTAATTACAGCCCTCTCCCCAGCCTGGAAGTGTCCTCCTCCTCGTGGTGGGAGGTATGGGGGAAGGGGGGGAAGGTGGGGAACCCAGTCTCTAGGAGGGAAGAAAATGCATCAGCTAGAACGTCAGACTCAACTTTGATGCTGGGCTACCCATCGCTGCATCTTTGGGGAAGGTCTGCACAAAATACAGGGATTCACCTGCCTGCCCTGCAACTTAACCGGGGAGCCGGTTTTGGGGGGTCTTGGAGTGGGTGCCGGGTCCTGGCTGTGGCTTCGGCCAGCACAGGCGGCTCAGCGCTAAATTACAGTGACGAGATGGGACGACACAAAAGCCCCGGGATCTTTTTTTTTTTTTTAATAAAAACAAAACACAACTCCCGGCCCCAAGCCCCTGGGCTGCTGAATGGCGAAGGCTTCCTGTCAGGATTAGCCGGGCCGCCTGGGCATGTGTGCACTGCCTTTCTCCTCAGGAAATACCTTTGGTAAGCCCGGGTGGGGTCCCCATGGCAACGCGAGAGGGGACCCGCTGACTGAGACCATTCAGCTCCCATTGTGGCCGGGCCCCTTTGTCGGGAGCTGTATTGCTGCCCCTCTGGCCCACGCAGCAGTTTGCACCGTTTTGTCAGGCTGAATGTGGAGTTTTTACATTTTAATGGGCTCTTCTGGCAGCGGCCCATTTGCATGCAAAATGTTCCTTCTTACTTCTTTCCCTTTTTCTATTTGAAAAAAAAAACACCTACACTCCAAATCCCCCCGGGTTGGGGGCCCGGTGAATGCGGCTGGATCAGGGTGTCAGGCCCCACTAATTGACTGGTGTCCCCGTGTCCCCTCCCGCACACTTCTGTGTGCACCCCGTCTCAGGGACGCTGCATGTCCAGGGGATCACGCATCCAGAGGGCTTCCTCCCTGGACCCCCCACCCTTGCAGGATGACCGTTGTCCCCCAGGATTTTGATGAGAACCCCCTCTGGCCTGGCGTTGCCAGACTAAAGTAAGTTTTCAGTTCCATTTCAAAGCCAAAATAACGTAATAAAAACCTTGACAGAGGGCTCCCGGGGCCCCGCTGGGCTGTTCTGTCTTCCTTTTAAGTTGCTTTCAAAGCCACCCCGAGTTCCTCCCCCACCCACAATTGCCCCCTCATTTATCTCTGGGGAGTTTGTGTCAAGACTGTAAACATTCCTGGACCACCAGTTCCCCACGTTACCAAAGAGCATGGCCCCTCTTCTAATTTTCTCAACCCAGAAACACAGAATCCAAAGGATTTCCTAGGAATGAAGAAGCTCCAATCCTTTGGCTACCTAATGCAAAGAGCCAACTCATTGGAAAACACCCTGATGCTGGGAAAGATTGAGGGCAAGAGGAGAAGGGGGCAACAGAGGATGAGATGGTTGGATGGCATCACTGACTCAGTAGACATGTATTTGATTAAACTCCAGGAGATAGTGAAGGACTGGTGAGCTGCAGTCCATGGGGTCTCAAAGAGTCAGACAGGAATGAGCGACTGAACAACAAAAAGGGAAGACAACCGTGAAGAGCTGTCACACCTGGATTTGTTGGGGGGCTAGCTGTTCAAGCCTACACCCTTCCTCTCCAGAGTGGGCATAGAGATGATGCCACACTGACCTCACAGGATAGATGAGACGAACTGATGGATCGGCCCTCGGCTGAGCATTTTGAATGAGGGCACGATAAAGCTGTGAAAATCTGTAAGTCACATTACAAATGAGTTGAGCGACAGAGCTGCAGAGATTTCCAGAGAATGAGTTTTCATGTCTGGGGAAGTGATGGAGAGAAAGAAACAGTGTTATTTTAGGAGAAAGCAAAATAAAGGGTGGTGAGGGTATTGGCTTGGCAGGGTGAGGGGACAGGAGAGCTGGGGGGGCCAGGACTTGAGAGGCCCCAGGTCCTGGAGGAGGGCATGCAAACCAGGCAACCAGAGGCATGAGGGGATGGGACGCAGAATGCCTGGGCCAGGGCTGGGACAGTCAGGATGTGTGATGGGGGAGGAGGGGGGAGCTGGCCCAGGGGAGGGGTGGCCAGCCTCTTTGCCTGACATTCTTGATCTTTTCAGTGGTTCAGGCAGGGGTCATCTGAGGTCATCAGCTCAGCTATAAGCTGCACTCAAGAGGGACTTGGGGGGACTTCCCTGGTGGTTCAGTAGTTAAGACTCGTGACTGTTTTGTTTTGTGTTTTTTTCGTGACTGTTTTGTGACTTTGGGAGAAGTCTCTCGACCTCCACTGTCTCGTGTTTAACTGAAATGCATGCAAAGAGCACAGAGTGAATAAGCACACTCTGTAAAGCATCAGGTGCCGTGCCAAAGTGGGGCACTACTGTTAGCCCTGGGTCCGCCATGGTCACAGGGCTGCCCCACCCCCACCTCCCAGTTTCCTCGTCGGCCAAATGTGCGCAGTCTCACCTGCTCAACTCTAAAGGGTAGATGAGCATGACCAGGAAAGTGCACTGTAAGTAAAAAAAAAAAAAACACCAAGTTATCAAGTAGTGGTTGTGGAGGTGAAGGAATAAGAAGAGGAGGAGGCTAAAGCAGCCAGCTGCAGAGTCCCATGGGAGGAAGGTAGGAGACACAGGTGTCATTAGGCGGGACCCAGGGGCCGACCAGAAAGGGTTTCTTTCGCCTTCCGCAGGCAAGGATTGCAAAGACGGTACAAATAGAGACCCTTTGCACTGGTCTCTTTCAAAGGTTCTGGATGCATGTGGATTCCAGAGAGTCAGGCCACCTGGGGGCAAATCCCTGCTCAGCCACTTACTGACTAGGTAGGCTGTCTTGGACACATCCTGAACCTCCCATGCCTCCATGTCCCCTCTGTCGAATGAGGGTGACGGTCCTCACTTCAGGGGGTTGTTGTGTACTTGGCATACCATCAGCTTCTGCATTCCCAGGGTAGAGATAACAATGGTATCAACCTCCTCTGGGCTTCCCGGTGGCTCAGTTGGTAAAGAATCCGCCTGCAATGCAGGAGACCCAGCTTCGATCGCTGGGTTGGGAAGCCCTGGAGGAGGGCATGGCAACCCACTCCAGTATTCTTGCCTGGAGAATCCCCATGGACAGAGGAGCCTGGCGGGCTCCAGTCCGTGGGGTCACAGAGTCGGACACGACCAAGCAACTAACACTTCACTTTTCATGGTTGCTCTGAGGATTCAGGGATACTCTGTGGTAAAAGCATTCACAGGATATGGGATGTAGATAATAAGCCTGCTGCCAGTATTGGCCAATATTGGAGTTACTGTTTTCAGAGTTGTTTAAGGATCCCAAGATAATATATGGGGAGGCGTGTGGTCAGTCGTAAAGTGCTATGCAAATATGGTGCTGTTCCTTGCTGGGTTCATGCGAAGTTGTGGGGCTCCGGGATGGATAGCTTCCAGACCAAATTGGTTCTTATGGGACCAAGGCTGGTGAAGTGGTATTTTTAAAATACATTTTCAGGTATGTTTGTCCATGTGGCATGAAAGGCCTGCATTCACAGAGACTGCAGAGGAGTGTGTTCGCTGGGACTTCTTCAGTGGTTCTGTTCTATCCACCCACCTTTAAGTTGAAATCATTTGGAGGGGGCTGTTTTCTGCTGTGTCTTCTTTTATTCCAGGCAGGCCATATGGTCTAGCCTCATCTCCCGTCCCCTTCATCCCGAGGCACAGCCTTGCTCGTAAGCACCCCATCTATTTCTGCTCCCTACAAAGTTTCACTGCCTTCCCCTACCATCATGTTCCCCAGTGCTGCGAACATTGCCATCTGCCTTGACCACCAATACTTAAGTTCTGAAACCTTGGAGCCTGTGCTGGGTCACCTGCCCTGGGCTCTCATATTCTTCTCCCCTTACCTCGTGTTGTATGATAAAGTCCTCCATACCAACCAGGTATTGTGTAAATCTTATCACCCTGGCTAGCCCAAGGCTGGAAGAAGGAACTGGCAACCCACTCCAGTACTCTTGCCTGGAAAATCCCACTCCAGTGTTCTTGCCTGGAGAATCCCAGGGATAGGGGAGCCTGGTGGGCTGCCATCTGTGGGGTCACACAGAGTCGGACACAACTCAGCAGCAGCAGCAGCCCAAGGCTGACCAGCTCTTTTGCTCCTTATTTTAATCCATGACCTCTCTTTGCACAGAAACAAGGGCTCACAGAGACAACCCACTGATAGCCATTCTGGAGAAAGTCCCTGTCTTCTTCGATTTGGGGGAAACTGGGGTCTCATCTTCCAATGAACACGTTTGTATGGATTTGAGCCTCCTCGTGGTCGTTGCCCATCCTACATGGTACCCGGGGCTGGCAGAAGACTCGGAGTTTAGAATCAAGAACTTGGATCTGAACAGATGAACCCAGATCAGAGCTGCCTGCTAGATGACAGTGGCAGATTTCTGGCCAGTCCTGCCATGAGCCAACTGCTATATCCTGTTGGCTCATTGGCAATTACAGAGCCCTGGTGTTTTGGAGGAAAGTAGGGAGGGAGAGGGACTCCGTAGGGCCCCACTAACATTAATCACATTCCTAGACTTGAGAAATACCACCTCTCACCTCTCTGTTTTTCTAGCTGCTTCCTTGAGGATTACTAAAACGTTTGGGTCCCTGATCTGTTTCTAGTTCCCCTTGGAGGGTGGAGAGGTTCCATTAGAGAAGCAGATGAGACTGGTGATTGCTGTCTGAAGCCCCATCCCTCCCACTAAGAGTGTCCTGGGTCCAGCCAGCACGGCCTTCCATGGTCCACCTGCTGTCTGCACTGTCCTAGAAGCTGCCCCACAACCAGAGTCCTCCTCAGCCCCAGATTCAGGAGGCTAAGCAGGAGGCTTCGTTCCCTCCTGTCTTCCGGAGAGATGGCCAGGGCACCTTTGATCCTCTAAGGGTGTGCAAGTCAAGTCCAACCCTAACCCTAACCTTCTTGCTCCCAGTGACGATCATAGTGACTCTGATGTGGGCATGGAAGCAGGATGCACCGTTTTCCTCCGGGGCACCCCAAGCACCCTGCACCCAGAGCCTGTGGGGGTGAAACGCATGCCAAGTGCTTTCAGCCTCAGGCCAGGTCCCCACGGAATACAGATACCCAGTGTCCCCCAGCCTCTGTTGCCCACCTCATCTCTCAGGAAACAGGACACACAAAGCGAGTGTGTGGCTTTGCAGTCTCCCCCACAGCCTCCCCACTCCAATTCATCAAGCGTTGGAATGTCTTTTCAAGTCGCTGCCCAATAAACTGCTTTCTGTTCTTCATCAGTCATGGCCAGCCCAATAAAGGTGTCAGCTCCTTTCTTGCTTCCTGATGCCTAACGACACGAAGAGCCCTGGTGCATGGGTCCTGGTCAGAGAAAGGCCAGCTCAGTGGAGACGGAGCCACAGATGCAAAGGCCTTTCTAACGGGGACATAAATGGGGGACCCTGCATGACCGCAGGAGAATGGAGAGTAATGACTTGGTTGTTGCAGGCAGCCAGTGAGCATGGATGCCCACATCAGTTGCCTTACAGACGACGCTCCAAGATCAGGGCTGCTAGTCCAGGTGGTGACACAGAGGGGCAGGGCCCAGTAAGCCAGCAGATGGTCAGTTACCTTTCCATTACCTCCTCGAAGAAAGTGGCATTTACCTGCTTTGTAAATGGAGGCTTTGACACACATCCAAGAGCACTATTAGCCACGAAAAAAATCCACCTGAAACCAATAGCCATAGGTTTTGGTTCAAATTGAGAAGAATGTTTTCAGTTCCCCTAAAATTTAGTCTTTGCCAGATGCTAACTTCAAGACCTACTGAGTATTTTTCTGTGTTTCTGACATTGTCAGGCACTGTGGGAAAACTATAATAGACCATTCTATTGGTCTGAGTTGCTTTCTGTTTCTTAGGCAAGACATGGACACTTTTGACAATTAGGAAAAGATACACCCAAATGTCCATCAGCCAACAAACAGATTAATAAAATGTGGTATACTCACACAATGGACTATTATTTGGCCACTAAAAGGAATAAAGTACATGAGACAACATGAAAAGAACCTTGAAAACATGATAAAAGAAAAGAGGACACACCAAAAAAACTATATTGCACAAGTCCATTGATATTAACTATCTAATATAGGCAAATCTATAGAGACAAAGCAGATCAATGGTTGCCTAGGCTGGTGGAGGGGGAGGGGATAGTCAGTGACTGCTAATGGGTATGGGGTTTCTTTTGGGGGTGATACAAGTGTTCTAAAGGTAGATTGCGGTGATAGTTGCATTCTGTGACTGTACTAAGAAGTATTGAATGATACGTTATAAATGGGTGAATTTTATGATACGTGAGTTATATCTCAATAAAGATGTTTGAAAAAGCAACAGTGCAAGATGGCATGGAATTAAATGAAAATTTGTGCTATTCAGATGGTAACTGTTTTTACAGAAAAGGAGGGTGGGCGTCTTGGATGGTGCACTTTGAGTAGGTGGGTAGGAGAGTTCTAGAGAGATGCCTGACAGCCTTGAGCAGAAGTCAGTTTTGTTGTGGCTGCAGAATACGGTTAGTGCAGAAAACAGCCAGACTTGGCGTGGAAGGCAGGGAGAAGACGGTTGCATGGGGAGGACGGAACAGACTGAGAGGAGCCTTGACGGCAAAGCATGGGGTTAGAGTTCACCGTCTACACAGTCTTCGATATTGATCAGGAGAATGAACGGGACGAGCACACCGTGGCATGGAGCATGGGGCTGAGCTTGACCTCCAGGGACTGGGACAAGAAAGCTGGCTCTTGAGGCTTTATCTAGATCGTGCAGAAGAGTTCTGTTTGCACGTCCTGGCCAGGAAGATCGGGGAGTTTCAGATCCAAGTGGAATCAGCCCGAGCTGGCCCCAGCAGAGCCAAGTGTCCCTTTGTTGCTTTCTCTTGGGGCAACGCCCGTGTTCTCCCTGCTACCTTTTTGTTTCTGAGACCTGTCAGAGGCTAAGAATTTGAGTTTACCGGAGTTTACTGTTTGACCAACGGCTGGTACAGATCATGAGCTGCAAAATATTTAATCAGTGAGGTCATTGCAGGAAAATGAGATTTGATCCATAGGAGCGTCTTCTGTTTCCCTAAGGGTCAAGTCTGAATGGCTTTTCTTCTGCCTCCTCTTGGCAAAACCACAAACCATTAAAAATGGAAAGAATAACTTTTATTTTCCAAGACCCACAAAAGCTTATTTTTAATCAGTGTGTGGTCTGCTCACCTTTGCGGTGTGCCTCTTGACCTGATTCACAAAAATAAATGAGTGCGGGCCCAGTGGTTTGTTTCCAAACCCTTTTAAACCAGCACCTCCTTTTTGATGACTCAGTATTTACCTAGGATTTAAGACAGAGCCCTTGGGTCAAGGGGCACCCGGCCTGCAGCCGTGGCCTCTGAGCCTCGTCCGAGGCCTCCCCCCACAAAAAGCTACTGTTAGTCCCTGGTGCCCAGGACACATTTCATCGGTGAAGTTTCTAGCAGAAACCTGTTGGGGACTTCAGAAAGAGTGGGTTAAAATGAGGTGGTGAAGGAGAAGCGGAGTTTGGAAGGGAAGACAATGGAGAGACAGTGCATCATCGTCAGATTATTCAGCAAGCCTTTCTTGGTAGCTCTTGTGGGCCAGGGCCCTCCTGGGTAATGGGGTTTGAAGGTAAATGTGACATGTTCCCACTCTGGCAACCTTATCGAGAAAGGGGCCTTTCCTCCAGGGTGACAAGTGCGAGGGGAGGGCCCCTGACCCAGACTAGGGTCAGAAAGGCCTTTGAGGCAGTTTCCAGCCAGGCTGAGAACCAGAGGGTGGGTGGAGAGCCAGGCAGAGACGCCAGCGCGGCGGGGCCAGGTGCCTTTCAGAGCCTCCCAAATCCGGGACCTGCAGGGGGGCTGCCAGCAAGCCTCTGATGGCGAAACGGGGGTAAGAAAGAAAGAAGGCTGCAGAAGGCAGTAGAAACCAGGCAGGTGGTGGGTGTGAGCTACTTCAGGTGTGTTGTTCTGGTGGAGGCCGGGCAGAGGGCGGAAGATGCCAGGAGCAGACGTGCAAGTGCCGAGAGGGATGGGGAGGTGCGTTTCTCTGTGTTAGTGTGGACGGGGTGTGCTTGGGAGAAGACGGATACGCCCGAGGCTGGCCTTGTCCTGTGTCCGGCCTCAGGCCTTCCTGTTGGCGCGAGTTCAGCGTTGCTGGTCGAGAGGGATGGGTGTGTGGACCCCCGGGCTTGGGGTGGGGTGGGGGAGCAGTGCCGGGGAGTGGGTGTGTGTGCCTGTGTGTCAGGGGAGGGCAGCGGAGAGGAGGTTGGGGGCTCGAGAGGGGGAGCCCTACAGTGGGACGAGGAGAAAGGAGCTTTGTGTGGAGCAGCTTTTGCTGCCAGGGCAAGTGTGGGTTTTGTGGCAGCTGCCGGCCTCCGTTCCTAATATAGTCAAAAGCTCCGAATCCTCTGGCCCAACACCTGTTAGCCTGAGGCTCCCCTGAGCTGACCTCTCCTCGGGCCGTCTCTCCCACATATACGCCCTGTGCATCGGACTCCTTGCGGGGCTCCAAGCACCCCCCAGTACTGATCACTTGAATCTAGAACCCCACCCATGACACGCTGCCCACCACATGGGGGGCTGCTGCATTTTAGTGGAGGCTTGTTCCTGGGGAGAGGGGTGAGGCTGCCCCACCCAAAAGTGAACAGTGTGTTCCCCTGGGAAGCGGCCGCTCTTGGTAAAGAGCTGTGTGTATGGGGAGGGGGTGCTCTTAGACACCCAGGGGTCCTGGGGAGGGCCAGAGCTGCCCCCCCCACCAAAAGATGGATGGAAACCCACTCTGAACCGCTTAATGCTGCTGCAGCTGCTTCCTAACTTCGCCTGTCTTCCTTTGCCCTCTGGAGGAGTAGGGTGGATGGGAAGCATTGGGAGTGCCCAGGGAGCCAGCCGTCCCCCCGACTGACCCGCCACCCCAGCTCCGTACCCCGCCCCCCGGGGATGCTGCAGCTCTGTGCGGCCGGCATAATGCCTTTGTCTTTCCCCATTCCTCCTGCCCCCTTGCTCCCTCTGCCCTCTTCCTGGTCCCTGCGGCGGCTGCAGCCCAGCCCTGGGGAGCCCCTGTGGAAGTGGAGTCCCTCCTGGTCCACCCCGGTGACCTGCTGCAGCTCCGCTGTCGGCTGCGGGACGATGTTCAGAGCATCAACTGGCTGCGGGACGGGGTGCAGCTGGCGGACAGCAACCGCACGCGCATCACCGGGGAGGAGGTGGAGGTTCGGGGCTCCGTGCCCGCCGACTCAGGCCTCTACGCCTGCGTGACCAGCAGCCCCTCCGGCAGTGACACCACCTACTTCTCCGTCAACGTCTCAGGTGGGTAGCCAAGTCCACCCTCCGCCTCTCCCCCGCAACTCCCCGCCTCCCTCTCTGCTGGTCTCAGGGGAAGACCGGCCTCTTCCTCTGCCGTCATCCGCGCCCTCCCCTCTGCTGCAGAAGCTGCCACCCACTAACATCGCTCCGGCCCGCTGCGCGGCTTAGCTCTCAGGGGGTGACTCGGGGTGCTGGCCTCGGGTTGGAGAGCGAAGGACTGCCTGAACCCACCTCGGCGGTGCTCGCTAACACCCCTCGGGGGGGCAGTGAGACACAGTGGTTTCTCCAGCACAGCCTGCCCAGGTCATCGGGGTGCCCCAGGGCTCAGGCAGCTTCCAAACTCTTGTTCCCTGGCCGTTTGGACTTGGTGCTGGGCTTAGTCATCAGCGCCCCCAGATTCGTGGTGAGGTCCCTTTGGGATAGTGGATGACCCAGTTGCACCACTGTAGTCACGGCTTGATGGGAGACACGTGTTCTCTAACTTCCAGACCTGTGTTATGGCAGCCAGGGAACCCTAGAGCTCTGTGACTCAGGGGACTTGCCACTTGTAGGATGTGACTTTTACAAAACCTTAGGATTGAACCGCGTAGAGCTGGAATTCTCTTTACACCACTTATGCATCTCAGGCTGTGAGCCTGGCCTCTCCCCCGCCCGCCAAACATCCTCTAGAACGCCCTCTCCCCAGCAGAGGGACATGCCTCCTTCACTTCCCTCCAGATGCCCCCAAAACACTAGAAAGGACTGGGGAAAGATCTGGCACGAACCCTGATGGGTGACCACACACTCAAAGGAGTGGATACTTGTTGGGGGCAGGTGTTGGCAGCTGCCCACTGTGTCGTGGGTTCCTGTCCACTGTGGTTGAGAAGCGCAGTTCCCCGACCTCAGCGGACACGTGCTAGAAACGTTGCAACTCCAGAGAGTTCAGCCCAGGGCTTCGGAAATGGCTTCTGGCCATAGTGCCTTGATCTGTCTGGGTTTCCAAAGGAGGGTTTGGGTGCCCTGGCTGCTGGTTCTGAGATGCGGCGTGAGCCTCTGAGTGCAGGGTGGACTTAGGTTAAAGAGAACCCCACCTATCCGTGATGGGGCAAAGGCTTCGGGGCAGGGAAGGGCAGTGTGTTGGGGTCGGTGGAGGAGGGGGACAGGCACAGGGCGTGCAGTTCTTACATAAACCGTGTCTGTCCCACGGAGGGACGGACACTGAGGGAGGCGTGGTCTCAGGAGGCTCGGTGGGGAGCGGTCGCTGCGGTCGCCTGTTACTGGACTGGCCCTCGTGTTCCCGGGGTGGCTGTGGACTGGATGCGAGCTGCAGCCTCTTTTCCTGGGGGAGGGACCTCAGCGCCCCCTCCTTCTTGCCCTAGATGCGCTCCCCTCGTCGGAGGACGATGATGACGACGATGACTCCTCTTCGGAGGAGAAGGAAACAGATAACACCAAACCAAACCGTATGCGTGAGACACTGTTTCCTTCCTTTCTGGCCTCCGGGCCCGGGGATTGGGTTGGAACAGAAAAGGGAAAGCTTAGGCAAACGACTCGAGAAGGGAAGGGTAGCAGGGCACATGGGAGTCACGACGGGCCACATGGGGGACCCTGGGGGACCACCCCTCTGGGGTCCGGACCGGTGTGGGCATTGTTCACAGGTGGCGAGCAGGTGGGTGGGGCCTCCCCCGAGCCTGACCAGGCCCTGTCTCTCTCTGCTCTCCCTGGGCAGCCGTGGCTCCGTACTGGACGTCACCAGAAAAGATGGAAAAGAAACTGCACGCAGTGCCAGCTGCCAAGACAGTGAAGTTCAAATGCCCTTCCAGTGGGACCCCGAACCCCACACTGCGCTGGCTGAAAAACGGCAAAGAATTCAAGCCCGACCACAGGATCGGAGGCTACAAGGTATCTGGGTTTTTATGAAAGCTGGAGTAAGGCGGGCAGGAGACGCTGCTTAGAAAATCCTTACTTATATGCCTTTAATTGTTTTAAATAACACTCTAGAAAATTTTCAAATACTAAAAAAGAAAATAAACTTAAATCTTTTTAGTCTTTTTTTCTACGTATTTGATTTTTGCATGGTCAGTCACATTGACTATCTAATTTCTTGCCAGTTGTTAAGGTTATGAGTCTTTTGCCATGTATTTGAAAGATAATTTTTCATGGCTTTATAATATCCCAGTATTAATTGCCCCATAATTTAATGAACTATTTTGTGATACTATTTTCCAGTTTTGCACTGCTGTAAATAATGTTATGGTGAATATCTTTGTAAAGTCTATGTCAGTATTTTAAAATACTCCTCTTTAGGGACAGATTGCTGGAAGTTACTAGAGCAAAGTATAAGCATTTTTAAGCTCTTGATGCATGTTACCCAATTCCTTTTTTTTTTCCCCTAATAAAGTTAGGTAATTTTATTCATTTGTTCACTTATTCATTTTTTACACCAACATTTTGTGGATACATGTCTTTCCAGAAAATGTATTAGGCAGTAGAGTTCAAAGTCCAATGGGAAGACATAAAATTTTACTGTGACATTTGCTCTAATGGAAGATGATGTAATGAGTAGGGGTGTGATTTTTTTTTTCATTTTATTTTATTGTGGTAACAGTTACTTTCTTAAAGGGGACAATGAATTCGCCCTCCCATAGCAGAGTATGAGAATGATAAACTGGCTATACTTTTGCCAACAAATTTGACAGGTGAGAGTATCAGATTGTTCTCTGTGGGCTATTTTGCTTAGGAACAAACTTAGAATTTTCATGTGTTACTAAGTGGTTTCCATTTCTTGCTGTGGAAATTGTTCAAGTCCTTTGCCCGTTTATAATTCTAGGAAGAATGTATTCATCTAATCCTCCTTTAAACCCTGTGATCATTCTCACCATTCCTGTTTCTCTCCCATCTCACCTAGCTGCTCTTTTCTCATTAATCTTGCATAAGAAAAGTAGAGGAGGGGCTTCCCTGGCTGTCCAGTGCCTAAGACTCCTTGCTTCCAAAGCTGGGGGCCTGGCTGTGTCCCTGATCAGGGAACGCGATCCCACATGCCGCAACCAAGACCCAGAGTAGCCAAATGACATAGATGTTAAAAAAGGGAAGCAGAGGAAATCAGAAAAACAAACTGTTTATAAAGTAACTCAGCCAGCAGTTGCTGTGTGCAGCACCCTGTGCTCTGGGTCTTATGAGGCAGCGTCCTGCCCAACAGGGTCCATCTAACGGGAGTGCGGCACCTGTGAGGACTGTGAAACGAGACATCAAGGGTGGACACGGCTGGACTCTTAGCAGGACGCTGCTCTGGCACAAGAGCAGTGTGGACAGGGGTGCAGGGCTAGGAAAGTTCCCAGTGTATCTGGGAGGGCTCCGAAGGCACATTTGTCCAGATTGCAGATGGCCTTGGCCGTGGCAGGCAGACTTTCCGAGTCCTCACACCCCTCTGCCTGATGCCTTCCTGCAGAATGTGAGTGGGCTGGGATGATGGTCCCCAGCTCCCTGTGCAGCCGGGCTGCGTGCTCTGACTGGAGGGTGCGTGGCTTCTGCCCACCTTTCCCTCCAGACCCGCATTGGGGCCCTTTGGCATGTTTCCCCTCAGGTCCGTTATGCCACCTGGAGCATCATTATGGACTCCGTGGTGCCTTCGGATAAGGGCAACTACACCTGCATCGTGGAGAACGAATACGGCAGCATCAACCATACCTACCAGCTTGATGTTGTGGGTAAGAGGGTGGCGACAGAAGGAGGAGTTTGGTGGAAGGAGCAGGGATGCGGAGAACACAGCCTGGGAGCCAGGTTCACTTAGGGGTGGAGTCAGGATTCTGTGGCGTTTATTAGCTCCGTCACTTTCCTTTTTCAAACCTCCCTTTTCTTATCCATCAGTGGAGTTGGGAGGATCAGTGGTACCACAGGTTCATTGTAAAGGGAAAGGTGCTGTTGAGTCTCTCCTGCAGGAGGTGACTGGCATAGTGGTGGTTAATCTAGCTTAATAGTAGCTACCACTCCACAGATGCGAGTGGTCTGCCGGGTACAGTAAATACACCACAGGCAATTCTTCTAGCACCCTGCAAGGCAGGCGCTGTTGTTCCCGTTGTACAGAGGAACACACTGAGGCTCAGAGAGGTCAGTCCACGCAGACTCCAGGCACTGCACGAGACTCTAGGAAGAACGCCGTGCCTCTTGGTGCTGTGGTGCAGCCTCTGTCTTCCAGAGGCTCTGAATCTCATTCTCTGGCAACCTTAAGGTAAAGAGTTTCACAGCCAGTGTTCTGCCTTGGCTTTAAGAATATGGTATGCAAAGAAGCTTCTGGGGAATTCCCTGGAGGGTCAGTGGTTAGGACTCAGTACTTTCCCTGCCATGGCTCGGTTCAGTCCCTGGTTGGGGAACTAAGATCCTACGAGCCATGCAGTGCAGCGCCAAAAAAAAAAAAAAATACAAGCTTGTGATCCAGGAGGTCTGGGGTAGGACCTGAGGGTCAGTGTTTCTAACAGGCTGGTGAAGCTGGCGCTGCAGTACCCAGACCACACTTTGAACAGCAAGAGTCTGAGTGACTGTGGGTTTAGTTGCGGGCAGGTAGGCTGGGCTGAGGTCCGGGAATGTGTCTCTGTGCTGGTCCTTGGGATGCTCTATCAGCATTCCAGCCAGGAGCAGCCATGGCAGGGCCTGACGACCCTCTCCCATCCCGTGCCCTCCCAGAGCGGTCCCCTCACCGGCCCATCCTGCAGGCGGGCTTGCCAGCCAACAAGACGGTGGCCCTGGGCAGCAACGTGGAGTTCATGTGCAAGGTGTACAGTGACCCGCAGCCCCACATCCAGTGGCTGAAGCACATTGAGGTGAACGGGAGTAAGATTGGGCCGGACAACCTGCCTTATGTCCAGATCTTGAAGGTAATCCTGGCTCCGGTCTCCGTGGGCTAGGTTCGGGGAAGGAGGCCTGTATCTCCTGGGGTCCAGGTGGCTGGGGTCCGGCTCAGTCCCCGCAATCGGGCCCCGGTCCTTCTGCTGAGTCCAGCCTCCATCTTATGTGGGGCCCTGGCCACTTTCTGAAGGACCAGTGGCAGGTCGTAGGTGAAGGCTCGTGGGGCGCTGAGGGCTGGGGGTGAGCACTGCTGGCTTCTGAAGAGCTTGGACGGTGACCGTGCCCAGGCTTTCAGGTCAGCTTCTCCGGGAAGGCATTGGCACTCAGCTCTCCCACCGCCCACTACCACAGCCTTCCCAGCAAGCGTCTCCCGGTCTCTGCCCTGCTTCCGGAGTCACGTCCTTTCTGGCACGTGGGCACGGTTTAGCTTAGGTAGGGCTGGAAAAGCCAAGGCCACGGGTCAGTCCTCAGTGGTTTCAGGAGTAATGGCACTTTCTTCTTTTTTTCCTCCCACTCCCAGACTTCGAATGTCCCTGAATGCTCCATTAATCCAGGGAAGCTAATTGCCTAATTCTCCAGTGGATCTTGCAACAGGAAGTAGCCAGAAGCTGGGAACCTGCTTTCCCTCCTGGTCCCAGCCTTAGACCTCCTCCTCCCTGGCTTGGCTGTTCCAAAGATTTCCCAGCCAGCCGCCACGCTCCTCACCTTGGGCCCTGCAACTGCCGTGTAGGAAGTGGGCCCTGGGCCTTGGACCTTGGCTGCTGTCTCCATTGGCAATCTCTGCCCTCTTCCTGGAGGAGGGGGTTTAACACAAATGAAACATTTGCTTGGGGCAATGATTTTTTCATTCAGTTTGTTTTTCAGTCACATGGATTTTTAAAGTCCACTTTTTTGTCCTGCTAACAAGGGAAAGAGGACAAGTGTTACCTCAGCCTCTTGCCTTAGCTCCTGGGCCCACCTTAACACCACACGGGAGCAAATACGGCCACATCTCCGTGTTGGCCCAACTGACGGCGTGTCGTTGGTCTGTTCCAGCATTCGGGGATAAATAGCTCGGATGCGGAGGTCCTGACCCTGTTCAATGTGACAGAGGCCCAGAGCGGGGAGTATGTGTGTAAGGTTTCCAATTATATTGGTGAAGCTAACCAGTCTGCGTGGCTCACAGTCACCAGACCTGTGGCAAAAGGTAACGGGGAGCTGGAGGGGCCCCTGTGCTGGGGTTTGATGGAGGCCCTGAGCTGCCAGGGCAGCTGTGGGGAGGCCAGCGACCCACTCTCCCTGTTAGCCTGCTGTTTCTAGTGCCCGGAGCCATGGAAAAATACCCGGCCTGGGGCTGGATTGGTTCGGCTCTGTGTTGGCGTCACCCCTCTGTGCCTTGTGTGTGTTCTTGGCTGCGTGTCGGGTGCGTCCTGGGTGATCCTGGAGACTGAGGGTCCGAGTGATGGCGAGGAGAGAGGACCAGCATCTGTAGTGATGTGAGTGTGCGTGTGGGGGATGTGGATGTGAGCGGGGTGTGTGTGGGGGGAAGGTGTGGGGGTGTGTGTGTGGGATGTGGGTGTAAGTGTGAAGGTGAGTGTGGGGAGGGCTGAGTGTGTGTGTGTGTGGGATGTGGGGGGGTATGTGTGTGAGAGGGTGTTTGTGTGGGTGTGAGTATGGGAGGGTGAGAGTATATGTGGGGTGAGTGTGTGTGTGTGGGGTGTGTGTTATGTGTGGGGTGGGGGGGTATTTGTGTGGGTGTGAGTGTGGGGGAGTGGGTGTGGGTGTGTGTGGGGGCTGTGTGAGTATGTGTGGTATGTGAGGGGGTATGTGTGTGAGTGAGTGTGTGTGAGGGGTGAGTGTATGTGTGTGTGGCTGTGGGGTGTGTGTGTGAGGGTGTAGGGGGGGCTGTGAGTGTGTGGGATGGGGGTATGTGTGTGGGTATTTGTGTGGGTGTGTGTGGGGGGGTGAGTGTGGGTGTGAGTGTGTGTGTGAGGCTTGCAGCCCCCTCCGTCCCTCCTGTGTGCCCCCTCCGGAAACCAAACAGCCCTCGCGCCGGCCCATTTCTCCATGCGCTCGCACCGCATGCTGGGCTGGGCCGGGGCTGCCGCGCCTGGTGACGGGTGTAACCAGCCATCCGCGTCGTGCCGTCAGGTCTGCCGAGTTCCTCCTCAGGCTCTCACCCTCTTCCTCTAACAGGTCTCTCGCTGCCTGGTGATTTTTGTCTGTCCATTGTTGCAAAGGAGATGCTGGGGAACCTTTCTTCCTCTGGTTATTTTTTTCTTCCCCCTTTCCTCCTCCCTCCCTCTCTGAGAGGTCTCCGGTCCCGGGCTTGTCCATGTGGCTTCCGTTGTCTCTTCTAGACGGCCGGAGTTAACACCACCGACAAAGAGATGGAGGTGCTGCACTTAAGGAATGTCTCCTTTGAGGACGCGGGGGAGTATACATGCTTGGCGGGTAACTCTATCGGACTCTCCCATCACTCTGCATGGCTGACCGTTCTGGAAGGTATACACTGTCCTCCTCCTCTCGATGTCCTGCCCTCACCAGGGGCACGGGGGGAGCATGCATCGCAGGGTTGGGGGAGACACAGAGCCGGGCTCCATACGCAGCAGGCGGCTCCGGCAAGTCATCCAACCTGTCATTTGGCCTCCTGGGTCGAACCTTCTTGGCTCACCCCCAGAGCCTTCCTCCTGGTGCAGGATCTCAGATTGCTCTCACTTGTGGGCCTGCCTCCGTCTCTCCCCCGGGCCAGAGCGATGCATGCGTGGGGTCTGGATCTAACCTGCAGCCGGGCTCTCCTCCAGGGCAGGCTCCTTCCCTCCTCGGGTCCAGTAGTCTTCCTTTATCGCCAGCCCCCCAAAGTCTCCGAGAGGCTCCCCCTGTAACTGAATATAGGTGCTCTGAAGTGAGGGGCTTGCCGCTCGGAAGCATCAGTGCCCTCCACCCTCCCCCTTGCTGATCTCGGTGGGCAAGGTTCCTCCAGACCCAGACAGTGGACTTGAGCTGCTTTGAGCGAGTCCTTTCCCAGGCAGCACAGGGGGCTCAATGGTGCCCATTTATCCTTTGGCTCCCAACACAGCTCCTCTCCAGAGGGGGCCGTGGAGGTCGGGCCAGGAAGGCAGGAGCCTGCAGCCTGGGCAGGGTGGTAGGCTGGTGGCGTTGGGGCTGGAGCCGGGCGTGGTACTACTCATCCTGCGGACTCTGGTCTCTTTCTTTGTCCCTCCCTCTCCTCCTCTGATAACGTGCACCCCCACTGGAGGCACAGAAGCGTTTTCTGTTTTTTTTCTCATCACTGTCTTTGTCCTGTGTTGTGCCTCCCGGTGGATGGTCTCTGTTTCTCCACGCTGGGGAAAGAGAAAAACAGAAACACTTCTCCCTGTTATCAGTTCTGCCGTCCCTTGTCGCACCTCGGAGAGTTTTCTTTGGGCTAGTTTGGGGTCATGCCTGGGGCCTCCTGGGGGAGGTCCTCGGGGTTGCTGGCCCCTGCGGCTGGCGGGGGTCTTTAATAGGGGAGGGGTGGGGGAAGGGATGTCCTGCTGGATGGGACCCTCCCCACCTCCGTGCGAGAGGGAGAGGCTTGAGTTGTCTGGGCTTCAGTGAGGGTGGGAGGCGGGAGAGTCTGAATGGAGAAACGAATAAAACCCTCTCCCTGACTTTGCTCAGTGTGAGGAGTTAGACCTGTGAGTGGAAGTCTTAAGAGATGTTTCCATATTTATCTTTAATAATCCAGACGACATTTGCAAGCGAAGTTCTGTCTCCAGTTTGGCTAGGTGTAGACATTTTCACATCTGACCTGATAGAGATGACATAGGCAAAGCTGAGCAATGAAGTCGGGACATACGCTGGTTTTCTTGTTTCCTCCCTGCATCATTTTCTTTGTGTTATGAGTGCCACCGGATGCCAGGCGCTGTGGCCTGCAGACATGGATGAGGTGCCACCTGGGCCCTCAGGGTACCCCTGGGCCATCAGTAATGAAAGGCCAATGGATGGTTTGCCGTCCCGTGATAGTGTTGACGCAGTGCTCGGGCACTGTGGAGAAGGGCCGTGTGTCCATGGGAACACTGAAAGAGGCATCTAGCCCAAGTGAGTGCTCAGCTGTCTCTTGCAGGGCACCAAGTACCCATCCAGTCCAGCAGTCCCTGAGCCAGGAGGGCTCCTGAGTTCGTGGGCATGGGCATCGGCTAGCAAGATACAGTCCATCCCTCTGGGGATTCAAATCAGGATCAGGGAACCTCACAGATCCCAGGATGTCTGCTGTGTGCTCAGTGTCAGGACCCCAATCCCAGCTAGGACCTAGCTCGGTTCGTCTCTGCCCCAAAGATTCCCAGAGTTTAGGAGATGGATGTTGAGTTTCTTAGGGAGCCGGGACCCTAGTGGACCAGCCCTGCCCTGAGCCCACTAATGTTCTGTTCACGCTGACCCAGCCCTGGAAGAGAGACCGGCGGTGATGACCTCGCCGCTGTACCTGGAGATCATCATCTATTGCACGGGGGCCTTCCTCATCTCCTGCATGGTGGGGTCTGTCATCATCTACAAGATGAAGAGCGGCACAAAGAAGAGTGACTTCCACAGCCAGATGGCCGTGCACAAGCTGGCCAAGAGCATCCCTCTGCGCAGACAGGTAACAGAAAGTAGACGGGGGGTTCGCACACTCTGCCTCGCCCTGTGCATCCTCCCTGCGCCCCAGGGGGGTCTGCGGTACCCGCTGCAGGGTCCCTGCTTCAGACTTTGGTGTCCGGCTTCCGGGTGGCAGCAGGGGAGTGTCCTAAGTGCTTGGGATCAGGCTCCAATTTCTTCTGGCCAATGAATCCTGTGAGCCCATCTTATCTCAACCACGGTGCCCTGCTCAGCCAGCCTGGGGACTGGGAGATGGTCCTCACTGGGCTGAATGCCTAGTTGATATTATGAATCTGAGCTTCCCCTGAGGGCCCATTAGGGGTGCAAACGTGCAGAGGAGAGGAGCTGAGCTGGGTCCCAAGATGCCCTCTCGCTCCTGTGCATCCACCTCCCCCCATCCCAGGAGATGAACAGAGGGTGAAGGTGCGTGAAAGGAGAAAAGGAGGCAGGCTTCGCTCCGAACCGTGCTAATTCTGGAAGGGGCTTCAGGAGTCAGGAACCCCTCATCCACAGCAGGGTTTTCACATAAGGGTGAGGACAGGAAGAGAGTTGCTCTTGCAGTGATAAGTTACAGAATGTCAGGCTGTCATGCTCATGTGAAAGGCGAGTAATCCAAAACCCAGAAAGGAGTTGGTGGCAAACATCAGTGTTAGAACCTCGGTCTTCCGACCTCCTGTGGCCTTTCTGCCTGTGCTGGGGAGGGAGCACCAGATGCCAGGTCCACACCTCTAACTTTAGCAATAAGTACTGAGCGGGGAGGGGAGGGACCTGCCGCTGCTCCCCTGTCCCTGCTGGAAGGGTGACCCCACGCCTCCCTGCAGGTGTCGGCTGACTCCAGCGCGTCCATGAACTCCGGGGTCCTGCTAGTTCGGCCCTCGCGTCTCTCCTCCAGCGGCACCCCTATGCTGGCCGGGGTCTCTGAATATGAGCTTCCCGAAGACCCTCGCTGGGAGCTGCCTCGGGACAGGTAACCCCCACCCCCCACCCAGGCTCATTATTCTAACGGGGGCAGTGGTGTGGGCTCAGACCTTCAGGGGAGCATCCAGAAGTGACTGCCACCATCTGCTCTTAAGTCAAGGGAACTGGAGGCGGAGGGGGAGTGGGGGTTCCTGTTAGGTTTGGACATTACCACCCCAGCTTATCCCACCCTTTGTTTCCCCGAAGACTGGTTTTAGGCAAGCCCCTGGGAGAGGGCTGCTTTGGGCAGGTGGTGTTGGCGGAGGCCATCGGGCTGGACAAGGACAAACCCAACCGTGTGACCAAAGTGGCCGTGAAGATGCTAAAGTGTATGTGGTGCCTGTGTCCCTGCAAAAACGACCCCTTCCCTTTCCAAGCAAACTCTGGGCCTCAGGCTATTACCTGCACCTGCTCCACAGCCTGCTGAGGTTGTCCTGGAGTTGGGAGGCTTTGCACACCCCGCCATCTCACCATGACCTCACTTTGTTCCTTGGCGTCCATCATCAGGTGGTGACCCCAGATCCTTTTTTTTGGCAACACCGGCAGCTCTCATAAGAGGGAAGGGGAGATAAATTTCGATGTGAAAAGGAGAGGGGAGGGACTTCCTGGCAGCCAAGCAGTTAAGTCTCTGCACTTGCTCTGCAGAGGAAATCCCACGTGCCCTGTGGTGCCGCCAAAAAAAAAAGCAAGGAGCGGGGGGCGGGCACGTAAAGAGAGAAGCAAGTCCCAGAGGAAAGGGACCCCTCGGTGTTCACCTCATCCCCCTTCCTTAGTTTTTGTCCTGTCGGCCTTCCTTCCAACGCAAATGCTTCTCCATCCCCTCTGCTTTGTCCATGCAGCGGATGCAACAGAGAAAGACCTGTCGGACCTGATCTCCGAGATGGAGATGATGAAGATGATTGGAAAACACAAGAACATCATCAACCTGCTGGGGGCCTGTACACAGGATGGTGGGCGCCTTGCCTGCGGGCTTCCACCCATTACGGGGAGGGGCTCAGGCAGGCACTCAGGCTGCTGCCATCTGTCTGTCAGGGAGAAGATGTCTAGCTGGGGCGTCAGGGATCGGGCATTTCTCAGCCACGAGGGAAGCGGGTTGGGGGGAGAGGCCGGTTTCCATAGTCAGAATGTGTTTCTCGGGGTCCGTCCCAATGCCCACGGGGGTTCATCTGAGAGTCCAGGCACCTGGATCCACGCACACCATGTGGCCAGAAAAGGTGACTTGCTCCGGTTGAGGTCAGGGCTCTGGCCCCAGCTTTGCTTGGGAATGTCCTGGACTAGGCTGAGAAGAATGACTGCCCTTGCTTTCTGTGGGGAGTGAGATGAATTTCTGGAGCTCCCCTCAAAGGGGAGGTGAGGCCTGGGGAACAGGCTCGCGATGTGCCTTGGGGTTCCTCCGGGTGAGGCTCAGCACGTGCACCTGCCCAGCGGCCCTGACGGCCTCTCCGTGCCCGTGTCCCCAGGTCCCTTGTATGTCATCGTGGAGTACGCCTCCAAGGGCAATCTCCGAGAGTACCTGCAGGCCCGGAGGCCGCCAGGGCTGGAGTACTGCTACAACCCCAGCCACCACCCCGAGGAGCAGCTCTCCTCCAAGGACCTGGTGTCCTGCGCCTACCAGGTGGCCCGAGGCATGGAGTATCTTGCCTCCAAGAAGGTGTGGCTTCTGACGGCTCCCCTGGGTAGCGTGGGATCCCGGGGGGTGGCGGGGACATCAGAGCCAGGAGAGCTACATGGCCTTGAGGCCTTGGGATTGGGCTGGACCAGTGTGAAGTTAGAATGATGATGCCTCAGCTGTAACTGGTTACAGGGAGGAGATGAGGTCCTGTGTGACAGTTAGGTGCAGCTTTGGGTGCTGGGTAAATGCTGCTTTGTTTGAGCCCAGCCCTGTATGGATGTGCTTGGCCGGGGAAACAGGGCATCCCCATGAGAGCTCATATGCACACTGGACAGAGAGGGGTTCAGCTCACTGCCTGCATGTTGAAAGCCAAGCACCGGGAGGGAAACATATCTGGAGGGTTTGCTGAAGTGATTGGGCGGCCCAGAGCTGGGGGTGTTTGGATGTCTGGCTTTGACCTACAGGAGAGGGACCCTGTAGCAGGAAACTGGATGGTTCAGGGGGCCGATGGGTGGGGAAGGCAAGGGCTGGTGAGGGAAGTGGGCCCACAGGCGGCTGCTGACCCTCCCTTGCGCCCCACCTCCACCCCCACCCCCCCAATTCCTCTTGTCCTCCGGGCCCCACAGTGCATCCACCGGGACCTGGCCGCCAGGAACGTCCTAGTGACGGAGGACAACGTGATGAAGATCGCGGACTTCGGTCTTGCTCGAGACATCCACCACATCGACTACTATAAAAAGACAACCAACGTAAGTGCGGGCGCTGCCCGTCCTCTGCCCCAGGACTCCGAGCCGCTGGGCTACCCCCACCCCGACAGGCTGGGTGGACGGGTGAGCTGGGTCCAGCCCTACGTCCGCCCCTGCCTGCCCCGGGCCACCCCAGTGTCCCCGTGCTGCTTGCAGGGCCGACTGCCCGTCAAATGGATGGCACCGGAGGCCTTGTTTGACCGGATCTACACCCACCAGAGCGACGTGTGAGTCTGAGATAAGCAGTTGCTGGGGAGAGCTTCCAGGGTGGTACAGCTCCCCGTCCTGTCTCGGAAAATGAACTAAACGTTGCCCCTTCACTTTGTTCCCAGAGGTTGACCCTCCATGGTCCCCTGGGGCCGTGGACTTGGGGGGAGAGGTGGTGAGGTCAGTGGGGGGCCCTAGCTCTGCGCCCACAACGCTCATCCACAGGTGGTCTTTTGGGGTGCTCCTCTGGGAAATCTTCACTCTGGGCGGCTCCCCATACCCTGGGGTCCCCGTGGAGGAGCTTTTCAAGCTGCTGAAGGAGGGTCATCGTATGGACAAGCCCAGTAACTGCACCAACGAGCTGTAAGCCTGAGAAGAGATGCCTGGGGTCCTGGGCTGGGCTCTGGGGGCGAACTGGGCTCAGGGCATAGAGGGAGGAGTAGGAGGCGCGCAGCCAGCCGCCCGCGGCCCGTCCGCCCTGAGCCTGTCTGTCCTCTCCCCCCAACCCCGACCTCGCCATCCTGCCCCAGCTACATGATGATGAGAGATTGCTGGCACGCGGTCCCCTCTCAGAGACCCACCTTCAAGCAGCTGGTGGAAGACCTGGACCGCATCGTGGCCTTGACCTCCAACCAGGTGAGTCTGCCCTTCCCAGACCCTGTGTGCCCGCCGGCCCGAATTCTCGCGGGATTCATTCCAAGTTCTCCCGGGATTTATCCCTAGTTCTCGCGGGGTTCATTCCGAGTTCTCGCGGAATGAATCCTGCCGCCGCGGGAAGGAGAGTGCGGGTCCTCCATCTTTTTGTCTCCGCCCTCAGGAGTACCTGGACCTGTCAATGCCCCTGGACCAATACTCCCCCAGCTTCCCCGACACCCGCAGCTCCACCTGCTCCTCCGGGGAGGATTCCGTCTTTTCTCACGAGCCCTTGCCCGAGGAACCCTGCCTGCCCCGACACCCGGCCCAGCTGGCCAACGGCGGACTCAAACGGCGCTGACTGGCCCCCACACCCCGCACCCCTTCCCGGACTCCATCCTCAACGCCTTGCCCCTCCTCCCGCTGGACTCGCTGCCTCCCCTGCGCTCTGCTGGCCGGCCTCCCTGAGGCCCGCACCCCCGAGCTCCCCTCCTCTCCTCCTCCCAGCCTGACAGAGGAGCAGGGAAGCCGGTCCTTGCTGACGGCTACTACGTGGCCTGCCCAACGCTGGACCAAGACCCCCTCCCTGCCGCCTGGAGGGTTGGGCAGTGAGGGCTGAGCCGCCCTCGAGCGAGAGCCGACTGAGCTTTCCTGCATTGGTTTTGCCTACTCTGCGCAGCCCATGGCCCGTGTTCTGTGGCAGATCCTCGGGCCAGAGCGGGAGTTGGGTGTAGGGGTGGTCAGCGCCCGGGCCTCCGCAGGCGACCTCTGTTCCAGACGGATAGTGCCAGTGGTTTATTGATTCCGAAACTAATTTGCTTTGCTGACCAAATACCTGGTACCCGAGGGTGGGGACGCAGAGGCCGGGAGCCGGCGGCGTGGCCCTGGGGCCCAGCCCCGAAGCAGGGGCTCTGTACATAGCTACGAAGAAAACACAAAGTGTATAAATCTGAGTATATATTTACATGTCTTTTTAAAAGGGTCGTTACCAGAGATTTACCCATTGGGTAAGATGCTCCTGGTGGTTGGGAGGCATCAGTTGCTATATATTAAAAACAAAGAAAAAAGAAAAAAAAAGAAAATGTTTTTAAAAAGGTCATATATTTTTTGCTACTTTTGCTGTTTTATTTTTTTAAATTATGTTCTAAACCTATTTTCAGTTTAGGTCCCTCAATAAAAATTGCTGCTGCTTCATTTTTATACGGGCTGTGTGACACGGGAGAGGAGGTCGGCTGTGAAGGAGCGAGGCTGACGGGCTCTGGGGCTGTCTGTCCCAAGATCTCTTCCCCATGGGTCCTGCTCCGAGGCCACTGGACAGCCCTCCTTCCTCTGCCGGGCTTTGGGAAAGGCAGGGAAAGAAGGCAGGCAGCTGTGTGGTGGGCAGGTAGGGGGGCACTGGGCCCAGGGCCAGGCCCCACCGCCCCTCCACCACACGTTTCCTTGTGGGGAACGTGGAGCCTGTGGGGTCTGAGAGTCAGACAGGGAGCTGAGGGCCCAGCTGGGAAGAGCCAGGAGTGGGGCTGAAGTGATGGAGAGGCAGGCCACGGATAATTTGACCCTGGGCGGCAGGCACTTAGACCTAGATAGTGGCTCCTCCTCTGTGTGGGTATGGTTCTGCCTGTGCTGCTTTGTCAGGGAGGACCCGTCACCTAAGACCAGCTTTACACCCAGGGCTCTGGCTTCAGGTTTCTTGTCTCCCAGGCTATTCTGTGTCCATCATGCCTACCCACCCCCCAACACCATTCTGAATTCGAGTGATCAGACCGCATGTGCTGGGGCTAGCACTTGGCCTCCTCCAGTTCTTCCTGTAGGAACTCCACCCCAGCCCTCAGGAAAAGGAAGACATTCCGTGAAGGTGCATTTTGGCTGCTGGGGAGTTTTCTTCCTCTGCCCCCACCAAGTAGGTGCCGGCTCCTTGGAACCTTAGGGCTCAGGCTGTTAGTTCTTCCTCTGCCCCCAAAGCTTGCTCTTCGCTAAATCCCTTCTGAGTATAAAAGCAAGTCCAGTTTCGTTTGGGAAGAATCGGGTTGCTCCTGAAGTTTCCTTTCTGAGCTGTTTCTTGGCCCCTTTTAGTGTTGGCTCATTATAAAGTTCTGTCTTCTGCTGGGTAGCTCTGTGAATATGCAACTGTCAACATATTCTGATTTGTGTTCACGTTTGAGGAAGGCATACATTGGTGAAGAACAGAATCAGGAAATGAATTTTAGCTTTTAAAACCATTTGTGGGACACCTTGTAGTGGTGCCTTTCATTGTAAAATACTGATGATAGTTTGGGCCCACGGTCATGTGAATGCGTGGTCGCTCTTTCACAAAGGGCTTTACGTGCCTTCAGTAGAGGTGGTGGGACACAACTCACTGTTGCTGTAACTACTCTAATCACCCATGAATTTCCCGAGAGACTGAGCTGTCAAATTAAAGATAGTGAAATTGACCTAAGAGAAAATGAAATGGCCATTTTACTTAGATGACCGGATTGGGTCTCTTGAGGAAAGAGATCCAGTTTATCTAATGAAGATGTCATGCTGTCAAGGCACTGAGTCTGTCTGGTTTCCTGAGGGTTAAAAGATGAGGGCCGGAGCATCGATCGATACCACCTTCCCGCCTTTTCTAATTGCCACAGGCCAGGGGTCACCGGTCCCCCGGCACCGCTAATGTACTGTATTGATCTCAGGTAAGTAAGATTGAACCACGGCTGAAGGAAATTTATCTCTGACAGTGAAGTCGCTGTGTTTCTCACAGCCGCCACTGGGGGGAGCCAGCGGGCCAGAACCCTGGGCAAAAGGAAGGTGTTGATCAGCGTTAAAGTTCCGTTAGTCTGACCCTACCTACCGGTGTGCACTGGTGGTGACAAGGAGATCTTTAGGTTTTAACACTATAGAGCATTTATTCGATATCACCGTTGTGACCTGTAATGACTGAAACACAATTAGTCACGGCACAGGTGCAGGTCCGTACGTGCCAAGCCACCAACACCTTTCTGTTGCAGAATTCTAGGGTGTGAGATGGGCCAAGTCTGACATCACCACCGGGGTTGGGCTTTAGAAAATGCCTAAAATTATACTCGGTGAGATTATTAGCAGCTGGTGCAGCCACAGTAGATGCATTTGTGGGGAAGAGCAGAGAGCAGGGCAAGGAGACAGGCTTCCACTCAGCTGTTGGGAGGCAGGTGGGCAGGGACCCAAGCACTGGGGCAAGTTCTAAGTTGCCACTTAACAGTATTTAGGGCCATTTACGCTACACTGCCTCCTAGACGTCTGTCCTGGCACATGGAAATAATGTTTGCTGCTGCTGCTGCTAAGTCGCTTCAGTCGTGTCCAACTCTATGCGACCCCAGAGACGGCAGCCCACCAGGCTCCCCCATCCCTGGGATTCTCCAGGCAAGAACACTGGAGTGAGTTGCCATTGCCTTCTCCAATGTGTGAAAATGAAGTCGCTCAGTCATGTCCGACTCTTCCCGACCCCATGGACTGCAGCCTACGAGGCTCCTCGGCCTAAGGGGTTTTCCAGGCAAGAGCACTAGAGTGGGTTGCCATTGTCTTCTCCAATAACGTTTGCAGCCTGCACCAACTAGAAGTTTAAGTGTCTCTTGTTCCTCCCAGAGGTCGGGGGTCAGTTAAGTGGGGTGTTTCAAGCTGACCATATCCATCTCTCCCCAACTGTTGTTCAGTGACCTATTGATAGCTTGAAGATCAGCCGTGTGGGAGTATTTACATCACTGCTTTGCAATGCTTCAAGTCAGGGCTCCCTCCCAACCATGCCCCAGAGTTGGCTATTAATTTTTTTTTTGAAACCACGCCACACAGCATGTGGGATCTTAGATCCCAACCAGGGATCGAACCCAAGCTCCCTGGAGTGGAAGCACAGAGTTCTAACCGCCAGACCGGGTGTTAATCATTTACCAGAACACCACTAGCTCAGTCTCAGCAGTACTCACCAGTGAAGTGAGCTCTCTGAGGCACTATCAGAAGAAGGGAAAGAGAGGTGTATTGAGGGTCTCAGATGCCTATTTATGACGCAAACATGAGTGAAGTCCAGTTGAGGTCTGAGGTGGCCAAGGGCCCCTTTCCCACTCTGTTCACAGGGAAAGACAGAGTTGTAGAGCAACCCCACAGCACCCACGAGGCACCCAGCTGCAACAGGGTTGCATAAATGAAAAAGCTAATCCCTTTCTCACATGCAAACTCTTGAAATATGAACTAATTAAAATAAACACTCATCATTTTAAAAATGGGAAAATTTACTGTGAATCACCTTCCAAGGCCAATGGCAGAGAGTTCCTCAGCAGGACAGGACATGGTGAGGCTTGTCCCTTGGCGGAGGGGAGGTTTAGGGAAGGTTTTAAAGTGCATTTCCTTGCTGTCAAGTGCCGATAACATTCCTCTTTTAGATTACCCCAGACAGGTTGATTTGAGTTTTCCTTGGTTCCATGGATGCCCATCTAACTGCCTTCAATTCCACAGCAAGTACAGAAATCTAATTTCTGCAGCTGAAACACCTCTTCCTTTCTAAGTACTCCCCAAAGGAAGAAGGCTGGTGGTCAGCTGCATGGTGATCGATTTATTATTAAGGTTTTTCAGTGTGGACAACACTGAAGATAACCAACATAAATATCTGAACATAATATCTGTTCCTGGGTAGTATTGGGATTGTATCAGACTCTTAACAACCTGTGACTAACAGATAGTCTTGTTTGTGAAAGACAAACAGACCAGAAAAACACACACACCCAGCACAAACAAATGGTTCGGTCTTAAGCCCTTAATTATGTTTCCTAGCAAGATGGAGGCTAATGGAAGCCATATGTGCCGGAGGAGTGGCGGCCTCCCAGATCCTTGCAGCCTCTGCAGGCCCGAGGGGGGCTGCCAAGTCTCTGATTGCCAGTCTATTGAACTCCCCATCTTCTTCCCTAAGAAGCTTTTTCTTCTTTAGATCTGGGAAGACCTAACCAGGGACTTTACATCCATCCCATCTCCAAAGGTACTTTGTTTCCAGGGCACTATTCCTACTGGTGTGTGTGTGTGTGCTCAGTCTGAAAAAGTTGTACAGGCAGTGAGAGTGTGAGAGTGCCTGTGCAATGCTCGTGATGACTGGCTTTGAAATTTCCCTAGTTCCTACCCGGCTTACCGAGCTAGAGGAGACAAGAGGTATCTTAAGGCATCAGGCTGATTCCATTGCGCAAAAAAGTTTCCTCTCTTAAAAGGACGTGAAGTTGCTAAAAAACAATATGGCAGATGGGCCTTACACAAAGTCCAGTGGGATGATCTAATGCTACAGAGAACATGGACTTTGCAATTAAATAGTTTTCCAAATGATCCGAACTTGGTCTTGCCACTGACGTCATCTGAACGGTTACAAGGCCTCAAAAGACTGCCCTGAGGACTAAATGATTGATCTTCTATCTCAGGGACGTTCTTTACAGATGCCACTGCTGAGGGCAGCAAGCCAGAGAGAGTAAGCTCCATCCTCCATGAGTCCTTATGCTCCATTCGAACTAGCCTTGCTGTTCTGGGTTGTCTTTTCTGATTTTGCCTGGAGTATTGGGGTACAAAAACATAAGGACTTTAGGGATTGGTCACAATGAGAAAGAAGACATGCAGACAAGGCCTTGGGTTGAACAATCCTGGTGCTCAGTGGCTCCCTCTTTGGTCCTGGAGAGCCAGCAGAGCCACTCCACAGCTCAACTCTCCTGTGACCCCCTACTGTTCACTGCCTCCTGCTTTCTGCTCTCACCCCCAAACAGGAAAAGTGGATAGATAAGTAATTTCTCATTTACATGCACTTCTCCTAAGATTCTTAAATTGCTTTCCTGCTAGTATTTCCTGACATCTGAAGCCTGTGTGAAATACACAACATATGGGAACTATTTCCATCTGGCGCAACAGAAAATAAGAATCTGCCTATATTGTAATTAGCTTCTAGACTTAACATGTTTAGTTCTGAACCACGATTGCATTTGTTGATATATGTATTTGCTTTTAGATCACTGAATTTTTTTAAATATAGTGGTTATAAGGTGACTGAAGTTCAGCCTACAGCTTCCTGTTTGGAGGACACGGAGAGAGGGTGTGGTGTTTTGCAACTATTATAATTCTAGATTCTCACTGCCCCTAAAAGCAACTTGAGGAAAAGTTTCCTTTTATAGAAATTTACATCTTCTTTAGCAGAAGTGATGGATTCTTTAGGTAATGAAATAGACTTTGATGGTGTTGTGGGTGATGACATAACTGACGGCAGCTGTATCCATTCTTCATCCTTAAACATCAGAGCTGAGAGTCGGGTTACTGACGTAGGACACGAGGTGTACTGGAGCTACAGTCACACTGCCGTGACTACCAGATCCTGGAAACAACTTCTGAATGTCTGCCACGGGACTCAACAGGCAAAATCTGGAACCTAAATGCATACAGCCAGATGCCGAACTTTCTCAGATCAAGCAGTACCCCAAAATAAGTCCTTATTAAAGGACCAATGAAATTAACTTCTTGTTATTTTCACGTAATCAAAAGTGTCTCACCTTAGTTTCCTTCAGTTGAGGTGCTAAACCGGCCGTGTTCTCTTTAGATTCAGGGGGAGTGGGTGATCCCAGGGGAATATCTGTCTTTGGAGCCTAGGGAGAGAGAGATTTTATATAAATTAAGCTGTCTGCTCCTCCTGAAACTCAGAAGCACTTCTACTTTAGTACTTTTCTGCACAATTTGCTTTCCTGACTTCCTTTCTGGATGAAATAGGCAGTATAGGTCCCTGAAATAGCAACTTAGTATTACCTTTTAACTTTTGAGCACTCTAGATACAAAAGTTGCAGTCTAATCAGATTCTGATATTTAAAATCCTTTGTTATTAACAAGCTACTTATTTGCCATTCTGATCCTGTCCTCACTCCCAAAACAAACAAACAAACACAAAAGTTGCCATTTCTCACTTAGGCATCAGTTTCTGCCAGCATTGATATAACTTAAGTTAAAACTGACATCTTTGGTGTCATTTTTGGTGGCTAGTAATAAATGATTTATTCAAATGAAAGGTGTTACTTAATAGAAGCTCCTGCAATACCTGAAGAGGGAGGGATGGAGGGAGGGAGGGAGTGGTATTTTAGAAGAGCTAGCTAACCTGTCTTCAACAATTACATTAATTACATTTGAAAAGTAAATCTCTGCTCTTTGGAAGTAATTTCTTCATGTACTTTGGAGGGAAGAGGGCTACATATATCCAAAACTATAGTATATTCAGTTTCATGTCTCAGTTCTCTACTGAATCTACCATGCTGCTTGTTTTCATTTTGTACATATGAAGAACAGAAGTTTAAAAGCATGTATTAAAAACAACAACAACAACAATAAAATGCCTAGGAGCCTGTCTTTTTGTCCTTAATTCCCAGGTAGTTTTTCTTAATAGTACTTCTTTTTTACTTTTTTTTTTGGGGGGGGGGGGGCGCTGTGAGGCATGTGGGATCTTCATTCCCTGACCAGAGATAGAACACAGGCCCCTGCATTGAAGGCTGGAGCCTTAACCACTGGACCACCAAGGAAGTCCAATTTCCAGGTATTTCTTAACTATTCCAGAAAGCAACATCTGGATCAAGAGTTTATAACCCTCTAGATGGAGGACCCTGGTAGGCTGCAGTCCATGGGATCACTAACCGTCAGACATGACTGAGCGACTTCACTTTCCTGCATTGGAGAAGGAAATGGCAACCCACTCCAGTGTTCTTGCCTGGAGAATCCCAGGGACGGGGGAGCCTGGTGGGCTGCCGTCTCTGGGGTCGCACAGAGTCGGACACAACTGACGCAACTTAGCAGTAGCAGAATCATTCTGAAACTAAAATTTAGCTCTGAGACATTTCGCTACTCTAAGACTTCCTTGCTACTGAGAGCAGTCTAAGAATGACAAACAACTGGTCTCTCTCAAAGAAAGAGTAAGAACCCAGGAGCCTGGTAGAACATGCTCTACGCTCCAGACTTTATCTCCTAAGTCTCCCTAGAATGCTTCTGGACAAAGCCCAAATCCAGATCGGTTTCTGAAAATTTGGAAAAGGAAAGCAAGATGGTGTTTCCTGAAGTACATTTTTCATGTTGGACTTCATGTTTTCCTCAGCTTGCCCGAGGAGTTGATAGCATAACCAAGATTCCAAATGATTGGTCCTCATTCCAGAGTGCTTAGGTCCATCCACTCGGCCACGAGTGCAGCCTCTTCTCTCGTGGGCCCTCCTTTCTCACACATGCAGCTTCCGAGTCAGATGTGAAGCCACAAAGCAGGGAAGTGAGAGGCCCCTTCTGATGGACCCAGAGCAAGATGCTCTGGTGATTGGGCCAGCTCTTCAGAACACCAGGAGAACAACAGCTACTAGTTAAAGGCGATCACAAATGATTAAGGAAATGGGCTGAAAGGAGACAAAGGAATTTATTTTCTAGATTGGCCATTCACCACTTAAAAATTAATAGGAATCTGGGCAAATGAGACAGACAGGAAAGAACAGGAGCCATTCAGTCTCAAAGGAGAAAGAATGGTGAGGAGGAGAAAAAAAAAACCTCTAAGAAGACTAGATACTTAGAAAGAATAAAGCCAGACTCCTAATAAGAAATCAAATAAAACTCCTAAACACAGCAAACAGCTCTAAAGCTAGAGGTTGTTTGAGTGATTTTCATTTTTTAAAGGAATTTTTAAAAGATCTTAAAGCCAGTGGGGCCAAATTCCAAAAGATAAGCCAAAAAAAGAGGCCTACTCTGACTAGAAGAGGAAACGGGTTTGCGGAGCAACCCCAGTCGTGAGGTCTGGGTTCCCACAGAGCCAGGACTCACCTCCCCACTGAGTGGTATCTCAATCGGCTTCGGCTTCACGTCTATTAGGTAGAAGGTCCGGGACAGGAGCAAAAGAGAAGGTGGGACATTCTCCTTCAGGTGGAGGTCCTGCCACTGGAGAACAGAAGAGGGATGAAACATGACAATCACAGACCGTTAGAGTTGGACGTGACACCCCCCCCCCCCGCTCCCTGCATCTCCTCCTCTCTGGTCTCACAGCCCCCCAGGCATATGCTGAGTACTAAGAGCAAGGACAGGGGCATGTCTCCTGGCTGCTGCATCCCTGCTTGGGCCCTACAGCCCCTCACAGTCAGAGCTGCTGCTGCTGCTAAGTCACATCAGTCGTGTCCAACTCTGTGCGACCCCAGAGACGGCAGCCCACCAGGCTCCCCCATCCCTGGGATTCTCCAGGCAAGAACACTGGAGTGGATTGCCATTTCCTTCTCCAATGCATGAAAGTGAAAAGTGAAAGTGAAGTCGCTCAGTTGTGTCCGACTCTTAGCGACCCTATGGACTGCAGCCTACCAGGCTCCTCCATCCATGGGATTTTCCAGGCCAGAATACTGGAGTGGGGTGCCATTGCTTTCTCCTCACAGTCAGAGAGGGAGGTTCAATTAACCTCTCACACCAACTGTGGATCAAAGGAGGTAAGTATCTTCAGTATAAAGTAGATAAATGTAAAAGATTACATCAACCTCATTCATAACTAAAGAAATTAACATTAGACATTAGAATGAGATGTAATTTTTCAAGCTCCAAATTGGCCAAATTTTGGATAGGGGTGTGTGTGTGTGTGTTAGTCACTCAGTCATGTGAGTCTTTCTGACCCCATGGACTATCGCCCACCAGCTCTTCTGTCCATGGAATTCTCCAGGCAAGAATAATGGAGTGGGTTGCCATTCTCTCCTCCAGGGGATCTTCCCCACCCAGGATCGAACCTGGGTCTCTTGCACTGGAGGCAGATTCTTTACCTACTGAACCACCAGGGAAGACCATAGATAGATAGATAGATGCACACAAGACAAAATTCAAAAGGTAAATTACCCTATTCTCTAGCTACCCTATTTCCCTCCCTGGAAGCAACCACTGGTACAGTGGTTTGTATCAGTTCCTGATACAATCTTACAGCAATATCCTATGCGTATACAAATATACATTTAGGGACTTCCCAGCACTAGTGTTTCTACTACAGGGGGCGTGGGTTCGATCCCTGGTCGGGGGAACTGGGATCCCACATCCCTGCGGCATGGCCCAAACAAAACAAAACCTTAGTGGTGGCCACAACACTTGAGCCAATAAAATATTAACAACAAAACCAAATATATATTTATATGTTTATCTTTACACTAGGGTGACACATACACACTTTTGTCCCTTGCTTTCTTTCACTGAAGTATCTTGGAAATTGATTTGTACCAGTAGATGTAGAGCTGCCTTCTTTTTATTTCTTTATTTTTTGGCCACACCATCCAGTGTGCTGGATACAGAATCCTAGTTCCCCAACCAAGGATCAAACCCACGCCCCCTTCAATGGAAGCACAGAGTCTTAACCACTGGACTGCTAGGGAGGTCCCAGAGCTGCCTTCTTTTAAATGTCTGTAAAGGATTCCATTGATGGAAATGCCATAATTTATTTGATTATTGTACTAATTAACTTTAGGCTGTTTTCAGTCTTTTGCTATCATAAGTGGTGCTGCAATGGATAATCTTCTAGGTATGTCATTTTGCACATGTGCAAGAATATAGGATAAATTCCTAGAACTGAAATTTCTAGGTCCAAGTAAATGCATTTTTAAATCTGGAAAGCTGTTGCCAAATCTCCATGCAGGATTTTACCAGCACTCCATGAGTGCCCTTCTGTCCTTACACCCTCCCCAACAGCATGTCACCCACCTCTGACCTTTCCCAAGGTAACAAGTGCATGTGGAATCTGATAGTTTTAACTTTTTTTTTTTTTTAAGTTAAGACATTTTGTAAGTTTATCATTTTTAGCTTTTCCTTTCTATGACATGTCAGCCATATCCTACCACAGGATTTTGGGAACAGTAATCCATAGCAATCCATGAAGATTGTATGGTTGGCTTAGTTTCCTTGCTCCCTTGAAGGGGGATTGTAAAATAACACATCCATCCAACAAAACAATTTGACAGGATGAAGTGACTAAATACCCTACATGCAGGAAATAAATGATGTTTAAGTACCCCCTGGAACATGCTCCCCTTCCAGTCAGAGCAGGTCCAACATGGAGGAGGAAATCACTCCCTGATGTGGTTCAAAGCCACAACAGTGGTTCCTAGCCCTACATAATTTGTGCACACTTTTTTTTCAGCTGTGCCAGACCTTAGTTGCAGTATGCCAGATCGATAGTTGCATAACTGAGGCATGGCGGCCTTATCTGCGGCACGCGTGATCTTTAGCTGAGGCAGGCAGGCTCTCTAGTTGCGGCGTGTGGGATCTAGTTCCCTGACCAGGGATCGAACCTGGGCCCCCTGCACTGGGAGTGTGGAGCCGTAACCACTGGACCACCAAGGAAGGCCTTCCACAGCACCTTTTACAGTAAGGGAATGAGGACTGTAATAGGAGTTATTACTTTGTTTTAAAGCAGTTATAACAGTTTAAACGCTCCATTAAAATCCACTGTTTGGGAGAGAGTATGTTATCAGAGGGGAAGCTGCTACAAAGCTAACACTTGACCCTGGTTTGGGGTATGAATTGGGAAAGCAGCCCCAAAAGGTGTAGGCCTTCAGGGGGATTCACCCGGATGACAGGCCCTGTGTCAGAGCTTCAGCTCGGGGCCCTCATGATACCCGGAGGAGGAGGCACATTGGAGGGTGGTCCCAAGACTTCTGTTCCTTGTGTACCTATGCCTTCTCCCAGTTACTCAATTAAACGTTAAACTCCGTGCTGCCATGAAGGGATTCTGCAGATGTAATTCCAAGTCTAAAGTCAGCTGACCTTAAAATATGAAGATTACCCAGGTAGGTCTTGCCTAATCACATGAGGCCTTAAATACGGAGCTAGAGGTTGGGTGAGAAGTTCACTGTAGATGGAGAGGCCGGAGGGGCTGAGAGTGGCCTGGGGCTGGGAGCCAGTGAGGAAACAGGGCCTGCACTCCCACAGCTGTGAGGAGTTGAATTCAGCCAACAAACTGCATGAGCTTGGACATGGAATCTCCCCCATGGCCTCCAGAAAGGAAAACAGCCTGTACTTCTGACCTGCAGGACCCAGAGCTGATCAGTGGGTGTTACTTTGAGTGGCTAAGTTTGTGGTGGTGTGTTAGCAGCCACAGACAACTATTCAACAGAGTACCATGTTGCAGTCAAAGCCAGCTTCTTCAGCGGCCCATGGCTCTGCCAAAGAAGGCCAATTAGGTAAGATGGTAAGGCAGAAATTTAAAAACAAGGCCTGAAAATGGGGGGGGGGGGGGGCTTCCCAGATGGCTCTAGTGATAACGAACCCTGCCTGCCAATGAAGGAGACATAAGAGACATGGGTTCAATCCCTGGGTCAGAAAGGTCCCCTGGAGGAGCGCACGGCAACCCATTCCAGTATGCTTGCCTGGAGAATTCCATGGACACAGGAGCCTGGAGGGCTACAGTCCATAGGGTTGCAAAAAGTCAGACATGACTGAAGCAACTGAGCAGACATGCAAACAGGACGGGAGAGAGTTCCAGGGAACAGGGCCCAGGAAAGCGACCACTTGCCTCTGTGAGCTGCTGTCTCAGCTGCCCCTCAGTGAGACCCAATGACAGCATCCCTCTGGCCCTGCAGGCAGCTTGGAGCTCTGACACACTCAGAGCATTCACCCCTTCCTTGGCAATTACCTGGGGGAAAAGAAAAAAAAAAAACAAACAGAAGGAATGGCATCAGGTCCTTTGGTTCCAGTTTTGCCTAATCCTTCAATTCCTACAAGTCAGGGGAAAGGCAGAATCAGCTAGCTTTCCCACTCTGTCCCCTGCACTGACTGCCACAAAGGCCAGGCGCTCAGTAAAGCCAGGTGACCTCAGGAGGTGCAGTGGTGGAGGTGAAGGGAATCCTGCCAACAGGTGTGAATAATATCAGAAATTTATAGAACTCCACCGCCTGACCCCGAGGTGTTTCTCCCTCTTGATTGCCTTGCGCCTGGTTGTGACAGCTCCACTCCACTTCCCTTGAGTGGCGACTTTAAGACTCATTAGAAAAGCATTCCATTTGAAACGCTTTCAATGTACCATTTGTTGCACATCCCAGCAATATTCCTCCCCCACCCCCCAACCCCGTAAGAACAGCCCCAACTCCCTGGGCCTCAAAACTCCTTCAATAAATAACACAGTTTCTACTTGGTAAGACCCCAAACTATGGGACTTCTGGGACCAGTATTGTTTATTCCACAGTTTTGAAAGCAACCACTGAAATCTAAATGGGGCCAATGGGATCCTGCCTTCTCAGTTCTGGGAATCCTGCTCCCTCAGGCAGAATGCTTTTAAAGCAGCTAATTCAGATTCAAGAAACATTCTTTCCACTTTGTTAGGACACTAACCAGTAGTTACAGTCCAAATGGTGCCCTTACTCCTGAAGATGTTGGGGTCCTTCCTTCCCTCCTTGGTGGTCCTTGGCCACCCCTTCTTGCCAGGGCGGCTCACCAAGATCCAAGGGAAGGAAGCACAGGGCAAGTGTGGGGGGCGGCAGGGGAGGGGTGGGCGTTGAGCACTGTCCTTGGCAGTGAGATCTGCTGTTCCCCGGGATCTACTAAGCTGCTGTTCCTTCCCCATGGGTCCTAACTGGTTTTGATTAGCCCCAGCTAAGACATCCAAGCTACTCACTGCTTACAAGACCTTCTCAAGAGCCCAACAGGCAACTTCGAAAGTGAGTCATCAAGGTTCAGGTTATCAGCGGTTGCTCAGACCACTCATTCTGCCAGAACCAGCCTCCAGGCAGACCTAACAGAAGGCACTGCACTTTGTCACAGAGCCACCCTAAGACAGTTCCCAAGGCCAGGCTAATTCCCTCCAGCTGTAGTTCAGCTCTTACCTCATCATCTGCTTTTATAGACTTCAGCCTCATCAGTAGCTGGAAGCGAAGCAGATTGTTGGTTCCAAAGGACTGCAGTTCCAGCAGTTTGCAAAGGGCCACCAGCTGAGGTCGGTCGAGGTGCTCCAGGGTCAATTGATCCTCAAAGAGTTTGGAAAATTGAACTATCTCCTTGGTGCTGGGCTTGTGGCCTGTCTGGACCTAGGCAGTGGGACACAGGGACTAATAAAAACCTGCTTCCTGCTTAAAGAATCTTCCCTGTAGACCACGTGAAAGATGCCAACGCATTTATGGATTCTATCTTATGTCTGGAAGTGGGCCCTGAGTTACAAAGAGGAGTTAAAAAAAAATCTGTCAGAAGTCAGCCTAAATCAACTGAACATCAGGAGACGTTCAAAAGTTTGAGTTTCATTGTACTGTTTTTCTAAGTAGTTATTAACATCTTCAAAGCATTGATGGCTTTAAGATAGGTTTTCTGCAAACTCCAATAAATTTTTGAAATACTGTATCTCTGTAACTGAGATATTTGCAAATTCAGAGATGAGGAACAATCTGGAAGCTCCGTGATGACACGGAGTTGTCTGGTTTTATATAAAAGACTGACACCTGTTTGACGTAGGAGGAGAACTGGGTTGAGGCGTCCCCCAGCTGGGCCCTGTTCCTCTTTGCCATTTCTGTAATCGTTTCTTGAAGGAATTTCGCTAGTTCCAACTTTGCAGCCATTTTCTTTCTCTGTTTTTCTTCCTTCATGATGGAAGAGGAAAAAGTTAGAATTAATCCTTCATGATTACAACTTGATAAAGATGAGAGAAACATAACTGTGGCGTTGTTGCTTGTCATCTCTACTTCATGAATGAATATTCTTGTTAAACCTAATTGAAGGAGTTTTGTGAAAACCAGAGAAAATTAAAAAGTAGCCTCGATTTACAACTTTTCTCCTTAATCTTACCTTTCTCACTAATGCAATCATCATAAATATTGGATGGGTTCAAAATAGTTCCCTCAGTGGAAGACTTTGTCACTCTTTAGAATAAAATACACACTATCTCTTAACCTGGTGCAAACCATCTAGGTCATTGGTCAAGCTGACCCCTGGTCTGAGTGACCCCAGATTTTCCTTGCCCACAAACCAAACTAGGAAATTAAGCTAATGAAGCTTACAGGTTAAGAAGAAAACAAACACAATTAATTACAAGATAATAAAGTGCTATAACAGATATAAACAAAGCACTACGTAGAAGGGAATTAAATGCATACTCTTAAGACATATGTTAACCACTAATTCTAAATTCTAGTTCACTATCAGAGATATAATGTGGTAGTATTTTCAAAATAACCATGATCAGGGTACATACAGAGGAACAGGAATAAATGTGTTTTATATACATACATCAGATCAGACCAGATCAGTCGCTCAGTCATGTCCGACTCTTTGCGACCCCATGAATCGCAGCACGCCAGGCCTCCCTGTCCATCACCAACTCCTGGAGTTCACTGAGATGTCCATCGAGTCAGTGATGCTATCCAGCCATCTCATCCTCTGTCGTCCCCTTCTCCTCCTTCCCCCAATCCCTCCCAGCATCAGAGTCTTTTGCAATGAGTCAACTCTTCGCATGAGGTGGCCAAAGTACTGGAGTTTCAGCTTTAGCATCATTCCTTCCAAAGAAATCCCCCCCATTAAGTTGCCCAAGAGATTCTAATGACAAGCAAATCATAGCAATCATTGTTTTTCTTTTTTTATTTTTTAGAAATACCTTAGAAGAATCAGCCCCCTAGAATCACACAATGGCAATACAATAATTAAAACTCACGCAACCATCGGTTTCATTCATCTATTTATTGAACATTCACCGTGCGCTAGGTGCTAGGGTAAAATGGGCAACAACAGGTAAGAATTCCTGCCCTCTGGAAACTTCTAGTCTAATGGGAGAGACAAACATTGTCAATAATAAACCAGCAATTCCACTGCTGCTGCTGCTAAGTTGCTTCAGTTGTGCCCAACTCTGTGCGACCCCATAAATGGCGGCCCACCAGGTCCCTCCATCCATGGGATTCCCCAGGCAATAATACTGGAGTGGGTTGCCATTTCCTTCTCCAGGTGGTTCCACAAATTAATGTAAAAGTATATCAGGCAATGAAAGAGAAGTGCATGGTGCTGGGACCTTGTGTAAGCAGAAAGCTAGGTACTCATCTTCATTCTCTTGCTCTCTCCCTCTGTTCATGGAACAAAGCAAAGGAGAAAGTATTTTCTAATACTGTGGCCATGATATGTATGTGCATATGTTTAGGAAACAAGCAATGTTGAGGAAAGAGGAATACTTAGACAAACCACTACCTCATCCCCCACCTCTTTCTGCATTCACTAACAAGTTCCTTGGGGACTTCCCCGGCAGGTCAGTGGTTAAGACACTGCACTTCCACTGCAGAGGGTAAAGGTTCAATCCCTGCTCAGGGAATTAAGATCTATCATGCCACATGGTGCAGCCAAAAACAAAACAAAACAAAAAACCCAATCCCATGGTATTAATCCTAGACCCTGACTACTTTAAATGTAAGTAAACTAATTTAAACCACTGCCAGGCAGTTAAATATTGCAATTTGATTCTACCCTTTAAATCTGTCTTAAACCTATCTTCAAAGTTTTACTCCTGATGAAACTTATAATTCAGGTTTTGTCCTCCCTCCCTCTCTCTCATGCTACTGTAATAACATTCCAGCTGATTCTCATTTGGCTCTGTCCTCTTTAATCCTTCCTGCCAGCAAATTGTTTTCCTAAAATATAGCTCTAATCATGATTGATTAGGTGATTTAGATTGATCTAATATATAGATCACTTTTTTTTTCCTCATCCTCTGCTTTGCATTCACCTTCTATCAATCAACATAGTCAAAGTCTAAATTCCTGAGGGTGGTGGATACTTTCCAACCTGACTCCAGCACAGTATGTGAGTCTCATCTTCTCCCATGGATCCCCTGGTGCTCCCTGCTCCAACTACAGAGGACCAGTTGGTGGTCTCTGATTATGTCATACACTTTTATATTGTTAAAGCATCTTAAACGCTAGTCCTTCTATCCAGAATGCCTTTCAAACAGTGTTGTAAAATTCTACTATTCTGTCATTTCCATGGTCACTGAGGCAGGGAGACATGTCTCAGTCTGATTTAAAAGTTGGCTTCTTTGTTCTCTCATGGGGCGGAGTCCATGCCTTCATCCGTCTGTCTGGCAGAGTGGCCAAGATGGAGAGAATGAAGGCGCTGCCTTGGTTGGCCAGCCCTTCACCTTCATAGTGGCCATCAAAGGAGGAGGAGGACACCCTCCGCTCGGGAGCTACTCATAAGCACGCAAGGGTCTGTTTGAGTAAATCATGCCTGCTGGTCATCTAGTCACAGTTAATTTTTGTGTGGCCAAAAAATAAATTGAAAAAAATAATTTAAAAAAATTTATAGGGGAAATAGGAGCAGGGGTCAGGAGGTAGCTGGACATCCTCTCTACTTTCTGCTCAATTTTTCTGTAAACCTAAAAACTGCTCTTAAAAAGATAAAACTCTATTAATTCTTTTAAAATCTTTCAAAATCCTCATACCTTTTTGGATTCACTTTCAAAAGTTGATGGCAACATCTCTGGGAAAAGTTTCAGAAACACTGGCAGTAAGAATTCCATGAAGGGGACGATGATGAACACCATGAACGGAACCAGGCGGAAGAAATCAGCACAGGTTCTCAGCAGCTAAAGAATTAAAGGCATATGCAAATATCCATTATTCCTGGCCATGCCAAAAACAAAAGTCTGCCTCAATTCTGAAAGCATTAAAAACCCAAGGCAGCTATTTATAAAATGGAAAGGCCGGATTTTCCTCTGTACCTTAGCTCAGAAGTAATGTTTATGGGATATCTTCAAGGAAATCTATGACAATCAAAACATATTATTGGCATCTCTGAGCTTTCATCTAAGTCAGTACTTTAATAACATGGTATCTGTTACAATTGGTTTTTCAAATGCATATACTTAATACATTAACAGCAGTTTCTACTCCAGATGCACAGATCAAACTTGAAGCCTCTCAACTCCTTGGAGAAATTAGAAAACACAATTATAACCATTCCATGGGCAACTATACACATATTTTAAGAGCCCATCTACAGGTATACAGCAAGTTGGTTGCAGATAAGTCAGAAACTCTGGTTCTCACCGTGAATTACTACTCCTACTCTGGGATTTTTTCAGAGGAATTTAAAAGTTGGTTCATCAACAGTTGGTTTCAATTTTACATTTTCTTTCTCAAATATGACTCTTGCCTACCCTTCTTCTCTCTCGTCTGGTCAGCACCTGTCCATGCAACAGCCTCCAAACCATCCTGGCAGCAACTTTGGTGTCAATCCAAAGCAAATAGAATCCATTGTAATAATATTTCAGTTCATCCATAATTATTTGTCTATAAGATCGCTTTCCTTCCTTAATCTTCATGCCCGCTTCTTTCGTGGGCTGAGGGCTTGGCACCTGAGGCTTCTTTGCTGTTTGCTCCTGCTGATGTTTATTGGGGACCTCCTGCAACCAGCAAGTTGAAGTGTGCAGCTCTTGGAAGATTCTGGCTCGTAAATGAAGTACTTTATTGCCTGACTGACTTGGATGGGAGTACTTTTTGCTTCCATAGTTCTTCATATAGGTTTTGTTTAAATGGGAATCTGGCAAGTGAAGAAATGCAAATGATGGGGAGTAAGAAGAGCTGGTAGGCTGGACAAAATGGCTAGGGAATCTGGAATAAAGACCAACAGCCTCTAAGTCAAGCACATACTATTACAGAATGAAAGAGTAAAGAAATAAATATTTTATCTGGTAAAAATAAAACAATAGTTTTTAATCCTGCATTTTTCAAAGCTGATCATGTTCCTGAATGAATGACATACAACTTTTTAGCCCAAACGAATAACAGTATGTTTTGTGGGTGAATGATACACTCTGTGAGATATATTAATAAGTTAATTCCTAAGGATAACTGTTGTGTTACAAGCTAGAAACTTTGTGACTATTAATTTAAAAAGCAAACACTTTTCCATCGGGGCTATGTGTGACAGTTTTGTCTCTATTGTCATTAAGCAGGTTGTACACTTGTTTTCAGCTACTCTACTGATGATAGAAATATTGTTTGAATGAAACACTTCATGGTCCCTGTGGGGATTAACCAATCACATAATACTGCTTTGTCTATGCAGTGCCCAGGGACTCCTTCAAATAAGAAGGACTTACAGCTGAAATGTTATTCATCTAAGACTCCTAAGGAATGTTGGGAATAAGAATTAGAATTAGGCTCCCCAGCCAGGGATCTCTACATTCCAGTTTTGCAACAATTCACAATCTTCAGCTAAACTGACACATCAGATTGTTTGAAAATAAAAATAAGACCCAGTTAGGTAAAAGAAAGTTTCTGGCAAAGAGATTTCTTTTCGCAAAGAGATGGCTTTTTCCATTCCTTCAGACTATTTTTGCCAAGATAAAGCACTTTTTGAATGGCCAAAAGGGAAAATGTACAATGTATTTGGCACACAGTAAGTTCTCAGTTAATATTCTTTGGAATAAGTAAGTGATAACAGACCGTACTGCGGCAAGTATAAGCCCTAGGATTGGCTTGCTTGCCAGCCATTTTACTCCTTTTTACATCTAAGGGCTGCATGTAACATTCATCAGTTACGGTGGTGTCACTGTAAAGCCATTACATTTTCTATCTTACCTGTTCCACACTTTTACAAATTATTCAGCTTGAGTTCTAAAGCATATAGAAAATCTAGGATAAGTTTAAATACATTAAAATGCCTGCTTCCGAAAAGCCAACACAATTAAAACCAAGAAAGCTTTAATTGTGTACTGAGTCTATCCTTTTACATGTATCTTTTCCATCTAGAAAAATAAGGTTCATATAAATAGTGGAGGGAGGAGGGAATCCCAAGGCTTACCTTGTCCGGGCAATAGCTAAGACTGTTTTATAACTGTAGAAGGCCATATTTATATTTCTTTCAATGAGTCAACATAGGGACCTGGGCAGAAGGAGTAAGTAAACAATTCAGTACCTTAAAAACATACCAGTTATTCAGATACTAGGATTTAAGTGTTATAAACTACTTCAAGGGTAGAAAATTTGCATATTCTATTCAAAGTGTAAAATCTCCCTCAAGTTCATTTCCAATTTCATTCTTCATTTCCACCAATCAGGAGTAATATTTTCTTAGCCCTGCATTTGAGAATGGTACTTTTAGATCCCCACACATAGAAATGATCTCTAATACAATGATGTTCATATTATGTTATGGTCTTCAAAGATATTTTGATTTCTGGTAAATAGTACTTAGTAATTTACTTGAATGGTTGCCAAGTGTCTAAGAAACTGATCGAGACACACTTATTTGTAGCCTAAAATTACAAGTAGACAGTAAATTTTCTTCTGCATTTGTTTTCAATTATCTTTACTCCTTACTTGGCCAAGCTGCTGCCAAACCTTTAAAGACTGAAAATACTCATCAGTGAAAATATGCAAGATACCTACTAATAATTCAAAAGGGGAGGAAGCCTGGTTTCCTATGCTAACGATTCTCCAAAGAGCCCAAGTGAAAGTCGCTCAGTCGTGTCTCTTTGTCGTGTCTTTATACAGTCAATGGAATTCTCCAGGCCAGAATACTGGAGTGGGTAGCCTTTCCCTTTTCCAGGGGATATTCCCAACCCAGGGAATGAACCCAGGTCTCCCGCCTTGCCGGTGGATTCCTTACCAGCTGAGCCACAAGGGAAACCCAAACTCAGCTTTAAACCTTTAAATAAGCTTTGCCAAAAATTTTGACCATCCTACCAGCGCTTTTCAGCCAAAGGCAGCAAGGGAATTAGTTTCTCACACTGTCAACTGTTTTCCTGCAGCTGGGAAAGGAGTTCCAGTCCCTCCTGGTCAGAAATCTCAACCATAGAGCTGACGTCTTGAACAAGAATTCAAATGATACTCCAGAACATCTGAACCCAGACCAAGGGCATGTCGTCTCCTGTTGGAAGGGGACAGTTACTCTGCTCTGAGCAACCACTTCCCAGGAGGGCGGGGCCGAGGCCGAGGCGGGGCGGGACCGAGGCGGGGCAGGGCCGAGGCGGGGCGGGGCGGAGTCGGGCCCGGGGTGGGGCGGGGCCGAGGTGGGGAGGGGCGGGGCCGTCGGCAAGCCCCGCCTGCGCTTCCGCACAGCGCCTCCGGCTCACCCGGGCCCCAGGCTCCCTGGGTTACCTTTGCCTCTGATTCTCCGCGACACTGGGGCAAAAGGCGCCTTCGGCTTCCCCAGAAGATGGCTTTTGTGCGCCTTGTGCGTTGATGGGCTGTGTTTGCTGTGGTAGGGCCGGGGGGGGGGGGTCTTTGTTTTTTTGGAAAGGGGATGATGCGGGCAGTGGGACCACGAGCTTTGGCGGTCCGAGTTTATGGAAGGAAGGCGAGGAGCATCGGGGCGCAGGGGGCGGGAAAGAAATGAGGAAAGGAAGCGCAGGAGCGGGGGGTGGAGGCTGAGCTCAAAAGTTGGGGCGCGGGTAGGGGACCGAGGTCAGGGGCTGAGGAGAGAGCGGGGTGGGGCCTGGAAGATGTGGGGAAATCTGGGCACCGATGGGAGGAGCAGGATACGGAGAGGAGCGGGCTCCGGAGGAAAACAGGCGGGCGCGGTCCACCGAGTAACAGCCTGAGGACTTGGCCCGCCCGCCCCTACCTCCTCCGGCCGGCTCCCGGAACGGTTGCCTCAGTCCTCCAGTGCCTTCCCAATGCCCCTCCTCCCCAGGCTCCCCCAGCTAGAAGGGCCAGAAGCCAAGTCTCTATGGCTCCACCTCTTTCCTCTGCCATCACGTCACTGTGAGTGACGACACCACCCGCCAATCAGCTCGCAGATTCTGGGGCGCGAGGGCGTCCTTCGCGGTGGCAGCCCAGGAGGCAGAGAAGTCCGGTTCCCACCGGCGAAACGACTCGTCTACCAGGTTTAGTTTAAGGAGTTGTCTGTGATGGGAGGCTCAGCCCTGCCTGTCCCTCTTCTGTAGGCTGTGGATTCACATCCCTCCCCCACCCCCAAAACCCTTTCTTGAAGACTAGATGGAAGAAGCTCTTACTCTACCAGTAGCATAATATGCCTGATAGTCGCCATGGTAACCATCTGGGAGTCAGCAATTACATCACTTTGATGTATCCCCCTTCACCTTCCAACTCCGCAACTGCGGGCGGGGAAAATAGCAGGGAGAGGGCATGGCAGAAAGGGCCGGAATGGTGAGGAAAACATTCCTCTCCTATCTCTAGGGTCAAAAACTGGAATATTGTGAAATCTGCATATGGAAATATGAATTCCACTAAAGAAAACTGCTTTATTTATGTTATCTCGACAGACATTGTTTATGTTCAATAGTGTAGAAATCTCAGTATTTAAAATGTATATTACAGTAGTCGTGCGGTGACACTGCAGGTTTGGGGGCACTTCAGTTCCCAGGTTGGGGAACTGAGTCATTTTGGGAACGTGAAAGATGTAAAAATGTTTTCGCTTCCCAGTTACCTCTACCCATCCATTTTATCTTACTCTAGAAGGAAAACAATTTTGGTGGGTCACCTTTGACTAACACCAGACAGGAAGGAATCGCTTTCACACGAAGGCTTCTCTTAACATGTGAATGACCACAAACTTTACTCATCTGGGCTGCGCATTTGAAGAATAAAAGCTGACGGGTATAAAATTTCATTCTTTAAAAAAAATGAAGGCAGCTTTTAATCCACAAAGCTTTTTTTTTTTAAACTAATAACCAAATAGATGAACTGTGTTAAATGGGCAAAACTTCTCGGTGTGGCCACTAGAGGGCCCATTGTGCATGTCTGATAGCCAACTTTCCACATAAAGGCTTCCCTTCATGTTCTATGTTTTCTACAATTAAAATCTATAAAGCTTTGGTTTCTGTACCTTTCCTTCCCTGAAAATTCCCAATGGTAAATTCTGAACTCTAAAAGGCTAGGTAGGTATACTTTTCACATTAATTTCATAAATTAATCACTGCATTATCATGCACACGTACTTTTCTGGAAAAGATCATAAAAGATGCAAAAATATTCCTCTCAGTTCCCTGGGAGACATTTTATACCGGGAAATTATTCTTATTCATGCATTGTATTCATTTACAACCAGGCACAGTGAAAATCATTAAGTATTCATAAACCAGATGAGCGATTCCAAACCCAGTATTTGAAAGATGAGCTAGACTTTCTACCATGGCCATATGTCAGCAATCCCATTTTAAAAAGGGAAGGGTTAAAAAATAAAAATAAAAAGGGAAGGGTTAAGAATCTTCCTTATTGAAATCCATTGGTTCAAAGCAGTGTCTGCCTTCTGTTACCAGACCTGGTGGGTGGTTTTTATTTTTTAATTTCAGGATAAGTTATTTATCATGTAATGAGTTTCTTAATATAATCTTCAGAAGAGAAAAACAATTTTTTTCCTCCCTAACCTTGGCCCTGAGAATTGTAGGTTGCTTTCTTAATGAGCTATTTGCTCACTTTCTATGAAGAAGAGAAAGCATGTCTGAACCTAATGTTAGATGCTAAAAATAGAAATTATTATTTTTAAGTTATTTCCCTAAATATGGCTCCAGACCAAATATTATTGACAATGTATATCTTATGCAGGAAGAGACTGTGCATTTACTTTACATAAACTCTTGACAGCACAGCTTTAGAAGCAGATTAAAATAAAATCCCTGGGAATAATTTTCCACATTCTCCTCAAGGGGACAATCCAAGTGTCAGGCCAAGGAAACCGCTTATCAACAAAGCAAGAAAGATACAGGAAGCTGGAAAAGAAGATGGAGGTAGAAAGGATCTTAGGAAAGAAAAAAAAAGACCAATTTAACCTCTCTTTCCAGGAGATAGAATCAAACATTGGAAATAAGTTCACGAATCACCTTTGGAGACTTGTGTTCTGAAAAGACATTTAAAACAAAGAAAAATGTGCTTTTATTGATTCCTTTAACTTCTGGTATCACAAGCATAGCAACCACACAAGTATAGGTGTATAAATAGTTAAGGATAGTAATGGAGATGCTTAATCCTGAATATCATAACTTAGCATTATTAACAGGGTGGTGCTTTTTAAAAACGAATCCATAATTAGTAACCATGAAAATCATTGATATGTAGGACTCTTTAAATTTCCTGTTTAAGTGGTATTTACAGATAAAGATAGCAGGAATTGCCCGTAACAGTACCAAATAGGTCCCGCACTGTAACGTCGGTGGAGAGTCTAACGTCTAGTGGGTGATATGACTTCATGATTCTCGGAACCGAGTATTGGTTTCCTCATCTCGCTGCCTGTGTTTCCTTTGTACATTCACGTCTGCGCTGCCGCGTCCTAAGTCATTATCCCCAGGCCCCAGGAAATATCACCAAACCGTCACACTCCTGCAAGACTCGTTTACCGTGTCACGCACTGAGACCTTTTATTGTTTCACATAAGTTTCCTAGGATGGGGTGGGGGTGTGTGGATATAGGGTAACAGAGAATCTCGACTCCCGCTTCCTCCCTCTCCTTCCTGCGTGCGTGAGCTTGGACGAGGACAAACGCCCCCATCCCTCGAAGCGGAGGTGTGGCCGGCGAGCAGGCGAGGGCCTGGCACGTGATGGGCGGGGAGCCCTCGGGATCGGGGTGCGGGTTGCGCCGCCTTTCCCCCCCGTTACCCACAAGCCTCCGGGCCCGCGGGGCGAGCAGGAAGCGGGTGTGCGGGGGCCTGAGGCCTGCCCGGGAGGCGTCTGAGAAGAACTGCGGTCCGGGCTTGGCCCCCAACGGGCTCCGGTCTGAGGCCGCCGGGTGGGACGCTGAGCTCCTCTTTGACAGCGGTCGGGCGGGAGCCAGTCTGGGAAGCACAGACATCTCTGTCCCCCTTCCCCCCCCCCCTCATCTTTATCAACGGGGCGCCCGTCTGCAGGGGGATTTCTAAGGTCTGGAGACGGCCTCGCGGTGTCACCCCGAGGAGTCCCGCCGTCGGGTGACTGACAGACGCTGTTATTTCCTCAAGCATCAAAGAACACGCACGAGCACACTTTGGCCTCACCGGCCCAACCTCCACCCCGTCCTCTAGTTTTGTTTTGTTTTTCACTCGGCCTCCGCATCGCACCTTCCTGTCTCTCCGCCCGGATCGCCTGCGGTCTCACTTCTCGTCTAGACTCCGCCAGGCGGCTCGCGTTTCTGGCTCCCCCCACCCCCACCCCCGCTCCTCCTCTCCACAGGCTGACGAGCCTCTTCCTCCTTTCGGCCCTTGGCGCTCCCAGCCCCGGACTGCATTTCCCGGCAGGCGCCGCGGCCAGCGGCCAATCAGCGGCTGAAGATTTGGCGGCGGCGGCGGGGGCGCCCAGAGAGTCGGGGTGGGGGGGGGCTTTGTGCGCGGTGGCGGCGGCGGCGGGAGCGGGCGGCGGCAGCGGGCGGCCAGGACGGAGGCGGAGGCCGAGGGGGACTGTCCACACTGATCGCCCGCGGAGAGGCGCGCGAGGCCGCGTCGAGCCCCGAGGACCCTACTGCCCCGGCCCGGCCGCCAGCCACGGGCTCGTCTGTGGGAGCTGCAGCTGCGCGGCGACCCCCATCCCTCCGTCTCCGCCGCCCACCCTCCCGCCCGCAGCCTTCCTCCTTTCGCTGCGCGGCCGGCCCCGGCCCGGCCCGGCCGTGGCCCCCTCCTCGGTGCCGGCCGGCCATGGCAGAGGCGTCCGGCGCGGGGGAAATCTAGCCCGGGGATTTCATGAGGCCTAGCTTGGTTCCGCCTCCTCCCGCCGCGGACCCGGCGGCTGCCCGCGCCCCAGCCCCACTCCGGGCCTCCGTGTCTCTCCTGTGATCGTACTGACACGGCCGGGGGGTTAGAATGGAACAAACTGAAGGTAAAGTGAATGCGCGCTTGTATGTGTGTGAGAGAGAAAGTGTGAGGGTGTGTGTGTGTGTGTGTGTGTGTGTGTGTTGGAAGGGAGGGCTGAGGAGGGGACGACGAGGAGGGGGCGACCTAGGAATGGGACCCGGATCGGGAGAAAGACCTAAGCAGGGATGGGAGGACCACTGGGTGGCCCGGAAGGGCTCGAGGGGGGCTGGAAGGATGGGGCAGGGTCGGGGTGTGGAGGGGATTGGGAGGTGGAGCTGGGGAGGTAGGGACTGGGATGAGGGATGGAGTGGCGCTGAGCTGGGAATTGGGAGTAGAGGTGGGATGGGGGCGGGGATAAAGATGGAACGGGGGAGGGGGCAGGGAGCGAGGAGAAGAGTTGGGTTCGGAGATGGGAGACCTGGGCGGACTGAGCAATAGGCAGGTTTGGGGGTGGAGTGTGTGAACTAGAGGAGAGTCTGGGGGAAGGAGAAGGAATGTGATGGAGAGACGAGGCCCTAAGGGAGCTATGAGGGAATGAAAGTGGAGGAAAAGGTGGATTAGGAAAAAAGGATAAGAAGTGATTGAGACAGGATGTAATCGGAAGATAGGAAATAGACTCAGGAAACCGGGAGACCCAGGATTGGGCTCGGGAAGGAAATGAACTGAATGTTGACAAGGGGTGAGAACTACGAACCAAGCGTCACAGAGTGGGAGGAAAAGAAGGAGCAGGGGGATTGCTGGAGTGTTAGGAAGGGAAAGCCTTTTGTTCCTATATTTGTGTATTCTGTGCGTTTTCTTTCAAGGCTCGAGAATGGAGAAGCTAGTGGTTATGGTGTTGTGAAATGGAGAGGTGTGGGTTTTACTGCTTTGAGGGAGGAGAAGGTGTGTTCCTGTAATGGTAGCAAGACAGGGATAGCCATGGCCATAATTTGATGGTTTTGGTGAGGGAGTGAAGACTATTCAGATTTAAAGGGGGCAGGGGCAGCCATGTTTGCTGCCAGGCACTGCAGTGTAAATAAATTCCTTCTTGTCTCCGACATCAGTAGGATTCTAGAAGGGGCCAGTCCAGATTTTTAACCCCCCTTCTTTCTATTCATGAACTCTTCCCATACATCTTGGGGTCATATAAAATTATTTATATCCACCAAAGGAGGTAGTAATGTTTTCCATCTTGTGTGTTTCGCTGCTTTCTCTCACCTCTCTTTTCCCTCTTCCTGCTGGTTGCGAACACGGCATGCTAATGAGCTTCAGTGTAAAATTTAACCCTTTTAATAAAGTTAAAAGTATTTAATACTGGGTGAAGGAATCATAACTAGTCTCTCTATTTCAAGCATGCTCATGAAAAGTCTTTTAAATATTGGAAATGCATTTGTTTCAGAAGCTTCCGAAGCAGTCAACGTGTTTTCTGCAATTCTTTGAGTAAACAAGGAAATTGCCTGGGTTGTTTTACTTGGGCTTGTGCTCTTGGCAAAACACTGTGGGGGAGAAGAGGGGATTGGAAGGTCTCCTGTGGTAGAATATCTACTTTCTATAGTTCGAGTGTTGGAAAATTAGAAATGTGTGTATTTTTAAAAGATTTTTCTGATAGCTCTTGCTTATAGAGGATGGGTGTGTTAAATGTTTTCTTTTTAAAAATAAACCCTCCTGCATCCCTTCCCCTTGCTTCCATACAGTTGCTCAATACAATCTCCAAATGTCAGTTCAGCACAGTGCAATGATCTGTGAAGCAGGCATGCAGATCTCAGAGCATCGTTTAGGTGCCAGGTTTTTTTGGTGGGAACTTCAGATCACACTCTCCAGGAAAGCAACAGTAACTCTAATGTATTCAAATGTATCTACTTGTGTGATTTGAAAATAGTTACTTACTATTCTAAAGGTTTAAATACTAACAAATTTAGATAAACTAAGTGGAGCCTGGTTTATTTTCATACTGAAAAGGATTAAATGTGTGAGTGACCTTTTGTTTTTGCTATATTATTGTAATTGGGGGAATCCAAACTTTAATCCGTCATATTGATATTGAAATTGTTCTCTAATACCAGTAAAGCCTGTTAAAATTTTAGTATGATTTTATGGACTCAAACCAGTTGTACTACATTTTGATTTAATCTTAGTGCATTATCCTTTTAAGTTGTTAAATAGAGTTTTAAGATATGTTCTTGGTCTTTTGGAAAAATTAAATAGAAAATTATTAGAGTGTTACTCTGGGAGAGCACTTTCAGAAGAGGGGTTAGATTTACAGCTTGGAGTGTTTTTGATTTGATAATATTCAGCCTGAATTTTTAAAGAATCTTATGAGGAAAAGCTACTCTCAAAAAAACTGTTCAATATGCTTTTTTTTTGGAATTTCTTTATATGGTGGTTTCATTTTTATATCTCCTGCTTGATTGACATGTGATTTGTAGTTAATTTGTAAATGAACTAACAGTGCCATACATTTTTAGGAAAATGAGAGACTGTTGTGTATTAAAATAAGAAAAGATTCTTGGAAGCTTGCATTACTTAAAAAAAAGTACTCCTATAAATTCAGCCTTTTGTAAAGATTCAGAATTTTGTAAAGAGAAAGGTGCCCTGCCCAGCTCCCCTGAGTATTCTGATTCCTTGGCTAGGGAGTCATATAATGAGGAAGGCTACTCTGAATAGATGATTCTTAATTAAAATCCAGACTTTGCTCTCATTACCATGTCCATCATTAGCTCACCTGTGGCCTGTGATAGCTTTTTTTTTTTTTTTACTTTAAGTTAATAGATATGTGATTTCTTAGACTGATCAGATTGAATGAGTTTTGGGTAAAGGAAATTGGTTGCCTTGAGGTTGGTCATGCTTGAATGAATTGTCAAAGTCCTCAGTCAGTTGTCGGATTCTAAGTATCCAGAAACTGGGTATTCAGTTTCTGGAGTTCATCATAACAACACTAGTAATAGCTGCTGATAGTTGTTGTCCTCTAAACATGTTCTGGGCTAAGTGACTTTTGTGAATGATTTCCTTCTATCCTTCCAACAGTTGTGTGGGGTTTCAAATATTAAGAGAGACTGAGAGATTTTTTTAAGGTTAGCACTCCATTCTCCACAATAACCATTTTGAGGTTTCTTGTGTGTCCTCCTAGAAAATTCCTGTACATATGTATATACGTTTGTCTTAAAATACATAAAATTGGATCACACTATTCGCATTTTGCTTTTTTTGTTTTAATAGGCTACCTGGGACATCCTTGCAAACCAGCACACATGGACCTACAGCTTTCTTGTTTTAATTTTTTAAGGGTTATATAGTATTCCATTATTTGGAATAGGACGTTGTTAACAAGTTTTTGCTGTTATAAGTAGTATAGCAGATCCTGAATTAAGTCCCTGACAGCCTCTTTATATAGAAGAGGTATAGTCCAACTACTTTATTTTACAAGAGAAATCACTGAGACCAAAAAGTATAGTCCAAGGCTTCGGTAACAAACCTGTTTCCTGACTCTTTATCCCAGGGGTCCCCAACCTCAGATATCTAATGCCTGATGACTGAGGTGGAGCTGAAGTAATAATAGTAGAAATAAAGTGTGCAATAAATGTAATGCTCTTGAATCATCCTGAAACCAACCCCTCCACCCTGGTCTCTAGAAAAAATTATCTTTCACAAAACTGGTCCCTGGTGCCAAAAAAGTTGGAGACCGCTACTTTATACCACATCATGTTACTTAATTATTGTGAATGTACTTGTGCTTTCTGTCAAAGCTCAAGGTGAGGGGGAATACTCAAGGTTAGGCATGGTTAGTATAGTGAGCGCAAGGGGCTTAACTTGCAGTGAGGTCAAGGCTTTTCTTTTTTTCCATACTTTGTTCACCATGCCGTACATATATCATATGCACAGAATATTTTTACATGTATAAGTGAGTCTTGCCCAGGTATCTTGAATTTTGTTTTGAGTAATCAAGTAGCTTTGGCAGAATTTTTCCTGTTTTAATTAAATTGTCAATGAAATTTAAAAAAAGAAGAGGTCCAGCTTGGTCCTGGAAAAGAATTTGGAAAGAAGATTCAGACAGTAGTAAGTTTGTTAAATGAGCTAAAAGCACCTAATTGAAGACAAGTTTTTTTAAAAAAATCATAGGCACCATTGATTGTTTTAAATTATTTTTTACTATAAGAAGAAAATTCATAACCATGGATACTTATTCATCGAGTTCTTTTAAAACAAAAAATCTGTTTTAAACACTTAAAAAATTAAAATCATTAGAGCTTTAGAAAGGTTTAGAATTTGATATCCATAAAATCTGTTTTTGATGCAATGCTGTTTTTAGTTTTACTTAAAAAAAAAGTTTGTATTATATGTTGAAAGAGCAGCTGATTTATTCATTTGTTAATAAACAACATGTCCAGCATTTGAGTTTTTAAATGAATGGTGAGTTTTACTTCTGCAGGCTAATCTTTTAATAAATATAAATATAGATAAATTTAAGGAATTGATTATACTATGACTATCTAACACTTTTTTAAATAGAGGGTTTTTGTTTCATTTTTATTGTTGACCTTAATAAGGACTTAATGAGTATTTTTAAACACTTCTGTGTTACATTGTGCTCATACATGACAATAAGGGAAAAGGCATATTTAAAATTTTGTGATTTAGAAAATGTTCAATTTTTACTAAACGGATGTGTGTCGTTACTTCTAAGGCACATCTGCCTGTTGAAAGATTTTGGATTTGAAAAGCTCTTTGATAAATGGTTTTTGGCTTATTTTTAAATTTTATCAATAGATGTGCATCTGTGTTATCACTGAGTGATCTACAATGAAAGCTCTTTATACTAGGTTCCCTTTTTCATCTAGGTTTAGAATTATATTGAGAGGAAGGCGAGTACGAAAATGAAAAAAAATTTACTTTCATATAGTTTCCTTTTAACAATGTTTGAGTATGAATATTACGGTCTGATAATCCTTTGCTGTTACATGACACCTTCTGAGAGTGTCCCAGTCTTTTTCGACCCCAGCGACTGTAGCCTGCCAGACTTCTCTGCCCAAGGGATTCTCCAGGCAAGAATACTGGAGTGGGTTGCCATTTCCTCATCCAGGAGATCTTCTTGACCCAGGGGTCAAACCCACATCTCCACAGTCTCCTGCATTGCAGGTGGATTCTTTACCTCTGAGCCACTGGGGAAGCCTGTTTGATAGAATTCCAGCACAGTAACGTGTGTGTGTGTGTGTGTGTGTGTGTGTGTGTGTGTGAAGTTGGAAAGCCCAAGGATTATTTAACTCAATTTAAATAAGTAGGCATTTTAAATTAAAGAAATATGTGGCTTCCTTGGATTTTGTGGGTGAAACAAAATTTAGTTTATCAAATTGATTTGAGATAACGAAGATTAGGAAGTCTCATGTGGAGGCTTGCCTACTGGCATTTTGGCCTTAGGCAAGACGGTATTGTGTCTGGTGAGTCTTACTGTGGAGTCATAAGAAAGCAATACATAAAAAACAAAACCTTAAAAGCCCTCTTTAAAGACTTTAAGTTGTAAAATGTGACATATTTATAAAAAAAGCATAAAACCTAAATGTACAGTATAAACAAACAATTAGAAAGTGGACATCATGGAGTCATGTCCCAGGTAATAAGTCCTTTAAGAAAAGCTGCAAAGACAGCCTCATTGGTTTAAGTGATATTGCTGTAGTTGTAGTTGGTCTTGAGGGATAATGGTGTGCTGAAAACTAAGCGGAAAAATGAATAACCAAGAGGGAGGGGTCAACACTCAGTAAAAACTGAATTACCAGTTTTTGTTGTTATCAAAGTGTTACCTAGACAATTAAAAAAAAAAAGTTTCCCAACATTTGGTGTAGTCATTTAGTGATTTGAAATCTTGGTGCTTTACTAATGAACGTGGAAAAAAATAATGCTGAATCCTACAACAATCATGCTGTGTTACACAAAGTTGTTTCTTCAGAGTTCGTCTCCGTTACACTTTCTGGTCAGATTCAGTGACTACTGGTTTTAGATTTATGTGCAAACTCTTAACAATGGCTTTTGCTTCGAAAATGTCAGATTTGCCTATATCAATAATCTCCTAACTTAAGTATCTTATTTACAAAAACTAGTTTGACTCTCTTGCTTTCACATTAATGTAACCATGAGGAAAAGTACCAACCTGAGAAGCAGTCAGCAGTGGCAGCCTGTGTGACTCTTCATCTGTGGTGCATCCTGAGTTTTACCCTCACTGCATCTTGGCTAGGTGAACCAAATTTCTTTCTTAACTGGAGAAACCTATTTTAATATGCTCCCCTCGATTTCTAGACTATTTTCTTATAGATTGGGAAAGGTTAAATGTTGGCTTTAGGGTTTTTTTTTTTTTTTAGGGAATTAAAAAAAAAAAAGACATTTATTTATTTGGCTGTGCCAGGTCTTAGTTGCATCATGCAGGATCTAGTTCCCTGACCAGGGATCGAACCTGGCCCCCTGCATTGGGAGTGCAGTCTTAGCCACTGGACCGCCAAGGAAGTCTCTGGAGGATTTTGATAGCAGAAAAAAGTTGAATTTTTTTCCTCTCTGACTACCTGATGAACACAGTCTATTTGAGTAAAATTCTCCAACGTGACTTTGTGAAGGACATTTTTATAAATGACAAAGGACATCTGCATACATAAAGCCTCTTCCTGGCTTTTGAAATTTTGTTATTTTAAGCCCTCTGTGTTTCTCATGATCTCTTCAGGATCCAAATACATCAGAATATGGTATTTCATGTTTGGTTGTGGTAAGAAGCTTCTTGTTATGCTTTACCTAGAATTCCAATAGAATGTTGTTCTTTTTTATGTTGGGTGAACGTTAAATACATGCCTAGCTAATTTTTCCTCCTGCAAGAAAGAGAAATGTTTATTTTCAATCTTGAAATGAGCATATATGTTTTCCTAGATATGGAAACAAACATGATTTGATACAGTTTTTAAACCTAAATTAGGTAATTTGGTTTTGTGTATTAAGTAAGGTTAATATGCTTTTGGTCATCTCATGTTTTCTATGTTATCACCTGTACATGTAAGCCTTGATCATTAGAATTTATTTTATTGTGTAATGGAATTAAGGTATTGAGGTTAAGGCATTAATTAAAAAATTACACCTTTATGCCTATAGGTCTACACAGGTAGCACCCCAAAGAAATGCTGATAGCCCTATTAGTTTTTAATTTTTAATGGAAAATTGTCCTTTCCAAAGTGGCTGCTAGTTTAAAAACATTTATTATGTTTAAATTATGTAAGTCTTATTTATTATAGAGAAATTGAAAACTGCAGTAAGATATAAAGATTATAATCCCCTGAAATCTTACCAACTGCAAATAGCTGCAGTTAACATTTTGTTCTGTATCCTTCCGGTGTCTTTCCTATGCTTTTTTTTTTTTTTTTGGACAAATTGTAATGGTGCACAATATCATTTTATAACCTGCTTTATTGTGAAATAAATTTTCTTGAGAATGTGATTTTTTTTAACTTGATATATATAATTGTATGTGTGTGGCATATCTGTTTATCATTATTCTGTCGATGGTATTTTAGGCAGTTTGCAGTTTTTAGATAGATATTGTAATTTGATGAATATTCTTAAATATTAAAAAATTATATGACTGATGATTTCATTACAATAAATGTAGAATTAAGAAAGGTTTTTTAATAACATTTTTGTTGAAAAATAATTCACATACTCTACAAATCAGCCATTTAAAATGTACAGTGTAATGGTTTATAGTATATTCACAAAATTGTTCAGCTGTCACCACAGTCAATTTTAGAACATTTCCAGCAAGGTTCAAACAAATTTAAACTCCCAGCAATATCATAGAGGCTTTGTTTTTTAAAAATTGCATTTATTTGTGGTTTTTAAAAGTGTAGTATAAGTATACAAGGACACAGCAGCTTGTGTGGTATAGTTTTTTCCTTTATAATTCCTAGCATTTATTTTTGAAAAATTTTATTTCCAGCTTTATTAAGATATAACTGATGCATACTTTGTATCTGTGTATGCATTGATTTAAAACTCACCTATGATAACAAGATGCTCATATTCCTATGTTAAGAAAACATGACAAAGTATGTGGTAGATTTTTTGAATTATAAAATCATCTTTCTGTTCAAGATGCCTTTAATGAGACAGTATTGTATATGGTTTTAAAATACCTTTCTTTTCATTCAAATTTTATTTAGAAACATCTTTTTTTAGAAATTGTCTATGGAAAGTATGCTATACCTATATAATCAACTGTAGCAAACTTGTCATCATATAAAAAGTACGGCTTTGTTTTTATTAAGAGACTTGCTTTGCTCTGACTGACCTTCACCCTGAAAGTTGTTCTGTTTGCTTTGAGCCATTTAACAAAACATCCTTTTTTAAAAAAAAAAAAAAAACGGGCAGTGGACTATAGGGCAAGAGTCAAGGAGAACTCAGTTCTTATCCCCACCATACCTCTTACCACTGGGGCTCAATGTTTTCTTACCTCTAAAGTAGAGATGAAAAAATGACTACTTTTGGAAATTATAGGGATCCAAACTAGAAGTGCTAGAGAGTACTTAGAACTAGACTGGGCACGTAGCTGATAATAAATGTTTTTTTAATATAAGAAAAATAACATGCAACATGAGTTATTCTTTAGTCAGATGTTTCTTGGGTGAAGATGTGAACTCAGTTGGCCTAAATGCACTTCCATAGATGTTAAAGGTTGAATGGTAATTAGTGCTTGAGCCGATCTTTGCATGGGTTATATGGGTGTTTCTCAGTTGGTAAAGAGAATTCATGCTGGTGCAAGTATAAACATGAAGTTAACTTTCCAGTCGAAATTTACTTCCACTGTTGTTATTACAACAGCTTGATGGCTATAGCTTCACCAGTGCTTCGTGTTCTGATGAAGCAAATAAGTGATAATGTAAAATTTGAATATATGGTATAAAGTCCCTTATGTTTTCTTCATTGTTTATTTTAAAGGTGAAATGTTGAATGCAATTGAACCTAAAATACTAAAGTGATGAACCAAATGAAAAAAACACTGGTCTTTATAGGAAAGATAAACTTAGTAAATTATCATTTTAGATGTTATGGTAAATTGCTTAGTACTTTAAAAACTACATATCATTTCTGTGATACATTGCCTTGCTATGGTAAAAGAAAGTAAAATTTTAACAATCTCAGACCAATTTACTATAATTAAACATTTTGCCAGGGAAAGAGGAAGGAAACTATGTGGATGAACTTGTTAGTTTACTAGACTTCATAGTAAGTAGAACAAGATGACGGATGTAAGTCACATGTCTGTCATAATTTTCACTGTGAGCTAGTCTCCTTGACGTAAGGGATTGGAAAATAATTTGATGTGAATTTTCTTTCAGTGGTTGCCATATCTGTTGTTACCCAATGTGGTCAAGAACAAAGTGAGGATGGCGAGGTTAAACCAAACAGATAAGGGAAATTGGGTGTTTTGTATTGGTGCAAGGAAGTTCAATAGTAATGTGGTTTAGTCAGGAAAAAATAAGAACTACAAAGCAACCTAAAATGTTGTGTAACTTAATGGAATAGTAACTTAATAGTCAAGTGAAAATTGTATGACAGTATTTAGTGACAGGGCTCCTGGTTAAATGAAATTATAGAGTGGGGTTTTGGGTTTTTTTTGTTTTTATATTTCATTCACTAATTGTGTTTAATTTCACATACTTCACTCCTTTTTCCAGGATATTTTAATGTCCTTGACCATCATCTTTCTCTTAACATATGTTTAGTGGAAAATTATTAAGTGAAAATTTTAGAATATATTTGAGGTGATGACACTGGAGTTAAAACAGATTACGGAGTAGTTATGTTTATAACAATTATGTTTTAAAAATAGTGTTGCTGCATGGAACTCTGCTCAGTGTTCTGTGGCAGCTTAGATGGAACGAGAGTTAGGGGGAGAATGGATATATGTATGTGTATGGCTGAGTCCCTTCACAATTCACCTGAAACTGTCACAGCATTGTTTGTTTATCGGCTATACCTTACTACAAGAGCAAAAGTTTAAAAAAAATAGTGTTGCTCTATTACTAGTGGTATACACTCAGAAAAATTAAAAATGATAAGAAAAAGTGCCACTTCTCTAACACATTTTGATCCCTTATTTAGTGAATTTTGTAGAAAGAAATATGGTGATCATGCTTTACCCTTAAAATCTTATTTTTGTAAATAGGTATTGGTTGTGAATTCAATGTAATTGTTTGCTATTGCAAATAATTAACGCCTTTAAATAATATCAATAGGGTAGGTGAGACAATAAAGTTAATTTTTAAAATCACATGTTCTTGTCAGCATGCATATCCAAACCATACATTTATATGTTGGTGACTGGGAGGAATCATAGTTCGTTTTCCCCTTGTTTGGGGTCATTTCAGGTGACCTGGATCACCTCATTTAACCTTTATTATGGGCTGTAAACAGAAGTCCTAACATGTTGTATGTCTTCAGAATTCATGAAGCCAAGCCAGAGAGGTAGAATCACAACGAAAACCGAAGGCTCACGACTTCAAGGCCAAAGTCAGAGCACATTTTCCCTTGTCCCTGATTTATCTTACCTTATGTGGCATGCAGGTCTGATTGCTCAATTTCCTTGTATGTGATTTCTGTCGAGCTTTACAGTATTGTTCACCAGTTTCTTGAAAAAAATGTATTATCACCTTTATGTTTATAAGCTTTTTTTAGGATGTTTGTGTTTGGGTCAAATTGGAGAAATGATTTACATCCACACTGACCAATAGAGTTTTCTGCAGAGATGGAAATACCCTGTCTCTGGCTGGCCGGTATAGTGGCCACTCGTCACTGTGGATTTTGAGCACTTGAAATGTGGCTAGTGTACTTGAGAACTAAATTTTATTTAATTTTACGTTGTTTAAAATTAATCACATAGCCCAAATTTAGGTATTCTTTAAGGGAAGGAATTAAATAGAAGTGGACATTTTCACCCTTTTTGCCCTTGTGGTTATGGTATATTGTGTTTTTGTGGGGTTGGGATTTTAACATCTCATTTTTTCAAATGCTCATTATTTTAGATAGTAAATCATTTACAGGAAACAACTTAGTTATTTGATTATTTTATACCATACAAATTTTAAATATTTAAAAATTTTAAGTAAAACAATTTATAAAAGTCTTTTTAAAAACTTTTGATTGTTGCAGTTATAAACAGACTGTGTACAACTGATCAATAAAATGGTTTCATTTCAGTATTTTTTTGGCGTCATTATGGTTAAATAATGTTGAAATCTTAAACTTCTTATATTACGTGGAATAAGTGACTATAAACTGTTATTTAAATCTTTTTACTATAGCCTCGGAAGCCTTTGAGACAAAGAGAACTTGAAAGAAAATAAAAGATATGGCTGGTAATCACTTCTTCACATGTCTTCCTCCAGTCTTTCTATATGACTAATTCCTGGTTTGGATTCTACTAATCCTTTTGATAACAATCCAGGAGTTACTGTATCCTGCAGTCACTGTATCCTGTTTTATAGTATTGATAGCTTATCATCATCTGAAATTTTCATGCTTCTTTAAGCTCCATGAGACTAGGATCATATTTCCTTTGATTTCCTAGGACCTAGAACAGGGCCTGGTACATAGTTGATGTTCAGTAATAAACCATGTCACAAACAAAAGGAGAAAAAGACTTTGTGGGGAATTAGATATATTAGTATATCTGGAATAAGAAGCCACTTAGAGTCTGGGTATAGGCAGGGTGAGGGTCAGCTTTTGATTCTCTTGGTGATGTTGGCGTGAGCAATATATGGGATTAGTTTAGAATGATTTTGTATAGAAGCATTTCTCTGGGAACTCTTATTTTAAAAAGAGACTTTTGTCCAGGCATACACATATGTACTAAATAAATCGTCTCCACATAAAACATCATACAATTGACAAAATGGAAAAACAAGTGAGAAAATATTTCCATGGTCGGTTTTTGAGTATTCAGCCTTATTTCCTAACCTCTTAGAGATTAAGGGATTTACTTGAAATCACTTATTTGTTTGCCACTGGTCGGAACAGAGAGCGCTGCCAAACTCTGGTTTTCCAGTGTGGTGTTTTGACTTATCATCTTTGAATGGACATCACTGCGCAGCAGACATGGGCACTTTACCTGATAAAAGCACTGTTTGATAGTGGTTTGAGTTATCTGTGGGTAGTCAGAGATCAAATGTCTCTTCCAGTAAATTGGGTGATTTAAGTTCTGATCTTTAAATGCCAGCATGGTAAGTGTGAAAAGGGTGTTATTTTTACTAATCTGTTCCTGTACATAGGCTTAAATAGTTAATGTTTTGAAATGTGAATGAAAATCTTTTTATTTAGGCAACATATACATTATTCACCTTTACCAAATAAATTTCCAGTGAGAGGTTGTTCATTAGACAAAATGTTGGCTTGGTAGAGTTCTTTTGGATGGCTGCAAGGGGGCTTTATTAACTGTGGCTATTACATGTTTAAAAGACATTTAAACAATAGCTCTTACCGTAGTGCTGTCTTTACTACTGCAAGTTTTCTCCATACCCATCACATAATTTTGTGAAAATCAACCACAAATTCCAGTGTGGCCTGAAGATTTTGATTGTCTGATTGAAAGATACAGTATTTTAGTAATGAAAGGATCCATAACATTATCATGTCGTGCATGATGATGGCTTTACTGCCTTTTCGTTTTTTGTGTCACGTCTCTGACTAGAAATCCAGAGCATGGACAGTGGCAGTGATTGTGGTAACAAAATGGGAAGAAATCCTTTCCTTCCCTTCCGCATTGTTAAAGGTGGCAGCAACACCTTCTTAGCAATTAAAATCTAAAGGCTTCTGGCTGTCTAGGGGCAGGTCGTAGGTCACATTAGCATCTTTGTATCCATAGATAGGACTATTCATGTTGTGGTGGACTAAAACCTTTGCAAGTGACATTTCTGTTTCGTGCTCCCCAAATCTTAGGTTAAGGAATCTAAGGGAATTTTGCTCCTCCCTACCTATTTTGCAGTAGAACTAATAAAGACAAAGGGAGTGTTTAGAAATGCCGTCAGAGAAGACACGGCATTAGTTTCCTGTTGACTCACTAACAAATGTTGTCAAACTTAGCGGCTTAAACACAACAAAATTTAAAGCAGTACACATTTATTATCTTATCGTTCTGGGTGCTGGAAGGCCTCCGTGGGTCTCATGGGGCTAAGATCAAGGTATGAGCAGGACTGCGTTCCTCCTGGAGGTTCTTGAGGAGACTCTCCCGGCCTTTTCCACCTTCTAGAGGTGCCTGCGTTCCCTGGCCCATGTTCCCCTTCCTCATTTTCCGTGCCAGAGCAGAGCGTCTTCAAACCTCTCTCTGACTCTTCTCCATCCCCTTTTCACTTGTAAGGATCCTAGGCACTACCCTGGGCCTATTCACACGGATAATCTCTCCATTGTCAAATCCTTGACTTCATCACAACTGCAGAGTCCTTTTTTTTGCCACGTCAGGTAGCGTGTTCACAGGTTCTGGGGATTAGGATGTGGGCGTTTGGTTGGGGAGTCCTTATTCTCTCCATCACAGCTTCTATGCAAGTTGAAGATGCAGCCTTTGTTAATTGTAGGGATGTTTCCTGAATGGTTGTCTTTCTGAATCGATACAGATGTGACAGAAAAGTGATTCCATGGCTACTGACGGTATAGCGTGTGGTAAAGGGTACAGGTCATGAGGCAAGACTACCTGCTTTGACTCCTGTCTCTGCCCTTATTTCATGTGTGACCTTGGGGAGGCCACCTAACCTGTCTGTCCTTCAGTTTCCTCATCTATAAAATGGAGATACTGCAAAAAACTGCAGGAGTTTCCTGAAGATTAAATGAAAATACTTGTAAAACACTTGGAACATCACAGTGTAAGTGCTCAATAAATTATTTTACTTGAAGCATTTGAAAGTATTTTTGTTGACATTTCAGAGAGATTCTTAATATATTACAGATTAAAATCTGGGTCTATTTTGAGTTGTTGCAGGTTTCTTTGTTTAACCTTTGAATACTCATAAATATACCATATTCAGGAAAACATCTGTGTATTAGTCATTGAAAAATAGTATACAAGCTGAAGAAATAATGAGCATTTTCTTAATTAATAATTAATGAATTTATTTCCTAAAGAGACATGCTAACTTTTTTTTTAAGATTTTTAAATCTTTTATATCATTTATGAATTGTATTTCTTAAAGTGACATGCTAACTTTTTTTTTTTTTTTTAAGATTTTTAAATCTTTTTTCTTGTTTGGTTGTGGTGGGTCTTCCTTGCTGCACGCGGGCTTTCTTTAGTTGCATCTGGCGGGGGCTACTCTTCTTGTGGTGTGCGGGCTTCTTGTTGAGGTGGGTTCTCTTATTACAGAGCATGGGCTCTAGATGTACGGGCTTCAGTAGTTGCGGAGTGTGGGCTCAGTTGCTCCTCAGCACATGAGATCTTCCCAGACCAGGGATCAAACAGGTATCCCCTGCGTTGCAAGGCAGACTCTTAACCACTGAACCACCAGGGAAGCCCTTTATTTGTTCTTTATAGACTCAACAGAGAAGCAAAAGACAAAACAAAAGAGAACAGACTCTAGTAAGGATGTACATTTTGGTCAACATCCTTTTAGGGCAGTGGTTCTCAACCCAAGGGTGATTTTCCCTTCCAAGGGACATTTGGCAATGTTTAGAGACTTTTTTTAAAAATTATTATTGGCAGGTGCACTACAGGCATCTAGTGGGTAGAGGCCAGAATGCTGATAAATATCTTGAATACACATGACAGCCTTCTCAAATGTCAGCAGTGCCGACGCTGAAAACCCTTGTTTCAGAGTGTGAACTTGATGAGTTGTGTTGCTTTCTCAGTCTGATTCTCAGTCATATGTTTGAATTTTGGACCACTTTTTAAAATACTTGGCTGCACCAGTTCTTAGTTGTGGCCTATGGAATTGTTAGTTGTGGCAGGTAGGATGGAATCTTAAACCACCGGACCACCAGGGAAGTCCCAGATCACTTCCTTCTTGATCAGTGGGTTACGTCAAGTCCAGATGCTAAAGACCAAATTTGATTTGGTAACTCATATTTGGCTCTTGGGAAATGTCAGTAATTTTAGAGATTAGTATAACGTGCACATTTGATGAGGTACACATTGGAATTATCTGCATAATTTCAGATTATGAAGTTGAAGTCCTACTATGGTAAATACTAATGCTGTGATTTGGGGTTGTACTTCTCCCCCCCTCCTTTTTTTTTAGTTTGAGGCTGCACTGTGTGGCATGTGGGATGTTAGCTCCCCAACCAGGGATCGAACCCACACACCCTGCACTGGAAGGTAAAGTCTTAAACACCGGATTGCTGGGAAGTCCCTGAGGCTATACTTTTGACTGTAGTTTGATAGCCAAATCCTACTTAATTCTGTCTTCATTACCTGGTTGGAAATGAACATTCAATAAGATAGAGGTTCTAATTTCCTTTTGTCTCTTCTGCCTTTCCTGTGTTCATTTAGCAGTCTTGTTCATTCCCTAACTGTGTTGGGGGAGAGAGTTAACAGCAGTGAGCAAAACATAAAAGTACCCGTACCTCTGGTAGAAGTGAAGTATCAGTTTTGTCTTTCTGGTTGGTTGGTTTTTCCATGACCAAAGAAGGCATGGCTACCCTTTGCTTGGAAATTAAAGATAAATATGAACTTTAGAAATCAGAACACATTTGGCAATTCTCTGAATGCTGAAGTTACTCAAAGACGCCTCTAATACAGGTTGGCATTTTAATAGAAGGTGATTTTGTATTTAGTCCGGGTTTTGTATTAGCCTATAAATGATCAAAAAAAAAGGGTGTACCTGGTGGCTCAGTTAGTAAAGAATCTGCCTGCAATGCAGGAGACCCGGGTTTGATCCCTGGGTAGAGAAGATCCCCTGGAGAAGAAAATGGCAACCCACTCCCGTACTCCCTTGCCTGGAGAATTCCATGAACAGAGGAGTCGGGCAAGCTACAGTCCATGGGATCACAAATAAGGGACTGTGTGATTTAACTTTCATTTTTTCACTTTTATTAGTTTCAGATTCTTCTTATAATTTGTTATCCTCAACAGAGATAATGTTGTGATAGTTTCTCTTAATCCCATTAGTAGTGGTTGCAGTTTTTATACTCTGAACAAAAGACAAAGCTTCATTGCTTAATATAACTGCTCTTTTGGAAAATATGAATGCTAATATGTTAATAGTTTATATATGCCTATAGAATGATTAGATTCATGCTAGCAAGCTTCGTATTAAATACAGTTATGTAAATATTCAGTTTTCTGGGAAAAAACATCTCTTGTCAACCAGTGACTCTTTTGTATGCTGTGTTTATACTCTGAATTTCCAGAACTTAATAAAGTATCTTCCACAATAAGTTAATTCTCATGAAAAGATTACTTGATGAAATATAGTAAAAGTACATACTAAATTTTTGAAAAAGCTTAAAAATAGTAGGGGGAAATTTTGTTTTGTTTTATTTCCTCTTAGTCCTGATTACCTACTTTTCTTTTCTTTTTTTTTTTTAATTCTTGCCGCCGCCCCCTCCCTCCCGCTTCGGGCTAGCGGCCGACCTCGCGCCTGCGCACACGCCCCGGTGCCGCGATTACCTACTTTTCATTTGGTTTTATGTTGGTCATATAAATCAAGGTGCAGATACTTGCCTGCTTTATTCATGATGCTTTTAGGAGGGACAAAGCAAAACTGTATAATCAGTTGTAAATTCATGCTGCTAAAAAGGAGCCTGTGGCATTTCAGTAACACTGGTTACCTAACGGCTCTTAGCGCATATTAACATACATTGTTCATCTAAGCCTGTAGCCCGTTGCTGTAGCATTCCCTTGTGTTTGATCTGTTTATTGACAACGTGCTCACCACTTGATGTCAGTTTCAGAGATGGAATAGTCCCGTTCCTCATTGTAAACTTCCAGTCTTGCCATATTCTCTGGCATTGAAGTTGTTTTATTTCCCTGAATTATGTAATGTCCTTTCATCAAATCCTTGTAATTTGGTTTTGCAGCATATCAAGAAGTATATGTATATAATCTAGATCATTTAGAAGGTGTGAAACTAAGATGCCAAGGAAGCTTTTAACTGTTTTAGGTGATGTAGGTTAATGTAACTCCCCTCCCTTCCACAGTTTAGGACTGTTTGTTTTCCTATGCCTGGAAATGTCTGAGGTCCCCTGAATCCTCTCTGTCCCACATCCCCCCACTTCTCACCCTCAGATGCTTTCCTTTGGCTTCCAGGACACTTGTCCCTTTGTGTCCACAGAGACTCTTGTCTTGCTCATCTTTTATCTCTAGTACTTAGGACCAAACGTAAGACAGGCCCTCAGTATGAAATGAATAAGTGCATTTAATGGAGCCTCATCTCCAGCACTTTCCCTTCATGCTTTTTTTTTTTCTCTCTCCAGTAGTAATGCACCTGTGGGATTCCAGGAACCACGTCTGAATTTTCATCTCTACAGCTTTAGTGCTTAGTGTGGTGACGGGTACATAGTAGGTGCTCAGTAAACAACGTGCTTTATTAGAGGAACCTGTATGGATTGGGGTGGGGACAACCTGGCTGCAACTTTTGGTCTCCCTCCTATTGTAGCAGCAGCAGAATGGGAAGGAAGGAAGAGCTGGAATGAACGTCGGCCCAACATTGTCTCGGCCTACGGAGGGCAATTAGCAGACAGCATCTGGTATCCAGACTGGATGTAATTAAGTATTTTACTCTTATTTCTTACTCCGATGTTTTGAGATTATGTTGACTTGCATACATACCCTTCCTATAGCTCAAGACGGCTCTCTCTGGTGTATTAGTGCTCTAGTGGGGTATAGGTAGGATGTGGGTGAGGGGTGGTCTGGAAAAGCTTCTTGGGGCATTTTAACACAGCCGAACAGAAGCTTAAAAGCTGAGTGATATGAGAGAGGAAATGAGAGCAAGGTGGAAGCCAAGGTCGGAATACAGAAGCAGGACGAGAGAAGGCTGGACAAGTAGGCAGGGGCCAAATCTAGAAAAGGCATTTTGCTTTCTGGAGTTTATTTTAAGGCGTGGAGAGCCATGGGAAGTTAGTGCATTTTTGTGTGTGTAGGGGGGTGTTTTTAAGTACTGTCAATACTAGACAGAGTAGATTGGAGGTGGACAGTTTTGGAAGCAGGAAGAACGGCTTGAAGTTACTACTCGAATTCATATGAGAAATGACAAGGCACAGCCAGTGAACATAGCCAGAACTGAGCAGATCTGGCAGAAGGTTGGAGGGTAGAACCCAGCTCTGCTCTGCACTTCGTTTATCTTCTCCTGGTCTGGAGTTGTCTTCTCACTTATTTGTGTTATCTTTTGACGTACAGTTAAAAAAATATTGTTGATTTTATTCATCAATGTTTTGTACTCTTTATGTATTGTTTAAGAAGTCCTTCCCCACCTTAAGGTCATAATGATCTACTTCCATTTTATGTTTTTGTTTTTCCTTAGAAGTTTTTAATTTTTGACTTTTTATATCTGGTCTTTATTTCACCTGGAAGTGGTATATTACATGGTGCTGCTGCTGCTGCTAAGTCACTTCAGTTGTGTCCGACTCTGTGCGACCCCATAGATGGCAGCCCACCAGGTTCCCCCATCCCTGGGATTCTTCAGGCAGGATCCTGGAGTAGGTTGCCATTGCCTTCTCCAGTGCATGAGAGTGAAAAGTGAAAGTGAAGTCGCTCAGTCGTGTCCGCCCCTCAGCGACCCCATGGACTGCAGCCTTCCAGGCTCCTCCATCCATGGGATTTTCCAGGCAAGAGTACTGGAGTGGGGTGCCATTACGAGGGTGTAATTTTTTTCGTATGTGGATAAACAGTTGTCTGGTACCATTCTTTGAATCTCCTATCCTTTCTTCACTCATCTGCCATGACTCTTCTGTTCCATGCCAAATTCCTGTGTAAGCTTAGGTCTGTGTCTCAGGTCATAGTCTGTTTCATTGTCTGTCTCTTTGCCAGTACCTCACCTTTTAATCACTGTAGGTTACTAAATGTAGAGCTTTATATTTCGAGTACATTGTATATGTGTGTACAAACCAGTAAATCTTTGTATGGATATTGTAGACTTTATTGTTGAGAAATATATGCAAATACTTTCTTTTTATTTATTTATTTATTTTTTGCAAATACTTTCTTGATTTCATTTTAGAGCATTCCTTTTGATATAGCCTCGGTTGTTTCCTCCTCTTACCTAACCCCACAACCACCACTCTGCTTTCTGTCTATGGATTTACCTATTCTGGACATTTTACATAAATGGAACAAGACACTATGTAGCCTTCTGTGACAGCATTCACTTATTTAAATTGAGTCAAATTGACAGATTAGCAGGGCATTCTGTAGGAATATTACTGTGTCTTTTAAGAAAGTAAGACTATAATACTGTATCTTAGTGGGGAGCAAGAAAAGAAAACCTTACCAGTATTTATTTCTGTTTCATTTTTATTGTTTAAGCATCAGATTCAGATTTTATTTCTTCATTTATTAAAGAGAGTGGCCAGTCTTATGCTTTTGCTTAATTGCTTGATGAATAAATGTCCTGTAACAAATCCTGTTCTAGAAGAGCATTTTTGATGCATCTTGAGTTTATGAGATAAGGATGGAGCAAGACTATTTTGATTTGGGTAGATGTTGGTAATTGTATAAAAACGATGTGATTCCTTTTCTATCTTGGTGGATAGATGAGTAAAATCACGTGACAATATACAGGAAATATATTCTCTCCTGAATTGTTTATTTTTTAAAGCAAGCAGATTTTCCAGTTTAACCCAGAAATTAGTCACCAGCTTAGAGTTCTTTTTAGAAGGCTACCTCGGAAAGTACCTTTAAGTCGTGTACCCAGATAAGGTTTACTAATAAAGAACATTCATTTAACATACTAAAATACTGTGAGCCTTGGTATCATTTGGAGAATTGATGTTTTATTAGTATAATTGCTGAAATATAGTTCAGAAAAGAAAATATTTTCCCCTTAATCATAACATGAAATTTTAACTTTTTTTGGGGGGGTTGCACCACTTGGCTTGCAGGATCTTAGTTCCCTGACCAAGGACTGAACCCAAATCCCCCACAGTGAAAGCACAGAGTCCTAACCACTGAACCACCAGGGAATTCCCCACACTTTTTTTTTTTTTTGCATTAAACTTTCAAAGAGTTAGCCTCAATCAGAATGGTAGTAAACCTCTTTAAATGATTCAGAAGTTTGACCAGCACTCTTTTCAAACCTCATGATTTTGACATCCTCAAATTTTCATTCCAAAGTCATAAGGAAATTAAAAGAACCTGTAGAGTTAATATATTTATGTAGCAGCCTCCAAATTCAAGCCTTTGTATTATCATGGGAATTTAACAAACTGAGAGAAAATGCCCAATTTGTCAGAAATAATTTGCTTTTATACCACTATAGTTACAGATATGGATAGACCGCTGTAACTACCAACTGTGTAACTCTTGGTTGCTTTTAGAAGTACTTTTGTTTGTTTGTGAATAAATGTTAAGTCTTGTAAACTGATACAGTTTTAGTTCCTTCAAAAGATAAGATAACTTAAAAACAAATGGAACACCACTTCAATTTATTAACTTTGTATTTCCTTGACAGTGGCATGCTCCAGTCCATAATGTCGCAAAGAGTTGGGCTTGACTTAGCGACTGAGCAAACAAAAAAATTTCCTTGATTAAAAATTTTCAAGCAGGACACACTTGGTTTGAAAGATTGACATTGAGTTGTATAGTCACTGTACCAAATTCAGTTAGTGCTTTTTGTCTATAGCATAGCCAGATAGCCAGATTAGATGCTATCAATTCTAGCTACTTTTAGTGATTAAAAGGTAAATATTATTACTCATTCCCTTTTTGGTACTAAAGAGGCATGATCAAGTTCTTAGAACCAAATGGCTGATTTTTTTCCCCATAACTTTCACCCCCAGTTTTCTGTATGTGCAGTGAAGTAAAAATGTCAAAAGGCTTGTGAAGGAAGAATATTAATTTTTAACATAATTTGCATCTTGTTCATACTTGGTAGCGGTTTTATGTTTCCTGATTTTTAAAGGTGTGTGTTTGGACTCTTTAAAAATATTTCTGTCTTATTTTCAAAAAGGATGAATGACTCACAGTTTTAAAACAGAAAATTATAACAAAATTATATACCTCTGTTCTTTTTTTAACAGTACACTTTTGTCATTACATTACTAACAAACAATTTTTAAATTATGAAAGCCAAAATGGGTAATACAGAATTTATAGCTTATAGTCAAAGGATCACTCTGATCATGGATGTGATTAAAATATGAAGAGAACATACAAGCAAAAAGAAAGGGAGTCTCCTAGCATTTAGGGGATTTTAGCATTCTTCCTATATAGATTCTGCATGTTTTTTCAAGTTTTTACTTTATAGAGGCCCTGGTTTTACCTTTGCAGACCTATGTACTAAAAATAATGGACCCTTTTTAAAAAAAATAAAATTAACTCCTGTTACCATTTTCTTCTTGGTGTAGATTTGGGGAAAAAATAGTAAAATGACTCCCTTGATGCTGTCATCAAGAAATCTTCATATTCTGTCATTAAATATGAGTCTCAGTTGATATTTTTGGAGGGGTAATGCTTGTATGTATTCAACTGATTTCAAATACAGGATCTGACTTTCAAATGTTAGTGATCATTCAGTTAGAAGTCAGTATATGAATATATTTGATAGCTTTCTCTTGTTACACCTCAATTTGTATATACTTAAATTTAATATCAATTTTTTTTTGCTTTAAAGCACAAATAACCTCTAAATTTTGAACATGATGTATTGTTTTTATAGTGGTTTGCCACAGAAATCATCAAACAGTAAAAATGCCAGGTTTTCAAGAAGCAGCATAGCTGGTTCACATCTGTAAACTGTCTGCGTGCACTGTTACTATAGAAACACATGCAGACTGTGGATTTATCATAAACCTTGAGAAATATTTCTTGTGCAGTTCACATAAAGAAACATCTGGATCCCTTGTTTATCCTGGAGTAAAGGGAGGCCACCCTCTTCTGTGTTGTGGGAATCACGTTATATTCTACTATTTTTCTTTAGCTGTAAAAATTGTAATGATATATCAAGTACACTGTGTATTTTAGTAAGATTGATTATAACAACTGGAATAGGTTTCAAAATAAGGATTCATTTTCATGCTAAGTCAGTTAACTGTGATTTTGACAGTTTGAGCTAGAGAGCTTCCACATTCTGAATTTCATATCTGCAGTATTAATAACACTAGGGTTTTATTTCTATTTTTTGCATGGTTCCAAAGAGTTTATCAGATTACTTAAAATGTTGACATTTGTGTATTTGCATATATACATAAAACAATTACGTAGAATCTTCAGGTCACTGGGGTGCTAATGTGGTACACACGTAAGCCTGGCAGGAACTCAAGTGAGATCAGGCTTGGAGGCACAGGACTTTGAAAAACTGGATGTCTGAGAGGAGTCGGGTGAAGAGGAAAGGGTCACTTCAGGAGTTTGGCTTAACCCCACTGCTCAGATCTCCACCTCTAGCTCCTTTCCCGTCCTTGGGAGAAGGGGCCCCATTTTCAGACTGTATCCCCACGACATACTAGCCCACTCCCTAACATCTTGATGTGGTGAACGCTCTCCAGAATCCTCTGAAGCAGGTCCTTGTAAATATATTTGTATCAGAGAAAACAAGGCACTTTGGGAACATTACTGCTCATTCTCCTACACATACATCATTCTAGGCAGAAAGTAAAAATTGGTTGACACTGGGGTTTTAAATAGATCCCCTTATAAAGGAGTTTTTGATATCTTTCAGTCTTTCGTTGGGTTAGTAGACTCTCCTTGGAAATGCATTTGACTTCATGTCAGTCTCTCGGGGCTTTAAGCCTCGCAGGGAAGCATAGTCCAGAACTAAGGAGAATCTCAGTAATGGCTTAGAGAATGGTCAGATTTTGCCAAGGATATTCCTGAGGAGACCACAGTTGCCTTTATATTATCTTTATATTATCTTGCATTCTTCATAGAAAGATCCTCAACTACTCTTTGAAGCAGTTCATTTATACGTAATAGCTCCCTTAAGTTCATACAGTTTAGTTTCAGAGATTCACTGAAGCCCCGCCTCTAGCCTTCAGTTTGGGTTCTGGGAGCATATGGATGAATAAAATTACTTCCTGCTCTTAAGAAAATCACACAGACAGTTTCATGATGAATTCTAAGAGGTATTATTTATCTTAGGAAACAGAGAAAAGTTACTCAGACTAGCATGGAACTTAAGTGAATACTTCTAGGAAATGACTTTCTGAGTTCAGGATGGTTAAATAAGCCAAAAAAAAAAAAAAAAAGTAAAAGAATTGGGCTTCCTGGGTGGTGCTCATGGTAAAGAACCCACCTGCTGATGCAGGTTAGGTGTAAGAGATGCCTGTTTAATCCCTGGGTCAGGAAGATCCCCTGGAGAGGGGCATGGCAACCCACTCTAGTATTCTTGCCTGGAGAATCCCATTGACAGAGGAGCTGGGTGGGCTACAGTCCATGGGGTCACACACAGAGTGGGACATGACTGAAGTGACTCAGCATGGCAGGCATAGGAGACAATATTAGTAAAGGTACAGTGGTGTGAAATCCCAGCGTGTACAGTGATTCCAAGTAACCTGACGTTACCAGTGTACAGAAGTGACTTGAGTCTGGAGATGGGGATGGGGACCTTGCTTGGAGGGCCTGTGTGCTCTGTGGGCCAAACTACTTTGGCTTTTTCTAGAAATCATTGACAGCTTTTAAACAGAAAAGTGATGTGGTTAGATTTACAAATTAAGTAACCTAGGAATGTATTGAAGGGGTAATTGATCTGAAGACAAAAATGGGTTATTTATATGACACCTTTAGAGCTACTTCCGATTCCAAAAAGCCTGAATAATGATGTCAGTATGAGGAATTTTAACCTATAATGAAATATGAAGTGTTTTTTTCTTGTGGAGAAGAAACTGATGTTAAACATAGGAAAATAAGTACATACAGCACGGTGTGTAATTCTGTAAAGTAGAATCCAGCAGTATGTACAGTCTACAAAAGGAAATTGTTCACATTAGGATAAGAATTTGTTATGGTGACTTAGACTTTACATTTAACATGTCATGAATACTTGAGTAGCTCAGTTGTTCATCTGAAACATCATATGCTTTTTTTTTTTTTTTTTTTTTAGACTTTGTATCTGAGATTGACTTAAGTAAACTTTTCTGTTATCACTCCTCTCCTGAACAAGCTGGAGAATGAATGGCCTAAAGCTTTAGTTGATAATTTTCAACTGTTTTCCTTTAAAAAATGTCTATGGAGCTTCCCTGATGGCTCAGTGGTAAAGAATCCTCCTGCCACGGGTTTGATCCCTGGTCAGGGAAGATCCCACATGCCTCGGAGCGACTAAGCCTGTGTGCCACAGCTACCAAGCCTGGCTCTAGAGCCTTGGAGCCACAGTTATTCAGCCCACATACCACAACTACTGAAGCCCGTGCACCTAGAGCTTGCATAGCATGACTAGAGAAAAGACCATGCACCAACGAAGACCCAGAACAGCCATAAATAAATAAACAAAATTATAAAAAATGTTTGTGAACAGCTTCATCAAAAATAAGGGAAAAGTATTCATTCATTGATTTCTTTTCATCTTTTTTTTTTTTTTCATTCACTGATTTCTTTCATCTTAAAAACCAGTGTGAAAACATTGGTCAGAGGAAGAATTTGTCCTAAATTGTTGGCCTGTGGTGGTTTCATTTACTTGGAACTACATATTACAATGGACCGAATACTAGTCCATTACGTCTCCCACCAAATTGTTAGCTCTGGGCAGCGGAGCTAACGCTCAGGAAGTGTGCGTTATGATTTCAGTAAATAATTCAGTAAATAATTACTTCAGTAAGTAATTCAGTAAAGTGAATGTTTGTGTTGCTGTTTACTTGACATACTTAGGGACTGTGGGCAATGCGTTTACTTGTCAAGAGCCAGTTTGTGGGGCAGAGGGCCTCTGTGTGGATTCTCCATTTACAGGATGTCTGGCTGAGGAAGTCACTTAATCACACTGGCCTTCATTTTCACTTGTGAAATGGGGGTAGTAATAGTATTTCCTCAAAGACCTGTTTTGGGGAGTGAAATAATCACAGAAATGTGAAGTATTTGAGATAGTATTGACGTGTAGTTAAGTCCTCAAATGCTAGTCATTATTACTATTACTTTAGTAATACAAAAAAGGTTAAAACATCTTTATCAGGGCTTTGTTAATGACCAAGGTGTGAGAGTTTTTGATGACTCTTGTGGAGTAGTTTTAAAATGTGTGGGTGAAAAACACCTAACCTCCAATCCTGCCTGTCTTTCGTGGTCTAGAGGCCTCCTTGCCTACATGAGCACTGTTCTCAATGTCTGTTGTAAGTGTGATGACACACAGTGTAACTCTTAGTCACCTTCTGTTTAATGTTGTTTACATTGTTTACTGTTTTATGAGTCCTGACCATAATATCCTATCTTGTCTTATATACTAAAGAAACTGTAAATGCCTTTGGGTCAGAGATCAGGTTTTTCCTAAGTTCTGTGTGCCCAGCATTGTGCTGAATGATAATATTATGGTAACAGCCAACAGATACTGAGCTCTAACTCTGGGCATTGTCCAAAGTACTGCTCATGGATTCTCTTAATTCCTACAGCAACACTTTTGCTGTTGTTTAGTCACTAAATTGTGTCCAACTGTGTGAACCCATGGACTGCAGCCCACCAGGTTCCTCTGTCCATGGAATTCTCTAGGCAAGAATACTGGAGTGGGTTGCTATGCCCTCCTTCGGGGAATCTTACCAACCCAGGGATTGAACTCGCATCTCTGGCTCCTAATTCTCTATATCAGTGTGTCTGCTGTTTGAATGCTGGCCACCAGACTCCAGTATGTATAAAAATCACTATGTAAAGAATTTTATAGTTTCAAAATATCTTTTTTTTTTTTAATTATCAAAATTGCTTTCTTGATTGCATTATTGTGTTATTTGGAGGTGCAATATGAGAAAGTGTGGCTCTATTCATGCTTAGACTTCCTAGAAAATATGATACAGTGAGCCATTTGGCTGAGTTGGTCAGAATACGCTGTCAAGATTTAATGCATGCTGTTCTGCCTTAAGAAGCAGTTGCTTTTTCTTTTTAATATTTCTTCCAGCCCCTTAGCTAAATTTTTTTTTTCCCCAACATTTCACTTTCAAATTTTTCAAATCTTTAGGAAAATTAAAAGACTATTATAGTCGACACCTGGATTAGTTGTTAACATTTTTTGCCTGCTTTGTTTTACTCTAGATATATGTACTGTTTAAATGTTAAACCATTTGAAAGTTGTGGATCCTAGGACACTTTAAATATTTAAGCATAGCTCTTCTAAGAATAAGGACATTCTCTTACATTAACAGATTAGTGTTATCATACCCTTGAAAATTAACAGCACCATTGTTTAATAGCTAGTTATTTTATTTATTTTTGAAATATTATTATATTTATTTCTTTGGCCGTGCTGGGTCCTAGTTGCTGCAGGCAGGACCTGCAGTTGCAGTGTGTGGGATCTAGAACCTGGGCCCCCTGCATGGGGAGAGTGGAGTCTTGGTCATGAGGGAAGCCCCTAGTTTGCGTTTTAAATTTTCATTTTCTCCTAAACACTGTTTTTTACCTCATTGTGTATGCTTGTGTTTACATCCAGGATTTAATCAAAGTTCACGAATTGCACTGGTCTTTTCAAATAAAGAGTTTTGTAACTTTCACTTTTTTAAGAGCCGGGGCCAGTTTTCTGAGAGAAGGTCCCACACTTTGGATTTGTCTGATTGCTTCCTCATTTTGAGGTTTGGTGTAAGCACTGGGAAGGGGACTTGGGGAATGATGATGTGTGCATGAATCACACCACGAGGCCCAGGAGGCCAGCTGGCCCGCCTCTGGTAAAACCGTGTCTACTCCCTCGTGTGAAGTGCTCTGTCCTGTGCGCAATCCTGTTTGCAATTGGTAAGCCACCTGTAGAGTGATGAATATTGAAACCGTCATTTAACTGGTCCCATTTTTGCTCAAAAACCCTTAGTGGGTCTCTCCCCATTTCCTAGAATGTAAGAGTGTAAGGATATTTTTTATGAGATATATACTTTGCAGATACCTTTCTCTCTGCCTGTGATTCACTTTTTTTCCCTTTTAACTGTGTCTTTTGAAGAGCAAGAGTTTTTAATTTTGAAGTCCATTTTATCCATCTTTTTCTTTCGTAGGTCATGATATTTGCATCCTGTGGAAGAAATCTTTGCCTAACACAATCGGATATTTTCTCCCATGTTTTTAGTCTAGAAGTTTTATGGTTTGAGTACCAGGTTTATGAACTAACTTTAAGTATTTTTTTGTATAAAGTAAAGTAAGGGTGAGGTTTGCTCTTCCCAAACAGCTATCCAGTCATATTTTTTTTCCAGCCTTGTCTGTTGAAAATACCATCCTTTTTCCTTGAATTAGTTGTTGTTGTTCAGTCACTATGTTGTGCCCAACTCTCTTGCAACCCCATGGACTGTAACCCTCCAGGCCCCTCTGTCCGTGGGATTCTCCAGGCAAGAATACTGGAGTGGATTGCCATTTCCTTCTCCAGGGGATCTTCCTGACCCAGGGATCGAACCCGTGTCTTCTGCATTGGCAGGCGGATTCTTTACCACTGAGCCACCAGGGAAGTCCTTTTCCTCGAATTACTTGACACCTTTGTGGAAGATCAGTTGACCATGTAACTATGGGTGTCAGTGTTTCTGTTTGTTTTTTTGCAATAAGCATAACTCATTTTCTACCAAACCAGGGATTAGTGGGTGAGTAGAGTTACATTATAGGCGAATATCCCCAGAAATCCTGCAGGTCAGTGAAGGTATACTAGTTTTAAGCCCTTTGAAGTCAGGGATGCTTTCATTCATTTATTAACTGAACAGTATTGAATATCTAGCCTTGAATAAGATATCCATAGTCCCTGTGCTTGTAGAGCATGCAGTGGAATGAGGGAGAGAGACCATAAAAAGGCAAACGCATATTTGTATAAGGCATGTTACTGTAAGTGCTGTTATAAAGGACACAAAACAGACTCAGTGAGGAGAGGGTGCTAAGGACTGCAGAAGTCTTCTCTGAGAGATAATGAGTGTTCAGGTAGTTGGAGCAACAGAGGTGAAAATTCCAATGACAGAAATGAAGTGGGCACATTTGAGAAATTGATAAGAAGCCCCTGTGGCCGGAGTGCGATGCTTCTGTGGCGAGTGATGGTAGATGACTTTGGTAGTTTACAAACTGAGGCCTGAGCGCGCAGGCATGATACTGAGCCCGGATTTTACTTGAGTGCCACTGGGAGGGCATTGAAGGTTTTGTTGCTTATTTTTGCCTATTTCAGTAAATCATGTCATTACTATCTAGATGAATAACTCAAACATAACCAACGGCTCAGAAACCTCCCTGTGGCCCCCTTCCAGTGTCTACAGCACCATTTTCAAGAAAGCAGCTACTATTCTGACAGCCGTCCCCATAGATTTAGGCCTAACTTCATCCTGTTTCTGACCCCTGTGTAAATGAAATCACACTGTGTACTGTGTAAGTGGAATCGCCGTGTCTGACCACTTTTGTTCAAAATGACGTTTGTGAGAGTCCTCCCTATTGTTCGTCTTTCCTGCTATATTTTGAGGGGCGGTTGCACGGTTGGATTCATTTTTTTAAAGGTGACGGGCCATTCTCTGGGGACGTGGGTTGTGTGGAGATCGGGGAGACGGTTGTGCAAGAGCCTCGGTGAGGAACCAGAGGTGGAATGAGATAGACCAGCGTGAGTCAGATGCCTGGGGAGTAAGGCTCGGGTATTTTATGGATCGGCTGGACAAGAGTAGAAGTGAGGGAAAGGGGTGTGTCATGATTCCCAGGCTTCTGGCTTCTGCAGCTGGTAGGTGGAGGTTTCATTTTCTTCTCAGGGGAAGGACTAGGGGAAGGACACATTTAAGTAAAATAGAAACTGAGAGTTCACTATTAGACATTTTAAGGTGCTTGTGGGATGTGAGTGAAGCTGCCTGACAGGCCCTTGGGTTGTGTGTCTGGAGCATATTGGGTTAAAGTGGGAAGTTTGGGTAGTTCAAAGATTATGAGGCAGCCGCCATGTAGAGCATCCCATGCTTGGTCGCTCAGTCCTGTCCAACTCTTTGCGACCCATGGGCTGTAGCCCCCAGACTCCTCTGTTCAGGAGATTTCCCAGTAAGGATACTGAAGCAGGTTGCCCTTTCCTCCTCCAGGGGATCTTCCCAACCCAGGGATGGAACCCGTGTCTCCTGCACTGCAGGCAGGTTCCCTACCACTGTACCACCTGACATTACTTGGTTCTGTACTGGAGTTAAAAGATACAAATTTCACCATTTTATTCAACTTCTGTTGGTCGTGTGACTAAGGGCAAATCACATGATCTTTCTGAGCCCCATCCCTTCTCATGTGTAAGATGGGGGTAATACTTTGCATCGTAGGATTAAATAAAGTATATTAGGCCACAGTTTATAGATATCTGGCTCAGTGGATGCTCAGAAAAGGTCATTCATGCCCTTGCAATTTGGGTTGGTAAAAAAAAATCAGATTGTGGAAAATCTCGAAAGGCACAGAAGAGACTTGGTGTGTGAAGTTCAGAACATCAACATAGGAACAGACTCGGTGCAGGTTGGCTTTAGAAGCATCCCCTGGCAGCTGTGCAGGAAGAGACTAGAGGTGAGAAATACCTAGAAAATCAGTTGTTGTAGTTCCAGGATCAGGTGCTGACGAGGGCCTGGCCTGACATGGATATAGAAATCAGAGAACAAATCAAGGACTTCCCTGGTGGCTCAGCAGTAGAGAATCTGCCTGCTAATACAGGAGCTATGGATTTGATCCCTGGGCTGGGACGATTGCACATGCCGCAGAGCAGCTAAGCCCATGCACCGCAGCTGCTGAGTCTGTGCTCTAGAGCCCAGGAGCGGTGACTGCTGAAGTCCATGCACCCTAGCGCCCGTGCTCTGCAACAGGAGCAGCCACTGCAATGAGAAGCACACACGTGGCTGCTAGAGAGTAGCCTACACCCTCTGCAGCTAGGAAAAAATGCCTGAGTAGCAGTGAAGACCCAGCACAGCCAAAAATAAATAAATAAAATTGTTTTTTTAAAAAGGAGAACAAATCAGAGTTCAAAGGAATAGGTACTAGACTTGTCCAATGTTTAGTTTTATGGCTTCACTGAGAAGGAAGAATCAGTCACCCTCATATGAACCTGAGGCTCCTGGCCTGGGAGCTGGAAAAACAGTGGAAGCAGCGAGCAGTGCAGGGTAGTCTGGAAGCAAAGCTGAGTTAGGAAAGGACAGTCTGCTAAGCTTTGAACATACGACTCTCAAGACGATTTTGTGTTGTCTCTGGGTGGTTGGATAGTCTCTGGCATGGGGTCTCGTGAAAGGAACACAGGATTAGAAAGCTAAGAGATTGATTCTTTTTCAGGCTTACTCGCTAATTAGCTTTGTAGTCTTGGGAAATTTGGCAAATATTGAATGTAGTTATCTGAAAAATGAAGCTAACACCTGCCCTGTCAGCTTTACAGGATTGTTTGGCCGATCAAATAAGAAAGTGTGTGAAAACACTGTGTAATTGCAAACTCGTATGCGTGCATGTGTGCTAAGTCACTTTAGTGGTATCCAGCTCTTTGTGATCCTTTGGACTGTAGACCACTAGGCCCCTCTGTCCGTGGGATTCTCCAGGCAAGAATACTTGGGTGGGTTGCCATTTCCTTCTCCAGGGGATCTTCTCAACCCAAGGACTGAACCCATGTCTCTATGTCTCCTGCATTGGCAGGTGGGTTCTTTACCACTAGTGCCACCTGGGAAGCCCTCTAACTTTTATACTGTAATTGTAATATAGTAATGTTATTTCTTTTCTTAGTTCAAACTAAAATAAAATATTTGGTTATAGGGCTAGAGAAGAGAAGGGGGAAAATGCCAGACTTCTTAGAAGTTTGTGTTTGGAACTAAGTCAGAAGTATCAGAAATCTGAATTGTTGTTCAGTCGCTCAGTCATGTCGGACTCTCTCTGACCCCATGGACTGCAGCACACCAGGCTTCTCTATCCTCTGCCGTCTCCCAGAGCTTGCTCAAACTCACACCCATTGAGTTGGTGATGCCATCCAACCATGTCGTCCTCTGTTGTCCCCTTTTCCTCCTGCCTTCAATCCTTCCTAGCATCAGGGTCTTTTCTAATGAGTTGGCTTTTCATATCAGTTGGGCACAGTATTGGAACTTCAGCTTCAGTATCAGTCCTTCCAGTGAATATTCAGGATTGATTTCCTTTAGGATTGACTGGTTTGATCTCCTTGCAGTCCCTGAGTGCATGTGCCTGAAAACCTCTAAAGACTATGGGATGTTATCTGGAAGCTGATCTTGTGTATGACAGTTACAAGAACCAAAAACACAGATTGCATGATGTCAAATGCTGGTGTTTAATTTGCTTTCAAGTTGGAAGTTTGGAGAACTGTTGAATTCTACCTGTATACTTGCCCCATGTGTGTTTACAGAATTTAGAACATACTTTCTTGTGTCTGTGAAGTACATATTTTTGTCAAGGGTCAGATTAGGGTAAGGTTCAATTCTTAAGCTATATATGATTTCTAACCTTTATGAGCATTATCAGTATGATATGCTGGTTAGGAACACGGACTCTGAGACCAGACTGTCTGTTGGGAGCGTTAAATGGTGTCCTGTTTGTAGAGCTCTTAGAGTGGCTCCTGGCATGTACTAAACTGTCTTTTAAGTGTTAGTGGTGGTTATTATGAAATGGTTAGTTGCTGTTTTAGCAGTGACCAAGCAATAAAGAACAGAGTTGACCAAAAGGTTCATGTGGGTTTTTCCATACAATGTAATGGAAAACATCAAATGAACTTTTGGGCCAACCCAATACGTGAACAAAAGAAGCAAATCCTCTCAGAACTTAACATCTGAGGAAAGTGGCAGTGGCATGATGGCAAAAATCTTGGGCTTCAGAGTCAGAGATGCCTACATGCAAATCCTAATTCAGCCTCCTTGGCGTTGGGGTTTAAGCAAGCCCCCGAAGAACGCCTCTGCAGCTCGCTTTCTTTATCTGTGAGCCAGGAGTCACTCCACCTTGAAGAGTTGTTTTGAGGATTAAGTGAGATATGTAAAAAGTGCTTGGCCCAGAGTAGATGCTAAGGAAGTGGGAGTGCTCTCTCACATCCTGTGGCTGCCCCCCTCCCCCTCACCTCACTCCAGTATAGAGCAGTAAAGGCAGTTTGATTTTCTGTAAGCTCTCATATTCATTCGTTTGCAAGTTAAGAACTGGTAACATTCATTCCACTTGCAAACATCAGAATCAACAGCTGTTTTATTGGCTACACCTTGGAAAATGTTGTCCGCTTTTATTTCCTTCTTCCCTTCACTGTTTTGGCTTACTTGCTTTATCGTTTTTCTACTAGAACCACGATGGTGAACATTACCAGTAAATCACGGAATTGAACTGGGCTCTAGTCTCCGAATCCACTTCCCTGCATTCTGCCCTCTACAGTTAGCTCATCAGACTTGACACAGTAGTGAAATCCTCTCAGCCTTAGAGCTTTTTAGAAGAGGTGTTTACAGGATTTTCAAAATTATATCTGGGCAGTCCATTAATCTCCTGTCTCAGGATGTGGACCTGTCAAACCTATGACAGAGCAGAGTGGTCTTAAAGCATTTCCTAACAGATGCTCATCCATACTGTAACATTGTCACACGGTGTGGGCAATTCCAGACACCTTCTAGAGAAGGCACAGTAACTGTAAGTAAAGCAGTGACCTGGCCAACAGTGTGCAGCAGGATTAGCTGCAATATGGCCTTAAAATACTCGTGCTCTATATATGGAATCTAGAAAGATGGTACTCATGAACCTACCTGCAGGGCAGCAGTGGAGATGCAGACAGAGAGCAGACTTGTGGGCATGGAGGGTAGGGGTCAAGGCAAGGGTGAGACGAATGGAGATAGTAGCATGGAAATATATCCAGTACCATATATAAAATACACGGCCAGTGGGAATTTGCTGTATGACTCAGGGAGCTCATGTGACACCCGAGAGGGGTGGGATGGGCTGGGAAGTGGGAGGGTGGTTAAATGGGGAGGGGACATATGCATACCTATGGCTGAATCAAGTTAGTGTATGACAGAAACTAACACAATATTGTAAAGCAGTTATCCTTCAACTAAAAATAAATAACAAATACATATAGAACTGGAAAAAAAAATACTCATGCCCTAGGCCTCACCCCAGATTTACTGAATCAGGGTCATCAGTATATAGATCTTGACATGTGCCTTTTGTAAAAGTAAAGATGATTCTATTATCTGTATCACTGATTAAAAACAACTAGACCAGGTTCGATGCACGATACTGGATGCTTGGGGCTGGTGCACTGGGACGACCCAGAGGGAGGGTATGGGGAGGGAGGAGGGTTCAGGATGGGGAACACGTGTATACCTGTGGCGGATTCATTTCGATATTTGGCAAAACCAATACAATATTGTAAAGTTTAAAAATAAAATAAAATTAAAAAAATAAAATAGGAAAAAAAAATAAAAACAACTAGATACTGGCGAGAGCATGGGAACTAGCTGTCCCCTCACACTGTTGGTATGAGTATAAATTGATATGGTACAGCCTATAATAAACTGTTCTATAGAACAGTTGTACAGTATCATCGGAATTTCAGACCTGTCCTAGAGAAATATATATACGCATAAAGATACAGTTTCAAGAAAGTTTTCTGTAAGCCCATTTATAATATCCAAGAGTTGTGAGCAACTGAGTGGTTTTCATGGTTAAATATGGTAGATTCCACAGTTGTTTACAGTGTGACCACAGCCACTTAGAGAGTAAAGGATGTATGAGAATGATCTGTACATGGCTGATGTAGAAAGATAGCTAGGATTTATTTTAAGTTGAATAAGCAAGTCACAGATTAAACTATTTTAAACATTTTGTGTGTAAATATATAGAGAAAGATCTAGAAGAATACCCACTGAAGTATTTACAGTGGTTACACATGACTTATTCGGCCTTTTAAATTTTGTATTTAAAATATTTGCGATAAGATTTTATTATTTTTGTAATAACAGAACCACTGGACAAAACATGAATGATCCAAGGAAAACTCCCATGGAACTTAATTTGTATGCGTCAAGACACTGCTGATTTTGCAATTACCAGTTTTAACTGAGACTTATAATCTCTAACTTGGGAAACAAAGGAATGTCAAAACTATTTTGCATGTTTGCAAAGAGGACAAAATTTTTGTTACTCAAGTTATTATGACAGTCATTGAGTTTCAAACAGATAAGCATTACAATAAAAAGTGTTTGTTCTGTGTCAGAATCACATTGCTGCTTGTTTTAAAAACAGTGTTTGTGCAGATCTGGATATGAAAATGGGCTTCAGAATATTTTATTTTAATCCTTTGCTATTGATTAGCCATCTAGCCTTTGAGGTTATTAACTAACACTTTTTGATCTTTCTTTTAAAACTTTAGGCCCGATGAGAGAAAGGGAAAGTTAAGGATGCTGGAGCAGAACAATGGATTTCTCTTTCTCTTTCATGCAAGGGATCATGGGAAACACAATTCAGCAACCACCTCAACTCATTGACTCCGCCAACATCCGCCAGGAGGATGCCTTTGATAACAACAGTGACATTGTTGAAGATGGTGGCCAGACACCATATGAAGCTACCTTGCAGCAAGGCTTTCAGTACCCACCCACAACAGAAGATCTTCCTCCACTCACGAATGGCTACCCACCGTCCATCAGCATGTACGAAACTCAAACCAAATACCAGTCGTATAACCAGTATCCCAACGGGTCCGCCAACGGCTTTGGTGCAGTTAGAAACTTTAGCCCCAGTGACTATTACCATTCAGAAATTCCAAACACACGACCCCATGAAATTCTGGAAAAGCCTTCTCCTCCACAGCCACCACCACCTCCTCCTTCGGTACCACAGACTGTGATTCCAAAGAAGACTGGCTCACCTGAAATTAAACTAAAAATAACCAAAACTATCCAGAATGGCAGGGAATTGTTTGAGTCTTCCCTTTGTGGAGACCTTTTAAATGAAGTCCAGGCAAGTGAGCACACAAAGTCAAAGCATGAAAGCAGAAAAGAAAAGAGGAAAAAGAGCAACAAGCATGACTCATCTAGATCTGAAGAGCGCAAGTCACACAAAATCCCCAAATTAGAACCAGAAGAACAAAATGTAAGTTGAAACATCTTTTTGAAAATTTTTGTAATATTTTCACATTTACTGGAAGTCCAAGAGATCTTTTTCCAGTTTTATCTCTTCAAATGTAAATATTTCTGATAACTTATTTCTTCTGATCTCTGGCAAGGAGCTTGGGTTATGATGACAGGTGGTAAGTAAATATTTGTTGAGTAAATGAATGGACATCATCAGAGTAAAGAAATATTTTAAAAACATGTGACACTAAAAGTCTTGCCTCCGATGTCTTTGTTTAGCAGTCTCACTTAATCTTGCTTGTAATAAACTGGCTTCTGAAGATGAAGAGGAAAGTCAGTGAGAATATGGTTAATGAAATTGGTTTCCCATTGTTCCAGAACTTCAGCTTTTTTTTTGGTCTGGTTGCACCAGGTTTTCCTGGCTGCTCGTGGACTTTCTCTAGTTGTGGCAAGCAGGGGCTAATCTTTGTTGCAGTGGGCAGGCTCCTCATTGCAGTGGCTTCTCTTGTTGCAGAGCACAGGGTCTAAGGCACTGGGGCTTCAGCTCCGTAGTTGCGGCTCCTGGCTCTAGAGTACGGGTTCAGTAGCTGTGGCTCATGGGCTCAGCTGTTCCACAGCATATGGGATCTTCCCCAACCAGGAATGGAACCCATGTCTCCTGCATTGGCAAGCAGATTCTTATCTACTGTGCCACCAAGGAACCTCCTGGACCAACGTTTGCCAGGAGAGCTTAGATTTACACTCATCACTAGTGTGTTTGCTGCAAAATAACCTGAGGTAAACAAAGGAACTCTTTATTAAAATCAGAGTTAGTATTCATCAGTTCAGTTCAGTTCAGTCACTCAGTCGTGTCCATACATACTCATTAAAACTTCAGGTAGCATTTTATAAAAGTCATCCTTTGGTAGTAACTTAAGATGCGTGCTACTAATTTTTTTTTTAACATCTCTGAGGCTTCAGTTTTAATTTCCTTAATAACGAGGTATGTAACAAATCAATTCTAGCTTGAATGAAGAGTTTTTCATTAATATTCTAATGTACAAGTATGACTTGAAGATGTCCCCAGACCTATTTGGGAAGAAATGAATGCTTTTCTATCTGGTATGCAAGTTAATTTGTTATCTTCTATTCAAAGAAATGTTTACATCTTACCAACTCATCTTTTCCTTAGTAGCTGAGTTCCACTTCTTTATGCAGATCAACATGATCTTTCACTGGAGTAAAAGGTCACACTTGTCCTAGGCTCTCACAAGTGTCGGTGTGATAAGTCAATATGTTTTTCTCATTTTCTATTGTTTATCTTATTCAGTTAACAAATATCCACTGAGTACCCAATGTGTGCTAGACACTTTTCTAAGAATTGAAAGTTGGCCAGCAAGTGAAAAGATGCCTACTTCCTAGTAAGAGGAGCCAGAAAATACACACACACACACACACACACACACACACACACGTGTGCGTGTGTGCATGTAAACGTGTCTAGGTTCAGATAGTGATAAGTGCTATGAAGAAAATAAAACTGAGTGATGAGATAAAGAGAAATTGTGGACACTAGCAGTTCTGCCATCTTAGTTCTGTAGCTGTAAAATGACACTGAAGCTAAGTGGTTTATGAAATGCCTTTAAATTTCTTAAGTCATTTATTAAATGCACTCCCCCTCCCCACACAGATCTTAGCTCGTGTAGTATCTTACACTGCTTATTAAGTGAATGAATCAGTGAAAGGAGAGGAGTTAACTTTTTCCCCTCCAAATACATCCACTGTAGTATTTCTTTCACGGACCTGCAGTGAAAAGACATGCGAAGCCCTGGTGACTGTTGAGATCACGAAAATGCATAAAACCTGAATTTGGTTCTAGCTGAGGTTCTAAGAACCATCTTGCTGGCCCGACTTTCTTTTGCTGTAAAGAATCCGGCAAATAGGAGAATATCCAATTTTACTTACTAGGCTAGACTTCTTGCCTCATTGATAAAAATATTAAAATGTACAGTTTAAAATATATCTCACAATAGAAATAGGGCTGGAAGCAGTTAGAGGCAAGAGAAGATAGCCTATTCATTTTTCATATCCACTCTGCTTTATTGGAATCCAGGAAATAGTTCAGTGCAATGATATGTCTAGTAGTCACTTTTCAGTGAGACTTTAAAGCCGATTCTGTCTTTGTTGGTTGTCTGCTATGTCTGACCGTTTATATCACTTAAACCTTCAGTTAATGGTTATATCCAGGAATTAGAATGGTTAGATGTGATTTAAGAGTTTTAGTTCATTTTCTTTTTTTTAATCATGTAGAAGAAGGAAATGGCAACCCACTCCAGTGTTCTTGCCTGGAGAATCCCAGGGACAGCAGAGCCTGGTGGGCTGCCGTCTATGGGGTTACACAGAGTCGGACATGACTGAAGTGACTTAGCAGCAGGGGCATAATTTAATATTTCATTATTTAGGATCTTACAGTCTCTTGGGGTAAAGGAATGTCAGTTTGTTTGAAGATATAGACGTGGTAAGTGGCATTGATTGCTTTAAATGTTACCAAGACCATTGCCTTAAAGTTGAGCTTTGGGGGAAAATCTAGGGTTGTTTTTTTTTCCCTTGTTTTTCTCCCCTCACCCACCACATTTTCTTTCAAAGAAATGTAGTGAAGAGCTAAGCTCTTGTTAGTTGAATTTGATTAATTAGACTTTTATGGCACACACGGGGCAGGTCTAAGCTTATGGGAAGGTGCCATAAAAGTGATGCTGCGCTCTGACAGTAGAACATTGAAGCTGGTGTCCCAGGACCCTGCTTGTTGTTAGGGCTATGCCTCTGCTAAGCCGTGCAGACAGGGATGTGCATGCATCAGCCTGTTTTTTTTGTAACCGTGTATGGTTTTGTAGGGGTTTCCTTGAACAACGTTCCTTTTGCTTCCTTGAGGATGGTTGATTTAAGTGTTTTAACTTTTGATACCCTTGTGACTCCTGGCTGTCGCTAGAGGTCCACACCCTTGGTGTCCAGAGGGCTCGGAAGGGAAAGAGAAGCCCACGGAAGTGTCTGCAGACACCACTGGACAGCTCCCCTTCCCCTTCGCCCGAGGGAAGCCCAGTGAGAGCTGGTGCCTGGAATGACTATCCTCAAGCTGGGTTCATTGATAACTACATCTAGGTGTACAGATGTATATTTCTTCCTTAAAAGCTCACTCATATGTTCTTTTTTGAGACAGATAAAGCAAACAAAGTCTCATCTAAAAACAAGATTCCACTCACTCCTATTTTCTTTCCTTTTTTCTTAGTATTCTCTCTCCGAGTATTTCCTCCCAATTCTGAGCTATCTTTCCTTCTAAAGAGCGGCTGTTCTGTGGAGCAACCTAAGTACATCTTTCCAACAATGAAGATGTGTGTCCAAACAGCTCAGCAGCAGGAGACCTGCTATCACTACTGAAATTGTGTATTTTGTAAAGCTGCTTTAGCTGCTTTCTCTCCCACCAAATTAGAAACATGTGGAAATGTTTCTGCACTTCTTCCTACTTGGCAGGTGTAATGCCTCAGGCATGTGAGCGTAGGCTCTGTTTAAACACTGGCTTCCACCAGCCCTCGGTGGGCTTATCCACTAAGGCCAGGCCCAGTAACTCTCAGCTTGCCGTTTTCACATATAAAAAGCCAGACAGCTTCTTTGGCCCCATTAGCACTAAGTTAGAGGTTATATCTCGTTCTCCAGCCTCAAATTGTTAGATCTTAAAATCCTTAGAAACTGTTTATATGCATTACGAACTTACAGGTTATTCAGAAAGTAAAAGAAAAAAATGCATGAGCAGTTTACTGGCTGTACATTTTTCTTTCCACCTTCAATGATGACATAAGGTTTTGGTTCCTGTAGAGAATACGATTTTACTTAATGTTTGAAAACTCTTAAGGATTTGGAACTCTGCCGGATTTGATGTGTATTATTCATCCTGATAAATTTCTTTCTTGAATTTTAATAAAAATACTAGATATTTGTGTGTGTGTGTGTGTGTGTGTGTGTGTGTGTGGTTAGAACTGCGTGGCTTGCAGGATCTTCGTTCCCTGACCGGGGATTGAACCCGGGTGTTGGCAGTGAAAGTCCCGAGCCCTAATCACTGCACCACCAGGGAATTCCCCCAGTTTTTTTGAAAGGAATATTTAGGGCAATAGAATTTTATTTTAGCTGCCATTAGCATATTTTTTTCTACCAGATTAAGAAATTTCCTATGATTCTTTACTGGAAAAAAAAGGTCTTTCCACGTGAAATCAGCTAAAAATGTAAAGAGATTGTATACCCATAAAAATCATTCACTTGAAATTAAGATGACTCTAAAGCTATGAAGAGTTCGCTCACTGTCATCTTTTTCTCTGATGCTTTCTCTTCCTAAAGCAGCACTGTTAGTACCAAAAAGGTATCTTCAGTCCCTGTTTGGTTTTAATCTCTTTTAAGCTTATCTATCTTTTGAACAGTCGAAGGAAAGTGGATTTTATACCCAGCAATATTTTATCTGTTGGCAATTTCTGACTCCTTATTTTTCTTGACTCCTAAGCATTTGACTGCCATTGACCATTTCATCTTAAAAACTCCCCTTCTTAATTGATGTTTGTGGTAATATGTTATCTCTCTTTACCTTTCTTTTGAGCTCAAGTCTCAGATCTCCAAACGCCTCCTAGATATTTCTGCTTTGCTCACATGTTAGCACGTTTTGCAATGTATATTCACGTTCTATCATTGCAGCACCTTTATTTGACTTTTTTTTTCTTCTATTTTTATAGTTTGAAAGTTTAGAATAAATCTTCTTAGGCTTCTTTTTCTCCCTTGTCATTTCTTTCCTTTTAAAATGACTGTGTTTATAAAAAAAAAAAAAAAAAACTTAGTTCTTTGAATGATTTTAACTTTGTTTCAAGCCAGCCTGAAGGCAAGGCAGGCTTCCCTGATGGCTCAGTTGATAAAGATTCCACCTGCAGTGCAAGAGACCCTGGGTTGGGAAGATCTCCTGGAGCAGGGAAAGGCTACCCACTCCGGTATTCTGGCCTGGAGAATTCCATGGACTGTATAGACCATGGGGTTGCAAAGAGTCGGACACGACTGAGCGACTTTCATTTAAAGGAAAGGCAAACAACCTGGAACCAACCAGGAAAATCAGGAAGAGATAAGACATTTGAATAATATAAAGATTTTGAAGGAAATCCTATCTTTAATCCAGAAAGGGAGAAATGTTTATGAGCTTCAGATCAGCTCTTACAATAGTAGGATTCCATCATCTGGCAGAGATGAGTCACTCCTTATCTGTCTGGCCTCAGAGTTAAAGGTCCTTGCGAACGCTCCGACATCCCCAAGACTGAAGGCAGGGGAGGAGGAGGACTTGCTTTCCCAGCTACGCACAGGCTTGCCCAGGTGGCCCTGTCCTCCTGCTGTAGCTTGAGAATTCAGAAGCTGAGGTCAAGGCTTGCTCTATATCTTTGGACTGAAATGAAGCTGCTTATGCAAATGTGGACAGTATTTTTAAACTGCCTCGTCACACCAGTGACCGGGGGTGGGAGGGGGGGAATTCTCACTTGAACATAGGTTTCTGTCTCCTGCTCAGTGAGTGAGTCCTATCGGATTAGCCAGTCATAGCACCGCCACGGACGATCAGACAGAGCTCACGTAGTGCCGCCACCGCCTTCTTCCACGCGGGCTACTTCCAGTATTTTCAGTAGCCTCCTCATTAAACATCCCGCCTCCCCTCTCGCTCCTTTCCAAGATATTCTCCACACAACAGCTAACACGATCGTTTTAAAACAGAAATTGGCACGTGTTACTTCTCCCCCTAATCCTCCTCTGAGGCTTTCATTGCACTTGAGATAAAACCCTTGAACATGGCTCACAAGGCCCTGGTGAGGTCGCCTCCTCCCCTCCTGTTTTGTAACCTCTCTCCTCTTTGGGGCAGTTGTGGCTGCCGTAAGGGCTCCTTTGAAGTTCCTACCTTTGTTTAACCTCGGAGACTTCACACATGCTGCTATTCTCTGGAATGTTCTTTCCCCCACTTTTTTTTACTGGACTACAACTCCTCTTCTTTTGGTTCAGATTATACTTTCTCAGAGAGGCTTTTCCTGATAGCTGCATGCCCATACACTGTTAACTTCTCTTCGTACATTGTATGAGTGTATGTTTGTGTTGAATTCCCAAATGGTTCAGCGGGTAAAGAATCTACCTGCAACGCAGAAGACACAGAAGACGAGGGTTCAATCCCTGGGTTGGGAAGATCCCCTGGAGAAGGGAATGGCAACCCACTCCAGTATTCTTGCCTGGAGAATCCCATGGACAGAGGAGCCTGGTGGGCTATAGTCCATGGGGTTGTAAAGAGTGAGACATGATTGAGTGACTAACCGTGCTTCATGTTTGTCTGTCTGTCTGTCCTACCTACCTGTGAGCTCTTTGAGGTCAGGCGTCACATCTGTATGTTTTGCCATTGCACACCAGCTTCTAGAACAGGCCAGGAACTCTGGGCGCTGTCCAGTGAACGACCGACACGTGGGGATTGGCATATGAGTCTCGCTTATCATTTCCTAACAATTTTCACAGTTTCTTTTACTTAATAAAACTTTGTTTTTATAGCGGTATCTTAAATGTCTTGAATGGAGAATAAGTAACTTCTAGAATTAGCCATAGTTTTTAAGTGAAATTAGACCTAAGTGAATGGTCTCTTAGACCTCTCTTTTTTTTAAGTCATCTACATTAAATTCTGTTCTTTGACAAGTAAGAAAAGTTTTTGAACATTTTAAATTACAAAAGCAATTGCTTTTTACAGAAAATGCAATATACAGGTATCTGTCTTTTCTCCTCATTTTCCTAATCTCCTTCCTCAAACATAACTACTCTATAATCAATTTATTGTACAATGTATCAAATATTTTTCAAGGCATGTCCAGGTTATTTTTTAAAATATTTTTTTAATTTTATTTTTTTGGCTGCACTGGGTCTTGGTTGCTCACGGGCTTTCCCCAGTTGCAGTGTGAGGGCTTCTCTTGTTGCAGAGCATGGGCTCTAGGCTCCTGGGCTTAGCTGTTCTGAATCACGTGGAGTGTTCCTGGACCAGGGATCAAGCCCGTGCCTCCTGCGCTTGGCAGGCAGATTCTTAACCACTGGACCACCAGGGAAGTCCTTACAGGCTGTTTTTAAATAACAGGACGATGTTGAGGGGTGTGGGTTACTGACTTGAGATCGTGTTGCAGTCACCATCCCTGTGCCTAGATTTTCTCACTTTGTTTATTTCTATAGGACAAGTTCCTAAAATACAATTGTTAAACTAAAGAGTTTGAGTTTTGCTCCCAAATTGCCTCCTCAAAGGTGTGTAGAAATCAACTTTTAAATAACGTATTTGTAGGTTTTTATGAATAGGAAAGTAATGTGATGTTATTGTAGGCAATTTGACAAATATAGAAAAGCACATCCAGAAAATCATGTAGTCTGTCTTCTGGTGGTATCCTTCTACTCTTTTTTTTCCTGTACACATAAAAATTATTTTTCCAGGATTGGAATCACATTATACAAACTGCTTTGCAGTTTATTGTTTACAAATAACATTATATTGTTATTTTTCTGTGTCACTTAAAAATTCGTATTAAAATTCTACTAACTAGTTGTATTACAGTTTATTTAGTTAACTCTGTACTTTTGGACATCCAGACTAATTCTAGTATTTGCTCTTGTAAAATCACCAATGTGATTGTCTTTGTATGTATGTTTGTGTGTATATATGTATGTATCAGTGCTTTTTCAGTATACATTTTTAGAATGGATTTGCTGGGTCAGAGTCTGAAAATTTAAGGCTTTTCATACATATTACCAAATTGTTCTCTAGAAAAATTCCAAGTTACTTCTTACTAGCAATCTCAGAGTGCCCATTTTTCTGTCCTCTGATAGGTTAAAAAAAAATGAGACTCAACAGATTAAGAAATTAAGTTTTTAAATGGATAGCGTAAGAAGTAGGAGCATTGGCTGTGGTGTAGAGTGGACATGGGATGTTAAGACACAGTGTCATATGCTGTGGACGTTATACTCCTCACATTATTCAGTTAACGTATGTGCCTGATTTCCTGTTTCGCTTTCTGTTTATATGTGTGTCACTGTTCTTTGGTTTGCTGCCATTTTATTCTTTTCACCCAGAGACCAAATGAGAGGGTTGACCCTGTATCAGAAAAACCAAGAGAAGACCCAGTGCTGAAAGAGGAGACCCCGGTGAGTGGCTTAGTGAATACTGTCTAACCAAACGTGGTATGAGAAGGTGGGTGCAGAGTGATTAAATCAGGACACACATAGCACCGATTATTACTTCAGGAATTTTACTGAAATACATCTTGGAGCTGGCTTAAGAGGCAGTTTTGTTTTTTTTTTAGGGAATTACTTTCTTTTAAAATCTATGACCATTTTTTCATACTTGTGAATTTTTGAGATCACTTATCAATAATTTGGCGATAGAAACCATCCATCCTAATTTTAGTATTTGGGGTGGGGCTTATTAATTATTTTCCTCCTCTCTTCCCTTTTGCTAGATATGGATAGCAGGCATCAGACAAAAGTATGAGTGAAGATAAATTTTCCATGGTTAGCATGTTTGATGTATTTTGTACATTTTTCTTTTTAAAAGTTTCTTTTCTACTGACAGTTTTTTATGACCTTTTCCTACAGGTTCAGCCGATGCTACCTTCTGTTCCAACAGCAGAGGCGTCCGCTGGTGTGAAGTTCCAGGTCGGCGATCTTGTTTGGTCTAAGGTGGGAACCTATCCTTGGTGGCCTTGCATGGTGTCCAGTGACCCCCAACTTGAGGTGCACACCAAAATTAACACAAGAGGTAAGAAGAGGCATGAATGGGTATTGGGGCAAAAAAGTGACTCTTAAGGGTTATTATGAATATAAAAGTACATACATGATAATATAATCTGACTCCACAAAAACACATATGTGTGTGTGCACTCGTGCTTAGTAGTGTCCAAGTCTGTGCGACCCCCGGACTGTAGCCCGCCAGGCTCCTCTGTCCGTGGGATTCTCCAGGCAAGAATACGGCAGTGGGTTGCCATTTCCTCCTCCAGGGGATCTTCCCGACCCAGGGATCAAAGCTATACCTCAATGCCAGTTTTTGATGAACTGTGTAATAACAACGGTTATCTTAACTGGCAGAGGCTCTACAGCTGACATAGTCCTTGTTTTCCCTTGAAACATCCTATGTTTGTTTTATAATTTCTCTCACATTTCTTTTTTAAAAACAAACAAACCTTAATCTGACTGTCCTCTGGTATGAATTCCAAAAGAAAGCAGACCTGTAAGTAATGAAACACCTTATGTGAGCTTAAAGACATTTGGGCCAAGCTTTCTTTGAACATTTTTGTTTCATCTTTGATGCCTGTGGGTACTAATTTTTTACTCAAAGAGGTGCTTTTAATCCTGATAAATTTTGTGAGATGCTTTTTTCCTCCTTAACTCCCATTTTATTTTTGTGGTTTTTTGAGGTTTTGTTTATTTTTAATTAAAAACTTTCTTTTTACTCCATTTTCAAATCTGTAAATTTACTGAAACATCCCTAAATATTTAATGTGATAAATAAGTATACTTTGAATGGCATAGAATCCTACCTTAGGAATGTTAATAAATGTTAAGAAGATGTTTGACCAAAATCTATAGGGTAGATTCCTAGGAATGGACTTGCTTATTAGTAGCCAAAGGAAGGTTGGAGTTTGGAATTTATTTCTGGATATTTGCTTTGTGGAATCACTTGTCAGTCCCTTATTGCCTGTGACAAGTTTGCACCTATTTCTTTTTTTCTCATTTTAAACTTCCTATATTGGTGCCTGTTCACTGTTATGAGGCGGAAAAAGGTCCGACAAGTCAGATTTGTGATGAGATCTGCCATATTTGCAACTGTTGTGCTGCCCAGCAAGGGATCCAGCCAGATGCAGAAGACAATCATCTTGTCATTATAGTGCACTGATTAACGGTTGGGGAGACTGGAAGCATCAGTGGGGCAGAAGTTTAAAAAAAAGGAACATTACCTACTGTCCAGCACAGGGAGCTCTGCTCAGTGTCACGTGGCAGCCTGGGTGGGAGGGGAGTCTGGGGAGGATGGAGGCGTGGGCATGTGCGGCTGCGTCCCTTGCTGTGCACCTGAAACTACCACACAGTGTTAACCCAGGACAAAATTATGAAGTTTTTTAAAAAGTACATTGTTGAATGTCCACTTTTGTGCAAGGCACACTGTTGAACAGTTCTTTTGTAGGACTTCCCTGGCTGTCCAGTGGTTGAGACTCTACACTTCCAGTGCAAGGAGTGCAGGTTTGATCCCTGGTCAGGGAACTAAGAGCCCACATGCTGTGTGGCATGGCCAAAAAAAAACCAACAACACAAAAACAGCTCCTTTGTATGTGTTCTTAAGCAGCCCTTGTGGCATCAACACTGTGAAGCAGGGCCTAATATCATCTTGCTTCAGATCTGTAAATAGAGTCTCAAAGGAATCTTCCTCCATCACCTTCACTCTTAACCGCTAGTGTATAATAAGGGGAGAAAATAACTGAACCCCCTGCTCATGAGTTATAGAGGCTGAGGAAGGCAGTCCTAGTTCCTTCATTTATGTAGTAAGAGTGTTAGACTATTAATCTCTGAAGTGCCTTGCACTTTTAATAATCTGTGAATATCTTGAATGAGAGAAGACAGGGACAAGGATTTCCCAAGAGGGACAAGCCTTCTTAGATAAAACAGTGCGTGTCTGGGCCTCCAGAGCATTCTGAGATCCTGCATTACGTGAGAGCTGTGGTTCCTCAGTTCTCTCCCCTTAGAAAACCAGCCTTTTGGGATTATATAAAGAAATTTTTTTTTTTCTGGGATACAAAGGAAGGTACAATTTATGCCTCATCTTGTATTTCAAAGGAAGTATTTGCATTCATTTTATGAATTAATCTGGTCTGGTCCTCAGTACTTTAGTGCTGGAAAAACTGAGTTTTGTTTGTACTATTGAGGAAACCAAAATCTGAGAATTTAGGTTTCAAAAATGTACCTTCTGATAATATCTTCAATTTTCTCTTTTCTGCAATAGTTTTTGAAGTAATAGCCTTCCCAAGATACGTTTTACGTGCCGTAAAGTTCACCCTTTTAGAGCGTGCAATCTGGTGGTGTTTAGCACATTTACAGTTATGCGGCCATCACCATGACCCGATGGGCTTCCCTTGTGGCTCGGCTGGTAAAGAATCTGCCCGCAATGCAGGAGACCCCAGTTCAACTCCTGGGTCAGGAAGATCCACTGGAGAAAGGGATAGGCTACCTACTCCAGTATTCTTGGGCTTCCCTGGTGGCTCAGACAGTAAAGCATCTGCCTGCAATGAGGGAGAAAGGGAGGATCCCCTGGAGGAAGGCATGGCAACCCACTCCAGTATTCTGGCCTGGAGAATTCCGTGGACTATTCCTTGGGGTCGCAAAGAATTGGAAGTGACTGAGTGACTTTCACTTTCACCACAATCTAATCTGAAAACTTTTTTTCATCAACCCAAAAAAGAAGTCCCGTATCTATTAGCAGTCACTCCTCATCCCCCACTTTCACCCCCCAGCCCTGAGCAGCCACTAACTACTTTTCATCTCTGTAGATCTGCCTTTTCTGGACATTTCATATAAATCAAGTCATACGATATGATGCCTTTTAGGTCTGGTTTCTTTCACTTAGCACCACGGTTAGAAGTTCATCTATGTTGTCTCTTTTTATTGCAAGATAATATTTCATTGCATGCCTGTGCAGTGCAGTTTTAAATGAAGTAGTTTTTTGACAGTTTTTCTGAAAACCAGAAACACAATATAAAACTTGATTTTGGTGATTACACTCTACACGTGATACCTGAGAAGCATTTTGTGTTGCTTATTATCTAAACTGCTTTGTAAAATTTACCTTGAATTTTATACAGTAATCTTTGGTTTCCATATTGTTTTTAGTCAGTATTGCTATTAGTCAGATTCTTAGCATTGGAAAACATAGTTAACGGTTTTCACACATAAAGAGATAATTCTTTGAAAAGCACATTGAAAGATGTTTGGATCGGATACCTATTTTAAGTTGTATTTTATCGTTTAGGTCTTTCTCATTTTAAGTTTAAAAGTTAAAACTGAAATGCTTTTTCTGCTTATAACAATACATTTGGTCAGAAGCCAGAGGTGCCCAGTCTCATCCTCCAGATATGGAACTTCATTCTATATGACAAACTCTAGGTTTATCCAATATGATAAAATTAACTATTAGAGAAATGAAAAGCCTCCCCTTTCAAAAAAAAAATATACAGTACAGGATCCCTGGGGACTTCCCAGGCGGCACTAGTCCTAAAGAACCCTGCCTGCCAGTGCAGGAGACATAGAGATGTGGATTTGATTCCTGGGTCGGGAAGATCCCTGGAGGAGGGCATGGCAACCCACTCCACTATTCTTGCCTGGAGAATCCCATGGACAGTGGAGCCTGGCGGGCTGCAGTCCGTAGGGTCACAGAGAGTCAGACATGCCTGAAGCCACTTAGCACACACACACACAGAATCCCTGATTGTGAGCCTAGATATCATGCAGTGTCAAATTATCATAGTTTCTAAAGGCTCACTCTTAGCGTCTCTGTTTTGTAGCATACTTATCCTGGGAACCAGTCTAAGAGTAGCACCACTGGAGAGCTATGGTTCTCAGATGTTTTGGTCCCAGAACCCCTTTTACTCTTGAAATGTGAGGACTCTAAACACTTTAGCTTTATATAGGTTATATCAATTACTGTTTATGTTAATTTAAAAGTTAGAGCTGAGAAAGTTTAAAATATTTACCAATTAGAAGAAAATATACTCTGTTATTTGCAGAAATTTTTCATGTTTTATGAAAAATATTTTCTCAAGCAAAAAAATTGAGAAGAATGGTATTTTTACATTTTTGCCAATTGCTTAACTGAAAACACTAGATTCTTGTATCTGCTTCTACATTCAGCCTATTATGGTTTGTTGCTCTGAAGAAAAGGAAGATAATCTGGCTTCACACAGATGTGTAGTCGGAAAAGGGAAGTGTTTGAATAGCCTTTTCAGATAATTGTGGACCTATTTCTTTGATATTACACCCATACTCAGCAAGAAGTGGGTCAGTTGCAATATGGAATCTGAAATCCTGTCAATAAACTTTTTGTACTTCATGACATTAAAATCCATTGGTTCTGTCTTATACTTTGAGTGGATCTTTGCCTTTTATGACTTAGAACATCATATATTAGCCATTTAAAACATATTTTGTGCCTATCTTCCAAATGTTGACACATTCCTTTATAGATAGTTTTAAAAAATCACTTTCTTTAAGTCACCACTTATTTCATCAGAAAATTCTTTGATTACTGAGAAGTTGGAAAATTCCTAGGGACAGATACTAGTTTTCCAATATTCTAATTTTTCTTGAAAGATCAAATTTTATTATTGGCAACAAACACCATCAGTTGTTTTTCTTGAAGTGAAAAACTTGTTTGTTCATTTTTGAGAAAATATCTGCCAAACTCTGAAGTTCCAATAACCTAGTTTTCCTCGCAGTCATTCTTTCAAGTAAAAATGGTGTTCTGTGAAGAGGTGGCCGGGTCACCATGCAGTTCAATCACAAAAATTTTTCCCCTCTTGACAGCCATCATATCTGAAGTGCACAGAAGTGATTTACACCCTTCCTGTGTCATCACGCAGAATATGAGAAAGACGTATGTTCAAGGGTCGAGACGTTGTTGTTGTTCAGTTGCTCAGTCGTGTCTGACTGTTTGCGACCCCATGGACTGCAGCACACCAGGCTTCCCTGTCCTTCACTATCTCAAACTCAAAGGGTTGAGATGTAGTAAAATTAATCATTTTTACTGCTTCATCAAGGGCATTAAGTAAAACTGGCCTTTTTTTTTTTTTTAAACTGCCAGCGTGTGACTGTGAAGGATACAACACCAGTGTAATTTGGAGTCACTCGCTGCCTTTATTTGTGCTGAGATACCAGCAGTCTGACCCAGCTTGCTCTTGCCGTATCGACTGCACATGTCAACATCTCAAAAAAGACATCTTCTTCATTACAATGACAAAGGTTTTGACCTCATGGGAGCCTGGGGATCTCTGCAACCTCTCCTCTTCTCCTGGGTCTGTGTGCCACGCTTTTCAGTTCAGTTCAGTCGCTCAGTCGTGTCTGACTCTTTGCGACCCCATGGACTACAGCACGCCAGGCCTCCCTGTCCATCACCAACTCCCAGAGCTTGCTCAAACTCATATCCATCGAGTCAGTGATGCCATCCAACCATCTCATCCTCTGTCATCCCCTTTTCCTCCTGCCTTCAGTCTTTCCCAGCATCAGGGTCTTTTCCAAGGAGTCAGTTCTTCATATCAGGTAGTTAAGTACTGGAGTTTCAGCCACACTTTTATGTCAAGAGAAAAGCAGTTTGATCAGCTCTTAGCTTTTAAAAGTCCAAGAAAATATGCCTTTTTTGAGGGAAAAATTATTTATACCCAGATTTGTTTGTAAAAAGGTTTGAGGCCTGTGAAAATACATCGTGTAACCAAGGTAACAAATCTGATAATGAGCAGAATATTTGTAATATTTTTTTCTTCTTAAAACTCACTGTACTAATTTTAATCGTTTGAGGTGATTTTTATAGTAGCTATTAGTTGTGTCATTGGTAGATGTTGGATTGCATCTTTGGATGATCCAAAAATTACAAGTTTTAATCAGAGTAAACCGGGGAACCCAGCTTAGGTTCACATTTTTGGCAAAATATACGTGGCTGCTTATGCCGTGAAATGACTAACAAGAATTTCTGCTTGCAGGTGCCCGGGAGTATCACGTCCAGTTTTTTAGCAACCAGCCAGAGAGGGCGTGGGTTCATGAGAAGCGGGTCCGAGAGTATAAAGGCCACAAACAGTATGAAGAACTACTGGCTGAAGCGACCAGACAAGCCAGCAATCACTCTGAAAAGCAGAAGGTGACTGATGACATAGAAGCATGGTCAACTGAATACGGATTTTAAAGGACTTAATAATTTAGTAGAGCTTTTCATACTTGAATTCAGGCAATTACAATGATTTATTTTAGTCCTCTAAGTTCAATTTTAATAATTTATTATCACTGTGTCAAATTTTACATATAAACAACATCACAGTCCTCTCAAAAACTTTTTCTGCTTAATACAATTTTGGCTTCTATTTTGAATTCTAATGCATAAAGTCTAATAGATGCTAGTGAAATGTGAATATTGTCAGAGATTTCTATTCTTTTCATTTAATTTCAGCATCCTGCCCTAATTCCCCTTTATGCTTGTTTAGCAAAATTGTTCTATGAAAGTAAAGTTTTAAAAATATTTAGTATTTACACTGAGACAGGCACTTTTTTAAGCATTATATTTATGTGTTAATCCATTTAATCTTCATTACAATGTCAATGAGGTGTAGAGACTATTATTCCTATTTCTACGGATGAAGAGATTGAGGCACAAAAAGCTTGAGTAGTTGGTTCAGCCAAGGTCACATTAGTGATGGAACCAAAGATGACGTGGTGGTGGACGCATTAGAATTTGGACCTGTATTCTTGATAATGTGTCTGGTTGAGTTTTTTAACTCAACTAATTTAGTGTGGGCCTCTGGTGATTCAGAAATGTGTTCTGTTTTCACAGTAAGCTAATATTATTTCAGAGGATTTTGATGACTTTTATTAAACATTCTGTAACATGTTACAAATTTAAATGTCATTGTTTGACACATACTATACTATCTGATGGTTCCATTAGCTAATTTCTGGCTCCCTCAGTCTAAGCTCCCTGGCTAATTCCTACTTGTTTTGGTCATTCACATACCTTTATTCAAAATTTTCTTAACTGTCTTGCCAATCCAGTCGTCTGATCAGGACTGTGGAAACTGTGATTCAGGTTTATTTTTCCCCTCATACGTTCCTGTCTTCTCGTGTCTTGTCGACTGTCACGCATTCCTCGGGGCTCTCCTTTCTCTGCACCCTGTTTGCATCCTGGCACAAGCCGGCCGCATAGCTCCAAACACTGGTTCTCTGCCCCTCCCTTAGCTCTGTTGTGGTCTGTGCAGCACCCCTGAGCTTGAGGGTGACGTTTTTAATGTTTGTGTTTCCTAGGCCACTGAAAGCAATCATTTCTGTCACCTTCCTTCTCTCCGCCATCATCATTACTAGCTTTTTATGACTGTGATGTGAAGAGGACAACTCCTTGGAGGGACTCGTCCAGCAGAGTGGGCGACAGGGAAGGGTTTACCATCAGAGAGAGTGGACCTGCGTGTCCTCGGTAGTAGCACGGATCCATCAGAATTACAGGCTCAGAACATTTCCTTTATTTGCCTGAAGACCCTGAAGGTGTGTATGCACACCTGGAAAGACTATAAGACCACATGGGAAATACGCATGGGTTTCAATGTCCCTGTTGGAATAAAGTGTTAGTCGCTCGGTCATGTCTGACTCTTTGCGACTCCATGGACTGTAGCCCACCAGGATCCTAGGTCCATGGGATTCTCCAGGCGAGAATACTGGAGTGGGTTGTCATGCCCGCCTCCAGGGGACCTTCCCGACCTAGGGATCAAACCTGGGTCCCCTGCATTACAGGCAGATTCTTTACCAACTCCGCCACCAGGGAAGCCCAGTTAGAATAAAGCGTGTTCCCTAATGCCTGCATCTTTCTTTCCAGATTCGGAAACCGCGGCCTCAGAGAGAACGTGCCCAGTGGGACATCGGCATTGCCCACGCCGAGAAAGCGCTGACCATGACCCGGGAGGAGAGGATAGAACAGTACACTTTCATCTATATTGATAAACAGCCCGAGGAGACTTTATCCCAAGCAAAAAAGAACGTTGTCTCCAAAGCCGAAGTGAAAAAGCCCCGAAGACCGAGGTCGGTGCTCAATGTGCAGCCAGAACAGACCAACGCCGGGGAGGCAGCCTCCTCACCCTCAGGTACTGAAATGCGGAGACACAGCCAGCGGCGGCACACGGGCGTGGACGAGGACGAGCCCCCTCCCGTGAAGGTGGCCTGGAAAACCGCGGCAGCGAGGAAATCCCTACCAGCATCCATCACCATGCACAAAGGGAGCCTGGACTTGCAGAAGTGTAACATGTCTCCCGTGGTGAAAATTGAACAAGTGTTTGCTCTGCAGAATGCTACAGGAGATGGGAAGTTTATCGATCAGTTTGTTTATTCGACGAAGGTATCTCCTTTTCTCATGGGTTTTCTGGGGGAACCCAGGTGTCTAGTAAGTAGTCAGTGTTGGCATTTAAAAAAAAAACAACCCAGATAACACAAGGTCATCATCTAAATACCCTTTGTATTCACCACACTTGAAATGTACAGTCAGTTTACTATGTTTAAGATGGGGACAAAAAGGACATAGGCAAAAAGGCTTTGTTTTCCTTCTTTTTCCCCCCCTCTTTTGTAATATCCCCATCTGTACTAGATTAATCTTGAGCTGTGCAGCCAAAATTGAGCTCAGCTCCCTAAAATTATGGGAAAAAACTGGGCACTTTGCCCATTTCTAGTTTGTGTGGTTAGCTTTTTTTTTTTAGTTGCAAAGTATGTTTCTGATTAAATCATCTCTGTCATTTATCTGAATTAACCATTGTAAGCATTGTACCTGCTGATCCATTTGGTGGCACCAGCAATTTTGTTCGGCTCACGTTGGCTTGGGGTGCTCATGCATTTTAGGGAAATACCAGAGCTGTGTGTGTCCTGTCACAATGAACCATGGTGATAGCCTGGGTAGGGGCATGAATTCAGCCTGTTCAGACAGAATGCCTTCTTCAGCCCGCCCTGCGCCTCCAGTCAGGGCACTTACAGTTTAAGGCTTTAAAACTTTTATAACATTTGTCATTTTTAATATACCTCTTCACTACCCTCCCAGCCCGCCCCGTAACCGTGGGCTTGTGTATTCAATTTAGTGACTCCTCATGGTTGTGTGGGGTTCCCTTGTGGCTCAGTAATGAACCGCCTGCCAATGCAGGAGGTGCATGTTTGATCCCTGGGTCGAGAAGACCCCCTGGAGAAGGAAATGGCACCCCACTCCAGTATTCTTGCCTGGAAAATCCCATGGACAGAGGAGCCTGGTGGGCTGCAGTCCATGGGGTTGCAAAAGAGTCGAACATGACTTAGCAACTGAGCTCACATGCATGGATGTGTACAAGTTTTGAAGAATTCTGTGGTTATTTCTTAACAGTGTCACATGCTCATTAAAATAAATAAATATAGGGGCGCCTCATCAGTGATAAATTTTCCCCAGGTGTAAATGTCCTCTGTTAACCTGTTTCTGCCTACAGAGTCAACTAATTTCACTAAGGTGAAGCTCCATGGAAAAACTTAAGTTATAGTCCCCATTTGGTTCTGTGAACAGCTTTGACTAGCAAATAAATCCTTTGCGTGCTTTTTGAATGTGAATTGGCTTCATTCTTGGAGCTGGTTTTTATCTGCTTTGGGATGCACAAGTCAAACTTGGTCACCCCCCTCCAAAGAGTGCTATTTAAATGAAATTTGAGGTAAAACTGACATTTTAAAAATGAAGGCTTTAAAAATACATATACTATATTTATTAATCACTCTTTTATTTCACTGCATTAAAAAATACCTAAAATGAGACAGAACTGAAATTGGACTTCTGTCTGCTCCAAATTGTTTATTGGGTGCACAGTTTGGTCATACTGTGATCTAAGGAGAGTCTTGTCTTTCAAAGACACATTGGCATTTTTATCCATGTAGTAGAGTACTTTACCACATAAAAATGCCTACAGTTCTCTTACTGCGATGTGGGTAAAGGAAGAGACCATTCAGACCAGAAAATGTTTTGGTTTTGACAGAAGAATAGGTAGTACGGGTTTTTTTTTTTTAGTGATATTTGTCATCTGGGCTTAACAAATAGTTTTTTTTTTCCCCCAATAATCTCATCATACATTTTAGAATACAACCTGATGACTTAATAAAATTGTTCTGATAATGGCAAGGATAATAAAGTAACTGCAATCAAAAACCGTATAAAATCCAAGCACATTATGATGGTCTTAAGCCATCTTTATAAGCCAGCAGTGCCATTTGTCTGGTAATCACCTGTTTGTTTTTTTTTAATTTGCCTTATTTAAAGGGAATTGGTAACAAAACAGAAATAAGTGTCAGGGGACAAGACAGACTTATAATTTCTACACCAAACCAGAGGAATGAAAAGGCAACTCAGAATATGTCGTCTCCTGAAGCAACATCTGGTTCTGCAGGTGGGTATGAGTATAGAGTACACAGACCCATTTGAGGTCTTGGTTCTGCTGGATGATCACATGGCAACTGTGTTCCTAGGAAACCTTCATTATCAGAATCAAGTTGTATTTTTAAAAAATCAAATTATAAAGGCAATTATTTCAATAGAGAATGGTTTAGGGACCAAAGAGCTTTATTGATAGTAACAGTGATGGTTATTTTTCCTATAGGAATTTAAATAATAGGATTCTATGATGAAAAGAGCATAGTTATAAAATCTATACATATCTGACTTAGATGCATCATTTGATGATCTGTCTGTGTGAAAATAACAGCTTTAGTTTTTCCGGCAGTATTAATACACACTTCTGTTTCCTCCTTTATCCCCTGTGGAACTCAAATTGGTGGATGCCCACGCTTTTTCCATTTCCCTTAGGTGTGCTAGATATCGGTAGCTGAGGTCTCGGGCCTAACTCTCTTATTAGAATCTTCTCTGATTAACAAATAGCTTGAATTGAAAACCAAGATACATTAGTGTAACTCAAAGGAGAAATGCCTATATTCAGTAAGATTGTGCCTTTGGAGTAGGCAAAGACTGACTTGTAACTTAAATTGAGTGTCTGGTTGGTTTGGTTTATATAACAGTATTACTGCTGCATACAGCTGTCAAGAAAAGAAATAGATATCAACTAACTTGATCATTTGAAATCTTAGAAGAAAGGAGTATGTTTCACTTTGTTCTTTATTTTTTTTTTTTTTTTAATTTTTTTGGAGTATAGTTGCTTTAAAACAGTGTTGTGTTATTTTCTACTGTATAGCAGAGTGAACCAGCTATACATATACATATATCCTCTCCCTTTCGGACTTCCTTCCCTGTTCTTTTGAAATTTTTTTGGAATCTAAGAAGTGACCAAATAATTGTCCAAAAGGATTAAAGTCTTGAGACCTGAGGTCGTAATCTTAGATCAATAATAATTCAGGGAAACCTGTAATTGAGGGACACTAAGAGATAAATGTTTTTGTAAGGGAAATTTTGAGTCAAAATTCTTCTTACAAAAGTTAAATAAAAACAAACATTATTCAGGAAAGAACTTGGGCTACTTTTCTTTTAAAAAAAAGTGACAGGCCTGCAGGATGGGACGAGATGGTGGCGTATTCGTAGTGGGGCGGAGTAAATAGGAAGCCTTCATCCGGCAATGAGTTGGGAGAGGAGGCTGCATTCAAGGGGAGAGTGGCCAAGTCCAGAACCGAACTTGCAACTTGTGTCGTTTCAGAGTCCTGTACAAAAAGTGAAATTACAATGTTGAAGCAATGAATAATGGACTTAGAAGATCCTGCATTAATTAGCCATAGTTGAACGCTTTTGTTACCTTCTTAGATGCCGCGAGACGGTTGGCCTCAGTGCTTTTTAGTTAGGTCCAGGTTTTGTCATCTTTCTTTACACTGAACGGGTGGTAATTTGTCTGAATGTCAGCATGATACTTAGACTAGGAGGATCAGTAAACATCCATTTTTCTCCAAACTAGGGAGAAAGTAAATTCTGCATAGAATACTAGATTGATCTTCAATATTAAACTTTGACTTTTAATGGAGCTTGGTGTTTTCTTCCCCTCAGCTACTGAACATTTTATCTTCATGTTGTCCTTTCCATTTAAGTTCTCCTGTGAATTTTCTTCTTTCCTTTTTTTATTTTTTTAAGCTGTGGAAGGTTGTAATTCTTTTTTAAAAAATGATTTTATTTGTTGGCTGTGCTGGGGCTTCATTGCTGCGCAGCTCTTCTCTAGTGGTAGAGAGCAGAGGCTGTTCTCTACTTGTGGTGCACAAGCTTCCTGTTGCGGTGGCTTCTCTTGTTGCAGGGCATGGGCTCGAGGGCACGTGGACTCTAGGGCACATAGACTCTAGGGCATGTAGTTGAGGCTCCCAGGCTCTAGAGCACAGGCTTAGTAGTTGTGGTGCAGGGACTTACTTGCCCTGAAGCATGTGGGATCTTCCCGGATCAGGGATCAAACCCGTGTCTCCTGCACTGGCAGGTGGATTCTTTACCACTGAGCCACCATGGAAAGTCCAGTTATTATTCTTTATATCGAGAAAAAGTTCAGTTTCTTCCCTAGGCAGACATATGTAAGTAGATTGTAAATGACTTTTGTGATCTTACTTTAGAGATGAGCAGTCTAAAGCTTTGACCTTGGTTTAAATTTGGTTGCCAGCTGTAGCTGATAAGCATATTTTGCCTCCTTAAATGACCATTTTGCTCCTTGTGAAAAAACTTCTGTGGTTGAAAAGTCAGAAAAGAGACCTGGTCTCCCTTCAGAAACTGATTGCATCATCATCATCTCAGTTGGTGTTAACTACTCATGGAGAATTCTCAGGCTTTTTCTCAGTAAATTTAGGCGCTACCTAGAATGTGTGGCACTGCTTCTTTTCTGTGGTTTGAGGAATCATATTTGCATTTGTACAAGATCTCTATGCTATTTTCCAAATCCAGAGATGCTCACTTCTTATCCCTTAGAACATAAACAGAATACTTTTTCATTGTTTAGGGTTTTTTTTTTTTTCATTTTTGAGGTTTTGTTGGGTTTTTTTTTTTTGGCTGTGCCACATGTCATGCGTGATCTTAGCTCCCTGACCAGGGATCCAACCCGTGTCCCCTGCAGTGGAAGCACGGAGTCCTAACCATTGGACCACTAGGGAATTCCCATTTTTAGTATTTTTATTTTATCTAAATTTTATTTATTTTTATTTTTGGCTGAGCTGGGTCTTCTTTGCTGCACCTGGGCTTTCTCTGGTTGTCATGAGCGGGGGCTACTCTGCAGTTACAGTGCGTGGACTTCTCATTGCAGCGGCTTCTCTTTTGGCTGCAGGCTCCAGGCACGCAGGCTTCCGTAGTTTTGCAGCTTGCGGGGTCTAGAGCACAGGCTCCGTAGTTGGGGCACATGGGCTTAGTTGCTCAGCAGCATCTGGGATCTTCCCTGGACCAAAGGATCAAACCAGTGTCTGCCTGCATTGCAAGGCAGATCCTTAACCACTGGGCCACCAGGGAAGTCCAATGTTGTTTTTAAACATAGTAGAGTTTATATGTTCCTTGGGTAGCTTTCAGAATAATTTGAAGGAGTCACCACATTGCCTTATCTTTATAAGATAATAGATCAAATATCATTTGCCCTTGATGGAACAATTATATGTTGTCATCCTCAAAATAAGCAAAGATTTTTGTTTGTTTGTTTGTCTTATGCAGTTCTAGTTTCATTTTCCTCTTTCCTGGTAGGTACTTGAGTATTGATAACTAAACCGAAATATGGATCTCTGGAATACTCAGGTGTCTGTGAGGGTGGGATGCCTCTTGTTTTAGTTGATGTTTCCATCAGTGTAAAGAGAAGAGTGAGAGTAAAGGACACATTCATTTTGTGACTTCTGTGCTAGAAATTAATTAAGCACAGCTCAGAAACAATACGTTATTGTCAAACTGCCTGCTCCTGCCCCTGAAAAAGTAATGGGATCCTTCTTTGGGCTTTCGACAAAGGTGATGAGAGCTGTTTCCCCTTAGACAAGACTAATGAAGCCAAGAGGTATACAGGTGATGTGAACCCTGTATTGAGGTAGCTTCTGCAAGGTGGTTATCATCTAGTGAGGACTGTTCAGGTGGGCCAAGTGCTGAGAAGACAGAGAACAGCTGCGCGGAAAGCGTTCTTCCTGCTTTGGGTCACAGAATGAACCATTCTGGGATCCATTCCTGACTTAGTGTTTTCTCACACTGTGGCCTTAAATGTCAGTTTTATCCTTTCCAAAACGGGGTCGCAGAGTTGGATACGACTGAGGGACTGAACTGAAATAATGTGTTTTATTGCAAAGACTCTTACTGTTTAAAAACCTTCTTAGTTTCTTTTTTTCACTATTTAATATTAACAGGCTTGAAAATTTTTTCAGTGAGTTTTCCATGACTATTTTTAAAGGATTCTAGTCCCTTGATAGTCAAATTAATGATTCATTATTCGTCACATTTTTGTGTTTTTCCTCCTTTTTTCTCTTTGGTTGTTAGTAATATAACAATAGTACATCCAGCAGCCAGCCCTGTTAAGCATTTTAAAGGTAGAATTAATTTATTTGTTAATGCAAAATACATAGTACTGAATAAATTTTGAACCATTACTTCCTAGTGTCAACTGAGAATGCAGTCGTTTTCATACATTTCCCACCATCCCTTCATTCCTTCACTTATTATTGCCTACGAGTGTTGATCGTCTATTTTAGTTTGACTGTATAATTTTTAGAAACTTAATTCCTCTTTATTTGTATAGTTTAGCGTCTTTCATGAATCCTAGTCTCAACTTATCAGCCTTTACAATTTAACCTACAGTTTTCTGTGTACTCCCAAGTGTTTTAATAGTTTTTAATGATTTGTAATTACAAGACCAAAGGTAATGGATGAGAAAAGCAGGGAATTTGGTCAGATCTTAATTATTTAAATGTCAAGGCATCCTCGAGTGAGTTTTTATTTGCTTGTTTAAATTATCTTTTAGGCTCAGTAGAAAAGAAGCAGCAGAGAAGATCAATTAGAACTCGTTCTGAATCGGAGAAATCCACTGAGGTTGTGCCAAAGAAGAAGATCAAAAAGGAGCAGGTTGGCTTTCTACCTGTAGAGAGTTAAAGCCTTGTATTTGTAAATGTTGTGGCTTATGTTGGTACCTTAAAAGAAGGCGAGACCTCCCCAACACTGGATTTCCCTTCTGGACTATCTCATGCTTCTGCCCTGATGAATTCCAGTACCCAGTTCTAAGACAGCATCCCTGTGATTCTGCTTCAAGCATTTTCACAGAAAACAGTCAGGCTTCAGGAGATGGGAAACCAGTGGTCCAAGACTTTTAAAAATTCCTCTCATTTATTTTGAATTTTCTGTTATGAGCAAAATGATTTCATGTTTTCATGATTTTTATTTGGAACCATCTCTCAGTCCCCCCCCCCTTTTTTTTTTTAATTTTAATTTTTGACCTAAGCTGCTAGTATGTGTTAATTTTATTTTTTAAACAAATCAAATTAACCGTAAGAGTTTTATTTAAGAAACATAATCATAGATGATCTGGTTTTTCTGCTGATATCACAGATTTTTTTGGAATGTTGTTTTCCCAGTAGAATGACACTCACCTGTTATTGGGTTATCAGATACACACTATTTAAAAAGGGAGGGGCATGTTGACTGAAGGGTATTCAGCCAGTGTAATCATTGTAGTAATAGGCATACTAAGTTACATTTTCAAAGAAATTTTTAGAAACCATTACTCCTTTAACTTAAGCTCACAGTCAGAATTTCTCTTCATTGTTTAAAAAGATATTCATTTTTACAGACCAGACGGCTGCTATTAAACAAAAAGAATTGTGAATAGTATTAGTTCCAATAAGCTTTCTATTTTTAAAACCACTCAAATACATTTAGAAGAATGTGGAGTTTTCTATTTAAATGACTTCCTTCAGAATTTTAAACTTCCAAACTTGAGGTGATTTTGTGGGTGCGTCATGGTATCAGCAAGCATGTAAAACAATTTTTTCAGAAATAGTTTAATACAAATTTAAATAGTATACTAATCTGATGTTCTTTTATCATCATTAGCTTTCATACTTAGGAAATTATATTCCAATAAATCTTTCTAAGCTCTTGCAGGTCTACAGTATTCCTTACCAAAATGAAGTTGCGACTTTGCCAGCTGGTTCTCCAGTTCAGTCTGTGACCAGCCAGACTAAAATTAATAAGGAGAATGAGTACCAAAACCGGGACAGATTGTTAATGCACTGTGTTTAGTTAGTAGCAGAACAATACCAGTGATTATTCAGAAGATTTTATATTTGTATCGCCAATTGTATCTTGTAAAAGCTCTTCTGTTGTATGCTTTTTTCTACCTGTTGTAAAAAATAAAAAATAAAAAAATTTTTAAAAAAGCTTAAAATAATCCTTAAATATTTACAAACTGTGTTGCAACATGCATATTTCACCACATCTCAAAGAAAACTAAAATTCAGTTTGTAGCTTAAGCAGGAACTCCTCCAAAGAGCATCCTTCCTTCAATTCCAATGGTTCAGCCCTCCAGTTACCACGCATTTTACATATCCTTTGGCAGAGTAACTTCTGATCTTGCTGTCCTAATGTAGGATCAAGACATTGTTCATAAGACACTCAAGAAAGTGCTTTTGCAATGTCGCAAATTTAAGTTTGTACTAGCAGCAGAAGTATTGAGCTTCCAGCTGTATGGAGCCCATAGCACTCTCTACAGAGAGAGTCCTGGTCCCCAGCAACTGAGATGCCAGTGCAGGTGCGGAGGGTCTTTAAAGTGGTTGTGAGTTGCATTAACCTGAGTATCATAGTGGGACTTCCCTGGTGGCTCAGACGGTAAAGCCTCTGTCTACAATGCGGGAGACCCAGGTTTGAGTCCTGGGTTGGGAAGATCCCCTGGAGAAGGAAATGGCAATCCACTCCAGTACTATTGCCTGGAAAATCCCATGGACAGAGGAGCCTATCATAGTAAGTAAAAGAGGAGTATCATAGTAAGTAAAAAATTACCCTAAACCTCTTTGGGGTGGGTGGAGCTTACAGCAACCCTGGGGCTGCTTGTACAAACAACCCCTCTCCTGCCTCCCAGATGCAGAGGAAAGCATCTGGGTTGTCTTCAGGCACCGAGGAAGCAGTGGGAGAGGGCTGCCCGAGCGCATGTGGCTGAGTGTGGTCCCTTGGCGCCCAGCACAGGCAGCTCGGACTGAAACCCTCCCTGACCCTGAGACAGCTTTACCCAGAAAACGGGACCATGTCCAGATTTCAGATACATTCATTGCTCATCATGACTTAAATTGATGGCCATATTATTCCCCCCATCCCCACTCTGTTAATTTAGCAGAAGGAAAGAAAAATTCCCTACTCATGCTGTATTTTTCTGTCCAAAACAGGTTGAAACAGTTCCTCAGGCTACAGTGAAGACTGGATTACAAAAAGGTGAGTTATTTATAATGTTGCTCTGCATTTTCCTCAATTAAAACCAATTTTAAAGAATTCTTCGTACTTCATGTATTTTTGTGTGTCTCTGTAAATCATTGTTGTCGCTCTTGAGTCAATGATTTGTGTGAAACTGAAGCATTCCCCTGTGTTTGTGTGTGTGTGCGTGTGCGCGCGCCTGCCTGCGTGTGTGTCTCTTAGAGTTGATCTTACTCTGTGCCTCCATGTGAAAAGTCTTGTTCGTTTTGGTAAATTGGAGAACACCACGTAGGCTTAATACCTGTTTCCAGCTTTTCTCCTTAAGATTCTGGGGTTTCACTGGTTTATAAACTAGGGATGTGACGAATCCACTTTTTTGGTATCGACTGAATACCGAATAGTAGCTATGGCAATGGTTGGCAAACCTGGACAATGACAAATCAGACGAGACCACCTGATTGAAAAAAAAAAAACTTGCCACGTTTATTTTTTACAGTGCTGTAAAATCTTTTTTTTTGTAAATTAAAATGATTCATAGCCTACTTAAGGCCATTATTTGCTGATCTTATGCAGAATCTATTTGAGATATGCACAAAGTTTAAGAAACCTTAAACTTAAGTCTGTACTTTCTGTGTGCAATTTGACTGCAGTACAAACTCCATAGCATTGATTCGTGCGTTTTTTGGTGAGATCAGACTGTATTTAATGCCTGTAGTTTACTCTGGGCAAATTGCATTATTAAAAAAAAAAAAAAACACCAGCCTCTCTGCATTCTCGGGGAGAAGTCTGCAGCGATGGTCTCCGTGGAGATCCTCAGCAGAACTGAACAGCCTCTCGGAGGGAACACTGCTTGGCGGAGCTCCAAGAAAAGACATCGCGATCGCTGCGAGATTAGGAGGCCTGATTGCGTTGTGTTTCCACCATTCCACAGGGTCGGCGGACCGGGGCGTGCAGGGCTCTGTCAGATTCAGTGACAGCTCCGTCTCCGCAGCGATTGAGGAAACTGTGGACTGAGATTCCTGTACAATTTCATCCCAGAAACTCCAGACTTGTAGTCTCCATGCAAGATTTCTTTGTCGGCGGCTCGATAAAACAGTTTCTTTGTTTTCGATTTTGATTTTGCCAATCATCACTATTGGCGTTTTCCTGCCTGGTTTCTTCTTCAAGACTCTGAACAATTGCTTTAACATTCAAATGATTTTTTTTTTTTTTTTGGTCTGAGCTGGATGGGTACAGCTTAAATCATGGGTCCAGCCTAAAAAAACCATCGTTTAACTTACACTGATCAATTTCAACATGGACTGTTTTTGGGGTTTTTTTTTTTGTTTTTTGTTTTTTTCGGTTTTACGTTTTTAAATAAAGCATCATTAATGCACATCGCAGGGTTTTGCCAAACAGCCCAAACTGTATACATTACAATCATTAAAAGCTCTTATTTTTTTTAACATTAGTGCCGTTATCATGGAGAACAGCGTGGTGGCTGCCTGTGGGCAGTCTGTCCTTTTTCTAGCATTTTCAGAAACTCATCGGAAATGGCGGTACCTGTGTTTCCCTCCGAAAGCCTCTCAGTACAGCACTCCTGTTCCTCTGTTAAAACTCCTTGTTAATCCAGTGATCTTTTAGGCCAAGGAAATATGTTGTGGTGGTGTTCTGGGTCCATACACCAACAATGAAGGAGATAGATGTGTGTACTTGTGGTTTTTTTTTAAATCAGCGTTAACACGGGCAGGCACCCTCACTTTATAGATGTAAGGAAACCCTCAGTTGAAAACCTTGTAGGATGGGATGTGATGACGAGGTTCCGGTTAACCTGAGCAGTCTCACGAGGTCCACATCCTCCACCACAGACCGTGGCCACACACCAAGTACTGCTCCCTGCCCAGCCTTTGCGGATCGTCACGGCCCTCAGGAGACCTGTTCCTCCTGGGTCTCTTCTGGACTGCACACCTCCACCATAGCTTGCTGGGCTGATCTAAGATGTCTGTCTGTTGTATGGAAATTTTGGGGGAAAAAAAAAAATGTCCCAAACACAAAACTGTGGGTTGAAATATTAAGCGTCTCCTTGATTCCTTTGGTATCCACCGTGGCTGATCCACACGTTCCACCGTGGCTGTTTCTGTATAGCCTATTCTGCATTAGCCTGAGAGATTGTTGCTTTGTAACTTTTTGCACTATTGTTTTGGCCGGATTTGTATTACACACAGTTTTAAAAAAAAAAAAATTCCACACTATTCTCTGCCTTTTTTTTTTTTTTCATACTTATTCCTTCCCGCACCAATTCCACACAGAGGCCTCTCATCCAGCTGTTCGTGATTTGGCTGCACTTGAACATTGATTGTCTGTTTACAGCCCTCAGCACTGTGTTGCCTAGATGGCATGACGTATGTCGCGGTGCTGCAGCACTTGTGATGGTCACAGTAACTGCCCTTCACCGAGGAAGTCTCAGATGAACAATTGTGAACATCCAGGATTTATCTGGGGTGGGGGGCAATACTCATCTGAAATGCAAAATTCGGGGGAAAATGGCACTATCCGTGTACGAATCGAATACAAATCAAAGATTTGTCACATCCCTAATAAAAAACAAGAAGGAGGTGTCTCTGCAACCGTATTTGTAAGCTGCACAGTGTGTTGGGTTTTATGTCTTCCCTCCCCCTGCCCCGCCAAATTGAACTGCTCTTTGCATTGCTCCAAATCGATCCGCTGTCCTGCAGTTCTCACCGAGATGGTGTTTAGGTCGGAACTTGGGCTCTGTGCCAGAAAATAGCTTTAGTGCAGGAGCTCGGAATTAAATGTTTTCAAAGAGCGGTTGTAAATTACATCACTCACCATCAGGAAGGTCAGAAGCTTATGAAGTTTTGACTCGTGACTTCAGTGTTACAAAGAGAGCTATGCTTTTTTTTTTTCTCACACTACAGATGAGTTTGGGGAAAGAAAATATTCTCCCACAAGAAAAAATTAAAACAACAAATGTTAAGCACTATTTTAGGATTAATTTCGGTGTGTTGTATTAAGGTGCCAGCGAGATTTCAGATTCCTGTAAACCTCTAAAGAAAAGGAGCCGCGCCTCAACCGACGTAGAAATGGCTGGTTCCACGTACAGAGACACGTCTGACTCCGATTCCAGAGGGCTGAGTGACCTGCAGGTAAGTTTATGTCCCAGAGCCTGGGCGCAGTGCCGTCTTGCTTTGCCAAACCAAGTAACCAAGTAATGCTTTGCCTGGCTCTTTTTTTTTGGCGAGAATGGGGAATTGGGGAAAAAAAAAATACGGGTAGTAAAGAAACCATTTTGGTTATTTCGTAACTTAGGAGTCTCTTAACTTTGCTGATCTCTTACATCAGAGGTCTCCAACCTCCGGGATCTAAGACCGGATGACCCGAGGTGGAGCTGATGTAGTAATAAGAGAAATCAAACGCACAACAAATGTAATGCACTTGAATCATCCCGAAACCAACCCCCCTGCCCCACACCCCCAGTCCATGGAAAAGTTGTCTTCCATGAAACCTGTCCCTGGTGTCAAAAAGGTTGGGGACTGTGGTTTTACATAACAGAAGCGTAGTTTTTTGTTTTGTTTTGTTTTTCATTTTAACAGTTTCTGTCAAAACAGCAGACATCTGGTATCCAGGGGTTTTAGAAAGAAAGAAGAGGTTGTGGGAAGGTTTATTTGACCAAGGCTTACTAGGATTTTCACAGCACCTAATTTTGAGGAGATTTTTGTTTTTCTTAAAAGCCTGTTCCGTTTTCCACGCAGGCAGGCTTTGGAAAGCAAGTCGATAGCCCTTCAGCTACTGCAGAGGCAGACGTTTCTGATGTGCAGTCCGTGGATTCCAGTTTGTCACGAAGAGGCACTGGAATGAGCAGGAAGGACACTGTGTGTCAGGTAGGCAAGGGACCTGTCCTGCAGCCTGAAACAGTTGCCGGGACATCCTGCCAGTAGAACGCTTCCATCCTGTCAGAGAGGGTAGTATATTTCTTTAAAAAAAAAAATTGTATTCCTTTATTTGGCTTCATTGGGTCTTCCTTACAGTATGTGGGATGTAGTTCCCTAGTTAGGGATCGAACCTAGGCCCCCTGCATGGGGAGCAAGGAGTCTTAGCCCCTGGACCACCAGGGAAGTCCCAGAGAGGATAGTATCTTTCTGACTTGGAATATTACTTTAAAGCTACAGACCTCAAAGCCACTTCTGGCTCTTTTCTTCCCTTTCGGAGTTGGAATACTTAACTATTCACATGAAACTGTGGGTCCTCGCTGGGATGTCGTTGCTTAGTTGCTAAGTCATGTCTGACTCTTTTGCCACCTTGTAGACTATATAGCCCACCAGGCTCCCCTGTCCATGGGATTCTCCAGGCAAGAATACTGGAGTGGGCCCCTTTCTGAAAAATACTGCTTTGTGCAGTGAAGCAGAGTTGAAGTCTGTGGATTCCAAAGAAGGAATCATCAAAGATCGAGTATAACTTTTAAACTTTATACATATTGGGTGCAGGGAAGAGTTTGCTAGTTCAGTGGTTCTCAAAGTGAGGGCGAAGGGCTAGCCGCACAAGCACCATCAGGATACTTACTGGAAATTCTCAGGCCCAACCCAGACCCACTGAATCAGAAACCGTGGACCAGCAAGCTTGTCTTCACAGGCCCTCTAGTGGTCCCGACGCCTGGTACAGCTTGAGAACTGTTGGTTTTCTGCCTTGTTACAGATCTGTGAAAGCTCTGGTGACTCTCTGATTCCCTGTGAGGGAGAGTGCTGCAAACACTTCCACCTGGAGTGCCTGGGCTTGTCATCACCCCCTGATGGGAAGTTCGTCTGTGTCGAGTGTAAAACTGGTGAGCATCCCTATTCTGGTAGATACGGGCAGCGGGTCGGGGTATGCAGGGCCTCTGTCTCCTCTGAGTGTACAGAGGTTACATCAACCTCTGACTGTGATGGTTACATCACAAACTGTAACCATGGGGAGCTGTATTTTTAGTGGAAAGATGGAGGGGCCAGAAATTGGTTTGGGGGTGGGTGTTACCATTTATTTCTTTTACTCCATATGTAGGCTTCCACCAATCAAAATAATTTATAGAGAAAGAAAGAGATAAGTTTTTATTTCTTCTGTGTCATAGCCTCGCTTCTAGGTAAAGTCATGGAAAGCAGGATGTTACCAATAATGTAAGTGAAGAGTCACCTGGTTGTGAGATGGCCTGGTAGTGCTTCTAGGAACCTGTTTGTATGTTTTTGTGGGCTTTATCTCAGTTTTGCTGTGAGGAACTATGAGCCAGTTGGATGTCAAGTATTTATGATATGCTGACCTTACCATTGATACTTTATTATTTTCCTACTCTTTCTCCCCTTTATTTGGATTCTCATAGATACTTATTTTATACTTTTTTACTTGTGTGCCTCCAAAAATCTTTTGTATATTCCAAATTCCATTAGAACAGTAACTTTGTTTTTAACCAAACACTTCCTAAATGCCAGCTGCTGTTAATACTCGGCATTTTATCTTCTTATCTTGTTTGATCCTCATTACATTATGAGATCGCTACTATTATTATGTCCATTTTACAGAGTGTGAAACTGAGGTTCAGAGCGTTTGGTTCCCAGCCTTGCCCAGAGTCACAGACGTACAGGGTGAAGCTGGGGTTCCGGCCCAGGAGGCAGAGCTTGACCCCAGAGTCCTTGCTCTTTCCCACTGCCTTCTGCCACCTTGACCCAGTAGACGGGGATCATGTATCATATATCCTGACCACACCCACACACCCTTACTTATATACACAGGCAAAACCTAAGCTACAGAAGGTGTTTTAAAGAAATAACTTATATTTTTCCCTACGTAAGGTATCGTTTTATTGATCACATTTAGACTCTGCAGAAGAACTTTTGGACAGTTTGCCAGCTGACAGCCTCAGAGTCAGATCATCTACACATTGTTTTATTTGGCCTTCAGAATGAGTTCTGGACGTGTAAACACACAACAAGCACGTACTCTTGGTTCCCCACCTTCCCTACCATGCCCCTTTTCTGAAACTCTGTCACTGAGTCGTTGATGTGCCTGTAGTTTAAATTAAGCTTTCAAATTTTCAGCCTGTAGTTTAAATTACTGATGGGAAGGACCATGTATCTCAGTATTAAAACACTCTTAGGGCTTCTTTTCTAACTCTAGAATCCAGCAGAAATCTGCCAACAAATGTTAGATGTAATCTAATTTGGTACACATCTGCTAGAAAATTTAAGAAGGAAATTTGCTTTAAAAACAATTTAAGTAAAACAAAGTTAGAGGACTCATACTTCCTGATTTCAGAATTTACTACAAAGCTACAGTAATTAAAACAGTGTAGTACTGGCATAAAGACATAAACCAATGAAATAGATTAGGGAGCCCAGAAATAAACTCACATATATGGTCAAATGATTTTTTAACAAGGGTGCAAACACTGGTCAATAGTGTTTTCAATAAATGGTGCTGGGAAAATTGGATCCACATTCATTGAACTTGAACCCTTACCCTATGCCATATATATATGTGTGTGTGTGTGTGTGTGTGTATATATATATATATATATATACACATATAAATTCAAAGTGATCAAAGACCAGAACATAAGAGCTAAAAGTATAAAACTCATAGGTGAAAATACCAGAAATAAATAAATAATCCAATTCAAAATTGAGCAGACATTTCTCCAAAGTAATAACACAAATGGCCGGTAAGACATGAGAAAATGTTCATTTTCATTACAAACATCATTAGTAATTCAGGAAATGCAAAAGTAACTTTTTTAAATTGCTTTTGATACATTTTTTTATCACATGAAAATCAGTTGGATACCAATGTGGTACACTGCCAACATATTAGGAATATAAACTCAGATTCTTTAGGAAGTTTTTTAATTTGTTTGTTTATCAAAAGATAAACAAACACATTATATGTAAAAAGTATTACAGGATACATGCCTGATAAGTTCTTATACTTCCACTTTCTATTGTTTAAGACAAATGTGACTTCTGGATAGAAAACATTTTCATTGGCCCTTTTGAATAAAATGTGTAACAGGCAGTTTTACTTGTTACTTTCTTATTCTAAGAAGACCATAGTTTTAGGAAGACCATGTCCTACTGGGGCTTCCCTGGTAGCTTAGTTGGTAAAGAATCCACCTGCAATGCATGAGACCCAATTTGATTCCTGGGTCAAGAAAATCCCCTGGAGAAGGGATAGGCTACTCCAATATTCTTGGGCTTCCGTTGTAGCTCAGCTGGTAAAGAATCTGCCTGCAAAGTGGGAGACCTAGATTTGATTCCTGAGTTGGGAAGATCCCCTGGAGAAGGGAAAGGCTACCCCCTCCAGTATTCTGGCCCGGAGAATTCCATGGACTGTATAGTCCATGGGGTCGCAAAGAGTCGGACATGACTGAGTGACTTTCCCATGCCCTAGTGAGGAGGGAGAGCAGTGGAATCATCCCCATGCTAGAGCCCTAAGCCTGAGTCTTACAGGGATTTATAGCTCAGCTCTGTTAGTGTAATGGCACTGCTCGTTACAACAATTTTCATTTATATTAGACTTACTTTGATCATTATGAAAGCCTATTTCATTTTTACATGGAGCAGTTTATGCATTAGATACAGCCAAACCTTTTTAAACTTTAAAATAATCTTCTTTTAATTTTTTACATTTATAAAAGTTATTTTAAAAACAATAGTATTTCTTTCTTATCTATCCATATGTTAAAATATAATTTGAAATCATATATATGCAATGGGACAACAGCAACCAAAAAAAACCCTGCTGTTCTTTATTTCTGTAATAAAAACAATTTTTAAAAAAATTTGAACATCACTGTTTGTAAGTACTAATTTTGAAGAATTTTTGTAATTCACCCAATTTAACACTGCTGTATTTTATTTCTGCAACAAAGCCAGTTAAAAACGACAACAAATATTTGAACATCACAGTTATAAGTACTGATTTTAAAGGATCTTTATGACTTAGTCAAATTGTAATGGTTAGCTACTTCCAAAACCACATCTAACTTTCTGTAAAAAATCAAAACAAAAAACTATTCCTTGTACATTTTTTTCCTTCAGAATTTTTATAGCATCATAAGAAAAATGAGCAAAAGACTTGAACACTTCCCAAAAGATGAATCCAAATAAATAGCCACTTAGAATTTCCATATGTCACAAGACACAAAATGAAAACGCCAGTCCTGATTTTCAAAGGCAGATAACGACAGCTTTCGGTTGTTTGCAGTTACAAACAGTACTTCAGCCAACACCCTTCTACATGTACAGGCCTTCTCTAACGCAGACAGCAAGTAGAATGTCTAGGCCACAGAAAGTGGATGTCTCCTTTCAGAATGGACACTGCTCTGCTGCCTTCTGAGCTAGTTCTTTCCAGCTTAACTCCCACCAGCAATGCATGAGTGCCGTTTCACCACACCCTGATCACAGCCAGCACTATCAAACTCTACATTTTTTTCCTATTTGATGAATTTTTCCAATGTTACTTGTGGTTTTAATTAGCATTTATCTGATTACTAGTAAAGTTGAGCATTTTGGCATATGTTTATTGGCTGTCTGTCTTTTTTGCTTTCTGTAAATTGCCTGTTCATACCCTTTGCCCACTTTTATATTAGGCCATTTCTACATTGATTTATAGTTCTTTATATCGGTTCAGTTGCTAAGTCACGTCAGACTCTCGTGACCCCATGGACCATAGCCCACTAGGCTCCTCTGACCATGGGATTTCCCAGGCAAGAATACTGGAGTGGTGTGCCATTTCCTTCTTCAGGGGATCTTCCTGATGGAAGGGTCGAACCCCATGTCTCCTGCATTGCAGGTGAATTCTTTACTGCCGAGCCACCAAGGAAGCTCATAAGTCTTGTGATCTTTGCTTATATATGTTACATATATTTTCCCCATGATTCTTCTTTATTTTGTATTGATTGATGATTGGCTAATACATGGATGCTAAGTTGCTTCAGTTGTGTCGACTCTTTGTGACCCTATGGACTGAGCCCTCCAGGCTTCTCTGTCCATTAGATTCTCCAGGCAAGAATACTGGTGTGGGTTGCCATTTCCTCCTCCAGGGGATCTTCCTGACCCAGGGATCAAACCCGAGTCTCTTATGTCTCCTGCATTGGCAGGCAGGTTCCTTACCCCTAGTGCCATCTGGGAAGCCCGATTGATTGGTTACAGCATAGCTGATTTATATTAGTTTCAGGTGGAAACCATAATGATTCAATATTTTCATAGAATATACTTCTTTCAAAGTTATAAATTATTAGCTATATTTCCTGTGCTGTACAATATATCCTTGCATCTTACCTATTTTATTGTACATAGTAGTTTGTACCTTTTAATCACCTACGCTTATCTTGCCCCTTTTCACCACTCCTTCCCACGGTAACCATTAGTTTGTTCTGTTTCTGTGAGACTGTGTTGTTATATTCATTCATTTGATTTTTAGATTCTACATATAAGTGATAATATCACATATGAACTCTTTATATAACAAAACATAATCCTTTGTCATCCTTGTTGCATTTATTTTTCTACATCTGTTTGTTTTTCACTTGTTCCCATTTTTTGTGGTTTTTTTTCTTCCCCATTCTAATTGTTTCTATCTCAAAATGTTTGGCAGATTGACCAGTGGAGCCATCTGAGCTTCAAAGTTTCTGTATTGGTTTCTAATTGTAGTTTCAATTTCCTAAATAGTTTATAGAACTATCATATTTTCTATTTATTTTTGTGCCAGTGTTAATAAGTTCTGTTTTTCTAGGAATCTATTCATCCAAATTTTCAAATTTATGCAAAAAGGTAGTGACATCCTCCTATTTGTTTAAACATTTGTAGGATTTGTAGTGATGCATCATTTTGCATTTCTGATATTCTTAATATTGCTGCTTTTTCTGCATTTTTTTATTAGTTACTTGTTGCCAGGGATATCAGTTCTTTTTCAAAGAACCGAGTTTCAGTTTTGTTAGTTCTTCCCAGTACCTATTGACTTCACCCCCTTCTTGCAGAGTGCATTCACTGGTGCAGAATTCTGGCTTGGTAACAGTTTTCTTTCAGCCCTTAGTGATAGCATCCCCTGGCTTCCAGCTTTCTCTTTCCATCAGCTTTCAGTCTTGTATCTCTGAAGGGGATTTTAATATTTTCTCTTTGTCCTTGATTTTCTGCAGTTTTAATAAGACATCTAGCCATAACTTTCTGTTTTTATTAGGATCATGAGTTTTCATTTTATGTCTGATCTACAAATGGAAATTGTGATTATCTGATGACATCTGTCTTCACTGGTTATTTGTTTATTCTCAGTTGGGAAGACCTTGCCACTCTCAGGTGTTGAAAAATTCTGCTCTAGGTTTTCTATGGACTCTATTTTAGTGTAAAGTGAGAAATGGGGATCTGAATTGCTTTTAGTGCTGTATCTTCAAATGGATGATCAATTATTGTAGAAAGTCAATTATTCTAGCAAGTTTTATTGTCATATTTTAACTATTTGTATATTAAAATCTTTTTGTATATTAAAATCTTACACATAGTAGTAGAATCTGTGGAGGGAGGAGTTAGCTCTCTGATATCAGTAGCTGCTTCTGTTTAATCCAGATTTTCTTTAAACTGTGTTCCTCACCAATTTTGCAGGACAGCACCCGTGTTTTTCATGTAAAGTGTCTGGTGCGGATGTGAAGCGTTGCTCTGTCAGCGCTTGTGGGAAATTTTACCATGAAGCCTGTGTCCGCAAATTCCCCACTGCCGTCTTTGAGTCAAAAGGCTTCCGCTGTCCCCAGCACTGCTGTTCCGCCTGCTCTATGGAGAAAGATATCCACAAAGCAAGTAAAGGTAAAACAAAGCTAACGAAGGGGACAGCGTTTGGGGTTGTTTTAAGTGCAGTGGCAAACAGTAAGCACGTTATTATAAAGAACATTGGGCATCCTCCCTTTGTTTATCTGTAGCTATTGCAGCTGGGCCACAGTAGATAGTAAAGTAAGTGGTAAATAGATAGTAAAATAAGATAGTAAAAAACACAGTCGTATCTGACTCTCTGTGACCCCAGGGACTGTAGCCCACCAGGCTCCTCTGTCCATGGAGTTATCCTGGCAAGAATACTGGAGTGGGTTGCCATTTCCTTCTCCAGGGGATCTTCCCAACCCAGGGATCAAACCTGTGTCTCCTGCACTGGCAGAAGGATTCTTGACCACTGAACCACCAGGATAGCCCTAAGATAAGTGGATTCTAGGTTCTAATCCAGACCATGAGAAGAAAATTCCATATGTTCAAAATTACCCCTGGAAATTCCTTCAACAGGTGCCATACTGACAACCACCATTTCTCCAGCACTGGAGCAGACACAGATTTTTTGAGTGACCTCTAGATGGGCACTACATTTAGGGACCATACAGCATAGAAATGGCAGAGCCAAACTAGTGAGATTTTCATTCTACTATAACCAGCATCATCCTGGGTCCCCAAAGATCTCCCTTTGTGTCAGCAGATGCCTTGTGACCCAGGGTCCTCCCTGACCATCTTCCAATAGGTCGCATGGTGAGATGTCTGCGGTGCCCAGTCGCCTACCACTCCGTAGATGCTTGCATTGCCGCCGGCAGCACCCTCGTGTCTTCCTGCGTTCTCATCTGCAGTAATCATTCCACACGGAGCAGTGGCTCTTCGTCTGCTGTAAATGTAGGCTTTTGTTTCGTTTGCGCCAGAGGTGAGTCTCAGTCCTTTCTCTTCGGGTCTTTCTGGGTTCATTGGTATATTTCCCCGTTAAAAACAAGTTCCAGGAATACCCCTAAGAGAGATGAACACTTCAGCAACCGGTCCCTTTTGTTACATTAGATACTCAGACTGTTAGAATATTAATCCTTCCATAAATTAAGCTAAATTCTGCTTAATTTCTTAGTAACTTAGAATTAAAGATGAGTCCTCAGTGTTCCTATTTGGAGCGTCAAAAGATTGCAGTTGACCCTTGAACCACATGGGTTTGAACTACCCGCACCCACTTGTGTGCACTGTTTTCTCAGTGTGTACTCCAAGACTTCGATCCAGTGTTGGTGGAATCCGCAGATGCGGGAGAGAGACGACTGTAAAGTTACAAAAGATTCTGACTGCGATTCTGACTGTTTAAGGGTCAACTCTCTTCACTTTTCCAAACAATTCTTCTGTTTGAAATAGAATCTTCTCATGTCATATTATGTAATCCAGAGTTTTCAACTAATTTAGATTTCACTTGCAAGGCAAGAAGAGCACATTTATTTTTCAATTATTTATGTTGTATTTTATCATGTTTTGGTCTGGCATCGAGGGAGGCCTAATGGGATACAGCCAAGGCAACATATGGGGTGTATTACTTAAGAGCCTGCAGTGCAGGCTTTCTTACTTGCCAGCTGTTGATATTTAAGTCTGCCAAGAGATTGATCAATTAAAAACAATATTGTGTCCCTGAGGGTGTCAGTGAACTTGAGTTCATGATAAATCTACAGTAGAATTTCTTTAGTTGAATATGATACGGAGTATTCAGCTTTACAGAATGTCTCAGCTATATTATAATAAAAACAGTGTTTAGTGTAATATAAAGTGTAAGCATTTTAGAAATCAATTAATATCCCCAAACACAGTTTGTTGGGATTTTTTTGTCATAAATGCTGTTTTCTAAACTTCCCTTAGTGTGAAATTCTTGAAAGGATTCTATGGCATATCAGGCCTATTAGATTATACTTAGCCCATATTGCGGAGAAGGCAATGGCACCCCACTCCAGTACTCTTGCCTGGAAAATCCCATGGACAGAGGAGCCTGGTAGGCTGCAGTCCATGGGGTCGACAAGAGTCAGACACGACTGAGCAACTTCACTTTCACTTTTCACTTTGATGCATTGGAGAAGGAAATGGCAACCAACTCCAGTGTTCTTGCCTGGAGAATCCCAGGGACAGGGGAGCCTGGTGGGCTGCCGTCTATGGGGTCGCACAGAGTCGGACACGACTGAAGCGACTTAGCAGCAGCAGTAGCCCATATTGAAAAAGAAGTTTGAGATCTTGTTTTCTTTTTTTAAAGAATTTTTTATTGGAGTATTGTTGCCTTACCACGTTGTGTCAGTTTCTGCTGTACAGCAAAGTGAATCAGCTCTATATTTACATATATCCTAACCCTTTGTTTGGATTTCCTTCCCATTTAGGTCACCACAGAGCATTGAGTAGAGTTCCCTGTGCTGTACGGGAGGTTCTCATTAGTTATCTACTTTATACATAGTGGTTGTGTTTTATTTTGTTTAGGAGACAGTTCTTTCAATTTGGTAAAAGTACTATAAAATATTTTTAATAGAATTTAGCTAGTGTGATAGATCTTGAGTTGTTTTACTTTTGTAACTCTCATTTAAAAAAAAAAAAAAAGGACCAGAGGAGGTGGACAATAAAGGATTAAGTAACTGGTAGTCCTTGTAGCAGCCAGCTGAGTCAGTGTACACATTGCTTTGAGCTGGCCTGTTTGGCAAGCATGTGGGGTGGCCGCTGTCAGAGAGAAGTGCTGGGTAGAACAGTGAGGGCAGCTGTATTCTGCCCTGAAGGCTGGACGGCACAGGGAGGAGAAGATTGGACGTGTCTCATGCCACATTGCATTAGCCAAAGAAAATGTCAGCATGTGCCTTGTCCCTCTCCCCCTTCCTAAGAAAGGCATGACAGGGTGAAAAAGCTGAATGACTAGCTTTAGAGACTTTCAAATAGATGAGTATCAGTGATAACATAAAGTCTCTGTTGCTTTGTAAATAGTACTTTTACTCACTTTCACTTGGAGTGATGGGGGTGGTGTGTGTGTGTGTGTGTGTAACTGAGCCAACATTTTATTAATAAATATCAAGTTTAAAACTATTGTGTTGGCTTACTCGAGAGTACATTCTGAATCAAGTACCATCAGTAAGTATATCAACCAATATTTGTTTTTGCTCTATTTCATTCAATGATTGGGTGACCTTTAAAGCAGGTGTTTTTTTTATTTAAGTAAGGTAGAAAATAACCCCTTGTCAAGGAACCTAGTTTTAGAGCAAATTCTAACCGTTTTAACTTTCATGCCTTGATTAAAAGCTTGACATAATGGAAACTCCATGTTTTAACAACAGGATCACATTTGGATTTTATCAATTTGGCAGTTATTCTGCAAGATTTGCTGTACTGAAATGCCTTTTTAAGAACAAGATTATTTAATTCCCAAATACTCTAACTGCAGCTTTGCACAGTAAACAGAAACGTTCATTTTCTTTTCCAGCATTTTACAGAAAATGATTCTAAATAGATCAGATGCTAGGATTTGAGAAGGGCTTAAAAGTTCTCCAGAAGTAAATGATATGTGTTCCTTTATCAGTTTTTATAGAGGGTCTCCTTTTTTAAGGGGATCTATTGTAATAAATCCACACTTATTAAAAGGGATACTTCAGTCCTTTATGTTTTGGCGTTAGGAAACTTAGCTTGTGTTGCAGTTGTTTCTCCCTCTGCACAGAGGATTTTTGTCTTAGTTCCTGGTTATTGGTTGTTTAAAATCATTAAGCTAATTCTTAAAGTCTGAAATATCTGGAAATATTTTTGGAAATGCTTCAGTGTTTAGAGGAACAACCCACCTCCCCTGCCCCTCATGGTGTTTGTCATAGGTGCCATTTCAGTGCAGTAGAGATTCTTCTGCATTCCCTTTCATCTGGAGGGTGCTGTAAAATAAAAGTTACTTAGCATTCTAAGTTGTTCTTCCCTATTTAAAAGCCACTGTACCACTTTTCTCTATTAAATGTATAAAATTCATTCAACATTATATAACCTTTATTCAAAGATTCTTCTGTATTACCAATTAGCAATTTCAAGTTCCATTCACATGAGAGATATTTCCTGAATCTGTCTCAGTGTCGAGCAGCACCAAATGAAGATAACATCCACCAAAAATAATAAATGGTCACCCCTTTAGAAACAAAACTCTTCCCTCTTCTCAAAAAGATCTCTGCGAAGCTGCTGTCATGATTTGTACTGTAAAGTCTTAGATTGTTATAAACTGACCGGTAACCACAAACAGAAAGTTTCCCTGGTCCTGCAGGTCCCTCAGCCACAGGATGGACTGAACTCGGGGCAGGAGGAGGAGGGAGTGGGGAGAGGTGTGTGCTTCAGGTGGGTTAGAGCAGATGGTGTTTCCTCCAATAGGACAGCTGTATTAGTGGATTGAAAGGACATTTTTATAAACCCTTAAGTTGGTTATTATCCTAGCAGGACAAAATTTTAAAGATTTGCAGTACCTCAGTGAAGTTCAGCAACTCACAGCATCTTTAAAATCATGTATCATACTGATAAGAGGAAAGCTTCATTGTCTGACTGAGAAAGCTGGAATTTGAGGGTATCTAAAGATCTTAGCAGAGAGGAAGAGAGGCCCAAGTCTGCTGTTCAATGCTGTTTGATGTATTGAAGGTGACCAGCGTCTCTACTGTGTCATGTAGACAGTTCTTATTTCCACTATTAAGTGATACGTCATTTTGTTCTTTGGGTTGTCATCATAGTCCTTCTAAACATTGAGGAACATAGCTCTGTTTTCCAGAGTGGGTTTTCAGAATGACATCAAACACAGTTTAATCCTCAAATTCGAGTCTTTTTTCTGGGTGTGTAGATTTCTGTGTAGAGATAAGGCACTGAGTAGCCTAAACTCCCTTTACTAACTGTAGAAAGCTTTTTCTGTCAGATCTTTCTTTTTCTTCATATTCTTTTTCCCCCACCTTGAAGCACAGCTACATAGTAGGTGTTGGTTTATTTTTCCTCATGGAATCATGGGTAGTTTCATTGCAGCTCACATCTTTCTGTTTGTCTCGTATAGGGCTGATAGTGCAGGACCATTCAGACCCCATGTTCAGTTCCTATGCCTATAAGTCCCACTACCTACTGAACGAATCAAATCGTGCAGAGTTGATGAAATTACCTATGATTCCTTCTTCGTCAGCTTCCAAAAAGAAATGTGAGAAAGGTAATAATCAAAATAGTTTATCTCTTACTTTTATTTTTGCATTTCCTATTTTTTTTCTCTTTAAATGAAGGGGGAAAATGTATGCCTGTCAAGCACCATCTGTTGCTTTCAGTAAATTCTACCTTGGTGGCTGTGACTGTCTTCATATGGCTGCAAAATTATTAAAAAGGGCTTAAAATAATTCTGCTATTACAAATTTTTACTTACACTTCTTGAATAAATTTTCACACATTCCATATATCTGTAGTTATTAAAATTGAAAGACTAGGATTCTGCTTAATATAGAAATGTATTCTGAGACCTCTTTCTCTTTTGCCTGAACTACCATTCATTGTAGAATAGAAGAGACAGGATGTAATTTGTTACTAACTTTCAACTAAATAACAAAATAGGTTATTAAACAGAAGGGAACAAAGATAGCTGACACTTAAAATTTTGACTCTGGAATACATTCTGTCATTTTGTTTCTTAAATGTTTGCTATGAAACCTAATTGCCCTTCTCTCAGGAGACATTGGTGGGCAGCTGGGAGAATGCACAAATACTGGAGCTTGAAAGGCAGCCCAGCAGAGCTGAAGAATAACTTATGGATAATTTATACACAGAGAACAAAGAGCTAAATGTATATCTTTATATTCTCCCAGTTAATTTAATCTATGGAAGAAAAATCTTGTGTTTTGCCTTACAGAGCCTACGTGTAATGCAGGGGGGGAAAAGTAGTTTAACAATAATGTATTATTGGGGGAGTTATTATTCTAGAGGGTAAGATAAATAACCTAGAAGGTGAAGGCCTTTTCCGGTATACATTTCCGTTATGATCTGGGGCCAGGCTCAGAATCTTTAAAGAAAATTTAATTCATTTTTTTTCTTTCTTTGTGTTGCCTGCTGCTGATGTATGTTTGCTGTTTGTCAGACATCTGAAGTAGCGACCCATGACTAAAGGAAAGTATAACTAAGCAAGTTGGTTAGAACCCATGGAGAAGGAGGCTGAGAGACTATTGACTTTTTTGTCTGTTTTCCATTGAAGTCACAGTATGGCATCTTACTGGTGATACCACCTGTTTCCAAAAAAAAGATGGACATGGGTCTGACTAATTCCATAGTGCAGTAAAATTAGACTACCCAAGGCATTTTAGGAAATGCCTGATTTCCCTCCTGGCGCCTTTATAAAATTAGACAAATTCAATTGTTGCTTACTTTGTGTTCAGTACTCGGTATTGGCCTTGACATGAATTGAAATTATTTTGAGCCCTCTGTTTGCTTAGCTTGAACCGTTATCTTTCTTCTCTCGCACCCTAAAGCAGTTTTCTTGCATAGCACCAAGGTGGAGTGTTCATATTTTTATTTTTCTATTTCCCTGTGTATTTTTGTCAAAAAATCGTGATGATTTTCACTGATGATTCAGGGTCTGTATTTCCTCTGAAATAAGACTTAAAATTCAGGACTATTCCATAATGTTAAAAATGGCCAGCCTGACTTTTCCACGTCAACCCAAAGAATCACATGTCCTCAAAGCTATTTGCAAAGACCGCTCTCCCTACTGGTCATTTCTTTCTGATGGAAAAATGAATTATTTCATTTTATTTTAAACTTACAGAAGAATTCCCTACCTAGGCTGAGACCACTCAGGCAGCTAATCTCTAGGTTGGAGAATTGAAACAATTAATCCACATTGAGATCTTCAGACAAAGGGGAAAATCCAAATGATGGAAGTAAAAGCTTTTAAGCAGAGGAAATATAGTAATTTAATTCATCACTGATTGTACATGGATTTTCTTTTTGTTTTTATGTTAATTAGTTAGAAGTTTGAAAGTCTACAGGAAGACAAGATTTTCTGGAAAATTGATAGCAAACACTCAAAAGGTTGGAGCATATAATTTGATAAAGTTGTATAGTGGGCTCTTAACCTTTTGCTTACAAGACTTTAAATCTCAGTACACTCATGGGTTATAGACTTGGTTTTCCAATGAAAAAATGATTTTTTTTTTTTTTTACAGTAAATGTCTTTATTGTATTTCATCTTCAGTGATTAACATTCTTCTCTGTCACTTGTTGAAATACCTAATCTCCCCTCAAATTTCTTTAATTTTTTGCATTTAAAAATAATATTGTTTCATTTGCTGCACCTGTTTTTGTCTTAATACAGAGATCATTTTGTTTTTAAAAGGAGAGGATTTTGCTAGGCTACTTAAAGAGATCTCCTTGTATGTTATTCTTGATTCTACCTGATGCTTCTTTCATGCTATAAAGCAGTGGTTCTCGATATGATGTCAGAAAATATTACAAACAAAATTTTGAACTATGTTTAATATTTCAGAAAGTCTAACGGAATCAGCCATTTGTGCAAAATACAGTTGCATGAGTTTCTCTGTATTTGGCTATGATTTTTAACAATTTAATATGATAAGACTAGTTTTGTTACTGGGATCTGAAGCTCCAATTGGCTATTAGATATTTCTGTAGTTAATTAAAACATAAAAATTATTGTGGCTTTTTAAATGTTTTTTTTGTTTTGGTGGGCTTTTTGGTTGATAAAATATTTGAAAACATGAGTCCATGGGAAAGAGAAAGGGGATCCTTGGTGATGAAAAAGTTGTAAACCACTGCTATATAGCCTGTTTGACTTTCTTTGTCTTTCCTGAAAAGGTAATGATAATGTAATCACAAATTCAAGATCCTTTTGCTTTTTTGTATTCTTACAAGTGAAGAAAAAAGTAGTGGTCAGCCTATTGGCTATTTTCATTCTCGCTAATATTGTTATAAAGGGATTTAGTTAGCTGTGCCACTGGATTAAAATACAAAGCTGACCATTGTTTACTTTCTTAGCTCTCAAGGAGAAAAAAAGAGTACATATTTTTCTGAAAATCTGTTCTCACATCTACTCAAGGCTAAAGATTTTATGCACCTATTTGTCATATGTTAAGAGTCTTAACCCCCAGCTAAACCAGTGCCTTATTAGTCCTCATTTCAGAGGGGTGAAGAGTCATATTTTTCCTACTCACAGTTCCTCACATGCTCTGAGTTTCTGGCCACTGAAGCCCTCCCTAGGAAGGACTGAAGTAGCTAAGTCTGTTTATTGTCTTGTATTTTAATCCATCACTATATAACTCAATCCCTTTGTTAATTTCTCTCAATCTGAATCACATTTAACTGAAAAGATAACTTTCTTGTCTCTCTCTTTCCTCTCTTCTTAGTTATTAAGACTGTTTGTTTGTTTCAAGGTGGACGACTGCTCTGCTGCGAGTCGTGTCCAGCCTCCTTCCACCCGGAGTGCCTGAGCATAGAGACGCCTGAAGGCTGCTGGAACTGCAATGATTGCAAGGCTGGCAAGAAGCTGCATTACAAGCAGATTGTTTGGGCCAAATTGGGAAATTACAGGCAAGTTTTTCCAAGGACAAAGAGGAAGTATTCAATCACTGTTGAGTAGTTCACAGTCTGTACAAGCGTGGCCAGGAAACAGGTACAACACACAGCACAGCCACTTCCTCAGAAAAAGAAAGAAAAACATTTTTAGTCTGGGTTTTTAGAAGACTGGGAAGGTTAGTGGTGGTTAGATTCCCCCACACTGCCCCCCCCTTTTTTTTGGTTGATTGACTTTTGTTTTTAAGTTCTGAAAGTTATTTTATCCTAATGAACTATGGTACTAATAGGATTTGGAATAAAAGGTTTCATATGGATAGTGGGGAAGACTTTTTTCTTTTTGCATTCTAATTAGATTTATGTTCATTCCTGGTTTCTAGTGAAGTTAACAGTTTATATTCTGGCCAAAATAACTCTTTCTGACCCAAAATCTGTTTTATTATAGTTCTAGCTAGAAGCTCTAAACTGTGTGCAAAGAGGGAGCTTTTTAGACTTTAGGGAGAGAGGTATTTCATTAGGAGCCTTTAGTTCTTAAGGGAATGAAGCAAGAAGTATGCATGGGTGCCATTATTTTATTAAATCTTTCTCCTCTTAAGAAGCCTATTTTTGGACCGCCCTTGAGCCGGGGTTGCGGGGCCAGGAAGTCGGACCCCCGAACCTGAGTGGTCGCCATGGCCAAGTACCTGGCCCAGATCATTGTGATGGGCGCGCAGGTGGTGGGCAGGGCCTTTGCCCGGGCCCTGCGGCAGGAGTTTGCAGCCAGCTGAGCAGCAGCGGACGCCCGGGGACGCGCAGGACACCAGTCTGCGGCCGAAAATTTTTCTTTAAAAAAAAAAAAAAAAAAGAAGCCTATTTTTAACAAATCTTCACGCAAAAGGATAGTGATATGTTTTTAAAATTTTACATTCTACATTTTGAGGTATATGCTTATTATTTTACTAAGAAAATGGATGCTATTCAAAAGAACACAGTGAAGTTCTGCTTTTCAGTTAGAATCCTAAATATGTTTCCATAGAATTTCAAACATGCTGTAATTTTTTTAAACAAGAGTTCTGTCATTTTCTCTGTTTTAAATAAACTGCTTGCTTACCTATTTAACCTTAAAAACTTCATTTTTAGCTGACATGAGGGGCATTGAGAAGCTCCCCTCCAACCAATTTTTTTAACAAATGACAGGAAACTTCCATGTTCTTTTTTTTTTAAATGGACACTTTGACTATATAAATAATTTTCCACTTTACAGCAAAAGATATAAATTTTAAAAGGCAAATATCAAACCAGGTGTACTCGTCTACTCTCAGTAAGAAAAGAAAAATACCTTCCTGAAGGAAAAAGGAGCAGAGAAAGAGCCAGTTTGCAGAAGAAGAGCAAGTGGAAAATAAACATGTGAAAAGTGCCCTGCCTCACTAAAAATGTACATGAAAAAAACAAAGTTTATTTTCAATTAACAGGCTCGCAGAGATTTAAGAATACTAATTCTGCAGCTCAGGTGGGCCTGGAGAGACAAGGGCTCCTGCACAAGAAAGGCATCATGTGACAGAGCTGAACTGTGCACCCCTGGACCCCGCACTTCCCCTTCAAGGAGTGAATCTAAGGAGAGACACTGGACACTCGGGCAAACTTGTCCTGTAGGGATGCTCATTGCAGTGGTGCTTCTAGGTGCAGAAGGAATCCAGATGGCCAGTCAGTAGGCGATGTGTCAATCCATATTGCAGGATGCCTAGAAGACAGAAGAAGGGTAATGCTCACGGTAACATGGGAAATGGCCTCAGTGTACAGTTAACCTCAGGAAGCACGTTAAATAGTACATAGGTTATCTCTCCGTATACGTATACAACTTGTAAAAATTGGAGCTTGCGATATAATACGTTTGTATTATTACCTGGAAAAAACATCTAACGTTAATAGTCTGAGGCATGAGATTATAAGGAGGAAGCGTATTCAGCTTTTCTGTTACACATTTCTGCGTTGTTTTAATTTTTAAAAGAAACTACATTTTTTTGTGTGTGTATAAAACTACATTTAATAATTTTAAAGGTATGTCCTTTTTTAATTGAAGTGTAGTTATAGTGTTGTGCTAATTTCTGCTGTTACAGCAGACTGACTCAGTTACATACATACATACATTCTTTTTTATATTCTTTTATGGTTTATCACAGGGGATTGGATATAGTTTCCTGTGCTCTACAGGAAGACCTTGTTGTTTATCCATTCTCTACGTAACAGTTTGCATCTGTTAACCCCAGGCTCCCAGTCCTCCCCTCTCCCTCCATCCCCTTGGCAACCACAGGTCTGCTTTCTCTCGGAGTCTGTCTGTGTTTTGTAGATAAGTTCCTTTGTGCCATGTTTCAGATTCCACATAGAAGTGATGCCATATGTACTGGTCTTTCTCTGACTTCCTTCACTTAGTATGATAGTCTCTAGATGCGTCCATGCTGCTGCGAGTGGCATTTTTCGTTCTTGTTTATGGCTGAGTCATGCTCCACTGTGTAGACGCACCGCATCCTCTTTACTCGCTCATCTGTCGGTGGACAACTAGGTTGTTTTGTAAATGCTGCTGCTGTGAACATAGGGTGCGCACGTCTTCTTGAATCCTGGTTTTGTCCAGGTCTGTGTCCAGCAGTGGGGTCGCTGGCTCATGTTGTAGTTCTGTTTTTAGTTTTCTGAGCACCCTCTGTACTGTTCTCCCTAGTAACCATACCAACTACATTCCCAGCAACAGTGGAGGAGGGTTCCCTTTGCCTCACACCCCGACCAGCATTTGTTATTTGCAGACTTTTTAATGATGGTGATTCTGACTGGCACACAGAACTTTTATAATTAAAAATATATATATTTTCCAGGAGGGGATAGATACAGGTTTGACGAATAATAGATAAGATATTCCCGGATAGAAATATCAGAAATAGTAAAAAGGCTTTGTTGTTGTTTAGTCACTAAGTTGTCTCTGACTCTTGCAACACTATGCACTGTAGCCTGCCAGGCTTCTCTGTCCATGGGATTTCCCAGGCAAGAATACTGGAGTCAGTTGCCGTTTTCCTCACCAGGGGTTCTTCCCAACCCAGGATCGTCTCCTGCATCAAGCCCTCATCTCCTGCATTGACAGGTGGATTCTTTATCACTGAGCCACCAGGGAAGCCCCAAGGCCTTCAGATAAATTTCAGAATGTTTCCTTTTTAAAACTTTCTTTTGTCTTTAAAAAAAATATAATTGACATTATGTTAGTTTCAGGTATACAGTATGATGACTCGACATTTGTGTACATCACAAAACAATCACCACAATAAATCTAGTTAACATCCATCACCATATATAGTTAAAGTTAGGCCCAAAGCAGAGCTTGACAGGCCAGTGACATTTTATCTGCCTGATTTTATGTCCATGGACTAATTCGTAATGTATTTTTTTCAATCAGACCTCTCTGGGCCCCATGAAACTTTCTTTTCAATGACTAGTTATTCTGATGGGAGACTTCCTGGGGGAGACGTGGGCCTGGAACAAGGGTGGCAGAAATCATACCCCCGTCTGTCTGAGCCAGTGTGTGTGGTTACCACACGCACCCCACATGTGGCCTTAACACGAATCAGAAATACAACCACTGCCCAGCCTGCTTTGAGAGGAACCAAATACTGATTACACAGAATAGTGTTGTTTTTAGCAATTTGAACACAGGCTTCTACCCACGTTTTAATTAACCCACAGGTGAACATGGGGTGCTTTTAGGTGAAGCATGTTCATCACTTATCTTCCCAATAATGCCATTCATTGTTCATCAAGTAAATGGTTTTATGAGGCATGTGTAAAATGCGACTGAAAAACATTACGTCTGTGTGCACCTACTGTTGGTATCAACGATCGGATGTACTACGGGGACCCCCCTCAGTTCCCGACCTGCCCAGTTGCAGGAAATCTTCCAGCGCACCTCGCAGGTGGCTCCCCCAATGATCACTGTGGACCAGTCATCACGTGAAGCATGGTTTTTTTCAGGCCTGTCCCAAATCCCACATCTATTATGATCTAAGATGAATTAGATTCTGAAATACACACTGATAAAAGCCTAGTACATTTGGCCGGAAAATATTTTATCCTGCTTGACTAGAGAGTCAGAAAATGCCAGTTTGAATGGGAGCAGGCATTCTCCCAAGAGTTTATTCTGATTAGCATCAGTTTATTCTCAAAGGATTCCCTTGACTGCCAGGAATAAACTTCTGTAGTTTGAAAGACAATCTTGGAATTAAGAATGTCACATTTGGAGAAAAATGTGACTTTTCCAGGACTGAAATCTGGTTTGGAATATTTTACTGGCCAATTCTAATTCTTAAGTTGTATTGTAGGTTCACTGTTAACCTTATTAGTGTGCTTTATTCTTATGTATACTTTTATAAATATCAAATATTAATATTTAAGGAAGAAATCAGATCGGGTGTTTAGGGCCTAGTTTGTTTAGTCTGTGTTCACCATTTCATGCATTAATTCATTCATCAGTATGTTGTTAAATGACTTGTGCTTTGGGCAGGATTAAAGGTAAGCGAGGTGTTCTGTGTCCTTAGATTTGCAATGAAAATTACACAGTACGAAACCTGTGTCTTTCGGCTCCCGCCAGCCGTGTAAAGCATAGCGCAACTCTCCATCCTCCGCTTTCAGATGGTGGCCGGCCGAGATCTGCAACCCCCGGTCTGTGCCGCTGAACATCCAGGGCCTCAAGCATGACCTGGGCGACTTCCCCGTGTTCTTCTTCGGCTCTCACGACTACTACTGGGTCCACCAGGGCAGAGTGTTCCCTTACGTCGAAGGAGACAAAAGCTTTGCCGATGGACAGACCAGTATTAACAAGACCTTCAAAAAAGGTACGTTGGACGCCATTCACCGTGGCTCAGAACTGACGCTCCTGTTGATCTGTCCGCACGCCTCACTCATGGAGGACATGCCGGTAGGGAGTTTCACCAGGTGTTATGACCTGGCGTCCATAGTTTCCAGTCACGTTAGAACCACCTCACAATCCAATCACTCAGAAAAACCCGTTCAGTGGAGTAGACTGTGCTGTGTGTGTGAAAGAAGTTTTCTCAGTGATCTTACTACAGACGTGGAGATTTTTCTGGGAACTCAGAGTCTCCTTAATTAAGTGAAGCACCTTTGCCACAGAAGAGTAGTCAGCACTTCCCATGAAGAGCCTTACAGCTGTTTTCTGTAAAATTTTTTGCTGTCTAATTTTGTTAAACTTTTTTTTGCTGTGTATTGAGGTAAATCCCATCTACAAACAAGGTTGTGATGGTTTCAGGTGAATAGCAAAGGGACTCAGCCGTACATATCCACGTGTCCATTCTCCCCCAAATTCCCCTCCCATCCGGGCTGTCACATAACCTTGAGCAGAGTTCCCTGAGCTACACAGGAGGTCCTGGTTGGTTATCCATTTTAAATATAGCTGTGTGTTCGTCTCCATCCCACACTCCAGAACTGTTTCCCCACCCCCTGGCAGCCATAAATTTGTTCTCTGTCTTAACAGCTGTTTTTGCAACAAGTTGACGGGAAGTTTAGCTTTCTGGGGCAGAGTGAAGTGAATTTAAATCTGGTACAAGGTAAAAGCTGCTGTCAGGTTCCTGTGGAAACCCCTGACCATTGAAGGGGGGCCTCTTTTCCATGGTGGCAGCTTGCACAGAGCAGTCAGTGTTCAGCTGCAGATGAATTATATCCCATTTCAGTGTTACTCTATCCTGGTGGTAAATGGTTACTTCCAGGACATAATTTTAAAAAGAAAACCTCAGGTCCCATTTCGTGCATGGGGAAGGCAGGGTAATAACAACTCTCCTAGTGGTTTTTGTTTATTTGGTGTGGGGTGTTTTTATGCTTTGTCCGGTCTTATTGGCAGCGTTGGAAGAAGCTGCAAAACGTTTCCAAGAATTGAAAGCACAAAGAGAAAGTAAAGAAGCACTGGAGATTGAAAAAAGCTCAAGAAAACCCCCTCCATACAAACACATCAAAGTGAGTCTTCACCCATGAAAATGCTGGTATTTGACAGACAAGGTGAAACTGCTCTCTTAGTAGTTAGAAGGCCCCGACTGGCTTGTAAAAACTTTATGCTGATTACAGCTCAGTCTGTGCAGAACAAGCTTCTGCTGGAGCATCCGCTGGGAGCCGAGGCTGCTGCGCCGGGAGGGCGAGGACTTTGACGAGTGAGCCCCTCATACTGAGGAACAACACGTTTGATGGGAATTTCTGTGCTTGCTCCTCAGCCTGTCCTGTAACCAGCAAGAATATAGGGATTTAGCCCCTTTCTTCCAGAGAGCCCAGAGCTGTTTTCAACTTTATGAAATGGTCATCAACTGATAGGAGGGGAAAGACACAGGATAAATGAGGACTCGCGTCAGGTTTTGGTATTTTTGTCAACTTAAGAGAGGCAGCTGTTAATCTCAGCTTACTCAACTGGGGAAATCCTTTCTCAGGGTCACCCCACAGGCAGTAGCGGGGCCAGGCGGGCCTGGGTGTCTCCGATGTCCTGTTCAGATTCCTCCCTCCCACTTGTGATTTTGTTGCCAGGCCAACAAAGTGATAGGAAAGGTACAGATCCAGGTGGCAGACCTGTCGGAGATTCCCCGCTGCAACTGCAAGCCGGCCGACGAGAACCCTTGTGGCTTGGAGTCCGAGTGCCTGAACCGGATGCTGCAGTATGAGTGTCACCCCCAGGTGTGCCCGGCGGGGGAGCGCTGCCAGAACCAGTGCTTCACCAAGAGGCTCTACCCGGACGCAGAGGTCATCAGGACCGAGCGGAGGGGCTGGGGCCTCCGGACCAAGAGGAGCATCAAGAAGGTAGCACGGGGCGGGGCGGCAGTGGGTCAGACCAGGACCCGTGCCTCTCAGAGTGTGTCAGTAAGGATTCAGTACACAGGGATTCATTCCACAATTCTGAAACTTCTCAGGTTGAGAGTTTGGTACTTCTGGAGCAAGTAAGAAATGGTTAGAAGAGCAGATGGTAAAGAATCTGCCTGCAGTGCGATCCACGTTTGACCGCTGGGTTGGGAAGATCCCCTGGAGACCGGAATGGCTACCCACTCCAGTATTCTTGCCTGGAGAATCCCATGGACAGAGGAGCCTGGCGCACTGCAGTCCATGGGGTCCCAAAGAGTCGGACACGACTGAGTGACTTTCACTTTTCCTGTGATCAGTCATAAGAAGGAGAAGGGATATTGGTCATTCTATCTGAAATATTTTTTACTTGTTAAGCAAACTAGATTTAACATAGGTAAAAGGAAAAATAGTGAAGTTAAGAACATACTGGACAGAAACTAGCAAACCCAGGACTTTGCTCCAACGTTGTAATTAACCATGAAGCCCCAGTCAAGTCACTTAACCCAGGGGTCTCCAACCTCTGGGATCTAATGCCTGATCTGAGGTGGAACTGATGTAATAATACTAGAAATAAAGTGCACAATGAAATGTAATGCACTTAAATCATCCCGAAATCATCCCCCCTCCCCCATCCATGGAAAAATTGTCTTCCATGAAACCAGTCCCTGGTGCCAAAAAGGATGAGGACTGCTGACTTAACCTCTCTGAGCCTCAATTCCTCTATCTCTAAAATGGATATAATAAACCCTGCCCTACATGTGAAAGAGTTGTGGCTAGTCTCAAATTAGATCATATATACAGAGCAGCTAGAAAAAGTTGAGATCTTTAATACTTATAAATTATCTTCATTCTTATACTTTGAGGTAATTCTTCAAAGCAGTCTCTTTGTTTAACACAGGAAATGTGTGCCCATTGTGGAAAATATTTTAATCCAAATAACTCAATTGAAAATCACCAATAAATCCTACTATTCACACAGTGGCTTTTAACCTTTAGAGACCCTGAGAATCTTCCAGGGTCCTTGTTACAATGAGTGTCAACTGAAATATTGGTGACAGGCCTAAATAATCTGTTTTTTAAAAAGTTTGTCTTCTCCACCTAGTCCCCACCATCACCTTCTGATGTGTACAACTTACAGCCATGTTCTCTGAGAGAAGATGGGCCTAATAGGAATTTAAAATTACTCTTGGCATTTTTCTGCCTTAAAAAAAAAAAAATCACCTTTATAATGAAATGCTGTATAACATAGAACAGAAATTCAAACAATACAAAAAAGATAATAAAGAGTGAAATTCCCCAATTCCTGCCCTCCACACCAGAGAAGACCATTGTTCTTAAGTTGGTGTGTAGCCTGTTAGAACTTTTTCTGTGCAGTTACTACACACAAACGGAGAGAGGTTAATAAAAGGAGACCATGATCGTCCAGGCTGTGTGGCCTAACCGGGGCTGTAGTTGAGCAGGAAAGAAGTGGTTGGACTTCTGACATTTCGAATGTAGCACCTGCAGGATTCGCCAGCTCAGTGGGTATGTGGATTGGGTTGCTTGGTCAAAGGCCATCTGCATTTAAAGTGTCATCATATAGGGACTTCCCTGGTGGTCCAGTGGTTAAGAATCCACCTTGCAGTACAGGGGACACGGGTTCGATCCCTGGTCTGGGAACTAGGATTCCGCATGCTATGGAGCAGCTAAGCCCCTGTCACCACTGCTGAGCCCACTGCCGCAGCTAGAGTCCATGTGCTGCAACAGAAGCTCCCACATGACGCAACGAGGACTGCCATGCCACGACTACGACCCGACGCAGTCAGATAAATATTTTTTTAAATGTCACCATATAATGCACACATTTTGATACTACTTTAATGCCCTGCATATCACTTGCAGGGTTTTACTTATGGTTTCAGGGGAGTTTGTGGAGCCATCCTGAAGTTTAATATGGTGTTGACACCTTTTAGTAGTAGTTATATTTATTCTAAACCATGTTCTAAGTTACTAAGTTAATGATATAATCAAAAGAGAAGAAAACAGTCAGGATTATTCTGCCCTTTAGCACCTACTAAAGGGAATTGCTAGTAGAAGACAATTGGTCATTTACAAAAGAGCTGAACATACACAGTCCCTGAACAGCATAGTCAAAAAGACTGTAGCAATGTGGAGAAGGCTTGGGTACACTCAGAGACAGGAGCCCAATGGGAGACTGAAGTACACCATCAGTCCCCTTCTTTTCACACAAAACAGATTCCTAAAAACGTGTGCCAGTCTTAAACAAAGGACCCTGTTATGAAGTGGTTTCTTTCTTAGAAATTAAAAACATGTGTGCGTGCTAAGTCGCTTCAGTCGTATCTGACTCTTTGTGACCCTATGGACTGTAGCCCGCTAGGCTCCTTTGTCCATGGGCTTCTCCAGGTACCAGTACTGGAGTAGGCTGCCATGCCCTCCTCCTCCAGGGGATTTCCCAACCCAGGGATCTAACCCACATCTCCCACGGCTCCTGCATTGCAGGCAGATTCTTTACCACTGAGTCACTGGGGAAGCCCTAAAAAAAATTATATTAAATACTAAATTAAACTGTCCTTTTGCTGTTGCCTTTAAGGATAGATTTCTAGCATTTTAAAATTTATTTATTTCTTTATTTTTGGCCATGCCTCACGGCATGGGAGATCTTAGTTTCCCGACCAGGGATCAAACCTGAGCCTCCTTCATTGGTAACATGGAGTTGTAACCACTGGACCACCAGAGAAGTTCCAGATTTCTGCCTGCTTAAAAGTTCTTTATTTTGTTACTTTTAACCACAATTGAATTCACAGTTAATGGTTTTAAGTCCAGTAAGCAACTCCTTGAGGCTAAAGATTTGTCACTTTTTAGATGCCTAAAATATTTCTTTTACAAAATAACTAGACAGATGTATTCACAACCATATCGAGTTGACAAGACTTAACATACCTCGTTTGATATCAGCACTTTTTTTCAGTATTCACCAGTTTTCATAGAATAGTAAATAGAAACCATAACACATGGTTTCAGACCTTAAAAAGCCACAGAACCCTTTCTTCAAATGAAGCCTTGACTTGAATCTCAAGCGTGTCAGGCAGGTAAAGTGGAGCTGATTTGGTCTGAACCCCCTGCTCGGTCTTCAGTCCAGAAAACTCGCCATAAAGTAAGGTATCACCAGGTGGCAGTGCAGCCAAGATGCAATGAGACCCACCTGGGAGGGCGGCGAGACCGCGGCCGGGCCAGGTGTTCTCAGCGGCCAAGGCCCAAGTCCGGACCGCGTGGAGGGAAAGCCATTCAGGGCCGACTGCGCACAGTACGTGCCCGTGCAGAGCTGTCCTGTCTCGGCGTCTCAGGCGGAGGGGAAACGCGGCTCCCTGTCGGAACCTGTCCCATCGGTTACAACGGGGGAGAGAAGCCCCCAGAAGCGCGCTTGTGTGTTGACCAGGCCCAGCCGAGAGGAGCTGTAGCTGCTTGAAGCAGAGGGGCCCTCGCCCATGTCCCCTGTGGCCAGCCAGCCGGCCGGACGCCCAGGCTGACCCACCATCTCCCTTCTCTCATGCCAAAGTCACAGTCTCGTCTTTTTATCGGTGGGAAAAGTCTTTTTATCGGTGGGAAAAACCTAAGTATCCATACGTAAGGACATTGGCTTATGCTTTTAATGACTCATCAGAATCAGAAAAGACTACAGTGCTTCTGTTTAGATGACTGATGCTCTCGGTTCTGTGATACTGAGCAATGAGCGGTGAGCACGGCTGGTGAGAACTTGGGTTGGGGGCTGGGGGAGGAACACAGGTCTAGTAAAAACAATAGCAAATACATATTAATTTACTCCCTGAAGACATTTCTCTGCCTCGGAAATGTATTTTTAACACCAAGAAATCCTATAGTTAATGTTGTTGCCCTAGATTGAATCAGCCAAGTCTTCGAGGTGAAAGGGTGATTCATGATTATGCATTTATAAACATGAGAGGTTGAATGTACGGTATTTACGCTTATTTTAAAAAGGAGCTTATTAGTACACACCTGTTAGAACAGCAGAATGAAAAACAGTGACTATCCCATGGGCTTCCCTAGTAGCTCACCTGGTAAAGAATCTACCTGCAATGCAGCAGACCCTGGTTCGATCCCTGGGTGGGGAAGATCCCCTGGAGAAGGGAATAGCAACCCACTCCAGTATTCTTTCCTGGAGAATCCCATGGACAGAGGAGCCTGGTGGGCTACAGTCCACGGGGTCACAAAGAGTCAGACACGACTGAGCGCACACATACCACATGCTGACGAGGACGTGGGGAGGCCGGCGCTCTCATACATGGGGAGTGTGTGGTGGGAACTCAAAATGATCCCGCCACTCTGGGAAATAGCTTGGCAGTTTTCTAAAAAATTAAACATATGCTCACCATATGACCCAGCATTTATCCCAGAGAAATGAAAACCTTTGTCTACATATAAACTTTATCAAAATGTTCACAGCATCTTTATTTGGTAATAAAAGCTTTATTTGTTACTCAGCAGTAATGAAACAATAAACTATTGATACCCACAACAGCTTGGCTAGATCTCAAGGAAATTAAGCTTAGTTTTTCTTTAAAAAGCCAATCTCTAAAGGTTACATATTGTGATTCCATTTATAGCACACCCTCAAAATGATAAAACTATAGGGTTGGGAAGGTCCTACTGTTTAGCCCTGGGAACTATATTCAATATCCCATGATAAACCATAATAGAGAAGGATATAAAAAAAGAGTCTGTGTGTATGTATAACTGAATCAGTCTGCAGCACGTCAGAAATTAACACAACTTTGTAAGTCAACTAAACTTCCATAAAATATAATTAAGGAAAAAACGATGGAGTTGGAGAACAAACGAGGGACGGAGGATGGGCAGGGTTGTGAAGGAGCGGTTCTGGGCCTCTGTGTTGACATGACTGTGGTGGTGGCTGCCTAACTGCCCACCTGGTAGAACTCCGGAAACGCACGTGTGTACACATAACAACACACATGCACACAAACAAGTGCTTGTGAAATCCTCAAAATCTTGTCCCAGTGTCAGTTTTCTGGTCTTCCTTTGTATCGTCATTCTGTTTCCAGGAAGGTTTTGGGTTAATTCTCTTGGGTTACACATGTGGTGTTTGGGAATGCTTTCTAACACAATACACTAATTGTTCCTCTGCATGTTGCATGCTCCTCTGCAGGGTGAATTTGTAAATGAATATGTCGGCGAATTAATTGATGAGGAAGAATGCAGATTGCGAATCAAGCGAGCCCACGAGAACAGTGTAACTAATTTTTATATGTTAACTGTTACCAAGGTAAAATTGCTTTTTTTTTTGGTAAGAACAAAGGATTTTTTTGGTTTAGTCTCATAGTCTTAGGTTGAATTCCGTTTCCTTCCTCTAATTTGGTTTCATTTCAAGCAAAACATAATGGTCTGTGGTAGCCAGTATGCGTCCCGCTGTAATATGCTCATTTTACCAGAATACAAATGTGAGGGATTGTCGCAGGTCACGTGACACAGCGCCGTGCATGAGAAGGTGACCAGCAACAAGGTTAACATACCCGGGTTTGAGCCTCAGCTCTTAGTCCTGGAAGACCTGGTCCCCAGTTTGGTTATCACCAAGGGAGAGAGTCACCGCTGTGATTCTAAGTCACAAACCACCAGGAGAGTTCTGCTTTAGCAAAAAAATCCTAACTATAAATCATTCTGTATATTTAGACTTTTTTTTTTTAATGAGTCAGGAAAAATGAATGCTGTCAAAAGAGACAGTAAAACTTCTGATTTAATACATGCAACTGTGGGTGTTACTTGAAGCACATTCACTGCAAAACCTACTTTATTGAATTTCTCCAACAGTCCTCTGATTTATAGGTGACGAGAAACTGAGGCCCAGCCATGAGAAATGATGTGTTGAATATCTTGTTACAGCTTAACGAAGTACCTGTGTTTCCTATGTTCCAGGCTCTCTCTAAAACTGAATCAGAATAGCATTAAAAGAACTAGAAATCACTGAAGAGTATTAGTTTAACTGTTATGTCACTGAAAGTTTTACCACTTTCACAAACAGATAATATATAAACATAAAATGCCATTTATTCATGGCTGCCGACTGTCCCCTTAGCTCCCAGCCCCACTGCCAGTGACCCCTGCAGCCATCCAGACAACACTAGGGGGCTGTGTCCTCCAGAGCCTTTCCGGATTATCAGAGTGTAAATTCAGGGAGCCAAAATGTTGGGCTTCTTATGATACCTTGAACTTTCATATAAGTAAATGTAAGTGACAAAGATTATATCCCAGACTCTAGCTTTTCCATCAGCCAAATCTCCCAAGTCTTTGTGCAGAGAAGTGTCTCGCTTCTGTTCCCTCTCTCTTTGTGGCCTAAGTTCTCGTCCACCTGCGCCCCTGGCCCCCAGCTCTGCTTCTCGCTCAGAGCAGGGGTGGCAGCAAACCACCATCATCCCCGTCTCAATTAACATCCTAACTGAGCACGCTCTGCTCAGAAAACACCTTTCCTTCAGCCCCACACCCAGCTGACATTCTAAGTGGCGTTATCTGCAGTCTGTTCCTAGAAGCAAACTTTAAAAGAACCCAGACTTCACATTGTCTTACTTGCTCTGACTTGGTCTCCATGTAGAGAAGAGGACTCGGTCAGTCGTCCAGGAGCACATCTGTGAAGCTGTAGGTGGTCAGGCCTCGGCTGACGGTGCTTGGCGCTACCCTGGGGCTCCTGCCTGCGCTGGGGGTTTCTCCGACACGCTGATGCTCAGTTTTATGTCAAAGGAGCTCTCTCTTCCTTTCTTTTCTTTCTGAAGGACCGTATCATTGATGCTGGCCCAAAGGGAAATTATTCTCGCTTTATGAACCACAGTTGTAATCCAAACTGTGAAACCCAAAAGTGGACCGTGAATGGAGACGTTCGCGTTGGGCTTTTTGCTCTTTGTGACATTCCTGCAGGTAAAAGGAACTTGCTTCCTCTCCCAGGACACTCTTCAAGTTTTGACCCTCACATATTTATTCAAATAAAATAAAGAGCTGTGTTTAGAATTATCTGTCATTAAGAAGTAAAACTCTATCCTGCAAAAGGGAGATTAGTAGAAGCAAATTCGTTCTCCAAATGATTGCTGTCTGTTTAATGTAAGCAGATGTTTAAACTTTTGTTTTCTTTTTTAATTTAAAGTAATGAGCCTGTGTTAACATCAGCTGGTTTCTTGGGCTGTTTGTGGGAGCTTTCTTATTTTGTTTTTTAGTTCGAAAGAGCATTCTGTTCCAAATTAGACATAAAAAGCTTTTTGAAGCAGTCACTGCTTTTATTTTTCCTTACCCATCCACCATCATAACAGCAGAACTTAATTTCTCCTTTGTTAGAAAAATGGGTGGGAAGGGAAGTGCCATAACTGAAAGGGATTTAAACTGTTTCTAGCACTCACTGTGGATTGCTGAGGAAGCTTGGACCTCCTAGTTTGAATCCCTGGGTCTTCGGTTTGTATAGTAAACCTGCATTTAGAACTCTTTTTCTGATCATAATGTAAGACATTAGCTACTGAACATGGTATGGTTGTGACAATTCCACGGTCATATTGTTCACTTGGACACTAGGTGTGAAATAGTTTTAGAAAAAGAGGCCTGAACTAGAGCCTGTTTTTCTTGAGCACAGGTTTCAGATTCTCAGTCTCTCTATCATAGTGTTTGACCACTTCAGTGAAAAGGCTATGATGGCCTTTGCAGAATATTTCTTTTGCTTTAATCATTGGTGGATGGGGACGTCTTCTTCTAGCTTTTGTTTGTTTGTTTGTTTTCCTTTTCCCCATCACTGTGTTCAGTGTGGAACAAGGAGGAGGGAAGGGTCTTCATATCAGAATCATGTCTCTCTTATCAGTGTGAGGCTGTGTCTTTGACGGCTTCTCTCTTCCCCGGGACTTGAGTATGAACAGTTCTCTCTCTTGTGGCCTAGGGATGGAGCTGACATTTAATTACAACCTGGACTGTCTGGGCAACGGCAGGACGGAGTGCCACTGCGGGGCAGACAACTGCAGCGGCTTCCTGGGCGTGCGCCCGAAGGTCAGTGGTAGGGAGGGCGCTGCTGGAGAACCGTCTCAGGAAGAGTGGGCCAGATGGTTTCATCTGTCAGGTTCCGAACATGTTTGTATTTCTGATTGAACTGGAAGTTAGTAGACTCCTTTTCAAAAACATTTTAAAAAAATTCACCTTACCCTAAAAGCCACCCAGTTACACACTTTAAACTGGTGGATTTTATGGTTTGTGAATGATATCTCAGTGTCTTTGCAATTTTGAAGAAAAAGCACCTATTCAAAAGTCAGTGAAAATGAAGCACAGTTTTTTAAAATAGAGCAGTGTCCTTCTTTTTTTTTTTAATTTGGCTGCACCAGCTCTTTGTTGCAGCACATGGGCTCTTCTAGTTAAAACATGTTGACTCTAGTCCCTGACCAGGGATCGAACCCAGGCCCCCTGCGGTAGGGGCACAGAGCCTTATCCACTGGACCACCAGGGAAGTCCCAATAAAGCCTTGTTTTTCTTTCATTTCTGTTACGGGACAAGCCCTTCTGGAGTTTTATCTAACCGGACAACAGATGGATTTAAGTGAACCTGAGGTTGTAGGATTTTCCTTTTCCGTAGCGCTTCATGCGCTGTGATCATTAAAACTATGGTCCCTCTTTCCCGCCAGTCGGCATGTGCCTCCACAGCTGAAGAAAAGGCCAAAAATGCTAAGCTAAAGCCGAAGCGACGAAAAATCAAAACGGAGCCCAAGCAGCTGCACGAGGATTTCTGTTTCCAGTGTGGGGATGGCGGGGAGCTGGTCATGTGCGACAGGAAGGACTGCTCCAAAGCCTACCACCTGCTCTGCCTTAACCTGCCGCAGCCGCCCTACGGTGAGCGCCTCCCCCCCCCCCCCCCCGCCACGTCCAGCCCCCTGTGGGCCATGCGATGGGCAGCGGAGAGGACAAGTGGCTGGAGCAAGCAACTCTCAGTGCACGGGGGGACGCCTGTGGGCGGCAGGGCTGGGGTCTTGTGTTCCCTGAGGTGGGCAGCTGGCTCTTGTGGTGTGGAGCTGGGGGCAGAGCTCACACTCACGCCGCCAGGACCACACAGACCTCTCGTGGGCCAAGGCCTGGAGCTGTGGTCAGCCGGACGCAGCCTCCAGCTGGAGAGGCAGGTGGGAGGTGGGGTGTTTGGCGGGCAATGGACCCGGGCACTCACTGGGCTCTGTCCTTCTTCCCGCCTCTCCAGGAAAGTGGGAGTGCCCCTGGCACCAGTGCGACGAGTGCAGCGCTGCGGCCGTCGCCTTCTGCGAGTTCTGCCCCCGGTCCTTCTGTAAAGATCACGAGAAGGGGGCGCTGGTGCCCTCCGCCCTGGAAGGCCGGCTCTGCTGCTCAGAGCACGACCCTGCGTCCCCTGTGTCCCCCGAGTACTGGAGCAAGATCAAGTGTAAACTGGAATCACAGGATCACGGAGAAGAAGTCAAGGAGTAAATGGGCAGGGAAAATGTCCTTCTTTTTATTTAAAGGAAAAAAAAGGAAAAGAAAAAAGTAGAGGACGCGTCAGTGCAAGAAGAGACCGCTGCGACGTGGGCAGCCTTGGCCAGCGGTGCTACCTTGCAAAAGCAGGAGCGGGGAGATGGTCCGCAGGCCGAAGCCGGTGGTGGGCTCTGGTGTTTTCAGTTCTGTCGGTTTGGGAATTCCTGTGTGGAGGGTTAGATTCACTTGGTCTTTTCTTGCCTTTTACTGTGCTTCAGAGCCTTTGCAGCTGGGAAAAAAGAGCTGTCTTCACTTTTTAAAATAAGAACAGACAGAAAAGAAAGTTTTTGTTAATGAGATAAATTTAAAGTCTAGGATGTGTTCCATGGGTGTACAAAACAAAAGTAGTCATCATTCCTTTATTTATTTTCATTTTTTAAGATTCTGAGACGCGTAGTTCAGATAGTCTGATCAGTGTATGTGTGTACATGTGTGTTTTAAGTAGGAATTGCAGAAAGCCCTCTAGAAAAGGGTCTGGCGGTGTCACAGGCCCCTCTCCCGGGCAGAAGGGCGGCTGGCTTCGCTTTCCCTTCCAGGTGTCTCTCATGGTCTTAGAGACGGCTCTGGGAGGACTGAACCTGGCCTCTTGAAAACAAAAGCCCTCAGTGGATATTACCTCTGTGGTCTTAAACTCGGCGGGCTTTCTGATATGACTTTACCTAGAAAGGTATGTAATGTGGTTGCTGGTTTTTCCTTCTGGAGGAAACTAGAAGCGGATGGCCTCACCGAGTCTGAAATGTTCTCCGATGATAATGGGTATTTTGGTGAAGTGCATTTATGTGGGATGTGAATGCAGTGTTTGAATGGACATTCCTATTATCCTGGGGCACTGGTAAAGGCAGCTAAAGGCAGATGAAGGGCACGGACCAAAAGTTGGATCAGAGGAGCTCCCTTGTCTGTCCAGCGTGCTGTGGACCCTGGTCTGGCTTGGAGAGAATGTGGGCGTTTTATTTTCCGTCTCCTGGTCAGACATCAGTTTCCTCAGGGAAACTACACAAATGAATTTGAATTTGTGTGATTTGAGTAGCTCTTTCTGTTTAACTCCACATTTGAGGGTGAAAGGGGTCAGGGCATTCCCCAAGTTACCTGTCAGTTATCCAGTCCTTAGACTCGCCCCACTGGGGAAGGGAAGCACTTGTGCAGGGTAGGTAAGGGCCCCGCAAACACACTTCACTGCAGGAAGCACTTAGGGAGAGCTCCCGAGAAAGCAGTATTGGCAAGAATAGACGCTCGTGAAGCGGACTGTCTGCCCCCACAACTCCCTTGCTTGTAATGCGTAGGAATATGTCTACTCCAGGATCCCCTGTATGGATCCATTAGTCCTGTCAGACCTTGTTGTAACACTGTACTAAGTAGAAGTCTAGGGTTAGCTTGAATGAACGTTAACTTTCTCTGTGAATTTTGACTGCTTACAATTGCCTGTACCTGGCAGCATTTATTTTCCCTCCCGAAGTACCCAGTGACCTTACAAAAAGGCTGGGAAGATGGATGCTCCACGACATTCCTTCAGTTGTGCTGTGTGTCCCCTTTTTTCTTATCAATTTAGAGCTCTTCTCTGGAAAAAAGAAAAAAAAAATCTGTTTTGTGCCTCTTTTTTTTTTTGTATGTATATGTGCAATTATACTGGATTTTTTTTTTGTTTAAAAAAAAACAAAAACAAAACAACAAAAAAACAAACACTACAATTCCTTTACTTAAGCTCCTAAACTGCCATTTGCGTGATTCCAGCAAATAATTTTGAGGTAACTTACTGAGCCTCCAGTAATTGTATTGATTAGATACGGTCTCAAAAGAAAGAGCAAGATAGAAGATGCTACACGTGTTACCAAATGCGACTGCCGCCAGTCACATGAATCACAGCTCACCAAAACACTACACTTTGCTCTTGAGCAACTATAGAGTTTGATGTCCTTTTAAAAAAATAACTTAAGAAAATCTATGTTTTATCATACTAAAACTTTATTTTATATATGTATATGATAAACGTTTGCTTTTCTAAACTTACTAACATGAAGGAGTTCCTTTAATATTTGAACTGTAACTCGCGTTGAATCAGTATCCAACATGAAATCTTCTTGCTTTGTTTTGGACTTAGTGCTATTTAATATCTGACTTTTATATGGTAAGCCAGGGTATATCCTGTATACTACAAATACCTTAGGTTTAAGTATTTTTATGCAACTTCTGCATTGTGTCACATTTGGTTTGTGTATCTGTAACAGAGCTCTGCTGAGAGTGTTCTGATTTGGGGTGGGGGACAGCGGGGTGGGTAGGTGGGGCGGGTGGGGGTGACTAACAGGATTGTTCTGCCATTTCAGAAATCAGGTTGGAAAGCAAAATCGCTGACCGCAGCTCTGGAGTCCCTGTCCGGGAATGTCCTCTAACAGTCTCAGAAGTGTTTTCAGTCCTGCCAGTGCCAAGGAGCTCTACTCACACCTTGTGGTGTCAGAAGTTTACGTATTTTAAAGGTGCAGGCTGTGGAAGCAGGCCAAAGAGTAAGTCGTGCTTTCTGTTTGCGAAGTATCCATCCATACAGTGTGCATAGTATCCGAGCAGCATGCTTGCCTGTGGCTCGCCATGAAATACTGCGACAGACACGTTGCTTACTCACAGCCGGAAGTTGTTATTTGATTTGCTAACTGTGAAATCGAGCTGTAGTCAGACTGAAAATGGCTGGTTTTTACTTCTTATCCAAAAATGAAATAACATCAAGCAGCATGGGATAACAACGGTCATATTTTTTTTTTGAACCTTATGTTGGTTCAGAGAAAAAGTGAATGTTAAGGTTTTTGAGAATCAGCAGAACGCTTCAGAAACTGGGTCTGTAACAACTAGAGGTGAGATTCCAGACCTTCCAGGCCCTGGTGGGAGTGGGGCGCTGCCTGTCGCTTGTCAGGGGGTGGGGGGGTGGGCTGCATTCCTGGAAGGCGGAAGCAGCTGGAGGAAGTGAATCATTTCTTGACTGTCTAATCAGGGCTACAGTTAGGAGTGAGGTGGGTTTTATTTTCATTTCTCTTTTTAACACGTTCCCACCCTATCCTAATTCTCAAAAAAGCTCTTGCCTAAGCTATAAAATAGGCTGACTTTTAGAATCATTAAAACTTGGAGATTTCTGTGTGTTCAAGTCAGGAACACATCTAAAGACTAAAAAAATAAAATAGGGAAGGGGAAAGGCTGCTCCCTGCTGCCATTTCCACAAAGTATTTGGAAGCAGGTCTGGGAAGAATGCTGTGACACCCACAACCTCGAGATAATCACATAAAGGACTCTCAGACAGGGTGGCTATCAGATACCTTTCTTTCCTGATCGTGAAGCAGTTTCCTTACTTCACAGTAGCTTGTTGCATGGTGTGTTCCTGACAGGGTCCAGCCCAGACCTGCAGTTTGGAAGCAGACGGGCCAGCCATGTGGAGCGCAGGCTCTGGACTCCCGGGGATTTGTTGCTTGTCTCTCATTTCATTTTAAAACAGAAAGCTCTTCTTTAGCATTCACCTTAAAGTTAAGATGCTTCCGTATACCATGTCCCATTAGGATGAGAAAATTGGTCACCATGGCGTGCTGACAGTTTGGGAAGCTCACACCAGTTGTTCTTCTGCAGGAGGGACAGCACGAAGGGACAGGGGAAGTTGCTTAATTGGCGAGCAGTGCAAATTAGACTTGAATTACTTAAAAAGCTGGTGTGTCTAGATTCTTCGAGTTGGAGCTGCAGCAGACATGAAGTGATCATTTGGAACAACTTCCTTTAGCCTCAGGCCACCTAGACTTGGGCTTCCCTGGTGGCTCAGCTGGTAAAGAATCCACCTGAAATGCAGGAGACCCTTGTCCAATTCCTGGGTCGGGAAGATCCCCTGGAGAAGGGATAGGCTACCCACTCCAGTATTCTTGGGCTTCCCTGGTGGCTCAGCTGGTTAACAATCCGCCTGCAATCCGGGGGACCTGGGTTCAATCCCTGGGTTGGGAAGATCCCCTGGAGAAGGGATAGGCTACCCACTCCAGTATTCTTGGGCTTCCCTGGTGGCTCAGCTGGTTAACAATCCGCCTGCAATGCGGGGACCTGGGTTCAATCCCTGGGTTGGGAAGATCCCCTGGAGAAGGGAATGGCTACCCACTCCAGTATTCTGGCCTGAAGAATTCCATGGACTATACAGTCCATGGAGTCACAAAGAGTTGGACACAACTGAGTGACTTTCGCTTTCTTTCACCTAGACTTGGTCTCTGGTTATTTGTAAACAGAGAGTGGAACTCACTTCCATTTCCAGATAGGCTCGGAAATAGACTTAGACAGCTTTGCCATGTACTGACATATACGAAAGAGCTGGAAATTTGTATATACTGAAATCTACCAACGTTTATCTGGGGAGGGGGACTGGGAGAAATGGGGTCACAGTAGGGTGAGGGAGGGGAATTATAATGTTTACCACAGGTACGAAGTAGTCACTTTAACATTGAGACCTCTGCCTCATTGAATTCAGGTTTTTTAAGTACTTGAAACTCCTCAGATTCTCCTTGTTTTACAATTATTTTTAAATTTATGAAGTAGAAAGCATTGTTTTGTACACTGTTTTGTCTCTTACCCTCTTGAAGTTGGATTAGAGGCGAAGTTCTGCACACGGGAGCGTCCACACTAGGTCTCTCAGATTCAGTGCACGTAGTCGGGGAAGAGACTCCTGCATGAAATACCAGCAGCATTTACATGAGTATTTCTTACGTATGCTCTTTACTTTGTTACTTTGTCAACCCTATCCCCACACACCTCTTCTTTCCTTTTAATAGATGCCTGTGTAGGGAAAAAAAGAACTTTGCACTTATGTTACACTCCTGAAATGCCAGGTGTGACCTGTGTGTTTCAAACTCATTTCCGTTCTTTCTCCAGTCAGTCCATGGCTTAAGTGACAAGTTCAGGTGCGTGTGGCACATTTGTACGAAGGGGTAGGAGGTAGAGAAATACCTGTCCTTCAGGAGTATCTCAAAGTCATTAACGTGTAAGAGAAAGGGAAAAGAGTAGTTGCCAAAGTCCTTTATTCAGTCCTTCGTCTTCTCGTGTGACATCACTGCATCTGCTAATTGGCAAGAAAGCACCCTCGGGTTCCCCTTCCCCAGCCACCAGACCCCTGATGTGTGCATACCGCTGTCGTATCCATCAGATGACGTAGATGAGGGGTGTATATGGTGTAACTCTTGTCAGTTTAGAAGTGGACTGGATAAAATGTCCTTTTCCTTCATTGTCACTAACATTGCTCTTTATCTCATTCGTGCTGTCACATGCCCTCCATGTTAAACAAGAAAATCCTATCGCCACTGATAACTAAGATGCTAAATGATGATTGCAACTGGCTAATAATAAGGTTCTTTTTATATATAAGGGTGTGTGCATAATTGGAATTGACATGAGAAATCCATTTGTATCCACTTGTGATATTGCACAACAACCACAGATACCTACAGATTCTGTTTTCATTTCCTCGTGATCTTTATCTATGATAATGACCTTTGTAGATTGGTTATTTCTGTACTTTGTTTATCTGTAATAAACTTTGTAGATCCTGTGAAATGTTATTTTGCCTAAATCACTTGAGACTTGAGTCTTTAATAACAAAGCATCAATATTCACTAAAAGTCAATCTCTTTTATTAGAGTTTCTGTGACTTGGCTAGAAGCTCCTGATACTAAGGATTAGTGTTCATTTTCCCTGGGGGGGCGTTCCACTAGGGCATTACTGAATAATGACTTGATGTTGCCACATAGACTTCAAGATATATGATATTTGGGGGATTTTGTTGATTGGCCCATGTTTTATTGCATAGTGTGAAATGTTTAAAGCTTGGTTAACCTGTATATAGATAGGTTATTGTTGACTAGTTACAGTGTATTAGGATTGCCTGTAATATTTAAGCTTCTTACTACTGTGTGTGCTGGTAGGAACATATAATTTTTGTACATTCTATTTACTGAGATGTTACCTATTTTATTTTACAAATACTTTGGGATTCAAATTTTTTTTTTTTTGCTTCCGTGAGGATTAATTTGGAAGATTTTTAATGACATTCCACTGATTTCCGATTTTGCTTGAGATTGACTTCAATAAATTGTCCTGTATGTTCCAAAATTAAATATATGGACTTGTTCATTGCCTGTAACTTCTTGCTACAACTCAGTGGCCAACAGGCCACCCTGGGCGGGAGGGGGTCAGAGCGGGGTTGGAAGACCTCGTGCGTCTAACCTGCCGGTGGGCCCCGCAGCCCAAGGTCTAGCCGAGCCGCGGAAAACTTGGACCTGGCAACGCAGCAACACAAAACGCGCACTCTGCGCGCTTCCCGGGAGCGGAGGCTGAGTGAGTACGAAGCGTCGGGGCGGGCGTAGGAAGGCGGGTGGAGAGACACGTGGGGAGCGACCCCTCCCTCCGTCGGACCCGCCCCACCCGTCTTCCCCGTCCCCGCCCCCGACTTGATGCCCCGCCCCTCGACTCCCCGCCCCCAGCGCCGCCACGTCAGCCTTGAGCGCGCACCGGGCGATGGGCAAGGGGAAGGCGGCGGCCCTCGCGGCCGAGCTGGGCGTGCGGCTCGCGCTGTTCGCGGTCTTCCTGTAAGGACTTGAGCTCTGGCCCCCTCCCCGACCCCGGTCCTGGTCCCTCAGCCCCCGACCCTCCTTTCCGAGACCCGGCCGGGTTCCGCGCGCGCTTGCCAGAAGCCGCCGACGCTCCGCTCCTTTGTGTCCCCTTCAGGGTGACGGAGTTGCTGCCGCCCTTCCAGAGGCTCATCCAGCCTGAGGAGATGTGGCTTTACCGGAATCCGTACGTGGAGGCAGAGTATCTCCCCACCAAGCCGATGTTTGTGCGTGGAGGACCAGCCTGCCTTCTGACCGCGCTTTTCAGGGCGTTGGGCGGTCATCCCGACTCCGCGGCGACATTTATGGGGAGTTCGCTGCTAGACGGGGCTTCGCGTCGCCGTGCTTCTCGGCGGGGTTGAGAGCGGATGTCCCTCCGCTTTGGCTCGGGGACACGTGCTGGGGGGCAGTGCTCAGGGCGGCCAGGGGAGCTCGGGGCCGTGGCCCCTGGACGCCACACCTGCAGGGGGCAGTTCAGGTCTGGTGTGTGACTTCTACTGTTACTCCGCTCCTCTTGCTGTCGGAGGTCTTGTTTTCAAGCCGATTCTGTACTCTTTCGTGTGCTCAGCTCCGCTGTGTCCCATGCAGGTCATCGCCTTCCTCGCCCCGCTGGCTCCAGTCCTACTGGCCAGGTGTCTCAAGGCGGCGGACGCAGCCGACAGCCGGCAGGCCTGCCTGGGTAAGAGTGACCCCCACGCTCGGCCATCGGGTCTTCCCCCCCCCCCATGGAGCTGGTGGCCTCAGTGTGTGGAGGCCATGTGCTGCGACTCCCTAAGGTGACTCTGCCTCCCCTCTACCCTACTTTTTACCTGTGACCTCTGGGTCACCTCCCAGGTACACCTGTACGCACAGGACTGTATGCACCTGTGGCACCGCAGTGGCCACCAAGGCCCGCGTTCCTTTTATGCTCCAGTCTGGCTGGAGGCTGACCTCTCTGCTGTCCCAGGAGACAGTGTCCCCTGTGGCTGTGCTGAACGAGACAGGGACCTCCGCAGACCCACTGACAGTGAGTTTCTTTGCTTTGCAGCGGCCAGCCTGGCGCTGGCCCTGAATGGCATCTTCACCAACACGATCAAACTGATAGTGGGGAGGTGAGTGCCCGAGCAGCCGCCTGCCGTCTCAGCCCTCTCCGGTCAGGAGAGCGGGTCACGCAGCCCCAGCCCTATCTTCCGGAGCCTCTTCTCTCTTAACGCTTCCTCCCTTCCCTCTGCCTTGGTGCCCGGCTGACTCTCGGGCTCTTTTCTGCCCAGAACAGCACATTTCCCAGTGCCAGAGTCAGTGTCCTCCAGAGCACCCTGAGGAAGCTGCAGCATGACTGGCTCTTTCCCCTAACAATTATGTGCTGCAGCCGCTTTTTTTTTTTTTTCTGATTTAAATACTAACCTTGGAAAAATAAGGCTTTTCTCTTAGTGGTGACTATCCAGTCCAGTTTCACTATTTTGCCTGGGATGCTATTTGACTGACAGTTAATAGGTTAATCGATGTCTAATACAACCGAAGAACAATTTCTGGAGTTGTAAACGATTCACGTTCAGACCTGGCCGTATTTCTTCCAGGCCACGCCCAGACTTCTTCTACCGCTGCTTCCCGGATGGGCAAGCCCATGGAGACTTGATGTGCACAGGAGACAAGGCCGTGGTGAATGAGGGCCGTAAGAGCTTCCCCAGTGGCCATGCTTCCTGTATGAATACCATGTGAACTCTACATCCCTGTTCTGGTTTTTTTAATCATTGAATTTAACCCAGGGGAACTAACTTGTGAGGATGGGAACATCTCACGCAGTCTTGTTCTTGTATCTAGAAGTCAGAGAGCCCCCGTTCTTTAATAACAAGCTTGAACCTCAAGTATTAAACATTTAAGGACAGAGGACGTAGTTTCCCTTCATGAAATTTGAACATTTTATTATTACTGTATTATCCTGCCTAAATCCTGCAATCTCGTGCTAGTCGTAAAAATACTAACCAGCCTTTATGGAAGAGTTCGGAGAAGGCAGTGGCACCCCACTCCAGTACTCCTGCCTGGAAAACCCCATGGACGGAGGAGCCTGGTGGGCTGCAGTCCATGGGGTCGCACAGAGTTGGACACGACTGAAGCGACTTAGCAGCATGGAAGAGTTACTACATAGTCAGGTGCTTCCAAAAGCATTTTAGATTCATGTCTCATTTGACAGCAATATTAGCCCAATGAGATGGCTTCTGTTATTTTTATGATTCCCATTTATATACGAGGAAATGGAGGCACTGGGAAATGAAGTCCCATCACTAGGAGTCCAAAAACTCTCTTCCGGGTACATGTCACTCACTTTGGGAGATAATCCTTCATTTTCCCTTGTTTTCTCCTCCCTCGTAACTGACAGTCTCGATCAGTGATCTACACCAGAAGCTACAAAAAGGGCTAAGAATATGTTCCTAACCCTGTCTTCTTCTTTTCCTTTAAAAGACGTTTTCCCCTCTTCTAGTTGCATTTGCCGGTCTGGCCTTCGCATCCTTCTACCTGGCGGGGAAGTTACACTGCTTCACACCAAGAGGCCGAGGGAAATCTTGGAGATTCTGTTCCTTTCTGTCACCCCTACTCTTTGCAGCTGTGATTGCACTGTCCCGCACCTGTGACTACAAGCATCACTGGCAGGGTAAGCATCACAGGCCTCCAGGCCGTGGACCCTCCATGGTTCTCCCGTCATTTGTCCCCCGCACGTGGCATGGGACACACCCCTGGGTGTCTGCTGAGTGAACAGACAAGTGTGCAGAGGATGGTCTGGATCTGAACTGAGAGTGTGGTTTATTGCTACATGGAAAATGAGAAAGCACACTGTTATCTTTTAAACAGATTACCAAAGAGGGACATCCTAATTTTCCCATTACTTTGAAGCATCGTAAGTTCAGGAAAAAATCAAGAAATTTTTTACAACCAACCTCAAAGTTCAGTTTACTTACTACCTTAAAAATCAACTTCACTGTCAAGGTTTTTGTTCAGTAATGGAAGTAAAATTTAAGAAAACATAAAATTGTAATTAAACCAAAGAAATTTAAGTTGAATGATATAGTAAATCATCCAAATTACAGAGTATCTGCAGAGAAAGCCCAAAATTCAAAAAAAACAAAACAAAAAAAAAACAAAAAAAGCTGACAGTATCAGCTAGAGGCCCTTAAGAGCTGTTCTGAAGAATAAACTAAATTTTTACAAAGAGAGGCAACTCCTAGAGAGTTTATTCCTTCCTCTAGAACCCTTTGAATGGTGATGAGGAGTTTTTTATAGTATTCAATGAATCTGTTATTCTTCCAAACTAAAAAACTCAATGCAGTGAACTCAGAATATGCCTTGTTATACTTACCTAACTAAAGATGTGTTTTGATTTGGTGTTTAAGGGAACGGCTTGATAATGACCATACTGCAGCTATATGATAAAACTAAGAAAATCCCCCAAAACGATAACCCTGGAATGTAGGGGTTTTGCAGAGTAGCCTTGGAGGGTCAAGCTCCCTCCACCAGCAAGCATGACTTGTGAGTGAGGGAAAGCCATCTCCTCTGTCTTCGTCCAGACGTCCTGGCTGGATCCGCCATTGGCCTGACGTTCGCGTACAGCTGCTACAGGCAGTACTACCCTCCGCTGACAGACGCCGAGTGCCACAGGCCGCTGCCCCTCAGCCCCGCTCTTCCTGCCCCGCAGAAGCAGCCCCGCGACCTGCAGCCTTTCTGTGTTTAGACCCTGGAGCCGCCTCCCTGGAGAACAGGCCCATCGGACCTCCTCTCTCCCCACGCCCAGGACAAGAATGTCTGACCTTCACCTCCTGAGGACAGGTGAGGACAGACGCCCACAGGCTGATGCAGTTTTGCCCCGGCGCACGGCTCACAGGGATTTATCAAGAGGGGTCGAAGTCCTTTTTCACTACTGTTTGCCATGCATAGTTCCCCAACAGCTTACGAGTCTGGTCCACCAGATTGGTATCCCAAGATCCAGTGTTTTCACATGTAACTTCAGTACGGCTCTTAGAAGGATTATGTCACAAAGAAGCATTTACCTTAGCATCACTTTATCCTAGACACTAGCATTGATTACCAAAACTTAATTTCCACTTTCCATAGCTCAGAATCTTAAAATCCAGGGCATGAGCAATTAAATTATTTTACTTCTGTTTACTTTCTCTGGTGGGACAATTCCACCCCTGAAATGGGAGAATGTCCAATTCTGGCTAATTTACCACTGTTATGCTTATCCAAGTCCAGCTAAATAGTGCTGTCCCTTCTGAATTCTGTGAACATAAGTGATTTGATAATTTGCTGAATTACTGAGTAAACACAGTAAACAAGAAAATGGTCAGGAGCGTCGATTCAGTACCGACAGCAGATCCCGGTTCCTGCCGCACCTGTGCTGAGCCGAGCTCAGGAGCCGCTCTACCTCCAGTCACGGCTGCAGACCTGTGCGAACACACCCACCCTGCCACGTGGCTGAGGCAGGAGGGCGCTCAGAGACTTATCTGGAGGACAGATCAGCGTCTCCTGTCCTGTCCCCAGTGGGCCATGAGGAACAGTTATGGGACGTGGTCGGAACTGATGCACGGAACCTGAAACCACCCTTCTCTTTATGCTGACCGTACTTTAATATGACCTTGTTTTGTGTATTTCTTTCTATAACATTTTCAGTGCACCTTTTCCTTATGTAAATGCAATATGCAAATAAAATGGTGAATGTGGGCTTTGCACTTAAAGTTCCATTTGAGAACTGAAACATTTCAAAGTTAAACACTGGATTCCCCTTCTAACATAAGTGATTCAACTGTCTCCAGCAGTGGCTGATGTTAATAATACCAAAGAGCTCTCAATATTTACCTTATAATCACCGTACTTTAAAGTCAAGGGGAAAAGAACCCGAATGTCCGTTCTTTGTCCAGTACTTTTTTTAAACTTGTTTTAGTAACACAAAAGGGAGGAGAAAATGGTTATTGTACTGATTCTCTTTGGTCTTTGATGGATGAGCCAGGTAGAAGTAGGCAACTGGTCAAATTGGTTTTATTTCATTATTTACTAAAGTTTTAAATATAATCACATAAAAAACAAACATTTCAAAAAGTGCAAAATATTAGAAAGCTAATCAGTGCTATTAATCTTTCCATGCAAACAATCTCTCTTGCTGAGAATAAGCAATACCAATTCTGCAGCTGGGAATATGTATAAAATGATACTCTACCAGAGTTTAAAAATAGGCTTGGTCAAGAGATTGCACATGATACAACTGAAGTAGTGCAAAAAATATACAACTGAATAAGGAATTTAAGTCAAGCTTAGTACCCTGTGTAAGTGCATCCATGATACCAACACGGGGATACACAGGATATAAAGCTCTTTTCCAGTCACCTGCCCTTCACCACCAGGAAGGAAACACTTCTTAGTATAAACAGTGGTTTATCTAACAATCCGGGGTGATGCTGTTCATCTTTGGTTACAGGGACTCACTCTTGCTTGTCCTCTGGCTTACTCTTACAATTTACTTACTCTGTTAATAGGAAGAGTAAATTTAAATTTGAAGACAACAACTTGATGAAAGCTTCCCCTTTACATTGAATGCTACCTCATTCTCAGTAACCCTTATTTCGGTCTCAGAGTTTATGTAGTAAATAAAGCATCTCATAGAGCTGAAACGTCTTAGTGGCTTGGTCAGCATTAGTCTGTAAGCAGATGGACACAGAGGCCAGGCTCTCACCAGTACCCCAACCTTATGCTGTCACAGCGATGGCGTGTGTGAATGGTAAACGCCGGGGGTCTACATTCACCCATCTCTCTTGCACCTCTGACACTGACTGCGGCAGCTGTTCCTAGCCCCAGAGCCAGGTTTCTCTTTCGGAATGAGAAACATCTCCCCCTGGGCAGACCCACCCCTCCCCCAGCGCTGCCTGTGCTGGGGCCTGTCCAGTTGTTCCCTGCACTGCAGGGACTCAGAGGCAACAGTGTCTGTTTAAAGAGAACAGTCTTCAACACTCCCTTCACACAAGCAGATGTGGCAGATGGCTTTCACGAGTTGTTCCACCATGAACACACCACTAAAAGGTTTTATTCATCACTTCATAAGCAGTCAAAGCTGTGTAACTGCAGGTTTGTCAGCATTTATAACTTTACCCTAAACTTAAGAACTAACAAATAACTAGGTTGGACTTCATCTAGAGTCTCCCAGTTTGAAGTATGATATGATATAAAAAGGCAAGTCTAGGATATGTAATATCTTTATAAAGATGTACCTGATGGAAACTAAACTGTCCACTTTAGACTCTTAGAGCAGCTCAAACAGCTGTAAAAACAATGAACATCCTCTGTGAGTCCTAGCAATAAATCTTGTCAGTCAACTATAGAAAGTAAACAGTATTTATAATTTTAGTCTTTCTTCATACAGTACGTGTAGAAAACAAAAGTTGGCTGGAGGGAATCTGACTGCCCACCAGTCTCCCTCCTCCACTTAGATCTAGCCTTCCAACGCAGAGAACACCCATGACCATAAGCAGACCCAGAATGGCTTCTGAGTCTCAGGAGCCCACTACCAGATTAGAATATTCTCTAAAGATAAACAATAACCTAGAAAAATTTACACCCAACCCAAAACAAACTCAAGGCAGGCTTTATACCATCTCAAGTAATAAGCAATAGAGTGTGGTATGTAAATACCATCAGAGAATTAAAGATACAGACTACCCGCAGCCATGAAGAAAGAATGGCGAATGTTTCTGTGAAGCCAGTGGTAAAAAGTAACAGGGTCTTCCCTTTGCTTTTCCACTTGCTTCCAGAGAGGAAGATTATCTTCCAGAGACCCCAGTGGTGAGTAAGTGGCAGGCAACATGCAGGGAACGACATAGCTGAGAGGAAAACGCGGGAACAAAGAGGCAGGTTTTCTGGGGAAGGATCCCCCAGTGTCCATCTAGGGGAGAAAGTGGAAGAGAGGTCATCACGCTGAAGGTAACCAGAGAGAATGCCAGAATCTGACACACAAGCTTTCTAACTATTAATACATATATACAAGGCTGAGTAATGTAAATCCCAGGTTGGGCTGTCTATACTTAAAGCTGAAACTGTTGTAACTGCAAGGAGCTCAAACCAGTCCATCCTTAAGACCACCAGCCCTGAATATTCACTGGAAAGGCTGATGCTGAAGCTCCAATACTTCGATGCTGGGAAAGACTGAAAGCAAGAGGAGAAGAAGGCGGCAGGGGATGAGTTGGTTAGATGGCATCACTGACTCAATGGACATAGATTTGACCAAACTCCAGGAGACAGCAGAGGACAGAGGAGGCTGTTGTGCTGCAGAACATGGAGTCGCAAAGAGTTGGACACAACTTAGCGACTGAACAACAATAACAATGTAAATCCCAGAATGGACTGTATGTACTTAAAGCTGTAAATGTTGTCATGGTAACTTTTAGACGGTCAGAACCATGAAGATTCTGAGTTTAGATCCTAAAAATGACAAGTGTTATTGGACCAAGTTGCTAGCAAAACACACACTAACCTTTCTCTAAATGGCCTCCAGTGCTTTTTTCCCATGAATTTTAACCAGAGTCCCTCTAAAAATTAGTAATAACCTAGATCTTGGTGACAAGCAACAAAAAGTACATTTCCAAGCAGCTTTTGAGGCTCCACATGTTATATAGGAATAATGCTACATACATGACATTTAAAAACTTACATTAAGCAGCCTTAGGTGGTTCATTTTTACTGTAAAGGCTGATCAAGGAAGATACCCTGGGTTTGGTAGATTTCTTTGAGGACCAGCAGTACTGTATCTTCAGACTCCCTGGAGAAAGAAAAGATGATGTCGTAAAAGGAGACTACCATTTGTACTAGGTGTTTTACATACACAGCCACCTCAGTTCATTTTTTTTACTGTTTTAAAAAACATCTGGCTCAGAAGTGGTGTATCTGACAGTGGCTTGGAAGGTAACCTAACAAAGAAGTTGTTTGTTAGGTTACCTTCTAACAAGTCTACGTTGCGTTCTGTAATATAAAAAAGCCAGTAGTAAATGACCAAGCCCTCCCTCCACAGAACTCCTTCTTGGGACAACATGGAAGAGTCATCCAATTCATCACCTTAATTTTTTAAATTTTGAGTCACCTTTTTAAAAGAAAAGCCAATACAATCATGTGGATAAAGATCAAAGATACAAAAGGATGTAATAATGAAATCTCCTTCCCACTATTTCTAAACCACGAGTTCCCAACTTCTGACAACTGATGTTATCAACTTATGTATCTTCCAGATATTATTCAGTGTGTGTACAAGCCATTACTTATATCTGGTTCATAAAGAAATATGACTATAAAAATAACATCCATGGATTGTCTTACAGGTATATGGCTCAAACACTTTTCTAGGTCTGGGGTTTGACATTTTTTGAGCCATGGACCTATTTGAGAATCTAATGAAACCTATGCATTTCTCCCCAGAAAAGACATCATACACATATACTATATACCCAAAATCGTAAGTAGAATTTCACTAGATTTGTAGACTTTTTCTGTCCCCTACAAGCTCTGCACGTGGACTGCAGGTTAAGAAATTCCTCCTATCCCAATGAGAGGAGATTAGCTAAACCAGATATTAAAATGGTGTGATCCTGGTGCATAAATAATGAGTGAATAGAAAAGAACAGAAAATTCAGAAGTAAGACTTAAAAACCCACAGAAATTTAATACAATGAAGTTAGAACCTCAAATCTATTAACAGCGTTTTCCAGATGGAGAGCCATTTGGAAAATGATTTGAATCAATTCACATCTTCTTACAAGGATAAATTTGAAGAGAATCAAAGATTTACATGTAAAAATGAAACCCTAAAATATCAGAATAAACTGTGGTAAGGAATTCTCAGGAGAACAAGGAAAATCTAAGCATGATACAAATTCCAGAAGCCAAAAAAGAAAAATCTGACTACATAAAAATTAAAGTTTATACTTAGCAAAAAAACCAATGTACACAATGTTAAAGACAAACTGGGGAAAAGTTATTTACAACTCATATCACAGATTTTATCAATTAAAAAAACAACAATTCAATATGAAAGAGAATAAAGAATATAGATAACTCCCCAAAAGAAAATTAAAATGGTCCTTGAGTATATGTCAAGATGATCAACCTTGTAACAGAGAGGGGAATAATTACAGCATGCATGATACATACACTAAAAGTCACAAAACATATCTGAGAGAAACTAAAGACCACAATACACTGAGAGATACGATGTTTGTGGGTCAGAAAACTCAGCATTATTAAGGTATCAGTTCTCCCCACACCCCCAAACTGATCCACAGATAAAATGCAATCACAATCAAAATCCCTAAAAAGCTTTTTGGTTGAAATTAACAAGTTCATTTTAAACTACATGTGGAAATACAGAGGACCTACAATACCTAAGGTAACTACTAATAGGCACAACAAAGATGAAGGGCTCACAGTACCTAATTTCAAGCCTTACTATGAAGCTACAGTAATCAAGACAGGGTTTTATTGATGTAAAGACTGACAAACAGATCAACAGAACAAAACAGAGCCAAGGCAATTCAACAGTTTCTCCATCTGAATAAACTTTTCAACAAATGTTGCCATAATAACAGTAAAGCCACAGGCAAAACAATGAACCTCAATCCTTTCCTCACACCATATTTAAAAATTAACCAAAATGGATCACAGACCTAAATGTAAAAGCTAAAATGACACAACTTCTAAAACTAAAGAGAAATAAGATTTGATGTTGGATTTGGGCTTCCCTGATAGCTCAGTTGGTAAAGAATCTGCCTTCAATGCAGGAGACCCTGGTTTGATTCCTGGGTTGGGAAGATCCCTTTGAGAAGGGATAGGCTACCCACTCCAGTATTCTTGGGCTTCCCTGGTGGCTCAGATGGTAAAGAATCCACCTGCAATGCCGGAGACCTGGGTTTGATCCCTGGGTTGGGACGATCCCCTGGAGAAGGGAAAGGCTACCCATTCCCATATTCTGGCCTGGAGAATTCCATGGACTGTATAGTCCATGGGGTCGCAAAAGTCAGACACGACTGAGCGACTTTCACTTTCACTTGGCAAAGATTTCTTACCTGTGTCAGAAAAGCACAAACATCAGTAAATTGGACTTCATCAAAAGACATTTTTGCTTTTCAAAACATACTTGTTGGACAAATGAAAAAACCACATCCTGAGAGAAAAAAAGTATCTGAAAAGGACTTGTAAATAAAGTATAGGAAAATCTTGAAACTTAATAATGAAATAATCCAATTTTTTAAACGGGCAAAAGATTTTAACAGACAATTCACCAAAGATGATGCATGGATGGCAAGGGGGATCAATCAAGGTGGCAGAGGAAGAAGACATGGAACTCACTCCTTGCCAAAAACAGATCAAAAATGCATCTATATATGGAATAATTCTCATTGGAAACTGGCAGAAAAACTCCTGTACAACCAAGGCTGTGAGAGAGATCCACATGTAATTGGGCTGGACAGGAAGAAAAGTGATCAGGTCAGCACCTGTGCCCCTGAGAGGGGACTGGAAGGAAGAGGGAGAACACTGGGGCAGAGACCCATCCCGGGGAGTGAACAGTGAGCCTCAGGTGGGATGCTGCAGGCCTGGGGTCCTAGCTGGGGGAGATGAACCACCCCTGGCTGGCTGGCAGGCAGGCAGGAATAGCAGGAAGGCTGTGGGAAGGAGGGACAGGGCGTGTGTGTGTGTGTGTGTGTGTGCGCGCTCGCGCGCGCATGCTGGCTTGTGTACCCCCACAGGGAGAGCAGGGCAGAGGGGGCAGTTGGACGAGCGCTCTAGTGGCTGCCAGGTTCCCCGCCTGGGCATATACCTCCGCTCCGCATCCTCCACCAGGCACAGCGTCCAGGGGCAACCCGGGCCTGGGGCAGAGCCTGCTTGGGGGCAGCAGTCACGGTTGGCACTTACTCAAGTGGCGCATCAGAAGGAGCCTAGCACTCTGACAGCAGCCTCTACCCCACAGCTCCCGTAGGATATACCCGGAGACTACACACAGGCCCCAGGGACCCTGCAGGGTGGCCCTATGACGAGTGGTGGAGGCTGGGCACAGTGATGGGCTGTGAGGGGCCAGGGGGACATGCACGTGAGGCTGCGTGTGAGCAGAGCAAGGGAACAAGTGCAGCTCCGGCAGGCAGACAGCTCAGACCTCTGCCTGCAGAGGGTCCACGTGGGTGCCACTCTGGTCAGTACTTCCCGGCTCTGGGGCAAGGCTTCCAACGCAGGGAGAGGGGAAAACACACACCCGCAGGGAACAGAGCCAGCCTGGGCCCGACCCTTGCCTCCAGCAACTTGGATCAGATCCTGTCCCAGCAGGGTGCCAGCCACTGGGCAGGGGCAAAGGTCTGCCTCACACCCAGCTCCAGCCCCACCCCCTGCTGAGGGGATATCTGAGGGAATCCAGCTCTCCCAGTGGAGACACTGGGCACACGCAGTCTGTATAAGGATGCTCCCACATCAGAACACCCCTTTAAGACCACAAGAGGTAACTGTTTCACCTAAATTCACAGTGACAGAGAAAGTTAAGCAAAATAAAAACACAGAGGAACTGCTTTCAATTGGAACAAGAGAAAAAAACCCTAAAAAAACAAATAATGAAACAGAAATAAACAATTTACCAGGTAAAGAATTCAGAACATTGTTAATAAAAATGTTAATTGAATTTAGGGAAAAGAATAGATGAACATAGTGAGAATTTTTAAAAGGAACTAGAAAATATTTAAAAAGACCCAATCTGAAGAGAATTCAATAGCTGCCAAAAAAAAAACAAAAAACACCACACTAAAAAGAATGAATAGCAGACTAAGTGATACAAAAGAACACATATATGATCTGAAAGACAGAAAAATGGAAATCATCCAATCAGAACAGCAAAAAGAAAATCCGATTTTTAAAAATGAAATCAGTATAAGAAATCTCTGAAATAACATTAAATAACCAACATTCACATTACAGGAGAAGACAGAAGAGAGCAGGGCATCGAAAATGCAGCTGAGGTGATTATGGCTGAAAACTCTCCAAACCTGAAGGAAATAAGATATCCAGGAACAGGAAGTACAGAGGACCCCAAACAAGTTGAACTGAAGGAAACCCATACAAAGAGAAAACATAATTAAAATGGCAAAAGGTAGAGAGAGGCTTCTAAAGGCAGCAAGAAAAAAGAAAACAGAATCCCCACCCATAAGACTATCAGCTGATTTCTCTGCAGAAACCATGCAGGCCAGAAGGGAGTGGCATGATCTGCAACCTAGAGTACTCTGCCCAGCAAGATTACCATTTAGAACTGAAAGAGAGAACAAGAACTTCTCAGACAAGCAAACACTGAAAGATTGCATCAATATTAAGGGTTTTCTCTAAGTGGAAAAGAAGTAAGAACCTATAGAGAAGAAATAAATACAGAGTAAGGACTGAGGACCAACAACTGAACTGAGCAGTATGGAGATTAAAAGACAAAAAAATGTGAAAGCAACTGTAACTACAATGAACATGAAACAGGAAGATATAAAATACGACATCAAAATATGGAGGAGGGGAACAGAAATGTAGAATGTTCAGAATGTGTTTGAACCCATATGACAGCCAGTTTAAAACAAGGAAATATAGGTCAACATATATGAACCCCAAGGTAATCACAAATTAAAAAAAAAAAAAACACAACAAATACACAAAAACTGAAAAGAAAGGAATACAAGCATACTGCTAAATAAAATCATTAAACCACAAAGGCTTAGTTGCTCAGTCATATTCGACTCTGCTACCCCATGGACTGTAGCCTGCCAGGCTCCTCTGTCCATGGGATTCTCCAGGCAAAAATACTGGAGTGGGTTGCCATTCCCTTCTCCAGGGGATCGTCTGGATCCAGGAATTGAACCCAGGTCTCTCGTACTGCAGGCAGATTCTTTACCATCTGAGTCACCAGAGAAGCTCCCTAAACCACAAAGGAAGAAACAAAAAGAACAGAGAAGAACTACAAAACAACTGGAAAACAAGTAATAAAATGCAATAAGTACATATCTATATCAATAATTACTATGTCAATGGGCTAAATATTCCTATCAGACAAAACAGACTTTACAACAATGGCTATAACAGAAGACAAAGAAGGGCATTCTATAATGATAAGGGATCAATACAAGAACAAGCCATAATGTTTAACATATATGCATCCAAGACAGAGCACCTCAACATGTAAAGCAAATACTAACACACCTAAAGGGAGAAGCTGACAATAACACAGTGACAGAAGGGGACTTTAACAGCCCACTTTTATCAATGGACAGATCATCCAGACAGGAAAGCTATAAGGCAACAATGGCCTTAAATGACACATTATAGACGATCTGAATATATTAGATATCTACAAGGACATTATGTCCGAAAAAAGCAGAATACAGACTTTTTTTTTCCAAGTGCACATGAAATGTTCTCCTGAACAGATCACATGTTAAGAGGATAGAAATTATACCAAGTATTTTTTCCAACCACAATAGTATGAAACTAGAAATCAATTACAGAAAGAAAAACAGGAAAAGAACTCACATGTGGAGATTAAATGATATGCTACTAAAAAAACAACAGATCAATAGAGAAATCAAAAAGGAAACCAGAAAATACCTTGAGACAAATAAAAATGGAAACACGACTCTCCAAAAATCTATGGGATGCAGAAAAAACAATCTAAGAGAGAAGCTTATAGTGATACAGTCCTTCCTGAGAGAGGCCTTCACTTCCTTGAGAAATAAGAAAAGTCTCAAGCAAACCTACCACCTAAAGGAATTAGAAAAAGAAAACAATGCAAAGTTAGCAGAAGCAAGGGAATAATAAAGATCAAAAAGAGAAGGAATAAAACAGATCTTAAAGAAAAAAAAACAACAGGGCTTCCCTGGTGGCTCAGTGGTGAAGAATCACCCGCCAATGCAGGAGACACAGATTCAATCCCTGGTCTACCACGCCCGTACTCTAAGAGCCCTGAAGCTGCAACAGATTCAATCCCTGGTCTACCACACCCGTGCTCTAAGAGCCCTGACACTGCAATGACTGCAGCCCCGTGCCCTGGAGCCCACGCTCTGCGAGGAGCAGCCGCCACAGTGAGAAGCCCACGCACTGCAACAGAGTAGCCCCCGCTTGCCACAACTAGAGAAGCCAGTGCAGTAATGAAGACCCAGCACAGCCATAAATAAATAAATACAAAATTTTAAAAAACAATAGAAAATATCAGTGAAAACAAGAGTTAGTTTCTTGAAAAGATAATGAGAAACTGATAACCTTTAGCCAGGCTCACCAAGAAGAGAGAACCCAAAATAATCAAAATAAGAAATAAAAGAGGAGAAATTACAACTGATACCACAGAGAGAGAAAAACATAAGAGGATACAATCAATAGTCATATTCCAGCAATCTGGACAACCCAGAAGAAACGGACAAATTTCTAAAAAAACATAAAAATTGGCAAGACTGAAATCAATAAGAAACAGACCATCTGAACAAACCAAACACTAGTAGTGAAATTGTATTTGTTATGTAAAAAACTCACAGAAGGCTTCCCTGGTGGCTCTGTGGTGAAGAATCTGCCTGCCAATGCAGGAGACACAGGTTCGATCCCTGGTCCAGGAGGATCCCACATGCCGCAGGGCAACTGAGCCTCTGCATCACAACTACTGAGCCTGTGCCCTAGAGCCCAGGGTCCTCAACTGCTGAAGCCCGCGCGGCCTAGAGTCCATGCTTCCCAACAAGAGAAGCCACCGCGATGAGAAGCCCACGTGCTGCAAGTAGAGAAAAGCCTGTGCAGCAAGAGACCCAGCACAGCCAAAAATAATAGAAAATAAGTAAAAATTAAAAATTAAAATATGTAAAAATAAGTAAAAGTTACATATTAAAAAAAAAAAAAAAACTCCCAGGAAACAAAAGTCCAGGACCAGCTTCCCAGGGGGATTCTAGCAAACTACAAAGATTTAACACTCAACCTTTTTAAATTATTCCAAAAAATTGAAGAGGAAGAAACTCTCCCAAATTCATTCTTTGAGGCTATCATTATCCTGATACCCAAATCACACCAATACACTACAAAAAAGGAAAACTACAGGCCAATGTCTTGGATGAATATAGATGCAAAACTCAACAAAATATTGCAACAATCCAAAAAAATAAATAAAAAGATCATATACAATGATCAAGTGGGATTTATCCCAGGGACACAGAGATGCTTCAATATTCACAGTTCAATCAGTGTGACACACCACATCAACAAAAGGAAGGACAAAAATCACATGATCATCTTAATAGATACAGAAATAGCATTTAATAAAATTAAATATACATTGACAAAAATTCTCCAAGTTGGTATAAAGAGAACATACCTTAACATAATAAAGACTGCTTATGACAAACCCACAGCTATCATCATACACAACAATGAAAAGCTGAAAGCCTTTCCTCCAAATTCAGGAACAAGACACAGATGTCCACTTTTGCTTCTTTGATGTAACATAAATAGTACTGGAAGTCCAAGCCACAACATCAGAGGAAGGGAAGGGAGGAAGGAAGAAAAAGCACCCATGTTGGAAGGGAGGAAGTAAAACTGTCACTATTTACAGATACGTTATACTTTAATACAGAAAACCCTAAAGCCTCCACCAAAAAGCTATTAGAACAAATGAATTCAGTAAACTTGCAGGATACAAGATTAATATACAGAAATCTAATGCTTTTTATACAATATTAACGAACTATCAAAAAGTAAAAAAAAAATCCCATTTAAAATTACATCAAAAAGAATAAAATGCCCTAGGAATAAACTTAACCAAGGAAATGAAAGCCTATACTCTGAGAATTATAAAACGCTGAGAAAGGAAACTAAAGATGATATAAAGAAGTGAAAAGATATTTTGTGCTCTTGGATCAGAAGAATTAATATTATTAAAATGGCCATACTACCCAAAGCAACCTACAGACTTAATGTTATCCCCAATGAAATACCCATGACATTTCGCACAGAACTAGCACAAATGAATCTAAAATTTATACAGAATCACAAAAAGCCCTATATTGTCAAAGCTATCCTCCCAGACTTCGGACTATACTACAAAGCTACAGTTATCGAAATATATTAGCACTGGCACAAAACCAGACACACAGAACAATGGAACAGAACAGAGCCCAGAAATAAACCCGCACAGCCACAGTCAACTCACCTACAACAGAGGAGGCAAGAATATACAATGGAGAAAAGACAATTTCTTCGATAAGTGGTGCTGGGAAAACTGGACAGCAACATGTAAAAGAATGACATAAAATCTCTGCACACCATATACAAAAATAAACTCATAATGGATTAAACATCTAAATACAAGTGTGGAAACCACAACCTCCTAAAAGAGAACATGGGCAGAACACTCTTTGATATAAATCATAGCAAAATATTTTGGGTCTATCTTTCAAAACAAAAATAAGCAAATGGAACCGAATTAATCCATAAAAGCTTTTTGCCAGCAAAGGAAACCACAGACAAGATGAAACCAAAAGCTACTGAAAAGGAGAAAATATCTGCAAATAATATGAGCAATAAGGGGTTAATATTCAAAATATATAAACAGCTCATAAAGCTCAATATCAAAAAAGTCCCCAAATAACCCAATCAAAAAATACGCAGAAGACCGAAGAGGCATTTTTCCAAGGAAGACATACAAATGGATAATGGGCACATGAAAAGGTGGTCAATATCACTATTCCTCAGGGAAATTCAAAACCAAAATGAAACATTACCTCACACCTGTCAGAATGGCTGTCATCAAAAAGAACACAAATAATAAATGTTGGCAAGGATGTGGAAAAAATGGAACTCTTATCTGCTGCTGGTGGGAATGTAAACTGGTGCAGTCACTGTAGAACATGGTATAGAGGCTCCTCAAAAAAATAAAAACAGAACTACCATACGATCCAGCAGCTCTACTCCTTGGCATTATATCCAGAAAAAATGGAAACACTAACCTGAAAAGATATATGCACCCCAGTGTTCATAGCCACACTATTCACAATAACTAGGGTATGGAAGCAACCTCAGCATCCATCAACAGACAAATAAAGAAGATGTGGTACATATTTACAATGGAATAATACATAGCCATAAAAAATAACAGAATTCTGCCACTTGCAGCAACATGGATGGACCTAAAGAATATTATGCTTAGTGAAGTAAGTCCTCATTGTATCACAGGTATTTGATAGATATAGAAAAAGCAGGATAGGGCAGTGCTCATTTGAGATTAGAATGATGGCTTATTCATAATTATTAATACAAAATAGCACAATCATGTCATTTGAGGGATAATGGGCACGTGAAAGGGTGCTCAACATCGCTAATCCTCATGGAAATTCAACACCACAGTGAAATATCCCCTCACCCCTTTCAGAATGGTTGTCATTAAAAAAATAATAAATGTTGTTTAAAATAAATACAAATAATAAATATTTGGTCTTAATAAATAATTAAGGCTGAGCATTGAAGGCTTAATAAACAAAGAAGGCTGAATGCCAAAGAATTGATGCTTTCGAACTGTGATGTTGGAAAAGACTCTTGAGTCCCTTGGACTGCAAGGAGATCCAACCAGTCCATCCTAAAGAAATCAATCCCGAATATTCATTGGAAGGACTGATGTTGAAGCTGAAACTCCAATACTTTGGCCACCTGATGGGAAGAACTGACTCATTGGAAAAGACCCTGATGCTGGGAAAGATTGAAGGCAGGAGGGGAAGGAGATGACAGAGGATGAGATGGTTGGATGGCATCACTGACACGATGGACTTGAGTTTGAGTAAGCTCCAACAGTTGGTGATGGACAGGAAGGCCTGGCGTGCTGCAGTCCATGGGGTCGCAAAGAGTCAGACACGAAGGAGTGACTGAAGACAAAAAAAAAAAAACCCAAAACAAAAACAAACACTTACCAGTAGCACAGATGGCTTTGTAAAGCAAATAAATATTCATTAAAACTTTCAATGGGCTTCTCCTGTAGCACATAGTCAATGCGCTGGCCTCCATTCAGCATTCCCACATGGATAGGGGGGGCTTCCTCTTTCACTGGTACAGGGTTCTCTTCTGTGTTAACATCTGGATGTGAAGGAACCATGGTCAGAATATAGAAGCTTCCAGCCCTCCAAGGCTGTCCTTATCTCCCTTTACACTCCAGCCTCAGCAGAGGAGGAGCTACTCTGCTCAGAAAGCTCTCTCTCTCTCCTCTCAATGCCCTTAAAGCTTGTTTTCAAGCCACACTGATTTTATCCAATCCCCTTTCTTTCCCATACCTTTGACAGCTAATTCCATTTACCTTTGGTTTATAAACTAAATGCAAGCAGGGTTGGAGAAGGAAATGGCAACCCACTCCAGTATTCTTGCCTGGAGAATCCCATGGACAAAGGAGCTTGGTGGGCTACCGTCCACTGGTCCCACTGGTCGCAAAGAGTCAGACACGACTGAGCGACTTCACTTTCACTTTCTTTGGTTTACAAACTAAATGCAGTTAGATCGCCTTAGGCAGTTGAAAAGAAACTCCTTTTGCAGTTAAAAAGCAAAAGAATGCTGAACTAACTGTGCAATCAAAAGAAGTGTCCCAGCTAGTCCCCAGCCAGGAAAATAAAACTGACCCATGAATACACAAACATTCCCTGGTAAAAGCAAGGTTCTTCACAGTGTAGGCTCTTAGCATCACCACCACAGTGCCCGAGTGGGGAATGGTTTAAAGCCTAGTTACTAGATGCTCAGCTTCTCTTAACACTTTCCCTCACAAATAATGTGTTTCCACAATTTGTGGCTATTTGATGACAGACAGAAACCAGCAGAGCTGAAGGCCCAGTAGGACTCATAGTCTAGTGCTGGTTCTCAACAACAAGGGGAAAGTTAAGAAGACCCTGGGAGAATAAGAACCAGACTTCAGGGAGTCCCTCTTCTCTGGCCCGGTGCAGGTAATCACTGTGTACAGAGTCACTGACCACTATGCTTCTCCGAATTTGACTCAGGTTCTGCTTCTGTTTCTTCCGCAGTTTCCGAAGCTTGTAAGGCAGGGTATGGAGCTCTGGTGAAAGACTTCCAGGCCATCCGCAGCGAACCTAGCAAGTTATTCTTAAGGTCCATGCTCATCCTGGTCAAGCCTTCTCTCAGTTCTGAAACACATGTGAAAAAGAACGCTACATGGTTTACGGAGATAAAAGGGCTCAACATAGCTAAACAAAATGAACAAGGTCCAGTCAGCCTGCACTGACCAGAAGGTCTACAATTATCAGGTTCTGGACTCAAGACATACCTAAGTGCATCCGCTTCCTGCCTTTATGATGTGGGATCAGCATTGGCTCAAATTCCACTCCTGGGACCACCATTGGTTCAATCCTATAGGCCACAGGATCAAACTACATGCAGAAAACAACAGTTACATATACCTCTGCTGATCATAATGATGGTCTCAGGAATAAGAATAATTATAAGCTCATTTATTTTTAAATGTACTTGTTCTGTCCCCTTTACTTCCAGGTTCATATTATAAATTTTCTCATTAGTACAAAATAGTATAGAAAAAAGTAAATCAACACAATAGACTATCATATGCTCTTCACCAATAAGCCCTAACATTCAGGCAAAATCACAAGAGCTGTCCAATGCTTACAGGGTGATAAATATTGAAGAAACCTTTGCATGTTGGAAATCTGTAGTTGGGGTCAATTCTTTTCAGTCCCCGGACAGTAAGGAACATTCCAATGGGAGATCCAAAAGCAAAGAATATTTCTGGTTTATAGATAAGCCGGGGGTATTTTACAGGCACCTGGATGAAGGAAATAAAAGCATCTCTTACTGATAATAAAAGTTACATCTGTTTCTACAGTACAAATGGCAAACAATAAAATGACCAAAGAAAATGAGTACTGTTTACCTGCCCAATGCCGACGTCCAGACCATCAGTACTACTGTAGAACTCCGACTCTTTGGGGATATTAGACATATTTGCCCCAGCAGGTGATTGAGGGGTTGGTCTATTAACACCCTAAAGAATAAACAATAGTTCTGTGGAGCTGCTAAGTAGTAAAAAATATCCAAAGGATTATACAGTTTTCTACCGGTTTAAAAGGATGCTTGGGAAGGTTTTGAAACAACAGTCAACAATTTTAAGAATCTCTCAGAAAACAAAATACAGCTAATGAAAACCAAAGCTGCCTTAAATTATGAATTGATATCCCTACATGCTCTGAAATGATGAAAGCTGTACAAAGCCATCTGGATAGTAACTGAAATTTTGGGCAACCATCATGAGAGAAAACAGCAGCAGAGCACTGTGGGGCGCTGGGGGCTGCTGAGTTCAGTGCAGTCCTATGCCTTTCTAATCAAAGCAGACACTATGTCTCTATCAGCCTTAAACCAGAACCAAGCAACCTACTGAACAGTTGAAAGATAATCATCTAGGCTATGGAAAGGAATTCAGTGGCCAAAAATACTCAGTGCACAAGTACTGTTACAACGTGGTTATACTTTGAATACATTATGCTAAGTGAAAGAAGCCAGTCACAAAAAGCCACATATCGTGTAACTTCATTTATAAGAAATATCCGGAATAAGAAAATTCAGAGACAGAAAATACATTAGTGGTTCACAGGAGGGACGAATGGGGAGTGACTGCTGTTGAATATGATGTTTCTTTTTACAGTGATGGAAATGTTCTGGAATTCGATAGTGGTGATGGGTATTCAACTCTGAATATACCAAGACCCACTGAATTGTATATTTTAAAAGGGTGAATTTTATGGTATGTGATGTGCAATATATTTCAATAAACTAGTTATAAAGCTACCCAAAAAAGGAAAACAATTGAATGGTAGAAGTCCAGGGGAGATAAGACTTCTGACACTGATAATATTTTTAAAGATATTAATAAAATGTATTTAGTTTCTAAAAAACAGAGCCAAAGGTAAATTTTTACAACTGCTTAGCTCCCTATACATCTCAAAATGCACAAGGGTACAAGGGAGTCAGAACACTGTTTAATCCCGTAAGCTATATTAAGCACATACCATTGAATTTTTTCTGGTCCTAAAGTAGTTTAGTATCTTCTTTCTTGGTCCTAAAGGAATTCCCATTTCCTGAAGGTCTTTGTCTGTACATAAAGTCTAAGCATAAAAAATCAAACACTGTTTTTATTTCTAGGCAAAATAAAATCAATTAAATGTCCTATTCTCTGAGAGGAATAGGCCTAAGCACTCTGTTGTTCTTGGCTTTACATGACTAAGAGTCCCCAGTGGTAAAGCATCATTAATAACTTTATCTCTTAATAAAGGAGTTTAAAAAAGGAATATAAAATATCAATTCTGGAGTTATCAATGCTGTAGTAATACAGATACTATTGTAAAAAAAAAAAAAAAAAAGCCTACAGAAAGGAGTATCTAACTTCATGACAGAAAAATCCTCCACGGTTTCCACGCTCCTCAGATGTTCCATTCCTGAGAAAGGTTATGTTCCTGTTCATGCACGTGAGCAGTGACACACAGAGCAGAAAACACACCAACAATCCAGATGTCGGCTAAAGGGCTGCTCCCTGATGAAGTCTTCCTTCGCTCCCCCAGATTAGATCAGCTCATCCTGTTGGTATACTCCTAAACCACTGTGTACTTTCCCTACTTAGAACTTAGCACAGCTGTAATTAATTATGTGTTTGGCCATCTGTGTCTCTTCCACTAAGCTATAAGTACCATGAGGTTTGAACGATATCTGCCTTATCAGCACTCTACCTCATACTTGGTACAGCTGCCTGATCATAGTAGGTATTTAGTAAATACCTGTTAAATGAACAAATGTGTCACAAACCTTAAAAAAAAAAAAAAAGGCACACCTGAGGTGGCAAAAAAATAAGCAAATACCCATAAGTAGAGCTCTGGAAAGTGTAACAAAATAAGAGCTGGAAAAGTCAGTGGCCTTTACACCTGCTCTCATGTTTTCAGAGCTGTGCTGGATTTTAGTCTTTGCTCTATTCCTATTATCAACGTGGCTCCTCTGAACTTTGAACTCCCACAAAAAAAAGATCACTTTATATAATGGAAAAAAAAAAAACAACAAATAATGCTAAAGAGCATTACTAATGATAAAGTATGTATGACTAAAATGCTTCTAAAGGGCAGACTCTTAGCCAGCAGTATGATGAAAATAAGCAATAAAAATACTGAAAATGGAAGAGTGTACAGTTTTAAAAGATTATTTTTACCAGAGCTTCCTTATCTATTTTCTCCTTCTCAAAGATACTAAAGAATTCAGACAGTTGAAGTTTCTTCAACTCTTCCTCCAGTGTTGGTGTATCTCCTTGATCCATGAAAATACTTGGCAAATCCTAAAAATTAAATTGTAAAACTTATATTGTCTAAATTCATTTAGATTTTTTTATTACTACTACTTTGCAATAAAGAAAAGCACTATGTAAGATAGCCACACAGTATCTTAACTTTGACTAAATCGAAATGTATACAAAATATAAACTAAAATGTGATTGATCTTTAAGTTTTTGCAGTCGATTAAAACTTTATATGTTTTTAAATAAATGACTCGGTGAATGAATGACTATTAAAGTATTCTTCATCATCATTAACAAAACTTTCCCTGAGCTCTTAGTAGTGTTTAAGGACAGCTTTCAAGCAGAATTTCTATAAACTATATCAATTTGCATTCAATTCATTCTTCATTTCCTCATATGCAAATTCCATTTCAATTCAATGATTCTGTAACTCTAGTAACAGATCAGTAGAGAAGGCAATGGCAACCCACTCCAGTACTCTCGCCTGGAAAATCCCATGGATGGAGGAGCCAGGTAGGCTGCAGTCCATGGGGTCGCTAAGAGTCAGACATGACTGAGCGACTTCACTTTCACTTTTCCTTTCATGCACTGGAGAAGGAAATGGCAACCCACTCCAGTGTTCTTGCCTGGAGAATCCCAGGGACGGTGGAGCCTGGTGGGCTGCCGTCTATGGGGTCGCACAGAGTTGGACACGACTGAAGTGACTTAGCAGCAGTGCGTATTTATAATGAAATAAGATAACCATAATTATTTTCTGTTCAGTTCAGTCACTCAGTCGTGTCCGACTCTTTGCGACCCCATGAATCGCAGCACGCCAGGCCTCCCTGTCCATCACCAACTCCTGGAGTTCACTCAGACTCATGGCCATCGAGTCAGTGATGCCATCCAGCCATCTCATCCTCTGTCATCCCCTTCTCCTCCTGCCCCCAATCCCTCTCAGCATCAGAGTTTTTTCCAGTGAGTCAACTCTTCGCATGAGGTGGCCAAAGTACTGGAGTTTCAGCTTTAGCATCATTCCTTCCAAAGAAATCCCGGGGCTGATCTCCTTTAGAATGGACTGGTTGGATCTCTTTGCAGCCCAAGGGACTCTCAAGAGTCTTCTCCAACACCACAGTTCAAAAGCATCAATTCTTCGGCACTCAGCTTTCTTCACAGTCCAACTCTCACATCCATACGTGACCACTGGGAAAACCATAGCCTTGACTAGACAGACCTTTGTTGGCAAAGTAATGTCTCTGCTTTTCAATATGCTATCTAGGTTGGTGATAACTTTTCTTCCAAGGAGTAAGCGTCTTTTAATTTCATGGCTGCAGTCACCATCTGCAGTGATTTTGGAGCCCAAAAAATAAAGTCTGACACTGTATCCACTGTTTCCCCATCTATTTGCCATGAAGTGATGGGACCAGATGCCATGATCTTCGTTTCCTGAATGTTGAGTTTTAAGCCAACTTTTTCACTCTCCTCTTTCACTTTCATCAAGAGGCTTTTTAGTTCCTCTTCACTTTCTGCCCTAAGGGTGGTGTCATCTGCATATCTGAGGTTATTGATATTTTTCCCCATAATTTTGATTCCAGGTTGTGCTTCTTCCAGCCCAGCGTTTCTCATGATGTACTCTGCATAGAAGTTAAATAAGCAGGGTGACAATATACAGCCTTGACATACTCCTTTTCCTATCTGGAACCAGTCTGTTGTTCCATGTCCAGTTCTAACTGTTGCTTCCTGACCTGCATATAGGTTTCTCAAGAGGCAGGTCAGGTGGTCTGGTATTCCCATCTCTTTCAGAATTTTCCACAGTTTATTGTGATCCACACAGTCAAAGGTTTTGGCGTAGTCAATAAAGCAGAAATAGATGTTTTTCTGAAACTCTCTTGTTTTTTCCATGATCCAGCGGATGTTGGCAATTTGATCTCTGGTTCCTCTGCCTTTTCTAAAACCAGCTTGAACATCTGGAAGTTCACGGTTCACATATTGCTGATGCCTGGCTTGGAGAATTTTGAGCATTACTTTACTAGCATGTGAGATGAGTGCAATTGTGCGGTAGTTTGAGCATTCTTTGGCATTGCCTTTCTTTGGGATTGGAATGAAAACTGACCTTTTCCAGTCCTGTGGCCACTGCTGAGTTTTCCAAATTTGCTGGCATATTGAGCGCAGCACTTTCACAGTATCATCTTTCAGGATTTGAAATAGCTCAACTGGAATTCCATCACCTCCACTAGCTTTGTTCGTAGTGATGCTTTCTAAGGCCCACTTGACTTCACATTCCAGGATGTCTGGCTCTAGGTGAGTGATCACACCATCGTGATTATCTGGGTCGTGACGATCTTTTTTGTACAGTTCTTCTGTGTATTCTTGCCATCTCTTCTTAATATCTTCTGCTTCTGTTAGGTCCATACCATTTCTGTCCTTTATCGAGCCCCTCTTTGCATGAAATGTTCCCTTGGTATCTCTAATTTTCTTGAAGAGATCTCTAGTCTTTCCCATTCTGTTGTTTTCCTCTATTTCTTTGCACTGGTCGCTGAGGAAGGCTTTCTTATCTCTTCTTGCTATTCTTTGGAACTCTGCATTCAGATGCTTATATCTTTCCTTTTCTCCTTTGCTTTTCGCTTCTCTTCTTTTCACAGCTATTTGTAAGGCCTCCCCAGACAGCCATTTTGCTTTTTTGCATTTCTTTTCCATGGGGATGGTCTTGATCCCTGTCTCCTGTACAATGTCACGAACCTCAGTCCATAGTTCATCAGGCACTCCATAATTATTTTAGAATGTGGCAAATATTTATAGAAGCATATTACTATTTTGCTTCTATCATCCAAGAATAACAGAGATAATTACAAATCTGTTAAAATTAAAATAAATGTAAATTTAATATTATGGTATGAGACTAAGTGGGAAAAAAAATCTAAAATCTAAAAATCCCTAAGAAATAATACGAGAAAACCTATCTGAACATCTAAATTACCTTTTTACTGTCAGTATCTCCCAAAGAATCTTTCTGATTTGTTAGGATATCAAACAATATAAGCGAACCTGTAAGTAAAACAGAAGAATAGGGGACAATTTTGAAGCATTAGCACTGAACAGCTGCCTTTTACACAAAAAAGGAATAAGCCAATTACCCATGTAGCAAAATCTACTAAGTAGGGAGTCTTTCTTTCCAATCCACCATCACCCTTCCAACCCCTTCCTAATATTTCATCACACACCAGTTCTAGACCTCTGAATCTGACACTGATAAAAGACACTGTACTTCAAAAATACTTAAAAGGTATCCATAAAATATGATAGTCCTCTCCAGTCATAGAGAATTCATTACCTAAACTATGACCAGCAATGGATACACTCCCTTTGAAATCAGGGTTCCTCTGCAGGAAAAGTATATAAATTCGGTTCATTTCAGAAGCGACTGTGTCCACGATAGTCTGACAGTAGGTGGGGCTGTTGTAGAAGAAGACATCCAGAATCGTGTCGTTTGTAAAGTGCCTGAGGCGGTTAATGCTAGGAAGGGTTATTCGCTGCAGATCTCTGAAAAAAGGAAAGATGTTTTAAGCAGAAAACTTAAATTCCATAACCTCCTTTATGCTAAAGAAATAGTAAAGCTGCAATAATAAACACTAATGAGCCATTAAAACATACTCGAAGAAGATACACACCATTCCCTACTCCTGACCCAAGCTGGTTAAACAAAGGGATTGTTCAGCACTTAATAATGTAACTCTAAGAAAATGACACAGAAGTACAAAAAGTTTTTTGTTGAACAGAATTTTATATACACTCTGAGCTAACAGCAGAGATGTTCCTAAGCATATTAATGATCAGAAAACATTACAATCACAGGTAACAACTCAAAGGTGTAAAGTACTACTCACACATCTACACCAGTGGAATGCAAGGGACTGTGCCAGTTGACTGGGAGAAATTCTACCCTCCCAATCTGCTGATTTTCTTGGGCTTTCTTAAAATGAGTCTGTAGCAGGTTCAAAGAAACACTGCGAAAATCATTAACTAGAAAAGAAAATTAACTAATGCATTAACAGTGAAGCAATCAATTCACAGAATTAGGATGCAACAGATCATACGATTATACCACACTCATCTACATTTGCTTAGAGCACCTACTGACCAGAGTCAAAACTAGAGCGATATTTAAGAAAAATTAATACTGCGTATAGGAAAAGACACTCCTTTCATATAGAACTGCTTATACTATACAAAACATTTTCATTAAACACACACATGCTAACTTCAAAACTTCTGTGTCAGATGAACTGTTTTATTTTTTTAAAAGAATCACTTGACGATGTCAGTTGGCCTTGCACTCAAACAATCATTCATTATCCAATATTTTAGGAAAACCACTGATGTTTAGAATTCATATTACATTGATCTTAACCTTCTAGAAAGTTTATGCTTAGAAGCATTAGTCATTAGGATAAGACTCCCAAATTGGGACAATTAGACTATGAATACTACCTTTCAAAATCAAGTTCAGAGATCAGATCAGATCAGCCGCTCAGTCGTGTCCGACTCTTTGCGACCCCATGAAATCAAGTTAATGACCTAAATATTCCAGAGTATCATGAGGTTTATCACAGTCTAAGTTAAAAAAATGTAGGTTTCAGTTGTTCATTTAAACTAGATTATCTTTATGGTCACATATTTATGGTTCCCTTTAAATTTGGAATAGTTACAAACAGGACAATCACATCATAAAACAATTTTATCAGACTTGAAGGCTTATTCACTCAAGAACTTAGTTAAGAGTATAAACCTATTAGCCTAAGGAAGTTACTAGCACTTTAGGTCTAAGCTGGGAGGCTTTACTACCTTGCCACCTGTCTTCAGCTCTCCAAATCTTATTATGCAGCTAAGAGGACAGCCTAAGACAACACTATCTCAGCTCAGAGGAGCACTAACAGTCCCTTTACATGATCTAACCTGACACGCTTTGCGAACCTACCACACTGTACAATGCTTCGAAAGCGGAGATCACAAGCAGGTCCGATCCCATGGACTACAAAAACCAAGTGATCTATTTGTAAAGGTTCCCCTACAAGTGAAATTATAAAGAAAAGTTATTCAGTATAACCAGTCATGTATTCCAAAATCAAACATTCACAACAAGTAGGTAATAGAAATGGGCAGGTTAAAATATGAGCAGATTTTTTTTTAAAGACACATATTTTCCTATATTTCACTACTTAGTAAAAATATTGCGATTTTACTTTGTTTCTAATTTATCTCAAAAGTGTTTCTAATTTATCTTAAAAATATTTGGTTGGTGCAAGAGTAATTGCGGTTTTTGCATTGTTGAACTTTGCCATTTGATATTGGAAAACATTTTAAATAAATGTGATTATGTTATAGATCTAACATCTAAATGTGTTTTAATACACATTTCTCACCTTCTTTCTTTGCTAAGTACTATTACTTGCTGTTTATTTTATTCTTATTTTAGACTATGAAAATGATGTTAGACAAAAAGCAAATTCGAGTGATTTTCTTAAATAAGGTCAAAATGGGTTGTAAAGCAGCGGAGATAACGTGCAACATCAACAGTACATTTAGCCTAGGAACTGCTAATGAACGTACAGTGCAGCAGTGGTTGAAGAAGTTTTGCAAAGGAGATGACAGCCTTGAAGATGAAGAGCATACTGGCCAGCCACTGGAAGTTGATAATGACCAACTGAGAGCCATCATCAAAGCTGACCCTCTTAAAACTAACAAGAAGTTGCAGAAGAACTCAGCATCGACCTTCTACAGCTGTTCAGCATTTGATGCAAATTAGAAAGGTGAAAAGGTTCGCTTAGTGGGTGCCTCATGAGCTGACCGAAAATTGAAAAAATTGTCGTTGAAGTGTCATCTTCTCTTATTCTGTGCAACAATAATGAATTATTTCTTGATCAGATTGTGACATGGGACAAAAAGTAGATTTTATACAACGACCGGCGACAGCCAGCTCAGTGGCTGAACCAAGAAGTTCCAAAGCGTTTCCCAAAGCTAAAGGTGTACCAAAAAAAAGTCAAGGTCACTGTTTGGTGGTTTGCTGCCAGTTTGATCCACTACAGCTTTCTGAATCCCAGCGAAACCATTACATCTGAGAAGTATGCTCAGCAAATCAATGAGATGTACTGAGAACTGCAACGCCTGAAGCCGGCATTGGTCAACAGAAAGGGCCCGATTCTTCTGCACAACAGCACCCAACCCCACGTTGCACAAACAACACTTCAAAAGTTGAACAAATTGGGCTACATAGTTTTACTTCATCTGCCGTATTCACCCGACCTCTTGCCAACTGACTACTACTTCTTCAAGCATCTTGACAACTTTTTGCAGGGAAAACTTTCACAACCAGAATGAGGCAAAAAATGCTTTCCAAAGAGTCTGTCAAATCTGGAAGCATGGATTTTTATGCTACAGGAATAAAACTTATTTATTGTTGGCAAAAATGTGTTGATTGAAATGGTTCCTATTTTGATTAATAAAAACATGTTTGAGCCTAGCTATAATGATTTAAAATTCATGGTCCAAAACTACAATTAGGTTTGCACTAACCCAGTAAGTCAGTGAAAGAATTTTTCAGGATTTTTAAACTTTTTATTTTGAAACAACTGCAATCTTACAGAAAACTTGAAAGAATAGTACAAAAAATCTCTTTTTCACACAGATTCCATACTTTACCATTGTTCACACACATTTATTTTTAGAACCATTTGGGAGTAGGCTGCATACATTATCAAACTACAGACATCACATCTCTTTAAACCGTTAATATTTTGTGTGTTTCCTAAGAATAGTCTCTTGTGTAACAGAGGGCAGTTACCAAATTCAGATAATTTGGCATTGACAGAATACTTAAAAGGAATTTTATAATCCAGTTAAATATATTACAAAACCAACCATAAATGCCCCTAGCTAGAGACCAGTGGATAACCATCAGGGTCCTAATAAAAAATAGTTTCCCCTGGTTGAAAAACTTCAAGGACACAAGTTACCAGGAATAAATAAGCAAGCAGGAAGAATCACATTTCTTAGAATTAGGACTAAAGCAGTTCATTTGTACTTAGTGACTTCCTGATTAGTAGTGCCCAAATTTTATCCATCCCACCATATATACTTAGCAACTTCAAAAGAGATTTTTATACCTATTAAGATTCTCACTAGATCAAGTAATACTAATCTTAACTTAGAATAAGCCCATTGGATTAAAGACCATTTTTTAAGCCTCAAGGTAATCAATATCATAGAAAAAGTCCACAGTTTAAGTCATAAACAAGTATATCAGAAGATAAGAAAAAAATGAATGATTAACATTACCACAGTGAATGTCAACAGAGATGTTCTCAACCCCCCTCTTCACTGTTCGAGGTCGACCTTGCTCAGCAGGTGCTGAACCCCATTCATCGGACCCTGCAACTGGCTGGTAATGCACCATAAGCTTAAATAAAAAAGATCAGAGCAATAAAGATATTTATTCTACATTAAAGACATCTTAATACCTTCTGAGGGGTGGGGACAAGTCTTTCAAAACATAAAGTGTGAAAGAGAAAGTCACTCAGTTGTGTCCAACTCTGTAATCCCATGAGCTGTAGCCCACCAGGCTCCTCTGTCCATAGAAGTCACCAGGCAAGAATAATGGAATGGATTGTCATTTCCTTCTCCAGGGGAATTTTCCCAACCCAAGGATCAAACCTGGGGCTCCTGCATTGCAGGCAGATTCTTATGAATGCAATATAAAAATTTCCAAAGGTTATCCTATGTAGAATCGCTAGAAAAAAGAAACCACTAAGAATTAATTGCATTCTCTTTAGTAACTCAATTAATCTTAATCCTATCATTAAAGTCAAAGTGAAGTCCCTCAGTCTCTTCGAGACCCTGTGGACTGTAGCCCACCAGGCTCCTCCACCCATGGGATTCTCCAGGCAAAAATACTAGAGTGGGTTGCCATTTCCTTCTCCAGGGGATCTTCCTGACCCAGGGATTGAATCCAGGTCTCCCGCATTGTGGGCAGAGGCTTTAACCTCTGAGCCACCAGGGAAGCCCAATCCTATCATTAAAGAAGGGCCTTAAAAAAAAAAAAAAAAAGAAGAAGAAGAAGGGCCTTAATTTGCTTTACCTTTGGATTGTGTAATATAATAATTTCTCTGTTGGGAGACTCCAATTTCTTTTTCCATTCATCCAGAGTTACAGCAAGCATGTAAGTTTCCTTAAAACAAGACACATTTCATTAGATTTCTCTAAAGGCTTTTCTATTAAAATTGAACCTCTCTACAAGAATACTGCTAGATAAACAATTACAGTAAGAATATCTTACTCCAATTTATCAAATTTATTTTAATTCTCTTTAAATGACAACAGACACTAGTATAGAATAAAACAAAAAACAATCAACAAAAAATAATCATTCTGCTTCTATCATCTAGACTGGAAAAAACAGCTATACACTGTCAGTAATGCCTAAAGTGGCTTCTGACATCAATACACATTTTGATATATTTCTTTCAATGATATTAATGCATGTATATTATCCACAAAATTAGGATATTACATATACAGTTCCTTCTCTTGATTTATCAAATTTTAAAATTCTTTTAAAATTACAATAAGTATCAGAACAAAGACAAAAAATCAGTCCTAATTCCATCATCTAGACTAGAAATAATCATTGTTCACATTTTGATATATTTCTTTCAACAATATTAATGTCCTACTCCAATTTAAAGCAAATTTCAGAATAGTTTCAGAGCAAGAAAAATAAAAGCAAAAATGAACAACTTCATGGTCATAGTTTAAATACTAACAATGATCACCATTAGAGAAAAAAATTTTTAAAGACATAAACAGTTTCTGTAATATTTTAAAATCTGAAAACTACTTTATCCTGAAACGGACTTGCAAAAAGAAATGCCATAAACTGTGATGCAGATAGAACCAAGCTCTCTTTATAAATTCACAAAATAAGTCACAAAGAGGAAGAAAAGATTATTAAATAAGAGAAGAAAAGGAAGAAAATGAGTAAAAGAGGTCAAAGGAATACCTCTAGAACTTCGCTGAAGCTCTCCGAGTATGGAACATACTTATTATCTTTGTCTCCTTTGTAAAACCAGGTACATCGTCTCACTTCTGAAGCCAGCTCATCCCAGTAAACAGCATACCGCATCCTCTCCCCCAAATGAACATCATATCTACCCCCATCAGTGGGAACAATTCTATCACAATCTTTTCCTATTGAGGATTGGAAAGGGGAAAAGCAGCACATAGTATAGCAAAATAAATACAACTGCCACTCCCAAAATACAACTCTGAGTTATATGCTAAATAATGTTATAAAGCACATGAATGATTCCTTTCTTCTTGGCTAAACCATCAAAATCATTCTTGGCTTTAATGAAACATGAAAAAAATAATACCCAAATACTATTTTGCTCTTTTTCTGAGGAGATTATAGTATCCCTTAAAAAAAAAACAACTGTAAATAAGAAAGCTTTCCTGAATTTTTTGCTTAAGGGGTCAAAAGGTAAATTAATGACCTCATGATGATAAAGTACTAACCAGCATAGAAAAAACAAGTGAAAAATTAAAGAATTCATTCTTTTGTAATATGATACTACCACCCACCATTCTTTTTAAACAAAAACTGAAACATAAGAAACATTATTGGATAACTATGCAGAAATTACAATAGGCACTGTTTTCAAAATACAGACCAAATTTTGAATATTATAAACTCACTGGACAGTAATGCAGAACTTCAGTATTAAAATGCTATAGGAGATAACTAGAAACAGCACTCACTATAATGACTATCATATTACAGTTTTAAAGGAATGACAGTAAGTCCTCGCCTGTTACAAGTCATCACTTTCACCCTACCAGAGCTGTATGCCTCTTCCAGCTGCTGTGAATCCTGCGAGTTGAAAGGAATCCATGTCTCCTTAGAATCTATTATCTTACAATAAAACCAATGAGGAGAAACTGGTTCATACAAACTGCCAGCATCCATGTCTAGGAGCTCAAAGGAACTACATGAATTTGGTGATGGAGATGGGTCTGACTGGGACGACTGTTCCTGCTGTGACTCCACTGATGACATTTTGTTCTCTAAAAGACAAAAGAAAACTCTCAGAAAAAAAATTTCCTTCTATTAACAGTGTAATTGTTCATACACACAGACACACACACACAAAACAGGGTTATTTTTAGGAGGAATTTCTGGGAAAAAAAAAAAAAAGACAACACCTAAGGCAGCCACACAATTTAAAATATAAATAACAAATTAACAGCTTTTTGTTTGGTTGGTTTTTGTTTTTTTTAGGGAGGGAAGGAGGCTTTAAACAAAATGCTTCTTATAGTTAGATCAACGGGCTTTGCACTGATCTCCCAATCCTCCCAGAAAACTACGATTTTAATTAAACAAAACTGGAATCATGAGAAACGCATGGTCAAAATCTTGATTGCAAAAACACCCCAAACCACTTTACCCCAATTTCCAATATAAATCTAGTGCCAAAGCCAAAAACATTTACTCCAACTGTTTTTAATAACACCTGCTTTTAGGCTCCAGATTACGGGAATTACAACACTGAAAATAAAACTATTCATTTAAGGTAACAGTCACTTCTTATCAATCCTTGAAGGGTGCTGAAGCACGGACTAAGGTACAAATTTCTGAAAACGCGAACCCTCGCTTGGGCCACTGCGCGCAGGCGCGCGCCCACTCGCACGGTCCAGGTTTCAAGAGGAAAAAAGTAGCAAGTGACCTTCTTGCCCCAAGGAAGACTGACCATTGTGTTTCCCCTTCACCGCTCGGCAGAGACTAACCAACGCTGCAGACAGACCACAAAAGGGAAACCCAGGCTCCGGCGAGGGGAGCGGGCGAGACCACCTCGGCACTCAGTGCAGCTGGACCGAGAACACCCGGCCTTCCTCTGAGCCGCCGCTCCCCGGCTTCCGCCACTTTTTATCTTTTTTTCTCTCCAGCACGAATTTACCTCCACCACCTCGCATGTCCCCTCTCCCCAGGACCCCGGGCCTCCTGCGACCCAGGTTTGAGACCTCAGGACTCGCGGACGCCTCTCCCCGTCCCGCCTCCAGCCCCGCAGCGAGCAGCGGGACGCGGGTGGAAACCGGATGACTTCCCGGCGCCTCCAGGAGCCGTCGATACCAAGAGGGCCCAGGCCGCGTCCCTGAGACCGAGGCCACCCCCCGCCCCGCCGGGGCTGGTCCTCCCGGGCCCCCGCTTCCCTGCCTCCGGGCATCGCGCCCTCCTCCGCTCCTGGCATCTCCATCCCGCAGGGCCTCCCAGCCGCCCCTCGGGTCGGGGGCCCGGGGCCCGGCCGCCGCGGACTCACCTGGCTACCTCACAGCCTTTCGCGCTCTGCTGCCCTCGCTCAGAGGGGCACGACATGTCCCCGCGGAAGCCTGCCCCGCGAGCCGGGGCGGGGCGGGGCGGAGCTTGCGGGCCCGCGGGATTCGCGCCAACACCGTTCTCCACCGCGCTCCCAGTAGGCGAGTTGCCAGCCGGCCGGGCCGCCGAGAGCAGAGAGCTGAGGTGACGGGGAGCGCGCAGTGGAGCGACAGCCGGGGCTTGGAGACCCGCAGGGGCGCTGGCAGGAAGTGTCGCGAGAGGTGGAGGGACTCGCGCGAGATGTTATCCTCGGAACCGGCTGGAGGTCGGCGCGTGGGACTAGTGGGTGTTGCGTGCGGCGTGCCCTCCGCTCCGAAGCCTCCCGCGGGTTCTCGGCACAAGGCTCAGGAGGTCTTTGGAAGGGAGGGACGCGGCCTGAGGCGTTACGAGTGGAAAGCCTGTCAAGTCTCGGTGAAAGCCAAGGTTCTTCGAGCAAGGATAAACGAGCCCAGCCTCTTCACTTTATAGAGAGGAAGACAGACGTCCTGGCCCCCGTGGTACCCCGGCTGACCTGCTAATGGCCAGAATGGTGCGAGGACGCTGGCATGCTACCCCCTGCTGAAAAGTTGGGCAGGGCGCTGGCAGCAGCTGCGGCTGTCCAGACCTTCGCTTCTGGGTGCTGAGAACACACATGTTGGCATTTGCAAGGGGAAAAGATCTTTGGGGCTTTGCCCTTCTTCCTGGCGTTTATTAGGATTTCGAGGCTGCCGAAAAGGTGTATTTAAAAGATGTTGAGGTGAGCTTGGCAGGATTCAGAAGCCGCAAGGGAGGTCGGAGGTGATATTTTTGTCTTAACAAGATGACATGACTGAGGTCAAGAGTTTAAATGAATTTCTTAAGTAGTAGAGCTGCCCAGATCTCCTGAGGATTTAGTTTTCTGCAAGACCTCAATTCCTTTGGGCCTACAATACTTTTCTGTTTCCTAACTAAATTATAGGGCAAGGGTTCAGGGGATGTTTGTCAATCTAATTTCTTCAAAAGCTGAGAATAGGAAAACTGAAAGTTTTTGTAACATACTCTCTTACTGTTTAAGCCACACACAATTATCCACAAGTTTACTTATACCTTCTCAAATTTATAACACCTGAATAGCTTCAGTTCTCTGCAGAGGATAAAGCAAGCCAGTTACTAGGATGCTGTTAGATGACTAATGTAACTAATAACAGTAGCTGGCTTTTACTGAGCTCTTACCATGTTCTAGGTACAGTTGTAAGCATTTTACAAGTATAATCCCATTTAATTCTCACAGCAACAGGGTTTTGTAGGTTATCTCTATTTGCAGAGGTAGTTAACATGCTACCAGCAAGTGATGGAGCTGTAAACCCATGCTCTGTCTTCTGAGCCTGCACCTAAGTAACTTAACCTAAAATCAGTTAAGTGATAGAATTGGAACTTGAATTCCAAGCTCCTCTTTCTCCAAATCCCTGATGCAGCCTCCATACCAGGTGTTCAGTTTTGGGGGGAGGCTCTCAGTACCCTCTATACTAACTGCTGAGAACCCTGTAGACAGGGTCTATCATGATTTAGTGTACTACATGTTACCACTGAGAAATTTAAACAATTTATTTGAAAATAAGAATCCATTTCATGTAAATATTTTTGTGGGAAAATATTTTCCAAACATTTTTTTTAATCAAAGAATATTGCTTTCATTTTTGTAAATTTCTTTAATGTCTGGCTTAATAGAAAGCCATTGGATTCGTGTATTTGCCTCTGCATTCAACCTGTTATTAATACAATTTTAGTTTTGGTTGAAGTACAATATATGAAGAAAATCCAGCCTCACTGAACTGTGTAGATGGAGAAGTCTTTTAATAGCCTTTTGAGATAAATTGTAGGATATTCTAATACTGCACTAAAATTCAACAAATGGTAGCTCCTTAAAAGTTAACTGCAATGTGGGATCTGAAAACTATTAGTGAATTTTTGTTCTCTGATACATTAAAACCCATTGGTTTATTCTGTACTTTAACTGGATCTTTTACTCATGCATGATTGATGGCATCATGCATTGATTTGGAAAATAGTTCACTGAGCTATGCAGTCTTTCAAATGTTAACATACTTCATTATCTTTTTAATTACCACCAATCTAATTAGAAAAGCATTTTTAAGTATTAGGAAGCTGTCAAGCTCAAACAAGGTAAGTTTTCCAAAATTCCTTTTTCTTTAAAGGTCTAATTTCATCATTAGCAACAAATACTGTCAGTTGTGCTCCTTGAAGCGACAAGCTCACTTGGTTTTCAAGAAAAGTTCTGCCAAATACCTAAATCTGCATAGCCACAGTTTTTGTGTTATTTGTACTTTCAAATAAAAATGATGTTCCAGGAAAAAGAGCAGCTAGTTTTCAAGTCCAGTATGTTAGTTGCATGTGCTTTTTCCTCACAAGACCAGCTGTGGTATTGTGACTTACAGGAAAAACATCTATTCGGTCATTCAGATGTATGAAAGTGAAAAGTCACTCCGCTGTATCCGACTCTTTGTGACCCGACCCCATGGACTATACAGTCCATGGAATTCTCCAGGCCAGAATACTGGAGTGGGCAGCCTTTCCCTTCTCCAGGGTATCTTCCCAACCCAAGGATCAAACCCAGGTCTCCCATTGCAGGTGGATTCTTTACCAGCTGAGCCACAAGGGAAGCCCAATACTGGAGTGGGTAGCCTATCCCTTCTTCAGGGGATCTTCCCAACCCAGCAATTGAACCGGGGTCTCCTGCATCACAGGCAGATTCTTTACCAACTGACCTATCAGGGAAGTCCCATTCAGATGAATATGTATATTCAATTCACAAATCCTAGCTCACAGCTCTCCAAACCCTTGGACTTGCCTGAGCTATAAAAGCAGTGGGATAATATTTGAACTCTCATCCTCAGGTCCTAAAATACCTCAGGGAAAGTGACTCTGGGACAGAAAGAGGGGGAGCTGCTTCTCTGGAGAATCAACCATGTGATTAGAGGGTGGTAACTTTCAGTCCCAACGCCCAGCCTCCGGGGGAGGGCAGAGGGGTTAAAGGTTGAATTAGTTGCCAATGGCCAATGACTTAGTCATGCCTTTGCAATGAAGCCTCACTAAAAATCCAGAGGCCAGGGTTCAAAGAGTTTCCAGGTTGGAGAACACCTGTGAAGATCAGGGGGACCCATGTACCTGGAGAGGGCATGGAAGCCCTGCCCCCTTCCACCAGGCCATGCCCTATATCTCATACCCTATGTATAAACTGGAAATCTAGTAAATAGATGGGTTTTCCCGGGATTTGTGAGCTGTCCTGGCAAATTCACTGAAGCTGAGGAGCAAGTCATGGGAACCTCTGATTTGCAGCCAGTTGGTCAGAAGCACAGGTAACGACCTAGATGTGTGACTGGCACCTAGAGTGGAGGACGGTCCTGTGGGACTGAACCCTTTACGTGTGGAATCTGATTCTGTACCCGGTAGACAGGGTCAAAAATGACTTGAATTCTTGGACACCCTGCTGGGGGTTCAAGAATTGCTTGTTGGTGTGGGGAGGCCTCCATCTCCACATACACAGTTGAAATTGGGTCTGGAAACCCTTTTTCAGCAGTGTAGTTTTAGCCTGCAGAACTGTTTCATGCATCCTAACCATTCTGTCACATAGAATGTCAAAAAGGTGTGAACTCAAGGGTTAAGAGTTAATAAAATTAATAATTTACTCTTCATGAAGTATGGAGAAGGCGATGGCACCCCACTCCACTACTCTTGCCTGGAAAATCCCATGGACGGAGGAGCCTGGTGGGCTGCAGTCCATGGGGTCGAGAAGAGTCGGACTCGACTGAGCAACTTCACTTTCACTTTTCACCTTCATGCGTTGGAGAAGGAAATGGCAACCCACTCCAGTGTTCTTGCCTGGAGAATCCCAGGGACGGGGGAGCCACCAGGCTGCCGTCTTTGGGGTCGCATAGTCGGGCACAACTGAAGCGACTTAGCAGCAGCAGCAGCATGAAGTATATTTTTAAGTGAAACTGGCATTTTTTTTTTTTACAAATGCATGACAGTGGACAATACAATGACGAATAGCACAATGTGTTTCCACTGCCTTAATTCCTGGAAAGGCACCAGCAATTTTACCCACCACTGATTTTCCATCAACAGTGCAAATGGCAGCAACGAAGCAAAAAAGGCACATCGAGTCCTAGTACTACTGGGAAAACAGTTTGCATCTCGTGACCCTTAAAGGGATCTCTAAGACTCCCAGCCTCCACGGACCACCCTTTGAGAACTATACAACAATTAAGTGTGCCTAATCTGGGGCTTGGAATAACAATACCTACCCTGAAGGAGTTCACAGTCTCAATAGGAGAGACAAGCAGGTAAACAAATACATCTTATCCAGTGCTGTAACAGAGACCAGATACACCAGTAGTTACAAAAGAGGGAGTAATCAAATGTCCAGGCATACCTCTAAAAGTTATCATTCAGTAGGTCTTCAGTGGGATTCAGGAATCTGCATTTTAAACAAGCCCTCTAGGTGATTTGGAAGCATAGGAGAAGGCAATGGCACCCCACTCCAGTACTCTTGCCTGGAAAATCCCATGGACGGAGGAGCCTGGTAGGCTTCAGTCCATGGGGTCGCTAAGAGTTGGACACGACTGAGCGACTTCACTTTCACTTTTCACTTTCATGCATTGGAGAAGGAAATGGCAACCCACTCCAGTGTTCTTGCCTGGAGAATCCCAGGGACGGGGGAGCCTGGTGGGCTGCAGTCCATGGGGTCGCTAAGAGTTGGACACGACTGAAGCGACTTAGCAGCAGCATGAGATCCACACTTTGAGAAACACTGCCTTAAGAAGTATAAATTGCAAGTTTCCCACTTCTTTCGAGAATAAGTCGTATTTCAATATTAAAAAGGTATTGCGTGGAGTGCCTATCAAGGCATTAAGTGTTCTGAGGACAGGCTGTGTTTGGAGAGGTTCTCAATCCCTGGTGGACACCTAGGCATCAAAAGTTGAGACGACTCCACAGATGTCTCTGATGCACTGACTCTAAGATAACAAGGCTGGGGCCTTGGGCTGTGACAGTGATTCTCAAACTCTGATGATCAGAAGAGTGTGCTAAGTAGATTCTTTACATTTCAGATCCATGCCCGAGATAGTTAATCAGAGGGGTCATGACTCTACATTGTAATCAAGAACATACAGACTGCTACTGTGAGGCAAGTACCATGAACTGACTTTGTTTTATAAAAGAAGTTAGAACAAGAGGAACCACAAAGACATCAGAGTGATGTTCTTTTCCAGCCCAAAGTTGGCGATTTTTATAAGTTCATAAACCATTCCTAAGAATGCATTTTATTACTTTATAGCCACAACTGAATACTTTTGCCCCCAACTTAAGTAATCTTAGCTTTTAGTTTTTTCGCTTTGAGGAAAGTGACTTGTACTTTTCCTTGTGTTGTCTCTTATTTCAGTGAAGGTTGTTTTGAGCTGATAACTTCGATTGAAACTGTACAGCAAGGCATCTCTCCTCAGGCCCCTGGAGGCTTCCATCAGACCAAGGTTTCCTCTTAGCTAGGGTTGTCAGAGTGAGCATATGCAAATGTAGCAAGTGCAAAAGTAAAATAAAACACTTCAAGAAACAATCAGAGAAAATCTTCAGGAAGAATAATGAGTTCTCAGAGACTTGATACCAAAAGTCCTTAAAAGGAAAAACTGATAAATAGGATTTCATCAAAATTAAAAACTTTTGCTCTGTGAAAAACTGTTAGCAGGATGAAAAGACAAGCCACAGACTAGGATAAAATATTTGCAACCCACCAATCTGACAAAAGACCAGTATCTAGAAAACACAAACAAGTCTCAAAAGTCAACAGTGAAAAGACAATCAATGGAAGCCAAATTTGGTTTCAATGCCATTCTTCAGGAACAAGGAGCAGGAAGAATAATTGCTTCTAGGACTAAACAGGAATATACAAGATGAGCCTGGAGACCCATGTAGTGCTGGGCTCCCAGAAAAAAGCCCCACACAACCATGGGGGTATATATGTCAAAAGGACACAACTGAAAGAGCTCCCAATGGCCAAAAGTAAATAAGGTAGCACTAGATCATAACATGGAGAAGGCAGTGGCACTCCCTCCAGTACTCTTGCCTAGAAAATCCCATGTACAGAAGAGCCTGGTAGGCTGCAGTCCATGGGTCGCTCAGAGTCGGACACGACTAAGCGACTTCACTTTCACTTTTCACTTTCATGCATTGGAGAAGGAAATGGCAATCCACTCCAGTGTTCTTGCCTGGAGAATCCCAGGGACGGGGAGCCTGGTAGGCTGCCATCTATGGGGTCTCACAGAGTCGGACACGACTGAAGTGACTTAGCAGCAGCAGCAGCAGATCATAACATAAAGTATAAAATAAATAAATATGGGTCCACTCAGATATAAAGAAATACATAAATGGGAGACAATCAACAAATATACCTTGCAGGGAGAGTCTTAAGAGTTAACCAATAAATACTCTGAATGAGTTGGAGGATAACTCCCCACCCCCAAATGTAGAACTGCATACAGGGACTTTCTTCCAAAGAATACAGTTTGGAAGTGGGGGTGGGGGGTGGGAGAGTGGCGCAGAAAGACTGTAGTGGAGAAACCTGACAGGCTCCACCTGAGCCAGGTGATGACAGGTTAGCATCGACAGGATAAGCTGCGTCGACAGTATAGCCATTCAATGTCTGATGAGAAAGGGCATTCACCTCTGTGGTCTTCCTCCCCAAAACACAAGCCCCAGTGTGATCAGGAGAAAAACATCAGACGAAATAAATCCCAGTTGAGGGGCATTCTATGAAACATCTGAACTGCACTCCTCAAAACCATACAGGTTATCAAAAACAAGGAAAGTCATGGGGGTTCTCCGGTGGGCTGGTGGTCAGGACTCTATGCTATCCACCCAAACCCAGATTCAATCCCTGGTCAAGGAATTGAGATTCCACAAGCCTCACAGTGAGGCCAAAACAAAACAAGGAAATTCTGAGAAACTGTCATGGCCAAGAGGCTCCTAAGGAGATATGATGACTCAATGTAATACAGTATCCTAGGTGGGATCCAGGAAAAGGAAAACGGTGTTAGGTAAAAACAAAGGAAATCTGGATAAAGTATAGACTTTAGTCAATAAGAATGTATCAGTACTGATCCGTTAGTTGTGACAAATACACACCACTAATTTAACATGTTGATGGTGTAGTATATGTTGGATCTCTGTATATCATAATCCCTCTATAAATCTAAACTATTCTAAAATAAGAAATTTATTAAAATAAATAGTTAGAAAATGAGCAAAAGACACACAGGGACATTTTTACAGAAGAGCATATACAACTGGCAAATAAGCATGAGAAGAGGTTCAACATTGTTAACCATTAAGGAAATGAAAGTTAAAAGCACAATGAGATATCATTACACACTGATCAGAATGGTCAAAATAAAAAACTGACACCACCAAATGCTGGCAAGCATACAGAGAAACTCCCACACTGCTGGTGGGAATGCAAATGGTACAACCTCACTTTTAGGAAAGTCTGGTAGTCCCCTAAAAAATTAAACATGCACATATCGTATGACCCAGAATGGCACTCCTGGGCATTTATCCCAAAGAAATGAAAACCATGTCCACACAAAAACCTGTGCATGAATGTACATAGCAGCTTTATTCATAATAGCCCTAAACTGAAACCACCCAGATATCCTTCCACAGGTGAAGGTTGAACAAAGGTACATCCATATCACAAACTACTAATTAGCAATAAAAAAGAACTACAGATACAGGAAACAACTTGGATGAATGTCAAGAGAATTTTGCTGAGTGGGCAAAAAACCCAACCTCTAATGATCACATACCATACAATTCTATTTCTGTAACGTTCTCAAAATGACAAAATTCAGAAATGGAGAACAGATTTGTGATTGCCACGGATTTAGTGTGGAGGGAAAGGAGAAGCAGGGGTGGCTGTGAAAGGTCAACAGGAGGAACGGCGGTGGCGACGGGACTGTTCTGCATCTTGTTCCGTATCAATGTCCACATCCTGGTGGTGACGTGGCGGTGAAGTTCTGTGAGATGTTGCCATTGGAAGAAACTGTGTAAGGGGCACAGGAAAGCTCTGCATTATTGCAGAGTTAGTTCGTCTGTGAACTAACAAATTACCTCAGAACAAAAACTTTAATTAAAAAGATACCATACAGGACATCCCCTGGCAGTCCAGTGGTTAGGACTCCACTCTTGCATTGCTGAGGGCTGGGCTTCAATCCCTGGTGGGAACTAAGATTCCCACAAGCTGCTCAGCACGGCCAAAAAATAAAGAAAGAAAGAATACAATACAACTGGCACTCCTATCCATGAGTTCCACATTCACGGATTCAGCCAACCATGGGTTGACAATATTTGGAAAGAAGAAAAAAAGTTCAGTCAAGTTCCAAAAAGCAAACACTTGAATTTGCTACACATTCAGCAACTATTTACATAGCATTTACATTGTATTTACAACTATTTACATAGCATTTACATTGTATTAAGTATTATAACTAATCTAGAGGTGATTTGAAGTATATGGGAGGATAAACCTAGGTTTTATGCAATTACTACACCATTTTTATATAAGAGACTTGAGCATCCATGGTTTTTGTACTGGAACCAATCCCCCACCCATACTGAGGGATGAGACTATATCCCTAGTTAATCTGGATTTCAGAAAAACAATTATTTTTAGTATCATTATGTCCCATGCAATATGAGGAACACACTGATACTAGAAGATGAGTTGTTGTTTATCTGAAATTCAAATGTAACTGAGAGTCCTATATTTTATCTGGCAACACTACTCTTGGCATTCTACCAGGGTAAGGTGTATATTGTGAAATAAAAGAGTTGGCTAGAGCAAATGTGCTCTGATCTCAGAAACCCCTAAATCTTCCCTTCTCAGTAGCTGGCGTCTCCTCTGCTCACATTTTGTACTGTGTGCTAACCGTCCACCACTTGTGATGAGAAGAGCCACACAGAGAAGTAAAAATTATCCAGATAGTCTTCCCTTCTCAATTTCCATTTAAAACAGATATTCTTTCCAAGAAAGAGTATGAAAAAATAATTAAACAGAATAGTCATGAAGCATTTTCTAGAGGCAATTTTGAGTCTCCAGTAGTGAACAACAATGGTGTCCAGTATAAAAACACAACTAAGAACTAACAGACATCTCAAAAAAAACTCTAACATGAAAAAGATGGCAATCTAAAAAGAAAGGGAACAACAATTTGTAGGAAATTCATTATTCAAGATGAAACAAATATCAAGAAATTACCATTAATGTTCTTAGAGTTGTAAGATCCCCACAAATAAGAGCGGAATCACATAGAGAACAAAAAATTCTAGAAACTAAAAATATGGTAGGTGGAAATGTAAAATTCAGTGGTGAGTTGGAAGATAAAGGGGAGTAAATCTCCCACAAAGACAGCAAAAAGGCAGAAAACTGAAGTGAAAAGTCAAAGAACCAGGCTAAGAAATCCGTAACAGAAACAGCAAGAATTCTAAAAAGAGGTAATAGAAATGAGGGTAGCGGAGGGGGAAGAGAAACAAAAAACCCAAGAAAATATTATAGGACTTAAGGGCAGGTGTCTCCAGAATGAATTATGCCCAGGAAAATGGACAAAAACAGACCCACACCAATGTTATACTGTTAGGAAATACTCAGAACAGAGGGGACAAAAATAGCCTACAAGCTACCAAGAAGAAAAACCAAGTTTTAAACAAAGGATCATGAAAACACCTTTTCAAATATGGAAGATATTTAAAAACTTATTTCCTATACACCTTTTTTTCAGAAAACTACTGGAGAACAGGCTCGACCAAAATGAGGGAAAACACTAAGAAAGAGAAAGACACAGACTGCAGGAAAAAAAGAATCCAACAGAAGAGGCGGAGAGAATCCCCAGGATGAACAGAAGACACCAGAATAAGTATGCACCAGGAACACAGCCGTTCTCCCGTCAGAGGGCCCCAGAGCACAGCTTGTCCAGGAGCCTGAAACTGACCACGTATATCTGAGCATCTTAAGAGAAGATGAGACAAATGATGGAGGGTTTGAGGTCAAATTAGTCATAAATCATCGACAAACCAAGTAAGACAAAGGATTCATTCCAGGGAAATTCATTCATTCACAATTCCAGGAGTTGTTCAGGCAAAGTAACCAGTTTACTACACGAATAAACTCTGGTCAGCATTACATAGTATAGTAACGAACAACAGAACTACCAGGTAAGTGGATGGAGAAACTGGAGGGAGGAGGGCTGCAATGTGTATATGGCAGAAGCAGAGAGACCAGACCATCATCTTCTACAATAGAAAACAAGTAGAAACAGCCTAAAATTGACAAATGAAGAGGGAGAAATACAACTGTGTTATTAAAAATACTGGGATTTCCCTGGTGGTCCAGTGGTTAGGACCACGCTTTCCACCGCTGGGGGCCACAGAATCATCATTCCCTGGTCAGGTAACTAACATCCCACAAGCTGCACAGTGCAGCCAAATTTTTTTAAAAGGTTTAAAAAAATCAAGAGAATTTTCTTAAAAAAACTCAGTTGAAAGTGGTTACTTTTGTAGAAGGAAAAATGAGAGCGTGACAGAGAGCTCCTTTTCATAAACTTTAAATTGCTAGCTTCTATAGAATTATTTGAGTCTTTAAACTCATAACTTTTTTAAAAAGAAAAAAAAGATGAAAAACTCCAGTCATCAAGTATCCGTCCCCCAAAAAACTTTAATGCCAATTTAATCTATATTCTTCAACTTAAAAATCTTCCTACCTCTAACAGTAGGAAGATTTTTAACCAGCTAAAAATCAGTTTTAAAAGCCCTATTTTTCAAAGCATTTGGAAGAATTCCCCACCAAGAATGTAGAGACTAGCCCATGCCACTGATACTTCATCGGGACTTACTTGTGTAAATGTTTATACTGGCGTTTGTATTTGGAACAATAGTGGTTATTATAAAAAAGAGATAGTTGTGTTTAACATGCCAGATCTGGGTAACTTTATTCAAGATTTTCACAAAAATTATCCCCAAAGTAATATTAGACACTTTTTAAAAGTCCAGATTTGAAATATCAAAAACATTTTGAATTCAGTCTGGAGTGAATACTAAGTCAAGAACTGAATCAAATCCACACACAAATAAATGAACACCAATTTTCCTTACGTTCACTATATTTTCTGGAAGAGGCTGCCAATTTAGTTTTCCTTTCCTTGACACTGGCATTTAGAATCATTTTAACATGGTTTACATCTTTAAGTTCTAAGTCTGTACTTATCCTGAATGCTGCTGCCAAGTCGCTTCAGTCGTGTCCGACTCTGTGCGACCCCATGGACTGCAGCCTACCAGGCTTCTCCGTCCCTGGGATTCTCCAGGCATGAACACTGGAGTGGGTTGCCATTTCCTTCTCCACTTATCCTGAATATCTTATTATAATTAAAACTATAAATCCAGAAGCAATAGCCCTCCCTTAAGAAGGAATCCAATTAATAAATACAGAAGGACTTCGAGAAACAAAGTCACACTGGAACCTCACAGTAGTAACTGACACAAGAAAGATCTGCCAATGGATTAAAAAATGAGTGGGCTGAAGTTTAAGCAGAAACGGGACATTTGCATAGCTCACGTTATCTCCAGCAAACATTCAGTCACTACAAAGGAAAACACAGGAAGTTTACAGTAGCGATTTCTAGACACCACCTTAGGTAGTGGCTAAGGTTAGTAACACCAGAAATACATTACCGCGTCAGGGGTCATGGATACACTGTCAGAGATCAGAGGACACTATGATGACATGACAACTAAATTCGAGGCAGGATCCTGGATTGGATCCTGAAACAGAGAAACGGCATTAGTGAAAAGACCAAGACAATCTCTACTTTCCAAAATTCTACTTTAGTTAATAGTATTGTATCAAGGCTAATTTCTTAACTTGACAAATGTTGTACAGTTATGTAAGATGTTAATGTAAAGGGATCATTAGTGAAGAGTATACAGAAACTGCTGTTTTTACAACTCTTCAGGAGGTCTAAAATTATCTAAAAAATTTTTTTAAATAACTGTTAAAAACACACACACATATGTATGTGTATATAAATAAATCAAGACTTCAGGGAAACTGGTATCATGGGCATTCAGTTAAAAAATAGTGTTCTTGCCTGTATCAGTCATTGTCTCACTGGTTTATGAGCTTTAAAGTTCTCCCTCTTCTAACATTTGTTTCAACTTTTAAATTTTCATAAAAAAGCCTTTTTTTAACATTCCTATATTAGGCCAAAAATAAAAATCCTTGAATAAAATTGGCACCATATTATCTCATAAAATCACTCATATCAACCTAAGACCAATCACTATTTTTACTCTAATTGTTCTCATCATATGTTTGTATTTTTTTTTTTTAATAAGGAGAGAAAATGGCTGAAAGATTTGTTTTCTTATTAATAGGCCTGGCAGTCAAGAGGGGAAGAAAACACATTATCACTTAGGTATCTTATTAAGAAACAGTAGTTTTTCCAATAACATATTATATACTGGAACTCACTTCAGATATAAAAAGTAAGTTATCTACCTAAGTCTCTTCTACACAATAGCTTAGAGCTAGCTACCCAAGCAAAGGGCTTTCCTGGTGGCTCAGGAGTAAAGAATCCTCCTGCCAATGCAGGAGACATGGATTTGATCCCTGGGTCGAGAAGATTCCCTGGAGAAGGAAACGGCAACCACTCCAGTATTTTTGCCTGGAGAATCCCATGGACAGAGAAGCCTGGCAGGCTACAGTGCGTGGGGTTGCAAAGGAGTCGGACATGACTGAGGGACTCAACCACCAGCACCCAAGCAAATCCAGCTAAGACCTTTTCAGTATCCCTTTCTTAACCCTGGCTCCAAAGTGGCTGTTATTAGTGGTGGTAAACATCTTTTTTATAAAACAGGCAATATGTCTACACAATTTATTCTAGGGAAACAAAGCAAACCATCACATCTGCCTTTAAAAGAATATAATTTCCCACTCTGGCTGTGGCTGATTCAGTCCCAGAGCGTGAATCCTCTTTTACCCTCTGCATATCCTACTGTACACTGAGCAGATAAGCTGAGCTGAAGTCTGCTCATAGCGACCCTGACGGTGAAGCTACTATTTTAGATGGAGAATAGCATTCCCAAATGGTTGTGCTTATTACTTTTGCAGTGAGTGTTTCTACTCAGCATGGCGTTTTTCATTTGTGTTCATTTGTGTTCATGACAGATGTGCCCTGTATGGAAGCAGCTGTAGTAAAAAGATAATGAAGGAGGGGGAAGGAAATTTTAAAGGGAGCTTCATCCAAATACAATGAAGAAAGCAAAAAAGAATATGCCCACATTTTCATTCCTATAGGCATGCCATTTCCAAATTAACCTTCTGATAGTAATAAGAAAAATACAAGTGGTAAAATTCTAACCTGATAACCTATACAAAAAAGGAGACAATCTACCTCAGAAACTCATTACACTGTGCAATATATTCAAGTGGTGAAAGGTTACAAATTTATCCAGAACTGCCGTACTATCTGGCTGTCAGTACAGTCTGTTGAGTAATTATATTAAACATATTACTACAAAATATACCAAGAAGTAGAGAATCATACTGTATTTGTGACCTGCAAATAACAGAACAAAACAGAGGTCCAAGGGGGCTCAAGTCCAAGCTGTAATTTACACACAAAGTGTACGGTGAAAGCAGTTACGACGTACAAAAATGTGACAAGTTATCCAGATGTTTTAAAAAACAGAGCCTGTCCAAAGAACATCCAGTCTATCCTGTAGGTTTCTGAGGAGCCTGTTACGTAAGGTGAATTCCCCTCCTGCTGATAAGAAGCAGCTTGCCGACGACACCCATATATTTCTCACTGGGCGAGTCTACTTGGCAATAACGATAACCCGAGAGCTCTCTATTACATTCACTGGTCTGAAAACAACTCATAACCCAACTGTTTTTCCAAGTCCTTTACCAGTTTTTCAAGCTTTCTATCAAAGGAAAGTTGGAATGTATTGCTTCTTGTCGTCAACAGGCATTTCAAAAAGAGGGTAATTAACCAAAATCAAGAGTTCTTTGGTCGAGTTAGTAACAGGCTTCCCCTTTGTTCTAAATCCCTTCATAATCCCTTTTTTTCCAATTTTTCCAGTATGGCCTGGATTTTACAAACCGCCTCTTTCCTGGCCTGCCGGACGGAGTCCTGGCCCCCAGTTTCAACTGAATCCAGTTCCAGAAGTTCCTTGGTTAGCATCTCTTCCAGAAGCCAGTAGGCTTTGTCTGTCTTTTTTCCTACGAACTCTTCTACTTCTTGCTCAAGATACTGGACCTTCTCCAGCACATGTATGATTTTTTTAATGCTTGGGGGAGTCCCTTCATCTGAAGATAAACACTCTTCAGCAAGATGATTACCCTGGTCTTGAGTGCTGGGATGTTCGTGGGAGGCGTTACCATACAGATGAGGCTCAGCACTATACTGGACCTGGGGATCCAAAAGCTCCGAACTGTCATCGTTCACTGATCCCGAGGACTCATACTGATGGACATTGCAAGGAAAGTTGTGCTGGCTCATGCCTTGATCTGGTTGGCTGTAGGTGTAGGAGGAGTCCTTGGAGTGGGAGAGCAGAGAGGGGAGAAAAGCTGTTTTAATGGGAATCCATCAGCATCAGATTTGTTAGCCCCCATCTTCCACCTGACCAGGAAGGTACATGAAAAGATTCCCCACCAATAAAACTGGACAGCCCTCTTAAATCATTTGAGGAAAATACAGCTCTGAAAAGATAAAAGGCAGAGAATTCCTGAGTATACAGGCTGGAATCTACCCTGAGGTAGGTCATCATCATGAACACCTCATAATCTATCTTTATCACCTCACAATCTGACCAGTGACTTAATAAATGGGAATTAGATAGTCTTTTTCCCCTTAAGAGAGAAAACCTGAAGACAAATCTTAAAAAGGAACCTGGCCACAAGCAAATGATGTTCAAGTGTACAGTTTAATAAAACCATGCTATTTCTCATTGGTTTTGTCTTCTGTCTGGAGATGGAGGTAACAAAATCTAACCTCTGGTTTTAACTTTCAGATAGTATTACAACTAATAAGAAAATGAGCACTTTCCTGTCTTTTAAAAAAAAGGAAATGAACCTAAAACTGCTCTAAAATATAGTCTATTTTAAAACAGAAAAAAAAGGAGGCGGGGGAACTGGGCCACATAAAGTTGTAGGTGATGGCCACCAGCTTTTTGAAACTAGTCCCCCCATTTAACACAGGCCAATGCAGAGAAATCCCATATCGTGCTCTCTTGATTACCCAAACATTAAAAGAACAAAGTTCAGCAGGTCTCCTACCTTAGGCTGCGGGGGTGGCGGTGAAGGAGGTGACTGAGGAGAGCCACTGCTAGGCCACGATGAAGTGCTCTCGTTCATGTAGAGACTCCCCGGTGGTCCTGAGGGCGCAGCTGAAGGCCAGGGGTACCGGGTTCCCATTCCATAAGCACCTGGAGGCGCCCATGAGTCCTCCTGGGGTCGTACAGGGGGTCCTGGTTGTGGAACACTACGATTACCATCCCCATAAGGGTAATGCGGTACGCTCATTCCAGGGTTCTGGGTTGAGAGGAAGGAAATATGCTGGTCATTGCTAAAAAAAACTTAAAGAAGTAATGAAAATATTCTAGCGTAAACAGATCCTGAGCTGCCTCCTCTCTGCTTAACAGTGTATACTTTAGCTGCTACAGGATTAAACTGGGGTATTTCTAAACAGTTGCATACCTTCTCCAAACCTACAAAAGCTTGGTTCCAAAGATATCAGGGGCAGGTTTGGTGACCGTCAAGCTCAGAAGGAATAGAGCCTAAATTTTAACAGCTGAAGCACAGCACAGAATTCCCTGGGAAGTGAACAGAGATTCCTAAAATATTTAAAAATATAAACCTAACCTCTTGAAGTGAACAGAGAAATAAACTTGGTACCATTCATTAACAGTTAAAAACTAAAAAGACAACAGAAGGGCGCTTACCTGTGAAGCAGGATATCCCGGAACCTGCCCCCTAAGAGGGGGTGCTTCAGTCTGGCAGTCCTGCTGGGGGTACATCCAACGGGAGACTGGGGTTGGGCTGTTGCCAGGTGAACGGTAAGTGCTTGGAACCTCTGTGGAGTAATTGGTCTGAGCATACCCAGGTGTGTAATAGGCCCCAGGGTACGAGGCAGTATTTGTCCCCGGGCCAGTGGGGTATGGTGGGCCATATCCCCCATTTGTGTAAGAATTCAAACTCTGGAAAAAGCAAAGTTGGAAGAAAAGAGATGAATGAGTACAAGAGCTGAAATGCCCTCACCCTGAGAACTTTGGGAAGAAAGGAGATGAGTAACTAATGAAAATATCAACTACCTAAGCAACCCTTGAGAGGTGGTCTTATATTATTATTGTATACATATATTAAACTGATTATCACTTTACAGTCCCTGTTATAACAGTGGGAAGGTATATTGTGATGAAAGATGAAGTAATGGCCTTAGAACGGTGCTTTTCAACCATTTTCATAAGAACACCTGACAGTTACACCTAACGGGAGGGAGCTTGTCCCCACACACTGGAAAAGGGGCTCTGGGAAACCTGGGAGAATGGCTAAAGAAAGAAGAAAAGGACCCTGATACAACAGAAAGAAAAAAAGACCACAGAGATAGACTGAGCCCTGCCACAGGCTTTGTGTTTACTCTCTCTACTTTTTCAAGCAGGAAAATGGAAATCATTAACTTATTCTGCAGGGTTATTGTAAAAATTAAATGAGATGACATATATAAAGTGCTCAGTACAGTGTCTGGTACATGGTATGCTCAATAACTGATAATTTTTATAATACCATTGTTGTTAGTATAATTATGGCAAGGCCAGGAAATGAACCTGATCTGATTCCAAGCCTTGTTTTTTGTACTGTCTCACACTGCTTCCCAAATTACAGCGGACAGAGACAAATTCCTCACATACTGCTTCCTGCAGTTTTATATCAGCTATCCAGACTATTATTGATACCTAGAATCCTCAGTTTAGTAATCCAAATAAGACTAAAGCTAAACTTTAAATGATTACCTTCAGGTTTTCCGTTAATTTCTACTCTACCTTGTAAGATGGTAAAAATGAAATCAACTTTTCCTGGACTCATCCTTCTAAAACTAGACAGTCTTTCCCATTTTAGGTAGAAGAAGAAGCTTGTGATAATAAAATAGACTTATTGTGGTGATCATTTGATAATGTACACAAATATCAAATCATTATGTTCTACATCTGAAATGAATACTAAATGTCAACTATACCTCAATTAAAAGAGTAGAATCCTGATACCTTCTACAGTTGTTAATGATTAAAGAAAATGAAATTTAAATCTGATTCCAAGTCTACCACATCAAAAAGAGGGACAGGGACTTCCCTGGCAGTCCTGTGGTTAAGCCTCGCATTCCCATCTCAGGGGGCATGGACTCAATCCCTGGCGGGGGAACTAAGACCCCCCATGCTGCAGGGCACACTCCCCTCACCAAAAAAAATAAAATCCCTTATACAACATACACAGCTGAAGACGATTAAAAAAAAAAGAATGTGACTTTGTACCGTTATTCAACTTCTAGAAGTCCTTCCTAAGGGACTTTCCCTAAGGGAATCATTTCCTAAGGAAATGATTCAATTAGAGAAAAAGTTATAAGCATGGATTTGTTCATCAGAGTATGATTCACCATCACGCAGTATTGAAAGCAACCTACACGTCCTGCACTGATGGAATGATTAGGTCAGTTATAGGCTATTCATTGAAGGAATTTTATTCCGTCTTAAAATTCATTGTAGAATTGACCAGACATCTATTGACATTAAAGAATTATTTTTAGTGTTTATTTCTTTAAGCTTTAATAATGGCATTGTGGTAATGTTTTAAAAACGACCCTGTATATTAAAGATATATACTTAAGTATTTACAAGAGAAATAATGTGATATTCGGAATTTTCTTCAAAGCACATTAAGGACATGGGTGAAACATGAGGGCCATGTATTGATGATACTTGCTGAAGCTGAGTAAGGGGTACATGGGAGATCACTGTGCTATCCCATTACTTTGGATTATGTTTGAAAATTTCCGTTATTAAAAAAAAAAAAAAGAGAGTTCTTGTTATTTCACCCTGTAACAAGTACATAAGATAACCAAAAAGTAATATTAAAAAGTATATGTAAAATAAGTTTAAAACTGGATAAATATAACTGGGAGAAGGCTGAAAACAAATTTACCAGAATATGGACATATTATGATGACAGAGTGGCTTGTCTCTCTTTTATTTCCCAAGTATTTAGTAATAAAGTTGTATTATTTTTATAGAAAAAAAATTATGCTATTAAAAATGTCACAAAATCCCAAGTATGTCTAGAAACTGGTGGGCTGCACAGACCATAGCTACTTCCATCTAGTCCAATTTTTTTCATAAAGGGAAACTTGTATCTAAAGACAGCAAGCTGGGATTTGAAACCTGTCAGCTGATATGGCAACAGATAAAATCTGAAACTGATCCACTATAAGGAGAATTAAACAAAATCTCTGACAGTCATTGAATTTCTGTAAGACGTCTCATTCTGGATTCCAGAAAAATCAAGAGACTGGAGCTCTTAAAACTCAAAACATATTCCAAGTGCTGCTTTTGTTCTAGAGGTAAATGTAAATATGACTCAGCATTTGAAAGTCAAAATACTGTCACACCATATGGTGTCTCACTGCAAGCTGAAGATTATCCGGGAGGAAATACTTCTTCCAAAAGTTGGTTTTACAATTGATGGACTGCTTATAGATGTAGAATCCAAAGGGGAGAAAAGTAGCCAGGTCTCTCACCCAGAAAGTGATACACTGTTAATGGATTCCCTTTCCATTTGGTAATATATGACTATCAACAGCAAACAGACCCAATCCAAGTGGGAAAAATTACTTTTCCATTAGCAACACCACGATTCCTCCTGTTTTGGTTATCTCGAAAAACATGGAAAGCTTCACCACAAAAGGACTCCAAGCCTTCATAATTATCAGCAGTCAACATCACCTTGAGTTTCTCCTGACACTTGCTTTTGGAACTGCCCAGTTTATCATCATCCACTGGTCATTTCCTCAAGCATCATCTCTACTTATAGAACTGGTCCAATTCTTGTCTCACAAGAGCTCCAAACCACGGTACTTAATAAGCTATATTTGACAATCCAGTTCTCCTTTAAATTAAATGAACAGGTTATTACAGGTTCTGACCAAAGTCCTTTTGCATCATGATTTCTCAACTTAGAACATTTAGAATGAAGAAGACTTCAGTTGTCTTTCTCTGAGCATTTCTATTCCCAGGCACTCAGCGTTCTGTGGTGAAATCTTCCAGAAGTCAGGAGAATTATCTTCTTTATTAGAAAATCAATGTGAAACATCTGTCTTTCCTCCTTTAGATATGTGGGGAAAGCAGCTTTAGAAAAACAAGTTGCATTTGTGACCAATGAGAGGGTTTTAAACAAACAACAACAGAAAAAAACTACCACAGGGACTTCCTCGCTGGCCCAGTGGTTAAGACTCTGAGCCTCAGCACAGAGTTTGATCCCCAGTCAGGCAAACGAACCAAAAACCCCCACCACAATCATTACTAGAAAACCTGTGTGTTTACCATACTTTTCCTAAGTACCCTCTGGGTCAATAGATCAGAGCTACAACATGCATGATTACAACAATCAGAGTCAGAAGAACATGTATTAGCCTTGCAATCCTTACAGACCATGACTAAGCATAATCAAATGATCACAGTTCAGAGATGTTTCAGAGTTTTTAAATCTTCTGAAGAGCAGGTTGGCAGCAAAGAAAATAAAGAAGTTCTTGGCTCTCTAATCACTGTGAAAAGTAATCTGGTTGTATTAAATAAAGATGTACATACCCAAACCCACCAATTCCACACAGTAGGGATATGCTTGTCTCGTATGTCATACAATAGAAAAGGGAAAAACAATGCTGAGTTAAAAAAAGCAAGCTGCAAGAGAATGCTAGGATGAAACCACTTACATCAAGTTTAAAAACTTGATAATATTTTAAAATAAAATGTTTTAAAAATGTTAAATTGTACTATAAAAATGCATATACAAGTAGTAAAAGCATAAAAACACATATGATACATAAATATAACTTCAGCTTCAATCCCTGATTGGGGAACCAAGATCCTGCAAGCCATGGGCCATCATACACAAAAACTTTTTTTAAATGGGCAGAGGATCTGAATAGACATTTTCCCAAAGAAGACATACAAGATGGCCAGCAGGTACATGAAAAGGTGCTCAATATCCCTAATCACCAGGAAAATGCAAATCAAAGCCACAGTGACACGCCACCTCACCCATTCTAGAATGGCTATGCTCAAAAAGACAATAAGTACTGGGTGAGGATGCTGAGAAAAGGAACTCTTGTGTACTGCTGATGGGAAGGTAAACTGGGACAGCCACTATGGAAAACAGTATGGAGATGCGTCAAAAACTAAAATCAGAACTACCGTATGATCCAGCAATTCCATTTCTGGGAATACGTTCAAAGGGAACAAAAACACCAACTTAAAAAGTTATCAGTACCCCCATGTTCACTGCAGCATTATTTAAATAGCCAAGACACAGAAACAGCCTAAATGTCCAGCAGTGGATGAATGAATGAAAAAAAGGGAGACAGATATATACACACACAATGGAGTATTATTTAAGCAAAAAACCAAGGAAATCTTGCCACTGGGACAACACGGATGGACCTCGAAGGCGTTAAGTTAAATGTGATGCACAGACAAATACTATGTGATCTCATTTATGTGTAAAATCTAAAAAACAAACGAACAAACAAAAAAAGCCAACTCACAGATACAGACAACAGACTGGTGGTTCCAGAGGTAGAGCAGTGGGTTGGTGGTCAAAGGGTACAAACTTCCAGTTATAAAATAAATAAACCACAGAACGCAACATGTACTCTAGCAACTATAGTTAGATACTGCATTTTACATTTAAAAACTGACTGAGAGAGTTTTTCTCAAAAGTTTTCATCACAGAGGCTTTCCTGGTGGCTCAGTGGTAAAGAATCTGCCTGCCCCTGCAGGGGACATGGGTTCGATCCCTGATCCGGGAAGATCCCACATGCCACAGAGCAACTAAGCCCCTGCACCACAACTACTGAGCCCAGAAACTACAACTACTGAAGCCCTGGCAGCCTAGAGCTTGTTCATTGCAACAGAAACCACTGCAATGAGAAGCCCACGTGCCACACACAACTAGAGAGCAGACCCTGCTCTCCACAATTAGGGAAAGCCTGCGTAGCAAGGAAGACCCGGCTGCAGCCAAAAACAATACATTAAAAACTTCTTTGATCACAGAAAACAAAACTTTGTAACTATGTATGGTAACAGATGTTAACTAGACTTATGTGGTGATCATTTTAGAAAGTAAACAAATACTGAATCTTTACATTATACACCTAAAAGTAATAATAACATTATATGTCAATTATAGCTCCATAAAGTAACAAATTTTTAGAAATAGGTACATTTTGCATTTGTTGTTTCCAGGTCCTGAGAAATAATCTATCATGAGTCAAGCCACTTCTGCCTTACATAGTATCTGCCTAGATATTTCCCTACCTCTGCGTTAAAAATGTTAAAATGATTAAGATAGACTCCATTACATAACAAAACCCCACACATCTTTACTATAAAATCTCCACAGGTTCTGAAAATAAATCAGATCATCAAGAGAAAATTCAGAAAGTTTATCAATTTCAGATCATACCTGGCTTTGCATTTCCGGTCTTACAGGGTATGTACTTGGGTAAGGAGCCCGAGGTCGGGCAGCAGAATTCCAATAGTTAGAATTGTAACTAGGATATGGTGGCTGCTCCTAAGGGAAAAAAGGAAAGTAAATTCACTTTTACTAACATCCTTACGTCATTCTGAAAAGCTGATATAGAGGCAGGTGTAAGCATGGAAAAAGTCAAGAGACAAAAAGCAATGGGACCCCACTCTAAAATCACTCGTTATTAAAACTGATGCAGATACACGGTAAACTGTGCGTCCGAGAACAAAGCAGTTATTAACTATTCTTGTGTATTATGCCAAGTATATTCAATAACAAATGATAATATCTACTATGTCCAGACAATTAGCAAAACCGGCGACATTCAATTCCTTTACCCCTCTCCAATCCCTAACCCATCACTACTAATTTAATGAGTGCAGCGCAATTAGTTCTTTGCCATTGTTAAGAGTAGTATTTACTTATCTCAACAGCTTTGCAACTTGTAGTTGATATTTTACTATTAAGTGAAAAGTGAAGTTGCTCAGTCGTGTTCAACTCTTTGAGACCCCATGGACCAGGCTCTGCTGTCCATGGGATTCTCTGGGCAAGAGTATTGGAGTGAGTTGCCATTTCCTTCTCCAGGGAGTCTTCCCAACCCAGGGATGAACCTGGGTCTCGCGCATTGCAGGCAGATGCTTTTACCTTCTGAGCCACCAGGGAAGTCTTTTACTATTAAACTTGACTTCAAATGCAAACGTCTTCAATACTCAACTTCTTTGCCTGCCACACCCCTAGGTTTTTTTACATTCTACTTTCTGCTATGGCTAAGCTTTCTTCTGGCAGCCCAATGCGAGAGACCCGGGTTCGATCCCTGGGTTGGGAAGACCCCCTGGAGAAGGAAATGGCAACCCACTCCAATACTCTTACCTGGAGAATCCCATGGATGGCAGGGCCCGTCCATAGGGTCTCAAGCAGTATCAGAAAATTAGGTAAAATAATTACCACTCAAAGAAGAAAATCTAGCTATGACATTAATTTCTACAGCTTTCACTCTAATCATTTGCATAAGCCAATATAGTCTGATAAGAAACAAGATCAACTCAAAACTTCTCAGGCTATTTTAATATATGTACTTTTATCCCATAAATTGAGCTATTTTACTTTGAGCTTTATAGTTTAATTTTAAGCTTAAATAGGATCTTCAAATCTTCAAATATGGTTTCACAAAGAAATTCACTGGCAGTTGTAGTCACTGAGAATTTAATTATCACCATCTGAGCTTAACTGCACTGCTTACCAGTTTCATAACACTTTGTTTTCAAAGCATGCAGTTATTCCACATGACATTATACAAGCTGGGCAAGTAGCATCTCCTTTACATAATATAGCAACTAGAGCAATACAGAAACGAGCAAACTTCACACCCTAACAACCAGATTTCTCAATCAAGCAAATTCCTCTGATTATTAACTACCTTCCTTCCCCCAATTAAGTGGCATTTGACTCAGTTGTTTCTCTCTAACAAAGAATTTGAATCTTAATTAAAAAGAAGTGAAAAGACAAGAGTTGAAGCTGACTCACCCCAGCAATGCTGAACCGACACCTAAATCCCCAGAACGTCCTTGGTTTCTGTCCTTTCCTACTGATTCTCCAAAGCCCCCTCACATTTTTACTGCCTCTCTACCCTCCCTCTCCTCTCTCCTTCCTTACTCAGCTTTCCAACACCTTCATCCCTTACCACTCTCCCTCAGATGTACTCACCCTGCAAAAACCAACTACCCACTGACTTCCCATCTGCACTTCACCTAAGTATCAGTGGAGAGAAACACAAGCTCTCTGGTTTCACACAAGCAGATACTCAGCACTGCCTAACAACCATACCACCCTTCCTCAGTATGTTCATCCCACTCTGCACAGCAACTACTAATACTTCACCTTCTTGTCCCCTCAGACCTCCAGCATCCTCTTATGATGACACCCCTCACTCATCAACTGGTAACTTTATCTCATCCTTCACGCACACACACAAAGCAGCATTCAGACAGAAACTGTCTTCCTACTTTCTGAAGTTAGCAATCTGTCCCTGTCTTCTCAGAATGTGTGAATGAACTGTCTTTGGCCCTATTAAAAGGCCAAATCCTTCCTGATAGCTCTGGACCACATAACTTCTTACCATCTACAGAACTTTCACGAATTATCTTTCTCCTAGTAGAGCAGATTGCCTCTCTTAAAATACCAACTTGCCCTCAAGACTATCCTAAACAAATATTAAAACCTATTTTTAAACTACTATAATTAACAGTGTGACAAGTGATTGGGTGTCTAATGAACAATAACTTGACTAACAATAACCTGATAGTTGCTGAAGATGAGTGATGGTATCTGAGGATTTTATTACACTAGTTTCTCTACTTTTACAAAATGAATGTGTCACAAGTTTCATAACAAAAAGTTAAAAATCAAAGCTATGGGGCACAAGGTAGACTTCCCCTAAATACATCCTGTTTTGTACACTTGACTTTAGAATAATTATGAACATTTTACATAATTATGAAAGATAATGACGTATTTTTAAATCCCTGAAAAGAAGCAAAATAAAATAAACACTAAATATTGAATTGATAAGACAACTTCACAGAAGGAAATTCTTACGAGTGAGTATAAAGCACAGTAATCTGACCAACATTACAACTGAGGTAAATAGTCTGTAGACTCCCCCAAATGAATTTTTCAGTAACCATATTAATAATTATCAACATTGTTGGTACTGCTAATGAATGATTACACTGGTGTGATTGGAAATTAGTATTTTCATAATGGGAGATGAGGGATACAAGAATAATGGAATAAGAGGTTTCCCAGGCGGCTCCGTGATAAAACATCCGCTTGCAATGCATGAGACGCAGGAGATGTGGGTTCAATCCCTCGGTTTGGAAAGATCTCCTGGAGGACGGCGTGGCAACCCACTCCAGTATTCTTTTCTGAAAACTCCTATGGACAGAGAAGCCTGGTGGGCTACAGTCCATGGGGTCGCAAAGAACTGGACACGATTGAGCGTCAGCGCACACACACGTTTCACTCATTTATTTCAACAAATGTGTTCAAGGACCCACGATTAACCAAGCACTGCAGTGTGTGGACAAACAGGGGAGGCCCCACGGAGTTTACATGCCACAGAGGAGGTAGATAAACCGTAAGCAAATAATCAACAACAGCAGAAAGAATAATGACTTAAAACCCCCACAGCCCGGGAATTCCTCACTTCCACTGCAGGGTGCACGAGTTCCATCCCTGGCTGGGGAACAAAGATCCTGCAAGCCGCCCAGCAGGGCTAAACAAAAGACCGTATAGTCCTTAAATTTATGTGAAAATTTTAGTTTGAATTCAAACTGTACCTTAAAAAAAAAAACTCTGACAAATTGATAACCACACATATACAAAAAAATTAATTCAAGTAACTCTTCAACAATCTTCTGAAGGATATCCTTAACGGTATACCTTCTAAAGGTAAAGAAATGCAAAGAAATATTAAATTAATAACATGCTATCAGTAATATTAGTGTTTTAAGTTTTCAACTATTTTGTGTGTATTATAGAATAAAGGAAATCAATAAATAAAACAGTATTACTGAGAACCAGTATTTTCACATGGAAAAGGATAATATATTGACTAGAAAAAGATGAAGATGAATTGTGCATGGTGGATGTAAACTGGAGGAACAGGTATAAATTCACATATTTTAAAAATGTAATTTAACCTTGTATGCAAAACAGAGAAATACGGGTAAGTGACAGCATGCAGGTGTTAAATAAAGGACTTAGAAGTCAACACAAATTCTAATAACTCTTTTGCACCCCTGCCCTCCACCTTGAGACCAGCATATTCCACATAGGAGCTGTCATTTGAACCCAGCCCAGGACCTGAAGATGAGCCCCTGCAGCGACCACACAGAACGTGAGCAGGAAACATTCACTGCTGTTAAGCTACAACTCGGAGTTGTTTTTTACTACAGGAAAAATCAACTGATGAGATAACTAAACATCCAGTTGGAAACATAACCATACATAAAAAAGAATTATTCCTAATGACTTTTAAATCGTATTACTTTGTACATTCTCAGTGGAATATATTCCAAGGACCAGGTAAACTGTAAAGAAACCTAAACTCCACCCATGAGTTAACTCTTGGTCAAAATACAGGTATTATTACTTGCTTCATTGAGACATCATTTACTACCATACAATCTGCTCATTTAAACTGTGCAAGTCAATGGTTTTTAGTATATCCAGATATACGAAAGCACTATATGTGATCATCACCACAATCAATTGCAGAACATTTCAAACCTCAAAAGGAAACTGTTTCCATCAGCTACACCCTCCTGTCTGCCATTCCACAGCCCTGCACCACCACTACTCTATCTCTATAGATATGGATACTCTGGGCACTTCATAGAAGTGGTAGCATATATCATACAATATGTGATTTGTGGTATAAATTGTGACTGGCTTCTTCCACTTATGACTTAGGAAATTACAAGGGTTTCCAAGAGACCTATGCCAAAAACCTGGGGTAGAGATCAATACATATATATTTTTTTCTATTCTCTCACAGAGCACAGAGTTGAATCTTTTTTTTTTAATCCAGTCTGACAATCCCTGTCTTTGACTGGACTGTTTAACCTATTCACAGTTGATGCTATTATTGATATAGTTGGATTTACATCTGCCATTTTACTTTTTGTTTTCTATATCTCATATTTGGTTTTGTGCCTCTATTCTTCCTTTACTGCTTTTGCAGCCAGTGAGTATTTTCTAATGCAGCTTTTTAATTTCTTTACTGAGTATATATAAATATTTGTGGAGCTGTTAAACTCCACAAATTTCCAGCTAATTTCTCTACTATTTCAACAAGACCCTGGGATGTGAATTGTTCCACAAACCAATCCAATCACATTTGGGGTCCTTGGAAGGGACACCTCCCAAAGTCTGTGTCTGAAATGTGTTCTGACTCCAATCGGCTCCTCCCAGCTATCTTTTCCCCCAGTTCTCTCCAGCTAACTAGCTAGCCTACAGTTTTAGTCTTTATTTGCAATGAATCTACCAATCTCCTCCCAACTGCCTTTCACAACTACCTCTAAATTTCTGAGAACATCCCCAGGCTTCAGGTTAGCCATATTCTGATGCAAATAAAGTCAGTTCCTTTGGGAAAACATCAGGACCTACTGGTTTTACAGCTTCCGCCTCCAGAGAAAAATGTCTGAGCCACATTCTGCAGTTGGGTTGGGGACAAGGGTGTGCTTCTGTGAGTCACCCATGCTTTAAGAGCTGAGCACCTGGAAGAGGGAAGACAGGAACCTCAGGCCTTCCCAGCTCGCCTCCAAGCCAGGGAAAGGGTGATCAGAGCCCCGGTGTCCTGCTCAAGGTAAAGCCCCCATTCCACAGGGAGGGTCAGGGTTGGGGTAGAAACACAGCTACTAACCGCGCTAGCCCGGTCTGTGGCCTCTGCAACAGTAGCTGGGGGCGAGATGAGCAATGCTGACGTGCTGTTCTCCCAGGATGGCTGGGACCTGGGGAGCCAGCAGCTTTGTTTTATTTGCCATCCAGTCTGGAATGGAGTTTCTGTATCACTGAGCCGGGGTGGGAGAGGTGGAGGATCCCACAGAATCTCACTACTCTTACTGAGTTTGAGTACATCTTCTATCATAAATGTTTCTTCGTTTGCTAAATTAAATTCCCTGAGACGATTTCCAGAGACTTTAATATGGTTGTTTTAAAAATATTTTTCACCAGTTTCATGGAGGACTGGGCCCACAAGAGCTCCTCACGCTGTCATGCCCGAGTTGGAACCTGGCATTATTTTAAAGTTATTTTATATGTTATTGCAAGACTGAATTAATATGAGTATTTGTAATTACCTTAATATTGTTAAGAAACCAAGATTTCATATAAAAGTAATAAATACAGTGCTCACTTCAGCAGCACATATACTAAAATTGGAATGATAACAGAGATTATTATGCCCCCTGCACAAGGATGACACGCAAATTTGTGAAACTTTCCATATTTTTTGATAACACTGTATCGTAAGTGATTAAAACTAGCTAATTAGCTAAGAGAATAGAACTTAAGTATTCTCATTAAAAAAAAAAAGATAAATATGTGAGGTGCAATGAATGTGTTAATTCTTGATGGTGAGAATCCTTTCACAACATACACATATAGCAAATTATCATGTTGTATGCTTTCAATATATTACAATTTCATTTGTTAACTGTACCTCAATAAAGCTGCAAAAAATTTTAAAAGTAATAAATACAATCTAAGAAGAAAAATAATGACATTAAATTTAAATTAACACAAATATGAACTCATTTATTTTTGTTTTAAAATACTTAGTCACAACATTGAAAATCAACTATACGTCAATAAAAAAATCTTAAATGCTCATTTTGTATAACTCTGTTCATTTAAAAGGTCTAGAAGCAATGACAACACAATAGCAATCAGTACACCTCACACCAAATGTAACTTCTGTACTAGTGATCTTAAAAACTATTAGCCTTCAGCAAGGAGATCAAACCAGTCAATCTTAAAGGAAATCAACCCTGAATTTTCATTGGAAGGATTGATATTGAAGCTGAAGCTCCAATACTTTGGCCACTGAACACAAGGAGCCGACTCATTGGAAGAGACCCTGATGCTGGGAAAGACCGAAACAAAAGGAGAAGGGGGCGGCAGAGGATTAGATGGTTGGACAGCATCACCAACTCAATGAACATGAATCTGAGCAAACTCCGGAAGACACTGAAGGACAGGGAAGCCTGGCGTGCAACAGTCAGTGGGGTCACAATGAGGTGGATACGACTGACTGAACATCTGGCCCTCAACTCCAAACCCAGCATTCTGTAGCTGGCTCTGAGATGCAGGATCAGGTCTGTAAACACTCCTCTTTATCACTTGTTTACTGTTTGATTCTGCCAATAGGGGGCACCAGCTTAGAGGAGGGGAGAATGGACTTGATCCTTCCTGTGTGCTTGCTTGCCTCCAGTTTCTGCGACTGCCAGGCCAGCAAAGCCCGGCAACCTGCAGGCAGTGTCGGCCAGCAGCCGTCTCCAGACTCCTCTGGTTTCCTAAGAACTCCCACGGAAGTACCAATGCCAGTGCCTCCTTGGTTCCAGTGACACAGGTCATTCTTCCAAGTTTCCAGGTTCTATTAATTCCACAATCTCTCCCTCTTTATTCCCCAGCCCCAGGAACTGAGGTTGTTCCCTGCCATATCTTCTGAGTTACTTCCATATTCTCTTTTTACCTCTTCAGATCTCCAACACCCATTTAACTACTTTCCTAAATCAAATTCTAACGAACTAGTATAGGTTCTATTTTCCTACCTGGATCCTGACACATATAGCTTCTAAATAAAATTCTCTAATTAAAACAAAACAAAACAAAATCAAGATGTCTTAATGGAATGGCTGAGTATAACATCTGGGACAGGCTATATAACAAGCCTGGCAAATCTTGTACCAGAAATCAAAGAAACAGTCAAATATCAATGGGTCATGTCAAAAGAACTCTGAACCCAAGAAGAGGGGTAGGGTCTCCCATTGGCTTAATATAAGATCATTTAAGCAATAAAAAGAATGACTGCAACTGACTGAAACACACTTGAAATATTGAATGTATACGTATAGACATAAGTATATGTTATACAAATGAGCTCATAAAAATATTTTTTAAAATAACACAGTTCAAAAAAAAATAAAATAAAATAACACAGTTCTTTTTCTGTAATTTTAATGCGGTTTAGAGATGAAAAAATACTTTTCCATTTTATCCTCAGAGTCCTTTTTTTTTAAAAGGTGGATTAAATTTTTATACCTTGATTGTGATAGTGCTTACATAATCATATGCATTTGTCAAAATTCACAGAGCTATCCCTTAAAAATGGTGACAAAGAGTGAACTCAGTGAAGCAGTAAAAATTATTATTTGTATTAAGTCTTAATTTAAAAGATTGCCTTTGCTTTTTTTCCCCCTTTTGGACAAAATGGAACAAATCTAAAAATATTCCCAATAACAATGAAAGTCTGCAGCTCAACGCCTTCCTAACATGACACTAATTCTGTGAAATAGCATTTGGTTTCACAGGAAGCTGGCTGAAGCTGTTCTAAAACCAAGTTGCCAATTTTATCATGTGCCCAAGTCTTTCCAAACCTTTTATGTGCTGTCTGAAACTAGCCAAAGGTGATGCTAAAAGATGATATAGACAAATATGATAAAAGGTTTTTACAAGTGAGACTATTATGAATTAAAATTCTTGTGACAAAGGAAATTTTATTAAAATAATGCAAGTTTACTTTCTTCTCTTTTGAAAAGAAATACCTAAATCTCAGGTGAAGGCTGAAGTCAACTCCCTTCATATTTATCATAGAACTATCTAGTCCCATAAGAAGTGGATATATGGTTAACTTTACAAAGTGATTTGCCACCACGCCTCCAAAAATATCTCCAGCCCAGACAAATCAAACAGCAGAGGAATCTGAGTAGTCCTGGTTCTATCTAAGATCCCTTTACAAATTTTTTTTTTCCCCCCACAAGAATTAGACAAAAATTATTAGAAAACTCCCAGGTGGCTTCCCAGGCGGCTCAGTGGTAAAGAATCCACTTGACAATGCAGGAGCTACAGAAATCATGGGTTCAATCCTTGGGTTGGGAAGATCCCCTGGAGAAGGAAATGGCAACTCACTCCAGTATTCCTGCTGGGATAATCCCATGGACAGAGAAGCCTGATGGGCTGCAGTCCATGGGATTGCAAAGAGTTGGATATGACTGAGCACACACACACATGTTAGAAAAATACATTATAAATTATTTTTATAGCAATCTATTCCAAATATCACTAAAAAGCACTTTCTGCTCCTGTATTGGCCCATCATCACAAATCTCAGCTTTATTCTCACATGGGTCTCTGCTGTGCTTCCTACACAGCCTCCTTTTCCCTCGCACCTGCTTCAAACATTCACCATATTGAGTTCCCAGCTATCCCATCCCACTTCTTTTACCCTCAGAAAGCCTCCTGCTTCATCAACCAAGAGCTGGAACTCCTGCAATACCCTCCCCTCCCAACAGCTTCATTTCCCCTTCTCTAGCTCTTAAGGGGGTTTCTCAGGTCTTCCTCAGTTCTTACTCCACCTCTTCCCAAGCCACATTCCATCCTTCTGTTAGTATCTTTTTTCACAATCTACTAGCTTTCTCTCTCCTCTGCTGACAAACATTCTCAAGCCACTGAGTCCTAAAAAGGCTTCCTTCAACCCTGGTTCCCAGTCAAGTGGCCACTTCCTCATTCACTAACAGTTTACACTAGTTGTCTTCCCAAATCCCCCAGTGATTACTTTTACACTATTTTAAAGTCTCACCATTAAAATCAACAATACGTTAACTGCCAATCCAAATGCTTCTCTTCAGTTCTCATATCACTAACCTGCAAAGTAGCAGTGGTCTATATCACATGACATCCTGCTCTTCCTCCTATCCAAGTATTCTCACTCATTGTCTTCTGGGTTCTCTCTGTCACCCTCCTAGATCTCAAAGCTCTCCCCTGGCAGCATAACCCAATCAGGTCATTCACCCACGTTTCCATGTGGTGACTCTCCAATCACTGTCTCCATCCCCTGACTCCCTGCTAAGCCCTACATCTATTGCATTGTTCCCACAGACAACAACTCCTCAATGCCACAGACTGTAAAACTGGACATGGGGAAACAAAAACAGAAAATCTCAGACATCTCATTAATCAGTCGCATACACTGCATCCAGAGCTTGGTAACCACCATCACAAACTGGCTTCCAGCAGAAATGAAATAAAGGTGGGACTTCCCTGGTGGTCCAGTGGTTAAGAATCCACCTTGTAATGCAGGGGAAGGGGGTTCCATCCCCAGCTGTGGAATTAAGATCTCACATCTACACCGCAACGAATGATGCCACACAACGCAACAAAGATCTCACATGCCCCAACTAAGACCTGATGCAGCCAAACAAATCAACATTGTTTTTTAAAAAGAAATGATCCCTAGTTTTTGGTACAAAACTAAACCACATCTTCCCATAAAAACCTGTTCCTTTTCCTTGTTAATCCTGCTGCTGCTAAGTCACTTCAGTCGTGTCCAGCTCTGTGCGACCCCATAGACGGCAGCCCACCAGGTTCCCCGTCCCTGGGATTCTCCAGGCAAGAACACTGGAGTGGGTTGCCATTTCCTTCTCCAATGCATGAAAGTGAAAAGTGAAAGTGGAGTCACTCAGTCATGTCCGGCTCTTAGCGACCCCATGGACTATAGCCTATCAGGCTCCTCCGTCCATGGGATTTTCCAGGCGAGAGTACTGGAGTGGGGTGCCATTGCCTTCTCCTTGTTAATCCTAGGAAATACTAAAAATTCAGAATCCTTCTGTTTCTCCTGCAATCCTCACTTCCAGTTGATATACCACCTTTGAAAATGCCTTTCGAATCTATGTAACTCATTCTGAAACACGTCCAAAAAATAAGTAGACATGGTAAATATAATAAAAGCTAATAAAATCTAGGTAGTGGGTATGTGGGTCTTCACATACAATTTCAACTTTTCTATGTTTGAAATGTTTATAATAAAATGTTGAGGAAAAAAACCTATCTACATTCATTCAGACATTGTTCAAACACATGCCGTTTTCTTTTCTGACCTAATTTGGGAGCCTAACCTGAGCTGTCTCCCCAAACCCTCCCGTTGTAACCATCCTGCAAGATGACCCCCAGTGACCCTGCCTTCTGTATGCACATCTGAGTGAAGATGCCTCCCACACCGTACCGGGGTCAGTCTCTATGACTAGTAATATACAGCATGTGTGAAGGTGTAGCACTTCCAGGATGAGGCTGTAAGAGGCTGCGGCTTCCCGCTCCCGTCCATCTCAGCACTCTCTCAGATGACTTGTTCTTGGGGAGCATGTGAATCACCCCGTTGTTGTTGTTCAGTCACTCAGCCATGTCCAACTCTTCACAACCCCACGACTGCAGCACACCAGGCTTCTCTGTCCTTCACTATCTCCTGGAGCTTGCTCAAACTCATGTCCATTGTGTTGATGATACCATCCAACCATCTCATCCTCTGTCACCCCCTTCTCTCTTGCCCTCAAATTTTCCCAGCATCAGGGTCTTTTCCAATGAGTTGGCTCTTCACATCAGGTGGCCAAAGCACTGGAGTATCACCTTCAGCATCAGTCCTTCCAATGAATATTCAGGGTTGATTTCCTTTAGGATTGATTGACTGGTTTGATCTCCTTGCTGTCCAAGGGACTCTCAAGAGTCTTTTCCAGCACCTCAGTTTGAAAGCATCAATTCTTCGGTGCTCAGCCTTCTTTATGGTTCAGCCCTCACTTCTGTACGTGACTACCTGAAAAACCACAGCTTTGTCTAGACAAACCTCTTTTGGCAAAGTGATATTTTGTTAAAAGCTTTGGGCAGGGCCTGAGATACAGCATTTCCAACAAGCTCCTAGGTGATGTATGTGCTGCAAGCTTAGGAAGCAAACGACAGCACTGCAAGTGTAGCTAACAAGGTAAAAAAGAAAGGAAACAGTAAGAGGTTCTCCATTTTCCCTGCCGTATTCAAACACATTAATATAGAGTCAAGCCTTTGTAGTGGTTCAGAGCAACCTCATCTCGATATGTTCAATTCCATTGCGCAACGCTTCTCAAGCATGATATGCATATGAATCACGTGAGGATCTTATTAATCTGCAGCAGCAGTAAGTATGGAGGAGGAAAGAGTCTGCACTTCTAACAGCCCCCTATCGAAGCTGAAGCTTCTGGTCCATGGCCCACAGCTTTAGAGTAAGGTTTTAAAGGGTTCCTATACCCTTATGATTATACAGTGGAAGTGAGAAATAGATTTAAGGGACTAGATCTGACAGATACAGTGCCTGATGAACTATGGACTGAGGTTCATGACATTGTACAGGAGACAGGGATCAAGACCATCCCCATGGAAAAGAAATGCAAAAAAGCAAAATGGCTGTCTCAAATAGCTGTGAAAAGAAGAGAAGCGAAAAGCAAAGGAGAAAAGGAAAGATATAAGCATCTGAATGCAGAGTTCCAAAGAATAGCAAGAAGAGATAAGAAAGCCTTCCTCAGTGACCAGTGCAAAGAAATAGAGGAAAACAACAGAATGGGAAAGACTAGAGATCTCTTCAAGAAAATTAGAGATACCAAGGGAACATTTCATGCAAAGAGGGGCTCGATAAAGGACAGAAATGGTATGGACCTAACAGAAGCAGAAGATATTAAGAAGAGGTGGCAAGAATACACAGAAGAACTGTACAAAAAAGATCTTCACGACCCAGATAATCACGATGGTGTAATCACTCACCTAGAGCCAGACATCCTGGAATGTGAAGTCAAGTGGGCCTTAGAAAGCATCACTACGAACAAAGCTAGTGGAGGTGATGGAATTCCAGTTGAGCTATTTCAAAACCTCAAAGATGATGCTGTCAAAGTGCTGCACTCAATATGCCAGCAAATTTGGAAAACTCAGCAGTGGCCACAGGACTGGAAAAGGTCAGTTTTCATTCCAATTCCAAAGAAAGGCAATGCCAAAGAATGCTCAAACTACCGCACAATTGCAGTCATCTCACACGCTAGTAAAGTAATGCTCAAAATTTTCCAAGCCAGGCTTCAGCAATATGTGAACTGTGAACTTCCTGATGTTCAAGCTGGTTTTAGAAAAGGCACAGGAACCAGAAATCAAATTGCCAACATCTGGTGGATCGTGGAAAAAGCAAGAGAGTTCCAGAAAAACATCTATTTCTGCTTTATTGATTATGCCAAAGCCTTTGACTGTGTGGATCACAATAAACTGGAAAATTCTGAAAGAGATGGGAATACCAGACCACCTGATCTGCCTCTTGAGAAATGTGTATGCAGGTCAGGAAGCAACAGTTAAAACTGGACATGGAACAACAGACTGGTTCCAAATAGGAAAAGGAGTACGTCAAGGCTGTATATTGTCACTCTGCTTATTTAACTTATATGCAGAGTACATCATGAGAAACGCTGGGCTGGAAGAAGCACAAGCTGGAATCAAGATTGCCGGGAGAAATATCAATATTTCTGCATCTCAGATATGCAGATGACACCACCCTTATGGCAGAAAGTGAAGAGGAACTCAAAAGCCTCTTGATGAAAGTGAAAGAGGAGAGTGAAAATGTTGGCTTAAAGCTCAACATTCAGAAAACGAAGATCATGGCATCTGGTCCCATCACTTCATGGGAAATAAATGGGGAAACAGTGGAAACAGTGTCAGACTTTATTTTTTGGGTCTCCAAAATCACTGCAGATAGTGATTGCAGCCATGAAGTTAAAAGACGCTTACTCCTTGGAAGTAAAGTTATGACCAACCTAGATAGCATATTCAAAAGCAGAGACATTACTTTGCCAACAAAGGTTCGTCTAGTCAAGACTATGGTTTTTCCTGTGGTCATGTATTGATGTGAGAGTTGGACTGTGAAGAAGGCTGAGCGCCGAAGAATTGATGCTTTTGAACTATAGTGTTGGAGAAGACTCTTGCGAGTCCCTTGGACTGCAAGGAGATCCAACCAGTCCATTCTGAAGGAGATCAGCCCTGGGATTTCTTTGGAAGGAATGATGCTAAAGCTGAAACTCCAGTACTTTGGCCACCTCACGCGAAGAGTTGACTCACTGGAAAAGACTCTGATGCTGGGAGGGATTGGGGGCAGGAGGAGAAGGGGACGACAGAGGATGAGAGGGCTGGATGGCCTCACTGACTCGATGGACGTTGAGTCTGAGTGAACTCCAGGAGGTGGTGATGGACAGGGAGGCCTGGCGTGCTGTGATTCATGGGGTTGCAAAGAGTCAGACACGTCTGAACGACTGAACTGAACTGATACCTTTTTTAAGTCTGACATGTTTGACTATGTAAAACTGCAAAAAATATGTCAAAAACCACAAAAAAGTCAAAAGACAAGCCACAAATTTAGAAAAGACATTTGTAGTATGTAGGGCATCACCTTTATCTTTTTTATTAGTTTCCTACTGCTGCCTAAGAAATTATCATCCGATACTTTTTGAGTTTCAAAAATATCTGCCTGAAAAACTCTTGAAATGATTTACAAATGCCCATTACACATTCCAGCTTTATCCTCCACCCCTCCAGCACCATCACCCACCTGTGTGCACACCTGTACTCCACCATACCTAACAACTTCCTGCATGACACTGAGATCTTGACTTCTCTAACCTTAAAAAAAAAAAAAAAAGTCACAAAGTCATGTCCAACTCTTTTGTGACCCGGACTGTAGCCAGCTAGGCTCTTCTGTCCATGGGATTTCATAAGCAAGAACACTGGAATGGGTTGCCATTTCCTTCTCCAGGGGATTTTCCCGACCCAGGGATCGAAACTGGCCGATTCTTTACTGCTGAGCCACCTAGGAAGTCCTCTCTAACCCTAACCAAAAACAAAACATACTTTTGTTTTGATATCACAGCAAGTCCAGGCAGAGTCTTCAGCTCAGCGGGCCTCCCCTCTATCCCTTCAAGTGAGCCTCAGTCTAGTTTGCCTACTTACAGGCCAAGTATTTCATCACGCTACTCCGTCATGGGACCAAAATCCCACAGCTCCTTATTCCAGATTTAGACAGAAAAATTATGGACCTTTCTTAACAATTAACCTCTCACTACATGTTTTTTCTCATACCATTTTTTCAAGATATACCATAAACCTCACCCTTTTAAAGTGTACAATTCATGGTTTTAATATACTCAGACTTGTGCAGTTATCATCATTAAATTCAGAGTATTTTCATCATCCCCAAAGGAAACCCCATACCCTTTATCTATCTTTCTCAGTGTCCCCAGGTCCACAGCTCCTGGAAACAACAAATTTTTCTACAGATTTCTATATCCTGGAATTTTCCAAAAAATGGAATCATACAATATTTGGTCTTTTTGTCTTCATCCATGTAGCACATTTTCAACATTCATCCATTTGAAGAATGTTTCAGTACCTCATGACTTTCTATGGCTAAATAATTTCATTGTATAAATACACTGTGCTGTGCTGTGCTTAGTCCTTCAGTCCTGTCTGACTCTGCGATCCTATGGGCTGTAGCCCACCAGGCTCCTCTGTCCATAGGGATTCTCCAAGAAAGAATACTGGAGTGAGTTGCCATTCCCTCCAGGGGTATGAGTATACTATATTTTATCAATTCTTCAGTTGATGAGCATTTGGGGTATTTCCCTTTTTTGGTTATCATAAATAAAGTTGCTATGAACATGTGTGTACAGGTTCTTATGTGGACATGTTTTCAGTTCTCTTGGGTATATATCTAGCAGCAGGCTTGCTAACAGTACACTTAACGTTTTTAGGAACTGCCAAACCGTTTTCCAAAACACTGAACCATTTTACATTTCCACCGGCAATGTCTGGGAATTTCATTATTACATTTCAACCAATGAGAATGTTATAATTCCTGAAGACAAGGAGAGGTGTGCCCTCACCATAGAACCGTAATCCTCTACGAAGAATATTGCATTAACAAAACAGAAGTATATTTCCGGCACGACGACACAGAATAAAATGTCAGAGGTCTTAATATATTGAGCAACTGAGTTAACCTTTCACGGTCAGCAGTTCTTCCATCGTAAAACAGGGACGCTGTAATGACATCTACGTTGCAGTCACCGTTACGATTACACACAACCCACGGATAGGTGCTTTCCAACACTGATGATGATCGATGATTCAATACCCGGCTATGCTTTAGGGGCAAAGGGCTAAATGCCCAGATCCCTCCCTTTCCTTCGCGTTCCTTCCCAGCGGGAGGGGGCTGCAGCCACATCCGTCCTTGGAGAGAGGCGGCCCCCACGAACCACGCAGGATAAATTGTGAGGATTGGAAAAGCAAAGCCAGGTCACTCCAGCCCAACCTCATCCCCCAGACGAGAGATTCGCAGCCTGCTACTCAGCTTAGCAGGTTCAGCGCAGGATCTTTTTGTTTTTTTCCTGGTAAGAAGACATTTATTACGGCTGAAGCGCAAGAGAAGGGGCAGAGAAAACACAAGCATATACCCCCACCCACGATCCTAGTCTCTTGTCTCTCCAAAGCCGTATTAGGAAAACGCACGAAACCCAATTCATTACGAACTCTTGGCAGCTGTATCAATCCCAATAGCCCTCACCCCCAAAGACTCCCTTATCGGACTCCCCCACCCCACCCTGGGGACCGGTGGCGCAAAGCTCACCTGGTGGCCTCCGCCAGCACGACCTGGCTCTGACCAGGCGCCTCCAGACGCGTAGTAGCCATCGCCTCCTCCGCCTTCCCCCGGCCAGGTGGTCTCCGCCGGGCCGCCCCCGCGCCCCCGCCAGGAAATGGGAGGCTGGGGAGGCTCGGGGCGTGGGGGATAGATGGGCGGAGGCGGGTGCACCGGAACATCCCCACCCCCAGGCCCGTAGTAGCGGCCATAAGACGGGCCGTCACTGGGGCCGTAGCCCGAGCGCCTCAAGGCCGACATGGGCTCTGCCGCCCCCAGGCACTTCCCGCCCCCCTGCCCCTCACTGCCGGCCCACCGCGCAGGCGCCGGCGGGGAAGCGCGAATGGACCGCAGGGAAAGGGGGTCGGCCTGCAACAGCCAATCCTGGCTGGATCCCGCCCCCCGACCCCCCCCTCCGCTTCCGCGTCCTGAGAGGCCGAGGGCGGCTGTCTGTGTCTCTGGGGTCTAGGAAGCAGGAGAACGAGCGTTCCTTAAAAGGGAGAACACACCTCCGCACTGTCCGTGCAGTCTAGACTCCTCTTCCCCTTCTCGTCAGGGCTATGGAAAGGGTATCCCGGGGCGGGGGTAACCACATGAACGGTCCCGCCTCTTCCTGAGGGCGGGCACGTGGCCCCGGAAGTGGGTGGTGTACATGGCGGCGTTTCCGGCAGGCCCCGGCTGCTGAAAGCCGCGGCGGCGGCGTTGGTCCGGGTCCGGGTTCCTGTCCCGGTCCCGCAGAGGCGGCGACCGCGGTGGGAGGAAGGAGGTGTGGGACGCGCTGGCCCACCGCCGCCATACGCTGCAGCTCCATCTCGACTCAAAATGAACTATATGCCTGGCACCGCCAGCCTCATCGAGGACATCGACAGTGAGTAGTTCATCTCCTCAGAGTGAAGTCTAGGGTGAAACCCTTCCTCCCAGGAGGGTGCCTCTTAAGGAGGAAGCTGATAGAATGAGTCCGGGCCGGGGGCGGTGTGTATTTAGTCCAGTTCTGGACGTCCGGCGTTGGCATCCTAGCAGGATGCCGGAGTCACGGGACACGCCGTTTGCCACTTTGTCGACTTCTGCCTGTATCCCGCCTCTCGCAGCTTCCACCGGATCTCCCGGGCAAGCTGTTGAATTCATTTCTGCTTTTCACGGATGCGGCTGCTGAAGCTCACATGTGAAAGTTACCGTTTCCCCGGTCCATCGTCTCCCACCTGTGGTATTTCGAAGTACCAGGTGGTTACTGGGTGGATGAATGAGAATTCTCAGAGAAAGGGTTCTTGCAGAAACGAAAATAGTAATACAACAGCAGTTGGACTTAATTAGCACTAAACGTAGGGTTTATACTGTGTGGCCGTTTGCAGTCTTTTACCGTTTGAGAGTATTTAGCTTTTCAGACTGGAGAAGGAAATGGCAACCCACTCCAGTGTTCTTGCCTGGAGAGTCCCAGGGACGGGGGAGCCTGGTGGGCTGCCGTCTATGGGGTCGCACAGAGTCGGACACGACTGAAGCGACTTAGCAGCAGCAGCAGCAGCAGCAGTATGGAGAAGGCAGTGGCACCCCACTCCAGTACTTTTGCCTGGAAAATCCCATGGACCGAGGAGCCTGGCTGCAGTCCATGGGGTCGCTGGAGTCGGACACGACTGAGCGACTTCACTTTCACTTTTCACTTTCATGCATTGGAGAAGGAAATGGCAACCCACTCCAGTGTTCTTGTCTGGAGAATCCCAGGGACGGGGGAGCCTGGTGGGCTGCCGTCTAGGGGGTCGCACAGAGTCGGACACGACTGAAGTGACTTAGCAGCAGCAGCAGCAGCAGCTTTTCAGACTAGGTAGTGACTTTTCCAGAAAGACTGAGTCACTTCAAATTTACTTTTTTTCTCTGTTAGTTTTCTCTTACTGTTAAGACCTCCCTTATTCCTAGTCACTATCCTGAAGAAGAGCTCGGTTGTATCAGTTGTCTTTTGTTCTTCCAAACTCTGATCTGTGAGTTACTCCTAAAACAACACTTTTTAAAGTTGTGCACAATTGTGTGATCTGTCTCATTAACTTGTAATTGCTGCGAAACAGTTACCACGCAGTTCCAAACAAGTTCAGCAATCTTCTGCAGTTACTGTGCATGTAAAGAATGAATTTGTGATGAAATCCTCTCCCTATCCTCTGAAATCACTTTTTAGATCCAAATTAGTGATTTTGCTACTGAAGGGAATGTAGTGTAGCTTGGATCAAATTCATGTGTGAGTAACCACTGTACACGCCTGTCTGTAACGTGTAATGAAATCTTTAATTCTAATTGTCTGAGGATGGTGCCCTCACCTCTCTTGTTATGTATCTGAGTTATTTGAGATCCCTAGCACATCCTGCCGTTCTAACAAAAGTAATTGTTTTTCTCAAGTCTCTAACCCCTTTTGCAGATTCCAAGCTCCTCCTCTACTCAGTGGTTTCAAATCACTTCATATGCAGCCTTCACTGCAACACACACACACTTTCCTCCTCTCTCCTCAGTCTTTCTGTATTTTCACACATCTTCTCATCTCATTTGGAAGTATTCCTCCCTTTCAGTCTGTGTCTTATTTATTTTTCCTGCCAGCTGCTTCTGGAATCCATTAATACCCTTTTTTGCTCATATCTTTTGCTCCCCCTCATGTATGTTCTTGTCTGTCATATTTTTTTTTCAGTTATATTTCACCATCAAATTCCCATTCCTTTTTTCACATCTGTACCCCTAAACCTCTTAAATATCTCCCATTTTAGCTGTTTCCTGGCTACCTGGTGTAGACCACCTCTGTCACCCTGCAGTCAGATTTTTTGGTCAACACGCTTCTGAAACTGCAGTCTTAAAAGACATCTGTCTAATGCATTCCTTCCCCTTTTTGGCACTGTGATGCCATTATCATAGGATTCTTCATTTTCTTGATTTTTCCAACACTGGTACTTGATTTTCTTATCTCTGCAACAGTTATTGTTCCCTAAAATAAATGGACTCCTACGTTCCATCTTTGGCTGCCGCTTTCTTTAAATCTCTAGGAGAGTTCCTGGACTTTAATAATGGTATCACCTCTTTGTGGGCATATCGGAAATTGCTCTGATCCAGACTTCTTTGGCCTTCCAGTCTTAAATCTCCAGTTGCCAGCTGACGTTTCTGCACAGGTGTCTTGATACTACTGGAGAATCACAACAGCAAAACACCTTCCACGGGATCTTGCTTCTTTCACTCCTGACTTTTGGTACATGGTCCTTCCTGACAAGATGACTCAAAATTCCTGCATCATCTTTAACCCATCTCTTAGCTTCCCACTCTCACACACATATCTACATATACAAACACTCTTGGTTGACCAATTCCATCCCTTATAACTGCAGTGTCTTGATCCTCTCATCCTCTCCCTTCCCATCTCTGCCCTGCTTCAGGTCTCTTCTTCATGTCTCAGACTCTGGTAATATCCTCAAAACCATTCTTTTTCTACCAGTTGAATCTTCAGAGTTGTCTTACTCCCCATGAAGTCACATCCAAACTCAGCCTGCTCCCAGTACTTTTCTGACTTCATCTCCTATTCCCTTCACACCCTCAACTTTTAGCCACACGTCTGGATACACAGCTCCCTTTTCTTCTGCCTAAATTACAGATTTCCCTCCTCTTCCCAGTCCCTGTCACTCTTCCCATGGCCAAAAATTATCTACCTTTTAAGGTCCATTGGAGGAGGCAATGGCAACCCACTCCAGTACGCTTGCCTGGAAAATCCCATGGACAGAGGAGCCTGGTAGGCTACAGTCCATGGGGTTGCCAAGAGTCGGACACGACTGAGCAACTTCACTTTGACTTTCAAGTCCAACTCAGATACCTCCAGCTAGATACAGTTTCTCTCAGTCTCATGTAATTAAGATTTGCCCTCTTGTGGTACTTAATTATAGCAACAAAAAAGCCTATAAATTCCTTCAGGAAAGAATCACTGTCTTGTTGCACTGTTCTGCATCTTTATTATAGCATCTGCATCTGCATCTTTATTATAGCATCTGCATCTTAATTATACAACCCCCTGGACTATAACACACCAGGCTTCCCTGTCTTTCACTGTCTCCCAGAGTTTGCTCAGACTCATGTCCATTGTGTTGATGATGCCATCCAACCATCTCATCCTCTCTTGCCCCCTTCTCCTCTTGCCCTCAGTCTTTCCCAGTATCAGGGTCTTTTCCATTGAGTCGGCTCTTTGCATCAAGTGGCCAAAGTATCAGAGCTTCAGCTTCAGCATCAGTCCTTCCAATATTCAGGGTTGATTTCCTTCAGGATTGACTGGGTTGATCTCCTTGCTGCCTAAGGGACTGTTAAGAGTCTTGCATCAGTTCTTTGGTGCTCAGCCTTCTTTATGGTCCACGTTCTGCATGTAGAAAGTGAAGTGAAGTTGCTCAGTCGTGTCCGACTCTTTGTGACCCCATGGACTGTAGCCCACCAGGCTCCTCCCTCCATGGGATTCTGGAGTGGGTTACTGGAGTGGGTTGCCATTTCCTTCTCCAGGGGATCTTCCCGACCCAGGGATCGAACCTGGGTCTCCCACATTCCAGGCAGACGCTTAAACCTCTGAGCCACCAGGGAAGACTTAGAAAGTACTTTATGCATGGCATTAAAGACAAATAAGTGATTTTTGCTAGCTATTCTGGGCTTCCCTTGTAGCTCAGTCTGCTAGCTATTCTAGTGACTGGCTTACTGTCATTCTTCAGTGTCTCGAAGAGTCACCTCTTCAGAGGGGTTTTCCCTAGCCACCTTCTCTCCCCGCCACCCCCCCCGTTTGTTTATTTACTTGGCTACACCGGGTCTTAGTTGCAGCACATGGTATCTTTAGTCGCAGCATGCACACTCTTAGTTGTAGCATATGAGATCTTGTTCCTGGGCCCCCTACATTGGGAGTGTGGAGTCTTAGCCCCTGGACTACCCTGGAAGTCCTCACCACCCTCTCTTCTATAGCTTCTTTCCCTCCCTTTCTCATATTATCCTGCTGTCTTGTTTTTATTCTGCTAGACTAATCACCATAGGTCATTTTTTTAAATATGTTTGTTTTTCTCCACCAGGCTTATAAGTTCATGAGGTTGGTGACTCTGAGTCTTATTCTCTACTATATATCTAGGCCCCAGAACAGCACATAGCCCTCAATATATTCTGTTGAATTTTTGCTCTGGTTTTATTATCAGCATCCTCATTTTACACGTCTTTGGTACTGTTTTTATTTAAAACCGTCTCTGATTCCACAGTGTGAAATAGAAACTCTCTAAGATGAGGGGAAAATAATTTTGGAAAATTAAGATCATAAAGACCATCTAGATCAAATGTCCAAATTGGCAGGTATAGAAACTGACATGATGCTGACAGGGTTTAACTGTCAAGCACTGGCATCTGGAGCCAGTCCGTTGGGCCCCCTGACTGCGTGCCCAGTCCTTCCCCACTCTGCTGCCCCTCTTAGATTCTTTTCACCACGCATCTTCTCATCTAAACTAATCCCCAGCTGCCTTGGTCATCCCTCTAGTTTCTCAATGAACTCTGCGTTAAATGCTCTGTAATAGGAAATGGTAAAGCTTAATCTGCTACTAACTCTGTTTTTGTTTCCCTGTAAACTCGCTGAAGCTAACAGTTCATTTTTTAAAGATCTCTTTTCCTCTCCCCAGAAAAGCACTTGGTCCTGCTTCGAGATGGAAGGACACTTATAGGCTTTTTGAGAAGCATTGATCAATTTGGTATGTATTACATGAGTCCATGATGATAAGAGCCATGGTGGCTTTTATCATCCCATCCTCTGGATGATAAGAGCTGCCCACTGTATTTTTATGTTGTTTCGTATTGAAGTTTATCTGCAACTTTTTTCATGTACCTGGCATGATGAAATAGTGTTTTAAGTCACTACATCATTGTTTTCTAAATTACAATTAGGTGGTTTGAAAGCTTGTGTTTACAAGCTTATATTTTATTTCTAAAACTGGTTTTCACTACTAGAACATGTGGTTACAGTGTTTTGGACTATTTTTTATTTTCCCCATTAGAGGGAGCCAGATGATAGAAATACACTCAGTCTACTGAAAAGGCTGCTCATTTGTACATTGGCTTGGGTGCGACTACTCTTCAAAGCAGTTCCTGCCCTGAAGGTAATCCCTCCCTGTCCAATGAAAAGTGGGTCAGAGGCCTTTCCTGAAGCTTTTTAGGGACCCCCAACATTAAGCTCAGGATTTTATACTTTGGGATACATCAGACTCAAGGTCTTAATCTTGATTCTGTCTCTTGCGTTTTTCTAAAGAGACCTTATATTTGCTCCTGTCTTGAGAAACTTCAGTTCATGTCAACATTTGTTGGACATCAGCTAGGTCAGTGGCTTTGGGCCTAAGGAAGAACAACATAATTGAAATACTTACAAGAATCACAGATGATAGTACTGTTGTTTCTTCAAAGATGACAGCAGTACCAACTGAAGGAAGAAAAGTAATTTTTCTGCACAGACTGTGGTCCTAAACCTTAAGTCAAATTCATCAGACTACATGAGGGGAAAGTAGTGAATACTAATGTTACTCTCAGATTACCAAATTACAGTCATCTAACACAAGGGGAAAAAAACAGATTACTGTTGTATCATAATCCATTAATACCTACATTGGATTAAATGAATCATCTGTACTGAAACAAAGTTAAATCTTTGATAAATCATCACACACACATACCTGCACAAAGTAGAAAAAATGTTTCCTTCTAAAAGAAAAAAAAGATAACTTCTGCAGTTGTTTGGACTTCAGAGTTTTCCAAGTACCTTATCATATTTTCTTATAGTCATGTTGCTATCAGCAATTAACTCATAAGGAATTTAATTTTCTTCATTTATTTCCACCATCCTTCTTGTATTAGTGCAACATAATCCCAAGTACTCTATTTGCAGTTGTTTAAAAATCTCCAAGTGGTGTGTCTGAATGAAACAGGATGAGATTGTTTGAAATTTTAGCATTTTCCAGAATTAGAAAGTTTGAAAATCATGTTCAGCTAATCGTTTCTACTCAAGATAACTGATTGAGTTATGGACCTTTACCTGTAAAGTAATTTGAACTAAATGTCTTTGTTTCTTCCCTGTACACTTATAGCTAACTTAGTGCTACATCAGACTGTGGAGCGTATTCATGTGGGCAAAAAATACGGTGATATTCCTCGAGGGATTTTTGTGGTCAGAGGAGAAAATGTGGTCCTGCTAGGAGAAATAGTAAGTGAAAACTGTTAAGCTGCTATGGCTCTTGACAATCACACCGGTTAGGTTTCTTTTTGTCTTCTCAAGAAGGAAAAAATGTTTCCACCTTCACCCAGCTTCTCACGGGAAACCACCAAATTAGCTTAAGAAAGGGATATTGTAAAAGGAGAGCTTCAGAGAACAGTCAGCTTTGTTTCAGTGCCTACTGGCATATTAAAGATTTTGATCCCATTAGCAGTAAAATATCATGGATTTTTACCTGATATCAAAAAATACTGTCCTACATGGGAGTTTTTTAGCAGTCCAATGGTTAGGACTCCACACTCTCACCGCAGAGGCCAGGGTTCAGTCCCTGGAACTAAGTCCGAGGAGCTGAGTGGTGCAGCCATTATATATATAAAACACTGTCCCACACAAATGTGTTCATTAGAAGATTACTCTTGTATCTTTAGTAGCAGAAAATTGAAGTCCGATACCTAGCGAGAGAAGAATAGTCCAATGAAATATGGCTTCCCAACACTGGAATATTTTGTAGTCATTTAAACAGCTGTTTGCAAACGGTCTTCCAAGGCGTACAGACAGTTGGGTTGGGGGAAAGGCACATGGCATGTACAGTGTGGTATCTGTGTCTTAAAGGGAGCAGGGGGCAAGAGTGCCTGCAGCAGAAGCCTTTCTTCATTTTCTGAGAATGGACTCGACCTCACTTGGCTTCTTAGCTCCCAGTCAAGGAGGAGGTTCATATTATCTGTCAGGAAAGCCAGCTGGCAAGTAAAAAGTTAAATCCTCTCAAGTGGTGTTTCTGTAGGTGTGAGTGTGTATGTATGTGAACCATTAGAAAACTACTTCTCCAAAATATATATTAGAACTACTCTGACATTTTTAAAGAAGATAAAATGATTTCACAGTTTACATTAAACAGTTACTTTAAAAGTGCTTTATTTAATATCTTTGACTTGATCCTGGTGCTTCTGATTATTGCGTTTTCCAGGAAAATCAAACCTTGATTTTATCTTTAAAGTTTTCAGTAGCATTTCACAATCCCTAGCCACATGTTAAGTCAGGTTTACAGAAGTCTTTGGAGAGAAGTGGCTTGGTCTGTAGCTGTTTTTTGTTTGTTTGTTTGTTTATTTGTTTTCATAGCAGTTTTTAACTATACACCATTCGCGAAAGTAAGGAGGTAATTCTGCCAGGGTCGTGTTTGTTCATGTTGGAAACAGAAAGAACTAATCAATGCTGTCCAAGAATTGCTATGAAATATATGAAGTAACTTTCAAGTTTTAAAAATATTTTTGTGGTTGATGTAAAGCACCATGGTATCCTGGGATGTAGGGGTCGGGATTGTCGTCTGACTGAATATTCAGAGGAACTGGCCAATCTCTGGATGGTAGGATGGTGGGTGATTATTTTTTCCTCCTTTTTTACTTTTCTGAATTTAACTTTTAGAGAGGAAATGTATTACTTTGCTATCAGGGGAAAGATTTAAGTCACAAGACCACACACACACACTGCTTTAATTGAAGAATAGAAAACAGCACAGATACACTTTCTGTGCCAGTTACATTGGCACAGACACGGCCCTGTGTAGATGTATGTGAAGAGAAAAATTTGTGTTTATTCTTGAAGTGTCATTGTTTCCTGGGAGCCCTTTCGTGGAGAAGAGTACTCTTTTTTTGGTATGTTAATGGTTCAGATTCTGCAGAATTTTTTATAGTGGTATTACTAAAGAAATACGGTTCGGGCCTGCTTCCACAGTTCTATGAATCGATGGTCTGTTTGAAGACGTGTACCAATTCTAGGAAAACGCAAAACTAGAAGCCACTTGCATTCTGTAGACACGCAGTTGTTTGTGAAGTCCCTGGCTTCTACCTCAAGGATAATGAGACACACGGCCTTAAGTAATAAGCTGATTGTTGGGAAACAGCATTGTCATAACCACACAAATAGCTCAGCGCATAACATTGGGAAGTCCAGGAGGTAGGACACTGAGCCAAGAACATTGTCTTCCCTTCTGCCGCCCATGGGCTGTGAGGGAAGATCACACTTGATAATGTATATTTTGCTGGATGCAGCTAACTTTTGGGGGCAGGGCTTGCTTATGGAATTTATGTGGCTTTCGCTCTAACCTCTCTGGGAGAGTCCTCCATCCGTGGTGTCACCGCTGTGGCTTCTGAGGCCTTGGCCGCCTCTGCAAATTAGCATCTAGCAGTAGGCTGGAACGTTTGGAGAGGTGGCGTTTGCGTTGATGCCTTCCCAGATTTTTAAGTAAAAGTCGGAGGATGAGAAATGTGAGTACCCTGTCCGTGGAGGCTTTCCATGTTACAGAAACACCAAGTGATACCTAGATAAACTTCTTAAGGAGAAGAAACAGTCAGTAGATGGATAATTTTATAGCAAAGTTCTGCATTATCAAGTTGGTTATCAGATGTTTAGGATGTTCAAAAATAAAAATATTAGCATATTTTACCATATTAAATGGGAAATGTAGCCAATATTTGTGAAGAATGTTGGGGCCAAAATGGTTTACTAACCCAGCTGGTTTGCTGGGGTTTTCTCCAGAAGACTAGTTGCCATGGGGGAGAAAGTAGTCCTGTGTTAACAGAGGGCCAGTTGATTGCCTTTGGCTTGGGGGCTGGGGGTCAGGGGTTCTACTTTGAATCAGTGTTTTATACTTTTTAGCGAAAAAAAAAAAGCTCCAGAAATTACGCTGACTTTGACTATGTATAAATACAAAATTTATTTTAAGCTACCTTGACCTCGGTGACTTCTCTCTTGGATTTCCTGGGGTTGGGCAAATAGCTGTAAGAAAAGTAGTTCTTAACTCATGTAGGACTTTGCACAGACTAAAGCTTTGTTATGCACACTGATACTGATTCCTGTTAAACCACACCCGTGTGTTCTATAGGAGTGTTGCCAGCCATTCCTTTGTAAAGTGTTATCTGTCCATAGGGTGTTTGTGCCCTGGCACAAGTAAAATAACTCAAGCCTGATATAGGAATCCATTTGCCTTTGTATCTGTGATGTTTTCTATTCTTGGTCACAAGGTAAAGTTTTCCAAACCTGCTTGTTTTGTAGGACTTAGAAAAGGAGAGTGACACACCTCTCCAGCAAGTGTCTATTGAAGAAATCTTAGAAGAACAGAGGGTGGAACAGCAGACCAAGCTGGAAGCCGAGAAGCTGAAAGTCCAGGCCCTGAAGGATCGAGGCCTGTCCATCCCTCGGGCAGATACTCTCGAGGAGTATTAAGTCTTCTGCGCAGAGACTGTCGCTCTTGGGGAGCAGGGCTGTCACTAAACGAAGTGACAGCCTGGTCACCTCACACATGTGATGAGAGACTCTATAATAGAGTTTTGAAAAGTCATTTTTATTTTTAATTCTTTCACAGATGCAACATGAAGAAATCATGTGTTCTGTTTTTGTTTTTGTTTTTGTTTTCATTTTAATTACAAAATCATCGTCTAAAGAAATAGTGGCATGGACTCCTCTCACTCATCACTGTGGAGCCAACAGCTACTTCTTTACATTGCTCTTCTCACCCCAAATGAGCGGCTACAGGGGACAGTCTTCATTTACTTGTAAATAAAACTCGAATCTCAAAATTGCAGTGTTATTTCCCAAGTTTGTGTTGCCTTCAGTGACTGGGCATCATTTAATTTCTCCTCTCAGAGGTATAAGCAGTCCACACACACACACGTGGAATTTCCCTTCTGTCACAATTCCAACCTACTATAGTTTTAGTTCGTTTATTTGGCTGTGCCAGGTCTTTGTTGCTGCCCGTGGGACCTCTAGCTGTGGCATGTGAACTCTTAGTTGTGGCACGTGTGGAACTGGGGCCCCTGCATTGTGAGTGGAGTCTCAGCCACTGGACCATGAGGGAAGTCACTTACGAAGGAGTATTTTCATACTGAATATCCTACAGGTCCTCCCTTGTCCCCTCATCTTTTTTTTTTCCCCTAATAAAAAATGTTCAGGCTTGAGGAGGGCTCTTTCAGTGAGGTTTTGCAGCTCTTGGTTACAACAGAAGCTGGTGTTTGAGAAGCAGGAGTGGTGGCAGCTGCATCACCAGCTGTGTTCCCATGAGATCCACATGACAACTTCTCTAAATGCTCTGTTAATTTCATGAGGTTTTTCTGGTCATTTGGCTGAGTCTTGAGCGTCTTATGCTGTCATCAAAAAGAAGCACAGATAAAATGGTGTTTCAGTGACATAGATCTAGGTTCTTCTCTGCCCACATGTCTTGGCTGCCAGCCCCCGGTGATGCCACCTTTCTGGTGTGATGTGATCTCGTAAGAGGCTGTACTTCCCAGGAGTTCAGTGTTGGGTATTGGACAATGTGAACTTGGAATTGGGAGACAAAACGGGTTAAAACCCAGACTGTTCTCTCTGGCACTTGGGTTCAAGCAAGTCAGTCTTCCTCCTTGACTCTGTTTTAACTGTAAAATTATTCCAGATACTTAGAGTCTGTTGAGCAGAGACATCTTTTGCAGAGAAGATACTTAAATCCAATTCCTATCTTTGAGTTACTTTATAGTATTCAATTGGAGAAGGCAATGGCACCCCACTCCAGTACTCTTGCCTGGAAAATCCCGTGGATGGAGGAGCCTAGTAGGCTGCAGTCCATGGGGTCGCTAAGAGTCAGACACGACTGAGCGACTTCACTTTCACTTTTCACTTTCATGCATTGGAGAAGGAAATGGCAACCCATTCCAGTGTTCTTGCGTGGAGAATCCCAGGGACAGGGGAGCCTGGTGGGCTGCCGTCTATGGGATCGCACACGACTGAAGTGACTTAGCAGCAGCATAGTATTCAATATACTTCACATTTTATGAGCTCAGGGGTTTGCAATGGTTTGAATTCAGTGTTTTGCAGATAAACCATTTGACCTCAGCTATTCATCACTGGCTTGGTTTCAAAGGAGGTAATATGAGAAAAGTTGCACTTTATGATTTATCTTGTGTGTTTCACCTCTAACCTTACCGCTGAATAGCCTTAATTTCTTGTTCCCACATGAAGGGGAAAAGCCCATCACCAACTGTGGAAGATGTGGTTAACTTTCACTACAAGAAAATTTTGAGAGCAGAATGTGTTGTTTTTGAGCACCACTGTTTCAGAATATCCAACACCTTCAAGAGATTCAAGTTCACTGTAATCTTTTGATTATAATTGTATAATTATACAAAAGATTATAATATTGTAATCTTTTTGACCTCACTCAGACAATTCCACATGCAATCATAAGATTTATGATTTATTCTTCTGTTCAGAAGAAGACAATTCCCATAGTAGGTCAGGAATTTTCAAGCCATGGCTGGGTTTCAGTCATCAGGTACGATAAGGTACTGCCCTTTAGACCATTGTCGCACAGGCTAGAGCTGAAGGATGGAACAAGATGAGGCTCCCTGCTCCCTCCCCTTCATCTCCCTGCCCCTCAGTGCAGGGATCGCCCTCAGTTCTGCCCAGTCCAGGCTTTTCGCAGATACTGAAATTATCCATCTTCATTCTGACGTAACTGGGTGCAGCAGCCTCTCTCACTCTCCCCGCTGTTCTTTTCCCCTTTCCTTGGCTCTTGACCTTTCATTGCATTGTCAGCTAAATTTAAACCTCAATTATCTGTTCTCGCCTACTCAGCTAAAGTCCCAGAAGGCCCTGGGTACTCAGCAGAGCCAGATACCCTCATACCATCCGGCATGGACGCCACGTCAGCATGAACCGCAGAGGTACCCAGGTGTGATGGCTGCAGAGTGGCCTCAGTTCTGCTCACAGGAGTGCGAGTGACAGGCTGAGTGAGAGACAGTAGAGCAGGTGGAGCAAGCCTGGGTGGGGCCAGAATCTCCTGTTGTCTTGTTTATGACATACTTGCCTCAGACAGCTACAAGAAAATCCTTCCCAGAAGACCCATTTTAAATAGCAACACCATCCCCAACTATATCCTTTGCAGCTTCGTCTTTCACCAGAGCAATTACTGCAATCCAACATAAATTTCACTCCCCCAACAGTGTAAATCCTTAAAGCAGGATTTTTGTCAAATTCACTCCTGTGATCGCACATGGAGAATGGTGTCAGGCACATATCAAGTCTCAGTACGTATCTGTGGAGTTGAAGGAAGGATGGATAAATGATGGTTGGATGGGGGATGCGGTGGATTCAGGCTAGTTACTAAGATACTTTAGAGACCAGTTAGAGAACTCAAAGGACGAAGACAGCAGGACTCACCCAGCAACCAGGAGTGGATTAATTAGCAGAGATCCTTACTCTGAATATGGAGATGATTTCTTACTGCCTCCACTGGAGACTGCAGCCCTCCAGGAGTGAAGAGTTGGGAGATGACTGATGTGAAAATGCCTGGTAGAGCATCCCAGGGAAATGGGGCCGGGGTGGAGGAGGACTTGTCAGGGTTGCTGGAAGTAACAGATGCTCTTTCTTCTGTTTCCCTCCCACCTGCAGTGCTGCACCCCCACCTCACATACTACCCCTTTATGAAGTGAAAGTCGCTCAGTCGTGTCTGACTGTGACCCCATGGACTATACAGTCCGTGGAATTCTTCAGGCCAGAATACTGGAGTGGGTAGCCTTTCCCTTCTCTAGGGGATCTTCCCAACCCAGGGATACAACCCAGGTCTCCCACATTGCAGGCGGATTCTTATGCAGCTGAGCCACAAGGGAAGCCCATATTACCCCTTTGGGGTCCCCCAAATAAGGAAAGCAGGAGACAACTTTAAGTGTGCTTGCTGTTCCCAACCAAGCAAGTTTTGTATCTGAGTGACCCAAGATCTTCTAACCTGAAAGAATTAGGAAACCAACCAAAGAAAGTGGCACATTTCTGTCTGTACCAAAGGCCTGGATCAGTCCACCCTGCTTAGCGCTCCTCTCCCTGTCAACTCTGGCTCTGCCAGGCCTATGTGGGAGCAGAGAATAAAATCAAGCCCTTTTCTTCTCACTTCACTGCTTTGCCTCTCTTTTCCCCACTTCTCAGCTTCCTAGATTTTATCTATTCTCCTTGTTTAAAAAAAAAAAAAAAAAGAGTAGAAAAAGATTTCTGTAACTCCACTCTAGCCACTTAGCTAGACCCTGGGCTACAAAAAGCCCTCAAGTGCTCTGGAAATACGAGGAATTGAGTAATGTCGGGGCACCAGCCCACCAGCAGTTAGGACAGCAAAAAGAGAGGGCCCAGTGCTCCCCATATCCCAGGTCAGAAACCCCAACTGCCTGGGAATTCATCTCGAAGACCCAGTTTTACCGACGAATAAGTTTGCATACAGTAAACTTCACTCTTTAGCGTACAGTTCCGTGAGTTTCAACTACTGCATGTAGTTACGCAACCACCACCCCTATCCCTTTGAATTTACCTTTTCCCGGCCTTCCCCAGACCCTGGCAAACCACTGGTCTCTTTTCTGTCCCTGTAGTTTGTGTTGGCAACTAATTCAAAATTTTCTAAAAATGGTGCGTAGGTCAAATATCTGGAAGGTTAAACTCAGCCCACCTGCCTTCAGTTGGCGCTTCTGGTTTAGGCTATTGCCAAAGACAGCTTTAACTGCGGCCCCTGCCAAGCATCCCCGGCTTGCTGGGGGACAGAAAGACGAAAACAAGAGAACCAGTGTGAGGGGATAACCGAGTGCACCGCTGATCACCCTGAGATCTGTCAGGTGTAAGCGGCAAATATGGGCCCCGCTTTTCAGAGACGAATTTGCAAGTTTTGTAAAGAGCACACAGCCGTAAGAATTAGTGCAGTTCATGACTACACAGATGGACCCAGCGATCATCAGAGTGAAATGAGTCACAAAGACAAATATCACATAATGTCACTCATTCGTGGAATCTAAAATACGGCACAAATGAACTTATCTACAAAAGAAACAACAGACTCACAGAACAGCGGATCCCGAGCCAGAGGGGGAGGGAGGGGAGGGATGATGGAGATGGACAGACGCAAACTATTAGATAAAGAATGGATAGACAGCAAGGTCCTGCTGTACAGTCCAGGGAACCATGTCCACTACCCTGCAATAAACCATAATGGAAAAGAATGTGGTCGCAGAGTCTGGCACGACTGGGCAACTGAGCAACAGCAACATATGTATAAGTGATTCACTTTGCTGGACAGCAGAAACTAACATTGTAAATCTTCACTTCTGAAAAAAAGGTGGAGAGCAGATTGTGCGTCCCGGTATCTTTACTTCGGAACACTCTTGAACTTTCCAGCGGCACCTCTCAGGACCTCCCGTTTCCTGTCTATTAAACAGGGATCCCAGGCATCCCTGGTAGTCCAGCAGTGAGAACTTGGTGCTTTCACTGCCAAGGGTTTGACCCCTGGTCAGGGAACTAACATCCCGTAAGCCGTGCACGCACATGGTTAAATAAATCAAACAAGGATCTCAATAGTGCCAACTAGTTTGGCTGGTCGTAAGGACTGAGTGACTATATGTGAAGAGCTTAGGACAGAGGTCCCCAACCCCGGGGTCATGGTCAAGGACCCATCCTCGGCCTGTGAGGAACCAGACCACACAGCAGGAGGTGAGTGGTGGCCAAGCCAGCGAAACTTCATCTGTATTTAAGGCCACTGCCATTCCCCATCGCTTGCATTACCACCTGAGCTCAGCCGCCTATCAGATCAGCAGCAGCATGATAAATGTAATATGCTTGGATCATCCCGAAACCACACCCCCAGGCCTGGTTTGTGGGAAAACTGTCTTCCATGAAATGGGTCCCTGGTGTCAGAAATGCTGGGGACCACTGGCTTAGAACAAACCCTGGCCCAGGACTTCCACATCAACCATTATAATCTACTGAGTCCCCAGCACTGAGCCAGACTCATGGGAGGGACTCCACATCCTCGGCGAATTTAGGCTTAGTCTCCTTTGTACAAGTAAGAATTACACAATGGCAAGCAACTCAGACTGAGGAAGGAAGTGCTGAATTACATCAAGTGTTCTCTGTAGGGAGGTGAACCAAAATGACCTCAACCCCACGAGTTAAACTTGCCTTAACTTTCTGCTGCCCTCTCACAATTGGCCCCATTGGAGGAAAACATGCCCTTCTTTCAACTGTAAATAAGCTTGTATCCTATAAACAGTATGGAAGAGCTGGAAGAAAGTCAGTGCTTATTGAGAATCTCCAGAGTGGCAGGCTCCGAACTTTTAATTATCTATCACTTTCCTAGTGGATCAGACAGTAGAGAATCTGTCTGCAATGCAGGAGACACGGGTTCGATCCCTGGATCAGGAAGATCCCCTGGTGAAGGGAATGGCAACCCACTCCTGTATTCTTGCCTGGAGAATTCCATGGACAGAGAGCCTGACAGGCTACAGTCCACTGAGTCGAAGCCACAACACAATTACCTAGCACTGTGCTAAGTGCTGGGGAGTCCAAAACTTGAAAAGGATCCAAGCCCTTATGAAATTTCCAGGTCCTAATGGAGTTTACAGACATGGATAGAAGGGAGGACCCACAGGTGTGGGGTAGAGGAACACTGGGAAGTCTGTCTCTCCCTCTCAGTTTCTCTGTTTTTCTTTCGCTTAAGAAAGTCTTTAAAAAAACATGGGTGGGGAGAATGGGTAATAGCCTTATTGACACTGTGATAAATGTTTGTCAAGGGGGCCCAAAGGTATTGGATTCTAATTAAAGAGTAGAGTGAGGGGATGTCCAGAGCTGGGAGCTGGCCCGAACGTGGGGGCACCTCAGAAGGGCGCTGGCCCGGGCTGGAAGAGAAGCTGGGGGCGGGGGTGGGAGTCCAGAGTGCCTAGACACTGGCTAAGATGTATCGTTACCTGATTTAAGCCTCATTACTGCCACGAGAGGATTATACAAAGAAAAAGAAAATATACCCTGATTATACAGATAAGGAAATTCAGATTGAAGAAGCAAGGGCTCCCAGGCATAAAATAAGTAGTGGGAGGGGGTTGGGAAGTCTGTCTGTCTGTCCTCCAGCACATAGCTTTCCCACATACCCAAGGTGATGCTCAGCACTCACCTCCTCAGGGCTGGGCCCAGACTAGCCCAAGGTCCCCCTCTTCAATGCTTGGCTTCTGTCTCCTGGGAACCTGCAGAGGAATCATCCCAGGCCCACCAGCTTGCTCTGAACCCCGCCTGTGTCTCAGCTTTCATTTCCCGCCGTGCTCTACAAACACGGCCCAGCTGAGCACCCTCAGATTTCCTGCCCCCTGACCCTGATGCTCTACCTGGAATACCTGCCCCCCACCCCAGCCCCTCTCACACCTGGCTGACTCCTTCCTGACCTGACTCTCCACACTCAGTTCAAATGGGACTCCCCCCAGGAGCACCCCTCCTCCTCTGCCCTACCGCTCCCCATATGGGGCCACACCGTTCACTTTCCCCTAAAACTGTAGAACTTCATGGTGGACACTCAGTGAAAGAAAGAAATAAAGTGACGTCACTTAGTCGTCTCCGACTCTTTGCGATCCCATGGACTGTGGCCTACCACCGGGTTCCTCCATCCATGGGGTTTCCCAGGCAAGAGTACTGGAGTGGGCTGCCATTTCATTCTCCAGGAGATCTTCCCGACCCGGGAATTGAACCTGGTCTCCCACATTGTAGGCAGATGCTTTATCATTTGAGCCACCAGGGAAGTCCACTGGACACTCAGTAGAGGACTCTTGAGGGAGTGAGCGAGCCCACGGGGCCCACCCTCCCCACTCGGGGCCTCCCCATCCAGCCTGGGCCTTGTCTCTTCCTTCCTGGCCTGTGGCACCCCCCGACCCCCACCGGTCTCCTCCAGTGGGGTGGCGGGGTGGGGGGCTCTGCCCTCATCCGCAAGCAAAGCCAGAAATGGCTTCCAGAACCACAGAGAATTCCCAGACCTCTCTCCCCATTCTACCACTTGGAGGGACCGTGAGAGTTAACCAGGCAAGGCTGAGGAAGAGAGCCTTGGCCCTGGGGGAGGTCACCAGCACACCGCCCCCACCCCCCACCGCACCCCAGAGTCAACGGCAGCCTCTGACATCAGCAGCAGCTAGGGCCCCCACCCTACAGTCTCCCCCCACCACTGCCTCCCCGTCACAGCGGCCATAATTCTCCCCGAGACAGCCACGAGGAGACCTTGGGCATTAACTGCCCCATCTGTCCTATAATAACCCCTCCCCACCCCCCTCCCAGAGGCACATGTGCTCGAGGGTGCACGTGAGCGAGGAAACAGAGGCCGCCTGGAGCGGCTGGCCCGCTCCCTTTCCCCGTGACCTCTCTCCGACCCAGCTCAGGCTGGAGACAAACAAGAGGCTCCCTCAGGTGCCTGTGACTCCGTGTGGGCGGGAAACAAGGCCCTCAGGTGGGTTTCCTAAGTCAAGGCGTCCCTGGGGCCAGCAGCTTCTCGTCCACAGACAAGGGGAAGCAGCCTCTGCGCTGGGAGGGCGGGGGGCCAGGCCCACCAGAGAGAGAGCAGACATGTACTTGCAGTCACACACATCAGGACCCACACGGCCCCTCTAAGTGGGACGGACAGTAGGGAACAAGCCAGTTCCAGGAGGTTGGGTGGTCTCACAGACTGGCTCCGGGGGCCCCTGGAGGGTGGGCCAGGGGCTCTGGGCAGCCACTGCTCAGAGCGGAGCCCACAAAAGGGGCTTCTCAGGGATGCCCCACTGCATCAGCAGGACTTGAAGGAGGGTGTGAGACTTGCCTGCGCTGCATGGGCAGCAGGCACCTGGCCGGGCTCTGGGCAGGCCCTGTTGCTTTCATCCTTTCTGGAGCGAGCGGACACAAGAGCTGTTAGCAGCCTCCCACTGCTTCCCTGTTTTTCAAGCCTTCCCTCCACCTCCAGGCAGTGGTGACACAGAACCCTCTCACCAAGAGGGCAGGCCCATGTTGTTCCGTGTTGTTCCGTCGCTCAGTCCTATCTGACTCTTTGTAACCCCATGGACTGCAGCATGCCTGGCTCCCCTGTCCTCCACTACCTCCCAGTTTGCTCAAACTCAAGTCCATTGAGTCAGCGATGCCATCCAACCATCTCATCCTCTGTCATCTCCTTCTCCTCCCTCCTTCAATCTTTCCCAGCATCAGGGTCTTTTCTAATGAGTCCGCTCTTCGCATCAGGTGGCCAAAATACTGGAGTTTCAGCTTCAGCATCAGTCCTTCCAATGAATATATATTCAGGACTGATTTCCGTTAGCACTGACTGGTTTGATCTCCTTGCAGTCCAAGGGACTCTCAAGAGTCTTCTCCAACACCACAGTTCAAAAGCATCAATTCTTCGGTGCTTAACTTTTTTTATGGTCCAACTCCCACCACCATACATGACTACTGGAAAAACCATAGCTTTGACTATATGGATCTTTGTCTGCAAAGTGATATCTCTGCTTTTTAATAAGCTGTCTAGGTTTCTCATAGATTTCTTTCCAAGGAGTAAGCATCTTTTAATTTCATGGCTGTAGTTATCATCCACAGTAATTTTGAAGGCCAATGCTAATGTGATTCTCTCAACCCCCAACATTCTTGCCAAATGAATTTGGCTGAAAAGCAACCTCAAGGTCAACCTTAAAGGGAAAAGATATCCTGAGAGGCCAGCAAGCAGGCTGAGATGAGATCTCCCTCACTGGGCCTGGGTCATAGGGACTACAGAGGAGAAGCTGGGCTGTCTCATGAGTCCCTGGTTCAGAGCTCAGGGCCCCCAAACTGCAAAGACTGGGGCTGAGCACCCCAATACCCTGTCACTCTGTCTTTTTAAACTTTCAGCTCATGTCAGGCCCTATGGAAAAACCTGGTTAGCCTAGGTTATTCAGGAAAGTGTGAGAAAGGAAGGGGGCCCAGCCCAGGCCCCCTCTCTTAGTGTCTCTGGCCGGCTCTCCCCACTGTGAGCTTCAGGACTCAGTCCTGCTTCAGAACTAACCCCTGAGAAGGGAACTGACTCTGCACAGGGCTTTGGTAAAGGTTGTTGGTGTAAATGGATGAATCAATAATTGAACAGCTAAGGGCTTCCCTGGTGGTCCAGGGGTTAAGAATTGGCCTGCCAATATAGAGGACACAGGTTTGATCCCTGGTCCAGGAAAGTTCCACATGCCATGGAGCAACTAAGCCCTTGAGCCCAACTACTGAAGCCCACGTACCTAGAGCCTGTGTTCTGCAACAAGGGAAACCACCGGAATGAGAAGCCTGCACACTGCAGCTAGAGAGCAGCCCTCACTCACCGAAACTAGATAAAGACTGAAGACCCAGAACAGCCAAAAATTAAATAAATTAAAAAAAAAATACCCTGGAGAAGGAAATGGCAACCCACTCCAGTATTCTTGCCTAGGAAATCTCATGGACAGAGGAGCCTGGTGGGCTATAGTCCAAGAGGTCGAAAAGAGTCAGACACGACTTAGCGACTGAACAACAGCTAATGAGAGGTGTAAGAATAGCTTCCCTGGTGGCTCAGATGGTACAGAGTCTGCCTGCAGTGTGAGAGACCCGGGTTCGATTCCTGGGTCGGGAAGATCCTCTGGAGAAGGAAATGGCAACCCACTCCAGTATTCTTGCCTGGAAAATCCCATGGATGGACGGCTACAGCCCATCGGGTCCCAAAGAGTCAGACACGACTGAGCGACTTCACTTTAACTTTCAAGAATGAATGACAGAAACGAACAAAGACCATTAAAAAAAAAAAAAAAATTGAACAGCTGAACACACAGAGTGTCAGGGGGCTGCATGAGGAACCCTGTAAGGATGGACTAAACGTCAGCGGGCTAGAGTTGTCCCAGACCTGCTGCCAACCAGCTGTGGGACCTTGAGTGGGTCATTTCCACTGCCAGTTAGAACAGGCAACATGATAGCTGTGACTTTCAGCTTTATCTGGAGATTTTCCAAGGACTATACACCAGGAACCTGGCCCCTCCACCCTGAGGAGCTGCTCTGAAGACTCATCAGTGGGTCTGTAGGTGAATGAGGTGAATGGGTACATGCAAACAACCACACATCTTGATAGAAGGTTGCTGCCGGTCACAAGGAGCCCATATCTCCTTTAACAATTATAGTGCTTTCCAAATAAGGAAAGATGCAAGAGTCCAGGCTCATCAGAAATTTCTCCTGAAAATATCTCAGTATCTGAGGGCCTGTGCTGCCTCACTGTCAACTCCACCCTGGAGCCCTCTTAGGGGTTACTGTAGGACAGTGACTGTAGGAGTTATGACTTCATCCTTGTATCAGTAGAACCGGGAAACCTCAAAGTTGGACAGAGGTCAAAGAATTTCACTTAGAATTTGGGGAAGTCCATCAAAAATATCAAAAAAGGTTTAAAAGCACTTGGTCAAATAGGATCACAGGTCACTGTAAAACTGCACTTATTTAACCAAAGTGACAATAAAAAATTTCAAAGGCAAATACAGATCTTTACAACAGATTGCTTAAAAGGTAAAGAAACATTACAGTCTATTATGGAAAGCAGATCAATATTCTAAGAAAACTTTGTCCTCTTAAAGGGATAGAAAACCAAATTCTGGCTTTACATCACCTTGCTGCTGCTAAGTCGCTTCAGTCGTGTCCAACTCTATGCGACCCCATAGACGGCAACCCACCAGACTCCCCCGTCCCTGGGATTCTCCACGCAAGAACACTGGAGTGGGTTGCCATTTCCTTCTCTATACATCACCTTACCTTTGCTTTTTTTTCATTGCATTAATGTTCATTGAGAGCCTACTCTATGTAGGTGCTCTTCTGGGTCTAGGCACAGAGTAGTAAACGGAGTCCCTGCTGCTTGAGCAGCCCACATGCCAGGATGAAACTTGTGTTTGAACCTGCCCGAATTAAGTATGATCACGGTCACATGGAGAAAATCAACCTCTTTGAGCCTCAGTCTTCTTTTCTATACAACTGAGTCATACTGATTCCCTTGTGGTTTGGTTAGGAGTAAGCCAAGGCAATGGCACCCCACTCCACTATTCGTGTCTGGAAAATCCCATGGACGGAGGAGCCTGGTGGGCTGCAGTCCATGGGGTCGCAGAGAGTCGGACACAACTGAGCAACTTACTTTCACTTTTCACTTTCATGCATTGGAGAAGGAAATGGCAACCCACTCCAGTGTTCTTGCTTGGAGAATCCCAGGGACCAGGGAGCCTGGTAGGCTGCCCTCTATGGGGTCGCACAGAGTTGGACACGACTGAAGTGACTGAGCAGCAGCAGCAAGCCAGATAATGCAACAGAATCACTTAATGAGGTATAAAATTTAATGCCAATGTTAGTTACTCCTCTAACTAGTAAATGACAGGATGTATGATTTTTTAAATCTTTGTTTTGAATCTTGGATTTTTAAATATAAATTCTTTCTTTTTAATTGAACACATATATTTTTTCAACTCTCTATATATGCTCTTCTTCAGATTCTTTTCCATTATAGGTTATTAAAAGATACTTAGTTCCCTGTGCTATATAGTTCAGTTCAGTTCAGTCGCTCTGTCGTGTCTGACTCTTTGCGACCCCATGAATCACAGCACACCAGGCCTCCCTGTCCATCACCAACTCCCGGAGTTCACTCAGACTCACGTCCATCGAGTCAGTGATGCCATCCAGCCATCTCATCCTCTGTCATCCCCTTCTCCTCCTGCCCCCAATCCCTCCCAGCATCAGAGTCTTTTCCAATGAGTCAACTCCTCACATGAGGTGGCCAAAGTACTGGAGTTTCAGCTTTAGCATCATTCCTTCCAAAGAAATCCCAGGGCTGATCTCCTTCAGAATGGACTGGTTGGATCTCCTTGCAGTCCAAGGAACTCCTTAACTACACGCATTTCCAGTCCTTAGGCTTTTTTTCCCTTGCATACAAAAATGTTTTCCTATTTAACTTCTAGTGGTTTTAATTATATATTTTAATTAGCATTTTCAACTCTTAAAAAATCCTTACTTTCTAGTGAAAATAAGAAGTAAGCAATTATAAATTGTCTTTTATATTAGTATTCTGTAGATTGGCAAACTAATATATACTATTTATAATATCTAAAAACATGTGCTTTCTTATAGAAAATGTCTCAATTTGACACCAAGCATAGTTACTAATAGTCCTAAATATCTTTAGTTCATCTGTAAAAGGAAGCCTATGTTCAGTAATTAACGTTTTAGTAACTTAAACACAGATCTTCAATAAACCTCCATCATTTAATTTAATTTAGCAAAACTGGACAATGTGAAGTTACCAAATATCTGGGGAAACTATTTTTAAGTGGCCATTCCTAAAGTATAATTATTTCTAAAGATTTTAAACTAAAAACTCTTATTTACATTTAACTCACTTATAAAAATTTATCATACCAAGTTATTTTTCTTTCTGATAAATTTTTGTAACAGAAATAATAAGATCTTATTTGACTTCTGGTAAACCTAAGTACAATAAAAGCATTATATTTAATGTTGCTGACTCTAAAGACATATCTGTATTCATTAAGCCAACAAACTCAAGCTAACTTTAATAACAAATATTAATTTAATACTGAATAATTCCCAGAATATGTGAACCTGAAATTAATTTGGGTTAGTTTCTAAGAATTTATATAAGCATTAATTTCCTGTGTAAGCCAATTAAATAGAGCTCATTTCCAAATTAATTTCTGTGATACCACCCAAAGGTAGAGACATATCATATTTAAAATGATATCTATATATAACAAATAGTGAAAGTGAAGTCGCTCAGTCGTGTCCGACTCTTTGCGACCCCATGGACTGTAGCCTACCAGGCACCTCTGTTCATGGGATTTCCATTCCAAGCAAGAATACTGGAGTGGATTGCCATTTCCTTCTCCAGGAGATCTTCCCAACCCAAGGATTGAACCCGGGTCTCCTGCATTGTCAGCAGATGCTTTACCGTCTGAGCCACCAGGGAAGTCCATATATAACAAGTAGAGACATATCTATATCATAGCTATAAAGGACAAACATATAGAAAGGCACAATCAGATCTCATAGCTTCACTGTAAAATTTAGTCATAAATCAGATTTTACAACATGAAACTCAATAGCTTGCAAATGACAGTTTGAATAAGTTAAGTTTCCCAGCTTGAGTTTTTAAAAGAGACTTCTTTTCTGTCTCTCTCTCACTTTTTTCCTCTCAGTCTCAGGAATTAGGTCTGGTAGAATATTTACAGCTCAAAGGCACAGAGAAGGTAAAGCAAATTCTTCCTAGAACTTGTTCCTTTAAGGTCAGCATTCTGAAGATGGTTTATGAAGCCAACTTTCTATAATTGTATGCACAAAAGAGTTTTGGAATGTCAAAAAGAGCCCCCATCTTGCTAAAGCAATCTTAAGAATGAAGAATAAAGTTAGAGGGGTGGGAGGGGAGTCTGGGGGAGGATGGATATGTGTATATGTATGGCTGAATTCCTTTGCTGTTCATCTAAAACTATTACAACATTGTTAATCGGCTATACCCCAGTACAAAGTAAAACGTTTTTTAAAAAAAAGCTGGAGGTATGGTCATCCCTGACTTTAAACTGTACTACAAAGCTGCAGTAACCAATATGGCACTGGCACGAGAACAGACACACAGATCAAGGGAACAGCCTAGAGAGCCCAGCAATAAACCCACATAGTTATGGTCGGTTAATCTACGGCAAAGATTTTTAAGAATATACAGTGGAGAAGAGAGTCTCCTCAGTAAGTGGTACTGAGACAACTGGGCAGCTACATGGAAAAGAATGAAATTAGAACATTTTCTTACACCAAATACAAAAATAAACTCCAAATGGACTAAAGACCGAAGTGTAAGACTGGAAACAATAAAACTCATACAAGAAAAGCTAAGTAGAATGCTTTGTGACATAAAATTGAAGTGGTATTTATTTTTGGATCTGTCTCCTAAAGCAAAGGAAACAAAAGCAAAGATTCATGACATCTAGTTAGATTCAAAAGTTTTTGCATATAGCAAGGGGACATATGTATACTTACGGCTGATTCATGTTGATGTTTGGCAGAAACCGACACAATTCTGTAAAGCAATTATTCTTCAATTAAAAAATCAATTAATTAAAGAAGGTTTTACACAACAAAGGAAACCATCAACAAAACTAAAATACAACTTACTGAATGGGAGAAAATAGATATGATATGACTCATGAAGGGTTAACATCCTATATATATATATATATATATATATATATATATATATATTCATCCAATATATATGCTCATCCAACTCAGTATCAAAAAAAAGGACTCAATTTAAAAATGGATAGAAGACCTAAATAAACACTTTTTCCAAAGAAGACATACAGATGGCCAACAGACACAGAAACAGATGCTCAACATTACTAATTTTCAGAGAAAAGCAAGTCAAAACCACAAGATACCACCTGACACCTAGATGGGTATCATCAAAAAAAACTGTAAATAACAAATATGAGTGAGGATGTGGAGAAAAGGGAACCCTTGCACACTGACAATGGGAATGTAACTTGGTGCAGAAACTGTATGGAATTTCATCAAAAAACTGAAAATAGAACTTCTTACCATACAACCCAGCAATTCCATGGGCTTCCCTGGTGGTTCAAATGGTAAAGAATCTGCTTGCAATGCGGGAGATCAGGGTTCAGTCCCTAGGTTGGGAAGATCCCCTGGAGGAGGGAAAGGGCAACCCACTCCAGTATTCTTCCCTGGAGAATCCTATGGACAGAGGAGCCTTGGAGGGCTACAGTTCATGGGTCTGATATGACTGAGTGACTAACACATCACTTCCAGCAATTCCACTCCTGGGTGTTTTTCCAAACAAAACAAAAACACTCTTATGGATACCAGAGGGGAAGGTTAGGGGAAGGGATAGTTGGGAAGTTTGAGATAGACATACACATACTACTTTATTTAAAATGGATAACCAGTCTGGTCCCAGCGAAGCCAGCAAATTCGGGCCTTTGGCCGTAGCCTTTCTTTGGAGTGTGCAGAGACAGTGAGAGGCAGACCAGCAGGTTGAAGCTTAAAAGTCATGAGTGGAGACCTGAAACGAATAAAAGATGTCGTCTAAGAAGTCACACGAAAGCCATCATCTAAAGATGCTGAGAGTAAGGATCTTTGTGATGAAGCGTCTATACCTGGTACAGTCTCAGCCTCGGTTTGAGGCTGAAAAGGATGCTCCAGAAGACACTAACCTGGGACACTAGCAACCGTGCTGAGCCGGCTGCCCTGGACCCAGGGCAAAATTTCTTCTGTGTGTAACTGGAACAGGCTTGGGTGGAGTGCTCTTGTTGCTTCCCCTGGCCTCCTCTTTGGGTTGTGCTAAGTGGTACTTAGCAGCTAAACAACAAGAGCAACAGCAAGCAGCAGGGAAGGGGCTGTCACGGTGGCTCAGTGGCAAAGAACCCGCCTGCAATGCAGGAGGCATGGGTTCGATCCCTGGGTCAGGAAGATCCCCTGGAGGAGAAAATGACAACCCACTGCAGTATGCTTGCCTGGGAAATCCTATGGACAGAGGAGGCTGGCAGTCTACTGTCTATGGGGTCACAAAAGAGTCGGACATGAGCGAGCAACTAAACAAGTGGCAAGGAGACTTGGAGATGTTTGTTTTCTTTGCTAGGTGCCTGCAGTGTGAAACAGAGCTGAACAGCTTTGCCTGAAGCAAGTGAAATGATTCCTCTCCTAAAATAAATTATTATTTGTGATAAATAAATAAAAAGGATAACCAACAAGGACCCACTGTATAACACAGGGAGCTCTGTTCAATATTACAGGACAGCCTGGATGGGAAGGGAGTTTGGGGGAGAATGGATACATGTATATGTATGACTGAGTCCCTTTGCTGTCTACCTGAAATTATCACAACATTGTTAATTGGCTATACTTCAATATAAAATAAAACATTTAACAAACAAAAAACAAAAACACTAACTCAAAAAACAACATGTGCCTGCATGTTCCTAAGCAGCATTATGTACAACAGTTAAGATATGGACGCAACTTAAATGTCCGTCAACAAATGAATGAATAAAGACGTGGACTACTACTCAAACGTAAAAAGGAATAAACTTTCACAACCACATGGATGGACCTGGAAGTATTGAGCTAAGTGAAATAATTCAGACAGAGAAAGACAAAGGCTTATATGTAGAATCTAAATAATAAAACGAATGAATAATAAAAAAAAAAGGAAGAGTTCCGTTTTGACGATTTTCAGGGTGACATTTCCTTCAGTTCCCAATTAAATAAGGACTTAAAAGAGTAAGTTCCTTATGTATTTTACATGAATCTGGCTGGGGTGTTAGAGGTTGGCTTTCTGGCACCCTTTCTTTAACCTAACTGAGAAAAGACACTAGGCCAACCTCACTCACTCCAGACCATTCTTTCAACTGCTGGATATAGTGTCTTTCAACTAAGCAGATCCCAGGGTCTTTCTGGGAGGCAGAGCTTGGGCAGAGGAACTCTCCCAGTATCTCTCAACTGGGGACCAGATACCCGTTACACACCACCAGATAAAACTCACCAGTATCAACCAAAACCCAGAAGATTTAAGAACCAGGAGAAACTTACCCCAATTTGTCTGGACTGGCTGAGGACGGGCATGTACTTTCAAGGCTCCAGATCCTCACCGAGTTCAGGCCAAGGAGAGAAGCCATCTCTGTGCTCCTTCACGGTCACCAAGGCTGCTGACTGAAAAACAAAAGAAGCACAACCAGAGAGCTGTGAGTTTCCGCTTTATCTGGGGGCTTCCTGAAGACCTGACCCTGGGAGACGGCCTCTCAGAAATCGCTGAGGAACTGCTCTGAAGTGGCCGAGGGCCTGGGGAGGTCGGTGTATGTGGGATTTAGGTGAGGGGGGTACCGACACTCAAGCGCACATTTTGGTAGAAGTTTGCTCCTGGTCACCAGCAATGGGTTTCTCTGTTCATGATTTTAGTATGAGAAGATGTAAGAACCCAAACTCATAAAAAATTTCTCTTGATAATGTTATAATATTGAGGCTTCCCTGGTGGTCTGGGGGTTAAGACGCTGTGCTCCCAATGAAGAGGGCAGGGGTTCGATCCCTGGATGGGGAACTAAGATTCCACACGACTCATGGTGCAGCCAAAAAAAATGATAATATTGTTAACTCTCTAAGGACTCATTTCGCCTGTTTTTTGCACAGTGCAGCCAAAAAAACAAAACATGATAATATTGATAACTATCGAAGGACTAGTTTTCCCTAGAGCACAAATTGCCTCATCCTTATCTTATTCCTAATTTCTTTTCATGATTACTATAGGTCAGTGACCACAGGGGCAATGACTTGATTCGTGTAGAACTGGGGTGGGGTGGCCTCTGCCAGCTCCCAGCAGATGCCCTGAGCACTCTACCTGGGCAGAGTTTCTCAAAGCCTAGAGTACAGTTCATAGAATACCTTCATGGCAATCACTTTGGAATTGTTTTTTAAAATGCAGCTTTCACAGTCTCAATTCTGGACCTACTGAACCTGGAGTTTCTGAGTGGTGGGCGGTGGTGGGGGGCAGGGGTGGGGCGCGGTGCAGCTGCAGAGCCACACTCTAAACAGCAGGCTGCTGGCCAACCGATGTCACATGTGCGCACTTTTTTTCTAAATTGCCTTGACCACTGCTTCTCCCTTTTCTCTCCCCTCCATCCATCCCGGTCAGGATCAACCTCCCTTCCCCTTTCTGCACCCTCCCTCTCCACCCCAGCTCCCCGCAAATGGCCAAAGACTCCTGGTGAGGCAATCTCTCTATCCTTGGTGCCTTCTTTTCCACGCTGAGTGATGGCTTTTTTATCTCCCGATGATGAAACACAGCCTTCAGCTGGAGGTATTTAAGGCTCAGAAACACATCATCTGGCCGCAGCTGCAGGGCCCGAGGCCACAACCCTGTCAGGCTGAGGAAGCACAGGAGCAGCCATCCTCCGGGACCAGAGGCCACAGCAGGAGCCCTCAGCATCCCCGCCAGACTCCACACCTGCCCCTACTGCCAGGAAAGATGCTTCTCGCGACGTTTAAGCTGTGTGCCGGAAGCTCCTACAGACATGTGCGCAGCATGAAGGGTGAGCTCCCGGGACCCTGTCTGGGCGGCCAGGGGCTCTGCAGTGTCTAGTGGGGAAAGGGCACACCTCGGGGGCAGGCCTCTCAGGGTCTGGCCCCAGCTGTGCCTCTCATTGAGGCAGCCTGGGCAAGCCTCTCACCTTCTGCACCTCAACGGCCCCCAACTACCCCCTCACTGAAGAATTGAGCTGGACACGAAGGTGCCTTCCAGGCTCGGTCATCCCTGGCATCCTCTGCAGGGCTCCAAGCCGTCTTGGCTTCTACCTGACTTTGCCTTCCTCTAGGATGGGTACCAAGGGTGCCAGGGAAATCCTGGCTACAGTGGCAGTGGGGGGAGCCCCGACTCCAAGCCCCCATGTTGGCAAGCCTGAGAGCTGATGGGTGGGGGAGAGGGAGAGAAGAAAGGGGAGTAGGACAAGAGCACGTGGGGGGCGTGGGGGGGCCTCTTTATCAGCATCATACAGTTGGGAGTATGCGCCTTAAATACCTCCAGCTGGAGGTGGAAATCAGTGCCTGCAGGACCCAGGGTCATTTGAGTCAATCCCCTCAAGGGGCCACAGAGCAATCTAAATGAGTCCTTTCCAATTACATTGGGCTCGGCTGGCTACTGTTTAGATAGAAGCTGCACTGGGAGAACTGCACCAGCATGGGACTGTTCTCTCAGCAAGACCCCCCCAGGCACACGGAGCAGTTATTCTCACAGACCTCAGGGGACAGGGTGTCTGCAACACTGGGATGTTTTGGTTGGGCAACTTCAGCCAGCCTGGGTGTGGCCCCCACCTTCAGGTGGGGCCAGTGAGACAGAAAGCAGGTTTCTGGGCCCTGGAGTCATCCCTCTGGGAATCCTTCCCGATCAAGTCACTTTCCCTCCAGGCCGGCTTCCTCCTCTGTGATGAGAGGAAGGGTGGAAGGGTCCATCTCTAAGAGGAGCTTTCCTGCTCCTAAGCAATGATTTCCCTCCGTTTTTGGCAGGGCTGCAGCAGCAGGCTGTGCTGGCCATCGGCCAGGAGCTGAACCGGAGGGCCCTAGGGGGCCCGGCCCCAGCTGCGTGGATTAACCAGGTTCGGCGTCGCGGCTCTCTCCTAGGTAAGAGCTGAGGTTTCTGGGCTTCTGCCAGTAGCAGGGGGCTCCCGGGTGCAAGCGCTGTGTGTGTGGCTGTGATCCCCCAGACCCCGTCCCCCCACCCCTCCACCTTCCTCACTCCCTCTATGGGAATGGCGTTGTTCACAGCCAGACCTCTGTGTCTAACTCAACCTGCCGGCTGGGACCCTGTGACTTTGGTCTGGGCTCTTCCGGGATCCAAAGGGTGAAACTGGTGGGAGGCTAGAAGCTCAGTGTCTCCTTGGCTTTGCATCCAGGTTCTCAGCTGGAAGACCCTCTCTACAGCGACCAAGAGCTGGCCTATATCCAGCAGGGAGAGGAGGCCATGCAGAGGGCCCTGGGCATCCTCAAAGACCAGGAGGGCTGGAAGAAGGAGAGCCGGCAGGTAAGGGGGCCACGGAGGAACCCACAGCTCCTCGATGTTACGGTACCATTCTCAAGGCCAGCTGCAGACTCTGCTCCTCTCAGAAGTCCAGCCTTGAGCAGTAGTCACTGGACAGCAAGCAGTTTTTTGTTTTTGTTTTTGTTTTTAATTTGGCTGCCCTCAGTCTTCATTGCTGGGAGCATCTCCTCGCTTTCTCTAGTTAAAGCGAGCAGGGGTTGCTCTCTAGTTGCGGTACAAGGGCTTCTCATTGCCATGGTGTCTCTCATTGCAGAGCACAGGCTCTAGGGTGAGCGAGCTTCAGTAGTTGGAGCTACTGCGCTGTAAAGCCACAGGCTCAATAGTTGTGGTGCATGGGCTTGGTTGCCCCGGCATGTGGGATCTTCCCAAACCAGGGATTGAACCCATGTCTCCTGCACTGGCAGGTAGATTCTTTACCGCTGAGTCACCAGGGAAGCCCCAGTAAGCAGTGTGAATTCTTCTTTCCCAAGAATATACCCCCAGATACTCTTGTCCCCCATCAAAGATGTTCTGGAGACTTGAGTTTGAAAAAAGCTGTCCCCGTGTCTTTAGCTCCCCTCCAGGATGTGCTGTACACCCATTCAGATCATGCAGTGGGGATTCTAGGGTCAGGAGAGGCCTCATCCTCTGGTCAGAAGTGCCAGGGCTGAAGCACCCTTAGCCCACCTCCTGGCTGACCTTGCAGGAGTGACCTGGGTTCACCTGTGACAGGGCTGGTCTGGAATACAGGGGGCCAAGGCCCTCTGGGAAGAAGGCAATGGCACCCCACTCCAGTACTCTTGCCTGGAAAATCCCATGGACGGAGGAGCCTGGTAGGCCGCAGTCCATGGGGTCGCTAAGAGTCAGACATGACTGAGCGACTTCACTTTCACTTTTCACTTTCATGCATTGGAGAAGGAAATGGCAACCCACTCCAGTGTTCTTGGCTGGAGAATTCCAGGGACGGGGGAGCCTGGTGGGCTGCGGTCTGTGGGGTCACACAGAGTCGGACACAACTGAAGTGACTTAGCAGCAGCAAGGCCCTCTGGTGTGCCCCGCTCCTGAGCACTGCCCTTTCACTGGACACTGGAAACAAGGCGCAGGTCACAGGCCGAGGGCTCTGCTGAGAATCGGCTCTATTTCCGTGGCCAGTTCACAAGCCGCCCACTGGCCAAAGTTCAGGCGAGGTCTTTCCTTCTCCGGGTTCTCTGAGTTAACAGACTACGAGTTTGGGAGTCAGGAAATCTGGGACCTGGGCCCAGCACTGCTCTTGCTAAGGGTCCTGGGGCATCTCGCAGACCTTCTCTGGCCATACATCCTTCTGGTGTAAAATGAGGGATTGGACTGCAAAAAAAAAAACCTGTGTGAAATTAGCTGGTTGCAGACCACTTTCTTCACTCCCAAATGAATCTCTCTCTCTGGATCTTTGAGCTTCTGAAGTCAAGTAAGGGCCTTCTCAGGTGGACCTACCCACCCCTGCCAACATTTACCCCCAGGATGTGGGAAGACTCTGTAATGAAACATGTTCATTTTCTCCAAGTTAATCTCAATCAAAAACCCAATGCAGGTTTGTTGAAAATTTTACAAAATAATTCTGATTTTTATCTGGACGAATAAATACATGTCAATGTTTAAGAAAATACATTGATCCTCAAGAAAAAAGGGCCCAGGGGACAGGCAGGTTACCTCTCCAGTCCTCAGCACATGTACAAGGCTGGTGGCAGGAAACAGGACCTCCTCTGCCTTTATCAAAGACAGTTCCAGGCTTCCTCGGGTTCAGCCTAGAGTTCCCCTGGCTGTTCCCTTCCTGCCTTGCCAGGCACTGTCTGTGTCCTACACTGGGAATATTTTTCCTCTTAGCATTTCCCCGGGGCTCCTCTCTCCTCACCAACAGGCCAATGGGGACGAGGTGCTGAGTAAAGTGATCCCTGACGTGGGCAAGGTGTTCCGGTTGGAGGTGGTGGTGGACCAGCCCATGGAGAGGCTTTATGAAGAGCTTGTGGAGCGCATGGAGGCCATGGGCGAGTGGAATCCCAATGTCAAGGAGATCAAGGTGGGGAGAGCTGGTAGGAAGGGTGGCTGCAGCAGTCACAAGGGGGCGGCGGCGAGCTGGAGGTGGTGCCTCTCCCCCTACCTGGCTGAGTGTCTCTGGTTCCCTGTGGCCTGGCAGGTCCTGCAGAAGATTGGAAAAGACACGGTCATCACTCACGAGTTGGCTGCAGAGGCGGCAGGAAACCTCGTGGGGCCCCGAGACTTTGTGAGCGTACGCTGTACCAAGCGCCGGGGCTCCATGTGTGTGCTGGCTGGCATGGCCACACTCTATGAGGAGATGCCCCAGCAGAAGGGTGTCATCAGGTAATACTGGCAGCAGCCTCCAAAGCTCCCATTCATTTATTTGGCTGGGCTGGGTCTTAGTTGCAGCACGAGGGATCTAATTCCCTGACCAGGGATGAACCCAGGCCGCCTGCACTGGGAACATGGAGTCTTAGCCACTGGACCATCAGGGAAGCCCCAAATCTCTCTTTTCTAACACAGCCTGGGGACACATGCTTGCCAAGTGTGTGATGAATCTCCAGCTTCAAGGATCCAACCCTTGGTTCCTACCCTCCGTCTTATTTTCCATAGCAGGGGAGGAAGACAAGATGGGCCACACTTCTAGGGCCAGGTTGCGCTGACCCTCCCAGCAAGTTTAAGAAACTTAGTAATTTTCTAAAACTAGAGGTAGGGCTAGGTTTAGCGGGTATGCTCAAGTCCAACTGTAATGTTGATGAAAACAGAGTCCATACCACTTAGAACACAGTTGCTATCGGAGTTCCCCAGGGCCCCCAACACCACCCTGGACCCTTTTCCAGCCTCCCCGTTATCCCAACTGAGAGGCTCTGCAGGCCTCCAGGCTCCAACTGGCATTTGTTCTGACGAGCTGGTGACCCTGCCAACTGTTAAATCTCACCCTTGGCAAATAGCAATTCTCCGATGAGACTTAAAAAAAGATGAGGTCCGGGAGGAATGTGGGTAATGTAACTAGCCAGCATTCAAGAACTCGGGCTTGTCCTCTTGACCTGATGTGTCTTTACCCGGCAGAGCGGAGCACGGCCCCACCTGCATGGTGCTCCGCCCCTTGGCTGGAAGTCCCTCAAGGACCAAACTCACCTGGCTGCTCAGCATTGACCTCAAGGTAAGGCGGATGGGAGGGGCCCACGGGGGTGGTGAAAAAAGTAGGCTCTTACCCCTCCCACCGGCTTCCCTGGTGGCTCAGATGTTACAGAATCCGCCTGCAATGTGGGAGACCGGGATTCAGTGCCTGGGTGGGGAAGATCCCCTGGAGAAGGGAATGTCAACCCACTCCAGTATTCTTTCCTGGAGAATCCCATGGACAGAGTCTGGTGGGCTCCAGTCCATGAGTTTGCGAAGAGTAGGACACCACTGTGCAACTAACACAGCCCTCCCATATCAGCCCACAATAACATGAAGGACCCTCCTCCATTTTGAGAGAAGTGGACCGCTGCAGTGGGAACAAACTTGAGTGATGGCCTGCTATCCCATCATCTCAGAAGCCTGCAATGGCTCCCTCTTACATTTCATATCCAATTTCAACTCGGTAGTTATTTTAGAAAGAAGGAAACTTAGGCCCCCAAAGGTATGGTAGCTAGCTCAGGGTCACACCGTAGGGAAGACAGGGCTGAAACCTGTCTGGACAAATCCCTTGCTTCTGACATGGTCCTGACAGCAGGGCAGTAATGCAGTCTTCCAGCCCCTGACCCTGAACAACTGGGAGGGTGCACCTCCCAACAGGGCTGCAAGACCGAGCCCAGGCAACCCACCAGGTGTGTGACAGGGATCGGCGGTGTCTAGGAAGGGACGCCAGCCACAAGACGGCCAAATTCTTCTTTGACTCTAGGGATGGCTGCCGAAGACCATCATCAACCAGGTCCTCTCGCAGACCCAGGTGGATTTTGCCAATCACCTGCGCAAGCGCCTGGAGTCCTGCCCTGCTCTTGAAGCTAGGTGTTGAAGGCCAACTTGCGGCTCCACCAGCTCCCGGCTGAATGGGTTTGAGGGCTCACGAGGAGGCCCCTGCTAGAAGACTCCAAGTCTGTTAAAGATCTCATCTGAGGACAGTGGGACAAGGTGGTGGCACGTTTTCAATAAGATACTACAGCTCAGCTACTACAGCAGCATTTTAGTACCAAGAGAATGCGGACAAGGCTCTTCTAACTTCATTCACTGATGAGCTGTAAAATGAAGCATAAGGGTCTCAAAACATTTGTGAAACTTTTTTTTCCTGGGTCCTGACAGCGTCTACCTAAAAATATCTTGAAAATGCTACCAGTTAAGGAATGCAGGGTGCAGAGGGTGCAGAACCCAAGGATCAGGTTGTCAAGCTTGAGGAGGTCAAGAGGTCTGTGGGCAATATGTGCAGACCGAGGTCTTGCACAGGGCCTCCCACAACCCTCTGCTCCTCTACCAAGTGGGTGGACAGCTGCACCAAAGAGTAAGCAACTCCCACAGCAGACGGCTTCTAGAACTCTAGTTCAAGTGACCTTACGGAAAAAATACAGAACTGTTATACTGATTCCCGTACTTCTTCCATGACAGGAGTCAGAATAAAGAATTGTAACTAACATAAAAACTTTCAGTTAAGTCTGTACCCGATTTAAAATTCTACTTTTTAAAAATCCATGCTAATAAATGGCAAGCTCATACTAAAGGAGCCGTGGATAAAGATTTTAATTAAACTAAATTTCTTACTTCATTCAAAGGAAAAACTCCAGGGGACTTAAGAATTTCAATTATGTAGGATGTTACTGGAATCTTTCATAAAAATTTAATTTGGAAAATACGCACAAGACTAAATCAGTTCTTACAAGAACTCTATAGCTGGTAGCTGATTAATGGGCATTGGAAGATGAAGATTTTGACTGAAGATTTTTATTTACCTAAAAGGATAGAATCAAAAGCGAGGGACTGAATGGTATTACTGAGAAAATCAAAAAGCAAATTTTACTACTTTCCCATTAGTTGCTTTAGATCTGAAATAGGAACTGAATCTTTAGTCTGGAGTCTATTCTGTCCTCTTAGCTTGACTCGGGGCTGCAATTTCTCTGCTTTAACAGGTCAACGTCTTACTATCTTGGAGGAGATGGCTGGAAGAAGGTGTGATAGCATGAGAGCAAAATCCCTTTCCAAGGTCTGAGAATTGGTGCTCTAAACATCTAAGTTGAGATGGGGTTATCTGGCTAAAATACATATGCAGGATGAAAACCCAACCATTATCACTTGAAGTGTTTCCATTCCAGTGCTAACAGCATTGATGATTTACACCATGTGGAATGTCAGGCTAGCTAATTAAACAAATTAGCAGTAGCAGAAATGCTGGTATTTATTGAGGCATTGAGACTGTACAACTGACACAGGTATATATTAATATTTATTGTTTCTTATTAGTCTATTTTTGGCATAGATGAAATTATGTTTTTCCAGCCTGGAAGCTTCAGAGTGAGAAGGAGTAACTGTGGAAGTATTTCAAGAACAGAATTCTCCACTCCCAGCTAAGAGAAAGGGTTGCTTGTTGAAAGGTGTGTACAGCAACACATGCTCTGGTTTTGAGAACAGGCTGACAGTGAGAAATGGGCTTTCAACACACACCATGTTTGCCTTTTCCAAACTATGCTACTGTGTCTTTGAGGGGCCTGGGGAGATCTTTTCTCACTTGTTTTTCATTGGAATAAAATGAGTTGTCAGTGATGACCTGCTTACAGAGACCATTTTATACAGAACTGTATGAAAAGTGGGTATTCCTAGAGCCCTTCAAATGAACCCTGTCCCACATGCACACAATATGATGCATAAACAGGTAAAACCATTATTTCCATAACCTCTGATTTATGAAAGCGAAATGTACAAAACCCTGATTTCATCATTTAAACAGGAGTAGGTGCACAACTTCTTTTTATATGTCATTTAAGTGGTCACTTATATTACAAAAAATTTACCCCCAGCTTCCTCTTAAATACCACCACCCTCATTTACTCAGAGTTCTTCACACTCTGTTGCTCCAGAAGCTTTAAAACCACTTCTGCTCTGTAAGACCCACCACCGATGAATAGACTTCAGCCTGATTCTGTTGGGTTTCCTGTTAGGAGGTAGAATGACCAAAACAAAGAACCTCAGTGATTCATTAAGAGACAAATAATCAAAGCTTCTGCGTTGATACAAAGTCACTTGAAATTTGGGAAATTTCTTAAACAGCCATAATATATGGTGATCCTTGGCAACGTATTACTGGCCTTTTGGTGAACCACCCTACCTACTAACCTAGGTAGGAAGTTACAAGCAGGGAGTCTGCAGCAATCCTGGGAGGACTGCTCTGCCACTGATTAAAAGAGGGAGGGGGATGTCCCTGGTGCTCCAGTGGTTAGGACTCCAGGCTGCCACTGCAGGGGGCACGGGTCCAATCCTTGGTCAGGGAAGTTCTGCAAGCTGTGGTGTGGCTCCCAGCAAAAACGTTGTGGGGCGGGTGCAGTGAAGATAGGGAAACACACACAGCCCCAGGGGAAAGGTTCATTCTTACATTTCAATTTTTAGTCCCCCTTCTCTTTTAAATATTTACTTGGCTGTGCCAGGTCTTCAGTGTAGCACATAGGATCTTAAGTTATGGCAGAGAATCTTATAGTTGGGGTAGGTGAGCTCTAGTTCCCTAACCAAGGACCGAACCTGGGCCCCCTCCCTTGGGAGCTTGGAGTCTTAGCCACCAGTGGAGTCCTTGAAACCTGCCCTTTAATCATCAGCTAATACAAAGGAAGGGAAGCAAGGCAAGAAGACAATCCACACAGATCAACAGCCAAGTTCAAAGGGAAGAGATGGAGGGAGACCATGAGCCCTGTGAAGTTCCATCTGCCTTCAAGAGTCTGGTTTCACAGGGCAGACTGGGTGGCTGAGCTGGCGGGTGGAGACAGAAACCTGCTTCTCTTCACCAATACTGGCTCCTTAGGGCGCCCACTTTTCCAACAGTCAGCACGTGGACCCCAACCTGAAAGGGAAGCAAAGTGCCACATACACTCGAAGACAAGTTTTATTTGGGAAGAGCTTCTCACTGTTAAAGCTGCAAGCAAGTGCCTTTCACAATGACAGTCCTACGAACCTAGTAGTTTCAGAGATCCCAGTGTTCAAAAGTTCATCTCAAAATTAAAAGCACACCCACACCAAAAGGAAAACATTTTTAGACTGCTTTGGAATGTAGTCGTGGATTCCAGCTCTTCTCAGAAACGGGCCCACTACTTCCTGGGAACCAGGTGGGAGGCAGGCAGTGCCCACAGAAGGAAATGTCTCTAAATAAGTTAGCTACTGGACGAGACGACCCCGTCCTCCGAAAACACAGGAAGCAGCATGTCTCAGCTGGTGGGCTATGTGGTACAGCCCTTTGCACGGGGCGCTTATGGGATCCCAGGGCGGCAGCTGTTGCGGTGTGGTGTGCACAGGGAAAGCCGTCCCGGAAGGGCGAGTAACGAAGGGCAGGGATCTCTCCCAGTCCCACTCGGCCTTCAACTTACTACAGCAGAGGCCCTGTTCTGTGGGGTCTTCGGGAAAACTTGCAACAGTTAAAAAACAAAAACAACCCCCCCCGCCCCCCAATACAATTTCCCAGAAAGTCTGTATCTGCAAAGAGAAAGGGACTTGGTCAGGGCTCCCACGGGGGGCTCCGCCTTCCATCCACTTCCGTCTCCACGTGATACAAGACATCGGCCAGAGTGTGCTCCACCACGGCGCCCCAGCCCATGTCACTCATCTGTGGGGGAATAAGGGACAGAGAGTGAGGTGAGACGAGAGCAGCGGCGGCAGGAAGTAACAGAGACGATGATGCCCGCAGGCGGGTTCAGTGGTACTCACAGGGCGGTACGTGAGATCCTTTGGAGGGTACTTGAAGCATGGTCCAAAGTTTATGGAGACCTGGGACAAATTCAATCCAGGCAGACGTGAAGAAAGGGAAGAAAGTAGTGAAAACCTGAGCATGACAAGGGAGGCTTTTAAATGTAGCTGTGATATTCAGGGTACAACTGGAACAGAGAGTATACATTAATAATTGCTCAAAGTGGTCAAGGCATCATGAATTAGGTAAACAGACTTTGCTGACTTCTGTTTATAACCTAAAGATTTCCTTGTATGACTTCAGCAGTGGTTACTGACAAGTAAAAGGACATGGAAACTTCCAGGCACTGCCTTTACAAAATTTTTTTAAACTGGCTCTAATGACAGTCTCCTTCATGCTGATCATATTAAAAAAAAAAATCAATATAAGCAATAGTCACTAATGATGGTAGGTTATCATGACACGTAACAGCAAATTAATTTATGCATATACACACCTTATATCCTTTACACTGAACAGCACAGGCCACGCAGCAACATCCAGAGGAAAGGTGTGGAGCACAGTAACCAAGCGATCTTTATCTACCCAAGCAGACACTTCCTGAAGTGCCCAACTATTTCTGGAACCAACAGGAGGGCTACGCTGCCTGCTCACTCCTAGGCCTTTCACACGTCCTTCTAGAACCCAGCTCATGGCTCTCTGACCACAACGGCTCACCGATCTCTCTCGAGCCATGTTCGCAGGATGAACAGAGGGTACGTACCGTGCAGCTCTTATACAGGGAGATGGCTGGAAAGTAAACTCCTTCAAAAATGTCTTTGTAAGCCACACCTTGATTGACACCATTTTTATAAAAAATTATCTGAAACAAAAACCATGGTTTCACTTCAGAATTTCAAAAAAGAACACACTAAAATGAACTCTGCTGGAGGACACTTTACTAGCGGTTTGTGGGCAGCACGACTACAGAATTCAAAGAATAGCATAGCTCATTTAACAGCAATAGCTGACACTTATTATGCAGTATCTTAGGTTTTCTCACTGCATATCTACATGCACTGTTGTAGCAAGTGCTTACATTTATCTGTTTCTGAATTCCTATGCTACTTACACCAAATAGTTCCACTGTTATTCATTATATTTATAAAAAGTAGCTGGTCTTCCACTGGCCCCTTGGAGCAACACCCTTTTAAGCTTATTTATTTGTCCCCTTCCCTTGCCTCACTCAGGTCCTCCCTTCTGCACTTCTACTTTGAAAATCTCGCAGGTCTTCTGTCAAGGTCCTAGAATTCTCCTTTATCCTTTCTTTCTTGAAACTATCCTGAATTTTCTCTCTTAACCACCTGAGATGGACTTCAGGAAAAGCTGCTTTTTCTGAAGTACCGTTCTCTATCTCTTCTTCCCAGGAACAGCTATGTTGCACCTGGCTGTATTTTCTGGCTCAATTAACTGCTTGCCTTCACTACTTTTCCCTAAAACAAGCGGAATCCTAAGTGTATTCTCCCACATTTGCTTCTTTTTTTTTTTTTTCCCACATTTGCTTCTATTACTGTCAATCACAGGTGGCTTCACAGCATTTTTATGGAGGAGTGTCCCCAGCTCAGGACTTTTCTCCCACCTTCTATTTTTGGCCCTTGTGGTTGGTCCAGATGCACCAGCCCTTCTTTGATTGTGCTGTAACCTTGGACAAACATATTCCCAGCAACCCTGGAGAAGGGAGGTGGGGAAAGTTCTAGAAGACAATGAATAAGGCATCAGAGCTCCTATTGCCCCGGGTCACATAGCAAGGCCAGCATGTCCTACTCCAGGGTTCACCCCTCTGCACTTGCTCCCTGCTTTGATAAAGGACCGCTATCTCTGACTTGCTTCCTCGACTGCCTGCAGACGTTGCTTATTCAGCTGCTGTTTTATATCCTTTTCTCCAAGAACCCAGGTCGGCCTTCTCACGGCAGCAGGCACCCCAGGAAGAACCAAGCGCAGCAGGCAGGAGAGCGTGTTGGCCCTGCTGTTGTTGTATCAGCAGAAATCCCTCCACTGCGCCGTGGGCCTCAGTCCCCTCACTTTCATAACAAGGGGCTTGGGCCCAGAGAACAAATTCTTCTACTTCTGACATTTAATGACCATGACTCACCTCACTGTGAGGAGTCTGCTTTAGGCTCTTCTCTGCTTTATCCACAAAGTCTTTTTCTTCAAAATACAAATAACTCTTGAACTTTATTAAAGCCTTGAAAACCGAGAGAGAGAAAAGGAACAGTGAAGCAGCAGCTACATCATCATGAAAAAAAAACGGCCAGATTCACATAAATAGCATGAGTCTTTGTGTTTTGAACAAAATTAGTATCTCTGCAGAGTCAGGTTTGTTATACTTTGAACCACGTGCATCTTAAGAATTACCAGATGGTACACACTTATTAAACATCTTCATAAAAGGCCCTTACTAAGACTCCTCTGTCCAAGGGATTCTCCAGGCAAGAATACTGGAGTGGGTAGCCTTTCCCTTCTCCAGGGGATCTTCCCAACCCACGAATCAAACCTAGGTCTCCCACATTGCAGGTGGATTCTTTACTAGCTGAAACACAAGGGAAGCCCTCTGAAGTACTTGGCAGAGGTTACTTGGTGGGGGTTAAAAAAACATGGATTAACGGGTGACCAGGTCGGTAGAGGAATGAATGGATAACATGGTTTTTGCATATTGATTTGGCTGCATCAGTTCTTAGTTGTGGCACACAGGATCTTCGTTGTGGAGCACGGGCTTGGTTGCTCTGTGGCATGTGGGATCCCAGCTCCCCAACCAGGGATCAAACCCTGTTCCCTGTACTTCAAAGTGGATTCTTACCCATGGGACCACCAGGGAAGTCCTTGGATAATATATGATAATGGCAGAATCTAGGTATTGGGCATTTGGACACCTACTTTTAAATTCTTTGAACTGTGTTATGTCTTAAAATTTCCAAAATGAAATATTGGGAAAGATAAGCATCAAGAGAACATGCAGCTGCAGGTATCGGCTGCCACTGGTCTTCAAACCCAGGGATCTCTCAGGAGGACAGACTCACCTTATCTTTGTAGGTATCGGGCAGTGACTTGGCTGTCTCTGTATCTTCGGGAAGGTTGATATAAAATCCCAGGACGTCTCCCTGTCCGTAGCCAGAAGAGTAGTGTTTGCCAATGGACTGGTGGAATTTGGTTCCCTTTTTGCTCCGCCAAGAATAACTAAATTTATCGTAACCTAAGGGAGCCTGAAGGTTACCTGTTCCAGTAAGAACATACACAGCAAGTCAGGACTGCAAGTCTACTCTGGCCTGCTGAAAGAAAAGATTCTACTCCTTTTTAATTTTTTACGAATTTTGTCAAACTGCTAACAAACTATTTCTCACAAGCAATGAATTATAAAAATATTCCTAGGAACTTCAACCTACCTAAACCTTTAGGAATTGAACATTATGCCCACAAAATCCAATAAGCCCCAAAGTCATGACGGTCAACCAGATGGTGGACACCTCTCCACCTGTCGCCATGTCTGTATCACAGCCCTGGCTTACCTAACGGCTGGGACCAGCCCAGTCTGGCGGCAGTGTCTGGCGGCATCTCATCCACTGTGATTTCAAAGTACCAGGCACCTTTCCGAACCCCATGGGAAGCCCGAACCATAGAGTAGCCCTTCTCGCCGACCACAGTCAGCCGGTCATCGGAGATCTTTAACTGGGGAGCTACAGTGATAGAGATGAAAAGAAAAGCCTGCAACTTATTTGAAATACTTTGGAGACAATAGCCACAAAAACACAAAGTCTCTTACCCTCCAGTTAAGCAAAATTAAAAACCAGAAATATCAAGCCAGGAATTTGAAATATTAGTTTAGGAATTAAAAACTTCAAGATACAGATGAAGGCAGAGAAAGAAAGAAAAAGGAAAAAAGCTGTCAAGCAGCCACTTGTTATTATATATGATTATTTAAGATGGCAGGTTAAATTATACTATTCCCTAAAATACAACTGTGTTTGGAACCTGATGTGTGACTAAATCATCAGGATTTAGAAGACATTTTATTTGAAACAATTTCAAACTTTCAAAAATAGTAGAATCGTCCTATGTCCTGCACTCAGCTCCCCAAGTGTGAACACCATCTATGACCACATATGAGGACCATACTGACAGGACGCAGTACGTGCGACCATTTCTGTGATTCTCCTGTCGAGAATGCAGAACCTGGATCACGAGGAACCAGATGAAACTAAACTGAGGGATACTCTGTAAAATAACTGGTCTCTTCATTTTCAGAAGTGTCAAGGTCAAAGTCTAGGAAAGGTGAAGAAACTGTTCCAGGCTGAAGCAGAATTCAGAATCACAACTAAATGCAGCAAATTACTTTCAACTGGATGCTTCTGCTATAATGGACACACCAGATCATCTGGAGAAACCTGCACTGCATCTGAGGATGGGATGGAAGTAATCAGACGCTGACTTTCTGCCTTCGGCGGTTGTGTACTGGTTCCACAGGAATGTAAGTGTAAAAATAACTACTAGTTATTTGATATTCTTCCTGTCAAGGGATGCAGTCTAATTTCTCTCCACTTGAGTGTGAAATGAATTTAGTGACAATTTCCAAACAAAACGAAGTTAGAGTTGACTGTCCGACTTTCAGATGGGTCAAACGCATTATGGCTCCCTGATCACCTGCTCTGGGAGAAGTTAGCTTCCAGTGAAAGTGAAAGTCGCTCAGTTGTGTCCAACTCTTTGTGACCCCACGGACTATACAGCTTCCAGGGATGAGGACAAATTAGCAGTCTATGGACCACAAGTGAGGATCTGAGGGCGTCTTGTCAAAGCTGCGTGACTGAGCCGTCTTGGAAAGAGACCTGTCGGCCCCAGCTAGGCGCTTGATGACAACCTCCTGAGTTTTCCTGAGCCAGGCCACACAGCTAAGCTGCCCCCAGATTCCTGACCCTCAGAAACCGTGGGCTGATGAACACTGGTCGCTTTAGACTGCTAACTGTTACAGTGATCACTGTGCAGCACTAGATGACACAGAGAGAACGTCCTGTCTGTAAGAAACACAAAATAAACCTCTCAGTGGTTGAAAGGGCATCATGGCAACTTACTCTCTAGCGGTTCAGGGAAAAAAAACCAACAAGTTTCCTACAGTTCTTACAACTTTCTTAAGAAATAAATCTGAGGGGACTTGCCTGGTGGTCCAGGGGTTGGGGATCTGCCTGGCAATGCAGGGGATGCAGGTGCCATCCCTGGTCAGGGAACTAAGATCCCACTCGCCATGAAGCAACTAAGCCCACAGGCACTGCAGTGAAGACCCAGCACGCAACAACTAAGACCTGACACAGCCAAATAAATACAGAAATATTTTTTTTAAATAGTAATAATTTGGCTCTCTTGGTGGAGCAGATCGTAAAGAATCTGCCTGCAATGCAAAAGATCCAGGTTTGACCCCTGGGTTGGGAAGATCCCCTGGAGAAGGGAGCGGCAACCGACTCCAGCATTCTTGCCTGGAGAATTCCATGGACAGAGGAGCCTGGTGGGCTACAGTCCATGGGGTCGCAAAGAGGTGGACATGACTGAGCAACTAACACTTTCACTTTCTTTAAAAAATAATAAACAAATCTGAGATAACTTCAAAATAAAGTTTAGAAGATACTATATAGACGGTTAAGTTTTAAAAGGCTCAGCACAGGCAGCAGGAGCCACTACTGTCCCTGCACTAAGTTCTAACAAGTCACTGCTAAGGGCCCATGGTCTCTCTTTTTCTCCCCTCCAGAATTACAGCCAATAGTGAAACAAGACAAGGATCACTGCTTAAACCTGGACGTCGCTTATCTGGCCCTTCCCTACTCTCAAAGCATGCTTGTCACTAGCAGGAGTCAATCCTAAACGGTTCATCACCCCAAGGGGTTACGTCCCAGTGACTTCACTGTCTCCTTCACTTTTGATTGACAAGCATCAGTACAAGAGTTACAGCTTTTAGCATCAATTCAAGAAATAATGAAGGGGACTTCCCTTGTGGTCCAGGGGTTAAGAATCTGCCTGCAAATGACGGGGACAGGGATTCGATCCCTGGTCCAGGTGGATCTCACATGCTCGGAGCAGCTAAGCCCGAGCACCACAACGGCCGAAGCCCGCGTGCTCTGCAGCCCAGGCTTCAGGACGAGAGGCCACTGCAATGAGGAGCCTTCGCACGACAACAAAGACCCAGCACGGCCAACAAATAAATAAATTTTGAAAAAATTAGAAAGTTAAAAAAAACAGAAAGAAAGAATGAAGGGCTTCCTAATGAAATAACTATATGGATGTGTTCAGATTTAATTAAAAGAAACAAGTGAAAGAGGCATATTTTAAACAACCATGGAAATGTGAACTGAGTATGGAATAATTAAGAAACTATTATTCACCTTCATTAGGTAACACAATGGCATAGTGGTTATGTTTTTAAAAATCCTTGTTGGAGATAAATACTGAGATATTTATGGGTGAAATAATATGCTATCTGGAATTTGCATTAATACTCCAGAAAAACAGCAAAAAAAATTCATGAAGTACACCTATCTAACAGTAGTTTCTTTAAATTCACTTTCCCATTCTACAGGATAATGAATGCTATTCTAGTAACTGAATAAATTATGCCATTAAAAGAACTATTATACATTAAAAAAATAGTTTCACATTTCAAAAAAGTCATATACAAAGTCAAAAGACAACTGACAAACTGGGAGAAAATACACCACAGACAAAGGGCTAACTAACATCCCTAACATATGAAGAGACAAAATATCAAACTCCCAACAGAAACAGGGGAAATAAAAAAACACAAACCTAATGCACAAGGTAACAACTCAAACAAGAAAATAACATTCAAAGAAACACAAAATCCTGAGACTCCACTTCTCACCTCTCAGATGGGACAAAATTAATACCTAGGAAATCTTCTGTTTGTGAGGTTATACGGAAACAAACATTCTCTACATTGCTGGTGGAAATGCAAACCAGCACAACCTTTTGAAGGGAAACTTGGCAATATTGAACAAAACTACATATATACTTATTTTGGTTCAGCAATTCCACTTCTAGAATTCTACCTTGGAAAATACACCACCAATAATACACACACACACACACCAAAGCTATCCACTGCTTCTCTGTCAATCCAAAATCCTAGCAACAACCTAAATGCCTATATTCAGAGCGGCTGAATACACCATGTACGTCCACATAATGGCATATCATAAAGCTAAAAAAAAAAAAAAAGTGGACGAGCTCTTTGAAATAGTTTGGAGTAACTGCATGAAGCAAAATGCAAGACTCCCTACAGTATGCTGCCTTTCTGTACAAAAAAACAAGGAGCAAAGGAAATACATGTGTGTGCTCGTCTGTGCAGAAAAAACACAGCCAGGATGAACTAGAAACTAAAGAGCCTGGCTAAGTGCAGAGGTGGGTGGGAAAGCAGCAGGGGAAAAGGAAGAAATGAGGGCGGGCAGCAGGGCTGAGGAGGCAGTGACACTGAGCAAACCTCAGTGAACAGCAGTAATTCTCAGAACCCCGGTAATGTCACATGTACCCTTCACACACACACACACGCCCCCAGTGTGCAGGAGAACCCCAATGGCATACCAACACTAACAAGTAAGCCTACCTGTATCACAAATGAAAGTTGTGACCACGCTGAAGGAGGTGGGAGGAAAAGAACTAAGCCAACAGTATCCACACGGGACAGTGCAAGGCCAAGACCGAAAGAGCTGTACACACATGCTGTAATCTCGTTAGTGAATGCTTCCTACAGTGGTCTGCAATTCTCAAACCACCCTGTGTGCACATTCGACATGAATAAGTAAGAAAATGTGCTGTAGATAATTAGAGTCAGGTTTCTCACTGCTCCAGAAAGAAGTTACAAACAGAAAGGTGGGAGGTTGGATGACTCTATGGTGGTTTTCCAATCTCTCAGTCATGTCTGACTCTCTGTGACCCCAGAGACTGCAGCACACCAGGCTTCCCTGTCCTTCACTATCTCCAGGAGTTTGCTCACTCATTTCCACTGAGTCAATGATGCCATCCAACCATCTGGTCTTCTCTCGTCCCCTTCTCCTCAATCTTTCCCAGCATCAGATCTTTTCCAATGAGTTAGCTCTTCACATCACGTGGGTAAAGTATTGGAGCTTCAGCTTTAGCATATGTGTTTCCAATGAATACTCAGGACTGATTTCCTTTAGGATTGACTGGTTTTGATCTCCTTGCAGTCCAAGGAACTCACAAAGTCTCTGCCAGTACCACAGTTCAAAACCATCAATTCTTCAGTGCTCAGCTTTCTTTATAGTCTAATGCTCAGATCCATACATGACTACTAGAAAAACCATAGTTCTGACTATACGGACCTTTGTTGGCAAAGGGATGCCTCTGATTTTTAATACACTGTTTAGGTTTGTCACAGCTTTCCTTCCAAGGAGCAAGCGTCTTTTAATTTTATGGCTGCAGACCCTACAGTGTTTGATTAAAATCCAAGGTGGCAGAGTAAACTCGGTACAGGCCATGTACGTGTGTCCGTTACGACGCAGACACGTATTTTCCACCTGGATCCACCGAGGGAGCCCGGAGTACCACCCCGCAACGGCGAGCATACAGAACGCTCACATCTTCACTTCTGAGGCTGCTTCCCCAATCAAAGGAATCTGGGTTCCCTGGAGAAGAAGCTGATACTTGGCCTGCAGCATAGAAAACGTGAGATGAACCAGAAACAAACAACTTGTGACGCAAGTAAGGGAAAATAAACGATGGGGGCTTATCAACAGGACACAAGAGATTCCACTGGCAACAATGTTAAATGGACCCGGAGGGTATTATGCTCAGTGAAATAAGTCAGAGAAAGACAAGTATTCTGTTATCATTTTTACGTGGAATCTAAAACACCTAATGAATGTGTGAAACAAGAAAGAGATTCACAGATAGAGAGAACATACTAGTGCTTACCAGAGGTGCATGCAGGAAGCGGGGACGGGCAAGATACAGGCAGAGGACCAAGGGGCACAAACCCACCATGTGTAACCCAACGGGCTATGAGAATACACCGTACGGCATCAGACAACACAGCCATTGCTTTGTAATAACTTTGAGTATCATCTCTAAGAATACCCAACCACTATGTTATAAACCTGAAACTAATATCCTAAGTCAATTATACTTCCAAAAAACAAAACCCCACAGGAACCAACCTGAAGAAGCTCCTAATGACCAAAGCTGGAGTAATTTGAATGACAAAATAAAATATAGCCTACAAAATACATAAATATGTGTTAAGTCCACAGTGATACAAATAATCAATTAAATAATTAAATAGAGAAAAGAAGAAATAGCAAACGATTAGGCAAACACCACATTAACAACAAGATCCACGAATGGATGCTAAAATTAGTGGGCAAAACTTTAGAGAAACAGGATATTTGTATAACCTTGAAGGATCTTTCCCTAAGATATGTATTAACTACAAAGGGAAAGAGAGTAGAGAGAGCCAGCAGAAACCACCTTAGCCAAATGACTGTGCCCACACGATCGATAACAAGACACACGGACATCACAAGCCTATAGAGATGATGCAGTAGGAAGGATCCATGTGCGCACTGCTCTTACAGGAGTGTACAACCACAGTCTAAATGTGAAAAAAAAGTCAGACCCTCACTGAGGAACACTCAAAAAGTAGTTGATTAACACTGCAAGGGACTATGAAGAAATAATTGAACGCAATGTGAAATCCTAGAAAAGAGGCATTAGTGGAACACTGGTGAAATTTATAAAGTCTTTAGCTTCATTCATGGTATTTACTAATGTTAATCTCCTGGGTTTGTTGTTTTTCTGGCTACGCTGAGCAGCCAAGGATTGAAGCTTCGCCCCCTGCAGTGGAAACTCAGATTCGTAACCACTGGACCTCCAAGGAAGTCCCATCTCCTGGTTTTGATAACTGTACTGTGGCTGTTTAAGGAGAAACTCCTTAGGAGAAGTTTGATGACAGATATATGGAAGTTCTAGTATTTTGTGTTTTGCAGCCTGGTGGCTCAGACGGTAAAGAATCTGCCTGCTATGCGGGAGAAGCAGGTTCGATCCCTGGGTCAGGAAGACCCCCTGGAGAAGGAAAAGGCAACCTACTCCAGTATTCCTGACTGGAAAATTTCATTGACAGAGGAGCCTGGCAGGCTATATGGTCCATGGGGTCACAAAGTGTTGGACATGACTGAGCGACTAACACTTTCACTTTCAATATGGAAATTCTATTATTTTTGCAACTTTACTGTAAGTTAAAATTAGTTCAAATTAGAAAATTAAAAACAAAAAAGTATCTGTATATAAATGGCTAGAGCTTATAAGGACAGACAAAGAAGGAAATGACTTCCTGCATTCCGGCTGAGCCTAGTTAGAGACGGGGTGAGGATTAGATTGGCAAGTCCATCTAATTCTAGACAGGACAGAGCTGACGATAGTAGTTCTGAGCAACACAGGGCCCAGCACAAACATTAACAGCTTACCCACCTCGATCATGGAGGGCTAACAAAACCCGTTCATATAAGCAGGCTCTGTAGAGATCTCCCGGAATCGGTTTTCCTGCCCAGCAGTCGAGTTCGAGCTTCTCAGGGTCAGGGGCGTGGGGATCGGGCTCAGCTAGAATATAGCGATAGCCATCTTTGTTAAACGGGTGTTCCAAGGGGTAGCCATGAGGGGGAAGACGCTGAGCAGAAAACAAAGGGTCACTGCAGAAAGGAAAAAATAAAATCAAGAAACTACAACCCCCTCCTCTAGCTCACGTGCCTTCAATTCTGTCAGACAGGCCTCTGCTGTATTCGGTTTCAACGGGAACACCGGCAACTTCAAATGTTTTTCATTATTCAAATAGATCATTCTGCCCTCTGCAGGCAAGATGGGGAAATGAGAACTACTTTATCTGAATATGCATCTAAGCCAGGGGAGACAGGGCGCAGAGGAACAAGGGCGGTTTCCTGCAGCATGTTTATTACTACGACTAAAGAACAGAAACTCAGTGATATGAACACCCACAACCTGTTTCCAGTCTGAATAAGAAATGACCTGGATTTCCTCACCCCAGTACTGAACAAAGTGAAGGGAAGAGCTATCAGGGGGACAGGCAGGAAGTTTACTGTGTAAGAGCTGACATTCAATACTGGTTTCTTTCACTGCCTGTGGTCCATCTATCCTTTCTCAAGATGCCTTAGCGGAACTTCACTCCCAGGTCAATCACCACAGGGTGCTTCCCTGGGGCTGTTTCATTTAGAGACAAGTTCCCCGAACAGGGCACCTAGTCTGGGGCTACTTGACCCCTCAATCTGTTTAGATTTGAGAACAAGGGGCAGGCTTGTGCCCGCAGACGCTGATCTCTTGCCTCACTGAGGGGCTCTGCAGCCCTCTGACGTGGTGGGGGGGGTGTTCACCTCCGGGCCTTCTTGGTGGTCCCCGCGGTGCTGCCGTCCTGCTGTTTGCGCTTGGCTCCTCTGCCTTTCCCGCTGCTTCCTGCTGCAATTCCTCCTTTGAAGAGAAGGCAGATCCCTTTCAGTGAGCTGTGACAGGCACCCCGTGGGACTCTCCCCTGGGACGAACACTCCCAGCGTGCATTTGTGTGACACCACAGGATTTCCTTCCCTGAAGCATACTGGACTTCACCCTGGTTCGCCTGAGTCTGCTGGGTGGCTCCCAGCACAGAATACTGGGTTCTGGCAGCGACTCCAGTGAACCCAGCACTAATGAACCTGGGTTACAGCTGTGCCCTTCGCTTCTTAAATGAATTGCAACTCCTGGAACACTTTCCAAGGATGTGACACAAATGCATTTTCACTCATTCAGACTGCAGACACCCACAGCTGGAAGTAACTGCGTGGATAGTTTTTTCCCACTCAAATCAATACAAACATCCATAAGGAGAACATCCTCACTGAAGGGATGCTCGCTTGCATGAACTACACACGGCATAGTCCATAAACATGAGAGAGGCACAGGATCTGCTAAAGCGCTGAACTTGAACTTCCAGCAAAACAGAAGTACACCAAACGTGGAAACAAAAAACAGAAATACTAAAAAGGTGTTTCTCTTCAGTGCTGCTAGGCATCTGGTGTGGTTGTACATGACACAAGCAGGAAAGGCGGCTTTAAATTTAGTCAGCAATCTTTACAATTATTAAAATTGTGCCAACACATCAAATTTAGGTTAGACGAATCTGGCTTGTGGAAAATAAAGAATTTATAAATTAAAAAAAAAACGAGCTACATACTAAAAGCCACAAGGAAGACTACCTTGTGCATTTAAATAGGTACTTTGAAATTTCTGTCCAGTTGTCATTCCTCTCAATTAGTTTGTTTTTCCAACTTCCAGGAAACATCCCTGAACTGCAGGAAAACACCTTTATGTAACAACTGCATGGAGTACTGTATCTTAATTTGGGGCAAGCTGGGAAATTATCAGCAGTTCTGCTGCAATAAAGAGAGGATCAAGACGTTGAAGGCAGGTCATATTCTGCACAGACAGGACCAGATTTATGCTGAACTTCCTTTTATGAACATATCAGGTGTCATCCTGTCCTCATAAAAGGCTTAATGTTGAACTGTTAAAACATCAACATCTCTATAGTTTGTTACCGTAATCAAAAAACTATTAAGGTTTTATTGGCGTTGCATTTCAATAATTTTGAGACAAGTTTTAGATCCACGTTGAAAAAAACAAGCAACACTAAGGGGGCTGCTGGCCGTGTCAGGCAGAATATGACAACGTACAAGCTTCCAATTACTAACATTAAACCGGAACTACTGTTTCATATCCAGTGCTACTGCCACCAACTCCACAAGGCTTTAGTCTTAACTCAGTTTCAGCTTCTATCACAACTCAGCAAAAAGCATTTTCCAAACCACAAAATACTTAAGTCTGAGAGGCTGAAAGAAGACAGAGGAGGAATTCACCTCCAAAAGAGGCTCCACCTGTAAGAACAGAAGTGGCACCGTGTATTCATTTGTCAACTTGTAACAAAAAGGGGAAAAATAACATAAAGAGATGAACAGCACACTTAGTTATATTAGTAACAGTGGAAATGGTTACATATTTAAGACCCTATGGCTCCAGAAGAGAAGGTAAGGACACCATATGTCAGATGAAGAGCTGGCTGCCTCCCCATTGTGTCTGCTTTCAATGTGTTGCCATTAGTAGCAAAGGGCTGTCCTGCTTTTAGATGGGTCAGACAGAAAAACATGCTACAGTGGGTGGTCAACACAGAAATGGTGTCATGTGCATAAGCTGAAGATTTAGGGCAAGAAAAATTAGAAGATGGGTAGGAAGTTAAATAACAGTAGAATTAAGGAAAATTTGAGTGCAAAGTATGTGAACCTAAATTGTTAGTTATAAAGATACAGATGGGGAGTCGAATATAAACTTAGTAAATCTGACCTTAAAATTGTACTTTGCTTTATGTTAAATGTTTCACTTAAGACCAAACTGTGGTGTAAAGTAACAAAAATTTCTCCTCTACTACCATAGCTCAAATCCATGGCTAGCCCCTAAAAACTGAGATTTGGACTTTAAAGCATCTTAGTAAATACCTAGTCAAGAGTCAGCCCAAAGACTGCCCAATTCTAGGCACATGTGGATTCAATAGCTTACAAACATTTCATCCATGAGATATTTAAACACTTACCATTTAGATTCCCACTGGTAGACACGGCACTACTCTGTTTTTGGTTGTCATAAGCAGGACCGATGTTACTAAGATCCTAGAGGGAAAATATTCAATTGTAGAGGGTGGCTACCTAATCAAACCAGCCTGGCAATGCTAAAAAAAAAAAAAAAAAAAAACCCAGGAGAAATTCTAATAGAATGGCAACCTAGACTCTGAAGCCTGCAGAGGTCCCAAACTTAGATGCTTCAGGGATCAGCAAGTCACATGTGTGAGGCAGCCAAGGGTGAGGATGGAAGTGCTTTCAGAATCAGGCTGAGCCAGGCTGGGGGTGGTGGAGGGGGAATGGGGAGGGGTGGTAGAGGACCAAGGGCAGACCTCCCTGTGGGAATCCAGGCCCAGTGTGGCTAGAGCTTCACATTTTACAAGAAAAGACAGAAATCTGAATCTCTATGAAATCTGAGGTGGAAAGAAAATCAGAAATAACTTGCAATGGCCTATTTGTGTTACAAGTGAGGACATGGAAGTTTAAAAAGATACAAATGGTATGTGTCAAGTCACAACATTTTAAGGAAGAGCTGCAACTAACACACCGGTCTCCCAGTTTAAGGTGAGTGCTCTTTCCTTCACATGGAATAAGAACCATTTATTTGGAGCCCACTGGGTCATAGGCATTTTTAAGTGGCAAATACACAAATGTAAGCACAGCCTGATTCTGTCCCCGTGGCTTAAAAATCAAATGGGGGCCTGTGAAGCCTATTAACGTACCTGATCCAGAAGGCCAAATTTGGGGTAATCTTCTTCTGGGTCCTTACTCCCTGGATCAGGGTGTTCCTTTACTAAGAACACGTCTCTTTCTTTACTCTAAAAGGAAACAGTATTTTAGTGTTATTGGAAATTTTATATTTACACTGAATGGATGATTAACCCCTAACTCCCAATTCCTAGGTGTAATCTCCAAATCTCAACACCAACACCCTGCCCCCTGAAAAAAAAAAAACAAAAAAAAAAACCCAACACACACCAGTACTGTTTTTCTTTGATTAGAAAACTAATGCATGACCGTCAAAAAATACAAACAGTAGAGAAACTTGAAAAAATGAGAGCCACCATCCTTCATAACTCACTCATCCCCACACCTCACAGAGATACACAGTGGTAACAGCTTGCGCTGATGTCTCCCCAGGTGCTCTAAGTCTAACAACAATAATGTTCAGAATAAAGTTTGTTTTTTTAAATCAAACAATTGTCTCCAATTTAGGCATAAAACTATACTTGCCAAAGTGCAATGGACAAAGGATTCAGCAGTGTACATAAAACTACCATATCTTCACTTAAGACTACATGCGACTTACTGATTTAGTGTGAAAACCATTAAAATTTACAATTACTAAGATTTAATACTATTGTTCTCCTTTTCTTAGTCATCACATTATTTCAGTGAGAACACCATCAAAAAAAAAAACCCAACAAAATCCATTTATTTATATACATATATATAATTTCTAGTATAAATTCTTACAAGGAACACTGGTTTTCTAAATGTTGAGTCTAGTCAATTTTAACTGACTTACCATAGTTTTCACAATGTTATTTGGCCAGGTCATTTTCCCAGGTCTTTGTCTGGTCGTCATGCATTCCCAGTATTTATCAATAAACGGTATGATATCCTGATTTTTAAAACAAAATATATTAAAGCTTTTATAGCTGCTTTCAAAATTATGCTCACACACACACACAAAACTGCTGCATTTTCAAAGATCTCATCAGAATCAAAAGACAGATACATGGTTCTCATCTTTTAATAACTGAATGAATATATAACTGCATGTGAACAACATGTAAGTTGTGGGGAATTTCAAACAAGCACATACAACTCTTAGCCACACAGGGCTTATGATCCGGTTAAAGGGAAAAGATGTGCCCTCGTCTCCTGGTGTCCTCTCTCCTGAGCTCCTGCTCCTCCGCGCTGGGGACATCTCTACCTGGACATCCTGCACGCACCTCAGACTCCATGTGACTAGGACTGACCTTGAACCTCACCTCACAAATCTGCTCTGCAGATTTCTATTCTTGCTCTTAGCACTCAGGATCACCCAGAATCACAGGTTTGACACACGGAGTCACCCTCATCCTTCTCATGCAACCTGCACATCTCAGCAGTCACCAAGTGAACTTTAAAATTCCAGAAAATGTTCACCAATCAGGCCTCCTTCCTGCTCCAACTGTGGTCCTCGCCAGCCTCTGTTTACACGACTAACACAGTGTCTGAACTTCATCCTCTGTCACCAACATCCTCCCACCCTAGGCCACCTGCCCCAACCTACCACTAACGTCTTTCACCAGATTAAGTTTCGTGAACATGGAAGCTTTACTCAAAGGAGCCAGGCTGAATTAGGGGAAGTATAAGGGAAAAGGGAAGACTGGAACGTCTTCTTGTTCGAGAAGGTAAGAAGAGTTCAGACTGATAGGGACATATCAAAAAGTGTCTGAAGTCAGCCAGGATGGGGCTACACTGGTCAGATCTGAGCATCAGAAATCCAGAAATCCCATGATGGACTATAAAAATCAGCGAGTCTTAAAACTAAAGACAAACAACAGCAACAACAATGACCGGGGAGGACGGGGGAGGGGGCGGCGCGGGGCTCTTCTTTACAAAAGAACTGTAACCAATAAATATATTCTGTTGTACAAGGACCACTCCATTAACTGATTGAGGTTAGGATAATCAGTGGTTACAATTACCACTGCTTGAAAGGGTAGCGAGAACAAGATATTCACACGAACTCCATGTATTAACCATAAATTACTTAATGATTACAAAGAAAAAGAGTCTCTTTACAGTGGAGAAATCAAGTGGTCACATTTGGGATCACTAATAATAAAACAGAGCAATGTCTTATGTCTCCTAATGGAATACAGAGAAAAACACATACTACCTACATAATATTCTTGCCAAAAATGTTTAAGCTAAACCTAGGCATAAGGAAACAAGTTGATAAATCCGAATTGAGGAACATCATGGCAAACAACTGTCTAGGCTCTTCAAAATTTCAAATGTCATAGCAAACCAAAAAGAAAAAAGGAACTGCTCTAGAGATAAAAGGGACATTACAACTAAATTCAATGTGTGATCCTTGATCAGGTCCTGGCTGGAAGAAAAAGCTATGACGGACATTATTTAGACAATAATGTTGAGAAAATGTACACTGTATACACAAAATACACAAACTATAAGAAAACTGCACTGACATTAATTCTTTTGAGTGTGGTCATTGTATTGTGGTTATGAGAGAACACTGGATAAAGTATAATATCTACAATTTTATAGATATTATACTTGTAAGCCTTAAGTCTCATATAAGCTTATCGGGAAAATATACATATTGGTAGATAAAGCAAACACAGCAAAATATTAACAGCAGGCACATCTAGATAAGGAATAAACAGGCATTTATTGTTGTATCTGAATTTTTCTGTATATTTGAAAAATTCAAAATAACAATTTGGAAGGAAAAAAACCAAGCAACAAATCTAATCATAGCACACCTCTGTTTAAACGCATTCTTTTTAATGTAGGAAAAAAGCTGGGCAGGGGCAAGGTGGACCCTCTGATGACTCCCTCAGCTTTCAGGATTAAGCCCTAACTTGTTTGTTTAGCAGAAAAGGCCTTACTCAGTCTGATCCCGAATATACTGGTCTCACTAAACAATGGAACAACTGACTGGTTCCAAATAGGAAAAGGAGTACGTCAAGGGTGTATATTGTCACCCTGCTTATTTAACTTATATGCAGAGTACATCATGAGAAACGCTGGGCTGGAGGAAGCACAAGCTGGAATCAAGATTGCTGGGAGAAATATCAATAATCTCAGACATGCAGATGACACCACCCTTATGGCAGAAAGTGAAGAAGAACTAAAGAGCCTCTTGATGAAAGTGAAAGAGGAGAGTGACAAAGTTAGCGTAAAGCTCAAAATTCAGAAAACTAAGATCATGGCATCTGGTCCCATCACTTCATGGCAAATAGATGTGGAAACAGTGGGAACAGTGGCTGACTATATTTTTGGGGCTCCAAAATCATTGCAGATGGTTATTGCAGCCATGAAATTAAAAGACGTTTACTCTTTGCAAGTAAAGTTATGACCAACCTATATAGCATATTGAAAAGCAGAGACATCACTTTGCCAACAAAGGTCCATCTAGTCAAGGCTATGGTTCTTCCAGTGGTCATGTATGGATGTGAGAGTTGGACTATAAAGAAAGCTGAGTACCGAAGAATTGATGCTTTTGAACTGTGGTGTTGGAGAAGACTCTTGAGAGTCCCTTGGACTGGAAAGAGATCCAACCAGTCCATCTGAAAGGAGATCAATTCTGGGTGTTCTTCGAAAGGACTGATGTTGAAGGTGAAACTCCAATACTTTGGCCACCTGATGCGAACAGCTGACTCACTGGAAAAGACCCTGATTCTGGGAAAGATTGAGGGCAGGAGGAGAAGGGGACAACAGAAGACGAGATGGTTGGATGGCATCACTGACTCAATGGACATGGGTTTGGGTAGGCTCCGGGAGTTGGTGATGGACAGGGAGGCCTGGCGAGCTGCAGTTCAGGGGGCTGCAAAGAGTCAGACATGACTGAGCGACTGAACTGAACTGAACTGAACACCCTATACCAACCAGTGCTGTTCTTTTTCTTTTGGTCAAGTCATGCGGCTTGTGGGATTTTAGTTCCTCGATCAGGGACTGAACCCATGCCCCGGGCAGTGGAAGCTGAGTCCTAACCATTAGACCACCAGGGAAGGGGGAGTCCCCAGCCAGTGTCTTTCAAACTGTAGGTTGCAGTCAATTAGTGGGGTATACAATCAATCTTGTAGATCAAAGCTAGCATTGACTAGAATAGAAAATATCAGCATGTGGAGAGAGAAGGTGAGAGGGTGCTTCAGTCTTGAAAGACTCACGGATGGGCTGACCATCTAATTTTAAATACTGACTTTAGTCATGTGGTTTAACAATAAAGGATATATATATATTTTTAATAAGTCAACCTTTTCCCTAACAAAATCTATGATAGGCATCCATGAAAACAGCTCAAACTAAGCTGAGAAGGTTCACCTCAAAATCTGATTATTAATCGTGGAACAGACAATTGTTTGCTTCTGTAAAGCCAATCAAAACTATTTAAAGATTCATCCTTCTAAGAGCTAAGCCAATGACATAATGAACACACACCAGGAAGTTAGTAAATCACACGAAATGAGAAAAATGGAATCACTGAATCTACAGTCATATATTCATAGACACTGGGGGAAAAGAACTTGTCAGGCTGTACAGTTGACCCTTGAAAAATCATGGGGTTAGGGGGACTGGACTGTCCACAGTCAAACATCCTCCTAGAGTTTTACAGTTGGCTCTCTGTATTCATGGTTCTACACCCAAGGATTCAACCAGCCTTGAGTTGTGTAGAACTGTGGTATGTATATACTGAAAAAATCCACATGTAAGTGAACCAGTGAAGTTCACACCTGTGCTGTTCAAGGGTCCACTGTATTCAGAAGTTCCTCCTGCTTCTCTGGCATGATTGCAATGACAGTAATTCTATCTCTACCTTATCTTTGGAGAACATGGTTTTTGGATGCTCATCTTGTGTTCGGGACTGCCACGTTAGGTTGGCCAAAGCACTAAGGCACATTTCTTTTAAGTCTATAAAAGCAAAAAGGAAGAAAGAGTTACTGTAGTAATATATTCCTGCCACCAGAGGAATATTCAACCAGATGGTCCACAGATTAACAACTACAGCATCATGTGATCTAAAATGGACAGGAGCAGGCATCCAGAGCTAAGCCCCAAGGTAAATTCTACCAGCCTTGTGGCAGAGGTTCCCCAACTTGGCTGAGCCCAGATCCCTTTTCTCTGCCGGCTACCAGAGGAGGTCACCATGCAGCCCTCCAGGGCTCGTCCTTACTTGCTTGCTTCCGGAGGAAGTAGGTGTTCCCGCTATGATGGCACACGTTGCAGTGGAAACTGTAGTTGGTCATGAAAGGGAGGCAGGATCTGGAGAACGCCAAATTCCGCACATTAGTGAACCTCTGAACACACGCTTCAAAGAAGTACATCAACAGGGATCCTTTCCCTCAGTGAAAGTTAGATAATGATGCTAACATAGTAGCACACTCTTAAAACTTGAAAAGGGTACCAAAACAGGGCCCTTTGTAGTTTTACAAATAGCTGAACTTTTCTGTCACAAAAATTTAGCAGGACATTATCCACCACAGTTGATTCAACATCTGGCAGGCTCTGACTGGAGCCCCTATCCAGGCTAGTTTATTACAGTTTTTAAACACCTAAAAACACTTGTGGAAGAAGACAAAGCAGTCTCTTTGAATATCTTTGCACTGAAATATCTATATTTAAGTCTCTTTGTAAAGTGTCAATAAAATTGTTGGAAAGGGCAGACAGAGGTATAAAAAGATTAACTTCAAAATGTAAATAAGTATTCAAGAACAACACAGAAGTCAAAAAACATTACCTGCCTCATTACCAAATGAATCCTACAGATGACCGTCTTTAAGAATTTATTTTTTATTTACTTATTTTTTAACATTCACTCTCTTTTCTGAAACACATTATTATTATCTTAAATATTTATTCATTTGGCTGCTCTGGGTCTTGGTTGTGGCACACGGGATCTTTGTTGAGGCATGTGGGATCTAGTTCCCTGACCAGGGATTGAACCTGGGCCCCCTGCATTGGGAATGTGGAGTCTTAGCCACTGGGCCATCAGGAAAGTCCTGTTTTTAAGAATTTAAAGGACTGAAGTAGTAACTTCAGATTTAAGAGTTAGGGAAGATTTTTTGAGGACACAAATTATGAACTGGATTTGGAAAGACAAGTTGCTTTTCTTTTCTGTAGGTGAACTATTTCATGTATAGATGAGAAACTGCAAATTTGGAGGCAAAGGGGCAATCTGGTGCACACCAGTTTGACCAGGGGAGGGGAGTTGTCAGAGATATGCTGAAAGGCTTGAAAGGTAGGAAGTAGCAGAGGCCTCACATGCCTGGGGAAGTGAATTTTCTCTGTGGGTAACAGGAACACCTTGAAGGGGAAGCCATGTGGTGAAAGCGGAAAGTTTGGTGATAGAACAGGTCTGAAGGGAGGAAGAGATTAGAAAAGGGAATATGTGAGAAGCTTCTTCAGCAGTTACAGAAGGTTAAAAAAAAAGGCCTCACATAGAGTGAAATAACAAAATTGGACAAGCAAGTATACAAGAAGAAAAGAAACTGCTTAAGCTTAGGGGCTGATTTTATGTGAGGGGGCAGGAAGTGAAAGGAGTCCTAACCACTGAGACTCCTGGTAGGTGTCAGCTCACTTCCTAAGAGATGAGCTGGGGGCAAAAGCAGGCCTGACTGTTTGAAGGCAGAGAAGCCGGTGGAAGGAACTGGGGGCTAACAGGACCCGTGCCTTAGTGCAGCATGGTGGCTGTGCTGGTGACTGGAAAAGCATAGGAAAAGCTTGGTCCTGCAAAGGAGAAAGCAACAGAGAAACCAAAGACTGGTTTAAGTTGGAAAAGAAGAAATCAAAATAAAGACAGGTTTATCGTGGACTCTGCTGAAACTCAGTTGGTAAAGAATCTGCCTGCAGTGCAGGAGACCCAGGTTCAATCCCTGGGTCAGGAAGATCCCCTAGAGAAGGAAATGGCAACCCTCTCCAGTACTCTTGCCTGGAGAATTCCATGGACAGAGGAGCCTGGAGGGCTACAGTCCAAGGGATCACAAAGAGTCGGACATGACTGTGCGACTATCTTCAGCTCAGTTCTGCCGAAACTAATGTAACGTATCCTTAAAGAGATGTTTCCAGGTGTGTGTCTACCACCACCATTCAAGGAAGTAAGAAACATCCTTATGAATGTTAAGATCAAGTTCCCTCACCTGTACCTCTCTCTACAGCCCCTTCTGCAAACAGCCTGTTGTGGTAAGCTCATTTACAGGAGAGAGAGGCAGGTGTACAATTATTAACAAACACGATCAGGTGGTTAGAGCAGTTTTTTTCATACCCTGCTAGCTCACTCACTCACTCCCTCCATCTGCCATAAAAGATAATCTGTCCAACCCACTGGGTTTTAGGTGTAACTTCTCAAGTTCAGGTACACACTGGTCACCAGCAAACCTCTGAACTATGGTTTGATTCGTCTCTGCATCCCTCCGAGTTATCTCTCTGGTAAATTTCCTTTCCTAGGCCCTGTTTATCCAAATAAATTCTCCTTGTGAAAGTGGCCCAATTTGAGGTCTTTCCTAACTGACCAGCTTGTATATTTTCTCTTAGGTCTTTCTACCAAGATCAATTCTTCTGACCACTCAGTATTTTTCTTTCTGTTTAAAACATTCAATCCTTCAATATCAACAGTCACATGTTAATTAGTATATTAACACTACTTTTAACTTTTTAACTAGAAGGCATTCAACAGATTATAAAGGAAGGTATTTCTTCACAAACCAACCCAAGGGACGTTAGTTTCAGAACAAACAATGCAGCCCTCTTTTGAGATAGTCTTATATAAATTTATTTGAATATGGAAAGAACACCCAAGGGAGCCAGCAGTATAGTCATTTCGGTAGACAGTGAGTCAGTAATGCTCTCTTGCTAGCTGTTGACTGAATCTCCTGAATAAGGAGCCTTTCATTCTCAAATTCTTAATATGATTTTAATTCACTAGGAGAGAGGCAAAGACTGGAAATTGATTTTGCTGAGCAGAGAATTCAGGACACCTAAAGGGAGTGAGTTAGAAACCAAAAGGAAAAAGGATGTCAGGCATGAAGAGGCACCTGCCATCTCAAATTTTTGACATCAGGCTTTATCCACCATGTACGCCAATCCTTTCCCCCAAATCCACAATATCCAATACAAGGTTTAAATGGTACTGTCTCAGATTTGTTTATGTAATGCTTTGTAATTGCAGTTTTGTCTCCTAAGCACAAAGACAAAGATAATACCTACCATTCTACCTATTAAGGGCAATGCCCTTAGTAGACTAAAAACATGCTCAGACTATTAAAACAATTTCTGATTCAAATCCTACTACTCACTGAACCAGAATCAGGAGTCATGGGAAATCCTATGCATTTACATTTGCCCACACACCTAACTGGGCTTCCCTGGTGGCTCAGATGGTATCTTTACCTGCAGTGAGGGAGACCTGGGTTCGATCCTTGGAGTGGGACCATCTGTTGGACATGTTGAGATCTACTATTTAACACAGCAATTCTCACAAAGGACTTTGAAAAATACTCACGAGGTATCTATACCAAAGGTGTCTGCTGTGAACCATTTGGTACATATTCCACACTGCAGCTCTACCTCTCCCAACTGACGGCCATTTTCTTCATCCACGGAGCCTGCCTGAGTATCCATCACCTCTGAAGTATCCCCAGCACCTTCCTGTGTCCACAGAACCATCAGAGAATCATGTCAGTTGATCTGATTGTATTTTTGATTTGCTTAAAAACTTAAAAAAAAAACACAAACAACCCTTTTGCCTGGAATTGCTATTTTCCAGTACTTTGCCAAAATGACCAGTGCAAAGGGAGAGAAGAAGGGTACCCCCACATGTTCTCTAGGCCTTTTAGAAAACATAAGAGCTGCTCCTTTGGCCACATACATGCAAATCTACAAGAAAGGTAATCTTATAGATATCAAAGAAATGCTGCTGCTGCTAACTTGCTTCAGTCATGTCCGACTCTGTGCGACCCCACAGACAACAGCCCACCAGGCTCCCCTGTCCCTGGGATTCTCCAGGCAAGAACACTGGAGTAGGTTGCCATTTCCTTCTCCAATGCATGAAAGTGAAAGTGAAGTAGCTCAGTCGTGTCTGACTCTTAGCGACCCCATGGACTGCACCCTACCAGGCTCCTCCGTCCATGGGATTTTCCAGGCAAGAGTACTGGAGGCCATTGCCTTCTCCTCAAAGAAATGGGCACTGTTCAAAAATGAATACCCTGCAGAACAAAACTGGAAGAGTCTACAATGTTACCCACCACGTTGGCATCATTGTAAACAATCAAGTTAAGGGCAAGATTCTTGCCAAGAGAATTTATGTGTGTATTGAGCATATTAAGAACACTAACAGCTGAGACACCTTCCTGAAACGTATGACGGAAAAGGATCAGAAAAAGAAGGACGTCAAAGAGAAAAGTACTTGAAATGTACTTGGGCTCAACTGAAGCGCCAGCCTGCTTCACCCAGAGCAGCACACTGTGTGAGAACCAAAGGAAAGGAGTCTGAACTGTTGGAGCCCATTCCCTACAAATTCACAGCATCACGGATGTAAAGAAAACAAAAGACCTGAATGGAGGGGCGGCTAGGGCAGGGGTGGACACACAAACTCTTTAAAAAACCAATCCTATTGACTGTGCAGTAGAAACACTCAAATACTTACAAGTGTATCTTTTCCATTAGAGGATTCTGTCTCCAAGCCACCACTTACATCAACCGAGTTTGCATCACTGTAAAATAAGGAGAGCATTCATGGAAGAAATTTCAGAAGAAAACCTGAAAACGCCTATTCCCAAAGATGATGATCCAAGTACAGCTGAACTTCACATCCCTACTCTTTTTCAGCCAAGCCGATGCTCAGACAGGATGCTCAGCATTAGGAAGAAGGCGGCCAAGATGAACTCAAGCCCGTGGGGCACAAGGAAACCTTAACCGCCCTTGCAGACAAGTCTACAGCGGACAGAACTAGTCCCTGGGGAGGTTCGCAGAGATGCACCTCTCCATCTCTGTTTTCAGAGGGACCGATACTCCTTCCAGCCTGGCAGTACAAAGTGATTTCCCTCTCTGGGAATTCTGAAGGGTTCCTGCTAAAAAAAAGCGGGCGGGGGAGCTACCAACCCCCTGCGGGGGGAGCTAGGGGTGGGAGGGAGGCCGAGAAACCGGGAAAGGTGTGCAAAGGGGCGTAGCCTGAGATACGATTCAGAGAGGACGGGTATAGCGGCGGGCGGGACGAAGGCCCCGGTAAAGGCAGGGCGAGCCTTTGGCCGCCAGGCCTAGGTTCGGAGGAGGGATGGTGGGAGTGCTCACGGGAGCGGCGGGATTCAGAAGGGACCGGCCTCCCGCCCCCTACCCCCGTCTTCCTCGGGCCGCAGGGTGCCTTACCCGCTTTCGGCCTCTCCGGAGCCGGGCTCCGCGGAGGCTGGAGCAGCAGACGTCCCCTCTCCGGCTGGAGCGGCCGCTACGGCTGCTGCCTGCTTCGTCTCCCCTTCTTCTGCCGGTGTTGCATTAGCAGCTGCTGCCGGGCCTGGTCCTGCGCTCACTCCCAGTGCTGGTCCGCTTCCCGCCGCCGCCATCACTGCCGCCTTCTAGACTTCTCGCGAGAATACTACCTCTTTCTCGCGCGAGATGCTCGCCGGCCTGCTCACCTTCAAACAGTAAAGGACTCACGGTGGGTCCGCCGTCTGCCTGGGGAAGGCTCTCTCCAAGTCCGCTTTAAGGTCGGGCGGGCGGGACCTGGAGACTGCAGAGCTACAAATGCAGCCCGCGGAAGGTGGTCGGGGCTTGCTGGGTTTTTTCTAGGACGTAGTTCGTATGAAAGTGGACGCAGCGCATTTTCGTGGCCGAGACTGCAAGTCACCGTGCAGATGAGGCACCCTGAGAGCGCTGGCGGCCTAGAGGCCCTGGACGCTGTGTTGTGTTCTGCAAACGCCTCTCACCGTTAGAGGTGGAACATGCCTTCCCACCCCAGGAGTTTGTTATCGTAAGTTGTCCTCCTGATCTGCCACTTTGAGCAGGTTAGTGACATCTGCAGATGGGCGCCTGGACTGAATCCCAGAGCCCCATCTACGCCGGAGAGGGGACGTGGATGGAGTCTCCAGGCGGAAAAAGTCGGAAGCACTGTGTTCCTGAAGCTGCAAGCAGCGTAATACCGTTAAGAGGAGGAAAATGAAGCCTGAGTGTTAAGGTGCTGGAGGACTTATGAATATAGAGAAATTTGGTCCTTAGAGAAAGGGACAGGTAATAGGCCAAAGGTAAGAACTTGAGGAATCAACGACAGTGCAGGGAGGTGATGTTGGAATGAGCGGAGTCATTCGGAGTCGTGGTATCCAAACTCCTGGAAGTATTAGAGCCAGGACATCTTTCAGGAAATCAGTGTTTACATCGTAATTTCTAGAAAGCTGCCTAAAGATACACCTTTCCCCCTATTTTTTACACTTTCACTTCCACTCTTCTACCACTTTACAAAAGAAAGTCATACGGGGAATCCAGTCTGACTCCGTGATGTATTGTCCCAGGCTGTGAAACCTCTGGGACACCACACACAAGAACGATTGGGAATACATAGATATTTGATTTCTGATTTCTTCCCAATTTCTTGCTTTTAACAAAATTGAAGGAGTAGCTTGTAGATACTACCGGCTGATACAGATTATTTTTCAAATTGTTGGTGATACATGCTTCAAATAGGTGAAACTTTTAAGAAGAAACAATAACTGCACAAAGTATCTCCCCCTAATATTTATTATAGTGGCAATTTTAACATATAGCCACAAAAATCTTTGATACCTCCTTGCTCCAGCAAGTAGAATTTGAATTATCCAGTCCCTCAAGTGTGTGCGAGGGAATTAGTGCCTTACTTCTAAAACAGAATGTGGAAAAGGAGAATAGTAGTTTTTACAGTGGGGAAACTGGCAAACACCTCTTTAACCAAGTGGTCAAGGTTAATACCAGTGGGTGAAGTCATGTTGTTATCAGTTATCCCCTGATGTGAGGCAGTGGAGAACTCTACTTCATCTATGGAAGTCTTTGCAAAAATTCACGACCCCAGACTAATCAAGAGAAAACATTAGCCCAATACAAATTGAGACCTTCTTGAAAATACGTAACCAGTACACCTCAAAACTGTGAACACCATGAAAGACAAGGAAAAACTGAGAAACTCACAGATTGGAGAAGACCAAGGAAACATGACGATTATATTGAAGTGGGGTCCTGGATTGTATTCTGGAACTGAAAAGGGACACGAGTGGAAAAATTGGTGAAATCTGAATAATAAAGTCTGTAGTTAAATGATAAATATTATAACAAATTTATTTTGTTCCCTGTACTGTGCTTTAAGATACTGACTGTAGGGGAAGCTGGATTATATGGGGGACCTCTTTGAACTATCTTTGCAACTCTAAAATTAATTGAAAAATGAAAAGGTAATTGGTGGGGGCAGAATCCACATTGCAATGGATTGAGAAATGAATAGAGGACTAGAAGTAGACATAGGTGTGCAGACGCACATTTCCTCTTTTTTCCTGATGCATTTTATTTTTGTAAAGAAGAGACCTCAGTTAATACAGCAAAGTGTCAACATCTGTCAAATTCGTTTGAGTGTTACACGATTCCCTGCTCTGTCTCAGTGGCTTTGAAATAGTCTCTAAATACATGTTTGGCTCTGAAGGTGAGAGAACAATTGGATGGAGAGAACAATTTCTGAAGGAAATGCAGAGTTGGAGCAGAGAGTAGACTGATGAAACAGCTTTACGCATCAATAGGAAGGGAGAGGTTGAAAATATAGGAGGCGTGGTGGTTGATGGAGCAGCTTTGTGAAGAAAGTGGGTGCGGAGTTAAGTGAACTGGCAGAGATGGAGAGGTTATTCTTGATGGCAAGGAGGGGCTCCATCTCGTGAGACTGGAGGAAAGAAGGGGCAGTGGAACAAAGATGCCGTTACTGATAGGGGAACAGGAGACCAAGGGGAAATATTGTTGGCTGAGCTCTGAGCCTATACATCTGTGGCTTCCATTTCTGTCTTCCATGCTGTCTTCCAACATACATATAACAGCAAAGATGAATGGAAACCTTGGAGTTTTCACTGTTGCCTTGTAGGTAAAACAGAGCCAGTTTGGGGAACAATCAAAGACGATAAAAAGCTGTTCAGATGATTTAACCATGGCACCTGAGAAAGCAGAGGAACTGGAAAAATGAAGAATTCCGTGTCGAAGTTTGGAGAAGGCAGGAACTGGAATGGTGAGAAGTTAAGAGAGTACTTGAAGATCACTTGAGCATCAAGACTTCAGGAGAATTCCATGACCAGCTCACCTGTGAGTAAAGGTAGACGAGGCAAGGAGGAACCAGACCTAACTTCTGGGCTTTGAAAGCAAGACATCCACCAAACTGGGCACCTCCTCAAGGTTAATTAAAATTAAAATCACTAACAGAGCACCGGGTTGGAGGTTTAGGATGCACACACAGAAACACGGTTTTGGAAACTCTCAACTGAATCTCCCCAATTTCAGGCTTTCCTACTCCAGTATATCTTGGCCAGTCCTTCCATACACCACTGAATCACTTCTTGCCTGAGGAAGGTACTTACTGCCTTTCAGAGAGAAGTCAGACTCAGCTCCGTGCTCAAGAGCGCCCAGCAAGTGGTCTCCCTGTCCTGTGGGAGCCCACCACACTCAGCAGGACCTGCCCCATCTGCAGCTTCCTGGGTTTGGTCCTGCTTCCCTGCATTTGCTCTGCTTTCCTGCATCCTGTTTGCCCTTTGCTCCATCTCACATCCACTAGCATTACATCAAGACCCACATCAAAGTTGTCTCCTCTGCAAACCTTGCTTCCTGCAGTTTTTATGTGGGTGCATATGATTCAGTAGTCCTGGTTAAAAAGAAGCATATTTTCTGGTGGGCCCACAGTCTAGAATCCCATTTGGCTCGTCGGTATGAGGTCTAATGCAGGGAATTCTTTCCCTCTTAAACCATGATATCTTATTCATAATATACTTTTCTAAAATGTTCAAAAGGATCAGCTCCCCAACCCACATTCAGTTCGTTCTTGCCTCCTCTTCTTTGCTTGGGGTGTTGTCTCTGACTTGAATGGCAAATGTTAAATAACACATTTTAAAATAGTATTGTGACCATTGTTTCACCAAGCACATGCACACGCGTGTGTGTGTGTATGTGAGAGAGAGAGTTGCTCAGTTGTGTCCAACTCTTTGTGACCCATGGACTATAGCCCACCAGGCTACTCTGTCCATGGAATTCTCCAGGCAAGAATACAGGAGTGGGTAGCCATTCCCTTCTCTAGGGGATCTTCCTGACTCAAGTATCAAACCCAGGTCTCCCACGTTGCAGGCAGACTGTTTACTGTTTCAGCCACCAGGGAAGCCCATTGTTTCACAATATAAGATTTAATTATTTTAGATGACATTAATAAGTTTAAGAAGCAACTATTTTGACTGATGTCATTTCTGGACTTGTTTTTGTTTTTGGCAGTGCTGCATGCCTTACAGGATCTTAGTTCCCCAACCAGGTGTGAACCTTCGACCACTGGAGAATTCCCCAAATTTCTGGACTTGAGAATGAAAAAGGAGATAAAAATTAAAAAGCAGTATTATACTGTGATCCTACTTTTGTACGTATTTGTTGGTATGCATGTGCGTGCTCCGTGGTGTTCAACCCTGCTGCCATCACTCCAAATGATGCCTTTAAAAACTTCTTCCTGAAAACCATCTGGGAGTTTGGGTCTTTTGAGCCCAAACCACCTTTTCCCTTGCTGGGCCCTGCGATAGACCTTTTCTGCTCCGATGTTTGGGCTTGTGTGGTCTCACTATGTGTCGGGCACATGAACTTGGGTTCGATGACAGTACTTCTATCATCTTTTGAGCAGGAAAAGAAGATGTTTCAGACCCTTAAGGAACCAAAGTTTTCTCATGTAAAAAGAAAACAGGGAATTCCCTGGTGGTCCGGTGATTAGGACTCCATGCTTCCACTAAAGGGCACACAGGTTTGATCCCTGGTCGGGGAACTGAGATCCTGCAAACTGCATGGTCCAGAAAAGAAGATACATGGATTCCAATTCTGCAGAAATGGACCCAAATCTGTGTCCATTTTACGTCTCTATCAGCACCCATGGGCTTGTAATAATGAACCCGCCTACCAATGCAGGAGACGTAAGAGACATGGGTTTGATCCCTGGGTAGGGACAATCCCCTGCAGGAAGGCATGGCAACCCACTGCAGTGTTCTTGCCTGGAGAATCCCATGGACAGAGGAGCCTGGTGGGCTCTAGTCATGGGGTCGCAAAGAGTCAGATACAACTGAAGCAGCTTTAGTGTGAGCATACACGTATACACACACACACATCAGTACCCATACTCAGCCCTTGCATGAATATTGTCTTGCTGGGCCTTCAAAGATGAATGAAGGTTTTCAGAAAGTCCTACAACTTAACAACCCACTTTTTGACCTTCTTCTTCCTCCCAGGAGCCTGCCCTTAGCAAAATAGAGTCATCCTTTAGAATCTGAGGCGGGGATGGTTCCAGGACCCCTGAGAAAACCAAAGTCTTCAGATGCTCAAGTTCCCTTAAATAAAATAGTGTAATATTTGCTTATAACTACACAGATCCTCCCATACACTTTAAGTCATCTCTAGGTTACTCATACCTAATACAACATCAATGCTATGTTAATAGTTGCTGGTGCACGACAAATTCAAATTTTGCTCTTTGGAAGTGATGAGTTTCAGGAAAACGTTTTTAAAGGCAAGGTGAGGGACGGGAAGTCCCAGGATATATGGTCAGTGCGTGCACAATTCTCTAATTGGTTGGTGAGGTGATAGGGTGATGTCAGGGCTTAACAATTCTTAGGCTCCAGTAGGTCTGGGTGCAGTGTGTTCCTGGTCACCAGTTCATTTCTTCCCCTGGGTGGTGGATTTAGCATCTGCAAAAGAACTCAGGAAATGTGCATCAGATACTGTGATCTAGGTGCTTCAGAGAGGAGCTAAAGCAGAGGATATGGGGAAGGCCTGTTCACCCTCACACCGCCCCCCAAATCCCCAGAAGGCCCCATGGGCTTCTGCTCGGCTACCACGGAGCTTTGTATAAAGCTCACAATACAGCAGGTGTAGCGGAAGAGTTTCTGAAATAGTAAATTTCCCTTCTTCTCCCTGTTTAGTCTTCTACCACTTTCCCTCCCTCTCTCCCTCCCCACAAAGTGCTTAACCCTGGCTTTGCATTAAAATCATCTTGGGAGCTTAAAAAAAGACACTGCCCTTTGGACAGTATGATTGAACTCTGTAAAAGAGGGGTCCCGGAACTGATAGAGTTAAAAAAGCTTCCCACATGGTTCTACTGTGCCTCACTGCCTCCAGGAGACAGGGCAGAGGGAAAAAGAAATGGCCTATTATATCTGTTCCTTAGAAGCCCAGAAAGGGCTCAGACATAAGTAGAATATTTGGGATAAATGCTTTTCCTTCCTCATGAAGAGACTACCCAGGAGATGAGAAGGGGTGGGCCATGATTGTGTAAAGTCTAGGTGGAGGTAGCCTGGGACTCGGCCTTGCAGGCACCTTTTTGCCCTGGTGTGGCCCAGACGAGGCGGGAAGACTCCTGTGTCCTCTAACCTGGTCTGTATGTAGCAGAGGGAGCAGCAGGAGCTCAAGGGTCAAGGCTCCGAGGATGCACAAGGGCCCATAACTGGACACCAGGTGGCGCGAGGGAAGGCTCGGTGGATGCCCAAGTGGGTAGGTAGCATCAAACACCAGCTGCCCCCACCCTGAACACCGGAATCCCTGTCCCTAGAGACTTAAACACAAACTCCTAGAAAGAGACAGGTATATAGCCCACAACAGAACACAGTTCAAAAGAAATCCTGTGTGGGATTATATGAAGAAATGTAAAGAGAAGGTTAAGAAGAAACTATGTTCAATCATGTAGAAGAAAAGATGTCACCTGCCATATCAGTAAACAAAGGACATTGCAGCTACCACCAGCCATCGCTACAAGAGTCACCATGAAGGTGCACCCTGAGGGGACTCAGGATGAGAAAGCAGGATGCTAACCTAGATAGTTAAGATGCCTATGGAAGGGATGAATTCAATGAGCCCGTGCTAAATTGCTTCAATCTTATCCAATTCTTTGCAAGCCTAAGGGCTGTGACCTGTCAGGCTCCTCTGTCCATGGGATTCTCCAGGCAAGAATACTAGAGTGGAGGCCATTTCCTCCTCCAGGGGATCTTCCCCACCCAGGGATCGAACCTTGGTCTCTTTATGTCTCCTGCATTGGCAAGCAGGATCTTTACCATTAGTGCCACCTGGGAAGCCCTTTCCATGAGCCCAGAGTCTTGCACCTTCCATGCACAGAAAAGTGCGCTAAATTCCTTAACTTGAGGTGTCTGTTTTCCTTTCATTAATAGTAATCTTTTCATGCTCCAACTACCTGGTTTTCATTGCAAAAACTCCTATATCCTGGCTCTTCCCTTACTTTTTTCAGAGCAGCCTTTCAGAGCTAAGAGACCATCTTTTGAGCTTAAGTTTTGTCCACGAAATAGAACATAATTCTCAGCTTTTAGGTTGTGCTCTTTTTTTTTTTTTTTTTTAGTTGAGAATTATAAAAAGAAAGATAAATTCCTTGCCAACTTGAGCTGTGGCCCAAGAATCTCATCTGTGACACTGGCCAAGATGAAAGTGTTAGCCTCCAGAAGAACTGTATTTGTACTTTATAGAGAGGATCCTGGGCTCCCAGAAGGCTTCAGCATCTGAGAGAGAGAGAGAGATTGTATGGACTCAAGCATGTCCCATCCCTGTACCAGCCTTGGCCAAGAGTCTCTGGACCCTTTCCTAAAAAAGAACATCTGGTTAGATGCCCAGAACTCTACAGATTCCTAGGGTTTCCCACTGCTCACCCACTCCCCACACCACCCCATGCCCCAATGTTTTTATCATCTATAAAGCAAAACAAAGCATTTTGTGTTCATTATGATTGTCACAAAGATGGAGATAATTATTGTGGTGCTTCGTCTCACTGGGGATTCCTTCAGTCTCTGCTGGAGCTCTTGGTCCTTAATCTCCAGTGTGTATAAACTGCGTGGACTAAAGACTCATGATTACTTCCAGTAACCAGGTACCTGGGTCCTACTCAACTATCTAAAAAGAGTTCTACTCTTCCTTTTATTAGAAAGAGGTAAATCTCCATGTGGGCATGGATTTTATATAAATATAATATACAATATTAATAAATTATTTATATATGTGACTATATAGTGAATAATATATTAAATATACAATATATATTATATAATTATATATTATTTAATATAATTATATACAAATAAAATATTTAATATATAATATATTCTATATAGAGATAATTATATAATTCTATGTAATTAATATGTATTAATTATATATTATAATATATATTATTTAAGTAAAATATAATTATCCTATAGAATTATATAATTCTATAGAATTAATATATATCAAATGATATGTTATTTATATATAAATATATAATATATTAATATGTTTTAATGAATTATCTAAATTTATATATAATATATAAATTATATAAATAAATAAATAAACATAGGCCATATCGGATCTTAGTTGCAGCACGCAGGATCTTCGCTGCATTATATGGGCTCTTTCATTTCGGCACACAGACTCTCTAGTTGTGTTGCAGATTCAGTTGTTCCAAGACATGTGGGATCTTAGTTCCCTGACCAGGGATGGAACCTGCGTTCCCTGCATTGCAAGGCAGATTCTCAACCACTAGACCACCAGCAAATTCCAGGGATTATCTGCTTTGTTCATTGATGTATCCCAGACACCTAGCCCCGGGGCTGGCACATAGAAAACATTCTAAGAAACACTTGTTGATGAACAGTACGGCCTTTCTTTCCTAGGAATGAGGCTTGTCCCACTGTGAGGTCAAAGTTGTCACCAGTCCCCACGGAAAGCAGCCCAGAGGGCTTGGTAAGGGGCTCTTGTGCATCTGACGACTTTGGAAGCAAGTTGGTGCTTGTCAGTCCTGGGACTCAGGGGCGCTGACTGGCCAGGTCTCCACTCTGGCCCTTGTAGTGGATGTAGGCTTGCTGTGGTAAGCTTGGATGAATAAAGCTGCTGTCAAATTATGTGGCTCAGCAGTTCTCAGAGTGTGGTCCCAGGACTGGCAGCAGCAGGCTCACCTTGGGACTTGTTAGAAATGAAGTCTCAGGCTCCCTACCAGACCTAGAATCAGAGACTCAGGGAGTCCCACCCAGAAATCTGTGCCCTAACGAGTCCTCCAGGTCATTCCAATGTCCAGTAAAGTTGAGAACTGCTGATGTAGCCAGGTGAGGAGCTAGAGGAGCGGTCCACAACCTTTTTGGCACCAGAGACAGGTTTCCTGGAAGACGATTTTGCCATGGACCCGGGGAAGGGAGTGGGGAATGGTTTCAGGATGATTTGGGCACAGTACCTTTATTGTGCGCTTCATTATTATTACATCAGCTCCACTCAGAGCATCAGGCATTAGATCCTGGAGGCTGGGAACCCCTGAGCTAGAGGATGAACAGTGTCGGAGGCTCAGGGCCCATCCTGAGTGCTAAGAGGGCATGGGTTAATGATGAGTGTGTGCTCAGTCATGTCTGACTCTGCGACCCCATGGGCTATAGCCCGCCAGCCTCCTCTGTCCGTGGAATTTCCCAGGCAAAAATACTGGAGTGGGTTGCCATTTCCTCCTCCAGGGAAGGTTCCATTGATTTGCAAGAGAAGCTCATAGAATCAGAGAAACACTTCTGGATGGAACGGATGCACGGGGCAGGGTGTGGGGGAAAGGACACAGCTTCCATGCTCTCTCAAAGCACCCCACTATCCCCAGATCTCCACGTGCTCGCTGACATGGAAACTCTCTGAACCCTCTCATTTGGGTTTTTCATTGACTATTGATGATGGATGGGCTTCCCTAGCAGCTCAGCTGGTAAAGTATCCACCTGTAATGCAGGAGACCCGGGTTCGATTCCTGGGTTGGAAGATCTACTGGAGAAGGGATAGGCTACCCACTCCAGTATTCTTGGTCTTCCATTGTGTCTCAGCCTGCAATACAGGAGACCTGGGTTTGATCCCCAGGTTGGGAAGATCCCCCGGAGAAGGGAGGAAACGGCTACCCACTCCAGGATTCTGGCCTGGAGAATTCCATGGACTCTATAGTCCATGGGGTCGCAAAGAGTCGGACACGACTGAGTGACTTTCACTTTTGCTGATGATGGAGTTCCAGCTCTTCTCCCCTCCCAGCTTGGGGGTGGGGGGTGGGGGGTGAGACTGAAAGTTCTCACCTTCTAATGTGATTGGCTCCCCTGATGACCTGGGCCTTGCATCTTTAGGTTTCCCAAAGTCTCCTCATTAACTTCCCAGAAGACACCTTTATTACTCTCATCACAGGAAATTCCAAGGTTATTCTGCGTCAAGATTGGGGCAAAGACCAAATATTTGTTCATTTATGCCATATCGCACAGCTTGCAGGATCTTAGTCCCCCAACCAGGAACGGAACATGGGCCATGACAGTGAAATCCCTGAGGGAGACCTAACCACTGGACCGCCAGGGAATCCCCTATATTTATCGAAATCACAGCATCTAAGCAAGATGCATCCTTCCTCCTACAGCATCCTTGGGAGTCGTGATAAGAGCCTGTTGAGAATGCTTGGGTCAGGCCCTGGGGAGTCCTCATGGAGAGCTTTCTGTGGGAGACCAGGAAGGTGGGCTGGGGGAGTGAGGGTACACTACCTTCCCTCACTCTAGCCCTACCAAGTTCTGCCAGGACGTGGCAGATGCTCCTTCTGTTGGAACTGAGGGGGATGCAGTGAGGAGCTGAATGTGAAGGAAGCTGCCCAGTGCAGGTCCCCTGTCTACCTGGGGAAGGACAGCAGTTGTCAGAGGAGACTCCAGTAGGGGATACCTGACAGCAAGCTGGCCTCATTCTGCGGTAAGAAGAGACCTAAGTTTGTTTTTGTCTTTTTTTTAGCCATGCTGTGCGGTTTGTGGGATTTTAGTTCCCAGACCACGGATCGAATCCAGGCCACAGCACTGAAAGCTCAGAGTCCTAACCACTGGACTACCAAGGAATTCCCTTTTTTTTTTTTTAAGTCTTTTTTTTTTTTTTTTGACCTGGCTTTTGGAATCTCAGTTCCTCAACCAGGGATGGAACCAGTGCTCCCTGCAGTAGAAACTTAGAGTCCTAACCACTGGACTGCCAGGGATTACTTTTTTAAAACATTGTTTGGCCGTGTTGCATGGCATGTGGAATTTTAGTTTGCCAACCAGGCATTGATCCCACGCCTTCTGCATTGGAAGCATAGTCTTAACCACTGGACGGCCAGGGAAGTCCCAAGAGATGAAATCTTGACCTCCTTCCTTTCCCCTCCTTGACAAAAGGAAGTTTCTGAATGAACCATTAACTTGCATGCAGTTACTCCAGGATTTAAATGTTCATGATGCAGGCCCAAGGGCCAGGGTCCTCTGCTACCCACCCCACACCAGACCCAAATACCCCTGTGGTCACGTACAGTGTGTAGCATCCGTGTGTATTTCCACACATCCAGGTCAGCTGTCTCACGGGTCAGGATCAACATTTTCCCTCCTGTTCTCAATGACCCATGCTCAACCCTGCAGGAAGGCAGTTGTAAGTCCGGGGATGGAGTTAAAGTCTCCAGAAAGCATTGGCTGAAGGTTCTGGTTGGAGGTGCTAAACAGGACATCTTGTCAAGGGAGGGACTATCCAGTCACTATTGAGTAGTAATTCCAATTACATTCTTTTTTTATTTTTTTAAGTTGCACTGGGCAGCATGCAGGATCTCAGTTCCCTGGCCAAGGACGAACCCATGCCCCTTGCAGTGGAAGCACGGAGTCTTAACCACAACACCACCAGGGAAGTTCTCAATTAAATCTTGCAGAAAGCGAAGAACTAAAGAGCCTCTTGATGAAAGTAAAAGAGGAGAGTGAAAAAGTTGGCTTAAAACTCAACATTCAGAAAACTTAGATGAAACATCATCTTAGATGGCATTTGGTCCCATCACTTCATGGCAAATAGATGAGGAAACAGTGGAAACAGTGACAGGCTTCATTTTCTTGGGCTCCAAAATCACTGCAGATGGTGACTGCAGCCATGAAATTAAAAGATGCTTGCTCCTTGGAAGAAAAGTTATGACAAAACTAGACAGCATATTAAAAAGCAGAAACATTACTTTGCCAACAAAGGTCCATCTAGTCAAAGCTATGGTTTTTCCAATAGTCATGTATGGATGTGAGAGCTGGACTATAAAGAAAGCTGAGTGCCAAAGAATTGATGCTTTTGAACTGTGGTGTTGCAAAAGACTCTTGAGAGTCCCTTGGACAGCAAGGAGATCCAACCAGTCCATCCTAAAGGAAATCAGTCCTGAATATTCATTGGAAGGACTGATGCTGAAGCTGAAACTCTAATACTTTGGCCACTTGATTTCAAGAACAGACTCATTTGAAAAGACCTTGATGCTGGGAAAGATTGAAGGCGGGAGGAGAAGGGGACGATAGAGGATGAGATGGTTGGATGACATCACCGGCTCAATGGACATGAATTTGAGTAAGCACCAGGAGTTGGTGATGGACAGGGAGGCCTGGCATGCTGCAGTCCACGGGGTCGCAAAGAGTCGGACACGACTGAGCAACTGAACTGAACTGAACTGATAGCGGAGTGGTGGTGCCGTCTTGTTCCTGTAGGGGGCGCACTTCCATACACAGGGCTGAACAGCGGGAGGGGTGAACCCCAGGACACTCACTCTACAAAGCGCCCACCCACGAAGATCTTTTTTCTCTGTGCAGTGGGATGGCTCCTTGCCGGGAGAAGGCTGATCTGCCATCTATGGAGCTAACCGAGAGAGGAAGTCATACTACTCTCTCTCCAAATCAGATCAGCTCCACACTGGCACAATCGGTCAGTGAACTGAGTAAAGAAAGGTGTGGCAAGTTCATCGGGGTGCAGAATATTTGGGTGTCAGTGTACCTCTGTTGGACACGGAGCTTTCTAACACGCTGTCAAGGTTCCTCATCTGAGTTAGAGGCTCAGCTCGGGAGCTGGGGAGGGGCGGGGGGGGGGAGGGGGGGGCGGTGGTGGGCTCCCGGGTGGTTCTCAGAGGGCTCAGAAGCAGAAACTATCCCAGGAGCTGGGATAACCTGAATGACAATCACACTTGTACCCACGGTTCCAATGCAAAACAGAACCGCTGTTGTAGAGGCTAAGAAGTTTCAACAGTTCCAAGTCCTGACTGTCCTTGCTTCTCTGGTGGTTCATATGGTAAAGAATCTGGCTGCAATGTAGGAGACCTGGGTTTGATCCCTGGGTCAGGAAAGATCCCCTGGAGGAGGGCATGGCAACCCACTCCAGTATTCTTGCCTGGAGAATCCCATGGACAGAGGACCCTGGCGGGCTACCGTCCATGGGGTCACAACTGAGCAACTAAGACTTGCTTCTCCCAGGTTAGGGCGGAGGGACCAGGAGCTTGAACACAGGTACCACTTTTGATATCGACTCAACAGACATGAGTTTGAGTAAGTTCTGGGAGTTGGTGATGGACAGGGAGGCCTGGCGTGCTGCGGTCCACGGAGTCGCAAAGAGTCGGAGACGACTGAGCGACTGGACTGAACTGAACCACTCTTGGCTTTTCATCTAAGGGAATGGAATGGAGTCACTTGGAGAGGAATGGTCCCTTGTTTTAACAAAGCTTTCCAGCAGGAGGCAGCACTGAGTCAAACACAGCAACTGGAAACTAAAACATTCCTCTTCAGAACCTTACTGAGTGAGTGAGTGAAGTCGCTCAGTCCTATCCAACTCTTTTCGATCCCGTGGACTGTAGCTTACCAGGCTCCTCCATCCATGGGATTCTCCAGGCAAGAATACTGGAGTGGGTTGCCATTTCCTTCTCCAGGGGATCTCCAGGGATCAAACCCGGATCTCCCGCATTGGAGGCAGACGCTTTAACCTCTGAGACACCAGGGAAGCCCCTTAGAGAAACAAAAATAGCAGCTCCAAGTCTTCCTTTTAGAATGGTCTCCCTGCACATAATAACTTTTAACTCACAATTACCAGTCAAGAAATTTAACACGCATATTTCTGGAGGATTTGGATTTTGTATTTTGTCCTGCTTTTCAGTTTCCTGGTCTTTCCCAGATTTTTTTTTTTTTTTGGAGAAATGAACTCTATTATTTAAAATACGAAAACTTTCAAGATAAAGATATTTTTATTTTATATTTGTTATTAAAAGCATACTTTAATAAATTACTTAGATTTACCTCATCCAAAAAAAAAAAAAAAATCTGTCTCCCTGTCCTCTGACTTCTGAACAGTTGGGGGGAAGATGGCTGCACCTCCACTTTGGCCAGGGGGCTTCGTCTCTGCAGGACACATTCAAGTCCTACTCTTTGGAATGTGTGCATCAAGAGAACCTAATCTGTAAGGGCTGTACTTCTCCCCAGTTAATCTGCAGTTTACTTACCTTTTCATATGCGTTTAATCGGCTGCAGAGAGAAGGGAGGCTTTATTCTAGTTCATTCCAGAAACTGAGGTGTCTATGGCCCGTCATTGGGGTGCTGTCTCTTCCACTCGAGATAAATTGCCCTGAGGCAAGGAGCACAGTCCTCTGCTTAGAGGAGTCAGGGAGGGCTGTACATGCTAAATTCTGAAACTCAAAGCACTGATTTTGTCGTTATTTACAGGATTGGCCGATGCGTGGAAGCTGTGTCAATGCCATGAGTTAGGAACTAAACTTCAGGGAGAAGGGACTTGATTGGACAGGTAGGGTTTTGATGTAGGGAGGGTCTTCCTGGACGGTGGATGACCTGAGGTACAGGGGGCGCCAAGAGAGCATGTAAGACGGAGGAATGTCGAAACAGTTGGATTTTCTAGATGAATGAAGAGGTTGCCCCAGGGCAGTGGACATGGGAAGAGGTGCTGTCTTTGATCACTTGGTGAGATGCAGGAAGTCATGGAGGTTTCTGGTCTGACCACACAGGAATGCCAGGGCATTGACACAGCTTCCACGCAACGGCCAATCCTGTAAAGAACGCTTTAAGACATTTCCAGGTGTCCTTCTCTAGAGTACTGCTTGTCTCCACATCAAGTCAAAAGATCCTTGGGACACACACACGGTAGCTTAAAACAGTTCCTTGTCCTTTTCTGGCTCATAGCGTGTGGTCTCTGCCCCACAGCTGTCACTGGGTTTTCCCTGACTACAAAATCAGAGCTTTGGGTGATGCCCGAGGCGGGCAGACCCAACTGTGAGGGTTTCTTAGAATATTCCCATGGATGCTAAATTGGACCATGGGAGCTTTATCTCCCGCACAAGATTTTAAGTTCCCTGAGGAACAGGACTGTGTCACAGACCTTTGACACTCCACAGCAACCCAGCCAGGGTGATGCTCAAGAAATACCTGGGTTTTCCCAAGGAGATACTTCTGTTCAGTGGGAAAGGCTCACAACACGTGAACAAATTTCTTATTGTCAGAGAGGCCAACTTTTTACCCTTGGACACTGAGATGTGGGACCAAGAAGGGGACTGGACTTGTGATCATGGCCTTGGGTTGGACATCAGAAAGGGAGAGAGCAAGAGGTTTTTAGGGGAAAGTTGTGCCAATCTCTAGTTTGATCCTGGTTGGGGCTTTATTTGTTGTTGGGTTGGTTTTATTTTTTTAATGTTTTTTTTTTTATTTTGGCCATGCCATGCAGCACGTGGGATCTTAGTTCCCTGACCAGGGCTTGAACTCCTGCCCCCTGAATTGGCACTGCAGAGTCTTAACCACTGGACCATCAGGGAAGTCCCCTAGCTGGGGCTTTAGTTGTTGTCTTTGCTCTGGTGGTGGCCCCTCCACAGTCTCACTTCCTATCCATAGGAAAAGTACATGCTGCATGCCTGAGTCAATCTGCCCTGGATCCTCCCACACTCTGTCACCAGGCACAAGGAATCCAGCTGCCATTGCAGTCCAGGGAGGGAAGGAGATTCCAACTCAACTGTAGGGAAAAAGAAAAAAGGAAAAAACAGGCAAGGGACTCAGCCATTAAGGCCTTCTGCTCCCCAAACAGCAAGCTGATAAGTGCTCCGAGTCCAGAACTGGTGAGCTCCAGGTTGGCCGTGGCCTCTTGGACAAGGGCCATCCGCCCTTCAGCACATCCTGTGTATGAGATGAGAAACACTTGCTGCTTCTCAGTGGGCCCCTCTGCCTGGTATTTGAAGCCCTTAGAAATCTGAACCCCTTTGTCATTTATGAAAGGCACCCCCAACCTCACAAACTGCCTGCTCTGGCCAAAGCAGGCAACTTGATGCCCTGTCCTGGTACAGCCTGTTTCTCCAGGACCACCTGCCCTTGGCCACCCAGGCCCCGGCCTCCTCCCAGCCAGGTATTCTCAGGACCCAGCTGTAGCATCAGCTCCATGAAGCCTCCCCTATGTGGACCACTCGCTGGAAACCAATTCCTATGCAGTCTCTTTCATGCTACCTTTTCTATGGGCAAATCTTACATTTCAATGAAATCCCCAAGGCAGGGAGCTTCTTCAGGGGTCTGTGGCCCGCTAGCAGTCACACAAGGGACACTTGATGACAAACACCAGGGGTCAGGCCTTTGATGCTTGCAGGGTGGGGGCTGCAGAGCAAAGGGGACTGTGCCACTGGACACGTTTCGGGGGGACCCAGCCCAGAAAAGAGGCAGCCCCCAGCACCAAAAAACAGGAGATGAGAGTAGCACAGCTCAGCTCTTGCCAGGATGACACCTGTGATGGAGTGTGTGTGGTTCACTTCCTGAGCCGAACGGCAAGGGTAACCCATGTTCACCACCCCCCCGCCCCACCAAGGGTCAGTCGACCATCAATTTGAGAGGCCAACAGGCAGTGCTTGAGAAGCATTAGCCACCCATACAGAGTTGAAAAGAGCTCAGACAGGGGCCAACTCTTGGCCCTAGGGCGAAGGTGGCTTTTATTTCCTTTCTCAGGAAGGGAGGGGGTGGGGAGCTTTCCCCACACACCAATCTAAGTGAGGGGGGGGCGCGTGGGTGCTCCCCCAGAGGAGGGGCCGGGAGAGCCGGAGGACCGTTCAGAAGGCCTCTTCTGTGTCCACTTGCCGGCCCTGGGCTGCGGGATGCGCCTGAGGTCACTGCCCTCCGGGTACTAGTTCCTGCAGAGTTGGAGGCACACGGAGGTATGTGCTGGTGTCCACGAAGAAGAAGGGGGAGCAGGGGCCCTGAGTGAGGGAGCAGAGGGCTGGGGCGGCTGGCCCCATGCCCACTGCCTGCCCAAGATGGTCGCTTGCATAAGGCCTGGCTGGTGTGCTTCTCCCAAGAGGGGCCGCTGGGGCCTGGAGGCATGGCTCGCTCCGATGGCTGGCCCTTTAAATGTCCATCTCAAACTGTGACTCTTCACCTGGGGAGAGAAGGGGCAGAGGACCAGGTGAGCCATGGGCAAATGGCACGGTTGAACCTTCGAGAGGCCGGGAGGGGGTGCTGTTTCCCATTCTGTTGTTCCAACAGGGAGAGCAGGGGCCAGGGGGTATGCTGCTGAGGACAGCGGACAGAGGGCAGGCCCAGGAATTCCTGAGACACACGTCCAGCTGTGCTCACTCCCCTGATCCCAGAGCAGAGACCACGTCTCCCCACCGGACAGCTGACAGCCCTGTGTTCTGGATCACTTGTATTTTCTTTAAGAAGAGTGAATGGCTCCTTATGATTTGAAATGAATACAATTTCACAGACACATACTCCTTAAAACATAAAACCTTTCTGAGCATGTGTCCCAACTTCTGGGTTAGGACATGGGACCGTAACCTCCTCTGCCTACACCCGATTCCCCAGAGAAGAGCCTGACCCTGCGATACGGCAGCTATTTGGGGAATTCAGCTGCTCGTTGCCCTCGCCCAACTCTCACCATTAAAATTTCCAAGTAATTCACGCAGCGACACATTGTTTTCCTTTTTAATGGAACTGCCTTGTGCCTGACCTCCTGGCCAAGGCTGCTCCAAGGTTCTGGAGGGCAGAAGGCCTGCTCTGACCCCCACGGGGGAACAACCACCCTTGACTTCTGGTTATGTTGACACAAATATGTGTGTCCAAGGGCAGGAGCCTTGGCTTCTTATATCCAGTGAAGCAACATGAAAAACCAGTGCCTCCTCCTTCAGCCCACCCCATCCCAACAACCGTGCGGACTATGAGGCTGCCATGGTGGGGTCAGAGCCTTTGTTGTGGGCCAGCGCAGCTCGAGAGGCCGGGAGGGGCGAGGGTATGCAAGTGCAGGCGGTGGACAGCCTTCAGGTTGCAGTGACCGAGCCGCTGTTGTGTTGACAGCCTCCATCCGCAACGGCCAGTCTTTGGTTGAAGGCGAAAGAGGAGTGGAGGACCAACCACACGACTCTGTCCATCTTTCTATCCTTTTAAAAAATAATAATTTCTTTATTTTTGGCTGTGCTGGGTCTGTGTTGCTGCTAGTTGCAGCCAGCGGGAGCTCCTCTCTGGTTGCAGGGCTCAGGCTTTTCACTGCAGTGGCTTCTCTTGTTGCGGCTCTGCGCACACGGGCTTCAGGAGCTGAAGCACGTTGGGGCATTAGTTGTGGTTCCTGGGCTCTAGAGCACAGGCTCCCTAGTTGGGGGTGCACAGGCTTACTTGTTCTGAGGCATGTGGGATCCTCCCAGGCCACGGATCAACACAGGTGTCCTGCGTTGGCAGGCAGGTTCTCTACCACTGAGCCACCAGGGAAGCCCTGTCCATCACTTATCACAGGGCAGGGAACCTCGCTGCCTGGGCCGTCCTTGCTGCTGGGCTCTGTGGGTCTGTGTCCACCTCTCTTTTGCCCATGGCTCTCCAAGTGCGGCCTGCTCTGGGAGGTGGGGCTCCTGACTTCCTGATGAACCACAGCCTGCAGGCCCCAGGGAGCTGGGTTCCATGCTGTCAGCAAGGCCACCCAAGCTTGAGGGCCCAGCTGCTTCCTGTCTGGGCTCGGTTGCTGCCTTCGGGTGAAGGGTCAGTGGCTTCCAGGCTCTGCCAGTCTCCTCCCGTAGTAAGAGCTCAGATGCTCTGGCCAGCCGGTCCCTGGGAGATGGTATTCAAGCACCTCTGCGGGGGTGGCTGCTCTGATTGATGGGAGGGAGTTGGGGGTGGGAGGAAGAACCCAGCCTCCCCTTGTCCACTGCAGAAACAGCTGGTTGCACTGTTTCCACGGCCTGATCAACTAGGACACCAGATGTCCCTGTCGCCTTTCTAATCCCACAGATGTGTAATTTCCTAGAGGGCGAGGACGCTGTGCTTTTGATAAGTAGCTTCCTGCACAAAAACATCCTGGGTGTGTTCCAAATTGCTGCAGACACACAGAAATGCCTCAGGGACAATTGTATAAAGGTTATCCAAGGGCTTATCAAAGCAGCCGCCTGGATGCCATCTCCTTTCAAACAAGCTCCCCGCTAATGAGACTATCTGATGAGGCTGAATGGCCTTGCCTGAGCTTCCTGGGCCCCTTTCCTGGGGAAAGTGGGTTCCGATGAAAGTGCTGCACCCCAGACCCTTCCCTCGCCCTGTGTACTGCTCCACCCGGCAGGAGCATCCCCGTGCTCCCGGAACACCCACTCCCACGCCCGCTCTTCCGCTTCCTGGAGTGAGAGCCCAGCCGTTCCCGGCCACTCACCGCCTGCCGGCTTGTCCTCGGGGCTGCTGCGCAGGTGATTCTGCCTGGCTTCCGTGGGGGGCTCATCGCCTGTAGGGCTAGTGACCCCGGGAATGGTGGGCAGGTCCCGCGGGGGCGTCTTGGTCACAGGTGAGTTCCGACACTCCATCAGGAACTTCCGGTCATAGATGATCCTGGTACCTGCAAGGGGGCGGGGGCACGGTTAAAGCCACGGAGAAGGCCCTGGCCTGCTTTTTCCCCCTGAGGCCTCGCTCCAGCAGAGGCGGCAGGCTTTCCTGCAAAAGCCCGGGCGGAGGTGTGAGGCTCACTCACTGCCTCCTGCAGCCCAGGACTCTGCTGTCGCCGAACCGCCCCATCTCCCCGGGGTCAGTGGGTGCTCAACGGAGAATTTTTTTTTTAATTTTTGGCCGCACCCTACCAGTGGCATGTGGTTAATTCCCTGACCCTGATCAAGGATGGAACTCACTCCTGCCCTCTGCATTGGAAGGCATAGTCTTAACCACAGGATCCCCAGATAAGTCCCCAAAGTGGGTTTTTTATGCGTTTTTCAATTCTGTCCTTACACACCCTTGGGGAATATCCAGCATCTTTTAACTCCATTTGACAAAGGAGCAAAGAGAAAAGTAAGTGATTTCTGCACTCTACCGATCCAATAACCACTCCCCACCAGTTAAATATGAGAACTCCTCCTGTCTGGACTTTGTGGAAAAGAGTAACAGGGAGCACCCCAGCCTCACCGCGGCTCTCTTAACTCAGTCCACCTCCCCGGAGACGCCCCCACTCCGCCCAGCGTCCGGTTACCCATCCTCTGTTCACGTGTCACCCGACTTCAGGGTTTCTCCTCAGTCTGCCCTCCATTCCTTTAATTTTCACTCTGCTTTCTCAAGTGTCACCCCAGGGTGAGGGACCACGTCTTATAGAATCATTCACTGACCTTAAGCCTCCCAAGAGCCCTCCTATGAGGGCAGCTGCCTGAGAGATTCCTTAAAAAAAAAGGAGCATGTTCTCAAGCACAGGAGCCAGGGAGGAGGCCTGCTGATTCACAAATAACAGTGAAGAGTGAGAAGGTGACTCCCATTGGGACCCTGTCTAAATCCTGATCATCTCTGCAGACCCACTGTGGTCTTAGTAACATAACACCTCCAGAACATTCGCTAGTGGCTCCCTTCTCCACAAGGAGCAGGCTCCAGGCTCAGCCTTCAACAGGCAGAGGCATCTAGCTAGAATTTAAAACTGTCTTGTTGTCATTATGTTCTTTTTATAGCTACTTCTCTTTATGGCAAATGACTCTGGTTTTCCATATATAGCTGTGATAGCAAACTCCCTTTTAATATATACAACAGGATGTAATTGAATATGGTAATGGTACATGTTATATATCACATAAGCTATAATCTACATAATAAAAGCTAGGGAATTCCCCGGCAGTCCAGTGGTTAGGTCTCTGACCTTTCACTGCCCAGGGGGTGTGGGTTCAATCCCCAATAGGGGAACGAAAGATCCCACAAGCTATGGGGCTCGGCCAAAAAAATAAAAAACAATAAATTTTAAAGGAGAGGTGATACAAAGATAAATATTAAATATACATACAAGTAGAATGCAAAGTATGATAAAGACTGCAGAAGAGGGGGAGGGATAATGAGGAGTTTGGGATTAACACATACACACTACTATATAGAAAACAGATAGATAACCAACCAGGACGTACTGTACAGGAAGAGCTACACTCAATGTCTTATAATCACCTACTGTTGTTTAGTCGCTAAGTCCTTTCCGACTCTTATGACCCCATAAGAATGATTTTCCAGGCAAGAATACTGGAGTGGGTTGCCATTTCCTCCTCCAGAAGATCGAGAATCTGAAAAACAATAGATTCATACATATGTATAATTGAATTACTCTGCAGTATACCTGAAACTTATATTCAGTCCTGAATATTCATTGGAAGGACTGATGCTGAAGCTGAAATTCCAATATTTGGGCTACCTGATGCGAAAAACTGACTCATTGGAAAAGACCCTGATGCAGGGAAAGATTGAAGGTGGGAGGAGAAGGGGATGACAGAGGATGAGATGGTTAGATGGCATCACCAACTCAATGGACATGAGTTTGAGTAAACTCTGGGAGTTGGTGATGGACAGGGAGGCCTGGCGTGCTGCAGTCCAGTCGCAAAGTCGGACACGACTGAGTGACTGAACTGAACTGAACTATCTGAAACTAACACAATCAACTATACATCAATTAAAAAATGAAGACTATAGGCGGATGGTGAACGGCCTCAGTTTAGAAACCAGGATGCAGGGACTCCAGGAATGCCCATCCTCATCAACAGCTCTGAAATATGTCCCTCACTTAAGGGCTGTGCTGAGCAACATTCCAACAGCTGACGTGCGTTTCTCGATGTTGAGCGCTGCCTGTCTACTAACCCCGGAGACAGGAGAGGGATGGGCTTGCACCTCTGAGCTCTGATGTGAGTTAAGATTGGGCTCCCGGTGCAGAGGAGGACCTGGGATGAGGAAGAGCAGGGGGTGGTGAGGAAGACCCAGGATGAACTTCGCCTCCTTGCTAGTGTTGGCCTGGTCTGACCTCGGCCTGGGCCAGGCAGCCACCCGGCCTTGCTCTCCTGGTCTGGGGCAAATAATGCTGAGGTTGGGGGCCCTGCCCCTCATCATCAGGAGGACTACAGTTCAGAGCTCACGTTTCTAAAGGGGAGGGGTGAACAGCAAAGGACACAGACCTGGGGCTGTATTTTAGGTCCTGCTACCACCCAGCCCTCTCTGGTGGCTCAGATGGTAAAGAATCCGCCTGCAGTGCAGGAGACCTGAGTTCGATCCCTGGGTCAGGAACGTCCCCTGGAGAAGGAAATGGCAACCCACTCCAGCATTCTTGCCTGGAGAATCCCATGGACAGTGGAGCCTGGTGGGTTACAGTCCATGGGGTGGCAGAGTCTGACACGACTGAGACGATCACTTTTACCCACCAGCCGGGTGGCCCTGTGCCCCTTCCACCTTTGAGCCTCACCTGTAAGGGCAGTTTCCTCACCTGTAACATGAAGGGCTGTGTGCCGACACGCCCAGCGGGCTCCAAATGGAGAGCATCTGTGCCCTCTCTGGAGGGAGGGCATCCTGGCTTCAGAGATGGGCCCATTTTTCTCTGTTTCTTAGTCATCATGGCCTGGGCACCCTACCCCCTTATCTCCTTCCCACCCGCCACCTTGACATTTTTAAAAATTTTATTTATTTTTATTGAAGTATAGTTGACTTACCATACTGTGTTACTTTCTGGTGTCCAGCAGAGTGATTCAGTAATATATGTATTTCTGAATATATATCATATGCCTCATATTTTTTCCCATTATGGTTTATTACAGGTTATTGAAAATAGCTCCTGGTGCTATACAGTAGGACTTTTGTCTGTTTTGTGTTGGCTGCACCGCACAGCTCGTGGGATCTAAGTTCCCTAATCAGGGATGGAACACGGGCCCTCGGCAGTGAAAGCAGAGTCCTAACCACTGGACCTGCAGGGAATACCCTATTTATCTATTTTATGTATACAAATTTGTATCGACTGATCCCAAACTCCTAATACCACCTTGGGTTTTTTTGTTTCTTTGTTCACCGTGGGGTAGAGCAACTGACCCTATCAGAGCTGAACCTGAGAGCTAGAGATTCAGTCATCTCAAAAAAAGAACTTGGAGGTCAGCAGCTTCTGAGGTTCTTTAAAGGTCACGAGCCCCCAGTGGTTTTGTTGTTTTTTAACAAGTGTGGTAAAACAAATAACATGAAACTTAGCATCTGAAGTAATCTTAAATGTACAGCTGAGTTGTTTAAGTACACCCACATTGTCATACAACTCATCTCCGGGCCTGTTTTCATCCCGCCGAACTAAAACTCCATCCAGGAAACAATCCCTCCTACCCCAGCCAGGGGCAACCACCACTCGGCTTCTGTCCGAGCTGGGGTGCTCTGTTGTATGTTAGTAGCTCAGTTGTGTCCGACTCTTTGCGACCCATGGACCGTAGCTCACCAGGCTCTTCCATCCATGGAATTCTCCAGGCAAGAATACTGTAGTGGGTTGCCATTTCCTTCTCTAGGGGATCCTCCCGACCTAGGGATGGAACCTGGGTCTCCTGCATTGCAGGCAGACTGTTTACCATCTGAGCCACCAGGGAAGCCTGGACTGCTCCAGGTGCCTCCTGTAAGTGGAATCTTATAGTATCTGTCTTCTTTCAATTGGCTTGTTTCACTTAGCATAATGTCCTCAAGGTTCATCTACATGGTTGAACTCCATGTGGGAATTTCCTTCCATTTAAAGCTAAATAATATTCCATCATGGGCTTCCCTGGTGGCTCAGTGGTAAAGAATCTGCCTGCCAATGCAGGAGACTTGAGTTCAGTCCCTGGGTAGAGAAGATCCCCTAGAGAAGGAAATGGAAACCCACTCCAGTATTCTTGCCTGGGAAATCCCATGGACAGAGGAGCCTGGCGGGCTACAGTCCATGGGGTCGCAACAGTCGGACATGACTTAGTGGCTAAACAACAATACTCCAGTGTATGGATATACCAATTTTGTTTATCCACAGACATTCAGGTTACATCCACCTTTTGGTTATTGTGAATCATGCTGCTAGGAACATAGTGTGCAAATATCTTGATACTCTCCTTTCAATTCTTTGGGGTACATACACTGAAGTGGCCCCCAGCATTTTAAAAGTCAGTAATTACACTTAAAAGAGAAAAAGAAATAGCCTCTGCACCCTCTATCCTATGGCTAGGGCACTTATTTAAAAATAAAAATCCTCATTTGAGCTAATAAAATCCATAATCTAAATGCCAATAGGGGTGGCACCATAAACACCCACCCCTGGACTTCTCTGGCGGTCCATTGACTAAGTAAAACTGCACTCTGAGCACAGGGGGCCGGGGTTCGATCCCTGCTCAGGGAACTAGATCCCATATGCTGATCTGAAAGGTTCTGCATGCCACAATTAAGACCCAGCACAGCCCAATAAATATATATTAAAAAAAAAAAAAACACCAATACCCACCATCAGAGTAATTCAGCCAGAGAGGGAGGGTGTGTGTGTGTGGGATAGACAAAGGGGTAAGCAGTGGTGTCCAGAAAGTCAGCTGACAAGGTAGTGAGCCTGGGATAAGACCACAAAGTCACCACTGACTGGCTCATTTGGGGCCTGTGAGGAATAGGAGCTGGAGATGGAACCGCTTTGGCTTTTTAACTCTTTCTTCTTCTAAGCCTTCATGGGATCCACCTCCATGGCCAGTGATCTGAAAACTCCCAAAGCCTCCCACAGATGAGGCAAACCTAACAAAACACACACAGTCCCGTATTGTCGAAAATAGGAACCCCTGGCCGCTGAGGCTGCAGTGCAGCCCTGGAGTTGGGACCTGGTCTGCCACAGGGACAGGAAGTGGGGACCGGCGGGGATGCTGAGGACCCTGTGAGGCTGAACAGCGGCAGCTGGGGGTGCTGGTCTGCTGTGGTCCTCTGGGGTGCGTGGGTGTCACACCAGGCGGCACCCCATAACACTCTTTAGCTGAGGACCCACTTCCTCTCCGTGCAAGGGAAAACAAGCCCCCTCCACAAGGGTCTATAATTGAGAGCTTTTGAGGATCTTGCCTGGAGAATCCCAGAGACGGGGGAACCTGGTGGGCTTCCGTCTATGGGGTTGCACTGAGTCGGACACGACTGAAGCGACTTAGCAGCAGCAGGTAGCTTCCAGGAGGCAGAAACAAGACGGTTCTTCCTCCTGCTTCTCTCGCAAGTCATACAAAACACCGAGAACTAGAAACAGAAGCGCCTGTGCCCACCTGGATGCCAACGGGGCTCCGACTGTTCTCCACATCACGATATATGAAGACAGAAAGTGAAGGGAGGAATGGCTCTTTTTTCCCCTTTCCTTTTTCTTTTTTTTTTTGAGGGGAGCCTCCCTCTGTGGCATGTGGGATCTTAGTTCCCCAACCAGGGGATGGAACCCAGGTCCCCTGCAGTGGAAGCACAGAGTCTTAATCACTGGACCACCAGGCAAGTCCCAGGAATGGTTCTAACAGGGAGGAAAAGGGGGACAGCTAAAGGTAGGAAGGTGGCGGTTGAGGTTGTAACAGCAAGCAAGCGGGGTCGAACCCAGGAAGTTTTGGGAAATTAGAGGCATTGAGGAAAACGGGGCTGGGGGCTGAGAACAGGGACAGGTGCCACCCATCTGTCACCCAGGAGGAGGCCAGGCAGGCAAAATAAGCTGACCTTCTGAATAGTGGCTTCAAACCCTTTGCGCTCCTCGGCTTCAGAATAAAGAGCAAAGATAAAGACCTACAGAGACAGATTTTGGGAGGGGGTTATCTCACATGAAAAAAAAAACCCAACTAGCCACTAGATTGAGCACTTCAGTCTCTGGAACAGACAAGGCCAGCTCTTGAGCAACTCCTCACTCTTAAATAATAAAGGGAACAGAAGACAAAAAGATAACCAATTACATGGAGAAGGCAATGGCACCCCACTCCAGTAAGACAGTACCCAAATCCTGGATAAAAGGAAATCAAGAAAAAGAGACAAGAGAACTTGATCAAAAGAATTACTTAAAAGATCAAAAGAATTAATTAAATACGAAAAAAAGAAAAGATACTTTTGCTGAGTTGAGAGAGATGAGTCTTGAAAGACTACTTGACTATCCACTGCAATGAATTAAAAAACCACCAGCTTAAGATTCATTGTAAATCATGAAATCTTCCAGAAAGAGTTGAAAGACAACAGGTGCCCACTGAGGATTGGGAGTAAGAATGTATCAAACTTTTCAGTGGTTACACAGGCAGCCTGAAGACAGTGGGTCAAATGCCTTCACTATCCTGGGGCAAAAGTCATCCTGACCTAGTTTTATACGCAGCCAAACGATGAGCAGGGATTGAACCCCGGCCCCTGTGCTCAGAGTCCAGTCTTAGTCACTGGACCACCAGGGAAGTCCATGGGTGGGTGTTTAAGGTGCCACCCCTACCGGCATTTAGATTATGGATTTTATTAGCTCAAATGAGGATTTTTATTTTTAAATAAGTGCCCTAGCCATAGGATAGAGGGTGCAGAGCCTGGCAGGCTGCAGTCCATGGGGTCGCTAACCAAATAGAAGGAGAACAGAGCCATCTGCAGAAAGTGCCAGGAAGATGGAGTCTATAAAATCAGAGAAAGACCAGAGGCTCCTGGGAATCCCATGCCCGCAGCTGTGTGGCAGGTCCAGAGTCTCCAAACTGCTCAGAAAAGAGGGAAAATGTATGGAGAAATGCAGAGGTCTGCATGTGAAACCATACAGAGAGGCACTTCAGAGGGGCTGGCGGGTATGGGAAGACTTACCTGAATGAAAACTAAGCACGTTTTATTTTTTTATAGTTACACTTTTCTTTTCAAAATTGTTCTTTTAGATTTAATTAACACGTTGTATTAGCTTCAGGTGTACAGCAAAGTGATTCACGTGTATCTCTTCTTTTTCAAATTCTTTCCCCATTTAGGTTATTGCAGAATACTGAGACTATTACAGACTGTTGAAGAAAGAGGGCAGCACAGGATGAAATGGTTGGACAGCATCACTGATTCAATGGATATGGACTTGGGCAAACTCCATGAAATAATGAGGGACGGGGAGGCCTAGCAAACTGCAGTCTATGGGGTCGAAAAGAGTCAGACTTAGCGACTGAACAAGACTGTTGAGCAGAGTTCCATGATTTCAGGATTTGGGTACTGAGCACATTTTAAACTAAAGAAATTAGTAATTCTACTTTTAAAAAAAAGGTTGTAAAAAATGGAAATGCTATCACTAAAATCTACACGGCTCATCAAGAATCATAGTATTAAAAACAATAAATATGTAATATAGAAGCAACCTGTGTCCACCAACAGATGAATGGATAAAGAAAATGTGAAATACATATACACAATGAAATACTACTCAGTCATAAAAAAGAATGAAAAATGTGCCATTTGCAACAATGTGGATAGATCTGGAAGGTATTATGCTTAGTGAAACAAATCAGAGAGAAAGACAAATATTCTGTAATAGCTTATGTGTGGAATCTAAAAATAAAACAAATAAATGAATATAACAGCACAGAAACAGACTCACAGAAAACAGAGAACAAACCTGTGGTTACCAATGGGGAGAGGGAAGGGGGCAAGGCGGTAGAGGATTTAATAGGTATGAATTACTATGTATAAAATAAGCTACAAGGATATATTGCACAACTTTGGGAATCATAGCTATTATTTTGTAATAACTTTAAATGTAGTATGATCTATAAAAATATTGGGTCAGTATGTTTTACACTGTATAATGTTACAAATCTCCATTCATATTTCTTCAGGAACCCTGTCTGATCCCTTGAATCTATTTGTCACCTCCACTGTATAATCATAAGTGATTTGATTTAGGTTATACCTGAATGGCCTAATGGTTTTCCCTGCTTCAATTTAAGCCTGAATTTTGCAATAAGGAGTTCATGATCTGAGCCACAGTCAGTTCCAAATCTTGTTTTTGTGGACTGTATAGAGATTCTCCATCTGGAGAAGACTCTTAAGAGTCCCTTGGACTGCAAGGAGATCAAACCAGTCCATCCTAAAGGAAATCAATCCTAAATATTCATTGGAAGGACTGATGCTGAAGCTGCAATACTTTGACCATCTGACGCAAAGAACTGACTCATTGGAAAAGACCCTGATGTTGGGAAAGATTGAAGGCAGGTGGAGAAGGGAATGAAAGAGGATGAGATGGTTGGATGACATCATTGACTCAATGGACCTGAGTTTGAGCAAGCTCCGGGAGATGGTGAAGGATAGGGAGGCCTGGCAGGCTGCAGTCCATGGGGTCACAAAGAGTCAGACATGACTGAGCACACGTGTGCGCACATGTGCATGCACACACACACACATATACACACACTTTGACTTAAAAAAGAAAAAAGAACTAAGGGACAGGTTAAATGAACTATGCATCAGACATACAGTGCAATGCTGTGCAGGTACTACTTGGAATAAAGTGTACACTGTCTGGGCTTCCTTTGTGGCTCAGTTGGCAAAGAACCCGCCTGCAATGCAGGAACCTGGGTTTGATCCCTGGGTTGGGAAGATCTCCTGGAGAAGGAAATAGCAACCCACTCCAGCATTCTTGCCTGGAAAATTCCACGGACAAGGAACCTGGCAGGCTGCAGTCCACGGGGTCACAATGAGTTGGACACGAATGAACGACTAAACCACCACCACACTGGCCACAAAAAAAAAAAAAAAATCACAGAACTGTATTTTTTGTTTACTTATCTCTGGGGGTGAGATAAGGATTAAAGCAAGGAATACACCTTTTATACTGAATCCTTTCAAAATAAAAAAATACAGCGATCTGTGTGTTAGTTGCTCAGTTGTGTCTGACTCTTTGACATGTAATAAAGATACAGGGATAGTAAACAAACAAATAAATAAGGATATAGGGTCAGACTCTCCTTTCCTAGTAAGTCAAGTTAAAACTGCCGTGGTTGGAACAAGACAGATTCCCCATGTCCTGAACAATCTCTGCTGGGCTGGGGAAAGAGTGGTAAGCTCACCCCTCTAGCATCCCCAGGAACTGTATTCAAGGATCGGGACAAGCATTAACACCCACCCACACAACTGCCAACCTTTGCTCAATCACATGCCCCAAGAGTAGGGGTTCTGGGTCATATATTCCCTATCACTGAACCCCTCTGGACCACAGCAAGCCAGGTGTGACGGATGCAAGGGGCCATTAGATATAGGAACAGCCCCCTGATCTCAGACACACACTTAGTCGGAGAAAGACCTGGAAACAAGTGTGTGGAGTCTAGAGACATAGATGGGGACCACAGAGGGGCAGGGAGAGGTCTACCCCGTGTACCACTGGCAACAGGAAATCCAAGCCCCCTGACTCTCAACCCGAGCCATGGAAGCATCCTTGTTACCCAAATTCTACACTGACCCGGAGTTGGGGGAGGTCCTTGGATGATCTAGACGGGAGGGACTACCGGTGCAGAGCCAGGGAATCCAGAACCTGCCTCCCACAGGGTGGGGGCAGAACAGAGGTGAACCTTGCCCCCAACCCTTCCAACCATTTGTGTAGCTGAGATCCTACTGGGTTCTGAGTTCAAGGGTGCATCTCGAACTACATGCAGAGAATAGCTGAGGCTGTCTTCTAACTGGAAGCCCATGTAAATGCATCACCCTGAGTCCATCTGGCTGCCAGAGTTCCCAGCTACGGAGAGAGAGCGGTGGGGACAACATGACGGGGGGCGGGATGTGAATGCCTGCTGTTCTTATTACAGCCTAGTGGTTAGAAACCCAGCTCTCCGGCTTGTTGGTTCTATCCACTCTGGGCATTATTGCTCCATATTGCTGTGCCCTGATTTCTTTTCTTTCTCTTTTATTTATTTATTGGCTGCGTCAGGTCTTAGGTGAGGCACGAGGGCTCAGTAGTTGTGCCTGTGAGCTTAGCTGCCCCTTGAAGTGTGGGATCTTAGTTTCCCAACCAGGGTTTGAATCCGCATCCCCTTCACTGGAAATTCTTGACCACTGGCCCACCAGAGAAGTCCTCGTGCTGCGATCTCTTCCCCTGAAGAATGGGGGTGATGGTGATGATGGCAGCTCAAGCCTCCCGGGGTCACCATGTGGGTTAGCACCGTGGCTCACAAAGTCAGCCCTAAACAAGCAAGTCCTCGGTATTGCCACGACCAGTGTGACTTCAGTTATATGGAGGTTAAAAAAAAAAAAGCTGGGATAAACCAGAGGGGAGGTAAGAACCCTGAAAAGAGACTTGGAGAGAAGGGGGCAGGGTTGGGGGGGAGGGTAAGGGCATTCTCCCTCCTGTTTTCATCCACAAAGAAACGGGCTTCAAGCAGCACCATGAGCTGTGGCTTGTTCGGTAACCAGTGTCATCTGGGACTTTACACTCCAGGTATGCACCGAATACAAGAATTGTATATTTTCTTCAGGCAGGCTTTGGTGGTGAGGACAGCTTGCTTGAACGTATAAAGCAAGGCACACATGCCCCAGGGTCTGGTTTCCTCGCCTGTAAACAAGGGCTTGTTCTGGGCTCATTCAAACTATTTTTAAAGCCCCAACCCTAGGCCAGGCTTTAGAGATAATCTCTCGGATGTGTTCCAGTTCTGATACCAACCATTTATTTTTAGGATCCCCTTGTGGGCAGGTGCTTTTAAATTGAAAGTGGTGCAACTAGCTTGGGGACGGGAGGCAGCAGTTCTGGGCTCAAAATTGGATGCGACATTGCACCAGCCCTCACCTCCAAGTCCCAGTTCTTCACTCGGTGAGCACAGAACCCGAGCCTCACAGGACTGTCAGGTTGTGAAAATCATAGCACCATGTGAGCCCTGCCTGCCACAGCCTGACCTGCTAGGTCTCTGTGGACCCCCACGAGGGAGACACCTTATTCTGAATTCATAGGCAGGAAACAGGTTCAGAAAGGCCAGCCCCTTGCAGCCATCCCAAGATAGACCCAGCTTGTCTCGCCTCCCACCCTAAAGACCAGCCTCTGTTTACAATGAGCCAGGCAGCCCGGGCCCCTGCGCCAGCCGGCACCGGCCAAGGGGAAGCCACCAGGGTCTTCAGGCTTCTGCCTCCTCTTCTGCCTGTTTGAGGACAGGATGTTCCCTGGGAGGGAGGCCTCCTACATTCCTCCTCCATCTCCCTGCGGTCCAGCTCCGGGGGCCCAGAGGCGGCTGGATGCGGCTCCTGTAAGTTGAGAAGCTGGACCCTCTTTCTTCCCAGGCCTCCACTGGCAGGAATGTGCCTCCCAGGGGCCGAGGACGTGAGGCCCAGCAAGAGTACAAGCACGGAATTCCTAGAACTGCTGTTCCCCTTCCAGGGGCGGGAGAGCATTTCATAACAGGGTCAGGCAGAGGGCTGAACGCCTGTGCTGGGACGTGGGCCAGCCGCCCGGGAGAAACCCATTGGAACGAGCGTATGCTCAGCTCAGCAGCAGGGCCTGGCTCTTTCTTGCAGGACAGTCTGCTTGGCAAGCACAGCTGACTGGCCGAGGGGGTGGGGTTGTAGTTTGGTAAAGAAGCAAAGCTCGCTCACTCCAAGTCTGCCCTTCCCCTCCCACCCTGCCAGCTCTCCGGGGAGAACCAAGACCCCTACAATCTCTGGACTTCCCTGATGGTCTAGTGGCTAAGACTCCAGGCTCCCAATGCAGAGGACCCGGGTTCCATCCCTGGTCAGAGAACTAGATCTTACAACCAAGACCTGCCACAACCAGATAAATAAATATTAAAAAATAAAATAAAATAACCGCCCCCCGCCCCGCCCCGAAAAAGACCCTTTAGGGGTCTTATGAAGGCCCTGGAGTAACAAAGGGACCATCAGCCAATGGCAAATGGCCCTTCCTTCAGGTCCCACGAGGGAACAGGTAGGCTGATTTGAAAATTAAGCAGAAGGGACAAAGTTTCTCCGGAGACAGAACAAAACAGCTGACCAACTTCTAAGGCTGGCCAAGCTCCTCCCCTTTCCCTCTGCACCTGGCATAGCCAAGTAAGGCTGCCCCCTGAAATGCACTACGAACAGTGAGTGCCCTTCCGAAATCCACCACCCCCCTTGCTGCTGGAAAGTGAAGGAGTCCTGTTTTTTGGTGTGAATGGCACACCCCCAAATTCACATGCTGAAGCCCCAGCTCCTAGTACCTCAGTGTAGCTGTATTTGGAGATAAGGTCTCTTAACCAGGCTATTATGTGAAAAGGAGACCGTTAGGGTGGAGCCCTAAAACAATGTGCCGGTGTCCTTGTGAGAGAGAGCCGTTCCACAGGACCACGACCACCACCTTGAACAGGGGCAGCAGGAGGTGGCCTCTGCAAGCCACGGAGGGGGCCTCAGCAGAAACCACACTTGGATCTTGGGCTTCCAGACCAAGAAGAATATAAATTTCTGTTGTTTAAACTACCTGGTCTGTGGATTTGGTTACAGGAGACCTAGCACATCTGCACAGGCTCACTGTCCCCTTTTGTTCGGAAGAGAGAAGAGGGAAACCTGTTCACACTCCTTAAGGCAAGAGACCCAGTGCATGTGCTGAGTGTGATCCTGGCCACACCAGCAGTAGTCTCCCTCCCACTCACCTGTGGACTCCTGGGCTCAGACACCTGCCTCTTGCCGGTACTCCAGAAAATCAAGGATATTCAAATGCAGGTGCTGGGCAGAGGGGGCCAGTACCTGAAGCCTGGCCATTTGAAGGGGAAACAGGAGGTAGGCTGGCTGGCAGTTAGTACGTGTGACACCAAGTGAATATATGGCCCAGAGCCCTGGCACCATGTCCACCTGTGTGTTTTGCCTTGTGGAGCTGAGTAGAAGGGCTTGAAAGCAGGACATGGGGTCCATGACTCAATGTTTTCAGGAAGGCGTCCTCTGTTCTTAAACCAATAGTCAATAAACACACAGGCTCGTGATTCCTGTCTCCTACACCTGGCTGGATAAAGCACAAGCTGGCATCAAGATTGCTGGGAGAAATATCAATAACCTCAGATGCAGATGACATCACCCTTAATGGCAGAAAGTGAAGAGGAACCAAAGTGCCTCTTGATAAAGGTGAAAGTGGAGAGTGAAAAAGTTGGCTTAAAACTCAACATTCAAAAAATGAAGATCATGGCATCCAGTCCCATCACTTCACAGCAAATAAATGGGGAAACAATGGAAACAGTGACAGACTTTATTTTCTTGGGCTCCAAAATCACTGCAGATGGTGACTGCAACCATGAAATTAAAAGACACTTGCTCCTTATAAGAAAAGTTATGACCAACCTAGACAGCATATTAAAAAGCAGAGACATTACTTTGCCGACAAAGGTCCATCTAGTCAAAGCTATGGTTTTTCCAGTAGTCATGTATGGATGTGAGAGTTGGACTATAAAGAAAGCCGAGCGCCAAAGAATTGATGCTTTTGAACTGTGGTGTTGGACAAGACTCTTGAAAGTCCCTTGGACAAACCAGTCAATCCGAAAGGAAATCAATCCTGAATGTTCATTGGAAGGAATGATGCTGAAGCTGAAGCTCCAATACTTTGGCCACCTGATGTGAAGCCCTGACTCATTGGAAAAGACCCTGATGCCGGGAAGGACTGTGGCAGGAGGGGAAGGGGATGACAGAGGGCACGATGGTTGGATGGCATCACTGACTCAATGGACATGAGTTTGAGCAAGCACCAGGAGATGGTGAAGGACATGGAAGTCCTGACATACTGCAGTTGCAGAGTCGGACATGACTGAGTGACTGGATATCAACATCTGGCCCTGGCTCTGTTGGCCACTCAGCAGGAGAGGCAGTTAAATCCCCTCAAAGGACTGTTCCTTGAGGCTTGACCCTTGTTGAACATCGTCTCAAAGCATGGCCCACATAAATCCTCCTATCCCTGTTTATACCCAGCTTCTCTCATTCAAAGGAGTCATTTCCCTTCTAGAATCTGGGCTAGCCTTGAGGCTTACTCTGACAGACAGAACACTGTGCAAGTGCCATACTGTGACTTCTGAATAAAGGCCTTAAGAGGCCTTGGAAGCTGCCATGTAAGTAACTCATATTCTGAATGGTGTGAGGCCATGAGGACAGAGAGAGAGCCCAGCCTTCCAGCTGTCCCCAGCAATACCCAGACAGGTGGCTAGGGCCACCTTGAAACTTCTAGCCCAGGGCAATCCAATGGTCAACTGTATGCAGCCAGATGAGTGGGCTCAGACAAGATGATCCAAAAATGTCCAATTTACCCAAAGAATGAAGAGAAATAACAGATTGCTGTGGTGGTGGTTGAAGTTACTAAGTTTGGGGGTTGCCTGTGACACAGCAGTAGCTGTGTACAACAGTAGCTGATACAATCCTTCTCATCAAGACGAGATCTCTGGGCCTAGGATCTGAGCTCTCCCCGTGAACCCTCATGGGCATAGGCAGTGGATTATAAGGCCCATATCCTAAGCATCCAAATGCCACGGGCAGATGTCACATATTTCTGCTGAGTCAGCAATACTGGCCACAAACAAGTAAATGAAGACTATGAATCCCAGTGTCTGAGACCTGGGCCCCAACACTGACTAGTTCAGTATAAAAAGTCACCTCCTTCCACAGTCTGCTTCATAATAACTTGGAATAATACTGGGATAAGTGGGAAAGTTCAGAGAAAGTTAGCTTCTGCTTCTGGGACATTCCAAGATAAATAGTTATACTTGTAACTAAGAGGACAGAAAAGAAACTTTAAACATTCTTATTAAGCCAGCCCAGACCCAGGTCTAGTCTTAGAGACACTAGGTCACCCTGAGAACACTCTCATCACAGGAGTCTTTCACCCTTCACCTTTTAGACATCTGATGTGGCTGGCCGCACTACAAACATGAGTAAGCCATCTCTGAAAGAACTTCCTGTCTAATCTAGGGAACAAATACATAAACAAAGACATGTGAATCATTGTCGTGAATCACAAAAGAGGAAGAACACTGGCATGGATCTCAGTAAAACGAGAAAGTAACATGTTTTTCGTTCATACGTTTGAACACTCAAGAATCAAGAATCTATGTGTACAAATGAACACTTTTCATTCATTTCACCCTGGGAAGCAATCCTTGTTTCAATAATGCTGCCTTTTCCTAACTCGACATCAAATAAAAACCCTGACAAGCAAATGCCTCGCTGCTTTATACCAATAGTCAATATGGCACCATCCTGCTGGCCCTTTCTCCAAATTTGGTAATGAAGTACTTTTTTTTGCTCTTTCAGGAAAAGAACAAACAAACCCCTTTATCAATAATGAGGCCCTGCCACCCTTGAGGATATTGGGAAAAAAAAGTAAGGTCTGAAGGCAACTCATATCCAACAGCTGTGTATACATTGTTAGACTGTAAGGCCAACCACACTGGCTACTTGGAGTGGGCAAGTCTCATTTAATATCATGTAAGTTTTCAGGGGTGGGGTGAGTGTCTGTCTAATTACTTCAGATACAACTCTGATGCTTATAATTCTATTTCGGGTGTGTTCATCTTTCTAGCTTGCAATGGAAGCCCTCGAGGTCACACTTTGTCTTCCAATGCCATGGCCGTAAGATCAGGAAGGCTATGGGTGCTCTACACCAGGGTCCCTGCCAGTCTTTAATGAAGCACATAGTATGGAATGTTCTAAATGCTTTAAAAGGAAGGTCGGGTCAGTATAAAAAGAGACCCATTATAATTCCCTCTTTGCCTTAATGTCAATGTCAAGTTCTCTTGACCTGTAATAAAGAGGCAGTGTAACTGAGGCCTCGGGACACTGGCCGCGCTCCGGCTTCAGTACCCAGCCTACCCTATCCTCTTCCTGGCACTCTCTGTTCCAGGGCCAGACCCGGGAGCTGCCCCAAGGTAAGCTTCCTGGGCGCAGGCTTTGTTTGTCTAACCAAATAGGGTGCCAGTAACACCTGCAGTCCTAGCTGCTTACCTCTGATTAACCTTATCCAGACCCAGGGCTTAGGTACGACTACCACCCAAGCCACAACTCCTGTAGCTTTGGGTCAAACATCCAGTAAGGAACTGGGAATGTAGAGGTTGGTGGGGGAAGGGTGGATGAAGGGTTCTGACCCACTCAAAGGTTCTGGTGGTTTATGGTGTTACTTAAGACTTTTAAGACTCACAGATACAGAGAACAGACTTGTTGCCAAAGGAAAGGGGTTGGGGTGGGGAAGGTAAGGGTTGGGAGTTTGGGATTAGCAGATTCAAACTATTATATACAGAATGGATAGAGAACAAGGTTCTCCTGTATAGCACAGGGAACTATATTCAATGTGATAAACCCCAACAGAGGGACTTCCCTGGTGGTCCAGTGGATAGGACTCCACGCTTCCAAGGAAAGGGGGACAGGCTCAATCACTCATCAGGAAACTAAGATCCTGCAAGAAGCATGGCACGACCAAAAAAGGAAAAAAAAAAAAAAAACTTAATGGAAAAGAATATGAAAAAGAATATATAACTGAATCATTTTGCTGTACAGCAGAAATGAACACACTGTCAATGCACTATATTTCAATAAAATTGGAAAAAACAAAACCATAAGATTCTACAAACTTGAGTGTTCATCAGTGACACTCTCTTAAGTAATTTTCTTAAGTAAATTTCTCTTCAGTTCTCCAGCTTCTTCAGATCAGTGGTTCAGCCTGTGTAGGGTTAATGAGCATGGAAAGCAAACTGGAGTCAGAGGACTGGAGATGGCTCAAGTCATCTGCTCTTATCCTCCCCTGAGACACACACTGCAGAGCCATTCCCAGCAAGAGTGACCAGCAGATAGTTTACTCCAGTAGCTTCTGACACGATCCAACCACGCAGACTCTGCCAAGAGCCTGGCTCTTCAGAGTCTAGTTTAAAGACAGATGCCAAACCCAACCTCACGAGAAGTTTACCTGGATGGATGCATCACTTTTTTTGTCAGACCACTGAGGAGAGCCTGGTGAGGGCTGTCACATTCCACCAATTCCTGAGAGCTCAGAGAACAGTCCTTATACCAGTCACTGGGAGCTAGTTAGAAATGTGGAATCTTAGGCCCTACCCCTAACCTACTGAATCAGATGTGGTCCCCAGGTAATTCATGTGCCCCCTAGAAGACTGAGAAACAGCACTCTTGACCGAAGCAGAAGGGGGCCAGGAATGACCTTTACTCATTAGGTCAAGCTCCTCCGCCCAGGCAAAGGGTTGTGCTAAAGTGGGCCTTGGAGGAAGACTCTACGCCTTGGTTGTACAGAGGCAAGCCTGGATTCTCTGGGTTATGGACTGTAAGCTGCGTCTCCCTCGCTGGTCACTAGGCTAGTCACTCTCTAGGCTCCTGGCACTGCTAGCTTCCTTCCAGTTGGCCTCAGAAACTGTCACACTGATGCAGAAGCCCCTTGTCCCTCTCCCAAATGAACACCTTCAAAAGGAGGGAGACTGGCTGAGGTCTGCCCCAAACCGCAATTTACCAGTGCAAAGGGAGAAGTGGAAGAGAGTTTCCCATAAACAGCACCGCCGGCTGTTGCTTCCAAGCTGATCCACCCCATCTAGCAACAAGGGTGCAAAATAGGGCCACTTAAGCCTTCAGGCCTGAGTCAGTGCCCACCCTGAACAGATGAAGCAGTGGCTTACACCTTCACTAGAAGGGACCCCAAAATTGTCCCGAAAGGTCCCAGTAGACACATTGTAGCACAGAAAAAGCTGAGTAGCATGGACTACATAAGGTCCAGCGTGGAAAGAGAGACAGCAAGAGTCACTGGGAACTTTCCCTTGGATCATTTTTAATAGACGCGGCAGCACTTCTTCCCTTCTGCGCTTGGCGGCTGTTTTCTTGTTCAGTTTGGGAAATCGGGTGTTAGATTGGACCATGGGCATGTGTTTGGGGGCCTCGGTGCCGCGTCCCATAAAAAAAGGCGGCCCCCGCTGTCCAGGAACCACTTAGCTGGCTAACAGCTCGCAGGCTGTATGTTTTGAGTCAAACAAAACCAGGGCCTCGGATCTGGCTGTGCTCGCCGGGGGTGGGACAGCTGCCTGAGAAAAGAAGCAAGTGGCCCCCGACGCTGCCAGGCGACAAGGCGGGCAGCCCCGCCCGAGTGCGTGCGTCTCAGGCCGGACGCCAAAATGTGCGGCGCTCTTCTCGAGTAGTTTGGGAAGCGGGAGAGGGCGTAAAGGGAAGGGGAGAAGGGCAGGAGCGGGTGAGGACAGCGCGAGGGAGGGAGCAAAGCGACAAGCTCGGGGATTTCATCACTCAAACGCGCTGGCAGGTTTCATCAGCACCCGGGCTCCGGAGCTGGGAGCGAATGCCAGGCTCCCGAGGGCAGCGCGAAGCGGGCCCCCACCCGCGCCAGCTCAGCTTCCTCTTCCTCATCCACGCTCCCGGAGGTCACACGGTTCCCTCCCTCCCCTCCCCCGCGGACAGAAGAACGTGTTTTTCTGCATAGCGCGCCTCGCGGCCCCAGGTCCCTGCGCGGAGAACCGCCGCGCGCCTGAAAGAACCATCTGCTCCCCGTGCCGCCGAGGCGCCGCAGGGGCAGGCGAGCACACTCCGCCCAAAACCGGGGCTGGGGGTCGGGTGGGGTCGGGGGCCTCGGGAAGGAAGAAGGGTTCTGCGAGGGTCATTGATCCCAACATCCCATCCCACAAAACCCTTGGCCCGGCCTCTCCGTGGTGCGTGGCCCACCCTGACCCCACCCTATTCAGCCTCAGAACTGCCCCCAATACCCACAAGGGGCAGCACACCTCAGCATGTGGTGGTCTTGGAAGAGTGTGTTTGTGCGTTTGTCAACGATCGGGGGAGTCAGGTGTCTCTCTCAGAAAGAAGAAAACTCCTGGCATTGGCAGACGCTGCACTGGAGTTCGCGCCCGAGGGCTGGCGATCGCAGGCGACCCCCATGCTCGCTCCCTGCGGCCACCTCCCGGACTCTTACTGCCTTCCTGATACCCCGTTCCGTTCTTCCCAGTCATCGCGCCCCGGAACTCGGTCGCCCCGTCCAGCTGGCGGCTCCCGAGCACTCCCCGCTCCTGTTGAGTCCGGACTCCCCACCGCCCGCACCCAGAGCCGGGGCGCAGGGGGCCACCTCCCCGGAGCCCGCGCCTACCTCCAGGGGTGGTGCTGAAGAGCGTGCCGCCGGGGGTGGTGCTGTAGTCCCCAGGGGGCAGCTGCACGCCGTCGGCGAGGACCACCCTCCGAGTGGTGGGGATGGCCCGGCTCGGGGTCTGGCTGCAGCTGCTACCTCCGGACATGGTCGCCCCGCAAGCTGAGCCCGCAGCCGGGGCGTGGCCCTAGAGCCCCTCGGGCCTCGCTCCGCCCCGCCCGAGACCGCCCCTTCCGCCTCTCAGGCAGACGACCCTTGGGATTTGTAGTTCCCGCCGCGCCGCCTACCTTTCCCCAGGGCTGCTGGCGCGGGCGCTCCTCGCCCCCAGCGCTGGCTCCTCGCCCCCAGCGCAGGCTCCTGCTCCCGGGCGGCCGGAGCCTGCGCCCGGCCCCAGTGCCTTCCAGATCCCTCGCAGCCATGTCCCTAGTCCTTTCGGGTCCCCGTTGACACGCCGGCAGGGACTGGTCGAACGGGGGTGGTGGTCGCGAGCTTGCCCTGGTTAATGCCTTGCTGCTGGGTCGGGGGCGCATCTCAGGCTGTGCGGGGATCCTAGCCCACCCTGGCTAGTTTCAACACTGGGACCTCAGCGGAAGGCCTCCTTCAGCCCGCCCCTGTTCCGTGTTCTAGTTCCTCAGACCAGAAGGTGGGCGTTGGTCGGTAGGTCATTCATCAACTGGTTGAACATAGGTCGTGTGGCAGGGGTGGAAGAAATGGCGAAAAATGCACATTCCTTTGCCCGAGGGTGGGGAGAAGGACCCGGAAACCAACCACCCAGTTGGTTGACCGGAGCGAGGTGGGGCGAGATGGGGTTGGACCTCGGTGAGGTGGGTGTTGCGGGGAGGCTTAAGAGTTGGTCAGAGAAGATTCTTGACACCCTTTGGGTTGGGTCCGTAGCCCGCCGCGCTGCCTGAAGTTTGGTAGGCGCTCCTTGAATGAATGAACCAACGAATGAATCTTCAAGGAGGTCCCCAAGTGAAGGACAGAAAAGCCTGCAGTGATCACTTCTTGGAGGGGAGAGAAAAGAAGTTTATTTATTTGTTTATTTATTTATTTTGCCCTTTTTTATTGAGGTAAAATTAATATATAACATTATAAAAGTTTCAGATGTACACCGTTATAATTAGTCCTCTGTACATTACAAAGTGATTATTACTTTTTAATAATTACCATCCATCATCATACAGTTGACCCCTTCCTCCGTTGCAGCCATTCTCCCCACCATTAACTACTACTACTACTGCTGAGTCACTTCAGTCGTGTCCGACTCTGTGCGACCCCATAGACGGCAGCCCACCAGGCTCCCCTGTCCCTGGGATTCTCCAGGCAAGAACACTGGAGCAGGTTGCCATTTCCTTCTCCAAGAAAAGAAGTTTAAAAGGCAAATCTGGGCGGATTGTGAAGGGTCTTTCACATCATGACGGTGTGTTGCAGACCTTGTCCTCCAAGAGCAGCTGGAGATCTTTATTATTATTAATTAATTTATTTATCGGCCACTCTGCATGCCATGTGGGATCTTAGCTCTCTGGGGATCAAACTCATGCCCACTGCATTGGTAGGGTGGACACTTAACCACTGGACCACCAGGGAAGTCGCTCAGAGATCTTTTAAGCTGGGGAGTGACACAAGATCTTCTTAGAATGGACTACAGGAGAGTGAGGCCTGAGGTAGGAAGACTGGTTGGATTTGGTCACTCTTGAGCTAAACCCTAGGCCTACGCTGTCCAGCATGCTAGCCACTGGCCACAAGTGCAAAATATCTCAATAATTTTTTTACACTAATTGAATAATGAAATAATATTTTGAATATATTGGGCTAAGTAAAATCTATTACTAAAATTAATTTCACCCGTTTGTGTTTTTTTTGATAGGACTAGAAGAAATATATATATATATGGATCATAATGTATTGCTATTAGACAACCTTGCTCTAGAATGAGGTGTTATGAAAGCAATACTTAAGTTCTCAAAACTTCTTCCCGGAAAACTATGGACTCATCAAATGTTAGCTCTGGCCAGGTACATTATAGCTCATCCAGGACGATACTTACCTCGATCATATTGAAAAACAGAACAAACATAAAACAGAGGCCCAGAGTGTTACAGGAAAGAAAGTGGGGCCCAAGAGGACGGTCACATCCCCAGGTCACATCCGAGTCCCTGGGATGGTCTCCAAGTGTGGGTTCTTGGCTTCTCACAGGAAAGAATTAAAGAGCGAGTCAGAGTAAAGTGAAAGAAGAGCTCCTCAGGGACTTCCCTGGGGGCGAAGTGGATAGGAATCACCCGCCAGTGCAGAGGACGTGTGTTCCATCCCTGGTCCAGGAAGATTCCACATGTCTCGAAGACACTAAACCCGTGGGCCACAGCTACAAGCCTGCAAGCCTAGAGGCCACACCCAGCCACAGAGTAACCCCCACTCACTGCCACTAGAGAAAGCCCGCGCCAAAAAGGAATGAAGACCCAGTGCAACCACAATTTCTTTATTTTTTTTCAAAAAGGGCTATTTAGGAAGGAAACACACTCCTTAGAGAGAATGTGGGCAAGTGAGGCCCCAGGGCATGGGGTTGTCAGTTTTTATTTTTGCTGTTTTTCAGTCACTAAGTCGTGCCCAACTCTTTGCAACCCCATGGACTGCAGCACACAAAGCTTCCCTGTCCTTCACTATCTTCCAGAGTTTGCTCAGATTCATGTCCATTGGGTCAGTGATGCTATCTAACTATCTCATCCTCTGCCACCCTCTTCTTTGCCTTCAATCTTTCCCAGCATCAGGGTCTTTTCCAGTGAGTCAGCTCTTCGTATCTGGTGGCCAAAGTATTGGAGCTTTAGCATCTGTCTTTCCAATGAATATTCTGGGTTGATTTCCTTTAAGATTTGACTAGTTTGATCTCTTTGCAGTTCAAGGGACTCTCAAGAGTCTTCTCCAGCATCACAATTTGAAAGCATCAGTTCTTCGGCGCTCAGCCTTTTTTATGGTGGAACTCTCACATCCATACATGACTACTGGAAAAAACATAGCTTTGACTAGACGGACCTTTGTAGGCAAAGTAATGTCTCTGCCTTTTAATATGCTGTCTAGGTTTGTCATAGCTTTTCTTCCAAAGAGCAAGCGTCTTTTAGTTTCATGGCTGCCATCACTGTCTGCAGTGATTTTGGAGCCCAGAAAAATAAAGTCTGACACTGTTTTCACTTTTTCTTCCATCTATTTGCCTTGAAGTGATGGGACTGGATGCCATGATCTTAGTTTTTTGAATGTTGAGTTTTAAGCCAGCTTTTTCACTCTCCTCTTTCCCCTTCATCAAGAGGCTCTTTAGTTCCTCTTCACTTTCTGCCATTAGAGTGATATCATCTGCACATTTGAGTCTGTGGGTATTTCTCATAGCAATATTGATTCTAGCTTGTGATTCATCCAGCCCAGCATTTCACATGATGTCCTCTGCATATAAGTTAAATAGGGAAACAAAATACAGCCTTGCTGTACTCCTTTCCTAATTTGGAACCAGTCAGTTGTTCCATGTAAGGTTCCTACTGTTGCTTCTTGACCTGCATAGTTTTCTCAGGGGATAGGTAAGGTGGTCTGATATTCCCATCTCTTTAAGAATTTTCCACAGTCAAAAGCTTTAGCAGAGTTAGTGAAACAGAGGTAGATGTTTTTCTGGGATTCCCTTGCTTTCTCTATGATCCAACGAATGTTAACAATTTGATCTCTGGTTCCTCTGCCTTTTCTAAACCCAGCTTGTAATCTGGAAGTTCTTCATTCAGGTACTGCTGAAGCCTAGCTTGAAGGATTTTGAGCATAACCTTGCTTGGCACTGCCCTTCTTTGGAATTGGAATGTAAACTGACTTTTTCCAGTCCTGTTGCCACTGCTGAGTTTTCCAAGTTTGATGACATATTGAGTGCAACACTTTAACAGCATCATCTTTTAAGATTTGAAATAGCTCAGCTGGAATTCCATCACCTCCACTGGCCTTGTTTGTAGTGATGCTTCCAAAGACCCACTTGACTTCACACTCCAAGATTTCATGTTGAGTAACCACACCATGGTGGTTATCTGGGTCATTAAGACCTTTTCTGAATAGGTCTTTCTGTGTATTCTTGTCACCTCTTTTTAATCTCTTCTACTTCAGTTAGGTCCTTATCATTTCTGTCCTTTATAGTGTCCATCCTTACATGAAATATTCCCTTGTTATCTCCAATTTTCTTGAATAAATCTCTAGTCTTTCCCATTCTATTGTTTCTTTTACTTATTTGCACTGTTTATTTAAGAAGGCCTTCTTATCTGTCCTTGCCATTCTCTGGAACTCTGCATTCAGTTGGGTGTATCTTTCCCTTTCTCCCTTGCTTTTTGCTTCTCTTCTTTCCTTCAGTTCAGTTCAGTTCAGTTGCTCAGTCGTGTCCAACTCTTTGCAACCCCATGAATTGCAGCACGCCAGGCCTCCCTGTCCATCACCAACTCCCGGAGTTCACTCAAACTCACATCCATCGAGTAGGTGATGCCATCCAGCCATCTTATCCTCTGTCATCCCCTTCTCCTCCTGCCCCCAATCCCTCCCAGCATCAGAGTCTTCTCCAATGAGTCAACTCTTCACATGAGGTGGCCAAAGTACTGGAGTTTCAGCTTTAGCATCATTCCTTCCAAAGAACACCCAGGACTGATGTCCTTTAGAATGGACTGATTGGATCTCCTTGCAGTCCAAGGGACTCTCAAGAGTCTTCTCCAACACCACAGTTCAAAAGCATCAATTCTTCAGCGCTCAGCTTTCTTCACTGTCCAACTCTCACATCCATACATGACTACTGGAAAAACCATAGCCTTGACTAGACAGACCTTTTTTGACAAAGTAATGTCTGCTCTTCTTTCCTTAGCTATGTGTAAAGCCTCTTCAAACAAACACTTCACCTTCTTGCATTTATTTTTCTTTGGAATGATTTGGTCACTGACTCCTGTACTATGTTATGAACCTTTGTACACAGTGGTTTTGGTCATTGATTCCTGTATGTTGTTACAAACTTCAGTCCATAGTTCTTCAGTCACTCTGTCTACCAGATCTAATCTCGTGAATCTATTCATCACCACAACTGTATAATCATAAGAGATTTGATTTAGGTCAAACCTGAATGGCCTAGTGGTTTTCCCTCCTTTTCCAATTAAAGCTTGAATTTTGCAGTAAGAAGCAAAGGGGTGGGTATTGCTCAAAATTTTCCAAGTGAGACTTCAACAGTGTGTGAATCGACAACTTCCAGATGTTCAAGCTGGGTTTAACAAAAGCAAAGGAACCAGACATCAAATTGCCAACATCCGTTGAATCATAGAAAAAGCAAGTGAATTCCAGAAAAACATCTACTTCTGCTTTATTGACTATGCCAAAGCCTTTGACTGTGTGGATCACAACAAACTGAAAATTTCTTCAAGAAGTGGGAATACCAGACCACCTTACCTGCCTCCTGAGAAATCTGTATGCAGATTCTCAAGAATCTGCAAGAAGCAACAGTTAGAACCAGACATGGAACAATGGACTGGTTCCAAGTTGGGAAAGGAGTACGTCAAGGCTGTATATTATCACCCTGCTTATTTAACTTATATGCAGGGTACATCATGAGAAATGCCGGGCTGGATGAATCACAAGCTAGAATCAAGAATGCCAGGAGAAATATCAATAACCTTGGATATGCAGATGACACCACCCTTGTGGCAGAAAGAGAAGAGGAATTAAAGAGTCTCTTGATGAGGGTGAAAGAGGAGAGTGAAAAAACTGGCTTAAAACTCAACATTCAGAAAACGAAGATCATGACATCTGGTCCCATCACTTCATGGCAAATAGATGCGGAAACAGTGGAAACAGTGACAGACGTCCTTTTCTTGGGTTCCAAAATCACTGCAGATGGTGACTGCAGCCATAAAATTAGAAGATGCCTGCTCCTTGGAAGAAAAGCTATGACAAACCTAGACAGCATATTAAAAGGCAGAGACATTACTTTGCCTACAAAGGTCCGTCTAGTCAAAGCTATGGTTTTTCAGTAGTTGTGTATGGATGTGAAAGTTGGACCATAAAAAAAGCTGAGCACCGAAGAACTGATGCTGTTGAACTCTGGTGTTGGAGAAGATTCTTGAGAGTCCCTTGGACTGCAAGGAGATCCAACCAGTCCATCTAAAGGAAATCAGTCATGAATATTCATTGGAAGGACTGATGCTGAAGCTGAAGCTCCGATACCTTGGCTACCTGATATGAAGAACTGACTCATTGGAAAAGACCCCGATGCTGGGAAGATTGAGGGCAGGAGGAGAAGGGGATGACAGAGGATGAGATGTTTGGATGGCATCAGCCACTGATGGACATGAGTTTTAGTAGGCTCTGGGAGTTGGTGATGGACAGGGAAGCCCGGCGTGCTGTAGTCCATGGGGTTGCAAAGAGTCGGACATGACTGAGCAACTGAACTGAATGAGTGGAAGCAATATTCCAGCTATTTGCGGGAAGGGATGGGAATTTCCCGGGATTGGGCCACTGCCCACTTTTTGACTCTTTGTGGTTATCCTGGGGATGTCATGGCAGCTGTAGGTGTGTCTTTCAGTTTGCTGATGTGTTACAATGAGCGTGTGCTGAGGCTCAAGGTCTAGAGGAAGTCAACTCGTATGCCATCTTGGACCTACTTTGCTCTTATTGGCTTATGTCTCCTCCTCATGTGTCTGTGTGTGTGTGTGTGCTCAGTCGTGTCCGACTTTGTGACCCCATGAACAATAGCCCGCCAGGCTCCTCTATCTCTGGAATTTTCCAAGCAAGAATACTGGAGTGAGTTACCATTTCCTCCTCCAGGGGATCTTCTCAACGTGGGGATCAAACTTGCATCTCCTGCATTGGCAGGTGGATTCCTTACCACTGAGCCAACTGGGAATCTTGTTCCCAGGCTGTGTCATTCTTTTAGGGGTTGTGCCCTGCTTCCTTCCTGTCTCAAGAGAGGAATGGGGGTTTGCTCAAGATCACACAGCTGTGAAATGCTTGAGGTGGAGCAGGACTCTCCTCCCTTCCTGGCCAGCCCCCTTCTCAGCCCACAAGAAAACACAGGGGCTCACCCCCTCCCTTGGGGAGGACTGTTTTGTAAAGATCTGTTTGGTTGCCTCATCAGACAGGCAGGTTTGGCTACAGTGGAAGCTTTAGGGAAGGGGCCTGCTTAGAGAACTCCATACTCACTATGACCTCTCTGCCCGAGGGCTGTCGGAGCTGCAGAGGAGAGTCGGAGGACTGCAGCGGAGTCAGAGGGCTGGGGCTGGCTAGACCTGGGCCCCTCAAAGATCTAGGAAGAACACTAGCATGGGCCTGGTGGGTGTGTGCTGTGTGCAAAGTCGCTTCAGTTGTGTCCGACTCTTTGCGACCCCATGGACTGTAGCCCACCAGGCTTCTCTGTCCATGGGGATTCTCCAGGCAGGAATACTGGAGAGGGTTGCCATTTTCCCTTCCAGGAGATCTTCCCGACCCAGGGATCGAACCCACGTCGCCTGCATGGGCAGGTGGGTTCTTACCTGGGAAGCCACAACCTGGGCCTGGTGCCAACAGCAAATAACTCTTTAGTCCTGGACCAGACTGAAGAGCTATTTCCCTCTCTAGGCCTTTCTTCCCCTAGCATCTCCTGTCAGATGGCAGGAGAGGCGGCCAGTGTTTGAACATCTCTGAGGACCCTCAGTGTTTTATGATATTTTATGTCTTTGATAAACTCACTGCTGAATTCTGTTTCCTGCCCAGACAGTTCACCTCTGGTGATTTCTGCTTCTTCATGGAGCAGGGGCTTGATTAGAGGAAGTTTTGTCATCAGGTATAAGCTCCCACAGGCAGGGACCAAGGGTTTACCCCCACTCGTTTTTGTTTTTAATATTTATTCATTTGACTGCACATGGTCAAATAAATAAGATCCCAGCATGTGGAATCTTCGCTGTGGCAAGTGAATTCTTAGTTGAGGCGTGTTGGAGCTTGTTTCCTGACCAGGGATTGAACCTGGGCCTCCTGCATTGGGAACACCGAGTCTTAGCCACTGGACCATGAGGGAGGTTCCTGCTGTTGATGTTGACAGAGGCCATTGGAATCCTTTTGGGTGCTGCTACCAAAAGCCAGACTTATCTATTTCTATCTTCCCTTCGAGCAAGGGAAGGTCAAAAGAAAGAAAACAGAGTGAGCCAAGGATTGTTTTCTAGAAGAAAGATAAGGAGGGGAATGGGGGAGGGAGGAAACAGTTTCCATCCCAGTTTGCTCTTCTTGACCTATAGGCAGGAAAGGCCAAGGGTCCCATCTTATCAGCTGAAGGAAGTGGAATTTCTCTGAATAGCAACCAGGCACACAGGCCCAGCCCTTCCAGGATGAAATGCTTTGTGAGGTTACCAAATAACATCTGGGGTAATCAAGAATGGCCCTAAGAGGGCACTGGCCCTCCCTAGCATCCATCTCAACACCGGTTGAGTGGAGCTGGACCAGAGTGGGGAAGGAGTGCTGGGAGAGGGTCGTGGGACTGGTTGTCTGGGGAGGACAGAGCAGGGTCCACAAGAGGAAGTAAGGCTTCCAGAATCTGGGGGGAGTCACAGTGGAAGCCAGGGGGTCCTGAGGGGTGGGGGAGTAGTGGGAGAGAAGGGAGCTGGTATGTTTGTCTGTTTGAATCCACTCCTCATGTTATTTGATGCTGAAAATGGTCCCCCTTTGTTAGGGGAAACACGACTGAAACCACACCAGCCTGGCTAGGACCAGTGTAACCATTTGCCTGAGCTGTTTTAAGACCAGAGGTCCTGGCAGGGAATACGCGGGACTCCCAAGTCACCACCAACTGGAAGAATTCGGGAGAGGTCAAAAGGAGATGCCAGTGGTCTCACCAACCTCCCAGGATCCTTGTCGCTGGGATCCATATTGGCTGGACAATGTGTGGACCCTGACTCATCGGGGTCAGCATGACTTGGCCAGAGACCACCCAGAAACTAATCCCATCCCCGTAAAACCCAAGACTGTGAGCCACGTGGCAGAGCTGTTCTCCTGGGTTCCCTTACAACTCCGCCCAGAGCCCCCCTCCCTGCCCAAGTCTCTTGCTTTATCAGCACATGTGTCTCCTGAGACCAATCATCTCCAAGAGTTAGACAAGCGCCCGTTCTATTAGCGAGCATGTTCTGTTGCTAAGCCCCCAGTGGCCTGGGGAGGCTCCTATCCTTTCTTGTCCAGTTCGGGATTCTCGGCCCCTGTTCTGTACGTCCTGCCCCAGGCGTAGACGCAGCCTTTCTTCCCAGAGCTCTGGTTTCCATTCCAGACACATCTGTGCGTGCCTGGCTGGTGGGGCTTCTGTGGGAGGCTCCTTGTCCTGGTGGCTGCTGGTCCTGATCCTGCCTGGCCTCTGTCTGTCTCTCGTCCTCCCCGTCTCCTGCTTCATTTTTGGATGGCCCCGCCGCCAAACCTGAGCTGGTGGCGGATGTACGCCTCCACGCCATGCCTCTGGTCACCCCAGGATTTAGCCCCTTTTTGGTACTCGTGGTTCTCAGCAATGCTTGGCCTCCGATAAACTCAATGGCACGACTATTTCTTACACCAAGCGCTCTTTTCAACGGCCCTCTGTTATCCTCTTGTCAGTGGAGAATCTGCCTGTTTTCCTTTGTATACTATTTTTTTTTTTGGCCACACCATGGGCATGCAGGCTCTTAGTTCCCCAACCAGGGACTGAACGCCCACCTTCTGCAGAGGAGGTCTGGCTGGTGGGGTTCCGTGAGCAGCTCCTTGTCCTGGCGGGTGGGAGGAAGCGTGGAGTCTTAACCATTGGGCCACCAGGCATGTCCTGCCTGTTTTCTTCAACATGTCTTTTTTTTTTTTGTACCTTTGGACCTCCTTCACCCATTTCTCCCACCCCCACTCCCTTCCTCTGACAACCACCCATTTGTTCTCTGTGTCTCAGAGCTTGTTTGTTTTTAAACATCTCTTTTGTCAATGGTTGTATCTCCATCTGAGGCAGGAAGTATATAGCAAAGGAGCCTCTAAAGGACACAGGGCCGGGGGGACAGGACACAGGAGTTGACATGACGGGTTCCCAATGATGAATTTAATGTTTTAATATGACTTCAGGGCTAAAGAGTTTACAAAAAACATTTTATTTTTTTAAAGTCACTCTGCCATCTGCCATCAGAACTTGCTCTGCCATCTTTACCTGGACTTTGAGAGCATCCCTGGGGATCTCTTCTTCTGGGTATGGGAACAATGCAAGGCGCTGGAGAGGGTTGGGGGTGGCCTCTGTGAATGACCCTCTGTGTGTTTACCTGAGCTGTGGCCATGCAGGCTTAGAAGGTTTTATGTGTTAGCCAGGAGAGCGGGACAGCTGAGAGTCTTTGGTGGCAGCTGAAGGAGCATGGCCTGGAGGCCACGAGGGACCAATGTCAGATCCGTGGTCCTAACCAGCCCTCAGAGATGTATCCATCAGGGTCACTCACATGGGGTAATTGAGTTTAATAGCGGGATGATCTGCAAAGGTATGGCTGGGAGGTTGGCAAACCAAAAGGGAAGTCGTGGGAACTGGGAGCTGGGCCTGAAGGAGTAAGACAGGCGTGTTTACTGGAATCTAGAGAGAGACACATGGACAGAGGTGGAGAGGAGAGGCTCACAGGAGCTGTCACCTGCTGTCCAGGCTGGAAAGAGCTGGAAGGTAGACCTGCCCTCCTGCCCTTGCTGGCAACCCACCTGCCCCATCCAGCCGGAAGACAGAGGACAAGGGAGCCCACTGATGCTGCCCTATGGGCTAGCCTCCTGGAGCACCGAGCAGGGCAGAAGAAGGTGGAGAGTGGATGGAAGGGGCAGCACAAGGCTTTAGGAAGGGTGCAGGAGGGGCAGCCCAAAGCGAGTGCAGGTCCTGAGCAAGTGAGTGTGTGTGTGTGTGAGTGTGTGTGTGTGTGTAGCCCCACAATGCACTCTTCTTGCTTTGGGGTGAGAGTGGGGACCACAGAACCCTTACGCTCAAGGTTCTCAGTCCTTAAATATTCTCTGCTCCCAGCTTGATACCTGAAATCCCCTCATTAAAAAAAAAAAAAACACAAAACTTTTTGCAGGGAACTGGGAATTCCCTGATGATCCAGTGGTTAAGACTCCCAGCTTTCACTGATGAGGGCCCCGGGTTCAATCCCTGGGTCGAGGAACTAAGATCCGCAAATGAAAAATATATAAAATAATAAAACGAAAAGCTCTCTGCTCCAAGCTAAAGGTTCTGCTAACTGTGAAGTGACCTCCAAGACAGCAGCAGCAAGGGAGAAGAGCAGCGGACGCTTCCTGTGTCCTTACTCTGGGCCTGCACTGAGTGAGAGAGATCTGACACTGATGAGACAGGTACGTGGTCCCATGGCCTTGCAGGACAAGTGTTACTAATTCACACATGAGGCGTGTGGGGCTGGGGGGCCTAGCCAGCCCCACACCACGGCCCACATCTAGATGTTTTTATAACCCACTTAGTCCAAAGCCCATACAGGTCACCACCACCCCTGTGATCCCCAAACTCCATAGGAGCTGAGGAGCTGGTCTTGACGTGAGGAGGGGGGAACCATCCCAGAGGACAGGAAAGGCTGCAGTGGAGGCAAGGGTGGTGTTTAAGCAGCAGATATTGACTTTTCATTTCTGGGGGCTGGGAGTCCAAGATCAGGGTGCCGGCAGACAGAGCTCCGGGTGAGACCTGGCTTCCTAGTTTGCAGACAGCTGCTGTCTCAGAGTGTTCCTTCAACCAGGAAGCGCTAATTTTGAATTTGCACTGGATCTGCTTCCAGGACTTTAACTCTTTTTGTTATTATAAGCATACATAATGGCCTGCCTCAGGGAGATAACCTGACCCCGCCCACCGGTGATGGACTGTGACATTCTTGAATCCTGTGTGTGGCAAATGGCTCTGGGCCCGGTGCCCACTGCTTGAGACTCAGAAATTCACATTTGGGGAGGCCAGAATCACAGATAGATGTGACATCTTTGTTTGTGGATGTGACAGGGAATATTCCATTTCACACCACCCATGAAATGACTGGTAGGAAATGAAACTAACATATCCCCCCTATCTGAGGCTTCATTTCTTCACCTCCTGCCATCTCTAATCCATAAAAGAATCTGACATCCAGGCTCCCACTAGTTGGCTAATTGGTTATTTTGAGGCGCTAGCCTGCTGTCTTCTCGGTCAATTGGCTCCCAAATAAAGTCCCTTCCTGATCCCAACATCTCATCTCCGATTCATTGACTTAACTTGAGGCAAGCAAAGCGAGCTTGGACTGAATAACATTATCACATGGTGCGGGGAAAGAGAACTCTGTCTCTCCTTTCTCCTTATAAGGACACCATTCCCATCACAGTGGGGGTGGGACACCCTTCTGCTGCTGCTGCTAAGTCACTTCAGTTGTGTCCGACTCTGTGCGACCCCATAGACAGCAGCCCACCAGGCTCCCCCATCCCTGGGATTCTCCAGGCAAGAACACTGGAGTGGGTTGCCATTTCCTTCTCTAATGCATGAAAGTGAAAAGTCAAAGTGAAGTCGCTCAGTCGTGTCCGACTTGTAGCGACCCCATGGACTGCAGCCTACCAGGCTCCTCCGTCCATGGGATTTTCCAGACAAGAGTACTGGAGTGGGGTACCATTGCCTTCTCCAGGACACCCTATGACCCCAACTAAGCCTAACTATAACCTCCCAAAGGTCTAATCACTAAATACCACTAAATACCTCCCATCACTCCACGGGGGGAGTTACCATCACACATGAATTTGGGACCAGACACATTCAATCCATATCAGAAAGGAACCTTAAAGACTTTTGCCCAGGGTGGGTTCACCCTGCTTTTCTGGGTGGTGACTGTGCCTCCCTCCAGCCCCCACGGGAAGGGATCCAACATAACTGCCTCTCTTTCCCCTCCCTGGACTCGACATTCATGCTTCCTAACTCAGTAGACCCCACAGAAAGCAGTGCTTTCAGTAGCAACATCTTCGAACTCAAAGTTGATGGCATAGTGTTAATTCCACAAGTTTTGTAAAGAAAATATCATGGGCTCACAATCCACTTATGATCTATGCGACCTGTGTCAGTCACTCTGAAATGCAATTTTCTGTAGCATCTTTTTATAAATTTTAATTTTATTTATTTTATTTTTGGGTGCACTAGGCCTCCATTGCTTTTGCTTGGGCTTTCTCTAGTTGCGGTGAGCAGGGGCCACTCTGTAGTTGCGGTTGGAGGACTTCTCATTGTGGTGGCTTCTCTTGTTGCGGAGGACCAGCTCTAGGGCATGCCGGCTCAGTAGTAGAGGTGCAAGGACTTAGTTTCTCTGCAGCCTGTGGGAACTTCCTGGACCAGGGATCGAACCGGGGTCCTCTGGGTAGGCTAGGTGGATTCCTATCCACTGTTCCATCCGGGAAGTCTGGAAGTACAACTTTCTTATATGTAGAATGGCTGTCCTGGTAGCTCAGATGGCAAAGAATCTGCCACAATGCAGGAGATCCCATTTGATCCCTGAATGGGGAAGATCCCTTGGAAAAGGGAATGGCAACCCACTCCAGTATTCTTGCCTGGAGAATTCCACTGACAGAGGAGCCTGGAAGGCTATACAGCCCATGGGGTCACAAAGAGTCAGACTTAGTGACCAAACCACAGCAACAAAATGGAAGCAACACTAGCCACCTGGGTTAAAACGGGCAGCACAATTTTTGGGACTTGGTGGACTTCCAGTGAGTGTAAAGAGCTGTCTAGAAGCTAACCTCTTGGTTTCCAGGCCTGGGCTATGCCTTGACTTTCCATTTCCTTTATTCGAGGGGCAAAATGTGGCATTTATTAAGCATTCCAGGGACTGGGGGCCTTTCACTGTCCATCAGTAGCTGGCCATCCTGATCTTGGAGTCAGTGGGCTGGTTGCACATACGAGAAAACGTGGGGATGAATAAAAAGGAAAGGAAGACCTATCGTGTGATGGAAGCGAGGTGGCTGAATTGACCCTTTTGAAGCAACTCCGGGGCGTGGAAAGCGCTGAGAACCCGGAGACTCCCACACGGTGAGCAATTTACTCGCTGCTGATCCGCAGCTTCGCGGCTGCTGGGCTGGCGCGCCCTCTAGTGGTCCTCCTGATGTCTTTTTTAATTAGACCAGTTTCTTTGGCAGTCTGTCCTACTTAGCTGCTGCTGCTGCTAAGTCGCTTCAGTCGTGTCCGACTCTGTGCGACACCATAGACGGCAGCCCACCAGGCTCCCCCGTCCCTGGGATTCTCCAGGCAAGAACACTGGAGTGGGTTGCCATTTCCTTCTCCAATGCATGAAAGTGAAAAGTCAAAGTGAAGTCGCTCAGTCGCTGCTGCTGCTAAGTCACTTCAGTCGTGTCCGACTCTGTGCGACCTACTTTAAGTTCACTCAATTTTTTAAAAGCATATGACTTTTTACTTATTTATTTATTATGGCTGCACTGGGTCTTCGTTACTGCAGGCAGGCTTTCTCTAGTTGAAGTGATCGGGGCTACTCTTTACTTGCAGTTCATGGGCTTCTCATTGTGGAGGCTTCTCTAGTTGCAGAGAGAGCACTCTAGAAAGTGTGGGTTCAGTAGCTGAGACTCCCTGGGCTCTAAAGCACAGGTTCAGTACTTGTGGCCCATGGGCTGACTTGCTCCGTGGCACGTGGCATCTTCCTGGACCAGGGATCGAACCCACATCCCCTGCCTTGGCAGGTGGATTTTTAACCAGTGGACCACCAGGGAGGTCCCCACTCAAGTTTTTACTGAGAGAGTTCTTTGCCAGGGGGGAGATAGTCTAGGCACTGGAGATTTAGCAGAGAACAAAACAAACTCCTACACTAATTCTTCACTTGCTTAGCAACTTCCATCTGGGTCCCTGAAGGCTGATATCTGCTCCTCCTTTTGTATTGCCAAAGGTGAAATTTTAAGAAACTAGCATGCATAGACCTCCAAATAAGATGAAACCAGAGCATTGGGTAATACGGGGGCAAATCTGAGGGGAGAGGTATTTTGCTCAATTTTAAGTGACTTGCTGTCTCTTAGCACTTCTTTCCTTTATTATAGATTAAGATTTTGCTTTCCCCCTGCTTTTTAAGTTTGTTCATGAGAGCACTTGCAGAGGTTCTACTAGATCTATGCTATCCAATACGGTAGCCACTAGTCACCCATGACTATTTAAATTAAATTAATTTAAAAATTTAATAAGACTAAAAATGTAGTTTCTTATTTGCACCACTCACATTTCCAGTGTTTATTCCCCACGTGTGACTGGCAGCTATCTCATTGAATAGCACTGATATGTAATATTTCCAATGCAGAAGGTTCAACTGGATGACCCTGTAGCCGTGATGGGGATTTGGCTCGAGGAATGTTGAGTTAGTGTGAAGGTATGATCTACCCATTCCTTCCTTCTGGCTTCTTTTCTTTTAAGGATTGCTCTTATTTATTTGTTTGCTTTTCCCCATGCTGGGTCTTTGTTGCAGTGCACAGGCTTTCTCTAGTTGTGGTGAGCAGGCTTCTCACTGCAGTGGCTTCTCTTGTTGCAGAGTGTGGGCTCTAGGGTGTGTGGGCTTCAGTAGTTATGGTGCACAGGATTAGTTATCCCACAGCACGTGGGGTCTTAGTTCCTGGACCAGGGATTGAACCTGTGTCCCCTGCATATTGGCAGGCAGATTCTTAACCAGTGGCCCACCAGGGAAGTCCCCTCCTTCTACCTTCTTATCTGCAGTTTGGACAGTGGCCTCTGGCTGGTAGCAGAGGGGTGTGAGCCAGAAGACCTAACTTTGTACTGTTTGCTGAGCCAGTTGGGAGATATGCCCCCCTTCTTTCTTCTTCTTCTTCTTTTTTTAAAATTTAATTTTACTTATCGATTTATTACAAACATTTCTTTCTGCCTCACTGCACGGCTTGCAGGATCTTAGTTCTCTGACCAGGGATCGAACCCCAGTGCACAGCAGACCAACAGAGAGAGCTGGGTCCCAGGCTGATCAACCCTGTGGTTGCTTTTCTCTTGGGAGAGTTCAGTTGCCAAAGGTTTGTCTCTCTGTGCCCTTGGTCCTGGGTTGCCAGCTCTGCTCTTGACCTCTGCCCTTTCTGGTTCTAACTGTGGGCTGGAAGGGGCTTGGGGAACCTTCTTACCAAGCTCTTGTATACTGGGAAGTCTCTGATCGCCAACGAGAGAGCGAGTGGGCAATGGATGCTGGAGTGTCTGAAAGTTAAAAGTCTCCACTTCTTGAGCCACTACCATTAACTTAGGAGCAGAGGAAGCTGGACAGAGCATCCTGGTACACAGGCTCTTCTCATTTCTGCGGCTAACTTGTTCTGTGACTATGGGCAAGTCCTTTCTCTTACCCCCAAGTCTCAGTTTCTTCCTACGTAATGAGGGATGGGGGACTTGATGATTTCCAAGGTCTTCTGCAATTCTAGAGTCTGTAACTTGGCCACTGCCTTTGTGATTCTAGTGCACAACAAGTTATTATCAAGATAGAACAGATTCTCCCCTCCCCAAAGAGGAATCTCCTGGCTCAAATGGTTTCACTCCAAAACCTGAAGAAGACTAAACACCAATTTTACACAAATTCTTCCAGAAAATGAACGAGGAGGGAACACTTCCCAACTTACTTTTAGGCCAGTATTATTTTGATATCAAAACCAGATAAAGATAGTACTAAAGAAAGCAACTAGGAACCAATATCTTTCATGAACTTAGACCAATAACTCTCAAAATCCTCAATAAAATATTAGCAAATTTAATTAATTGTTCTAAAATAATTATAAATATGAGAAGGATTATATAAAGGGACCACATAGGATTTATTCCAGATATGTAGTCTGATTCATTATTCGAAATTCCATGGATATCAAGTGGTTAATAAAGTTGAGTTTAAAAAAGTCCATCATAGAAATAAGCTAAATATAATCAAGCTATAGAGCTGTGTTGGACTCTTTGCGACCCCATGGACTGCAGCATGCCAGGCCTCCCTGTCCATCACCAACTCCTGGAGCTTGTTAAAACTCATGTCCATTGAGTCAGTGATGCCATCCAACCATCTCATCCTCTGTCATCCCCTTCTCCTCCTGCCTTCAATCTTTCCCAGCATCAGGGTCTTTTCTAATGAGTCAGTTCTTCACATCAGGTGGCCAAAGTATTGGAGTTTCAGCTTCAGTATCAGTCCTTCCAATGAATATTCAGGACTGATTTCTTTTAGGATGGACTGGTTGGATCTCCTTGCAGTCCAAGGGACTCTCAAGAGTCTTCTCCAACACCACAGTTCAAAAGCATCAATTCTTTGGCACTCGGCTTTCTTTATAGTCCAACTCTCACATCCATACATGACCACTGGAAAAAATGTAGCTTTGACTAGATGGACCTTTGTCGGCAAAGTAATGTCTCTGCTTTTTAATATGCTGTCTAGGTTGGTCATAACTTTTCTTATAAGGAGCAAGTGTCTTTTAATTTCATGGTTGCAGTCACCATCTGCAGTGATTTTGGAGCCCAAGAAAATAAAGTCTGTCACTGTTTCCATTGTTTCCCCATCTATTTGCCATGAAGTGATGGGACCGGATGCCATGATCTTCGTTTTCTGAATGTTGAGTTTTAAGCCAGCTTTTTCGCTCTCCTCTTTCACTTTCATCAAGAGGCTCTTTAGTTCCTCTTCGCTTTCTGCCATAAGGGTGGTGTCATCTGCATATCTGAGGTTATTGATATTTCTCCTGGCAATCTTGATTCCAGCTTCTGCTTCATCCAGCCCAGCATTTCGCATGATGTACTCTGCATATAAATTAAATAAGCAGGGTGACAATATACAGCATTGATGTACTTACTCCTTTCCCAATTTGGAACCAGTCTATTGTTCCATGTCCAGTTCTAACTGTTGCTCCTTGACCTGCATACAGATTTCTCAGGAGGTAGATAAGGTGGTCTGGTGGTCTGATAAGACCACCAGTCTCTTTAAGACTTTTCCACAGTTTGTTGTGATCCACACAGTCAAAGGCTTTAGTGTGGTCAATAAAGCAGAAGCAGATGTTTTTCTCGAACTCTATTGCTTTTTCTATGATCCAACAGATGTTGGCAATTTGATCTCTGATTCCTCTGCCTTTTCTAAATCCAACTTGAACATCTGGAAGTTCTTGGTTCACTGTACTGTTGAAGCCTCACTTGGAGAATTTTGAGCATTGCTTTGCTAGCATATGAGATGAGTGCAATTGTGTGGTAGTTTGAGCTTTCTTTGGCATTGCCTTTCTTTGGGATTGGAATGAAAACTGACATTTTCCATTCCTGGGGCCACTGCTGAGTTTTCTAAATATGCTGACATATTGAGTGCAGCGCTTTCACAGCATCATCTTTTAGGATTTGAAATAGCTCAACTGGAATTCCATTGCCTCCTCTAGCTTTGTTCGTAGAGATGCTTCCTAAGGCCCACTTGACTTCACATTCCAGGATGTCTGGCTCTAGGTGAGTAATCACACCATCATGGTTATCTGGGTCATGAAGATCTTTTTTGTATAGTTCTTCTGCATATTCTTGCCACCTCTTCTTAATATCTTCTGGTTCTGATAGGTCCATACCATTTCTATCCTTATTGTGCCCATCTGTGCATGTTCCCTTGGTATCTCTAATTTTCTTGAAGAGATCTCTAGTCTTTCCCATTCTATTGTTTTCCTCTATTTCTTTGCATTGATCACTGAGGAAGACTTTCTTATCTCTCCTTGCTGTTCTTTGGAGCTCTGCCTTCAGATGGGTATATCTTTCTTTTTCTCCTTTGTCTTTCACTTCTCTTCTTTTCTCAGCTATTTGTAAGGCCTCCTCAGACAACCATTGCCTTTTTGCATTTCTTTTTCTTGGGGATGGTCATGATCAACGCCTCCTGTACCATGTCATAAACCTCTATCCATAGTTCTTCAGGCACTCTGTCTATGAGATCTAATCCCTTGAATCTATTTCTCACTTCCACTGTATAATCATAAGGGATTTGATTTAGGTCATACCTGAACGGAATTCTCCAGGCCAGAGTACTGGAGTGGGTAGCCTTCCCCTTCTCCAGGGGATCGTCCCAACCCTGAGACTGAACCCAAGTCTCCCGCATTGCAGGTGGATTCTTTACCAGCTGAGCCACAAGGGAAGTCCTTCATGAAGATAATCATAATCATATCAACTAGTACAGAAAAAACATTTGACAAAATCCAACATCTGTTCATGATTTAAGACTCTCAGCAAGCTAGGAAGAAAGGGGAACTAACCTCAGTTTGATAAAGAACATCTGCAAAAAGTCTATTGCTAACTTCATAATTGATGGTGAAAGACAGAATGCTTTCTCCCTAAGTTTGGGAACAAGGCAGGAATATCTGCTCTCACTGTATGCGTGCTTGCTCAGTCGAGTCCAGCTCTTTTTGACCCTTTGGGCTGTAAGCTGCCAGGCTTCTCTGTGCATGGAATTTTTTTTTTTTTCAGTCAAGAATACTGGAGTGGGTTGCCGTTTCCTCTTCCAGGGATTGAATTCGAGTCTCCTGGGTCTCCTGCATTGCAGGCAGACTCTTTTCACACTGAGTCATTGAGGAAGACTTGCTTTCACTTGCTTTCACTACTCCTATTTATACAGTGCTGGAAGTTCTAGTCGCTGTAAAGCAAGAACAAGAAGTAAAAAGGCATACAGAGTGGAAAGGAAGAAGTAAAACTGTCCTTATTTGCAAATGTTACAATTGTTTATAAAAAAAATCCCAAAGACTCTACAGAAGAGCTCCTGTAACTGCTATGTAAGTTCTGCAAGGTCACAGGATACAAGATCGATGCATAAACAACTGCATTTCTATATAGCAACAGCAAATAGGCAGAAACTAATTGTTTCAAAGAAAATGAGATACCTAGTTACATATTTAACAAAACATGCATAGGATCTGTATGCTGAAAATTACTGACACTGATAAAGTCAATCAAAGAAGATGTAAATAAATGGAGACATACACTGCGGTCACGGACTAGAAGACACAGCATAGTAAACATGTCAATTCTTCCCCAATTTATAGGTTTAATGTAATTCCTATCAAAATCCCAACAAGATATTCTGTAGACATAGATAAGCATATTCTAATATTTACATGAAGAAGCACAAGCCCTAAAATGACTAAAGGAATTTTAAAAAACAAAAGAATAAACTGTGAGGAACTACCCCATATAAGATATTGTATGAGACCAGGATGAAATAAAGGAAGGATCAAACACTGACCAGCCCTTCCCTGAAAGTAGAAATAGCATCTCCTCCAAACAGTCTTCCTGGATTAGCTCCTATACTTCACTGGCCCCTGGGTATATACCCTACTTGAACTGTATCAAATTATTTTCCCTTTATTAATATGGGAATTGGTGAGCATTCCTATTTCTCAGCTATGTATTCAATAATCTGCCATACACAGAGCTTGGTGAGGGCATTATAATGGCTTCTGCCTTTTTGCTTTTCTCACCAGGCCCAGGAAGGCGTTCTGAACCTAGTGGGCATTCAGTTGTTTTGCAGCCAGAACAGACTGAGATGATTATTCTCATCTTACTCTTCTCAGGGCCTCCTGGCTCCCACCTGGCACCTTGTCTCCAGGGTGCATCAGGAATCCAAAATCGCAGCTTAGATCTCAGAGGCTTCCTCACCTCCCAGCACCAGCTGCTGATCCCATTACCCAAAGCAGGGCAGGAAGCGCCCAAGGTCTCCTGAAAACTGATGATGTCAGGAGAGTCTTCCTCTGGCCTCCGCCAGGCTCTGCTTTGGAACCCTTGGGGCCACCAGGCTGTCCATTCTGTGGCAGTTCCTCTTCCGGTACTCAATGGCTCATGACGGGGTAGAGGGCTTGGGTTGGGGCCAGGGAAATGGGAACAGTGCAATGAAAAGCAGGAGCCTGTGACTCTTTGGTTTCCAGGCCGGAAGCACTTGGAAGAGGCAGAATCTCTACTTTTTTTTTCCTGGCCGTGCTGGATCTTCATTGCTCGTCATTGCAGTGCTTGGGGTTCTCACTGCGGTGGCTTCTCTTATTGCGGCTCGTGGGCCCTGGAGCACAGGGTCAGTAGTTGTGGTGCCTGGGCTTCGTTGCTCCAAGGCATGTGCGATCTTCCTAGATCAGGGATGGAACCCACGTCCCCTGCATTGGCAGACAAATCCTTAATCACTGAATCACCAGGGGAGTCCAGCATTTCATTTTTATATTGAGGAGGTGGTGGAGGGCCTGGCAGGATGACTTTGGAGGGACTGCCCTTCCTGCAGCCTGAAAAGAGGATTCCAGATGCTAGAGGGCTTCCCTGGGGACTCAGACGGTAAAGAACCTGCCCTGCAATGCAGGAGACCAGGGTTCGATCCCTGTGTTGGGAAGATCCCCTGGAGAAGAGAATGGCAACCCATTCCAGTATCCTTGCCTGGAGAATTCCATGGACAGAGAAGCCTGGAGGGCTATAATCCATGGGGTCACAAAGAGTCGGACACAGACTGAGTGACATTAAGAGAGAGACAGATGCTGCTGCTGCTGCTAAATTGCTTCAGTCGTGTCCGACTCTGTGTGACCCCATAGACAGCAGGCCACCAGGCTCCTCCGTCCCTGGGATTCTCCAGGCAAGAACACTGGAGTGGGTTGCCATTTCCTTCTCCAATGCATGAAAGTGAAAAGTGAAAGTGAAAAGTGAAAGTGAAGTCGCTCAGTCGTGTCCGGCTCTATGCGACCCCATGGACTGCAGCCTACCAGGCTCCTCTGTCCATGGGATTTTCCAGGCAAGAGTACTGGAGTGGGGTGCCATTGCCTTCTCCGGAGAGAGATGCTAGAAGTGGCTAAAATGACACCCCTGCTCCGGCCCTGTCCTGTTTCCCTGGTGACCACAGATGGTGTCTGTGTGCACTTCCTGTTGCCTGCAAGCCCAGAATTCCTCACTCCTATCAGAGCATCCTGGAACGCCTTGCTGGCTCTTGGGGCTCCTGCCTTTGGTCTTAAATGGTATCATGGCAGTGAAATAATTTTCTCATCTGTGGGGGGGCGGGGGGAGGGTGCGGGCAGGGAGATGTGAGTCCAGGCATGTGAGCGGAGAGTAAGCCAAACCAAGCAAAGAAGCTCAAGTAAGAAATGAGTCCTAAGTGATGCATAATGGGTCAAGCAAGACCTGGGTGGACGTGCTTGTATCCAGAGCCCAGCACACCGTGGGGCTGAGTGGCTGCCTTTGTCAGAATTCTTCTCTCTGCGTGTGTTTTTCATAGCTCTTGCCGCTCGTGGCCCTCCTAGATCCTTGGGCTGGGCTTCTGGTCCCTTCCGCACTCCCTACAAGTTGGGCATCTTAGCCAGAGGCCCCCAGAAAAGGCTCCCCACCCAAGTCTGGGCAGTTGCTGGCATTGCAGGTGGCTCCCTTCCGCCTTCCCACTCACCAGCTTTCTCACAGCACTCACACGGGCCTCCAGAGGAGGACCGGCCAGATCACACCTAGATCTTGTGCTCCCTTTCGGCTCTCAGGCCTCCTCCTTCACCCGTGGGAACCAACAAGGAACCGAGAGGGGGCGGTCCCTGGGGATGACCTCCCCAGCAGGACAGAGCTTGGACACCATCGTCTGCTGGCGTGAAATTGGGGAAGTGGTGGGGACAGGCTGCGGGGTTGTCAGGGGGGAACTTTCTGTTTCTCGCTCTATTTTTACAAAATGTACTTACGACACTGGGGACATGGCGGGGAAGGGAGCAGACAGGAAAGAGGGGATTTGGAAGCAAGCAAGAAAACAGAACGGTCCATTGGACTTGCATTCCTGAGGCTGGACTCACGCTAGTCTGCTGTGACAGACTTGGGGCAAGGCTTCCTGCCTCGAAGACTCCAGATAGATTGTTCAAACGTGGGCCTCTCAGAGTCCTGGTTCCAAGAGAGAGGATTCATACATAACAATGTTTTTTTTAACTTAGGGATATGTTTTTTGATGTCCTGGACTGTAAGCCCCTTGAAGGGTAGAAAGCACACTTTTTTTTCTTTTTTTCCACAAAGCACATCTTAACTATCTTTTTGTTTCCTAAGCACATAGCAAGGTGCCTGGCATACAGAAAATATTAAAAACCCAATGAACTGGAAATCGCCCTGAGCTTTCCATGGTGTGTAAGCGTCCCCGCTTAGTTTACAAGGAAGGTGAGTGTAGGGTGCAGTAAACAGAGGTTATCTTTAGAAGTGAGAGAGAGTGAAACAAACTCTTGCAGCCAGTCCCCAGGGGTAGGGGGAGAGGAGCTGGGTGGGTGTGCCTTCTGTCAAAGGCGTAAAGCTGGCAGGAAGTCGGTATTTCACCTGCAGTGTAGGGTCCTGGCCCTTTCCTTGTTTCTCCTGGGATCCCACCTTCTGTCTGCCCAGCTCAGAGGGGCCAGGCAGCTCTCCTGTACCACCAACATCATGGCCATTCCCACATAAAGCTGCTGGGCTGGAATTAACAAACACCTTTTCCTTTTAAGCTCAATTGTAACAACACAATGACTGGGGTCTTTTTACTTTTTGTCTTGTTTCAAACACATACAAAAGTGAAGAGAATAGTGTTTCCCCTCCCGTGTTCCCATCACCCAGCTTCCGGAATGGTCAATGCCCTGCCTTTTTTCACCCACTGGATGATTTTAAAGCTCTCTCCTAGCCATCCTACCGTTTCCTCTGTAATTATATAGTCTCTGTTACCAAAGGAGAAGGGCTTCTTATCTTAAAAACACAACAATAACATCGTCATTCTTTAAAAAGTCAACAATAACTCAGTATTATCAAACATGCTGTCAGTGTTCAAATTTCTTGGATTGTCTCGTATTTCTTACTGAATTTTTAAAGATATCTTTATGGTTGTAAAACATCTATAAATAAAATTTGCCACATTAATCACTTTTAGATGTGCAATTATGTGATTACATTCTCAATGTTATGCAATTATCACCACTATTTCTAAAATTTTTTTCATCATCCCAAACAGAAATTCTGTACCCATAAGCAATAACTTTTCCTTTCCCTTACCCTGGTAATTTCTAATCTAACTTCTGTTTCTGTGAATCTACCTATTTTTGATATTTCACGTAAGTGAAATCCTACCATATTTATCTTTTTGTTTCTGGCTTATTTTGCTTGGACGACGTTTTTAAGTTTCATCCAGGTTTCAGCCTGTATCAGAACGTCATTCCTTTTTAAGGCTGAATAGTATTGCATTGAATGGATATACCAAGTTTTGTTTATCCACTGGTGTCCATCTGTCAATGGACACTGAGTTGTTTACACCTTTGGCTATTGTGACTAATGCTGCGATGAACATTGGTGTGCACGTATCTGTTTGAGTCCCTGTTTTCAATTCTTTTGGATGCATATCTAAGAGAGGAATTGCTGGGTCATATGGCAGCTCTATGTTTCACTTTCTGAGGACTGCTGCTGCACCATTTTACATCCCCACCAGAAACGCAGAGAATCCCAGGGACGGGGAGCCTGGTGGGCTGCCATCTATGGGGTCGCACAGAGTCAGACACGACTGAAGCGACTTAGCAGCAGCAGCAGAAACGAAGAAAGATTTCAATTTCTCCATATCCTGTCCGACACTTGTTATTTTCCACTTTAAAAAGTACAGCCATTCTAGTAGGTGTGAAGTCATATCTCATTGCATGTTACTGATGACTTATGATGTTGTCTTTTGCTGTGCTTATTGGCTATTTGTATATCTTCTTCAGACAAACATCTTTTCAGGTCCTTTGCCCATTTTAAAACTGGGCTGTTTATCTTTTGTTGTTGAGATGCAGGAGTTTTAAAAAATATATTCAGGTTATTAAACTCTTACTAGATATGATTTACAAATATTTCTCCCATCCTGAGGATCGTCACTTCATTTTCTCAATAGAGTTTTTTGATACACAAAGTTTTTAATGTTAATGAGGTTCAACTTATCTACTTTTCCACTTGAGGCCTGTGTTTTTGGTGTCATATTTAGGAAATTGTTGCCAAATCTAGGTCACAAAGAGTTTCCCCTATGTTTTCTTGTAAGTTTTGTAGTTTTATGTCTTAAATTTAGGTCTTCGATCCATTGTTAGTTAATTTTTCTTTGTAGTGTGTCCAAAGTTCAGAAATAGCAGAAGTGAATCACAAAGGCAGTAATTAATAAAAGTTCATTGTGCACACACCAGAAAAAGAGAGTTTTTGAACTGGGAGCATTCAAATGTAGCATGGAATGAGGGGCAGAGATACGTCATTGTATGGCAGTTTATACAGTAGGGAGGCAGTGACTGTTTATTCTTCACAGTGCTTGGTTATAGAGTTTTCTTAAATGATCGGGAATGGTTACTTCATATCAGTTCGGGGAAGACTTTAAGTTTCACTTATGATTTTCAGAGGCATAAGCAAGAGATGATCCAGGGCAAGTTAGTCTTGCTTGTCTTGCACAATAAGCTAAATTAAACTTTGTTTTTCTGACAAAACTGGTTTTGTCTGCTTAGGGAATGAATTTTCAAGTCTGGTCTCTGTTTGATTTTAAGGGTGTAAGGTAAGGGTCCAGCTTCATGCTTTTGCACGTGGATATCTAGTTTTCCCAGCACCATTCGTTAAAGAGAATTTTTTCCTATTGAATGACTGTGTTACCTTTTTGACAATCAGTTGACTATGTCAGGGTTTATTTCTGAGTTCTCAGTTTGATAAATCCTTGATCTATACATTTATCCTTATACCAGGCACAGTGCTGTTTTCATTAGTGTGGCTTCGTAGTAAGTTTTGAAATTGAGAATGAGTCCCCTAACTTTGTTCGTCTTTCTCAAGATTGTTTTTTTTTTTTTTTTTTTTTTGCTATTTGCAGCCCCTTGAGACTGCAAAAAAATTCATACAAAGGATTTTATTTTAATTTTAAGATGAGTTTTTCTATCTCTGCAAAAAACACCACTGGAATTTTGATACGGATTGCACTGAATTTGCATATTGTTTGGGGTTGTATCATCAGCTTTTTCAAGTTTCTCTTATTGTTATTTTTTAATTGGAGTATAGTTGATTTCCAATATTGTGTTAGTTTCTCGTGTGCAGCAAAGCGAATCAGTTACATGTGTACATATATACACTCTTTTTAGACTCTTTTCCCATATAGTTCATTACACACTATTGAGTAGAGTTCTCTGTGCTATACAGTTGTATCATCATCTTAATAATATTGTCTTCCAATTCAGGAGCGTGGGACATTTTCCCATGTATTTAGGGTTTTCTTTCAGTCTTTTGTCTCTTTGGTTAAATTTATTCCTAAATATTTTATTCTTTTTGATGCTCTTAGAGATGGAATTATTTTTTCAATTTTTGGGAAGGATTGATCAATGGTAATGTATAGGAATACAACAGATTTTTGTGTATTGATTTTTTTCTTTTTTTTTTTACCTTGCATTGGCTTGTGGGATCTTAGTTCCCTGACCAAAGGTTGAACTCAGGCCCTTTGCAGTGAAAGAGTAGCGTCCTAACCACTGGACCGCCAAGGAATTCCCCCAACCACACTTAAATTCACTAAAAAACTCATCTTTATTTGTCTCTGTACTTTCAGACTATACCTCTATCACCCACCCTCTGCTCACCCACAAATCCTTCCCTCCTAGCAATAAATAATAAAGTTAAAGTTAACAGACTATAAATATGTTACAAAGTAAAACTTACAGGGTTTGTTGATGCCTCCAGTGTAGAGTATAAGAAAGACAGAGGTCCAGGATGGGACCAAGAGTTTTGGCTGGAAAACCCAGCAGAAGCAATTTGCCACTTACTATAATGGGGGGGAAATGATTTCACTCGGGGATGTGGATGTTTTAAAGAACACAGGTGACCCATCAAAGCACCTCACAGTTGCACTCTGCAGAGGTCTGTTATTTTAATTTAACATGTAATCACTGTTATGACCGGTCAGTAGATTTCAGGTCACCTATCCCTTATATTACCAAAAATGACCCTTGTCTCAAACTTTTATGAAAGAATCCTGATCCAGTCCATAGTATCTTACTGGTTATGCTTAGCGCATGAGACATCATCCACCCAAGTTGCTCAGAGGGACCATACCTCTGCCTTATCAAAGGGCTCAGTCCCTCAAACACTGCCCACACTTGGGACTGGGCTGTACAGAGAGAAATTCCTGCCATTTCCCCCAAGAGCATGTAGGTTTCCTAACGTGCTCTACCAGTTGGGCAAACTTCTCGAGGTTGGGGGAGCTTGTAAAATCAATCGCCCTAAGGTATAATCGACCAAGAGACTTTCTCTTTTGGGGTCCTTTCATTTTAATAAAGAGGTAAGACCGTCAGTCAAAAGCATGTACTTATAGTGATGGGATTTTCAGGGTTTTTTTTCCCTTGGAGGAGGGCATCTTTCTATCTCTCCCGAATCCACATGCTGTACTATCCTTAAAGCAGCAGTTCACTGCAATGGTTCTAAGAATGTTTCTTTGTTTCTTTTTTTCCCTCTTTTTAGTTTTGCCTGCGCTGAGTCTTTACCGCCGCGTGCAGCTTTTCTCTAGTCGTGGAGAGTGGGGGCTACTCTCTAGCTGCAGTTTGCAGGCTACTCATGGCGGTGGCTTCTCCTTTTGCAGGGCTCTAGGGTGCTCGGGCTTCAGTAGTTGTGGTTCTGGGGCTCAGTAGTTACGGTTCGTGGGCTCTAGAGTGTGGGCTTAGTAGCTGTGACCCACAGGCTTAGTCGCTGCATGCCAGGGCATGTGGGATCTTAGATTCCTCACCAGGTATCGAACCCCAGTTGCCTGCATTAGCAGGCAGATTCTTAATCACTGGACCACCAGGGAACGCCCTCTAACAACATTTCTTGATGCTTTGTTCTTCCCGGGGTGCTACAACCTCTCAGGAGTTGTGCTGGGGGAAGGGGGGGCTTCCCACCCTCTTCCTAGGCTGGTGAATCAAGTGAGAGAGTTACCCTGGGAGGAGATGATGGTGGACCAGGTTGCTAAGAGCAAGTCAGTTGGGGAAAGAGTGTTCAAGGAACACCTTGGTGGGATTTCTGGCCTTGGGAAAGAGAAACCTTTTCAGTCGGAAGATATTACCTTTAGTCACATTTAAAACAAGAGCCCAAATGTAATGAACATCAATTCCGCGAGTGTAACTAGGAGTGAAGGAATGAAGGCACCTGGGAGTGCGGCTGAGAACGATGAATAAATGCCCGTGGGGCCCTTTTCCAGGGTGCCCGCCGTGTTGCGCACGGCCGCTCCGAGAAGCCGCCAGTCTGAACCTCTCCTGTCTTGCTTATGGCCGTCCTACATCTGGGACACCGTGTCCCTCTTCTATGCCTTTCCAAGTCCTAATCACTTGTTCACACTCAATCCAATCCCTGTCTTCACGAAGTTCCTTTCTAATCACCCTCATCTGGAAGTAATTTCTTCTTTCTCAGAATCCAGCACACCCCAGCGCTCACTGCCCTTCCTCTGTCCTTGTCAAGCCGCACTTCTTTTCTGGTGTTTAAGCCCTGCCTTCTAGAATGGACTCTGTGTGAAGGCGGCCACCGTGTCTGATACCTCTTGGGGTCTCCCAGCATCTCTCCTGGGGGCCCAGTCCAGGGCTGTATATAGTAGGTGTTGATTGATGAATGAGTAATGGATGCCATTGCACAGGCATTCTTTCTCAGCCATCATCTGCCAAAAAAAGGACAGGCCTGAGCAGTTTCCCTGGGATGAATGACAAGGCAAAGCAGACAGTTGGTCAGTCAGGGACTTGTCCCCTCTGAACAAGCTGGGCTGGTGCTGGGTTTAATTTAGGCTGCTCTGCCCTTCATGCTTTGAAAGGACTTTCCCACGACAGACTGGGAACCTGGCCTTCTGTGCCATTCGCACCACTACGGAGAGATGAGTAGGGACGATGCTGTTGGGGGTGCCGGCCTCTGACCTGGTTCCGCTTCTGCATGGGGCTGAAGCTTTTTGCAGCCTTGATGTTTGCTGTTTCATTCCCAGCTCATCAGCTGGAGCCTGCCCACGTGGAGCACAGGCTCTGGGCTTCGGTTCGGGGGTGGAGGCATGCATCCATGGGCGGGTGGACCTAGGCTGGGTGCACGTGACCAAAAATATGGATGCAGTGACTCACTGCAGGCCGGGAGGGTGCACGTCTGATTGACTTTCTGTGGATTGTGTGTTCACATCTCCAGCGCTGCAGGACTCACGATGGGGTGTGCCTATTTGCAGGTGTGTGTATGTGTGTGTTACACTTGTGCCCGTCTGTGTGGGCCTGTGTGTGCGTGCTCTCACATCTGAGCTTATGCTTTGCTGACTGTGTACATCAGCGCCGCCTGCCTTCACGTGTGGATGGCTATGCAAAGAATGTGAGCCTTTCTCCAACTGGTTCCCAAGAACTGATGGATCCCTCCTGTCCCCAGACCCCAACCTCGGCACAATGTGAAATAGATCCTGATCCATTCGCTAGCTCTTCCTTCTTCCGGGGTTGGGGATGAAGAAATGGAGGAAGACCACAGTGCCTTTAGCTAGGACTCTTTTCCTTGATCATGTCATTTCTTTGGTATTTTGTGGTTCTGATTCGGCTTTGAGAGCCATGGAAGCCCTGAACCTTGAGTGTCTGTGGCACCATTTGGAATAGGAAATAAAAAGGTTCTTCCCCACTACTGGAAGGAGGAAGGAATTTAACTCTCCTCCCAATCCTGGCCACACCTCCTGCCTCCCCGTGCCTGAGTCTGCCCAGTTCCTGGGCTCCTGTGAAAATGCTGCTTCGTGGGAGGCTGGAGTACCTAAGGACGCTGGGGTGATCCTCTCTCCTTGAGGAGCTCTGAACCTTGACAGGGGGAGAGGAAGATGCTTTTTAGCCAAAAAGGAAAGATGGATGCTCTTTAGAAATCCGGGGCTGCCTTCCACAGCCCCCGCCCCAGGAGAGAGCTGACATTCCCAGCACAGTTTACATTCTTTTCTTTTTCTTGCTGCCCCGTCCCACATCCCTTCTAGGTCCTCCTTATTTTGGGCTGGCAGACAGACTGTGCCCCTAGAGACAAGACTACCTTCCTGCCTGGGGAGGAAGGGAGAATGCCCAGCCTTACCCCAGTTTGTCGGGATGCCACCAGCTCCGATTTCCACCCTTTCTTCACTCCTTCTTCTTCTACACTCTCCAGCACCCCTGGATTAACCCTTTCATCTCCTTCCACGAACCAGGGAGCAACCCAGATTCCAGGAAGCGAAGGTCAACACTAACGGCTGGCCCCAGTCTCCAGCCTGCCCTGCACCTCCACCTCCCTGCCCTCAGCTCCCAAACCCTGTCCAGCTGAGAAGGTGGAACAAGCTGCCAGCCAAGGCCAGAGGAGATAGCCAGGCTGGTCATTTCCTTTGTGACCCTGGACAGTCTCCTACTAAATCCCAATAGTGCGGTTTGTAAAGGAGACAGGATCACCCCAGCCTCCTTCTGCTTCCTGCCTCCCGCAGAACATCCACGAAGCAGCATTTTCACAGGAGCCCAGGAAACCTGGGGGCGGGGCGGTGAGGGGGTGAGGGGACTCAGGCACTGAGAGGCAGGAGGTGTGGCCAGAATTGGAAGGAAAGAGGTAAATGCCTTTGTCTTTCCAGTAGTGTGGGAAGAACCTGTCTGTTGTGGGGGAGGGGGCTCTGAGGTACAGCAGGCTGTCCTCAATGGTATCACCTTGGTTTCCCCAAGGGATGCTCTTCCTTGCTTTCTTTCCCTTCTCCACCACGGGACAAAGCTGCCCTGCCTGATGTCTGTGTCCAAAACTGCCGGTCAAACACTGGTAGTGCTGCTTCCGTGGAACGAAGTGAACCCCGACTTTCTCTATGGGATGGGAGTTCCTGCCAGGAGCTTGGACTGGTCCTGATCACCTTTGTATCAGTTCAGTTGCTCAGTCATGTCTGACTCTTTGTGACCCCATACACTATACATGCCAGGCTTCCCTGTCCATCATCAACTCCTGGAGACTACTCAAACTCACGTCCCTCACGTCAGCAATGCCATCCAACCATCTCATCCTCTGTCGTCCCCTTCTCCTCCCGCCTTCAATCTTTCCCAGCATCAGGGTCTTTCCCAATGAGTCGGTTCTTTGCATCAGATGGCCATGTGGGTACTGGCAGAGAGGAAAGTGCCCAGTGAGCCCCAGGCTGTCGCACCCCCACCAGCAGGGTCCACATGGCAGCCCAGAGGCAGTCTCCTCTTCCTCCTCTTTCTCCTCCTGTTGCAGCAAAATGCCTTCTCTCCCCTTGGGATTGGGGGGAAAAAAAAGTGGCATTTCCCTATTAAAAACAAGAAACATTTTTCCCTTGTCATAGCCTCTCCACTGACACCTGGACCTTGACCACTCCCAGACGGGGGTCTTTTCTGATGGGCTTTGGCCACCCCAGAACCCCTGTGAGGCTCAGCTTCCTTCCTCTTTCCAGATGGGAAAGAAAACTCCAGGCTCTGTCTTAATTGGAGGGTCTCATACTTGAGGCGTGGGTTTCCTGTTTAGGGAAGAAGCCATCCTCTTGTTTTGCTCCCTGTCCTTCCAAGCACCGGCCACCTTTGACTCAGCACCTGTTCCCGGAGGCAAAGTATGGGCTGATGAGAGAGAAAGGCCAGAGAATGTGTGGCCCGAGTACCAGACAGGCTCTTGCCTTGTTCAAGCTTTCCCTCTCGGGGAGAGGGATGGAAGAAACCACGGATCCAAGCAGCACAGCAGATCTGCCCTCTTCCTGGTTGCCTCCTTGGCCAGTCAGAGACATGGGCTGCACCAAAGTCAGCCAGTCTCCAGGATGACTGCAGGATCTGGGGGTTGGTGGGCACCCTCACCTGCTCTCTCCCTCCCTCACTCTCCTGACCCTGGGATGCCCCGAGTGAACCTTTCCTGTGTGATCTCAGTCCAGCCTCAGTTTCCCCTCTGGACCTCAGCTTTTTCTTTTTTTTTTAGTTTTTGGCCATGCCCTGTGACATGTGGGATCTTAGTTCCCCAACCAGGGAGCAAACCCTCACCCTCTTCAGTGGAAGCGCAGACTCTTAACTGCTGAACCACCCGGGAAGTCCCCCAGACTGCAACTTTTTCATTCTTCCCAATGCTGGTGTTGGACTGGATCTTTCAGATCCTAACTTTTAGCTCTTCTTTGATGCCACCATCATCCTAACCTCCCAGACTGATTATGACGGAAGGAGAAGCAAAGATTAGAAGGTCAGCTGTTCAGAAGTCACACCTACACATGATGTTTGAAGAAAGACAGGACAGAGGGGGAAAGCTTGAACACAGGTAGTCTTGGACAAAGCCCAAGGCTCAGCCTCCTGAGCTAGGCTCCTTACAAACACGCGCACAGACACACACGTATGTGGACCCAGCTGGGGTGCTCAGGGGATTGACCATGAGCTACAATCAACAAGGGCAGAGAGCACGTCCTGCTATTAGAACTTCTGCCGACAGAGCAAGGCAGTGGCTGCCTCTTCTGCTTCTGCTGACAGCGTTCTCCAAATCACAGACCATCACACAACTGGCCCCTGACACGATAGGATGACCTGTTGCATCCTCAGAGCCCCCAGTACAGAAACAGCAGCAGCCTGAACTCAGTAGCTTCAGAGGCCCACATTCCCAGTCTGCCTCCAAGGGCACAGGACAAAGGTCATCTGGGGGCCCAGGGCCAGGGTAAACTCTCACTGGGCAATGCACACTTCTGTCCACAGTTGGATGACCCCTATAGACTGGGCAGCCTAACTCCCTTGCGGCCAGCAATTAGGATGACTTCCCGGCAGTGGGTCACTCGCCTCCCACCCTTGGCAGGCCGTCAGAAACACTGGCACGAGGGTAAATGGGTACATCGCCTGGAGAGGGAAATTTGGCCGTATCTTTTAAATTTGCAAACGTGTATACTGCATGATACAGTGATTTTACAGGAATTTATTCTACAAATATACTTACACAGGTGTGAAATGACATGATTACAAGCGATGCGCTGCAACATCATCTGTTAGGAACGATTGGAAGTCAGTGAGATGTCTATCGGTAGCTGTCTGGTTTCATAGATTCTGGTATATCCCCACAATGGAATACTGAAAATGGGAGGCTTCTGCACATTGGTATGGAAGAATCACGGATATATATTATTAAGATAAGCAAGGTTCAGGACAGTGGGTATATTTTACTACTATTTGGGTCGAAAAGAAAGGAAAATAAAGAACAAAGGCATATATATTTTTTATTGACCTTGCGTAAAATATTAGCAGAAAGATAAACAGGAGACTAATGGTGGCTAATAATACTATTAGGGAGATGGCAATTTTCTAGTAAATGAGTTCGTGTATTTTGATGGCTGAATAACGTGAATGCATTACAGATTCAAAACATAAAATGAAGAAACACAAAAGCACAAGAAGAAGAGACCCAAGTGATGAAAGATGGACTCCTTCCTGCCGGGGAGCCCCAAGGCCAGGGGTGGACGGTGGGTGGGGTGGGGGATGGGCCGGCCAGACTGAGAACGTTGAGGGGATGGGCCAGAGCAGAGGAAAAGCTCTCCAGGTGCTGGGCACTGCTGTCTGCTGGCGCGTAAAAGCCTTCAAAACAGGGGCCAGAATTCCTCTCCCCACAATCTCCGTTGGTTATAGGCCTAATCATTCCCTAAAGGCAGGCACACGCATGTGGTTTGGGAAATCTTGTCTTTCTTGAACGTAAATATTGGAACACACTTCCTCAGATTAACAAGGTCACCCCTAAAGCCATGGCAGCCTTTGAAGCGACTTGACTTCCTGGCACCCCTCTCCTTTCCCCCCAACCAACTCAGATGTCCTGAAAACAAAAACACCCCAAACCTTGCTGAATGGCTGGGATTTGTTTTAGAGGTTACTCTTTGAGAATCTTCTGACACCCCTTGGAGATAACTGGCAACACTCTGGGGTATTGCAAAACCTGACTTGGGGGGGACTGCCCTGACGGTGGGCAAGAGGCCTCCGTCAAGAGGTTAAGACTCCGGCCAAGTGCGACCTGCGCTGCTCGGCAGGATGGTGCGAGGGGTGAGGAGGAGAGGCTGGGCCTGCCGGGGGTACAGCCTGGGCACGGAAGGCATTTGCTTGGGAGCCACTGACCAGCCCTGCTCGCGGGTGAGCACGGGGTCCCTGGGAGATGACACGGGTTCTTTTTCCTTGGGGATAATTTTAGGTCTTCACTTCGCCTCCAGTCTCTCCAACTCCCAGCCCCTGGCTCGGCCTCCCAGAGGGATTGCTGAGACCAGTGACTCGACAGGGTACTGTTGAAATATAGAGCTCTTCAAAAGAGACTTGCTAAGGCATGGCCCTGGAGGCTTTTTCCATGATATTTTTCCCCTTTTCTCCCATTGTTTCTGGAGAGGAAGCAAGATGGCTCGAGGATCAGGTTCTGGTAGGATTTAATAAGGGTATCAGATCTTCCTGCCCTTCAACTTTAACCTAGGGGCGTGTTTTTCAGCTTCATCTCCCCACACCCAGTTTGAGAGGAACTGGCTTAGAGACAGAGCTTGGCTGAGAACCAGTCTTCGGTCTGGGGGAGGGGAGGTGGGGGAGGAGGCCCTGGGCTTCTTAGGTTCGGGGAACCTTTGATGTCATTGTAGGAGAGACTCCAGCAGGCATTCAAGTGCCAGGCCTGCGGTGCCACACACTCCGAGATGCCATGTGTGAAGTCCTCACCTCAGTGTCTTCTAATTTTTAAAAGTTCATGAATAAAATCTTCAGGGAAGTAGAGAAGACTTTGCCACGGTGATGGAAGATTTGTGGAGAGCTGGGAGTGATGGTGGATAAGACTCAACCTGGAAGCCATTGGTTCTTTTTATGTCTTCCCTGGGTCTCAGTCGTGGCAGGTGGGATCTAGTTCCCTGATCAGGGATCGAACCTGGGCTCCCTTCCATTGGGAGTGTGGAGTCTTAGTCACTGAACCACAGAGGAAGTCGCCTTCATTCTTTACTTTTGGCTGTGCTGAGTCTTCATTGCTGCTGGGCTTTCTCTAGTTGTGGTGAGCATGAGCTACTGTTCCTTGCCGTGCACAGGCTCCTCATTATGGTGGCTTGGTGCAGTACTTGGGCTCAGTCGTTGTACCACAGGGGCTCATTAGCTGTCTCTCATGGACTCCAGAGCATGGGCTCAAAAGTTGCAGCCCAGGGGCTTAGTTGCCTGCATGGGGAAATCTGCCCGGACCAGGGATCGAACTTGCATACCTTGCATTGGTAGGCAGATTCTTATCCACTGTGTGTGTTAGTCCCTCAGTCGTGTCCAATTCTTTGTGACCCGATGGACTGTAGCCTGCCAGGCTCCTCTGTCCATGAGATTTTCCAGGCAACAATACTGGAGTGGGTTGCCATTTCCTTCTCCAGGGGATCTTCCCGACCCAGAGATTGAACGCGGGACTCCCGCATTGCAGGCAGATTCTTTACCATCTGAGCTACCAGGGTATGGACTGTACCACCAGAGAAATCCCCATTCATTCATTTTCAGCACAACTATAAGAGAAGCGTTTTAAGAGAAGGGGTCCATCTAGAAGTTTTCTCCGTGGAAAGTGTGGGGAAGGGGCAACATGGAGTGGGGAAAACAGAGAAATGGAAACTCGTAGCATCCTGGGCTCAGTTCAGAGGTCAAATCCAAACTCAAATGAGCAGGCAATCATAAAGACTCCTGGAAAATGGAAGATTTTTTTTTTTTTCCAGTAGCTGAAAAGGGAAAAAAGAAAGAGAAAGAAAAGTAAGACTAGAATGACAGGGGAGGTAAGTGAATAGAAGGGTAGAGGCCAGATCTCATGGAAGGAGGTCTTGGGAGAAGACGGAAGAAGCCGGTGTCCTCTATGACTTACAGAGTCTCAGGGGAGGATGCCTGCGTGGAGGAGGGGCTGCTGTGGGTCCTTTCCTTTGCCTCCAGGGGGTTACCTTTCCCTCCTAAGCGGTAAGGGGGCGGGGGCTCTTCCTTCCCGAGCGATGCTCCCGGACCTTCCCGGGAAATTGGTAGAGTTCCAGAAAGCCAGTGCCGCCAGAGAGCGGGGAGCTGTCACGGCAGGAGAGGGGCACGTCGTAGCAGAAAACACACGGCGTGACTTTACTCTTACGAATCTTACTGGGGGTTTGACTAATAGGAAAGGCGGGCGTCCATCTGGCTTCAGTCCCCACGGCTCGATTCCCGCTCCGGAGGCCCAGCGTGGAGCCTATTGGCCGCGGCCCCTTTAAGAGCCGCCACTCCCCCACCCCCATCCCCTCCCCAGCGGTGGCACCCAAGGGGTGGGGGTGGCGGGGAGACTGTGCGTTCTCGGCCGGTCAAACTGGGGAAGATGGCCCAGGCCAGGGAAATCGCTCCCACGCCCCGATGCCCCCGCCGCTGAGCAGGGTGAGCTGGGAGACCCTTTCCCTCATTCCTTCCCGCCCCACGCGCGACGCGGGGATGGCTCCGTGGCCTCCTGGGAACAGCTCTCTGACCCCGTGGCCAGATATCCCCACCCTGGCACCCAATACTGCCAACGCGAGTGGGCTGCCAGGGGTGCCCTGGGCGGTGGCGCTGGCGGGGGCGCTGTTGGCGCTAGCGGTGCTGGCCACCGTGGGAGGCAACCTGCTGGTAATCGTGGCCATCGCCCGGACGCCGAGACTCCAGACCATGACCAACGTGTTCGTGACTTCGCTGGCCACAGCCGACCTGGTGGTGGGGCTCCTGGTCGTGCCCCCGGGGGCCACGTTGGCGCTGACCGGCCACTGGCCCCTGGGCGTCACCGGTTGCGAGCTGTGGACCTCGGTGGACGTGCTGTGTGTGACCGCCAGCATCGAAACCCTGTGCGCCCTGGCGGTGGACCGCTACCTGGCCGTGACCAACCCGCTGCGCTACGGCGCGCTGGTCACCAAACGCCGCGCCCTAGCAGCCGTGGTCCTGGTGTGGGTGGTGTCCGCCGCGGTGTCGTTTGCGCCCATCATGAGCAAATGGTGGCGCATCGGGGCCGATGCCGAGGCGCAGCGTTGCCACTCCAACCCGCGCTGCTGCACCTTCGCCTCCAACATGCCCTACGCGCTGCTCTCCTCCTCGGTCTCGTTCTATCTTCCGCTCCTGGTGATGCTCTTCGTCTACGCACGAGTTTTCGTGGTGGCCACGCGCCAGCTGCGCTTGCTGCGCCGGGAGCTGGGTCGCTTCCCGCCAGAGGAGTCTCCGCCGGCTCCTTCTCGCTCCGGATCCCCTGGCCTGGCGGGGCCGTGCGCCTCGCCCGCGGGGGTGCCCTCCTACGGCCGGCGGCCGGCGCGCCTTCTGCCTCTGCGGGAACACCGCGCCCTGCGCACCTTGGGGCTCATCATGGGAACCTTCACTCTCTGCTGGTTGCCTTTCTTTGTGGTCAACGTGGTGCGCGCCCTCGGGGGCCCCTCTCTGGTGTCCGGCCCCACTTTCCTCGCCCTTAACTGGCTGGGCTATGCCAACTCTGCCTTCAACCCGCTCATCTACTGCCGCAGCCCGGACTTTCGGAGCGCCTTCCGCCGCCTGCTGTGTCGCTGCCGGCCGGAGGAGCACCTCGCCGCTGCCTCCCCGCCCCGAGCCCCCTCCGGCGCCCCCACGGCCCTGACCAGCCCCGCTGGCCCCATGCAGCCCCCACAGCTCGACGGGTAGGTAATCGAGGCGAAGGGATCAGGAAGCTTTCTGTATCTCCGCTGGTCAATTTTTTTTGAGTTCGGGGTTCGGGAGGAGAAGATGGGGCTGAGGAGGGTCTTTGCAATCAAGAGAAGGGGGGCACAGAGTAGGGAATCAAAGTGGAACCCAGAGCCCTTTCCTTTCCCGTTTCCTACCCACCCTGCCAGGGCGGGGCGAGGGGGGCGGTGGAAGCAAAGGAGGCGGCCGGGTGGTTCTCCAGCCCAGGAACAACAGTGCGCCCGAAGGTGCCGCGGTGCGGAGGGCCCCCGGCTCGACCGGTCAGCTCTAGTTTTGGTTTGCTAGCTTAGTTCTTTCTCTGCCCAAATTTCTTACCATCTCGCGGGCTGGCTTTGACTTGCCGAGAAGACTAGAGGGCAACCCCCCATCCCCCACCCCACCCCACCCCACCCCCGCGCCCGTCCCCAAGCCTTCGGGCTTAGTTCTGGTTTCTTTGAAAAGTCTGATAGCCCTGAAGGTGAGGATTCGCTTCCGGAATGAAGGCTAGGCGGGCTGAGGAAGCTGTGAGTGCAAATTCTTCCCCAGTAGAAGCGGGTCGGGTTGGAGTTGGGGGTGGGCTTTATGGCTCGGTGGATCCCAGAGGGGCTTCCCAAGGTCCCTGACCAACGGCCCCCCCCCCACCCCCAACCCTCGTTCCCACCCTTTGCCCCCTCACCCCAAGGTACTGTTATCTCCGTTTTTTCAGGGCTTCCTGCGGACTTTCTTAGGCCTTGAAGAAACAACTCCATTGATCCGGAACCTTTGGAAAGCCTCTGGCCGGCCTCGGTTCAGAATGAGCCCCGTGGAGTTTCCCAGCTGGAAAACTCTGCCCTCCCCAGCCTGACGACTGGGTCCTGGGAGGAGGCGCGGGGCTGACTGGGGAGGGGAAATCCTTACCAAGTGGGTTTTCGCTCTCTTTCTGAGAGAAGTTTTCTACACCCCAGCCCTGAACTTCACCGCTACCTCAGCAGCTCCCGCGTCTGGTTTCCCATGCCCAGGTGCCCGGGCAGGAGCTGGGCTGCGTTTAGCCCCGGGACCCGCACCTGTCCCACTGGGGTGCTGTGTGCGCAGGGGCAAGGCGGGCACCTTCATTCTGTTCCTTCTGCCGCCCAGACCCTGAGGAACCCACCGGGGTGCTGGAGGCCCAGGCTGAGAAGAGGAAGGTGGGGAAGGTCACGGTTTGGGCTTCTGTCCCTGGCTTCCTCACTGTAGACACACCTACCTCACAGCATTTTCAGGACTTTACTTTAGCCTTTGGGGTGGGGGTGGGGGGGGCGCTCCTGGTTTCCTGGGAAGGTGAACCATTAGAATGGGTCCCTTTTCCTTTTGAAATCAAATTAATAAATGTTACTGAATGCAGTTTATCCATCGCCCTCTTTCTCTCCCTTTGTTTTCTCTGTGTAATCCACTTAATCCTTTCATAGAGCTGCCTCTGTGACAGAGGCAATAAATTAGGCCTAATCCTTGTCCCTTTCTTCTTGATCCTCTTGAAACAAAGAATGAAAAGTCTTTTGGGGTGAAGGAGGCAGAGTTTGAGCCTTTGACACTCCGATCTCCCGACCCTGGAGGCCGTTCTGCCCTCGGGATTCACTGAAGTGCCCGCAGGAGGGTGGGGTTTGCTGTGCCAGGGATCAGGGCACATGGAGCTCTTGCGCTACAAGCCAGAGGTGGATTCATAACATCCCGCTGCCACCAGGAACCAGTTTTGTCCTGTGCTGTACGTGTGTGTGGCGGCACAGACCATTGTTTGTATTGGGCAGATGTTCTTGGGTTATAAATATATTCTGACATTTCTTATCCTTTCCATAACCTCTATTAACCTCTACCTTCCCACTCCCTTTCCTGGGCAGCAGAAATCTGTATTATCTTCTTGAACTAAAACTGGAGTTCCAAGTTTGAGCTCCTTGATAATATTTTTCCCCCCTTATTCCAATTTTATGAATCTTATCAGGCAGTTTCCAGGGAAAGAAAATTTCTATGGAAACCCCCCGGGTCATTTGTGAGTTCTTATTTAGACTCCGTGAGCAGAGACCATTGTCCAGGCTGATTTACGGGAGAGCCAGTAAATCAGTAAAAGTTGAACGAGCTGGGTGACGGCAGCATACAATGCATTGGCTACCTTCAGGGGCTCCAGGGTTATAAAACTTTGATCGGCCCTGAGGATAAGCTCAGTGGATTTCCACATATGGGTGTTCCCTGTGAACTGGTCCTGGCCTTAGCTGCTTTCTTCTGTCTAGGAGTCCAGGTTTTATTTCTTAGGATGTTTGCATACCAAAGATGACTTTCTCCTTCACTCAGCAGTACGAGGTCTCTGGTGTCTGAGGTGTGGAAGGTTTCTTGGCAAAGACTCAACTGTTGAACCTTTAGTGGAGAAGGAAGTCTCACTTTAGCCTGAGCATAAGTAAGAGGGCCTCTTCTCTCTCCCCATCTCTGGATATTTTCCCAACATCGCTGAGGGAAGTTGTCCAGTCGGTGCCAGGGTGCTAGGCGGGGGAGAAGAATGATTTGGGGGCGGGAGGGTGCTCTGGTTTGTAGAATGGTCCTTGAACGCCATCCAGGAGCTCACAGGGCTTGAGTCTTACTCGATACGCACCCGTGTGCCAGCTGTCAGGTTCCTCTGGAGTGTTTAGACTTGCGCTGGAGCTGTGGACTCCGTCTGCCAATTGTCACCACTGTGTCTGACAGGTGGAGAGGCAGCCAGCCACTCCGGTCATTTCTCCAGCAACTTGCTGTCAGGTGTCAGGCCAAGGGAGATTTATACCCTTGGATGTTGAGTGGGTTGCTCTCTGTAGCACGGGCCTGGAGCACTTGAACTGGGGAAGACAAACAACCATCGTCTGAACCTAGAGATGTGAAGACTTGCAGATGGTGCTAGTGGTGGTGTGTGCTCAGTGGTGCCTGACTCTTTGCGACCCCATGAACTGTATAGCCCTCCAGGTTCCTCTGGAATTTTCTAGGCAGGAATACTGGAGTGGTTTGCTCTTTCCTCCTCCAGGTGATCTTTCTGACTCAGGGATCAAACCTGCATCTCTTGCAATGGCAGGTGGATGCTTTACCACGGCACCACCTGGGACCAGTGAGGGAAAAAGGGTCCATGGAACCGTTGGCTCTGCCTGAGCAGAAGGGACAAGGTGGGAGGAAACGGGATGAGGAGTGACTGGCTTTTTCAGAGGGAACCTGCCTTCTGCAACCTCTGAGACCGCTGAGGAGCAGGCAGAGTTAGGGGGAGGGTGTTGTTGATAACACGCTTTCCTAGGACTCTCCCGTGGTAGGTTCTTCTGTGATGTGCACGTGTGCTAAGTTGCTTCAATCGTGTCCGACTCTTTGCGACCCCATGGACTGTAGCCCACCACGTTCCTCTGTCCATGGGATTCTCCAGGCAAGAATACTGGAGTGGGTTGCCATGCTTTCCTCCGGCAGATCTTCCCAACCCAAGGATCGAACCCACGTCTCTTATGTCCCTGCATTGGCAGGCGGGTTCCTTACCACTAGCGGCAGAGTCCCTAACCTTTTTGGCACCAGGGACTGGTTTCATGGAAGACCACTTTTTCACAAAGTGGTGGTTGGTCGGGGGGGAGGTGTGTGTGGTTATTTCGGGATGACTCAGGTGCATTACATGTATTGTACATTTTATTTCCATTATTATTACATCGGCTCCACCTCAGATAGTCAGACCTTAGATACCAGAGGCTGGGGACCCCTGTTCTGGGGAACAGTGGTAAATGCAGTCTGTGGTCCTCGTGGGCAGTCACGGGATGAACATTCCACACCAGCTTCATTCCTCAGCCTTTACGGCCGGTGTCTAGCAGTTTCTTTCTCTCAGCCAGCGGGCACAGGTAAAGGCCATGGAAATGGTGCCCTTTATGGTTCCATCCTAAAAGCCAGAGATGTAGGCTCCCTTCTCAGATCCCTGGGCAGGGGCAGTATGTCTGTGTTTGTGTGTCTGTCCAGCGGAGAAGCGGGAGTTGGCAGAGGCTGTACAGACCTGCCAATGGCCTCCCTAGCCCCCTGCCAAACCCCCTGGGGATAGTCTGCCTTAGGCCAGCTAGTGAGTAGTTGAGGTGTGATGTGAAACTGTTTGATTAGCAGCAACTCCAGAAAGCCATCGGCTTTTTCATAGTTCATCCTATTATGGGATGAAAGAAAATCAAAACACATTCCTCAGTTTCCCCATCTATAAAGTAAGTGAAAGAAAGTGAAAGTGAAGTCGCTCGGTCGTGTCCAACTCTTTGCGACCCCGTGCACTGTAGCCCACCAGGCTCCTCTGTCCATGGGATTCTCCAGGCAAGAATACTGGAGTGGGTTGCCGTTTCCTTCTCCAGGGGATCTTTCCGACCCAGGGATCGAACCTGGGTCTCCTGCATTACAGGCAGACGCTTTACCCTCTGAGCCACTAGGGAAGCCTCTATAAAGTAAACGGAGGATAAATTTTTCTCTTCATTCTTGCCTTTAAAAGGGGAATGAAGGTGACTGGGATGGCTGGCTCTCACCAACCTCTGGGAAGCCCTAGGCAGAGCTTTGCCTCTTCAGCGTTTCTGCAAGCGGCTGTGCTCCGTTCAAGGCATAAGCGGTGCGAAGCGCCCCCTGATGGCTGTTTGAAGTACAACAGGTGTAGACCGAGTTTACAAGCTGGCCTGAGCTGGAAAAACTTGAAGCGACCCTAGAAGCGGTTTGGTCAGGGGAATTCCCTGGCGGTCTGGTGGTTAAGACTGCGCACTTCCACTGCAGGGGGCCCTGATTGGATCCCTGGTCAGGGAAGTAAGATCTCGCATGCCCGTGGTGTGGCCCCAAATAAGTAAGTTTCAATAAATGGATATGGTTTCAGTTCACTTGAATTGCTCAGTCGTGTCTGACTCTTTACAACCCTATGAACTTCAGCATACCAGGCTTCCCTGTGCATCACCAACTCCCGGAGCTTGCTCAAACTCATGTCCGTCGAGTTGGTGATGCCATCCAACCATCTCATCCTCATCCCCTTCTCCTCCCACCTTCAATCTTTCCCAGCATCAGGGTCTTATTCCAATGAGTCTGTTCTTTGCATCAGGTGGCCAAAGTATTGGAGTTTCAGCTTCAGCATCAGTCCTTCCAATGAATATTGAGGACTGCTTTCCTTTAGGATTGACTGGTTTGATCTCCTTACAGTCCAAGGGACTCTCAAGAGTCTTCTCCAACACCACTGTTCAAAAGCATCAATTCTTCTGTGCTCAGCTTTCTTTATAGTCCAATTCCCACATCTGTACATGATTACTGGAAAAACCATAGCTTCAACTACAGGGACCTTTGTCGGCAAAGTTAATGTCTCTGCTTTTTAATATGCTGTCTAGGTTGGTCATAGCTTTTCTTCCAAGGAGCAAGTGCCTTTTAATTTCATGGCTGCAGTCACCATCTGCAGTGATTTTGGAGCCCAAGAAAATAAAGTCTCTCACTGTTTCCATTGTTTCCCCATCTATTTGCCATGAAGTGATGGATCTTTGTTTTTTGAATTTTGAGTTTTAAGCCAGCCTTTTCACTCTCCTCTTTCACTTTCATCAAGAAGCTCTTCAAAAAAAAAAAAAAAAGAAGCTCTTCAGTTCCTCTTTGCTTTCTGCCATAAGGGTGGTGTCTCTGCGTATCTGAGGTTATTGATATCTCTCCTGGCAATCTTGATTCCAGCTTGTGTTTCATCCAGCCCAGCAATTTGCATGGTGTACTCCGCATATAAGTTAAATAAGCAAGGTGACAATATACAGCCTTGATGTACTCCTTTCCCAATTTGGAACCAGTCTGTTGTTCCATGTCCATTTCTAATTGTTGCTTCCTGACCTGCATACAGATTTCTCAGGAGGCAGGTAAGGTGGTCTGGTATTCCCATCTCTTTAAGAATTTTCCACAGTTTGTTTTGATCCATACAGTCAAAGGCTTTGGTAGAAGTAGATGTTTTTCTGGAACTCTCTTGCTTTTCTGTGATCCAACAGATGTTGGCAATTTGATCTCTGGTTCCTCTGCCTTTTCTAAATCCAACTTGAACATCTGAAAGTTCTTGGTTCATGTACTGTTGAAGCCTCAGTTGGAGAATTTTGAGCATAACTTTGCTAGCAAGTGAGATGAGTGCAATTGTGCGGTAGTTTGAGCATTCTATGGCATTGCCTTTCTTTGGGATTGAAATGAAAAATGCCCTTTCCAGTCCTGTGACCACTGCTGAGTTTTCCAAATTTGATGGCATATTGAGTGCAGCATTTTAACAGCATCATCTTTTAGGATTTGAAATAGCTCAACTGGAAATGGTTTAGCCCAGTCCTTTGATAAAATGAGACTTCCATGGTGGCTCAGACAGTCAAGCGTCTGCCTATAATGCAGGAGACCTGGGTTTGATCCCTGGGTGGAGAAGATCCCTTGGAGAAGGAAATGGCAACCCACTCCAGTATTCTTGCCTGGAAAATCCCATGGATGGAAGAGCGTGGTAGGCTACAGTCCATGGGGTCACAAAGAGCTGGACATGACCGAGCAACTTCACTTTCTTGATAAAATGAAGAAACTGATCTCTAGCAAGATGAATTGTAAGTAGCCAAGATTACTTGGCAATACTGTGTTTTCAGTATAAATTGCATGGCATTTGGAGCTGGAAAAAACAAATAAGGATGGAAGTGACCTTTTTTAGGAGTACCAATAAATATACCAACCTTGCAAGAGGTGCTCTCCAAATGTTACCTTGCAGTGACAAAAAAGGAAAAAATACAGCTGTGTAGAAATCAAAGAGCTTGCTGTGCTGCTTTTAACCCAATCTACCAGACTCCCAAGTTCACTTTCTTTGCACTGACTGTTCACCATCAGTCACACAGAACAAGGGACTTAGCCTCTCTCTTGGCCTGTGAATCAAATGGAGATGATATAATTGCTCTACTCAATTCTTGCAGACTGGTTTTGAAGCTCAGATGAGAGACTGTATGTGAAAAGATTTGGAAACTGAAAGGGTCCTTCCAGTTGTAAGGGGTGTCATTTGAGTGTGGGGCTCCGACTAGTCCCAGGGCTCCTGGCTTCAGTCCCAGGGCTCCTGGCTGCAGCCCTTGTTTGGTCCTGCTTCCATCGACAGCCCAGATCCTGGACTCACTGACCTTTGGTCACTGTGGGTGTGTCCTGCCTGGTCTTCCTTCTGCAGGTTCACCCCCACCTCAGGTGTCAGCGATCCCGCTGGTGTCACACCCATTTCACTGTATACCTCCCCCTCTGGCCCTCTTTTCACGTTCGGACCCTGGTCTAGCCTGTGCCTGACCGTTTGGTCATGGTTTGGTTCACCCTATCTTTGGGTTGCAGCATTTATAATGATCTAATTTTTTTTTTCAAAAACAGTTTTATTTACTTATTTGGCTGCACTGAGTCTTAGCTGTGGCATATGGGATCTAGTTCCCTGACCAGGGATCAAGCCTGGGAATCCTGCATTGGGAGTGCAGAGTCTTAGCCACTGGACTACCAGGGAAGTCTCTATAATGAGCTAATTTTAAGGACAGAGAGGGACTTCCCTGGCTGTCCAGTGGTTAGGACTCTGAGCTTCCACTGCAGGGGGCCTAGGTTTGATCCCTGGTTTAGGAATGACAGAGGATGAGATGGTTGGAATCGCCGACTCGATGGACATGAGTTTGAGCAAGCTCCAGGAGTTGGTGATAGACAGGGAAGCCTAGTGTGCTGCAGTCCATGGGGTCGCAAAGAGTCAGACACGACTGAGCGACTGAACTGAACTGAACGAGGAACTGAGATCTCACATGCTGTGTGGCGTGGCCAAAAAGAAAAAAAAATGATGGATGGAAGGTTTAAGAGCGAGGACACTTCCAGGTGTCAGTGCCTTATGGTATCTTCATGAGGACGGGGCCCTAAAGAGCCAGAAGAGGGAGATGGTATTTTAGTTTGTTAAACCTTCCATAATGAATTATCCCAAACAGAAAGGTATCGTCACAGTTCTAGAGGCTAGAGGTCCAAGACTAAGGTAAGGCGCTGGGGGAAGGCCCTTTTTGTCTCCAGCTTCCTGGGTGTTGTTTGCTTGTAGCTGCCGCAGGGCGACATCTGCCTCCATCTTCACCTGGCCTTCTCCCACTGTGAGTGTCTGTGACCAAAGTTCCCTCCTCTTGTAAGGACACCAGCCACTGGATCGGGGTCCAGCTTGATTCTGTGTGACTTCATTTTAACTTGACTACATGTACAAAGACCCTACCTCCAAATAAGGTCACATGCCCAAGTTCTGGGGGTTAGGACTTCAGCATATCTTTTCGGGGGGCACAATTCAACCCACAGCTGAGGGTGTAATGGGGAAGGAGGAACACTCTCACTCCAGCCTCTGCATGCTCATCTTATTCCTGCTGTTTCGAACCCACATTTCGCAGGCTATTTCATCTATAATGAAGGGCGGTGGGGTTCTTCTAAGCCTTTTCTCTGGGTCCCAGATTTGAGAGGTGATTCATCGAGTCAGGAGATTCCCAGGTGGCTAAAAGGTAAAGAATCTCCCTGCCAGTGCAGGAGATGCAAGAGACAGGGGTTCAATCCCTGGGTGGGGAAGATCCCCTGGAGGAGGAAATGGCAACCCACTCCAGTATTCTTGCCTGGAGAATCCCATGGACAGAGGAGCCTGGTGGGCTACAGGCCACAGGGCTGCAAAGAGTCGGACACGACTGATCACAGGCCTCATCAAGTCAGACCTTGTGTTTGTTTTCTCCTGTTGGCAGAATTTGCTGTCCATTCTCCTTTCCTTCCTTGAGTAACAGAACACCTAAGTTTTACCAGGCACATGGCCTACCTAAAAACACATTGGAGCTTCCCCTGCAGCCTGCTGTGACTAAGTGACTAAATTCTAGTTGAATGAAGTGTGAAGCTTCTGGGTCTTAAAGGGAAAAGGTATATCCTCCACATTTGATTGCCCCTTTCCAACTGGCTGGAATGCAGGTGTGATGGTAAGGACTGAAGTAGCCGTGTTGGGTCATGAGATGGAAACCATATATTGCTGATGACAGAAGAACCAGTCAGGGGGAGCCTGTGGGTCCCACAGTGTGAAGTTACCATTTTAGTCCTAAATTGCTTATGTTTCAGTTCAGTTCAGTTCAGTCACTCAGTCATGTCCGACTCTTTGTGACCCCATGAATCGCAGCACACCAGGCCTCCCTGTCCATCATCAACTCCCGGAGTTCACTGAGACTCATGTCCATCAAGTCAGTGATGCCATCCAGCCATCTCATCCTCTGTCATCCCCTTCTCCTCCTGCCCCCAATCCCTCCCAGCATCAGAGTCTTTTCCAGTGAGTCAACTCTTCACAAGAGGTGGCCAAAGTACTGGAGTTTCAGCTTTAGCATCATTCCTTCCAAAGAAATCCCAGGGCTGATCTCCTTCAGAATGGACTGGTTGGATCTCCTTGCAGTCAAGGGACTCTCAAGAGTCTTCTCCAACACCACAGTTCAAAAGCATCAATTCTTCGGCACTCAGCTTTCTTCACAGTCCAACTCTCACATCCATACATGACCACAGGAAAAACCATAGCTTATGTTTAGGACTCTTCAGTTCAGTTCAGTCACTCAGTCGTGTCTGACTCTTTGCAACCCCATGGACTGTAGCACGCAAGGCTTCCCTGTCCATCACCAACTCTTAAAGAGAAATAAACTTCTATCTTGTTTAAGCTGCAGCTGTTTTAGCCTTTTTTTTTTTAAAACATCATCTGAATCAAACACATTCATCAGTGAAGGGAGACTACAAGATAGAACAATGAATGGGCATCTCCTACCTTCTGTAATGAATGTGGCTTGTCTTACAATGCTCTCTTGCTTTGGCACCCCTAGGGCACTTCTGATCTCTGGGAACTGGCATCTCCATAAAGTCTGAGTTTGTATTACGCCTGTGGCCCCCAAGTCCATCTCCTTGACATTGATTCATACGGGGACAATGATCCATGAGTGTGTTCGTTTCCCGAGACGACCACAACATATGACCACAACCATGGTCACTTAAGACAACAGAGATTTATTTTCTTACAGTTCTGGAGGCCGGACATCTGAAATCAAGTAGACAGGGCTAGTTCCTTCTAGAGAACCCCCTAGGAGACTCTGTTCCAGGCCCCGGGCTACAGCAATTCTTGGCTTTTGTTGATTTACAGATACATCATTTTGATGTCTACCTCTTATATCACTTTCCCTGTGTCCTTGTGTGGCCTCTCCTTCTCTCTTTTAAAGACACAGATCTGACTTTGTAAGAGACAGATCAGACTTGGATTTGGGGCCTGTTCTAAACCAGGATGATCTCATCTCAAGATCTTTGCCTTAATTATGTCAGCAAAGACCCTTCTTCCAAATAAGGTCGCATTCTGAGGTTCTGGGTGGCGTATCTTTTGTTGGGGGAGGGGGGTTACTGTTCATCCCATTAAAGTGAGAGATCCTTGTAAACTCTACAGAGTTCTGATCTTGCGAAATTATCATCCAACCCAATCACCTCTCATGGAAGGACTGTTCTCTCCAGAAGCTTCTGATGACCTCCAAACACCCATGTCCTTGCATAATCCCTCCCCCGTGAATGTGGGTGGGGGCATAACTTGCTTCTAACAAACAGAAAATGGCAAAGGTGATGGGATGTGATTGTTGTGATTATGTTATATTATATGGCAGATGGGAAGGGATTTTGAAGATGTAATTAAGGTCCCTAATCATTTGACTTCGCAGAAAGGGAGATGATCTTGGGTGGGCCCGACTTAATCAGGTGAGCCCTTTAAGATAAGGTCAAAGATAGAAGAGAGACACTCCTGCTGGCCTCGAGGAAGCCCACCACCATGAGTTCTACAGCTACAAGGAAATGGGTTCCCTGTGAGCCTGGAAGAGGACCCTGTGTCTTAGATAAGACTGCATCCCTGGCCAACACCATCACTGTAGCCTGCTGAGACCCTGAGCAGGAGACCCAGATCCCTGACCCATGGAAACTGAGATAATAAATGTGTGCTGGGACTTCCGTAGCAGTCCAGTTGTTAAGACTTCATGCTTCCACTGCAAGGGGCACGGTTTTGATCCATAGTCGGGGGGAACTAAGATCCTGCATGTGGTAAGTTGTGGCTCCCCTCAAAAAAAAGAAAGAAAAAAGAAAAAGAAGTGTGTTGCTCTGAGCTGCTTTGTGGTAATTTGTTACACAACAAAAAACGAATCCAGTTCTGGTCCTGTATTTAAAGATTTCCTATCAGAGACCAGAATACAATGGGACTCTGAGCTCTGGAAGGTCCTAAGATCTGCTGTGGTCTGCTCTTCTCCAAAGGACTCTGGGAGCCTCTTGTCTGCTTGGTCCAGGAAGAGCATCCCAGCCTCCATCCTTCACGCCTAAGAGAATGACCAGTCATTCTGTGACTCCTCCCCCATCTTTTAAGAAAATTAGGAACTAAAGAACCCATTTCACTACAGTTTTCATTTCTGAGTTGCTAGGGAGGAGCCGAACAGTGACTAGGCTTCCCTGGTGGTTCAGATGGTAAAGCATCTGCCTACAATGTGGAAGACCTGGGTTTGATCCCTGGGTTGGGAAGATCCCCTGGAGAAGGAAATGGCAACCCACTCCAGTATTCTTGCCTGGAAAATCCCATGGACAGAGGAGCCAGGTGGGCTACAGTCCATGGGGTCGCAAAGAGTTGGACACGACTAAGTGACTTCACTAGGGAGGAGACACACTTTGTAACGCAGGGAACATAGCTCTCAAAGCCTCTTCAGGAAGAAACTAGATGCAGTCTTCCAGCTTATGCTGTTGGTATTCCCAGGAGGGAGAGCGGATGGGCCACTTCTTCCCAGAGAAGAGATTGCTGGGAATGGGAGAGCTTTGCATCAGCTGGGTGCCACCTGCGGTGTCTCTGTTTTCTCTCCCGGTCAGTGGATCACGTGCTCGAGCCCTTCCCCTGAGGGCTCCCCTTGGGCCCAGGTCTGAATCTAATTGACGTTGGAATGCTGTCCCAGAACCACAGGCAACTGCTTTCCCAATGGAGACATTCTGACCATCTTGGGGGAAAGAGAAACATACGGGGCTGATGGCAAACATCACTGCAGTTGTCAAGATGTTGCTGGCCAAAACCTTGGCCTACTCTGCCCACCGAAGCCAAAAGAAAAATACAGAGACAGAGACTGGAGGAAATAGAAAGGTGGCTTTTATCCTCAGCGGGTGGAGAGGGCAACACAGTGCGGTCAAGCCTCAAGAACTATGTCCCCACCTCCTTGAGAAGGAGCTCTAGGGGCTTTTATAAGGCAAGGGCTGGCTGTCAGGAGTCAGTGATGAGGACCGAAGCCGATAGGATCTTGATTCCTTCCTCTTGCATTGTTTCAAAGACAGTCATAAACTGGCGTCAGTAACCCAGTAATTGAGTCTGGCAGTTGGGTGGCTCTGCGTGTAACTCCAAGGGGAAGGGTGTTGTTGGGGTAAACATCAGATAGGGGATGTATTTAGCACAGAGTCAAAGGAAAATAGGTGTGAAGTGTAGCTCCTGCAGAGTTAGGGGGCAGAAATGCAAACTTAGTCACAGACATTCACAGTTAGGATCAGTTAAAGGAAAAAAAAAAACTAGGAATGTTCAGGCCTGCTCACTGTCCTGTTTATACTCTTTGTCCTCAGGAAAGGGAAAGAGAAAAACTCAGTCCTCCTTTTTCCTTTTCACTGCAACAAACACCTGGAGGGAAGAACTCTTCTTAAGAGCAAACTAGTTCTTCCTTCCCAACCCACCCTCATGCCCATCCCTTCAGTAGGCTTGCTGCCTAGTTGGTTTCACCTGCTCTGGCATTGCCCATCTGACCTCAGAGAGTGAAATGTTTTTAAAAATCTTTGCCTTTGCGTTCCTTTACCATTTCTTGCAAGTCGTTGTAATGAAAAAGATCTGTTTCTTAATAATAAAAGAAGGTAGAAAACTTGGACACAAGTAAGCAGACATTAGCACTGATACATAAGATATTGTTTACATTAAGCAGATATTTTGCAGAACTGACATCTCCCTCCAGGGTTGGTGTGGTGCCTGGTATTTTTATGGAGGACATCTGGCAAGTTTACCCGGTACCCACAGCCATATCTCAGGCCTTCATCACTTCTTAACTGAATTAACTAAAATAGTCTTCACGTGGCCTTCTTGCCTAGTTCTGGCTCCTCTCCAGTTCATCCTCCACAGCCCTCAGAGAGACTTTTCTAAAACATAAATCTGACAGTGTCATTCCCTTTCTTAAAATCATTCAATGATCTTCAAGTGCTTGGGGCAGAATTCAGACCCCTTAATGCAAGGGCTTAGCATCAGATGGACAAGTGCCTACCTTCCCAATCTGATTTCGTACCACTCCCCTCTCCTATACACTTTTATTCCAAACAGATTTAATTTTTTTTGAACTTAAAAAAAATTTTTTTGGGGGGGTGCAGCTTCTGGGATCTTAGTTCCCCAATCAGAGATTGAACCAGGCTCTTGGCAGTGGAAGTGTAGAGTCAGAACCACTGACTGCCATGGAAGTCCCACAACCACACTTAAATTGACTAAAGAACTCAACTTTGTCACTGTACCTTCACACAGACTGTATCCTCTGCTCATGCACACATCCATCCCTCCCGGCAATAAATTAAATAATAAACTTAAAGTGAACAGGCTCTAAATATGTTACAAAGTAAAACTTGCAGGGTTTGCAGATGACTTGGGTGTAGAGTGAAACAGAAAAAGAGAGAAGTCTGGGATGGATGTTTTGGCCTGAGAACCTGGGAGAAGGGACTTGCCACTTACTAAAACGGGGGGAAATAATGGAGGATGTGAAACTACCAGTTAGCTTTTGAACACCGTACGTTTGAAAAGTCTGTTCAAGATTTATTGGAATATTAAGTAGGTATTTGGATTCCCGAGTCTAAAGTTTAGGAAAGAAGCCGAGTTGGATGTATAGGTGTATTGTCAGGCCACCCAAGATGGCTGTTCTCCTGCTTTCTGTACTTCCCCTCCTTGACCAGTACCTGCTTCACCTGTAGACTTCACCCTTGACTGACCTTCCCTCTTAATCATGGAGCCTCATCAGTAAATGCCTATGTGTCTGCCTCAGCCCCAGATAGCGATAGTTCTAATCTCTAGATCAGAACTATTTCAGCTATGATAGTGCATCAAAGGGGCCAGTGGGGGGCGGGGCACGCTCTTCTGCTGGTTTCTGCAATAACTGATAAGCCAACCTGATGTCAGCTCCCCCTGGAACCGCAATCTATTACCCCGGGAGCAAAGACTGCTACCTTGTCTTACCCGCTGTCTGCCCCACACCGTGGGGTGTCGCTCCAGGACCTCACTTCAGACATGTAAGGTCCCTCATCCGTTACGCTGCTGATGTCTCTTTTGCCAACTCTGGGCTCTTTCTTTGGTTTTGAGGCTGGGCAAGTACAGGGTTTTCAGGCCTTCGGGTGCAGCCCAACAGTAAGTTTGATAGATGGATTTTGGCAGTGAAAGGCTGGAAGAAAAAAAAAATGTCGATTCTTGTCTTCTTTGAAGAAAGAGTTCAGAAAAGAGACCAAAACTGTGAAAAAGATAAAAGCATTTATTAGAGGCAGCGTACGTGTGGAAGAACATACGGGCAGACTCAGAGTGAGTTACCTGCCACAGGAGTGGCTTAGGTTGCTTGTATGGGGGCAATTTTCTGGGTTGTCTCTGGCCAATCGTCTCCAGATTTGGTCCTGGTGTGGGTGAGCATCTCTCAGTCAAGACGGATTCCAACTGGCATCTCTCTCTCCTTTAGTCCTTCCCCCACATGGAGGGCCTTCTCTGTGCATGTGCTGAGAACGTGCTCTTAGATTAGACAGTACAGAGATCTGTCATTTGTGACCTTGACAATAGCGGCTTTTTAAAAATAATTTTGATTGATTGATTGATTTTCTGCTGTGCTGGGTCTTGGGTGCTGGGCGGGCTTTCCTCTGGCTGTGATGAGTCTGGCTCATCCATATTGCTTCTCTTTTTGGTGGCTTCTCTTGTGGAGCAAGGGCTGTAGGGCGGAAGGGCTTCAGTAGTTGCGGTTCCTGGGCTCTAGAGCACAGGCTCAGCAGTTATAGCATACAGGCTTAGTTGCTCCGAGGCAGGTGGGATCTTCCCAGATCAGGGATGGAACCTGTGTCCTCTGCATTGGCAGGCGGATTCTTTACCACTGAGCCACCAGAGAAGCCCCCAAAGTCAGCTTTGACGGAGGTGATGAAGTGCTGATCAGAGTGGGTTCAGCAGACCTTGGAAAGTGAAAAGGAGACAGAGTACACATGCTGCTTCAACAGCTGTGGCACTGAAGATCAGAGAACATGGTGTGGTCAATGACCCTGTTGTCACCTTGGTTAAATCTGGGACCCCTGTTTCCCAGAATCCTTGTTAGATTCCGGGTGAGCGTTGGCCAAAAGAGGAACCTGCCTCAGATCTGAGAGCTGGAAATGAAGCAGCGTTCACTAATACCTGAAGGATTTCAGGGTGAGATATGGAAGCAGAGGCGCCGGGTGGGATCCGACTTGTCTTCAGACTCCTCCGCTCATGTCCAGCTCTGCTCACAGACCGATGCCCTGCTGAGTGACGGAGCACTCAACCCCACGACAAGACACTTGGCTGCCGCCCCACACGGGGTTAAGCATCTTCTCATAGACCCCTCCATGCACCCTCTCTTCTAGCCCCCCACACAGCTGGATGTGTCTGGTTTCTCGAATTTCCCTGTACATTCTAAGATGTTCACATACAGGGGCTTCAGGCAGCCTGATGCGTAATTCTTCTCATTCTCCAGCTCCCTCTGGACCTTCACTCCCCCAGATTCTCTTCCACTCCTGCAAGCTCTAGTTCCTGTAACACCCACATCACTCCCAGAAGTCCTGTTTCCTTGGCTGAACCCTACAGGACACATGGGGTAAGAGCTGGAGAGGGGATGTGAGGTCATGGGAGTATTTGTGTTCAAGATTCAAGTTTCGCGCCTGTTTGTATGCTCCAGAGGATGTTCTAATAGAGAGGGGAGATGGAGGAAAGGGCAGAGAAAGCCCAACAGCACGGGCCATGGAGCCCGGGATCCAGGGCAGGAAGGAAAGGCTTGGAGGCAACAGGGGCTCAGGAGAGGTGAGCTCAAGCACGGTGCTAAGTTGTGGGTGGGTACCCATGGAAGGAGATTGGTAGCTATGATGGGAACATGTGAGAGCCTCTTGCAATTACTTTTATTGTCCTTGTGAACAGAAGTAAGAGCGGTAGTTGAGACTACCAGGGGGGAAGGTGGGATATTTAAAGAGAAAGGAGAAAGTGTGATATAATTGTGACACTCTGTCTTTTTTGGCCACCGTTGTCTCTTCTTGGGGCTGCTCTTGTGGCTCAGCTGGTAAAGAATCAGCCTGCAATGCAGGAGACTTGGGTTCCATCCCTGGGTTGGGAAGATCCCCTGGAGAAGGGAAAGGCTACCCACTCCAGTAATCTGGCCTCAAGAATTCTATGGTCTGTACAGTCCATGAGGTCGCAGAGAGTCACACACGACTTTTCGAGTTCACTTCACTTCAATTCTAAGGTTTAGAGAAGTCTCCACTTTCACAGTCTGGCAGGAGGCAGAGCCCACCTCTCAGGAATGAAGCTGAAACCAACAGACTTTCGCTTCTCTCACAGAGCATGAGATGGTTGGATGGCATCATCAACTCGACGGACATGAGTTTGAGCAAGCTCTGGGAGTTGGTGATGGACAGGGAAGCCTGGCGTGCTGCAGTCCACGGGGTGGCAGAGTCTGACACGACTCAGCAACTGAACTGAACTGAACCCCTTGGCTGGAAAATAGGGTGGGGCCAGTGGGTCACGTGAGTGGGCTCAGCCAATCAGAACAGGCTCCTTGGTCTGTGCTTCCGGAACTCTGTGAAGTTAGGATGTAAGGATGGCGGCGGCCAAGACCTGGTCCTGGGACCTGCAGGGGCAGCGGGGCCAACAGAGGGACGTGAGGGTGCAATTAGTCAGAGCACTGTCTGTTGTTCGTCTGTTTGGCCCCAGATCTCCAGCCTCCCCATCCAGCATGTGAGTTACCAGATATCATTTCAATAAACCCGCCTTTTATGCTTCGGTCAAGAGTCAGTTTCTGTCGCTTGCAACCGGAAATCCAGATTGATACTGAGAGGAAGGAAAGGCTGGAGGCCAGTAACATGCTTCTCTTTTCATTCGATTGGCAGCATTTGTCAGGGTTTCCTACATGTCAGGGGCCAGTAGGTTCAAACTTTGAGGTCATTTTCTGAGAACTCCGTGACTAGAGGGGTAACAAAAGGCTCTTCTCTGCCAGTTCTAATGGGACTCCAATAGGCCAGGCTCAGTCACATGCCTCTTCTCAGAGCAGCCCCCAGGATTTGGGAACCAAGGCTAGGGAGCTGAGTGGGGTTCCTTACTGGAAGGAGTAGGAAGAGGGTTTCTGGGCGAACTTTGTGAAAAACCACTACCTTCCTTTTGGCAGCTCATCAGCCAGTGTTCTTTTCCTCCAACATGTAATTCCAGGAATGGTCTCACCTCACATGATGCAGTTTTCCTACATCAAAGAAACTCATGGTCTTCTCCCTAAAGGGAACAACTCAGGTCACATCCAACATCCAATGTGGAGTTTAGGATCTCCGGGTGAGGTGCCTTTTCTTCATCTGAAAGTAGCTACGTATGACGCTGTAGCTTACATACCCAAAATGAATTTACCCACTCCTCAGTACACCCAGTGTTCCGTGCCTGGAGGAAAACTGCTATAAGGCCCCCATTTAGAAAAGCAGGAAAGGGAAGTGACGTACAGCAGTCCCTGGTCCCAGAGCAGCACACCCCACAACTGTGTGGACATGGACATAAAGTGTCCTGGCACTAGAGTGAGTGTTTGAGGTCAGTTAATGAGGGTGTCCTTTTCCCCCAGCCTCCTATCAGGAATTTCCTTTATCCTTTGGTCTCCCTGGCTGAGCCTGAGAGTGGCTAAGTAAAGATTGCTTAGGGAGTGGGTTGGTAAAGGGGGCTGTTCTGCTTTAGCAGCTAGCTTCTGTGAGTGTGGTTACCGGAATCTGCAATTTTCTGGGGGGAAATGTCAAAGCCCTAGTTTGTTCAAATGTCCATTTTATTTCAAGAGACCTCCCAAGAATTCTATAGTATAAACTCTATAATCAGAAATTCTTGCATTTAGGTCTTATGTTTATAGTTCTTCTCTCCTTGTGATGGCCCAGGGGACAAATCCCTTTCCATAATAACTGTCACGCAATTCTATAATGTTTGTTTTCCTGATTTAAAAATAAATATACTGGGACTTCCCTAGTGATCCAGTGGCTGAGACTTCCAGTGCAAGGGGCCTAGATTTGATCCCTGGTCGGGGAACTGGATCCCATGTGCCACAACGAAAAGATCTGGCATGCCCCAACAAAGATCGAAGATCCCACGGTCTGCAACTAAGATTCAGTGGAGCCAAATTAAAAAAAAAAATGCATATACTGAGATGGAGAGATTTTAAATTACTTACCGAAGGCCCTGTAGGTACTAAGGGGAAGAAGTAAGATGGAAAGCCAGGCTGCCTAGGACCAAAGACCCTCCTCCGTTCAAACACCACGAAGCTCTAGTTAGGGTCTCGGTTCTGTGGCCAAAAAGGGGAGGCAGGTAAAAACAGAATGAAGGATTTTCAGTGGACGCTGAGGGTGACAGGTGTGTGCTGGCTGCTTTGGTAGGTGGGTGTTGTGGCTTGAGAGGCTTCAGAAGAATGAACCCTTGGCGTCCACACTGATACCGCATGATTGTCAGCGTGGTTGCCAGTCCCTGTGCAATGTGGAAGTGCTGGAGCCAATGGCAGGCTAAGAAACAAGTGTCAATGAGGGGGTAAGACTGGATGAATGTGAGGGTGAGCCCCGAGTCACTTGAGAACACCCCAGGAATGGCCAGAAACAGCTGGTAAAGACTAAGACAGGCCTGTGGTCCTGTGGTCTGTGGAAAAGATAGGATATTCTAGTTTATGTAACCACATCTGTACCTGGGCTGGTGAGGGATGGAACTTGGGCCACGAGCACTCTGTCCCCAGTTATTGGCTGATCACCTTCAGGGTAGAGCCTCAAGGCACAAGCCAACCACCACCTCCGTTACTCCCTGCTGGCTGTCACTCTCTGTAGCCTGCAAGAGTCCAGAGAGGAGACTTCCCCACTGTCTCTGCTGGGATACGGATGTTGGACAGATTTGGAAGCACAAGGCCAACGAACATAAAAATAGCCGTTAAAGATGACAGCTCTTCTTGGGATTTCCCTTGTGGTCCAGTGGTTAAGACTCCAAGCTCCCAACCCAGGAGTCTAGGGTTCAGTCCCCAGGATCCCACATGCTGCAACTAAGACTCAATGCAGCCAAAAAATAAATAAATAGTCTTTAAAAAAAACCATTAAAAATGGTATTTCTTCTTGGGACTTCTGTGTAGTCCAGCTGGCTAAGACCCTATGCTCCCACTGCTGGGGGCCCAGGTTCCATCCCTGGTCAGGGAACTAGATCCCACATGTAGCAACTAAAGATCCTGTGTGCTGCAACCAAAACTTGATGTGGCCAAATAAATAAATAATTAAAAAAAAAAATAAAAAGAGAGTGGCTCTTTTTTTTTTTTTTTGCCATGCCTCATGGCTTATGGGATCTTAGTTCCCTGATCAGTGATTGAACTCAGGCCCTAAAGCTTGGAGCCCTAACCACTGGACTGCCAGGGAATTTCCAAGATGGTGATTCTTAAGACTTGGATAATTCTGTGAACACTCTCTGACTTCCTTCCCAGCACCCCTTCTCCCCTCTCTCATTTCTGACAATTTGTGGAAACTCTTTTAGGGAACTCTTCTAGGCATAGGTTTGATTTCTGAGTCAGGAAGATCCCCTGGAAAAAGAAATGGCAATCCACTCTAGTATTCTTGCCTGGAGAATCCCGTGGACAGAGGAATCTGGTGGGCTACAGTTCATGGGGTTGCAAAGGGTTGGACACGACTGAGCATGCTCGCCTAGTTCTGTCCATTCTTAGCTGTGCAGTTTGGGAGGGAGGAACACACCCCTCAGCTCTAGGTGGTTGGGTTACACTCACCAGAGTGTCCCATCCTCGGCCATGATAAGGTCAGGGATGGGCCAGTGACTGACTTGGTGCAGTCGAGAGAAAGGAGGTGGGGGGTTCTGGGAGGGAAACTTACTGGTTCTTGCAAGGAGCCAAGAGGAGAGATGCTCTCTCTTCCTCTGGATAGTGCCGCAGCTATTGTTTGAAAACACTTTCTAAATAAACAGTCATCTGCATGTGGTCTAACATTTCCAAGGGATGAAGTAGGATGCCGTGGAAAGCAAGTCAGCGTTAGTTCCTGTTCTCGTCCACCGGCCAGCCTGTTCCACTTTCCAGAGGTGATCACAGTTACCTGCTTCTTCTGGCACCCCTCCAGAGCTTCTCTGTGCATATACATGCAAATGATCTTTTATTTCTCCCGAAGTGGTCTCTACTTTGCTCTCCACGTGTACCTCCTTGTTCCTAATGATGTATCTTGGATATTATTACACATTTGTATCTGTAGGGCTGCCTTTAACTGCTGCACAGAATTCTATTATATGGATATTCCAGTGTAAACATTCCTTCAGTAATCAGCATTTAGCTTATTTGCAAATAGAGCTGCAATGGAAATTGTTCAAATGTGTATCCTTTGCGTCAGTGCTACTTTCGCTTTTGCTCCCATGCCCAGAGTCACCCCAAGAACAAAGTGGAAGCCTCCAGAAAAGGAGAGCCAAGGGAACTACAGGGAATGAAGCTGGAACCCTGACGAGTCGTTACACTGTGGTCTGAACGATGCTTGAAGTCAGATGTACCTGAGCCTGCCCACTTACAGAGGCAATGAATTCCTTCTCCTGTTCATGCTAGTTTGGGATGGTTTTGTTGTTGTTGTTGTTTCTTGTCGCATAAAAAATTCTCATTGGCACAGATATTAAATCCTCACAACCAAGATGTGAAATGAAAAAAGTATGATGAAAAATGACATGGTGCTTTTGATATCCATCATCTTAAAATATAAACATCTTAGAGAAGAAACCAGAAAGGGTACACCAAAAGGTTAACTGTGGTTGTAGGTTGCTTGTAGACATCTGTGTTCTATATATATTTAAGTTTTAAAGGTTTCTACAGGACTTCCTGGGTGGTCCAGTGGTTAAGAATCTGTCTGCCAATGCAGGGGACACGGGTTCAATCCCTGGTCCAGGAAGATTCCACATGCCAAGAGGCCACTCAGCCCGTGTGCCACAATTACTGAGCCCGTGCTCTAGCGCCCTGGAGCCACAACTGCTAGGCCCCCGTGATGCAAATAATGAAGCCCGCATGCCCTAGAGCCTGTGGTCTGCAACAGGAGAAGCCACCGCAATGAGAAGCTCACGCACCACGACTCGAGAGTAGCCCAGCTCGCCACACGAGAAAGCCCAAGCACAGCAATGAAGACCCAGCATAGCCAAAAATAAATGCTTCCAAAGGTTTCTGCAGTAATAGGGATAACTTGCACAATCATTTGTCTCAAGGCAGGTTCCCTGGAAACACAGGCTGAGACAAGGATTTGGGGCATGTGGTTTGCAGAGGGAGTGCTCTGTAGGAGGAACCCACAAGGAAGTGAAGGAAGCAGGATTGTAAAGAGGAGGGGGCCACACAAGGGGCCCTGGGGCAAGTCTAGCCATGGCCTGATTGGGGGATGGGCCCTGAAGTGCAAAATGAGCCACGTGCAGCCCCCAAGTCAAGAGGAATGACTTTTTAAATTAAATTATTGTTATCTTTAAATCTTTTTGGCCACACCAAGGCATATGGGAATCTTAATTCCCCCACCAGGGATCTAACCTGTGCTCTCTGAAGTGGAAACTTGAGATCTTAACCACTGGACGGCCAGGGAAGTCCCACGGCTGGCTTTTTGTATGCAAGATCAGGTAGTAATTGGCTGCTGCTGCCTGTGGGAGTGTAACCTGCCAGGTGGTGTCCTGTTGCCAAGAACAATCTGGACGGTAGATGAGAAAGAAAATCCTTATCCACCAGCAGGGCTGGTAAAGGTATCTGGGTGAGACACCAACTACATCTGTAACAATCACAGAGTCATTTGAAAGAAAAGAATATATATAGGACATCCTACAGAGGCCAACGCTTTCTGCCCTTGATCTCTGCCTTCTACACTTGCTGCTGGGACACCACTGAAAGAGTTAGTAAATGTAGAAGACTTCACTGTAAATAACAGAGAAATAGGATTGTCTTAATGGGCATCCCTGGTGACTCAGTGGTAAAGAATCCACCTGCAATGCAGCCTCAGATTCAATCCTTGGGTCGGGAAGATCCCTGGAGGAGAAAATGGCAACCTACTCCAGTATTCTTCCCTGGAGAATCCCATGGACAGAGGAGCCTGGTGTGGTACAGTCTATTGGGTCGCAAAGAGTCGGACATGACTGACTAAGACAACAGCAGGAATGGCAAATTACACTCTTTCTAGAAATAGGACTCTTGAAAATAATTGTGGAAGAAAGCAGTGTTGTTTTTCTTTTCTTTTAAACACCTGGACTCCTGAGTAAAATGAAAGTAGAAGCTTTTTAAATGTATCCCTAGACTCACATTACTGCTGGGTCTGAGGTTTCACGTCTGCAGAAGAAGTCCTGTCCGGGCTCATGGCTGCTTGTGTTTCCACGTCTTCTAAGGGGCTGATCTGTTATTTTAGATGAGCAGTTCAGTGGTTAAGATTCTGTGCTTCCACTTCAAGGGTCACTGGTTCGATCCCTGGTCAGGAAACTAAGATCCCACATGCTGTGCAGCCCCCCTCCCCCAAAAAAATGTATTGGTGGATTAGGTGACTAGAGGAGGCAGTGAGTTAGGGAGATGCGCCTGGGAATTCTAGGTCCTCACTGTGACTTCCTCCAGCCCAGTCTCTCAGAGGGTCCTTCCCAAGCGTCTTGGAATACTCCCATAGCCCTTGGGGAGGGCCACCATGGACACAGTGAGTGATGGGGTTCTGTTGCTCTGGTGACCGGTTGCCGCCAAGATTCTGGAAAGAGGCAGATCTGGGTGGCCCAGACTTGGAGGCCGGCTGCAGGCAGGAGCCTTCAGGAGAAAAACTCAGGAGCAGAAGCACAGTCCTGGTTCTATTTTCCCTCAGCGATGCCCACTCTGTCTGTGTTCACAGATGTGCCCATGGCCCAGAAGCTAGAGGGCAGCTTGCTCAAGACCTACAAGCAAGATGACAACCCTAACAAGATGTTCCTGGCCTATAAAGGTAGAAGCCTCGTCGTTTGAGACGCAGGGTGCCATGACCGCCTCTAGGAGGGCAGTGTTCCCACTGCCACAGAGGGGTAGAGAGAGCACAAACCTCCCTAGACAGAGAGGTCTGTTGCTGTGAACAGAATTGCCTAGAGGGGAAAGGAGCAGAAAACCTCGTGGGTGGGTCTGGGCCCTCTGCCCTTCTCTGCGGGTTCCTGGCATTTGATAAGGGCTGTATCCTCTCCCGGGCTTCCCAGGTGGCGCTAAAGAACCCACCTGCCAATGCAGGAGACGTAAGTGACCAGGGTTCATTCAGTGCTTGCGTTGGGAAGATCTCCTGGAGAAGGGCATGGCAACCCACTCCAGTATTCTTGCTTGGAGCATCCCGTGGACAAAGGAGCCTGGCGGGCTACTGTCCATAGGGTCTCAAAAAGTTGGACACGACTGAATCAATGTAGCACACATGTATCCTTTCCCCCAGCTCTGTGCTCGAGCCTATGAGGACACTGCCTTTCCTACAGCCTCTTCATTCTCCCCTTCTCCCTCCTCTGCTCCTGAACCAGGAATGGCCCCTAAACTGTTCGGGGATGCAGCCAGCCCTTGCCACGGTGAAAGTCAGTGTCACCTTTGTTCAGTCCCACATGCAAAGTGAAAGTGTTAGTCACTCAGTCATGTCTGACTCTTTGCAACCCCATGGACTATAGCCCACCAGGCCCCTCTGCCCGTGGGATTCTCCAGGCAAGAATACTGAAGTGAGTTGCCATTTCTTTCTCCAGGGGATCTTCCCGACCCAGGGATCGAACCTGGGTCTCCTGCATTGCAGGCAGATTCTTTACCGTCTGAACCACCAGGGAAGCCCAACCTATAACTCTCCCATTGTCTATCATCTTTGCCCTTTAAAATGGCATAGGTTTCTGTTGTCTTTTCCAAAAAGATGAAAATTAGACATACCCACTAACAACACATTGTTTTTTATAAAGGGGTTGAGGGAAGAAAAGGAAAGTTGTCTTTTCCTAGGCAACTTCCCAAAGCCCCAGGAGAACCAGGACAGTATTCGCGGGCTGTCTGCAGAGCCCACAAGCTTGCAGGCACCGCGGTGGGCCTCCAGAGACCCCTCTGCCCTTCCCGTCACAGTCTGCATGACCAGCAAAGGCAGACCCTGGGTGTCCTCCGTGGTGCGCAAGACTCGAATGCAGATTGCCCAAGATCCCTCCCTGAACTATGAGTACACGCCGGTGATGGGCATGAAATCATTCGTCCAGGCTTCCCTGAACCTCCTCTTTGGAAAGAACAGCCAAGTCATTGTGGAGAACAGGGTGAGAAGCAGGGCCCTTCTCTCGCTCACTGAGACACGAGGAGTAGAGACTGGGGGTCTGGGATTGTACAATCGCAAACATGAAAAGAGTTTAGAGGGGCCCCGCAAAGTTCAGAGTGACCCAAGTCCTTGCATTGGAGGACAGAGCCGGGATCAAGACCCAAAGCCGGGGTCTCCACACCAGCCCCCACTGCTGCGGTGCCAGCTCTTTCAAGAAGGGAATGATCCGAACCTGAAGTGGTGCTGATATACCATCACTCTTTTTTTTTTTTTTTTAATGGTTTTATGATTTTTAATGGTTGAAAAATCAAAGAGGGGTGATATTTGGGGACCCATGAAAATGACATGAAATTCAAATTTTGGTGTCCAGAAAAATGTTATTGGAACATGGTCACAATCATTTACTTGTCAAGAGTGGCACTCTGTGCTAAGGGCAGCGTTGAGTAGTTATACGACCTGAGTGAGCGAGTGATCAAGTGATCGTAGCTCAGTTGTGTCCAACTCTTTGGGACCCCATGGACTGTACCCCACCAGGCTCCTTTGTCCTGGAATTCTCCAGGCAAGAATACTGGAGTGTGGGTTGCCATTTCAGCATGAAATATTGACTGTTTGGTCCTTTGCAGACAAAGGCTGCCCATGCCTGGTATGAACGTGAGCACCACAAGGGGTGGAGGGGGTTCATTCCATTCCCTTACGTATCCCAAGTGCCCACCACAGTGTCTGGCACCCAGTAGGGGCTCAGTAAACCCGGATGGATGAGTCAGTGGAGGTGCACGTGTGGGAGCACGTGGCCTTGACCTCCTAGAGCAAGGTCCTCCTTCCCCAGTGTTGGGAGACACTGGCACCGTTTTTTTTGCTGGCAGGCAGGGGGTGTGCAAACCGTCGGGGACAGCGGCGCTTTCCAACTCGGGGCTCAGTTCCTCAAATCTTGGTGTCAGAGTTCTCAGATAGTTTACATCGTTTCTTCTCAAAAAGGTGAGTGGCAGCCCCTGGCCCCGCCCCGTTCTTGATTCCCACCCCACCACCTGCAGTCTTCACCGCTCTCCCTCCTCACTCTGTCCTGGGAAAAATGGTCGCCGGGCTGCGGTATCCTTGTCCTTTTCCTGTTCCTGTCCTCCCTTTGGCGACTCATCCCCCTCCCCTGCCCCCGGACCCCGTTCTCTGGTGTGTCTGCCTCCCATCTCTCCACTTCTCGCGTGCCAGCTGGTGGCAGGGGGTGCTGTGTTCCCACAGAACCTCATGGACTCATCTTCCAGGACATGGGCTTTACAGTTTATGAACACACCTTCTGGGACTCTGCGCATCTGTGCTTGGACCCTAACATGCTCCTCGATGTGGTGAAGGTAGAGGTGCCCCCGCTCTCAGCAGTGTCTCCCCAGACCTGGTTTACAGTTTCCCTTTTCTCCTAATCACCCCCTCTACCCCGACTCTGGTCATCCAAGACCCTTTATAGGCTCAGATTCACAGTCCTTTAGTAGGAACCCACGTGGAGGATGGCTTCTCCCACCGTCCCCCTGTCACGACCTGTGTGGTCCGGGAGGCACCGACAGGACAGTCTTTCCCTGCAGCATGCCCCGCATGGCTGCGTCTTTGTGATCGGGAGTATGGGCAACTGTCAGCTGACCCCTAGTCAGTGGACACAGTTGATGACCCTGATGAAGGTGAGTGCACCTCCCGCCCGGCTCTCCTCTGTCTCAGCACCTCCCATGCCTCCAGGAGTCCCTCCCACTTCTCATTCTCTTTTTATCCGACAGAGCAAGGAGATATTTCCATTTTTTGACATTCCCTATCAAGGTTTATCCACTGGTGACCTGGAGGAGGATGCTAGATTCTTACACTACTTTGTGTCTCAAGGCTTTGAGTTTTTCTGCAGCCAGTCTCTATCCAAGAATTTTGGCATTTATGGTACGTCGTGGGCAGGGGGAGCAGGGAGGGCCTGATGGCGCCACAGCTGGGGCACAGGACACGTTTGACGTCTCCTGCCCTCTGGAGAGAGCCCGGAGCCCCGGAGCACCCCAGGGCACCTTGGAGGCAGAGGGAAGGGTACTGAGCTACACATCAGGGTCTGTGGTACGGTCTCAGCTCAGCTGCTAAAGCTGACTCTGGGTAAATCATCTCATACCCCTTAGGCTTCTGTTTCTTCAACTGGAAGATGAGGGGCTGGGACTTAGCGATGTTTCAAGTCCCTTTCACCTTAAAAAAAAAAGACTTTTTGCAATCTGTTTATTTTTGGCTGTGCTGGGTCTCTGTTGCTGTGCTTGGGCTTTCTCTAGTTGCAGTACACGGGCTTCTCACTGCGGTGGTTTCCCTTGTTGCAGAGCATTGACTCTAGGGCACAGGGGCTCAGGAGTCGTGGTTCCCGGGCTTTAGAGTCCAAGCTCAGTAGTTGTGGTGCAGGGGCTTAGTTGCTCCGTGGCATGTGGAATCTTCCTGGACCAGGAATTGAACCCGTGTCCCCTGCATTGGCAGGCGGATTCTTAACCACTGGACCACAGGGAGGGGCTGCCTTCCACCTTTAAGACTCTTACTTGCAGCTACTTTTCTTGGCAAGAAGAGCCTGCACCTACTTCTCGGGGCCTGGATGGGGCCTTCTTGGTGTGGCTGGGCAGAGGGCCCTGTCGTCCAGCCCTCCCCTCTGCAAGGCTGGAGGCAGAGACTGAGGGCACCGCCCAGGAGCGGTGGGGGTGCTGAAACAGGCCGTCTGTCCCATCGCTGCAGATGAAGGAGTGGGCACTCTCGTGGTGGTGACCCTCGACAACCAGCTCCTGCTGCGCGTCCTCTCCCAGCTGATGAACTTTGCGCGGGCCCTGTGGCTAAACCCTCCCACCACGGGCGCTCGCATCATCACCTCTGTCCTCTGTAACCCTGCTATGCAGGGAGAATGGTAAGGCAGGGAGAGGAGCAGGACGGGTGGGCAGAGGCTCCGCATTCCCGCAGACCCGCTGACTCACAGGATGCCCCGGCTACTTCCCTTCCTGCCCACGTTGCCTCTTTCACTGAGGAGCCCCAGTGGCAATGCTGAAGGTTGGGGGAGTGGGTAACGGGATGCTCTTTGGGGGCACAGGTCAGCTTATTATTGAATTGTTTGAATGCTCTCAGGTGGCAAGAGGAGATGAGGAAGCACCAAGGACCTGCTTCTCTGGCAAAGTTGGCCGGAGAGTCTGCTTCCCTTGCTTACATTAATATGGGCTGAAACCCCCTCCTGTTTATAACCATCCCAGATGGGTGCTTACTCTTGAAGGGAGAAGAGGGGAAAGGCAATGAAGAGGTCGAGAGCCTGGGGAGACCTTATGCTCTCCATTTCTTGCTGTCCTTCCCTTGGCAGGAGACAGAGTCTGGAAGGGGTTGTAGAGAACGTCATGATGACCAAGGAAAAGGTGAAGGAGAAGCTCCGGCTTCTGGGAACCCCTGGCTCCTGGGATCACATCACTGAGCAGAAAGGGTCCCACAGCTATCTTGGACTCAACTGTAAGTACCTAGGAAGGGACAGCTCTCTCGTTTCTGACCTTGGATTTGGGCTTGTATTTGAGCATAAACTTCATGGACCAGGTAACCCGTCCCTAGCTTCACCTCAGACTTTGATTCTTTCCTGAGGAAAGTGGAGCTGCTTTGGGACCCTTGTGGCTCCCCAGAAATACTGACACTTCCTACTGTCCATAATTCACCCTGGGCTAGAGGGGAGCGGGATGGGACCACCCTAGGATCTGAGACCCTATGGTCGTCACCAGCCCAACAGGTGGAATACCTGATCAGTGAAAAGCATATCTATATCCCTAAGAATGGTCGGATCAACTTCACCTGTATCAATTCCTACAACATAGATTACATCACTTCGAGCATCAATGAGGCTGTCTGCTTCACAAAGGACTCAGAGAGATAGCTTCTGAAAGTAAATGACCCCTGATTGGAATAAAGCTTTAGTCTTTACAAAAGTCCTGTGCTGATTATTCATTGCTATAGTTCATTTCTCTGCAGAGCACTCTCTCTCTCCCCATCTATCTATAAAGCATTGGCCTGGCCTCAGCAAAGAGGGGTAAAAAAGACCCAGAGAAGAAGGGAATGTTTGCATTCATTGACTATCTCATATTGAGCATTGAGAATTGAGCACTGTCTGTGCAATTGGAACACGACAGCTGGACAGGAAACTGGAAGCTTCTGCCTGGTATCTCCTTGTTGAGCACCTGGCATACCATATATTGGGCTTTCCTTGTAGCTCAGTTGGTAAAGAATCTGCAATGCTGGAGACCTGGGTTCAATCCCTGGATTGGGAAGCTCCTCTGGAGAAGGGAAATACCCACTCCAGTACTCTGGTCTGGAGAATTCCAAGGACATGTATAGTCCATGGGGTTGCAAAGAGTTGGACATGACTGAGTGACTTTCACATACCATACTGAGGCCTGATCTGGTGTCTTAGTCCATTTGGGCTGCTGTAACAAAATATCATAGACTGGGTGTCTTATTAACAACAGAAATTCATTAAGATTCTTAGATTTCTGGAAGCTGAGAAGTCCGGGATCAAGTTATACCAACAGATTTGGTGCCTACTGAAAGCCTATCTCCTGGTTCATAAGCAGCTCTGGCTGCAGCCTCACATGGTGGGAGGAGTGAGGGATCCCAGGGGCCTCTTTTATGAGGGCACTAACCCTGTTCACGAGGGCCCCACCTTCATGACCTAATGACATCCCAATGCCATCACGTCTGAGATTAGGTTCCAACATTTTTATTTATGCTTTTTATTTATTTGTTTATTTTGGCTGCACATGGGCTTTCTCTAGTTGCAGTGAGCAGGGGCTGCTCTCTAGTTGTGGTCCCCAGGCTTCTCATTGCAATGGCTTCTCTTGTGGAGCACGGACTCTAGAGCACATCTCAGTAGCTGTGGCATATGGGCTTAATTGCTCTGAGGCATGTGGAATCTTCCTGGACCAGGAATCAAACCTTTGTCCCGTGCATTGGCCTGCAGACTCTTAACCACTGGCCCACCAGAGAAGTCCCAGCATATACATTTTGAGGGGATACAAATACGCAGACTGTAGCATACAGGCATCACAAGCTATGTAAAAAGCAGACAGTCCAGTTCATTTCCTCTGGAAGTTTACAATCTAGTTGGAGAATCAGCCTTGCATGTAGGCATGCGAAGTCGCTTCTGTCGTGTCCGACTCTTTGCCACCCTATGGACTATGGCCACTAATGTGACTATTGGGAGTCTGTTAATACATAGAACTCTGCAAACCTCCAGCAGGTATGACACCCTCCACCCCAGCTGGGGAAAAACAACTCACTCGGTAAAAATGGAGCTAATCGTAAAAGGTGGCATGTAAACAAGTAAGTCTCAGGGAAAGGTTAACCCAGCAGGACTTAAGTGCCCAAACTTCATATATTCTAAGGGACTTCAGAAATGGCCCTTGACCAGTGGCTGAGAAATGAAGTCTGAGCTCTTAGAGTTTCCTGCCTGACAAGAGTAGCTTTGTGTGATGAAGCCCTTGGGTCATTCTGTGCCAGTTGGGTGTCTGGGGCTGGAGACTAAGGAGTTCAGTTATACAGACCCTGCATGCCCACGTGATTGAGCCCCCCATAAAAACTTGGGATACTAAAATCTTGGTGTGCCTCACTGGCAACACCTCACACATACTGTCACATGTTGGTGCTGGGAGAATTGAGCACTGTCTGTGCAACGGGAACAGGACAGCTGGACAGGAAACTGGAAGCTTCTGCCTGGTATCTCCCAGATTCCATCCTTTCTACCCTTTTCCTTTGCTAATTTCAGCCTGTATCCTTTCACTATAATAAACTGTAACTATGAGTGTAACAGCACAAGGATTTCAGCAAGTCCATTTTTAGCTTCTTTGAATTCCCTGAAGATTGTTCTCACAGGGAGTGCAGACAAAGTGAACAGCCTCATGGGGTTGGGCTTAAGATCCCCAAAGCTATCTGTAAAGGCTGGGGGGCTCCTGCCTGGAAAATAAATAGTTCCTTTCCCCTAAATTGTAAGTCTTGTGAGAGGAAGCAGAGATTCTGTCTAGATATCTCATAAGTGAGCAGGATTGCAAGCAAGTTCATAGAGCAAGTGGGGTCATCTCCTTTGGTTTCCTGGTGCTTAAAGATGAATTTTTCTTGAGTCGGTGTTTATCCACAGATGAAGATTATTCTCTCAGGTCTTTTGAAGATTCCTATGTCCCAGGTTCTAAGGGCTTCTAACCTGAATGCCAGAAGATCTCTAGAAAAACCCTTAGTGCCTGTGGATCGCGTTTTTAACCATCCTCAAAGCATAAAGATAGAATTTATTCAGCCAGGCTCTCCCCAACCCCCTGAGCCTAATAAAATAATCCTAGTGACTTTCAGGTTATATATCGATATATATTTATATTCAAAAAAGTTTGGAAGGATATGCTTCTAAGGCATCTCTGACTGATGGGATTACAAATAATGTTCATATTTGTGTATTTTAACTTTTATATGAAAAACTACTTATATATATATATATATATGTATATATATATGAGGTGAGTCTTGGTGATTGGATTTGCATGGCTTTTGGAGAAATAAACTTTAAAATATTAAAATAATAATAATTATTACTTTTGGCTGCTCCACCTGGTTTTCAGGACCTCAATTTCCCCTACCAGGGATTGAACCTGGGCCATGTCAGTGAAAGCCTGGAATCCTAACCACTAGCCCACCGGTGTGTAGAGTGTGGGCATGCATGCTTGGTCATGTCTGACTCTTTGCAACCCCATGGACTTTAGCCCGTCAGGCTCCTCTGTCCATGGGATTTCCCAGACAAGAATACTGGAGTGGGTTGCTATTTCCTACTCCAGGGGATCTTCCCAACCCAGGTATCGAAGCTGTGTCTCCTGCATCTCCTGCATTGGTAGTCAGATTTTTTTTATCACTGAGCCAGCCACCTGGGAAGCCCTACTAGCCTACCAGGGAACTCCCTAAAATAAGTTAAACTTTTACTTTAAAAGTTTTATTAACAAAGATTACATAGCAGCATTACTAATGAAAGTTTGTGAACATCTTAAGAGATGAACAATAAGGATATAGGGTAGCAATCATATCAACTTAGTGGAATATTATGCAGTCATTAAAATGATCGTTATTAATACCAGGCAGTACACTTACATGCAACCAGGGAAATACTTATATAATAAGTAACAAGAATACAAAATTCCATGCATATAAGCCAGGAGTAATATGAAAGACTGAAAATAATGATTTGTTAGGAACAGTAGGAGGTGGGTGATTTTTCCATTTGGATTTCTTCATACTAGGGTGGTGATAACATGGGAAGAAATATTTTTTCGCTTTTTATTCTTGGGAGCCAGTCTTTCTTTGAAACACAGCGTAGGACACTGGAGACATGGGAGCTTGGGTTGAGTAAACTGTCAGTGAAATGCATCTGATTCTTCCAAGGAGTCCAGACTGTAACAATGACCTTTACTATCATAGCTGATGGTTGTGGAATGCTACCTGGAGCTGCATTATTTAAGCACTTTAGGTCCATCTTCTCAATTTTCATTACATTTCAAGCAGGTTAATATTATTATTATCATCCTTGTTTGCAGTGTTAGTGAGCACCAGTAACCTGTCCAGATTGGGTCACACAGCTGACAAGAGCTGCAGACCAGCCTTGGTGCCTTGACCCCCCTGCTTCGGGGTGCTGCCTTCCCCCAGGCAGGCTGCTTCCATCACCCTTTCATTCTTGACCCCCAACCCCCAGGAGGTAATAAGCACCCAGAGTAGAGCCTGGAGGGAGACCGCTAGGCCCTAGAGGAGCCTCCAGGGTCCACGAGCCCAGAGCCAGGTGTACCGCCTGCCTTGCAGAGAATTAAGAGCTGCAGAACTACTTGCCCCCCAAGCCCCCACCCTCCCCTCCCCTGCCTTCCCTGCCCAGCAGATACAGCCCTCTAAGCAGAGGGCTGATCAGGACAAGGAGATGAAGGAACCGTAAGAGGGAGGGATGGGGTCCACAGGCTTTCTTAGGACCGGAAAACCCTGCTGGAGAAGGTGGCCACCACCAACCGCTCTAGGGTAGCGGGTTGGAACTTCTCTGACTGCCCAGTGGTTAGGGCTCCAGGTTCCCAACGCAGGAGGCACGGGTTTGATCCTCGGTGGGAGAACTAAGATCCCACATGCTGCACTGCACATAAAATAAAATGAACAGTCTGTGGCTGGCAAGACTGCAGGGAGGCCAAGTTTCAGGCTCTGGGTCTGGCGATTCTGCACCGACACTGCGGTTCCGCTTTTCCTGGTGCCAGGCAGGTTCCTCCCGGGGACACCACTGGCCCAGGCATCTTCAATTGTCTGATGTGTGAGTGTTGGGGAGCAGGGCGCCAGGGAGGAAGTATTCCATGGTGGGCTCATCTTTTCCCCCTACATCTCCCGTCGGGAGGGTCTTGGTCTTCAAGTGAATCCACCTCTGTCAGTGCCCTGAGACTCCAAGGTTATCCCCGCCAGGGTGTGCCAGGATTCCAGAAGATTCCAAAGGATCCAGGGACGAGTGTCCCCCAGGCTCTACTCACGCTTGCAGGCGCCGAGTCCAGCAGTTTGTGATTGCGTGCCCTAAGCTTTCCCAGCATTTCTGGGGCTGCCTTCTCCCTTTTTCCATCGGCTGTAGGTCCCAGCAAGACCTTCCACCGAAAGAAAACCTGAGGTTGTTCCCGATTTTCATTGGTCGGCGAGTGGCTGCAAATGTACCAGGAGAAGCCTGAACAGGGCGCTGCTTCTAGGAAACCCAGTTCTCTGTAGGTAGAGATGGCCCCAGGCTCGCCTCCAAATCCCGGATGTCTGTGTGTGTGTTGGAGGGAGGCAGGGTTGGGAGGATGCCCAACTTGGGCTGAGGAAAGTGGAGGATGGGGTTCTGTGATGGGGCAAGCAAGGAGGCCCCAGGACAGAGAGGACCCTGGAAGAACTGGAAGGTACCCCGGGGCAGAGCATCCGACTGCAGGTGGCAGGGTTACCGGGCCAACCACCCGCTGGCGAGTAGAAGGGAGCCAAGGGCTGGGAGAAAGGCGTTTTCTACTTAGGAATAGGTCTGGGACCCTGTTCGAAGGCTGGGGCTCGTGTCCCCAGACGAGGCTGAAGGGCTGATCAGCGGTGCTGTGGGGGTAGGTGCCCTGGTGGAGGACGGGCTCAGGACTGCTCGTGAGTGCCCCCAGCAGGCTTCGCCTTCACTTGCGGTTCTCCTCCTGCCTGGGCACTAGGGTCTTCCCGGGCAGCCTACTCCTCTCTCGTGGACGTGGACATGTTAACAACGACCCTCATCCAATCCCGTGATTTGAGATCTAACCGCCATTCTCTAGCTTTCTCACCACTGACCAGCCACACCAGTCTTTTTCCATTTCCTCCAGTACAAACAAGCCTTCCTTTCTCAGGGCCTTGGCACAGTCTCTCCTGCTTTCTCTTTTTGAAAGGTCTGTTCTTTCTCATCATATGGGCTCCAGCTCTCAGCTTAAATGTTGCCCCCCCCTCCCCACTCCTCTCCCTCAACACACTCAAGGGTTTTTATGTAACCAGCCTATAAAGTATGGGTTTCCTTAGTGTCTCAGATGGTAAAGATCAGCCTGCAATGCTGGGGACCAGGGTTCCATCCCTGGTTCAAGAAGATCCCCTGGAGACGGAAATGTCAACCCACTCCAGTATTCTTGCCTGGAGAAGCCCACGGACAGAGGAGCCTGACGGGCTACAATCTATGGGGTAGCAAAAAGTCGGACAGGGCGGAGCGACTAATACTCACAACCTACAGAGCAAGGTCTCCCCTCCTCTGCAGACACCTCATTTCCTTTCCTTCTTGCTGCCTTTATACTTCTTGCTGCAGTTTGTATTTATTTTGCTTTATTCTCTGACTTTGCCAATTTAATGTATCATAACACAAGGAACATATTTGTGCTGTCAAGCCTGTGACTGGCACATAAGATTGTCTTTCCAGTACTTGTGATAGCATTTTTATTAACTAATGGCCTCCTTGCTCCTTAGAACATTAGGACTAGAAGATGCCTCCTGGGATAGGGCTGCTGCTGCTACTAATAAGTCACTTCAGTCGTGTCCGACTCTGTGTGACCCCATAGACGGAAGCCCACCAGCCTTTCCCGTCCCTGGGATTCTCCAGGCAAGAACACTGGAGTGGGTTGCCATTTCCTTCTCCAATGCAGGAAAGTGAAAAGTGAAAATGAAGTCGTTCAGTCGTGTCTGACTCTTTGCGACCCCATGGAATGCAGCCCACCAGGCTCCTCCATCCATGGGATTTTCCAGGCAAGAGTACTGGAGTGGGGTGCCATTGCCTTCTCCTTGAGATAGGGCAGTTCTGCAGAAACCTGTGCTGTCTGCAGCAGCTCCAATCTACTGGGGTATTGGGTTGGTACCTAAGTGTGGTCTTCATTTCCTGAATCCTCCCTTAGAGACAAAGTCAGCTACCTCTGAGGGGCAGGATTCCTGGGCCCTTGCATGGGGATTCATAGCATCAATTTTAAAAAAAATGTGGGGACTTCCCTGGGGGTCCAGTGGCTAGTACACTGCCAAAGCAGGGGGCCTGGTTCAATCTCTAATCACGGAACTAGATCCCACGTGCAGCAGCAAAGACCCGGGGCAGCCAAATAAATGAATAAACAATATTTTAAAAATCTGAAGATCATATATTTTTTTTCAGAATCAAGAGGAACTTGAGCTATGAGACAGGGAATAGAGGTTAGACCTAGGAGAATGATATTAAAAATGATACCAGGGTAGAGATGTAAAAGAGTTCTGGATTCTGGTTGCACAAGAATGTGAATGTCCTTAACACTACTGGACTTGCTTGCTGGTACTCAGTTGTGCCCGCTTCTTTGTGATCTCATGGACTGTAGCTCCCCAGGCTCCTCTGTCCATGGAATTTTCCAGGGAAGAATACTGGAATGGGCTGCCATTTCCTCCTCCAGGGAATCTTCCTGATTCAGGGATTGAACTGGAGTCTCCTGCATTGGCAGAAGGATTCTTTACCACTACTCCACTTGGGAAGTACAACTTAAAACATGTGAATTTTATACTGTATATAGCACAGGGAACTCTTCTCCATACTCTGTAATGGCCTATATGGGAAAAGAATCTAAAAACTAGTGGATATATATAGATGTATAGCTGATTCATCTTTCTGTACAGCAGAAACTAACACAGCATTGTAAATCAACTATACTCCAATAAAAATTTTTTTAAAAAATGTAAATTTAGTATTATGAGTGTTTTACGACTACCGAAAAAAAAAAAAAGTTACTGGGCAACAACACATCTTCCATGAGAACTTTTAGGCGGTCTACCCTATGAGTCCCTTCGCTGCTAACCACCCCTTCCGACCAGGAAGTGCAGAAGTTCAATGACAGAATTTGGGTTTAGGACCTGTCTTATCAACAGTATATCGGGTATCGCTGATGTGGTTGGTGTGGGGATGGGGTGAGCATTCAGTTCAGTTCAGTCACTCAGTTGTGTCCAACCCTTTGTGACCCCACACACTGCAGCATGCCAGGCTTCCCTGTTCATTGCCAACTCCCAGAGTTTACTCAAACTCATGTCCATTGAGTCGATGATGCCATCCAACCATCTCATCCTCTGTCATCCCCTTCTCCTCCTGCCTTCAATCTTTCCCAGCATCAGGGTCTTTTCAGATGAGTCAGCTCTTCACATCAGGTGGCCAAAACTTGGAGTTTCAGCTTCAGCATCAGTCCTTCCAATGAATATTCAGGACTGATCTCCTTTAGGATGGACTGATCGGATCTCCTGGCAGTCCAAGGGATTCTCAAGAGTCTTCTCCAACAGTACAGTTGAGGTGAGCATCAAGCCTTGAGAAATGAGTGGGTTTTGATGGAGGAGGGGTTGGAGTGGAGTAGGCAGGGGACACAAAGCTATCTCCATGGCCTGTCCGGTTGTCCTGCTCAATCTTAGCTTCTTCCAAGAGGCTCATGGGTGCAGTGAGAGGGAAACTCATTCCTCTCTAAACGGGACTCTTCCAGGCTCACACACATCGGCTCTCTCCCATTTCCTGACTTTTGAGACAGTAGGTGGTGCTGTTTAGCAAACTTAGGAACCGGGAAGAAGAACCCTGAATTCTCAACTTGAGAAGTGGGGGAGCTCTAGCCTCTCTCCTTCCACTGGCCAGGCAGAGGAGGGTGGGGGAGACAGGAACCTCCTTCCTCTTCAACCCCTAAACAACTCCTTAGCTGGCCCCAGGGAGGGGGAGGACTGGATCTGCTCTCAGGTGTCCTTCCCACGTGTGTTGGCATCTCTGATGTCTTTGGAATGCAGTTCAGGTGAAGTCCTGGGTGGTGGCCACCTGCAGCTTGTTTAGGAGGGGTCAGGAAATTTGGAGGTGTTTTCTCACTGCCCTCCACCCTCCAGGCTGACTCATTCTCCATCCAGCTTGGAGGTGGCCTCAATGACTTTGCCTGCTTCCCCTGGTGCTAGGAGTCTCCCTTTTCGCCGAAAGCTCAGACTGCTCTGAGGCATCTTCAATGCCACAGTAAAACACCTGAAAGCTATCTCCTCAAGCTTATTTTTAAAAATCATTTATTTGTGTTTGGCTGTACTGGGTCTTTGTTGCTGCATGCAGGCTTTCTCTATTGCATTGAGCGGGGGCTACTCTTTATTGCGGTGCGTGGTCTTCGCATTGCGATGGCTTCTCTTGTTGCAGCGCATAGGCTCTAGGGTGCTGGGACACTCTGTAGCTGTGGCTCAGCAGCTTAGTTGTCCCCTCTGTTGGCAGGCGGATTCTTAACCAGTGGACCACCAGGGAAGTCCCTCCTTAAACGTATTTTTAATTTTTAGGCTTCAGTCCAGTGATTGCAGGTTCCGGAAAGCCTGTGCAGGGACTGGTCGG